>NC_138663.1:104659637-106075740 GCF_964273445.1 Streptopelia decaocto
GGTGTTGGCAGGACGTGCCTCCGTGGGGGCTCTTCATCTCTGGAATTTATTTCCTTGGTTTGGTCTGAGCCCAGATCTGTGGGTTTGGTGCAGAAGACATCCATTTGAGAGAGCTGTGGCTGAGCTTCCCAGACCAATTAAGGGAGAGAAAGGATCATTTTTATTTTTTTTTTTCCCCCAAGGTGGATGCCTGGAAGATTTTCTTTCTAACGATGATTTGAAGGCTCATGGGGTTTGGTTGTATGATTAATTATGTGTTAAGATGCCTAGAGCCTCCAAGAAGCATACGAATATTATTTATTAAAGTCAAAATACCAGTAAATATAATGAAGTGGAGCTCTAAATAAGCACGGAAGGAAAAGTGGAGGATGTTTTCTGCTTAACAAACATGGTTTTGCATTGGGCTGAGACTGTGTGGAACAGTGAAACTTGAAAGGAAGCTTACCCACTGGTAACCCAAGGGACCCAAGTCACTGCAGATAAAGACACAAGGTGATGGAAAGAGAGACAGAGAGAGAAGAGGTCTTCCTCTGGCTGGCACAGAGCAGGAGCCTGACTTCAGGAGCCCCCGTTCCCCATAGGCAAATGCTAGTGCTCGTGAAGATCCCTCCTGCATACTTTCCTTGTTTCTGGTCAAGCAGAGTGGAACACCTCTGACAGCCAACAACCTGTGCAGCACTGGGGTGCTCCCAGGCACCTTCCAAAGGTGGAAGAGCACAATGGAAAGGAGGGTGCTTTGTTGTTATTCTGGGGAGCTTTACTATGAACTTCAGCCTTGGCAGTTAAAAAAACCCCTCTAACAATTCATCTCCTATTTTCAGTCTCTTTTACTTTCCGTACATAATAATTGAAATCACTCCCTCATTTTCACAGAAATAACGTAAGGGGTGTGACTGAATAGCAGCTTTGAGAAAGTAATAACACTTTGTTCTGCTTGGCGATCCATCTGATATGGACTTTGCCCTCTACAAGTGTGGCTGGAGTCTGTTCTAAGAGCAATAGAGTCTGAGAAGGTTTGAATGTAAAAACAAATACTTGAGTGCGGGAGAGGCAGACTCGTTGGTGGAAATGGCTTTGCCTGCCAAAAGCTGGTAATAGCATGTTGGCCAGGCATCTTTGCTTTCCTAATTGGAACCACAGGCTTTTGATTATAAACCTTAAGAACAACACTACCTCCTCTAATTTAAACCTTTCTTCTGACTTCCATGGTGTGATTTCTTGCAGGACTGCTTGCCAGTGCAGGCTGCCTGCGTCTGCCTCCCCTTTCATCCCCAGGCCCTCTTCTTTTATACTTCAGACCATTGTATCCTCTCGTCAGCTTAGTTATTCCCTGCACCCAAGTTCTGCATAGACATTTAGTGAGAGTCTGAGATTGATGTGAGAGTTTTGTGCAACGTTGTGGAAAGACGTAATTCACTGAAAAGAGAAATGGGTAAGTAACTAGGCCAGGATCACTGCTGTTTGGCATCTGATAGCATATTAAGTTCATATGGTGCTTTGTTTTTTCTTTTTTTTAGTTTTCAAATGCTGACAGTGTCGTTGTAATCAAGGATGCACCAATATTGTGCAATATTTCAGCATTTTTGACCAGATAAAGGGGCTGTGTCATAAGTACAAAAGATTGGTGCTAGATCTCTGGACATAAATGGCTTTAAAAGGCTGGTATTTTGAAGTTGGCATTGGATCACTGAGAAATATGTGCAGTAGCCCAGGCTTTGCAGATATCCTGCCCCAGGACACAGTGGACTCAGGAAAGGTCCTTCGTCATTTTATATTCAGACGTGTTGGTTGGGCATATTCTGATACGGCATTTTTTCCATCAGCCAATGCCAACTTGAAATCAGAGTCTGTGTAACTGAGTTGGTTATTACGCAATTTTAACAGACACCAGGCAGCTTCCCAAGAAAACTTTCTCTGCAGTGCAGGATCTGAAACCTGCCTTGTTCGCTGCCAGCTCCCCACCTAGCCAGCGGGCACATGGGAACCAGGACCAGGGGAGTCTCAGGTCTGCAGCCTTGGTGGCCCATTCTTGCAGGCACCCCAGATGTGGCTGTGATAAGACCTAGGTGGTAGGATGCTCTGAAACCAGCCTCACCACTTGGAAGCTCTGCAGATCCCACCTCCTTGAGCACTCCTGCCCCTGTCTGCCAGTGCTCCAAGGACCTGCAGGAAAATTTTCAAGAAAAAACGACATGAAATATGGGTATTTCATGCCTATGCTAAGCACTGACTATGCCGACCCACTCTTGTGGCTGAGTATGGAAAGTTATTTGCCTTGAACCTGGAAGTCTCCATCCATGTTTTTGCAGTAGATTCAAAGATAGCTCTTCAAATAGATTAAAAATCAATGGCCCCTTCTTCACCTTTGGGCAGTGTGGTATGAGCGTGTGCCACACTCGCTCTCTTTCTCTGCAAGTGCTGTGAAAAAAAATCAGCAGTATTTCCACTTAACGGTACCAGCCTGTATTTTCTAAATATCTTCAGAGTCAGCACATATGAGATTAATTCTATCTATGATAGTAATGGTTAACTCATGCCCTCCCCCCCAGCCCCACCCCCAACATACCCACCCCACAAAAAAGAGCTGGCACGGTAGCTGATACAGTACCCTTTCATAAAACATAGATATTTCTGCCTTCTGCTGGCTTGGCTTTTAGCTTTCCCAGTCATTTTCCCAGGCTGTTTCATATCGGAGGCTCTGCTTCTTCAAGGCAGTAAATTTTAAATGGGCAAAATGAGATGAGCAGTAAAAAAATCAGATTGCCAGGGCCTTTATCTTTTCACGGTGCTCTCTGGAAAGCTGTGATATCCTGAGTTTAGGATGTGGAAGCCACATTGCATTGCTTCGTTGAGCCAACACATAGTTAACTAGTTGTAAATTCAGTTTCTCAATGAATAGGAGTCCATCAGCTAGATGGACTAAGTCATCCATCTGTGCTAACTTAAGTCGATCTCTGTTCCTCTGCCTTCATTTCTTTTATCATGTGTGTTTGTCAGCAGAGCCAAAAGTGGAATGTCTCTGCCTCAACTAAACCAAGGGGAAGGAATAAAACTTCTTTTTGTTGCTCCTGAGGCTTCCTTTCCCCAGGGGCGTCCCTAAATGGTACCAATCAACAGCTTTGAAATGCTGACAGAGCAGCTGGGAGAGATGGCATGCTGATGTGGGACTTGACACACTACCACCTTTTCTGCTGTCAGAGCTAAAAATCTTATTTTTAACACTTTGGAACAAATAATATGTTTAAATAGCCATTAATTTGTAGCTGACACCTTCTCTCAGTGCTTCTGACAGCCTGCATATTTCCTTTGCAGAGTGTCATGCTGCTTCTGTTTCAAAGCTAATAATACAATTTTCATAGTTATTACACAGGCTGTTTGGCTCTGAGGTTTCCTAACAGTCTAAGCAGTGCCAGAATTTCTTACTTGAAGCTTTGGCAAGTTTTAAGCGAATGACATTCGTTCATTACTGTGCTGATGAGTGTTGAGATAAGGAAGTGGGCGAGATACTTAGAGAAGGGCTTGATCTTCAATTAGATATTGAAATCTGAATGACTCAAGGTTTAGTTACAATGAAGCCCTCTCGCTGCAAATATTTGCAGGACCCATTAATGGTGCACAGTGTGTCATTTCGTTCAGTTTGAATCCAAAACGATTTTTCATATTATGACAAGTTATGACCCTTTTTCTACTGATGACACCTTGCCAAAGGAATGGGAAGGAGGGTTACCTGGAGAGTCATCAGCCATGGTTAATGTTTATGATGTCTCTTGTCTGGCTAATGTAGCAGTTCTACTTAAATTTGAAACTGCCCTGGGTCTCAAGTGCAATAAAAACCCAGTGCAGATGCAAGGAAAGAAAATCTGTTCTGATAAAGTTTACATCCCTGTCTGATGTAGGCTTTTGCCTGTCAAGTTTGGGACAACTTGAATGCCACCCTCGCTCATGTTCAGGCTTAGATACTTAAGCCTTAACTGCTCTTTCAGGTGCTACTAGAAAAAAAAATTACTACGGTTGCAGAGGCACATGCTCGAAAGTTGGGAAATTACCTTGTGTCTCTGCATTATAGCAAGCTTTACTCACCAGAACAGTAGCAGTTATGGCATGGAAGATTTCAGCCTGCACACCTAAAAGTTTGAACAGAAAGCCTTAATAAGCAACTGAAAAGCTACACTGGGAATGGTAGCTTTCTACCTTTAATGACATGCTATTGGATCTCATGTGCCGTATCAAATCTGAACATATCTTTGGCTCCCTCTCCATGTGCTAATTAACATAAATGTTCCTGTTCCCACTTGCTTTGTAGCCTGTTAAATTCTGGGGGCCATTGTGCAGCTTGGGCTGTGGCAGTGTGCTCCCCTGAGAGGGAAAGAATGATTTTTTTATATGACTTTTGTAATATGACTTTTTTACATCTGAGACTGGACTTTTGCAAAGGGAAAGTCCTTTCCTGATTAAGTGGTAACTGGTCCCTTGGATTGCCTGGCAGGTGATGGCCATTTTACGACAGAATACATATGCAAGTTTAAGTCCTGTTCTTGCCTAATTTATGATCAAGACTAACCCAACTAACAAAGACCAAAAAAATCAGCCTAACAGTCCAAACCTGGCTCCAAATCCAAACTACATCTGAGAAGGAAGTGAGACAGCAGCTTATCCATGGATTTTTACAAATAGATACATCTGATGTTTGCAGTATAAAGAACGCTGCCGAGGATGTGCTATAGGGTACGAAGAATCCACTTGTCCTTGAGGCTGCCTAAGGAGCTGTCTGCAATAATTGTCCACCGCTTTTGCAGGTTTTGAAACTCACAGGCTAAAAAGTTTCCTACTACCCTTGTTAGACCTGCAGAAAACGAAGAGAACATGAGCCGGTCCCGCGCTGCGGCAGAGCGGTTGCTGATGAGCACGCCTTGGCAGTTTGGGCTGCTACTATTTCAGATTCTGTGGGTGGCAGGGAAACAGGCAGGAATTAGGTCAATTTAGCTCTGCTGCTGCTTGGGAAAGCGAAGAGCAGCTGCTGAGACAACCGCAGGAGATGTTCCCTCCAGAAGAGCAGACAAAGATTGAAGCTGGGGGATGGGTTATGCCAGTGAGCAGCGATGTGAGGAGAAGAGGGATCAGCTACCGGAGTTGCCAAGGCTGAGAGCGGGGTTTGCCTCAGGTGGATGGGGCGTGCGTTGGCTGCACACTCGTGTAAATAGATCTAGGGATGTAGTAACAGCATCGTCTTGAGTCCTGGGAAAGGAAAAGGAGGGAGACGTGTATAGTTTCTTCCCTGCAACTGCCCTGAAAACGTGTCCTCTTCCCTTATTCTCTTCTGTTTGTATCTGCAGTGTTAAGGCAGGCCTAAAATTTGTATTTAAGGAGAAACATGGATACTGTAGTTTAGTACTAGCTGGGTCTGTGGTAAAAGAGAAGATAAAGAGGAGTTGGATTTCTAGCTAGAGTATATGCAAAGGTACCAGAAGGAGGTGTTCTCTGCAGGACATTACAGGGATGCTTATGTGAGACGTGGCTCTTTGGAAGGGAGCAGGTACCCTGAACAAAACACAGCTGTGTGGAGCCAAACAGGCCACAATTGCTTTCTGCTTAGGATGACTTACTATTTTATTTTTTCCCCTTCATCCGTCCAGATGAGTTCCTTGGTCTGGGCTCAGCGTGCCTGCACAAGCGGCTGTATCAGCAGGATGGGAAAGGTGCTGCAGCAGGTGGAAGCAGGCAGTGGGCAAGGAGGAGAGAATGTGGCAGCACGGGGAGCCTATGGGGCTGCCCAGCTCTGCTCTGAAACTACAAACTAAGAGGAAGAGATTGGCTATAATTAATGTAAGATTTCTCTCAGTTTGTCTGTTTAGATATAGCATTTGAAAAAAGCTCTTGTCTAGAGCTGTGCAAGAGAGTAAATCCTTACTTTGATTTGCTGTGTCCCAGGTAGCTGGCAAGGCTACAGTCAAGCATGCGACATATGCACATCCCCAAAGGTAGGCTCCAGTGGTTTTGCTAACAGCAGTAACACAAGAGGAAGAAAGAGAATTTGCCCTCCTGTTTTATAATCCATTGACTTTCAGACATAGTAAATTGGCAAAACAAAACACTCACAGAAGGTCTGGGTTTACAGAAGGTGAAAGTCTGCCACCAAGAACGGTAATGTTGTTTTAATTATGCCAAGGCTTGAATGAGGGCTGCAGGCAGGCTTTATGGTCTGCGCTGCAGGGCTTGGTGGGTGCTGGCATTATTCTCTTTGTATGTCTCGCCTGGTCCCACCAGCTGCCAGGCTGCAATAAAGTTATGTTTGAGTCACTGGTTCCCAAAAGGATGACAAGTAGGTTGTGTGTAGCTGAATAGGACGATGCTGGTCCTCCACTGATCCTGCCAGCTTGGGTCTGGACTAGGGCCATAACTGCACGACAAATCCAAGTGAATGCTGTTGGCTGTTTAAGTGAGCTGGGCGGCTGGGGAGGGTGGTGGGGGGAGGAGGGGAGAACAAGGCACACAGCTGAAAAGTGGGCTGGGACACCAACAGGAAAGCTACTGGCCCTGTTTCAGCTTTGAGCAAACAGAATGGGTCACTGGAAGGAGACAATGGACCTTGTCTGCAGCCGTGCTGTGCAGGAGTGGGGGGATGCCTGTGTTGGAGGCCATGCCAGGCAGGCTAGTAGCTGCTGACGTGCGTCACTGGTCCCTGTGTGCTTTGGTCCTGTTGACACCCTCTTGTTTAGTCCCTGCTGTCCCAGGGAGCTCAGTGCCACTGTGAATCCCCAAGTTTGTTGTGCAAACAGGGAGAAGAAGGATATTCTTGAGTTTTGGGTTGGTTTGTCTTTTTTTTTGGTTTTGTTCTTTTTGCTTAGATCAGTAAAACAAACTTCTACTGTTATGGGAAAAAATCTAGCATATATCTAGCCAATGGGACAGATACAGGCATCCGCAGGGGTGAACCTGGCCCCAGGTCTGCTCCCCCCTAGGGCAGCACTCTCCAGGCTGGATTAATTCTGGTGGGGAAAGGCATGTGTGGCTGCTCTCCAAAGACCACTGGTGGTGAGCCCAAGAAGCCTCTGCTCAGGTGCACAGCTGCTCTTGGTGACTCTATATCCCATATACAGCAAGGGGATACCTGTGGTCTGATTGCATATCGTGGCATCTCACATCGCTGTTGCGATGGCTTTTTACTGTCTCCTTAGCAGATGATGCACCTCACCCTGGGAAAAGGTCTGGTCTCCACTCTTCCAAGTGAAGCAAATAATGCCCAATGTGCACATTGCTGATTTTTCTGCCTTCTTGACCTTTTTTCCACGCAGGAATTGTGCTCAGGGCTTAAGCACAGAAATCTTCCTTTCTCGTAATACTGCTGTGTTTGTTTGCTGATACCACCTAGGCTGTGTGCGCACCAAAGTAAAATAGGAGAAAGTCTCCTGACCTGGTGCTGTATCTTTTTCCTGTGGGCTGGGTTTGATTGCACAGTCCAAAGACAAGTGATAACTCCAGCTGTGACATGGCTACTTTCTTCCAGCTTGCTTTTGTATTAGAATGCATTAAAGTATAATGCAATGATTTGTGGCAAATATTTGCAGAATATTTTTTGATACTCAACGTAGTTGAAGTCTGGAGTAACAGATGAATATGTGATGGAATATTTAATTAAAAAACAATGCCTGAATTTGCATAAAATATTTGCTACAAATATATTACAAGCTGATTCCTAGCTTGTAGCTCTGCTTTGAATTTGGCAAAGCAAAGGTATTTTGGTTTTGCAGATGAAAGCTATAGAGTTCAGTCCTGGCTGATCATTTGTAGTGGTTGGCCTAGGTTATAGGAACTAGTTCATTTGTGGAGTGTGATAAAGGAGATGAAAGATAAAGGTCACGCTATCACTAGGATTAGTTAGATGAATTAAAGGATGTGGAAACACAGCTACTTAAGGCAAGGGCCACACAAATGCTACCTTCTACTAATATCCCTCAGTACTCTGATGCCTTGAAATACAACTCCTGCACAAAGCAAGCAGGAGAGGTAAAGATGCCACGTTTGACAAGCCACAGGGCTGAGAACCAAAGATCAAAGGGATACACAGGTGTTTGGTGGTATTCGACTGTCAGCTAATTTCACAATTCTGCACTGCAAGGAACATCTTCATGTCCTCTGAAAGCTTTTCCTCACAATTTTTCCTGAAAGCAGCGTCCTTCTCTCGCTGCCTGCAGTTATTAACTCCTGTCAAGTGCAGCTGGCTGTGCAGGAAAAGTAAAGGTACTGCTGCAGTAGGTGCCAAGGTTAATTTATATCCTGCAAAACTGGAACGTCTTTTAAATGGTGACTGACAGGCTTACTAGCTTGAATGAACTGGTTTGCTCCAGCAATGCTGCCAGGCAGAGGCAGCTCATTTGGAGAGCACCAGAGTATTTGCCATGCCAAAAAGAGTAGGGGTGGTAGAGGTGAGAGGACAACTGAGTAACTGGAGAAATGGGGGCAAGGCAGCTGGTACTAATGGAGAAGGTGAAGCCTGTCCTAACCCCTTGCTTCTGCCATCCTCACCCAATAAATCTGTGGTTGCTCTATCACTTTGGCATTTGCAGTGGTGGTGAAGAGCCAGGTACTCACTGACAGAAGCACTTTTGGCATGCCATGTGAAAAATCTCTGGAAGTGCCAAGAGCAACACGAATGATGTAGCATGTTCACATTTGTAATTTGTCTGCATTTGACTGGCGTATCCAGGGGAGGCACAGGGTGTGTCGGTTTGGGGCTCAGACCAGCTTTTCCTGGGAAAGCATGCTGCTTATACAGGCTCTACATATACATGGTGTGTATAGCCATATGCATGGTATGGAGCAGAGGGAGACATTGGCACATATCTGGCCATGCCAATGTGTAAGTGTATTTATTTTTAATTGAAAACAACAGAAAACAAAACAAAATGACATTTGCTTCAGTATTTTGGCTGCTATCAGGCTCTCCTCATTTATCAGGAGATGACAGCAACAGCAGGGTGCTAAAGCCACATGGAAGCACTGGGAAAATGGATGAAGGCAGTCTGGAAAATCCCAGTTGCTTCTCAGGTGCTAAGAAATGTCTAAGTAAAGAGAAATTACAAGGGACTCCCATGCACAAGGAAATGTAAGCGGTAAAAGCAGGTTTCAAAGCAGATTTGGTATAGATGACTGGATCTGGTAATAATCTTACAGTAACTTGCTACTACTCTAATTAGTAGTCTGTTAGTAACTAGAAAGTCAGTGCTTTGTGGTAAGAGAGTTACAACTGGAGAGCTTGATTGGAGCCTGGTTTGAAACAGACCCTTGACGGAATAAGCAGCAGCTGAAGTCAGTAATCTTATAATCTTAAAGTCAGAGAAAACTATAGGTTGGAAGGTTCCTCTGGGGGTCATCTGGTCAAGCCTCCCAGCTACTCACAGCAAAGCTGATTTCAAAGTACTTAGTTTAATAATTCAAAATATTAACATGAAAAGCAGCGCTGGAAATTATTTCCAGAACATGCCATTTGAAGAGGCTGCAACACAACCCAAATGTAGTAGCTACAGAGCAATGTTGTGACCTAAAGTAAATCAGTGCCCTGCCAGTCATGTTTTTTTTCTGCATGGGATATCCACATGATGTGCTCATACTGAGCTTATACTTCCCACAGAACAGAATCTTTCCCTTTCAGAAGTCCCACGTGCAGACTCTTATAAACCCCAGCGTTGCTCTGGCGGTGGGAACACAAGCCCTGCAGGTGCTTCTCTTCCCAAGAAGGACAGAGCCCGGTACTTCCCCAGTGCTGAGCCAGACCCATTCCGGGTACACACTGGTGTGGCTCTACCGACTTCTGTGGAACTGCTGTGGCATAAAATGAGGATGAATCAGGCCTGCAGGCTTTCTTCTGAACTATGAATGTCAGTACTAGCCTAGAGGAATACAGTTTTCAGGCTGATGTGGTTTGACACCAAATTCTACAGCAGAGACGCTGGGCAGCCCGATGACTGAGTTAGCTCCCGAGGGACAGCGATGAGTGATGGGCGGGCGCTCTTTACATGCACAGAGGCGTTCTCCGTTCAGGCTCAGTAACATCCAAACCCCATTGATCTTCATAAAGAGTTGCAGTTTGGGCCCTGTGCCACAGAAATCCCTCCCTTTACTCTCTGCATTACTCATCTTCCTGAGGGCCTTTTGCTCTTGGATTTGCTGCTGCTTTTTCTGGAAAGCATTCTATCGTCAAACCTACGGAGAGCGCGTACCTTCCATCATGCAATGAAAAAGGCCTGTCACAAATTCTTGTTGTCAAGTCCACAAGCAAAACAGTCTGAAAACAGAGAAGAATGACACCTCTCCTAGATCCTTATAGCACATTAAAGATTTTATTTTTATGAAATAAATGTGCGCACTACTCTCAGAAGGAAGTGATATTCTAGTGCAACAAAATCTCTGCTCTCCCCATGGAAAGGTCTGCGGTGGTAGTTCTTCAGGCACCTCACAGTAGGGCTGTTCATATCCATCTTGGGCTCAAGGAGGAGGTTGAGCCCACCTGCAGTGTTACTTATTGTTACCTTGTGCACTGCTAACAAGCATTGATGGCTATAAAGAGGGCAGTGGAGACCCTTTGGTCACTGTTTCAAGCTCCATTTTTCTAAAGTGGTGCCAGGAGAGGGCATTTTCATGTCTCTTGTTTTCCACTCTTAAAACCCAGGAGTGCTGAAGCGCATTTTGCCTTGTGGGAGCAGATAAAACAGGTTTCTTTTGATCTGACCTCCCTGGTGGGTGTACCTTGTGTAACCTGTTTGTGGCATGGAAATGTGACACAAAGTCTTGGAAGGTCAAGCAAGACTGTCATCTTGTTTTAGGCAAGATCCTGCTTAGCCTTCAAGTAATAACTTTCAGTGACTAATGGCTATGATTTCTAATGTATAAGCTGTAATAACATACTGCTCATATTAATGAAGTCCTACTTCCAGTACTCTAAGCTTACTGTAAGTTAACTCTTAAGAGCTCTACTTTGGGCTTAACTATTTGGTAGGTTTGTTATGCTTCAGATTATGAAAAAAAAACAAACCTCATAATAATAAAAAATAAAACCACTGTTACAGAATAAGATTTAATTATGGATTCTGTACTACTTGGTAAACATTTGTTGGAAAAGCTCATAATTCAACCCTTTTTTAACACAAGTAACAAACAAATTACAGTAATTTTCAAAAGCATCTAGAAACAACAATTGTGAGACTGTCTGAAGCTAAACAACTCCTAATGAGATGCAGTGGTAGCAATAGCAAGACAGACAGAAAATCTATACAGATAATTAAGAAATTATCCATTTGGGAGAAGTTTAACTATCTTTTACCTTCTTGTCTGTGGAAACCAATGCACGTAACTTGTTCTTCCTTATCAAATCTTCTCCACCTCCAATTATTTAACAATAACATAGGAATTGCTACAGTGTAAAGAGGCATCTGGGAATAAAGCACGGGAGCCTGAGGACTGGTTAACACACTGTCCAGCTGACTCTTCTCTTGGCAGAGTTAGAATCCCAGTACAAAATACTAGCCCCAGGGGTAAACAAGCTCAGAAAAATACTTTAAGAACATTTTTCAGAAATAACGATATGATGCTGTCATGGTTTAACCCCAGCCAGCAACTGAGCCCCATGCAGCTGCTCACTCACTCCCCCCCAGCAGGTTGGGGGAGAAATTCGGAAGAGTAACAGTGACAAAACTTGTGGGTTGCGATAAAGCCAGTTTAGTAGGTAAAGCAAAAGCCGCACACACAAGCAAAGCAAAACAAGGGATTCATTCACCACTCCCCATGGGCAGGCAGGTGTTCAGGAAAGCCGGGCTCCATCATGTGTCATGGTGACTTGGGAAGACAAATGCCATCACTCTGAATGTCTCTGCCTTCCTTCTTTTTATTGCTGAGCATGACATCATATGGTATGGAATATCCCTTGGGTCAGTTGGGGTCAGTTGTCTTGGCTGTGTCCTCTTCCAGCTTCTTGTGCACCCACAGCCTACTCACTGCTGGGGTGGTGTGAGAAGCAGAAAAGGCCTTGACCCTGTGCAAGCGCTGCTCAGCAATAACGAAACATCCCTGTGTTATCAACACTGTTTCCAGCACAAATCCAAAACACAGACACATACTAGCTACTATGAAGAAAATTAACTCTATCTCAGCCAAAACCAGAACATTCTCCACTTCTTATTCCATATCATTTACATCATGCTCAGGTCCCACACTATCCAACACATCCTCATTAACCACCACACCCCTTCCCATCCTTTGATACAATATGTAGATGTCATTCCCTTAGTTTATGGACCACCCCTGTAAAATGTCCACAGAATGTCCGCAAAACATGCATTGAGTGAATTTAGTCCATGACTTTGGGCTCCATCTGTTATGGTGATGGCTCAGGACAGTAGAGGTGGTGTGTTGTGTGGACTTATTTGGCACCAAAGTCCGCTCAGGCCGGGCCACTGCAGTCTTGTCCTGATTTGGTTTGCACTGTGCCTAGGATTGGTTTTACTCACTCGTCCTTTTGTTCTTTCCTGATAGTATGAAACCCAGTGATTCTGTTTTACAAGTTTCACGCAGATAAAAAGTAACCACTAACATCTCAGCTACAGCCATCTGTGAAATAGAGGTATCTTTTAGTATATGAAAAAAAGTAAGAAAGAATTATTAGATGCCCTCCAACTAATGCCATTCTTGGTAAGATGTGTAGTTACCCTAGGAAAATTAGGCAGTATGTACAATGCACACATATGAGAGAGCTTCTGCTATTATACAGGTAATGCTGTTTCAGTGGAGGCCCATCATCCTTACCAGAAGTATCTTTGGAACAAAAATAAGCCAAGATAATGAGGCAGTTGAAGCCTGGGAGTTGTCTGGGCTGCCAAGACTAGAGCAGTTTGGGAACTGAAGAGAAAACAAAGGGATTTGTGAGTCTGGGCTGGAAAAGAAAATATGTGACAGTGCTGTGGGAGTGCTTGCTATGGTCCTTGTATCTCCCATGGTGGGACTTCAGCACGTTCACCTCTGAAGTACATTGTTCCGTATCTTCCCTTCAGAGGAAGAAAGATGTGGTTGATTGAAACATGTCATTTAAAGATCAATTTCAACTAGTAAGCTCTGCTGCTTCATGTGTCTGGATAAAAAGCAAATACATTTTCTTCTGAAGGAGTGAATCTCATTGTGATCTCTCTTCTTCATTCTTGTCCTTTTCTTTCCCACCATCTCCCTTCCTCCAGCCTTCCCAAAATAAGGTATCAGGAGCTGAAAACAGTCAATTATGTAAACTATTGCATCACTGTGTTGGTGTTAGATTCTTTACTCTCAGAACAGCATGGAGATCAGAGCTGTGCAGTGCAATACATATTGCTGGGATTGCACAATGATCCTAAATTGTCATTCTAATGCAAATAAAAGTATGTCAATGATGTCACCCCTGACAAATGTAAAACATAGCCAAACAAATATCAGAGTGCCAATAAAATGCAGGATGCCTTCTTCTAGCATAATAAAGACTTGCTAATTTGTCTCCATTTTTAGGAAGTCAGAAAAAATCAGTGTAGTGATACAAACACATTTTATCTAAAGTAGATCATTATCACAGGTAATTATGCCAAGATATATTCTTATACAGCCTAACTTCAGTAGGTTGAAGGCTTTTCATTTATTGTTGAGAAACCAAAATAAAGAAGACATATGGTAATATGAAGGAATGAATGACTAGGGATCCTCCCTGAGATTTCAGAGTTCAGGTCTTTCTTCTGCTCTCAGATTCATGGCCAAGTTCCTTGTGAGCAGCTCCACAGGGTTATTTAGATGCACTAGATAACTTAGATTGGGTATCTCATAATAATATATTCCTCAAAGCAGTGAGCTTGCCCACCTATCAGTGTCCTAGAGATAGTGACGGAACTTCCTGAACAATCTCTTCAAAGTCTTCTTTAAACTATACTAAAACAGAATAGTGAAATTTTGCTTACGCTAAAGCTTTGCTTTATAGACCTTTCCCTTGTTGCCTTGCCATGTGGATCATTTCATCTGGGTGACAAAGGGGAGCAGCAGGATTATATTATGCAGGTTGCATTATCAAGTAACTAACTTTTTCTGAAGAGTGATGGAAAGTGGTGGGCTCAGGCTGCTGGGAGGGTTATGCTTTTTCCTTAATAAGTATACTGTTCAATCTAATGCATCTTTTCCCAATCTTTTGCTGTAAATTATATGTTTTTAAGAATCAAGGAAAATTCAATTACATTTATGTTGTACATAAAGGCTGGACCCACAATGTAGTGTGGATGAGAGTGATTTTCGGACTTCTACAGGGCCAGACCTTGCATACCACATTTGTCACTGCGGTTTTATTTTGAGCAGGTCCTGAGGTTCCTTGCTACTGCCTTGCTCATCTGTAATTACCCTTCCCTTAGCCCAGGCTGATTTTCTACTGAAGGGCTGGAAGTTGTTCAGACCACCTCAGTGCCTCCAGGCCATGTCTGCATTCGTCTTGACAGCTATTTGTCTATCTGCTTCTTAAAATCCTCTGGTGACAGATCCCCCAGTCTCCTTAGGAAATTTATTCCAGTCCTTCCCTGCTCTTACTGCTTTTTTTCTTTTACATCTAACTTAGATGCCATCTGCTACAACTTAATTATTCCTTAACTGTTCCCATTGCTTCTTGTCCTATCCTCTCTATTCATGGAGCACCATCTCTTTCTCTTGTAGTAACATTTTACATACTTGTGGTTTAACATTGCAAAAGTTGCATGGAATATCCTAGTCCAGTCCCACTAATCCTTCAGCACTTTGGGGAGTCAGAGAAGAGAGAAACTAGTGGCTTAAGACTTTGGGAAGGATTCTTCCAAAGATGTGGACACCATCTTTAACCACTAACAGACTCTTCACCTCTTCTCTTGACATCAAGAAGAGAAACATTTTGGACCAGATTCTCATCTTGCTTATGCTGTTTTTTGATGAAAAACTGTTCAGTGGAGTGACTTCTAATTATGAGTGAAAGGGTATAAGGTGGCAATGCCACTTGTTCTCCACCACCTCAAAGAATGAGATCAGGACTGGGAATTGTTTGCATGCCCAGTTTTAAGTAGTAACAGCAACAATGGTATCTCTAATTTCTGCACTGGTGGTAAAATACTTTACCCACTGTCTTGTGGTTTTAAGTATGTCTGGAGTTCTGCTTTCCAAAGTTTTGGCTTACATTGTGGCTTTCAAAGAGACAAAGTCCTGAAGTAGAGGAAATGCAGGATCTCAAAATTTGTTTGTCTGGCTCATTGCTGTGCAAACAGGACCCAGTGCTAGGCCAGTCTAAAAATGATACATGCACAGGGGCAGGGGAGGGGGTGGGAGGGTAAGGGAGGAAGGTGGGAGTCTGAGTCTGTGAGAAAATGGGACAATTAAGCATGAACCCACATCTGACACCCTGCCCTGATTAATTTAACAATAATTAAAGACTTTCAGTGGAGATCAGCATTCTGCTGGTTCCCAGCTGCGCAAAGAAGGATGAGTCGTGCAACGGTAACCAGTCCCTATTCTTCACAGGCAACACACAGAGCAATTACCAGTGCTGCCTATAAACTGAAGCAGACTTTTGCATTAATTGATTTACTGGGACCTTTTATTCCCTTTCTCTTTTGTTTCCTCCTTTCGTGTCTTATGTTTTCATTTGAAGGGCTGGTTCATTTAGCAACAACAGTGCCTGTCCACAGGGGTTGTGTCCTTGGGATACAGAGTGGAGCTGCCTGGATTTGAGACACTGTGCTCTGTGACACTCCCATCCCCGCGAGTCTGTGTTTCCCAGGGTACTGCCCATGAGACAGTTTTCCTGAAATCCACTGTAGCAAGCAAAATGGATCAGACATCTGGTCTTTCTACCTCCCTTCCCTGCACCTCTTCTTGCACTCCTCTGTTTTCAGCAGTGATATCATTTGCCTCTCATTTCACGCTGAATATGAGAGAGAAATCTCATTATTTCTGACTTAGGTATTCACATGTGTCTCTCTACAACATGTCATGCCAGTTGCCAGCTTGTTACAACATCAGAAGAAGAATTCAAAGTGCTGATTTATCTGCTATTGAAAATGTCTCTAGGGATGAAAGAAGATATGGGAAGGAGGGGGAGAGGGAGAAAAGAACACAGGGGAGCCAGCACAGGGCTGCAGCTTTCCAGGGCAAAAATCTAGCCTTACCTTAGTTTGCTTGCTTATTTGCTGCTGTTCTTCTGGCTGGACAGGCAGAATGATCAATGGGATGTGAAATAACCAATGGTGTAATGGGCAGGAAGCTTTTATATCTATGGAGGAAAACTATGGGAGAAAGATGCTATGAAGTCTGGCTGGTAGCTGTTGAACAAAAAGAAGAGGAAAAAAACAAAGTTTGATACTTAATCCCCGTCTTTTGTTGGACAACGAACAGTAGTTATATTTTAGGGCTGAGCAGCTTCCAAACACAGAGAACACCCGTCTACTCCTTGAATATATATTGGAATCAGATGTCTTGTTTTGGTCCTCCATGTATGTTTTTTGTTTCATGTGTCTGACTCCCCATAGCATTTGTTGCAGGAGTGGGTAGTTAATGACATCTCTTGCCATGGGCATGACATTTGTAGCTGTACCCACAGAAAAGTAAAAGGCAGTGAAATGCCTTTGTATCCTCAAACATTGGTATTTGTTTTGCATGAGAATGTAGCAGTCCAAATGAGGGATCCCAACTCCATTATGCAAAAGACACAGAATAATTGAGGCCAGAAGGCACCTCTGGGGAGCATCCAGTCCAACCCTTGCTCAGGGCAGGGACCGCTGCTGCAGGTTGCTCAGAGCCATGTCCAGTCAGGATGGAGACTCTAACATCTCCAGGCAACCTGTGCCAGTGTTTGACCACCCTCCCCATAAAATAAATCAATTTTTTTTTTCTCTGTATTTCACTTGGATCCCAGGGCACATACCTGCCTGCAGCAGACGTGTGCTCTCCCTGCGTGAGAGAGTGGCATGGCACAGGTAACATTTGCCAATAGGAAACGTGAAGATGAGTAGCTGCTACTCCAGCCCCCATCCTGCAGGAAAGAGAACACTAGGAGAAGGCAGGCAGCAGTGCCTTCCATCTCCTTTGTGTTTGTGGGGAAGCAGAAGCTTTCAGTATCCAAAGAGAAGGGCCTGGAAATGCCTCATGGTGTTTCTGCTATGGAAGTGTTTCCTGGCTTTCTTCTAAAATGGGAGTTTGCTTCAGTTTCATTTTTTTGCGGGGGGGAGGAGCGG
The DNA here is from genome assembly GCF_964273445.1 of Streptopelia decaocto. Lineage (NCBI taxonomy): Eukaryota > Metazoa > Chordata > Aves > Columbiformes > Columbidae > Streptopelia > Streptopelia decaocto. The sequence goes on from NC_138663.1 coordinate 104,676,878, forward strand.
CAACATTCTTTTCCTAGTCTTTTATACATAGGTTATGTATCAGAATGCACATCTTTTGTGGATAATAAACAAAAAGATTCACACGGGTCTTAAGCCATTCTTGAATCTGAGCTAGTACCTAATGAAATGGTTAAACTATTAATACCTCAATGCTTAAAGGGATGCTCTGAAAACAAACTGATATTTATGCAGTGCTTTGATGGTATAAAGTGTGCATTATTTATTTACTGTTATCATCGGAGAAGTGATTGATAGCTTCTTCTTATGCTGGTATTGGCATGAACCTGTGAATAATATATATCAGGAAAATGTCAGCTTGTTTGCAAATGGAAAAACCAAATGGAGGGGATCCTTTGAAATGATAAAGAAATAAAACAACAAAGCTATACAGCAACCTTAAAAACATATTGTAGTGTTAACTTTTCTACTGAATTTGCATTTTGTATTATCAACAGCCTTGCACACTGGCTAGTGGGGTCCAAAATGTTCACATTTCCACACAGGGAGCATTTTTCATTCAGAAAGAGAATAAATTATGCTCCAAAAGTCCCATTAGTATTTTTAAATTAATGGAAGACTGGTAGTAACTCTCTGTGACATCTACTTAATAAGCTGTTGAAATGATTTAGTGATCAATGAGCGCTGGCATTTTGAAAAGGGAAAGGCAAACTTTGGCACTTCTTTTGGCACTGCCCCCACATCTCTTTGCTGTGAGGGGCATCCATGGGAACCTGAGTCTGCCCGAGATGGGACACCTTCACTGCTGCTTGCAGGAGACTGTGGGAAGAAAGATGCAACAGATCTTCTTCTTTCCTGTTGGAAAATAAAAAGAATAAATATATATTCTCTTAAATGTTGACAGACCAGAGCATAATCATAGGCATGAAGGATAAGGCTACTCCAATGTGGGCATATGTTTAGATGCCCTGTGTATGACTACCTTATGTATATTCCTTTTTTGCATTCTGAGCACTGTTGCATTGGGATGCTGCAGCATGAGGATGCCTAAAGTTCAGGGGGAGGGAGGCATGTAGGAACTGGCTTTCTCTTGCTCCAGGGAATGGACTTCTGCACATGTGCTGGAAGCCGCTGTTTATGTGGATGTGATAGGCACACATCATGGGAAGCTGCCATTGTACCCAGACTGCGCTGCTTCTCCTAGAACAGATTTAATGATCGGAAAGAAATTCCTCAGGTTGTGCTCGTTGCTTCCCTTTCAAAATAGCTGACAATGCACAAATAAGTGTAGTTTGCCATGTTAGCACAAAGAGTAAGAAGGTGTGAACAAAACCATACCTGGGGGTATTTAAAAGGTGCATAGATGGGGGTTTCTTAGAGACATGGTGCTAGTGCTAGTTAGGTTATGGTTGGACTTGATGATCGTAAGGGTCTCTTCCAACCAAAATGATTCTATGATTTGTTGAGGGTACATCGTTCTTAAGAGCCGTGCTTCACCTGGGGTTCTGTGCCAGGTCCTGGTGCTTGTGGCTAACCCCTGTATCTTTCATTTGCTCTCACCAGTCCTTGCTTAGCCCTGCTCTGGATGGATGTGCAGGCCCATGGTGGCACGAGGAAAAAGGGGGACCTGGACTCCAGTGGTCCTGGGGCAGGAGGACCCATGGCTGTCCCCTGGTGTACCCGCTCAGGTGTACCTGCTGCTGATGCCGAAGTGAGACATATGCCACGGCTCTCCTGTGCTTGTTGCCTGTGGAAAAAGTCCTCTGAAAGATGATGGGGTGAGACCTGCCAGGCCTCCCTGAAGGAACTTTGAAAATCCAAAGGATTTAGTAAGGAACCGCTCTGTCTGGAATCCTTACTGCAGGATGTGGAAGAGCTGGAAGTGCCTGCTTGACCACTCTGCAACAGTTGACCCTAAAGAAAGGAACACTTTCTGCCAAGTTTGCAGGTTACCCACCACAGGCTGGGCTTTCCGCAAGGTCACTGAGAGACGTTTATCCTGGTGCCCGGGGAGGCCATGCCTGGAAGTCTGCGCTGTTTGAAAACTTCTCTTAGCCCTCTCTCCAGGCACCTGTGCCACAAGTGTCTACATACAAAGATTCAGGCCCATGTATATACCATATATGTGTGTAGTGTGCATACAGATATCTATGTGTATGGTATATGCCGTATATATTTCATATGTCACATTTTTTTTTTAATCTCTCTATACATATATATATATATACACACATACATTTTTGTTTTGCACATGCTGTGATAAAAGCATATTTGAAAAATGTATTTTTTCTGCTGCTCCTTTTTCACTGAATTCAACCACAGATGCTTGACAGTGAGGAGGAATATTTTATTAAAATAACTGAGCCTGTTTCCCTGAACTCATTGAAAGTAAAACCCAAGAACAGTGTTAGCATTTAATGGACCAGACCTTCAGTAGGAGTAAGTCATTTGACCAGTATCAGTGAAGCTACACTGATTTCCACTACTTGAGAACTTGAGCCCAGGTTTTTTGGTTGATTGGCCTGTTTTAGTGTCCTCAAATGAGTCTTACTTTATTCTTAGCAGAAGATACCATGCTAAGGACCAGATCTGTGTACAAAGCGTTCTGCTCTATATGTTGGCACACAAACGTGGGGCTCAGCAGTGGTGGAGCAGGGATGGGCCACGCAGCTCTGAGAGCACAATTTTGCCAGTTGACTGTTTCCTATCCCTTCTATTATGTTTGCAGGCACAGAGTTAATGAATAAGGACAGTTCTACTCTGGAAGAACCTTTGTAGATTATTATAAGGATTAATAGCCCCATCACAATGTATTTGTTGACATACGCTTCAAATGATGATAATTACCTCTACCATAGCTTAGTCCCACCTCTTCCTTTGTCCACTGCCTTAATTCACGTGTTTTGGGGTCCCCCCTCAACATCAAATACAGCACTTGGGTTCCAAAACTGAGGCAAACAGGAAAAAAGGATGCGCTGTAAATTCATATTTGTAGGTCACCTTAGCCAGGCAAGTATTTCAGGAAGCCCATCAAAATGCTTCAAGCATTAGAGCTACTCTTGGGAGATCAGGTGAGGCTTGAAATGCATTCCATAGTTGGCTTTCCTTGTCAGGTTTGATAGCAGGAAGTTACAATGGGACTGGATGAGATTTGACTGGGATTTTCAGTCCGTAGACAATGTTATTGGGCAGGTCACTGTGAGCCTCCCCTGTCCTGCTGGCCTCCCGTTCGGATGGCTGGAGTGATGTGCTGCGAACTGACAGCTCGGGAACGTGCGAGCGAGATGCTCTCTGGAGTGCAGCTGCTCTGCTGGGCATTGCTAAGGTGAAGCTGGAATCTGCTGAGACGCCACTGGCTCTCTGCGATACGGCGAAGAGGAATTAATGCTTGGATACCAGTGCTGCAGCTCTTGAGAGGCACCCTGGCATAACACTGGCACTGCTAACTGCTGAAGAAGCTCCATTTCTTCTTTGGCTCTTTCTTCCCTTTCTTCAAACTCTGTGAAGCAAAGGAGAGCCTTTGGTCTGCATCGCAGAAATCGCTGCATGTGCTGCCTTTTTAGGGGATGAAAAGAGAGCATATAGCTTCTTTCCCTTCTGCTGGAATCTTTTCTATGCTTTCCCCTGTCTTACAGTCCTTTCCCCATCTCCTACACAGTAACCTTTGTCTTTTGGGGTAAATATATTCTCTGCTTTGCTGTCACCTTTGGGTTAAAATGTTAGTCAATGCAAATGTCACTCTGTTGTCTTCTTTAAAACCAGCCTGTATATCAGTGGGTTTTGATTTGTGTGCATGACTTGAGAGAAAATAAAACCTTAATCTAAGAAACGTTGCTGTTGAACCTTTGGCAGCCCAGTAGCTGTATCTCATTTTGCACTGGGCTATGCCTGAAATCGCACGTTGACCTGATGGATGCTCCAGCCAGCGATGATTCTTGCTTCTCTATCAGGAAATGATAAGCAAGGACATGTGAAATGCTGAAATTTAACTCTTAAAGCTAGACCTTACCCTATTTGAAGCAATGGTCTGGGGACACTTCTGTGGACTAGTTGCAGCAGCGTTTATGTCATGCGAGCATGGTGGAGATGGACCAGTGTGCAAGTAAGTGTTCAGGGCACTCAGGGGCCAGAGAGAATTGCCATACAGGGCACCAGTGGTACCTGGGATACCCTGTAAGCCTCTCCTCTGGTGTCTGAGGATGAGGGGATCGAATCTGCCTTTGCTATGTTTCCTTCGTGCTGTTGCTAAATTGTCTTCCTAATATTAGGATTTCTGTCAAGAATAAATGCTGTTGATGTTTTCTTCTACTGGCACACATTTATGGTGGCTTAAGATCCTGACTTACTGCTTACTTTCACACAAAACAGATTAAGTTGGGTGGCTACCCAAACACAGGGTCAGGAGGGAGGTCAGTGAAACCGTTTGTCTTAATAGACAGTCTGTTCTGGTCAGGTCTTTATATTGATCTCTTTTAGACTTGGGCATTCACTGCACTCTTCTTTATTTGTTTTACTTTTTGAAAACATAATGGCTATGGAATGAAGCAGAGTACCAATATCTGACAAAGAAAGAAGATGGATTTGGGGTTTCTTGTCTTCCTTTTTCCTTCCTCCAGCACAAGTAATTACTTGCCTTAAAACTTTATCTCTTTAGAGGCAAAAGTCTCACCAGGAGTTCAAACGGTGACAGAATTTGAAATGGCTTAACCATAGCAATATGCAAATTATTCACGGGCCTGTTGCACTGCATAAAGCTGCTAAATGCCTGGAGTGCGCCAAGTGTCATGAATGTCACCAGATTTACTCAGAGAGAGGAAGCATGATGTTTAGAAACAAATAAACTGTACCGAATAAAAACAAAACTTGGGAACTGTACAAGCAACTGTTTTGTAAAGGAAAATATGTATTGAGATACAGTACAAGATATTCATCTCACACGCCATGTGCCCCTTTGGCTGTTTGAACAGCACAACAACCCCTGTTACACCAGCCTGCTAATATTCGGTGCTGGCCTGCGGGAAAGTCTCACTCTTCTCCTCCACCTGGAAATTTCTCTTTGTTTCACCACTTCTGCCCCATGTCACCCCTCCTTCACAGCCAAGTCAGCTCGTCTCCAGCTAAGCTTTTAGCTTTTACATGAGATCTGCTTTTTGCAGTGATCCAAAGTGAAGCCTGTCAGGAAGTTTCTGTTCTCTCATTGTGGAAGGATCTGCTGAAAGCCAAGCAGTTCTCTGGCCTTCTCTGCCTCTTCAGGTTGCTCAGCTCTGGGAGTGGAGTTACCTGTGTATGGGGCAGAAAAAAAATCCACCAATTTACTAGATTCAGGCCCCTGTTTGCAATCTATTATTAAATATCTTATGCATTAAAAAACAAACCAAACCAAAACAAACTCAGGAAAGCACAAAACTACAAATGTCCTTATTGAAAAGATACATTTAAGGTTGTAAAAAAATATGTGTGCAAAGTGCCAGAGCTGAAGTTTTTCATGCAACCTTATTTTAGCCAACACAGACATGTACCTTCTGCTTCAGCCTTCATTCAAATGATGAGATGTTGCGCTCTTCAGTGCAGGAGGCTTAATATGACTAGAGGGCTTTTACAGTGGATAGTTGGGAGGAGTACATGGGAGTAACATTGACCTACCCAGCTCTATTTTAGGCAGATAGTGAAGCAGTCCTCTTGGCCTCCTTGCGTATTCATTGGGAAAAGGTGGGTGTTTCTGGAGGAGGTTGTCCCTGTCCCCCAAGGAGTTAAGATGCATGTTAGGAAGGCTGGATCCTCCCCTCTGCCCTTCTCATTGTTTTTCTCAGTGTAAATAAAAGATCACTTACTGGTTTTCTGTCCTCCTTTCTGACCCCACCTTCTGCTTCTTTTATGCTGTTGTGAAGTAAAGTCTGTAAAGAGCACTAATGTCAGGGTCCACTAAGAAGGCAACACCCACTGGCCTTTAAAGCCTCCTGCATCTCTCTCCTTAGAGTGGCAGAGATGGGTTTTGACCCGCTTCTCACAACCCCCAGCTCAGGCAGCACAGCGCGTCTCTCCATCCATTCGTCTCCAGCTGCCCTGCTCCCACCTGGCTCATTTCTCCTCAGAGATCCGTGGTGGCTGCCGGGTGCTACAGGCATTGGAGTGAAAGAAGGGGAAGGGCTGTAACTTCTCCGTGTGTTGAAAGGGTCGAGGGAGGAGACCTGCACATTGCAGGCAAAGCCAGCTTTGCAAAAGTCCTTAGAAAGCTCTTTTACAAGGAAAGTGAAGGGGTGCGAAAATCCCATCTCTCTTGCTTTTAGAGGTTTGAAATGAAATGCTAAAGCCCTGAGTGCTGGTCCAGGACATGAGCAAAACCTCCACCCAGAATCCTAATGTCTTCCAAATGAGCCCAGATTTCAAGCAAGTGTCAGAAGACCTGGACAAGGAAACAAAACATGAACACAGCTCTCTGTTAGCCCTGGAGTGGCTGCCTACCTGAGAGTTTCAGGGACCTGCCCCAGCTCTCTGAGGGCACTGCAGTGCCAGTGCTGCCACTGCCCAGCAGCATGAAGCATCATCCTGTGGTGCCAGCCTGGAGTTAGGGGCACAGCTGGGCTGGGAGCTGGGCTGGCAGATGGCCATAACAAAGAGAGGATGTGCTTTTGGAGGGAAGTACACTGTCCCATCAAACACTTCCCCTCCCCATGCTCTCTTGCTGCTGGAAGGACAGTCCCGTTGTGGTCAGGGCATTAGGAGGTAGAGACTGGTATCCTAGGTCTGGCCAAGCTGTGGATTTACCTGTGATTTTGGGCAAACTGGTTCACCTCTCTGCACTTTGCTCTGTTGGGGTCTGCCATAACCATTTATACAATCCCAAACCATTGCCCCTTAAAGGGCTTGGAGAGCTGATCCCATGGTGTTTGCATAGTGCCTGCCTCAATGAGCATGTGCATCACACCTGGTGAAACTGGTTGCCACCACTAAACTTAATCATCAGGCCTGATACAAGTAGGGGAAGAGGAGGAGGGGGACACTGAGCTTTCCTTGTTCTCTAGACGTTCTCATTTTGGCTTGTCAGGCCTCCCCGTGAATTAATCTAATGGCGGCTGAACCTTTGCATGAGCTGTGTGAGCTCTTCATTGGGACACTTGGGTCTCTTTGGGCTGGAGAAGTGGGCTCTTGTTTTCTGGAGTAACCTCCTTCTCAGTCTTTTGACAGCTTCTGCTCTCCTTTGGAGCAGGAAGAGGTGAAATAACACAACAGCAATGTACAAGCACCAGAGAAACCTAGAAGCAGCTTTATTGTGAAGGCCTGAATTGTGTCTTACTGCTTCCTAACTGGGTCCTTGATTTTAATGCAATTAGTGTAGTCTGAGGTAACGTGAATTCATTGAGCTTCTTTGCCTTCAGGACTAAATTGGTTTCTCAGGGAGATCCAGAAATCCCTTCCCTATCCATTACAGTGCAACACAATATGATGTGTATGAAGGGGAGCACAGCAACTGAGCTTAAGAGTATAGGCTCAGCTGCATGAAAATATCTGCATGTCCAGCCCCTACTAATTGGATGTCTAAGTACATTTGTTTTCTGGGCTGAGGTGATAGCATTTGGAGAGAGGTAGTAGGGCAAAGAAAGCTTCCCTTTTTTCCCCCAAAGGAAGAAAAGCAATTTCCATTGGGGAAATCAGAGCAATTACTTGAGTTTATTAAATCGTGCTAGCTTTTCTGGTAATGGCTTATCTCCTCTCCCGTATCTTGAGCCTCCTGACCAGGCTCCCTGGCTGGCCTGCATCTCCCCTGGTGTGTCATGGTCTGCATGGGCATAAGGGAAATAGCGTGGTGGTGCTGCATGGTTGGATATATGTAGGCTAGGTAAAGAGCATGGGCCATGGAAAAAGACTGAAGTATTTAGACAAATAATAATGGGCTGCTCTGGTGATAAAGAAGGGAGGAAACTGGTTTAAAGCAAGAGTCAAGACCAATGCCTCATTGAAGGAAAACTGATAGTTTATTTTGGATCAAAACATCAAAACAATATCTGTCAGTCTTTCCAAATGGAAAACTTCAGTTTTTAGCTGAGAACTGAACTGTTTCAATTTCTGGATGCCAGAATGTCTTTGGTGGGTTTCTATCAAAAGTGAAAAATGTCAGCCAAAAGCACACAGATCAGGATAAAACTCTTTTTTCCATTTTGAAAAACAGTCTGAATAGGAGAACCGTGGTGGTCATTTCTTGACATCACAACATTTGTATGGGAGCATTGGAGTGTGCATTCTGTTTATGAATGAAGAACTGTTCATTTTAAAAGGTTTCTTAAACTACTTCTTCACACATGTAAGAGAAGGGGACATGCTGGCATTGATCATTCTGTAGAATGCTAATTATGAAGATGGGAAAAGAATACTTATGCTTGCTTTACTGCTCTAGTAAAATTAAATATACATTTTTTGTTATTCCTGTTAAGAAACATGGGAGGTTTTTTTCATGCACTCTTTTCACAAGGGACACAGATGCCATTTTGCTGTAACAAAACATTTCCTTTGCAGTTCTTCTATTGACATTGATTATTTATACCTCTTATGTCTTAGTTGCCCTACAAGGTTTCTGCCTTGACAACCTCAATGGTTCCCTGGGGGCACCGGGGTTGTTTCCTACTCCAGGAGACACAGCCCCAGCAGGGCACTGGCAGCTGGAGGCATCCCCAGTCCTTCCGGTCCTGCTCCCCATGCGCTGTGGTGGGTGGGATGGAGAGGGAGGACGTGGTGCCACCAAGCATTGTGTCTCCTCCCTGTCTGATGGCCAGACAGCTCATGGGGTGGTGGGCTGGAGAGGGCAGGAGGTAATGGCTCTGCCTTGCCTGCTGTCAAGGTTTGATTGCAGGGCGACAATAAACCATGGCAGATGCTTTGTTAACCCCCTCTCCCTCCAAACCCCCCACTTTCTTCCCACTAGGGAGAGGCAATAGGAGGAAGACAGAGACAAGACTTGCAAGTTGGAAAAAAAGTTTAAAATGTTTTACTAATGCTACTAATAAAATAGAGAAAATAATACAAAATATGCAAAACCAATCTTGAATTCCCCGGCAAAGGTCAGAACTGCTCCAGTAACTGCAGGGCAGGCACCTGGAAGTCCTGCGTTGGACTCTGCAGCAAACCGGAACTGGATTCAAGGATGTGGGGTCTGTTACTAGGCCTCAGATTGCAGGGTCAGCAGGCAGGGTCCTCCCCAGATGTCGGCCATAGTCGAAGAAAAATAAGACCCTTGTGATCACCCACTTTTATATGGTGTTATGACGTGGATGGGTTGGAATACTTGGTTGGTCAGTTTTAGTCACCTGTTCAGTTTGCTCTTCCTTGCTTACACGATGTGCATCCTTATCAGCGACCTTGCATACCATTGCTATGTCTACCAAAACATGTATTCAACTTCAGAAAAGTGCAGTTACTAAGGAGAACTTAGCTAAAAGGAAAATTCACTAAAGAGAAACTGGTCTTGTTTTTAACAAAATCTGGACACCAGCCCCTGCCCTCTCTGCCTGCTGACTTGCAAAAGAATTGGGTGGCTTCCGCTTTCCTTTTCCTGCACCTTTTCTCCCAGCCCTCCTCAGAGGAGTGGGGCAAATACATCTCTTGGGATTCCTCTGGGCAGACTGGCAAGACCGTGGCACAGTCATCCCCAAATAAGCAGTGAAGGAAGTGGGAAAGAACAGGAACTCGGATACTGTGTCACAGCAGGTTCAGTTAAGCATCTATCTTGGGATATGTTTGTTTGTTTGGGTTTTTTGCCTTCTTTTTTTTAAATTTTGATAAGGCTTTTGCTTTCACTGCTGTTCTTGGCCATCAGCCTACACATACACCTAAGCAAGAGTAGACACTTTTCTGTGCTTCATTTTTATTTCCCTTCAAAGCAAGTCAGACCTTTTTATACACACTTACTGTAGGGAAGCAAAAAAACTTGGTGCAGACAGTTCATTATAACTGTAACTCTCCTCACCTTCTCAGAGGTGTGCTGAACACCAGGGTGATACTAATTCACCCAAGCTCTGTTTCCTTTATAATAAACCTGTAGATGCTGCTTTGAAGCAGAAAAAAATCCTCATGTAACCTGCTTCATGTACTGGGACCAAACAATGTGGAGACTGGTGGGAAAGGCAAGCCCCCAGCCCCGTGCCGCCCTGCAGCAGGCTCCACGCCTGCGCCTTTTTCTGTCGCAACTGGTTGGCTCCATGTGCTCCTGTCATGTGGAGCAGATGATGGGGTTCTCTGCCCGTTGCTGTGCCAATATGGAACAGTAAACTTTGTTCCCCTCCTTTTTTTCAAAATAGTTTCATATTTCCGGACTATATATATATGTGTACATCTGTACTTCTACGTATTTGGAAACGGGCAGTTGCTACTGACAAAAATTGCAGTGAGGACATTATCTGATTGTTTTAGATTCCAGCCTGGGCACCTGTCTCATAGCAGTATTTGTCAAACTGTTTCTGGTTTTCAGGTCATCAGGAGTTTGTCAAGAGTAGCCTGGGGTATAATTGATGGTGACCTGCCTATGTGGTTTTAGACTTAATCTTTCTCATCTTGTTTTACAATGTTTCTGTCAGTCCATCTGTCAGCTCTATGTCTTTCATTTTGCTCAGTGGCTTAAACTGGGGATCCGCTTCTTGTTTTACTTCCAGAATAACTTCTGGAAAGGCAGAAGGATCACTTCACAGGCTATACTCTGTTGTGCAAAGCTCAGCATAGTCATCCTGGTTATCAAGATAATTTATTGGTGGATAATTGAAACAAGAAAGTTGTAATTAATCTTGCAATCAAGAGACATATCCCAAATAAACCTTGAACATGAAGAAAATTTGTCACAAACAAGGAATGAATTCAAAATACAGATTTTTACTAGAAATTGCTTATTCCAGAGCAACACATTCAAACACAAGAGTATGTGACATAGCCCACCATTTGGTTTCCTTAGGAATTATTTCTTGGCCTGGGTAATGCCAGTTGTCTTTTATAGGCAACCAGAGTCATGCGTATTTAGTCTGGTCCTCTCAGTAATGTCACCCAGATGGGAACTCTCTAATGAAACAATGGATGGGTTTTGAAGGGACTTGCCTACAGTTCTAAATAAAGATGGTCTTTGTTGAAGTTTCCATAGTGAGTGCTGGAGTATACATGGAAGAGGCTGGCAGGGTTGACAGCATGCTCCAAAAACCAAATTCCCACTACCCATAAAGGGTCGAAACTCCATTTATGTCTTCAGGGAACGTGATCTGTCATTGCTCCAAAATAGTGTTAACTGTTTTCACACCCTGTGTAATAACATTAACTTTCCCCAGAGATCTCCATTTGTTATCCCTGTTAGTGATGGTGTGATAACTGGAGCCAGTAAAAGACCTTTTCTGGGAAGTTGGGCATGATCAGGAGGGTGAAGGAATCCTTCGCTCCAGATTTCCAAACTGGAAAAGCTTGGTGGACTTTCACACTTGATGTGAATTATACAGCAGGTCTGCTGGAGATAAAATTGTGGACATCCCAAGGAAAGCAAGTTGGGAGATACGGCTCTGGTTTGCAGGGAGAAGGAGAACACTGACAGGGCTTTCAAACGAGTGGTTGTTTGGATTCAGCGTTTGCTGAAGGAGGTAAACACACCCATCTGAGGGAAATTTGGAGATAGTATCATTGGCTAAGTTGTGTCCAAAGGAACAATAACACATTTTTTAAAAAAGCACATATTTGTTACCTTGTGCCTTCTTCTAAATCCTGTTTCTGTTCTTATCATTGTAGCTAGGACAGGATGCTCAGGTTTGACGGGATAGTTTCTTCATCTACTTTATTCTTCATTTTGTATGCAGTTGCAATAATCATGTTGCTATTTATGCTTTTCTAAACAGCTCTGACATATGCTTTTTTATAGCATATTAAAATAAAATAAACGCTAGGAACCAATGATTATTGCTTTAGTAAGAAATCAGGGTGTCAAGTAATGGAAGAAATATCAGATGAGAAAACCCGTTTCAGTCTCAGGTTTACATATTTCTGTAACTAACAGCAAACATAAAAATAAAGTGGTGAAAAATATTTCCAACCACAGTGGTGAATTCCCTATTAGAAGCATGCTAACATTTTCAAAACAGTCACCTAATTTCTGCACACTATATCTCATCCACAAGAAATAGCTTGAAGCTAAACTGGGTGGGTGTAAATTTATAAAGCAGGGAGCACTATTTTTTTTTTCTCTTAACAAAATTGAAGTTAATTTTGAGGTGGCTGTTCTAAAATAAGGATGGAATTTAAACAGGGAGAGTCAAGATTGTTATTTACTCACTTTCAATTAACCTGCTTACCTTGACATGGCTCTGGTTGAAATTGCGTCACATAGCTGGTGGTATTGCAGGGAGGTGATGCTGAGCTGCTGCCCAACACGGAGCTGATCAGGTCCTGGCCTTGGAATCATAGAGTCATAGAATGTCCTGAGTTGGAAGGGACCCACAAGGATCATCGAGTCCAATTCATGTCCCTGCATATGACAACCCCATGGGAGTGGTGAGTGTGTATCTTTCTAGACTACCTGTGCCCAGCCCTCCAGATTTTTAAGTGAAATTCAGTAAAGAAGACGTGTAAATTGGCAGCTGTTAGGGATCCCTGCCATGGACTTAAATGCTCCTTGCTATGAGAAGATTTTGGATGCATCTGTGGCAGCCTGCGGCTGTGGCACCTTTGGGGTTGCAGGAAACCTGTCTCTTAAACCTTCTGACCATTTCAGGGCTTGAAAGGCTGAGGACCAGGGAAGCTCTTCCTCAAAAGTGAGCACAGGGTTGTTCCTGGTCACTCCTGGTTCTCCAACACCTCAGCTGGTGTTTCAGGGGACCCATGCAGCAAATGCAGCAGCAGTGGCAGGCTTAGCCTCTGTGTTGGGGGTCAGTGCTGGTGGGACGTGGTGACGCCCCTGCAACTCATTTCTGCCTTTGTTAGAGCCTTGAGCTGCTTGTGGCCTTGAGGTATTTGGGAGAAGAGTTCTTCTCGATTTGAATTATTTGGCCAGAGGAAGCCGCAAGAGGGAAGGTTTGTATGTGGAGATATTTCTCTTACCCGTGACTCCAGAGTGAAGGCGTGGCAGCAACACAGGGAATATTGCTTTACAGTGCATGACAGTAAGCACAATTTTAGGCACCCCGACTTGGCTCAGTATACCTGCTGAGTGCATCTTCATCTCAACATTCTGGTTTCCACAAAAATCCCCAAATCTCTCTCTTCTCTTGAAATGAGTACAGGTGTCTTTTGAGCTCCTTTGTTTCAGCTGCCTCTGCTGGTAACTTGTACCCCATGTTTATTACCCTTCAGGTGAAGCAGTTCTGCCTGACAACTTCCCTGTTTAGTCCCACTTGTTTTATTTGAAATGTTTGCAGCCTGTTTTGACATTGCTTCGCTTCCTTCCATCCCCTGCTCTTCCAGCCTAGCTTGATAGAGCTTACCTTGATCACCCGCTTTAATGATTTGAAAATCCACTACTAGGTCACATCAAAGCTTTGTCTTTGCCAATGAGAATAAGCATAACATGCCCTCACTTCACCCATCTAGTAATTTAGAGCCCTGTAAGAGCCAAGATCTGGTTTCACTTTTTGTTGCCCTGCTCTTGTACCCTCTGAGGCAATAACATTCTTGCTGTGACATAGTGACTAATACAGAGCATCTGTTAAGCCTCCATCTCCAGAACGAGCCGTTGACTTCTAGTTGTTATTGCTGTATCACTACCTACCAACACAAGTTTGTATCCCATTTCTCTCTTTTTTTTTTTTCCTCTTCTCTGATGTTCTGCCATATATTGGTGACTTTAGTTATTGTTTTTTCCACTACAACCCTTAGAATCCTTTGCCTCTAGAAAGTGTCATGTCGTTATGGCACTTAGCATATACAGCATTGCCTGATTTCTTTCTCAGGGATTAATCTATTTTGTGCTTTTTGTGCTGAGCTACATTTGCTGAGTGAACCAAATTCTTCTGCATTGGCTGTGCTCAGCCTAGCTGTATTTCCTAATATGAGAGCTAGAACGCTGTGTGAATATATGCTTTTCAGTGTTTCTGTATTGACATCAGTGTACAAGTACAAACACAGTACTGTCAACCAAAAGCGACTCTAAAAGCCATTGTTCATTGCTGATGTAATTTAAGAGCCCTAATTAAAGGCATTGTCGGTCATGAGGACCTTTTGTCTGGAAGATGCCAACATGGGAACAGTGTTTGGGGCAAGTGAGATGGGATAACCCTTGTAGATCTGACCCCTCCACTCAGTAACCCTCTTCCCAGTATAAAGCTCCTACCCAATATCTGATTTTCTCACTCCACAGCTACTGTTCCATGCTTTTACTTTGCAATCCATAACTTTCTGTTTGTCTCCATTAGCCGTCTCTGACAGTGGACCTTGCCAAAACTTTGTTTGAAAAATCTAACCTCAGTATGCTATACAGCATCTGTCATGTTTTTCTTATCTGCCATGGCAGCATTATCTTCAAAGATATCCAGCAGGTTAGTTAAGCATGACCTCCTGTGTCTAAATGTATGCTGGCTGTCCTTAATCAAACTGTCTTTCCAGGTGTTCTCATTTCACATCCCTTAAAGGTTTCCTGTGCCAGATGTTAATCCTACTGCTCTATAATTTCCTGGTTTGGCTCTTGACCTCTTTTGGGGGTGGGGGAGAGAAGCCAGAGTGCTACTTTTAGCTTCAAAAATTTCTGCAGGACTCAGGGTACTTTCATATAGTGTCTCCTTTATCCCCTCTTTTATCACTGTTTTTGCTCAGCCCCATTAATGGCTGCTGACTGCTAATGGGCACTGAGACCATAGTCACCTTTCTAGACCAGTTGGTAGGTATCTCAGAGGCACGACAAGCTTTTATAACTGAGAGGATATGTTGGTGCTTTGCCAAAAAAACAAAGGCCAGAATTGAGCACTCAAAATGAAGCAATGTTGTAGCTGCCCTTATTTATTAAAGGGGAAAAAGAGTGAAGAAATGCCTCAGACCTCTTGCACCAAAGTGCAGTGCCTTGGGTTTACTTCAAAGAGATGTGTTGGTAGCAGGCTCATTTCTTTGAATTGCAGCAGTCATGAGAGTAGGAAGAGAGCTGGTACCCCTTTTTTGGCCTTGGAGAAACATTCTCCAGTGCAGAGGCAGTATTTCTTCTGATGAAGAAAGTAAGTTGAATCTTCCCCCTTCTGTATGCCAGATCAGAGATTTTTCTTCCTGCTCCAGAGAGCCATGCCATTTCTTACTCTTCTTATGTGCTAATGACATATAGTCCGTAGCAGGTTTGTTTTGTTTTGGTTTGTTTTTTTTTCACACCACCAGTTTAGGCTGGTAGCTTGTATGGAGGAACTCAACCAAAGACCAGCTTCATGGGTCTCCATTCCTCTTTTTCAGTGAGTGAAAGATTCACATTTCTCAGCTTATTGCTGTGGGTGAGACCTCAGCACCAAGAAAGATAATTAGTGTGAGTAGGTGTGGAGGGGCCTTGTTCTTCTTTGTGCCTCCACAGAAACAGAGAAGATAAATGAAAGAATAAAGTGGCAAATAGATTATCTCATACTGCAATAGAAAATGTTGAAAATATTGATTATAAAACATGGAAGTAAAGACAATTGTCATTCTTCACTCTACTGACTCCCAAATTCATGGCTTGTTTTAAAATATTAGATGAAAATTATCTCATTTTAGCTGCATTAGAAATAAGAGCATACACCTATGTTTCTGTGCTAAACACTATGTTCTTGAAGAGGCCATGATAAATCTAACTAAACTGCTTCCTGGGTTTTTTAAATACCCAGAGCAAAAGTGTAGCATGCCTTTGTAGATCCAAGTAATTGGAATTACCTTTATGGAGTGTCCTCCTTTGCTTTTTTAATTAACCTCCATACCCTTAATGTTGTGATAATTAAGGGGTATTCTTTATGATCTTAGATCGGCAGAGCACATACTACCGTCAAGTCCAGGAGATCTTCTCTGGATAAGGGGATGTGCTGAATCAAGGCCAAACCGCAGATTCTTTCTTTTTGGTCCATGGGTCAGTATGGTAAATGGGATTTAACCCTTGCCCACACAGGAGCAAAAGGACATTAATAACTTAATGTATACAGGCGACAGAGGTTTTGCTGTTGATTTCACTGCACAAACTGATCATAGTGTTTAAAGAAAAAAGGGTATGTAAGGGTTTGAGTGACTGGTGCTGTAGAATGAACTTGGCCTTGAATAAACCAGGTCTGGCCCTCCTCCCCTCAGTTCCCATTCACAGCTGCTTCAGTTAGAAAGATGCCGATATTTTTAATAGTTTGAGGGACTCTGCCTCCAGGTCAGACTCTTCAAAGCCTGAAGTGGGGCTGAAATGCCTAGGAGGTTCCCAAATAACCATTAACATTTTGGTCCCTAATCTCTGGAAAGTAACTGCAGAGTTTTATGTATTTCTCCAGGCACCAGTAGTGGTTGGGGGCAGACCTGCTGGAAAGCAGCACTGCAGAGAAGGTCTTGGGAGTTCTGGTCAACAACAGGTTGACCACAAGTCAGCAATGTGCCCTTGTGGCCAAGAAGGCCAGCAGTATCCTGGGGTGCATTTAGAAAAGTGCAGGTCAAGAGAGGTTCTCCTCCCACTCTACTCTGCCCTGGTGAGGCCCCATCTGGAGTCCTGTGTCTAGTTCTGGGCTCCTCAGTTTAAGAAGGACAAGGAATTACTGGAGAGAGTCCAGCAGTGGGCTATAAAGATGATGAGGGTCCTAGAGCATCTTTCTTATGAGGAGAGACTGAGAGAGCTGGGTCTGTTCAGCCTGGAGCAGAGAAGGCTGAGAGGGGATCTCACCAATGCTTATAAATATCTCAAGGGTGGGTGTCAAGTAGATGGGACCAGACTCCTTTCAGTGGTGCCCAACGATAGGATGAGGAGCAACAGGCACAGACTGAAGCACAGGAGGTACCATCTGAATATGAGGAGAAACTTCTTTACTTTGAGAGTGCCAGAGCCCTGGAACAGAGAGGTTGTGGAATCTCCTTTTCTGGAGACATTCAAACCCACCTGGACACGTTCCTGTGCAATCTGCTCTGATTGAACCTGCTTTAGCAGGTGGGTTGGACTAGGTGATCTCCAGAAGTCCCTTCCAACCCCAATCATTCTGTGATTCTCTTATAAAGCCTCTACAGACCTTTTTCCCCTCTGATTTTGCATTTCTTGCTTTCATATACTGATTTCATTTAGAGATGAGGGGGGGGTTGGAGGGGAAATAAACAAACAAGTGAAAAAAAGAGAAGCAGGAGCATGAATATGCAACTGAGAAAACTCTTTCAACAAATATTACTACTACAAACCTACATACCAGTCTGGTTTCGTTACTATAGCAGCAGCACTAGTGATGTATGTTCTCAGGCTGCAAGACCATAAATCAAATACAAATTCTTTAGCTATGTCCAGTATGATCTTGTCCCATTCTGCAGTATTCTTCTACCTGTACTCACTATGCAGTTCTGGTTTGGACAGAGGAACATCTGAAGCATAATTTGTAGAGGAAATCACTTTCCTCTCCAGCTGCAAGCCAGAAATGCCAAATTTTATGTTTTCATCAGCTGAGAAGACTTTTTCTCTTGTGAGTCAACTTCATTCTGGTTGTTTAATAGGTATCAGTACATGTGGAGGCCTGAAAGCATCCAACTAATTCTTTTAAAAAATTAGCAGAACAGAAAAGTATTTGCAAATTTTGTTTGACAACAATCCAGAAGAATCTGGATTGACTCATCATTGTTAGGCAGATAACTGGGTGGAGCAGGCTGCTTGGTTTTGTTAGCGAAAAGAATGTGGAGGAAAATGACTGGCAAGACACACATAATTGGTTTGGCCAGTGGCCTGATTTGACTGGTTGGTCAGTTTATCTGTCTTTGTTTCTTTCTCCAACCAAAACAAATGAGCTTCCCAGTTCATCTTTCGTTTTCAGTAGAACAAGTCTAGCCATTCAGTTTTCTTCCTTGACTGATCAAAAGATCCAGAAACAGAAGCGCAACCAAACCATCTGCAGCATTTGAAGGGAGGCTGTCAAATTATTTTTATTAAATTGATTAATTGCAGGAAATTCCAGTTTCTGACTGACATGCTATAATACAGATGCTCCTTAGAGAAAATTATTGTTCTTTCAAGAAACCTGCCATGTGTTGGGTTTCTTTGGGCCTTTTTTTCAACAGTTTTGATCTTTACATCTGCAGTCTTTTTGTTTTGCCTTTCTTTTTAAAGCTGACAAAAATATAGGTGAGTAGAAATTTTCGCTAGCATAACTCTTGGATTTCTTTGTCTCACAGTTATTTTAATGTGTTAAAATGCCAGTGGAGCCAAGATAGTCTGTGCAGTCTTTTGCTGATTGGCATGCCGTCTATGCTGGCAAGACTTGCACATCTAACTTCCACTGGAAAAATGGAAGGCAAAGCATGACTAGAGATGACAAACCATGAACTTAGTATGGACAAGAGCATGCCACTGAGAAAATGTATAATATGAGCTTCAGAGTAATGGAGAAAAAACCCCTCTCCCAGAATAAAGGAGAAAAACCTCGTTTCCCAGACCCCTAACTTTGTTTGCTTTGATTTTGGGTAACTATCAAAGAGTCAATATATACAAAGGTGTTTTTTTCTGGCTGGCTGCATGTTATTAAAGCCATTGATAAAAACAGTTGCTGATGGACAGGGTTTTTTTGCATACAGAGCAGTGTAGTCTTCCCACTAAATGCAAGACTGCTCTAGGAGCTTTGGTGACTTAACTGCATAGTGCTCTTGCAATCTCTTTCTTGTTCTCCCCATCCTCATCCCCTCTGTTTTCAAAGCATTGCAAATGAACTCCGCTCTTAATGAGACTCCCTCATTGCATGTTCCCTTGCCCACATTTGTAGCAGACAGCATTAATCCAAGATCAGCTTGGAACAGGTAGCACCTGAACAGTGAGAGTTCGGTCTTTAGTGAATGTGAGACCATCTTTTCTGCAGAAATGGTTCACCTGGCTTCCATGAGTCCAAACAGCTAAAATTTCAGTGTGATCTCAGACATTGTTTCCTCTGGGCAGCTTACAGATTCCTTATGTTTGCATAGGCTTTAATCCCTATACTGATTTACTTCCACTGCATTGTGGTGGTGTTTTACCTCTGTATGCTTAATGTGCCACCTGGGTTTTATTTTCAAGCTGATCTCCTTTGGGTCTTGGGCTTTACTATGGATTCGAATGGACACACCCAAACACATCCTTTTTTCTGCACCCTTCCTTTTTTTCAGTAATTTTTTATTTATACGTATGATGAGGTTAGTCTTCTTAGCCATGTAGTTATTATCATCACTTGTGCCGAAAGTTATCTATTACACATGATTTTGTGAGAAGACTGACAGTTTGTGCTTTTTACTACATTTGTTGTTGTTATTGCCTTTGAGTACAGTTCAAGAATGGTGAAGTGGGATGTACATCTATACATGTGAGATACTTATATCACACATGTTTATGATTACCTTGGAGTACATTCCTAGGTTTCTGCACCAGTGGAATAAATTGCATTTAGTTTGCAGTTCTGACCTTCTCACCTGCACTCTGCTCACTATAATCTTACTCTGCAGGAATTGCTTTGAACACCTCAATTCAATAAGACTGTTTTTATACAACACACTATTTTCTAATGAAAATAACCTGCTATAAAAATACTTTTCTGTTTTTCCCCTCTGCCATCTCTTGCAGCCTCCACTGAGTCACAGCAAGGAATGACTATTATACTGATCTAAAACTTAAGCACTACAGGCTTAGGACTGTATATATTAAGAACAGATTATTTCATGAATCAGCTAGGCTAGAACAGAAGATGTTTCACCAAGGTCCTTGAAAGCTTTCATTTACAACTGGGAGGAATAATGAAATGTTATCATACCTTAGAAATCAAAGAATTTTGTGGTTGAAGACGGAGGAGAGAAATGATCTATCCTACTAGGGAAAAGGAAACTATGGCAAAGGACAAGAGAAAGTGAGCCAGGAGGTGAGCCAGGAGGTGAGCCAGATTGTCTCTCTGATTTTCTTTTCCATTTGTTCCCTTCAGTGCCATAAGGAGAATGGCAGAATGGCTGTTCAGGGCCCTGCTCAAACCATCTCACTTCTGTGAGCATCACCATGTGAGGCACCTACAGCTTTTATTTTCTAAAACTTTATGCTTTTCCTCCTAATTATCTGTTAGGGATCCAATCCAAGAAGTTTGAGTACAATTTAACTGCATCTAGTAAAAGAAAACATGCAATGGTTGCTTCAGAAAACTTCTATTTTTAATCTGCACAGGAAAACATTTGGTTGCAAGCCCATGTTGGAATGGTGTGTGTAGATATTGTCACCCAGACATGAGCAGGAAAACAGTGCATTGCATTGGCTGTCTATATACATGCTCTACTTTGAACACTCGCCAGTTTTCTATACTTGAGCTAACTACTATGCTGAGCTCAATTAAAGTCATACAATATATGATATTTTAAAATGGTTATCGCTGACATGCACAGCAGATGTTTTGGGAACACGTTTTCAAGCAGAGATAGCAACTGACAGTGACTGGTTTTGTGCAATAAAATAGTAAACACTGGACAAGAGATCTCTCATTGTGCCTCTTCCTCCTCCCATATTTAGTTTGATGGTGCAGAAATTCAACAGTAAAGTCACAGGTTAGATCACCTGTGTGTCAAGAGACGGTCTCCTAGTATCTTAATTTTCTTTTATGCACCCAAAAGGGTAAGACAATTTGTTTCCAAAATGCAGAGGGAGGAGTTAGAGCGTGACTTTGTTTGCTGCAGAGCTGAAGAACTATGGGATGTGCCTTGAGCAGACCTAGTGAGGAAGGAGACAAAGGTAAGAAGGTACCATGTGTTTGTTTACACCCAGTCTAGATAAATTTAGATCTTCCTAACTTGTGGGCCAGCTCTGCTTTAGGATCTGAAGTGTGATTTGACTAGGAGTTAAGTCTGATTACCATGACTTTGTAATTAAGTCAGACTTAGTCAGTCTGTCTCTGACTAAGAGTAACTGCATCAAAACTGTGGCAACCAGTCTGTGCACAGGGCTGGTTCCAGGGGACTGATGTGGCTCTGCCGGTTCACGTTTATTCCAAAAACAGCACTGGGATAACTTTGTACTGGCAGGTTTTATGCGGGATCGAGTGTCGTCCATCCTCCCACAGCTGGCGTAAGGCCAGCATAAACTCCGTATCATGTGTTCTAGCTAATTCATCTTAAATGTGATTATGTGCCCTGGGCTGATCCAGATCAAATGTGTACTGAGAGCAAAGAGCCAGGATTAATGATCATGGAGGCGTGACCTGAATTCAGCCATGGAAGAGAAAGCTGTGATACAGTCTGGTTGCTCTGACAGAGCTGCTTGGCACTTCTTTCCCTGGGGAGGAGGGCCAGGAGCAGGAAAGGACCAAGTCACTCATGGGAAAGGTTTTTCATGGTGGTGGTGTGATTTTGTTGCTCTCCAAAGGTGCCTGTGTTTACTCTCCTCCTTTGAACTATGTAACTCCACGTGTGGATTGACATAGGAGTTAGGAGATACCTCTGTAAAATACCAGCTTCTGTTCTGCTGTAGTCTTTCCAGATCTGATGACAAAGTTGGACCTTCCCATTGCTAGGATAGACCCGAGGCTCTCTTAAATTCTTAATTATAAGAGCCTCTTAGTGAACCAAGATGCTACAAGTTCCTCTCTTTCCTTGATGTAAGGTGAGGACTGCTGGATGTGCTCCCAGCACATCTCAGCACTGGAATGCAGAGGATTCTTCCTGAACCTCCCACCCACCGACCTGTGGTGCTGGCTGTCCCAGAGCCCCAGCAGCACTGCTCTCCCATGCCTGGCCATGTGGTTCATGTCTGTCATGGGTGCTACTGGTGGAAAAATCTTTGGGTGTGAGACCTGACAGGACATGGCTTTTCCAGGTCGCTGCCAGGAGGACAGGAGTATGAGGATTTGTAGGTCTGATCCCTGTAACCCAGGAGACTTTCTGACTGTAGAGCCATTGCAAGGCATGGGAGTTACCATTAAGCGTTCCTTGAGGGAAAGGAAAAACTCTGGTGGTTTTGCCAGCATTGCAAGGACTACAGCAACAGAGAGCATACAGCGATGATCTCCCGTCACCTTACAATCCAAATGCAACTCCCAAATGTCAAAACTGAAGCTCAGATGGTGGCTGAGGAGAGGCCAAATTTGCTTGAGCTCGGTGTGGAAACCTGGAGATAGTTTTGCAGTAAGGCCTGCACAAAGGTATGTGGTTTGGAACCATGGGGCTGTACTTCACCATCCTGCTTCTCCACCAACCAGACCCTCATGCCAAAAGTCCTTGAGCACCTTTGGCTTCTCCTGCTCTCATGTTCCAAACCATTTGTAGTAGAAACTTTGGCCAGGCTCCTATCTTCCACCCAGAACTTAACCCATCTCCTTAGAACCTATAGCCCTATTCTTCCACAGCAGTGCTTCTTTCATCTCCCTCTCTATAGCCATGCTGCCACCCACTTTGAATGGTTCTCTCTGTTTCACCCCTTCATGCTCAAGCCCCTTTATCCCCTGACTGATGTGCTCCTGTGTGCATGCTGCTCTTCCAAGCTGTCCTCTGACTCATTTCTCCACCAGTGCTCCCAACCTTGCCTGCAGATTTTTCTTTTTTTTAACAAGCATACTTAAATGTGAAATCTGCAGTTGATCTGTAAGTCTTTTCCTGGCCCTGAAGACACTCCTTAACCTTGTTTTCTACATAGAATTATGCAGCTGAGAGGCACTGGATGAGAGGAGTCAGCACTTTATAATAATACTTCAGATATACAAATTGGAAGCATTTGCTTACATCTTTCTTACCATACCTTTGCATATTACTTTGGCAGACAGTGGTGAAATACTTAGATCACAATTTCCCTCAGGCAAAGAGCAGGCCCTCCTATCTGCTTTTTACCTGGCACTGATACTGTTATCACATGAGGGTCTCATGATGGTAATTGGGCCTAAAAACGGAGGGATTTGTCTCCCTGTTTAAAGATCTTGAGGTTTTGATGAAGTATTTTCCCTAACACCTAAATATATTGCTTCTGAAACACTGCCAGGGCACTTTGTGAGTTTTATACCTAATAGATGCTTCAGGCTTCCACTCTGGTCTTTAGCCTGGTCAAACCAATGGCTCCCCTGTGGTAAGGGGAGACAGCCCATCCTGGACAGGCACCTAATGTAAGGTTGTGAGGGATGCAGGACATGACCCTGAGGCGAGAGCATGAGCAACACATGGAAATAGTTCCCCAAGTTCACTGCAGCAGCATTTAACACCTGTACTCTATGGGATTTAGTGCACTGGAGTTTTTCAATAGAAAACAGAAGTTTAGTAGAAAGTGTTCCTTAAGCAGAAACTCATTTTTTTGCAGAGTTGTTTTCCAGAGGAAAAATGTCTACCAGTTCTCACAATAATAATAGCTGAACCCCGAGCTGCTGCTGTATGTTAAACCTCCAGGATCTTTGGAGCCATGTTGAAGGCTGTATGTCTCTTACTGTACATAGTGGGGATGCAAAGCTATCCTTGGAGACAATGGAATTGTAGAATCATTTTGGTTGGAAGAGGCCCTCAAGATCATCAAGTCCAACCGTTAGCCTAACACTGGCACCAAGCCATGTTCCTAAGAACCTCATCTACACATCTTTTAGACACCTCCAGGGATAGTGACTCTGCCACTTCCCTGGGCAGCCTGTTCCAATGCCTGACAATCCTTTCTGTGAATAATTTTTTCCTAATATCCAATCTAAACCTCCCCTGGTGCAACTTGAAGCCATTTTGAAATAAAAAGGGTCAGAGTATCTAGTCTGCTTCTATGTAATTAACAGTAAAATAATTTCATCGTCATATTTCAAACCTGCTTTTTAAAGTGACCTAGGAAACCCCATCTGACAATATTGGAAGCTGCTGGCACAAACCACGTCTCATTCCTATCTCAGATGCTGAAGGCCGAGAGATAGTTTTATTTTGGCAAAATTATATTAAAAAAACACTGAAAATATCTGTGTGTGCATGTGCCAGTGGGCAAATTTAAAGCAATGGATTGCTCTTCAGTATTAATTATGTTAATTTATGGCTAGATGTGACTCATTTGATTACTTATGAAAATCAAAGCCAAGTGATTTTCTCTACAGTATTGTAGGAAGAGTATGTGTGCATATGTGCATGTGTGTGCGTGCATTATCAAAAGGGAGTTACCTCACCAATCAGATGCCTCTGCTGCCTTTTATCCTTGCAGCCCATGAAACAAGAATTAATGGAAAATCAATTTTCAGTGCTTTTAATTTTTTTATTATTTTTTTTTATTAAGGCCTGCCTGTCCCAGCAGTTTGCTTCATTTTTTCTCCTGGGGTTTTCTAAACTGACAGAACTACGGGAGGTTTCACATTCAGCATTTTAATGTTTCCCGTGTTCTGTTCTTTATTTTTTGAATTTATCACAAGAATAGGTTGAACCAGTTTCACCTGTTTGTACATCTCATAGCACAATGGGGCTCTAATTGAGACACCTCACATTACTGAGCTGATGCCATTATTATTTAAAAGCAAGTAGGTACATATTAGGAATATTTATTCCTTGTCTTCTATCAGGAAAGCAATTTTCTAAAGAGAGTAATGTTTTTGTCTTTTTTAGGGTATTGATTACCCACTGCTTTGAAATAAAAGGAGATTTATATGCTCTGCTGCTAGATAATCTGTGAAAGACTGTTGTGCTAAGATTGAGCCCCTAGGCTGGGAGCCAAGAAGAGAGAGGATGTTTCGCAGCTTGGCTCTGCCTTTCTCACATGATTCATTGGATGCTATTTAAATCTCTTTGTACCTCTATTCAGTTCTTGATTTCACAAGAAAGTTGTAATTGTTCTAATTGCCGTGATGCTGAGCTCCCTGGCTCATGGGGCCCGCAGGAACACTTGCCATGATACAGAGTCAATGTGCAGACAGCTCTTCCGCTCTGCTCTCAGCCCCAGATATTCAGAAGCCATGCCCAAATCACCTGAGATTTGTTTAACTTTTCGTCATTGTCGTTTGTTTTTTTTTTTAATCTTGAAACATTTTGAAGTGTTTCAAGTATTTTTTATTAATCTACAGTGAGATTAGCTAGAAAAAAAATCTCAATTTTAAATCAAAACAGGGGCTCTTGCAATCAGGTGATACCAAGAGCTGAGGCTTTCAGCAGAGTGGCAGATATAGTAGCTAAAATGGTGAAGGGTTGATGAACACTGTATGTGGTTCTGCAGATGTGGCTCTTCTGAGGAAAAGACGTGGAGCTTCAGGAGGAGTGATGAAGGAACCTGCATGTTCTATAGTGTTCTGTAGCAGCAGTAGTAGTTTCCTAAAGCTCACTTCAAGAGGAAATAGGGCCTTTAGTAAATGGAGATATAGGGGAATGTGTAGCCAGCAGGAGGAAAGAGGAAAAAAAAAAAGATAAAAGAAGAGGAAAAAGAAGAAAAAGAAGAGAAAAAAGGGAAGGGAAGGGAAGGGAAGGGAAGGGAAGGGAAGGGAAGGGAAGGGAAGGGAAGGGAAGGGAAGGGAAGGGAAGGGAAGGGAAGGGAAGGGAAGGGAAGGGAAGGGAAGGGAAGGGAAGGGAAGGGAAGGGAAGGGGAGGGGAGGGGAGGGGAGGGGAGGGGAGGGGAGGGGAGGGGAGGGGAGGGGAGGGAAGGGGAAGGGAAGGGAAGGGAAGGGAAGGGAAGGGAAGGGAAGGGAAGGGAAGGGAAGGGAAGGGAAGGGAAGGGAAGGGAAGGGAAGGGAAGGGAAGGGAAGGGAAGGGAAGGGAAGGGAAGGGAAGGGAAGGGAAGGGAAGGGAAGGGAAGGGAAGGGAAGGGAAGGGAAGGGAAGGGAAGGGAAGGGAAGGGAAGGGAAGGGAAGGGAAGGGAAGGGAAGGGAAGGGAGAAAAAAAAGAAAAGAAAGAAAAAAGGAGAAAAGAAAAGAAAAGAAAAAAAGAAAAGAAAAGAAAAGAAAAGAAAAGAAAAGAAAAGAAAAGAAAAGAAAAGAAAAGAAAAGAAAAGAAAAGAAAAGAAAAGAAAAGAAAAGAAAAGAAAAGAAAAGAAAAGAAAAGAAAAGAAAAGAAAAGAAAAGAAAAGAAAGAAAGAAAAGAAAAGAAAAGAAAGAGAAAAGAGAAAAGAAAAGAAGAAAATAAAAAAATAAAAAAGAGCAGTTTAAAAAAAGGTGGGGGAGTGAATCTTCATGCTTTCAGACAGATCCAGAGTTAAGGGCTTGCAGGGTTGCTGAAGAATTTAAATTTTCTCTGTTTCAGTAGGTGTGTTTTGCACTGATTCCATTGAGCAAATCTGGAGGAAGCACCGAGTAACATGTTCCTGGTAATAGTATTTGCAGGGATGGAGGTGAAGGAGCACTGTCTCCCAAGCTGTTCTGGAAGTAGTAACACCATAATTTGTGTTGGCGTGAGCAACTCCGAGTGCAGGCTGCACATTCTCCACACCCCCAGAAATACCGACTCAGTGCTGCTCACAGATCACCTACACTGAGAAGACTGGTTCCCCAACTAGTGGCATGTACAGTCGAGATCTGGCCCTACATATTTTTGGTTGGTTGCTTATTGTATATGTTGACTTTGACTCAGTGGAAGACGGGAGCAGAGCTTGTAAGAAATGGGTAATTAACAGATCAGTTTCAAAGCAGGGGATGATGTTCGGATTGGACAGAAGAGGGAAATTTTTTACTATGAGGACAATCAGCCATTGTCCTAATCTAGCCAGGGAAGTGGTTGATTCCCCAACATTGGACACTTTTAACATCCAGCTGGACAGTGTGCTGGGCCATCTTGTCTAGACCACGCTTTTGCCAAGAACGGTGGGACCAGATGGTCCTTGTGGTCCCTTGAAACCTGATGGTCTTGTGATTCTATGAATATAATGGGCAGCATAAGAAACACAGAGGAGGGGATTTTCTGCTGCTGTGTGTTTTCATAGCCCCACTGACCTCAGCTGGTCGTTGGCACTCAGTATGAACCTTTTGGGCACCACAGCACCAGGGCTGGGCCCCATCTGATGGGCTTCCCATTGTGTTGCACACAGCCTGGCTAGCAGCGCCCTCCTGCTCCTTGGGCCAAAAAGCTGAAAACTTCAAAAGATGAAAGCTTCCACGAGTGACCTTTCCTCCAGGCTGCTCCAAATTTCACATTTCCCCTGCACCCCGCGAGATGCCCTGCCCAAACTGCCAGTGCTGGCACGTGAGGAGAGGGCTGCTGCTGCTGAAGCAACATGCTGAGCATCCGCCCTGCAGCCAGTGCCTGCAAACTTGAACCCACCGTGCGCTAAAAAACTGTTTGGATTACAAAGCCCACGGGGAGGCAGAGCCCCAGCAGGAGAGCATCCTGGCTTGTGGCAGCAACCACAGGTGCCTTTTCCTCTTTCCCTTCCGAAAAACAGTTTTAGGAAATCTGGGTGGTTGCCTTTTTTGCCTTTTTTTTTCCTTCTCTCTTTGCCCGAACAAGTGTTGCTGTGAGGGATGGGGTGGGAGGTGGTGTGGTAACCCCAGCCTTGGTGCTTGCCCAGCACGTCACTGCTGCAAACTGGCGTCCAACGCGTGTTGCGTTTTCGCTAGGGAAATCGTCTACGGGAGATTACTGGGTCAGCACAAACCCAGTCGGAGGTCTGGGAGTGATGTGTATTTAAAATGAGATAAATGAAGATGTCGCTTGAGTTCAGCCTTTTCCAGAATTGTCAGAGATTAATGATTTATTTCAAATTCCTGACATAGTTCTCAGTCTCAGATTCTGGCAGCATCTGTTAATCCTCTTGGCTGTACAAAAATCTGGAAAATAGGAATCCTAAAGTTTCAAAAGACAGAACATAAATTAAAATCTCCTCAAGACAGTTTTCCAAACTTATTTTTTTTTAATTGAGATTTTAAAATTACCCCTATTCCTGCTTGAACTGTAACTCATAGTTTTTGGATTGCCTGGGGCAGACAACGCTGCATAGTCTGTGTGTTTTGAAATCACCAATCATTTGCTATGTGTATGCATGATTGTATTAATTGGATTATATTCTGAGTATATAGATACTGTGCTATATTTGTGGAAAATGAATCTAACAAACACTAATCCTCAGAATACGCCAACAGAGAAAAAAGTGGTACATTATATGCAACTGATAAGACAGATTTAATTTATTTACCCCCAAAGTGGTAGCAGAGATGAGACTTGAACTGTTACTATTATCGTTCTTCAAAATCTCTTTCCAGTTGGGATTTATCTTTTTTCCTCCATGCCTCTTATTATGATCTGAAACTCCCATTTATTTTAATGTCCTTCTTTCTCCTGTCTTTAAACATCTCCTTTTGTAAAAGCTGTCATAATTTGTTGAGTGAAAACTCAATTTTGCATAATAGTGCTTAGAAGTGATTGTTCTCACAAGTTTTGTAATGGGTTTCTCCAAACTCCAGGGTCATTCTTGGCTGGGCTGATCAGGTTTCACATTTGCTTTTCTACTCAGTGCAGATATACAACAGGTTTTAAAATGTATTTCACAACCTAGAAGTGGCCCCCGGCCTGCAACAACATGTCACTCTGTTTGCACCCAATGGAGCTACAATATCTACAATTTGTGTCACACCAACATTTTCTGATTTGCAACAAGCAGTTGCTGCTTAGTTGGGAATGTCTTTGGAGGGGATGGGATGGGGTGGGCTAAGAAAGGAAACCCCGTTGCAAACACCTTAGGCCTTGCAAGCCTGGGCTTTTGCCAGCAGAGCTTTGTTGGTTTTATGGTCTAGGTTTGAACCGTACCTCATCAGATAAGGTCTTTGTTTTCCATGCCTGGTGATGCAAAGAAGAGCTGCTGGCAGAGGGCTGCGGGGTGTCGATTGCTTATGGCAGGAGCAGTGTGTTGTGTCCCCTTCTGTGAGCGGCCCATGGAGCTCATCCAGCAGAAAATATGAGATGGCCATATCATTCTTTAGGTTGGCTTATATATTGTCTGTACCAGTGGGGCAACAGGCACTGGGGATTCAGGAGCACTGGAAAACTCTTATTTGCCACTGTATTCACTTTTGCTCTGTTTAATTTCTTTTCTGTAAGTGTCAGAGCCTTCAAACAGGGATAAGCCCTACAGGACTAAGCCTTATAGAGATGCTGGAGGTGCTTAATTACTTTAGGTTTGAGCAGCACATGAACAGGTCAAACTATGTGCATTTTCAACTCCAAATTTTACAGCTCTGTTGTTTCCTAAAAGCAGGTCTTGTGCGGTGAAAGTGTCTGCTGCAATTGCAGCAGCTTGTCTGAGCTCAGTAATTCCTCAAGCCTTGACCTGCACCAGTCACAAAAAGAAACTGTCTGAGGACAAAAAAAGCTTTTCGCCCTTTTTTCCTTTTTTTTTTTTTTCAATATAATTCGAACTGTGCTTTTACTTAAAGGACATTTGCCCTTTTTACATCCAGCACATTCATTATATGTTTCCATAGAGCATTTCTATCCTTTCAGTCAGGATGACCTTTATTTTATATTTAAATGCAACAGCAAAACAAGAAGAAAAAAGAAGTAATGTGAATTCTTCCAGCTCCTTCGCTGGCTTGCTCTCTGCACATGAATGCAAAATGGCAGCTGCCACTGCAGCACAGTCAAGAGTTCCCATTTAAAAATGCAGTGCTTACAAAAGAAGCCCAAACAGCCATAAGCTACAAAACCCAACATCTGATAAATGGAAAAGGACAAAATCAGGTCATGGAGGCAGCGCATATCTTTTGCCCTTATATCGCATCTTTCATCCGTGGATCTAGAGTCACCATACAGGCATCATCCTACCTCCCGAGTGAAATAGTAACATCATAGAATAGTTTGGGTTGGAAGGGAGCTTTAAAGGTCATCTAGTCCAACCTCCTTGCAATGAGCAGTGACATAGAAATGGAAAGGAGCAGAGAGGATTGTGGATCCCAGAGAGATGGGTCAGCCAGGTGTTTGTATAGAGCACCATTTTTAAGAGGGGAGGTAAAGAATTTCAGGCTGGGCTGAAGCTGCAAGTGGCATTTCATTAGGCACAGGTAATTAACAGAACCGGAATTAATGCTCGTGTGTGCAACAGAAAGAGCCCTAGGATTTTAATCAAGGCTATTAGTCAGCATATTGGTGAAGTGACGCTGAATTCTGCAGCGCCCCTCATGCGGCAGGCTCAGAGTTGATTACAAATTCACCGACAGTCTTCATTTTTCTTCAATGGCACCTCCAAAAGCACCATTTTTCCAGTTCCCAGGGCCCTCAGGGAGTGTCCCGGCAAACGGGGGTCTCGTCCTGGGGGAAGATGTGCAGGGTCTCCTTTCAGTGTGGGGTGTGGGAGCTGCTGGGGGGCTCAGCCTTGCCTGCCCTGGCCCCCCAGGACGAGGAGCCCCAGGCAAGGAGCAGGGGCAGGCGGGGAGCTGGGCTTTTCATCTTCCTGCTGATTTATGTAGTGCAGAGAGGTAAAGTGTGTTTGCATTTATGCAGTGCCACTTTACAAAGAGCCCTCAAGAGCAAGCTCTGGGTTGCATGAGAACAGATGAGAAGGAGGGCATCCTTGCTACCAGCAAAAGCCAATGGCTGCCTTCCCCGCTGGCTACACTCTATGCGTTTCAGAGGATTTCTGGACCATTCCTGCATGACTTCTGATAGCCAGTGAAGTCCCAGCACTGTAACCTGGGTGTTACAGTATTAGGCATATTTTGCGTTTCTAAGTTAGTATCAGCGATTGTCAGATTCTGATTTTGACTATTTTTCTGTTCAGCCTAAAGTGTTAAGGTATTGTCCAAAATTAAATCTGAACACATGCACATGTGTGCATGGAAATGTGTGTAAGTGTGCATATGCAAGGTGAATTTTGCACCAAATTTCTGTCATGTATCTGAGTCATCAGTGCACACAGGCTCTTTGATTTTTATTGATAGGCAGAACAGATCTGTGCTGGTTGGGGTCTGGAAAGTACATACCTGCCAGGGGAGACTGCTCTGTTCAAAATGAAAGTACAGATCAACCTCTAGGTTTATTTTTCAGACTTTACATATTTTTTGAGGAACAAGCTCTGGCGATGCCAATTCCCTTTGCATAGTATTTTTTGTGTGCTCTTTTAGTCTAAGAAGAACCTCATCTGTGTGACAGGATAGAACAGTAACCACAGGCTTTCCTGCCATCCAAAGAATAGTATCAGCCCTGGGAAGTCAGGAAACTGGCCTGGACTGAATATCATTAAAAGCTTTTGGAGGAAAGTCAGTTAATTCCTTTTGTCTCTGAAACTCCCATTAATCTCTGCTCAAATTCTCTCCATTCCTGCTGCTACACCTGGCTTTTAAAAGCAAAACACCCTTGGTCTCCACTAAGCATAAAGAAAGCAACATGAAAGAGAAGCTATAATTGCTTGCCTAAGAGTGTATCTTCTCCTCCACCCCATTTTCCTGCTGTTTGGTCACCTTTATTTTTCCCTTTTTCCCTGAGGTTTGATGTCTTTGCTCATTATTTTAACTGTCAACAGTACACAGCAAGCTCTGTGGAGCCAGGGACCTTGGGCCTGGTTTTGATCTAATTTTCACAGATGTAAAGGGAGTTACTTGAAGTTTCTGGTGGTGTAATTGATAGCAGAATCGAACCCTCCTTTGAGATCTCAGGAACATGCTATCCACCCCTGGCATGGCATAAATGTTTGTTACTTCCACAGCAACTCTGCAGAGAGAGCCTGGTACACTTGTGAGTTAACTGCAAACCTTTGCATATGTGTTTGTCCATCTTTCTCACTGTTCTGATTCCTGTCTACTCTGTGGCATTTAATTTAGGATTAGCTATCATTTACTTTCACTGTGTTGCAAACTAATTACCAGAAAGTTCATTTTTCTGATTGCCTTCCTTTCTTCCTTCAAGGATGAAGTTTACTGCAGTGATCTTCCTTGCAGAGGTCACCTTGAATGGCTAGAGGAGCACATAGGGGTCTCAAATGCACCTTATCAGGGCAACTGAATAGTAGCTCCGGGGCATTTTCGGCTGGTATGGAGCCAGCCCAGCTTGGTGCCAGTTCCCCTTGTATTTCCTGGGTGCAGGAAGCATGTCAAGACGAGGGATAGTGCATTCCAGTGGCTGAAGAGCGTTGTGCTTGGATCTGCCTTGAGAACATGATGGTTCCTGAGAAACCATTGCTAGTCAGCACTCATTAACAGCCCCCAGTTTGCCCTGGTTTCTGGCAGCAAGGAGTTCAGCCCTGGGTTTGGTGAAAGCAATACTGTGGCTTAGAGCTGAGCTGGACACAAGCACAGCAGGACTGCAGACCGGAGAATGAAGTATTGCCTCCTGCAAAGTTTAATTATGGGTGGGTCTAACTCATCTCTGCTGTAACTCCTTGGTAGCCAACACGGTTATACCACAAATGAATGCTGTTTTCAATCGGAGGCGCCTGGAGAGGGAGATCAAGGGCTGATACAAAGAGATAATTTCTTGTGACTGATTTTGGGGGGGCAGTGCTCATTTCAATGTTCTTAAAGGCTATTTACAAATGGCAGAAAGGGAGAAAAACAATTTTAAAATTCCTGCTGCTTTTTGCATTTGGAGCATCAATTTGAATGTGAAGAAACAGGGCCAGCTCTAGTTCTTGACCTATACTTGCAGTGTTTAATTCTCTGTGGCGACTATGATGGATGCAAATGCACCAGAGCTGGCATTAAATCACGGCTAACTGTGTAGCTGCATCAGCACAGAGCTAACTGCTTGAATATTTAACCACCTCGTCAAGCAGGCTGTGCTGCATGTGCTGAGCTCTGTGCTTTCTTGTCTCTACTGCTAGCAAGCATTTGAGCCACGGAGCTTAAAGTCTCCGTGTGCCTATAGCCACACAAAGTGTTTTTGCTGCTCTCACAGGTACAGGCTCTGATGCTGTCGATCACGGCCAGTTCAAGATGACGCCTGGGGGTACTTCTGTGGAGGGAGCTGATTCTGCCCTTCCCACTGCCGTGGCCATGCATTCCTGCCCCTGTGCTGTAATTCATTTTTGCTAGATTAGTTTCAGCCTGGATTAGTTCCTCTGGTCTGACTCACTGCAGAGCTGAGCAAATGCTTGTGCCAGCACCAGGCAGAGCAGAGGGGGATGAAGAGGGACAAAATGGCATATTTGAGAAGTAGGGCCAGGAAAAAACAACTGTGAAATTGTGGCCTCTTGCTCTCACTTGCTTCTCCTTTTGTGATGAAGAGATATTGCTATTGTGTCTCCTTGTTTGCTTTTAATTTCCTTCCTCGGACTGATTATAGAAGTGAAGGAATGGTGGTAGGTATTATACCTATAGGCCAAGTCATCTCTGGATGAGTCCAGCACCTTTTAGTCACTGCATTTTCCTTCCAGAGCTTCATAGATTAATAATTCATTATTGAATGATTTCACCAGTGTGCCTGGTGAATTTGGCCGAGCATGTTTCCAGTACTTACCTTACGTACCTGATGCCCATCAGCACCACGTGCCCTCTTGTCACCCCAGCCAAACCCCAGTGCTCAGCCTCCAGCTGGGAGCTGGTGCTGAGCCACACGGGAGCCAAATAATTTATCGGTGGCAATCTGAGAGTCTCTGAGCTGCCCTGCTTTGCATTTATTTCTCAGCAGCACTCTTGCATTTAAACACACCCGCTGCCGGGTCCTCTTGCCTCTGGAGGGCAGGCAGGTGGCTCAGCATGCTGCTGCACAGGTTTGGGTGGCGGAGCGCTTTGTTTGGGGACTCCCAAGAGAGGTACTGGCCCCTGTCCTGCACTGCAGCACAAACCGAGGATGGGTTTTATTTTTCTGAGCACATCAGGTCTTCTAGCACAGCATGATGTTCTGCATACTGTCAACGACTTAAGGCTGCTTGTCAAGGAGGGGTGCGAAGTAAGCTGAAATGTTGCTCTAATTTTTTGCATTATCATTCCTGTCGCAAATGTCATTATTTAATTAGGCTCTGCAGTACTTCCAGAGGAAATATTTTGAAGGGAAGGCACGGGTGTTCCCTGCGTCTCAATGCCTTTATTACATCTGCGCTAACTGGATGCAATGTGCAATAAAAAAGCAGAATCAGTGGCTTGGGTCCAACAAAAGAAATGGCTTCAGTAGCTTCAGCCTGGTTCCATATTTGGCTGTGGTGTGTTGTTCCTCTCACTGCAGCCATAGCCATAAAAGGGTAGCTGACCAGTTGGTTTCCAAAAAAAAGTGTGACCACCTTTCCTACAACATATGGACTAATCCCTTCAGGATCCTTACAAAAACAAGTTTAGAGTTTTTAAATTCACTGAGTAAGTGAGAAAGTCTTTGCAGCACTGTGTAGATAGTTGCTGCTCTTCTGCTATTTTTTTTTTGTTGTTGTTCTTTTATAATGGAGCTTTTGGCAGTACTGAGGAAAAGAGATTTAGTTCCACGTTATCCTCAAAAAATAAGTCATACTTGACTCCTTCTTTTTTCCAGAGGAAAGTCCCAACCACTTATCAGATTGCTGGGGTGTTGTAGAAAGGATTGTCAAATAAATCCCCACATTTTTCCTCTGTTGCTAGTTCATGCACTAACTACTTTCATTTTTTGTCTAGTGGCCTTTTGTATCTATCAGCAACTTCCTTTTCCACAGCCCCAAAACTACTCAAGTCTTGCTCTGGTGTTGCAGATAGGAAAGCTGAGAATGCTTTGCTGTGTTGGCTTTGCAGTAAGGATTTATTTATTTTAACTTTTAAAAGGTGACTCTAAAGTCACTATTATTTAAATAATAGTGTCTGTAGTTGCTGCCTGTTGCTTTTTTTATTTCCAAAGTATTTTTCTTGCACTAAAAGGGCCTGTGCTTGTTGGTAACAAGTATATGAAGTGCTCTGACATGTGAAGCACCTCCTGGAGGAAGGACTAGGCCGTTCATACTGTACTGTATAATTTTTTTTTTTTCTAAGTTTATTGAAGGGAATAGACTGCACAGAGAGGGGTTATAATAAGCAGAGACCTGTTGTTGTGAAGCTTTATGCAAATAATGTGTAATATTTGCGTAAATAAGATTTTAAAATGATGCTCATATTTGGCTAAATCCCAGCAGGCCTGCCCAGGTTATATGGGATGTTCACCTGGAGGACAGCTGGTTGCTTTCAGTGGAGCTGTTGCATTCTCTGCCTTTGCCAAGAGCGATCACTCAAATGAGTCTTTGCAGACTTCGACCTGGTGTTGATCTGACCTGACTTGTAAGGCTTCCCTGCAGAGCCAGGATAAGAAGGAGGTCACCCTGGACACCATCACTGGACTCCCTCTCACACCACCACTGGGACAGAAGCAGAGTTTCAGGTCTCTGATGGACTCCTATGAGATACCTCCAGTAGGCTGTTAAAAATGGATGGGTTGAATCTGTCCCTCATTTCTGAGTTTCCAAAAAATAAGTGTATGCAGCTGCTCTTTACTTGTGTAGACAGAGAAATAGTTTTCTAAGACTTGCGAGATGTTACTTGTTCACAGCCACCTATATAAAAACGTCATAAATTTTTAGTTCTCTAACTCTGCGTTCTTCCTAAATAGTAAAGTTATAGCCAGCTATAATTTCTGGAAGGATTATCTGTATCTGATTGTTTTTTACTGAATCTCATCCTACCTTCACAGATGAGGAGTTTTTCTTTCAAAGGTGCCTCTGCTTGAAGATAAAGTCCTCATATGAAGAGATTCCCCATCATTAATAACAATTATTTTTATAGAAATAAAAAATATGAACTCTCACTAAACAGACTTCTATTTTTTCCATATGTAGCCAAACAATAAGCATAAGGAGACATTAAATGGGATCTAGAATGCTGGTGTGAGACCTCACACCCTCTCATGTGTTTGTACCTTTGCAGATTTTCCAAATCTCTTTGTCCATTCTAGAGCATCATGACTGAGCAGAGTTAAGGTTGTTTTTTTGTTTGCCCTTGGCTTTCTTTTCTCCTGTGTTGTAACCAAATTAATTTAACAGTCCACTTAATTTGATCCCTTATCTCTTCCCAAGTTAGTTGTCAACCTTTCAGAGAGTCCTGGAAGAGTCCCCCCTCCTCGGTCTTTGGAGCATATAGAGAGTGGGATGCTTGCCACTTGGCAGGGCAATGCATTGCCAGGACCCACAGCACTTAGCACTTCGGCAGCTTGCATGGGGGACATCCAACTTGCAAATGCTCCACAAAAGGGAAAGCAAAAGGCACAGCTTGGTGAGAGAGTGAGAGGAGGCAGCAGCTGTTCTTCCAAGGCATGATCCAGCCAAAGCCTGGTGGGTGCTGTAAAATGACAGGGTACTGGTGAACTGTGTTCCACTCGCTGGGTAAGGGAGAAGAGAGTAATTCAAAAGCGGAGCAAGCAGGAGCGTTTGAAGTCACAGCAAGAGAGGGGAATGGAAACTGGGGGCAGGGAAGAGCTACCCACTCGAGCTGCTGGAGCATACCCCCAGATAGACTGCATTTTTTCAGGCTGACAAACTGAAGAGATGCATTGCAAGAGCCCCTGTTTTTTCTCCCCTCACTGCTCATCCCCTTATCAACAGAGATGTGCGCATTTGAGAATGACATTAGTCTGGAAAGCCTTGACTCTGGCATCTCCAGCACACGCGTGCTTATGTGCCAGTGAAAACCTTCTACTCGAGTGTGTAGTAATTGGAGGGATTTCCGCAATGATCTTGGTAAACACAGGCTGGAGAAGGTCATGGAAAGGACAGCATCCCAAGCACTGGTTGAGACTTTACTTTTATTTCTGAATGTAATGAAAGACTTCTTCCCTCCCTCCTGTTTGTATCTCCAGCCCCTCCTCCCCTTCCTCAGCATCACCCTTTGCCAATGCCTAACACTCTCGGCAGATATAGATGTTAATGTAATGACTTGGTTTTGTTTGTCCTGGCAGCCAATGAAGTATGCCACTCTTGGTGACACGTATTTCAGAGGCATTTAATAACTTCAGTGTCTCATGTTTTCAAGCAGAGTAGTTACGAAATGCAAAGGCAGCCTCTGTCCAATGCAATGCCCCCACGCTGCTGAGCCCAGGAGAGTTTCCCAGCATCTGCGCCTGGGTACGTGCCACAGCTATGTCCAAGATCCACGTTGGGGCATGACCAGGGCATGCACCGTCCTTTCCCATTCTCTGCTGTGCCAAGGAGCCAGAGCACACAGGCTGGATGGGAGCCACAGATCGCTCCAGCAGATCTCATGCACGTCCCCCGAGACTTGCTGGAACATGCCCTTATAGGCAGCCCTGGTACAACCACTATGGCACAGAGAGAAGGTGACAGAGAGTGGATTTGTAACACTATACACATGGGAATAGTGCTCAAGTATCAACTTCATGCTGGGGTGTGGGGATGAAGGTGAGAGGAGAAATGAGGGATGCTCCCATCAATGGCAGTTTATATCCGAAACACAATGCAGGATCTGGGAGCAGCATGCCACAACTCGAATAAGTGAAGAGTTTGGCTGTCAGATGAAGAGCTGGGTGAGATGCCAACATGCTGGTTCTAACTGATGAAGGTAGGAACAGAACGTTTGGAATGAGTTAGATAAAAATGCTGTGCAACAGAGCAACGTAAATCATAATTGCTCGGAAAATCCCAGTAGGTGAAGGATGTGGGCAGAGGAAAACATCCTGTAGCAGCTGAAAAACACCATAAGGAACAATGACTTTGAAGCTGTGGTTTCCACAAAGACTCAGTAAGCCATGCAGAATGAATGCTGGGCATGACCAACCAGCTGAATCTCAAGTATGATTAGTTAGGAAGACGACTGAAGATTTGAAGAGGGACATATGTACTGTGCTAACTTCATCTGCTGAGAGCATCTCGCGAATGAAATAGGTGGAAAAGACTTGCGAAATTATTTTTTTCAAGGGAAAGGTTGGAGGAAAATAAAGTATATATCATCCTGCCCGTAAGGTGTTTTTTTCTTGTGGGGTCTGAACTCTTCTTATGGCTTATGGTACCAGTAATATAATTCTACTGTCACATGAAGGGGTTTGAGTGTTAAGATGTTTATTCCTTCTAAGAAGACAATACTGAACACGTAACCTGTGTTTCTGCCACCATTAGCCTGGCAATCTCTCAAAAGTATGTGCATGCTTTCAGTGCGTGTCCATATTGTTATCTTCTGGTACAAATCGTTCTGCATGCATAACCATATACAAATGTAGTTTGATTAATTATTCAGACACCACCAGCAAGTGCTGAGAGCTTAAAAAAACATCATGGGCACAAGGTATTTGCTCTACTGATTTTCTGCACAGAAAAGGGGAGGAGGGGAGGAAATTTGAAGGCCAGCTCTGATAATGTAGTCTATAAATTCAGTGTGGGAAGGCTGCATCCTCCCTTCTAATATATTCTGAACTTTGCATTTTTCAGCTTGTCAAAAGAAAAATGGGATAAATGTTTATCTTCCCAAAATGATCTCTGGTTAGGCTTATCTTGACTATAGATTGAAAAATCAAAATATAAATCGTGAGCCTTTCTTATGCAAATACCTATTGTTAACATTTGTTAGACACAGAGAGAAAACACTCAAAGTCCTCTCTCATCTTTATGGAGGAACAAAACAGATCACACAAGTAAGTAATACTGAAAGTGCTAATATTCTTTGAAGCCTTTGAGCAGCATTAGAATCCCAAGGAACCTGAAGGTGAACTGTCTATAAAAATATATTAAAAAAAATG
Source organism: Streptopelia decaocto (assembly GCF_964273445.1). Taxonomy (NCBI): domain Eukaryota; kingdom Metazoa; phylum Chordata; class Aves; order Columbiformes; family Columbidae; genus Streptopelia; species Streptopelia decaocto. The sequence continues at coordinate 104,715,443 of NC_138663.1, forward strand.
TTTGGCATACTAGTGACCCAAAGCCACCATTTAGGAAGCTTCATATTAGGATGGCAAAAATACCTTGGCAAAAAAAAAAATGACAAACTCAATGGCGACTGGAATCCTGGGATTTCATGTTTCTTTTGTAAGGCATGATAATCTCCAAGATAAAAAATAGCAGAAAATGGGAAAGTTTACATTGGCCACATCAAGATGAAGTCAGAGAACAGCTAAATTTTTTAATTGAGGAAATATTTCAGACTATTTTCTACCCCTGGAGGGTTCTAAGTTTCTTTCTTCAAAGCTGTCATTTTGTCAATATGAGATACTTGGAATTCTTGAGTTATTATGGTCACCAGCTTGGAGAGGCTTTTTTGACTGGCGTAGTTGGCTGAGAAGGGTTAGTGAGCCCATGAGGGCTTTTGTAATTTATTTTTTTCTTCTAATTTGGAGAATATTACCTAGCTCTCAATCACAGCTTCATAAATGTAACTGAATAGTATCATCATGATCTCAGTGACTATGGTGGGAGATGATAGGATCTAAGTAAACCAGACCAAACTGTGCATTTATGAATTTGGCAGTCTTGACCCTTGCTAGTTTTCAATGTGTCTGATTTAATGAACCAACTTCTCTTCCCTTCCCTTCCCTTCCCTTCCCTTCCCTTCCCTTCCCTTCCCTTCCCTTCCCTTCCCTTCCCTTCCCTTCCCTTCCCTTCCCTTCCCTTCCTTCTTTCCTTCCTTCTTTCCTTCCTTCTTTCCTTTTTCTTTCTTCTTTAAAATCCAGGCCAGTGACTACTTTTTCACTTAAAGATGCTCAAACTTTCTTATGTTTTTGATGTATTATATGCAAAGTGGATCCCTGGGCTCTTCAAAACTTCATGTATCTCAAGCCTCTGCTATCAGTCTTATACTGGAAAAACATATAGAGAAGCTACTCAGCCACAGCAGGCATTTTGAAATGAGAAGTGAGGCTATATCTGCAGGAGAAAGAGGACCTCAGGTCTTTTACAGTTCCCTCCTCCAGCAGTAGCAGGGCTAGTGGCCTTTGGTGGCAGAGACATCATAGACTTGTTCTTGGGTGATTGTGTCAGTGGTCACAGGAAATCTGTAGACCTGTTGCAGTTTGAGAGGATTTCAGAGTCCTGAGGCTCCGCGTGGAAGTGGTTTTAGTAAATCTGATAGTTGGCTTAAATGCTAGGTCAACATCTCTAGCTGTAAGTGATCCTCATGACTTTTTTATTTCTGAAACCTGTGAGTGATTCTTGCCTCCTGTGAGTGATTCTTGCCTCCTGTGAGCTTAAATGGTGCAGCATGAGGTAGCTAAGAGGAAGGCGGCTCAGGTTCTCAGGCTTCTGGCCAGACTTCACCAGCACAGCGAGAAGAGAGGCTGGCATGTGTGCTGGGATCCTTGCCCACTCTGTACATGGCCCAGATGCTTCCCATGGCCCTTGATGCTGTAGCCTTCAAGTATGTTCCTGCACACAACCAGATGATCAGGTCCTGTCAGCATGGGTTTATGAAAGGCAGGTTCTGCTTGATCAACCTTCTATGACAAGGTGACCCGCTTAGCGGATGAGGAAAAGGCTGTGGATGGTGTCTACCTAGACTTTAGTAAAGCCTTTGCTACTGTTTCTCACGTCATTTTCCTGGAGAAACTGACAGCTCATGGCTTGGACAGGTGTACTGTTCGCTGGGTAAACAACTGGCTGGAGAGCCGGGCCCAAAGAGTTGTGATGAGTGAAGCCAAATCCAGTTGGTGGCCGGTCATGAGTGGTGTTCCCCAGGGCTCAGTATTGGGGCCAGTTCTGTTTAATCTCTTTATCAATGATCTGGACAATCTGTGAACTAATGCTTATCTCGTTTTGTCTGGAAATTCTTGTTTCTCACTGTAAAATCCATTCTTTTCCTCAATTTTCAATCCTGTATCAGCAGCAAGGTGATTATTATATATTTGTATATGACTGGCACAGTAGGTCCAGTATAAGTAGGTACCTTACATCACATCACAGGGCAAGTTAACAAATATTCCCAGTCAAGAAAATAAAAGGTCTAAGTGGGCATCTGTAATACAGAATAAGTCTGTCCTGGATATTTTTTTCAGTGCTTTTCTCTGCTTAAGTGAAAACCAGATCCCTTTGTACAGTCAAAACTTTTAATCTTTCCTTTCTCTAAATTTTTTCTCTATTTATCCTTAAAAAAAAAAAGAAAAGAACTGCAGTCTGCAAATGAGGCCCTCATCTTCCCTCCCATGCTTCCATATTGATGAGATGAGAAGAGATGAGAGATGAGGATACTGAGGCTGTGTGGCTGTGTTCCGATCCATCATTGCAAAGAATGCAGGGATGCTGTTGCAGAGAAATGTCGCAGATCCATTATGGATTCTTGTGGCTTAAGGGTGTGCACCTCTATGTGTGGGGCGCAGTGCCTCCTGTCTCTGGTGCATGTGGCTGTAAAGATACTGTGGAAATTTTCCTACCTGGAGATCATCTAGTGCACCAGTACCCCTAGCGTGGTATTAGGGCCTTTCTTTGTTTTTTGAGACAGCCCAGAAGGGCTGGGCAGCTTTTGAGCTCTGCCAGCCTCTTCATGGGTCCCAGCATGGATCAGGAGGGATGTTTAAGCATACATTGGGGTGAGGATGCTCTTTGTTTCAGTGCTTATTTGACATGAGGTCAGCAATGCTGAATGAGTCCCAAAGAGCGTGGCTGGGGGGAAAGTCCAAGTTCAGCTGCCTTTGCTGCAGGGCTGATGTCAGAAGGATTTACCCAGCTCTGGGGACTTTTGTTTGGGAAGGCTGACCGCTTTTCAAGAGACAATGGCCACGCCAGGGCCAGGGCTGGAAGCAGCGGGAGACGGACGCATGGTTGCTGAATGGGCGCAGCCGCCGCACAGATGGAGGGATCAGCCAGAGGAACAAAAGTAAAGCTGCTGCCAGCACATTGCTGAAAGGAGACGGGCAGGACAACGCGCCTGGGCTGGCGTGGGAGCTGCCTGTGCGGGTGCCGTGGAGCCAGCAGGGCTTAGCGGTTACTTAGGTCCCCTGAGAGAAAGACACAGCCCTCATTTTAAATGGGGAGAATGAAAGGAGGCTCGCCTGCTGTCTCTCGGCATCAAAAGGGTCAAATCCCAACAGGGGCTGGCATTGCCCTCATACCTGCCCAGCGGCTTCTGTGGATTTAGTGATGAGCTGAACAGGTTTTCGCTGGATAACGTGGTCCCAGGGAAATTGCTAGGATCTCTCCTTCACCATTACACTGAAGCAAACCTGTACATCCATGGACATGCTTTGGCTTGCAAGGAATTTAAGATTTCTGGTCCTGAGGTCTTCTTGCTCATGAGACATGACTTCACAGAAGAGATTTTGAGATTTTGTTCCAGGAGTAAAATCGTACTTGTGAATGACCAGCTTTGGTTGGAGAAGGCATCTTTGCAGGTTGAGTGGTTTGTTTCTTGCTGCTCCAAGTGGAGCTGTGGCCACCGCAAGTCAAGTGTGAGGTGCACGCAGGGAGCAAACCTGTGCTTCTTGTGGAAAAACCACACAGGTCAGGGGCAGAGGTGTGTAGGCAAGATGCAATGGCAAGGACCCCACATGGCTGGTACCAAACACAGCTGAGGGGTGCCATACTCTCTGGCCAGCCCAGACATTCATAGACACACTTTTTCCTCTTGGAGTAAAATCCTTCTTTCTGAAAACACCAACATATTTGCTTCTGCTCTGGTGATGGAGTAAGTCATGTGTGTCACTAGGGTTTTGACTCTGCCAGTGGAAGGGTTGGCCATACCTAGCCAGGAGATGACTTTAGGGGAAACAGCAACAACGTTAGAAGTCTTCTGAGTTGCTTTGAATACTTTTTATGACCTCACTACTCTGAACCTTAGGGGGCTTCTAATTTCCAGCCTAAATTAATTTTGACCAGTTTATAACCTTTGTTCTTGAGACGGCTTCAATAGCCTGCCTTTGATTTTGAGTTTTTTTCTCCATGATTAATTTAGAGGAGGCACCAATACAATCCCTCAGCCTTCATTTTGCAAGACTAAAGCTGAAGTCTTCAGCATCTTGTAATACAGATTCACAAATCCCCAGTTCCTAGTATTTTTTTTTCTGTTTCAGAGCTTAGCTAAAGGGCATTCTTGGAAATCTTACCCAAAAAGGGATGTGGGAAGTTACAGTGCTTTGTCCCTCTAGGTTTTTTCACTTCTACTAGGCTAACTGGGAGAGTGGTGTGTGTTTGTGCATGAATACGTAGAGTCCATGCACATGTGCATATTTCAGATGTGATATCTGAGAATTGTTATACATATCATATTTTTGTACAGATAAGTCCTTATATATATTCTCTTGAACTACTTGATTTATTTTTTTACTCCTTACTGTATCAAAGAACACAAATAACTTTGTAATTTCAGAAAGACCCAAATCAAAATTACATATCAGTTCAGTATAGAAAAGGTACCAAATACAGCCTTGGAAATCCCACCGATCTCTGGTTTTCATCTCTTACAGAGAAATACTTGTTGAAGTAATTTCATCCCTGTCAGAGAAGCGAGTGAAAGAAAATGTTTCCAGGGAAGTTGGTATTTCAGAGATACAAGCTTTCTGAGGAATTAAAAAAGGTTACTCTTTTAAAGCAGCTGGTGCTGCCAAGCTGAAAAACAGGCTGTTTTGCTGTCTAGTCTTTTTAATTTTGATTACAAAGAGTATTGCCGGCTTGGATGATGGGGCATTTGGGAGTAAGCTTTTTTAAAGAAGTGTTGAAAAATGAAAGCAGATAGAAGAGAAATATGTTCATGAGCAAAGGGTAGCAGCCACTGAAAACACCCCTTCTTTCCAGCCTCGTCTTGCAAGGTGAGCACTGCCAAACCCATCTGCGATGCCTTGGAGCTACTGCCTGGCGGGAAACCCTTTCATTTTGGTTTCCATGGGCATTAGGCATACTTTTTCTTAATAGTGCCTTCATTTGGAAGCCAAATATCATCTCACTGTGCTCCAAAGGCCATTTTCTTCCAAAGCTACTCTCCAGGGTGACCTAATGTTATTTAGTGTATAAAAATGCCGCATTTTCTATCTCTGTTTTTACAATGGTGTGGTTTAACTGGTGGCAAGTATGCTCTACCCAGCCTGTGGCACACTTTAGTATCCCAAAGAGATACTGGAAATGCTTGTGCCAGAAGAACCAGATGCTGCTGTCTGCTTGCATTCAGTAGCTGGGCTAGTGATGCTCCCATGGAGCAGAGGCTGACAGTCACTCCTGAGGGCAAAAACAGCTTATAAGGGATCTCAAAACCTGCATCTGGATGCCAGAATTCAACCATCTTGTCTTTGAAGAGGTAATACAGGGTATTAGAGTCTTGCAAAATCAACCATACTAGAGGGTGAGATCCTGCATTGTGGCTGTGCAAGGGTCAGTGGAAAAATATGTGGGCCAAAAGTGGCCTTTGAGCTCCTGTTACACACCAAAGCTTAGAGCTGACCAAGATCTAGTTCGTCTCTTGCCTCAGGTCTGCTCTGCCATTTGCTGGCTACCCGCAAGTTTAAATGATTGCCATATCAAGGAGAGGGGACTTGGCCAAGGGGAAGGATGCTTTGGCTGTGTGCTGTTTCCTCAAATACGTTTATGACAGCTTTGAACTGCTATACTCTTATGTCAATGACTCTAGTCCCAAATCTTATTTTTATAAACAGAATGATAGTTATTTTGAGATAACTCGTCTCATCAGTAAGGCAAGGGCTACTTTCTAAAGTTGTGCGTGATGTATAAGGTCTCTCTGCTTCTATAAAACAGAAGTAAAGGCCTGTAATATGCCCAAGTCATTCCCCGATTATTATAACAAGCAAGGAGCTCTCTTTAGAGCCCTTCCTACTTTCCTGTAATATGATCCCAAGAGCTCTCCAGTGAGCTTCCAAGCCTCTCGTGCTGCCAACAATTTAAAAGCTATCAGATCTGGAAGAAGAAGGGCATCCCAGCTGGTTGATACACTGTGCTCATTTCAACAAAATACATGGGGTCTCCAGAGTCAAAGGTGTTGAAGTGACCTTCATGTGGTAGGGTGTTTAATGGTCAAGCAAGGTTGCAGAGTTTGAGCACAGGAACCTCTGCCTGCTTGGACATACAGCCAACAAATTCCGTTAAGGCCTCTGACTTATAAAGACTTCACATTATCACATGGTACTTACTTTAGAATACTACATTGTTACAGATACAGGTGAAAAGGCAAAGGAGCAACTGAAAGCATCTGACAGGTGTTGTATGCTCATTTCGCTTCTGAAGTGTGTTCTGTTTTGCTTCGGCTATGGAGGTTTATAAGGAAAATCCAGTTTGAGAACTCAGAATTGGCATTAAATATAGCATTAAAGACCATCTTGTTGGAAGGCAAAGTCACTCAAGATAAGCTGGAGTAGTTGCTGCTGCTTTTTTTGGGGAACAGTGTATTCTTGCTTGAAAGATACAGAGTGGGGAAAAAAGGCAAATAGCAATGATAAAAAATGCTGCTTCTGTTTCTGCTGCTGAGTATCCTGGCAGCCTCAGCACGCCAAGAGGCTGAGTGCAGCCTTATCGCTCAGTCCAAGACTTGGCAAATTAGGACCAGCATTAAGCTGTTTATGACTGCTTTTAGCTGTCTTTTTGGTTATGAGCTCACTACAAAATTGCCAAAGAAATACTGTTGACAGCTGACTGGGCTTCCTTAGACAGATGGAGAAAAGGGGGAACTAGGAAGAGGTTGAAAGAGTCTTTCCTCTGGATTTTACTCAGAGCTGGGACCAGTATTCACTGTGCATGTTTTGGTGAATTGATTTCTGGTCCTGAGGTCTTCTTGCTCATGAGATACGACTTCACAGAAACTCTGTCGTTAGTTCAGCTCCTGCGTGGACTTACTCCAGCCTTTATTTTTTACTTTGATTTTTATTTTCATAAATAATTGCAAATAACAGACTAAGGGCACACAGAATCACAGAATCACAGGATGTTAAGGATAGGAAGGGACCTCAAAAAATCATTTAGTCCAATCCCCCCACCGGAGCAGGAACATCTAGATGAGGTTACACAAGAATGTGTCCAGGTGGGTTTTGAATGTCTCCGGAGTAGGAGACTCCACAATCCCCTGGGCAGCCTGTTCCAGTGCTCTGTCACCCTCACCGTGAAGAAGTTTCTTCTCACATTTAAGTGGAACCTCTTGTGTTCCAGTTTGTATCCATTGCCCCTTGTCCTATCATTGGTTGTCAAGGAGAAGAGCCTGGCTCCATCCTCGTGACACTCAGCCTTTACACATTTATAAACATTAATGACGTCACCCCTCAGTCTCCTCCAAGCTAAAGAGACTCAGCTCCCTCAGCCTTTCCTCATAAGGGAGATGCTCCACTCCCTTCATCATCTTTGTTGCCCTGTGCTGGACTCTCTCCAGCAGTTCCCTGTCCTTCTTGAACTGAGGGGCCCAGAACCAGACACAATATTCCAGATGTGGTCTCACCAGGGCAGAGTAGAGGGGAAGGAGAACCTCCCTCGACCTACTAACCACCTCCCTTCTAATACACCCCAGGATGCCATTGGCTTTCCTGGCCACAAGGGCACAGTGCTGGCTCATGGTCATCCTGCTGTCCACCAGGACCCCCAGGTCCCTTTCCCCTACACTGCTGTCTAACAGGTCATTCCCCAACTTATACTGGAACCTGGGGTTGTTCCTGCCCAGATGTAAGACTCTACACTTGCTGTTGTTATATTTCATTAAATTTTTCCCCACCCAACTCTCCAGCCTGTCCAGGTCTCGCTGGATGGCAGCACAGCCTTCTGGTGTGTCAGCCACTCCTCCCAGCTTGGTGTCATCAGCAAACTTGCTGACAGGGCACTCTATACCCTCATCCAAGTAGCTGATGAATATATTGAATAATACTGGTCCCAGTACTGACCCTTGAGGCACTCCACTAGATACAGGCCTCCAACTAGACTCTGCTCCACTGACCATGACTCTCTGGCTTCTTTCCTTCAGCCAGTTCCCAGTTCACCTCACTACCTGATCGTCCAGACCACACTTCCTCAGTTTATCTGCAAGGATGCTGTGGGAGACTGTGTCAAATCCGTCAGTTTCCATGAAAGTCTGTATGTGTCAGGAGCAGGGAGGGAACAGGACGGAGTACATTTTGTTCTGGCCTAGACATGGGGTGAAAACAGATGGCAGAGAACATCCCCGTATGTGCAGCCTCTTTGCTGCAGGTGCAAGCTCATTTACTAACACTCCATCATTGAAACAGGGGTCTGGCCTCAGCCCAGCATCAAGCCGTAGGGAAAACACTTAGGGGAGCCTGTCTTGTGTCATCGTTGCATGGTCAATAATCCATCCATTTGTTTGTCATAGTTATGGTGCTGGCAAGAGGCCCAGTCTCAGGTACTGAGGCTGAATGAGGTCTGCACTGTTACTGGAAATGGTTTTATCTTGATGAGTTCAGTGCCTTCACAGAAACTGTAGCCTGTAGGAGACATGTTGCAACTTTTAACCCATTAAAAAGATGTTTATATTAGAGGATCATTAATTTTGTCCATGTACTGTTGTATTGATCCAACTTGTAGTGTATAGCTGGTGAACGAGACTTGCCTGCCTGGCCCTGGTTGAAATTGAGTGGATTTTGTGAAGGTGGATGAGAAGGAAGTTTATTCCATTGAGGGCATTGTGGCAGGTGGCTGCCACATTGCAAAGGAAACCTTTTTATAATCATTAGAATAATTTTTGCCTGAGTCCCTCTTCCCCACCTTTTCTTAATTCTTTACTACTAGGAGGCAAGCACCCAACATCCATGGTACTTATAGCCATGAGAGTTTGACCTCATATGCATTTTAAATTCCTGTTCATTGCAAGGCACTCTTTGGATTTCTTTCTTTTCAGAAACAGGCTTTTAGATTGTAATGTGAGAGACGAACAGGGATGAAGATGCACACACACAATTTAATATGATAGAATCCTAATTTGCCAAAAGAAGAACAGATACAGGCATAAACTTTGATTACAGTCTCAAGAAAAATTAAAGAAAATCAAAATTCAAAATCTGTGCCCAGTGGTGCACCACAGTTTCACACCTGCGTCATCTCGTGTATCTCTGCATACGCTTTTTCGACCATAATATGAATCTCACAGCTTGTGTCTACAAAGACGGTTTGAACTTGAGGTTTCATTTACACAGGATTAAGCATAAAAATTACTGTCTATCTGTCATATTTCTGTCTTCCTCTGTGCACACACATCAATGATGAAATGGATTGCAGAAATTTATGAGCAAAAATCTCATGAAAATTGGAATGGCTTATGCAATAAACTTAACTACATAAATAGAAGTTTATTGGTGCTTCATTGCATCTTTCAACACTGAATTTGAGGTTATGAAACATGAATAAACATTGTAATTGTGAAGTTTCTAAACACAAGCAGTTGGAAGTTGATAATTGAGGCTTGAGAAAATGGCTATTTGACTTTCTTATGGGACTGAACAGACTAGTCAGAAAAATCTGATGGGATGTATTAATTTAGGAAATATTGATCACCAGAACAAACCAGTATATTCCTCTTTAAAGAGAGATTGCTCAATTTAGTCTGACCACTGGTGTACTGACTATCAGAAGAAGATGGGTCCAGTCTCTTCTCATTGGTATCTGGTGACAGGACATACTGAAATCACAGGAAATTCCATCTGGAAATAAGAAAAAGCTTTTCTGTGGTGTGATCAAACACTGGAGGATGTTGCCCACAGCAGCTGTGTACTCTCCATCCATGGAGATAATCAAAACCTGACTGGACATGACCCTGAGCAACCTGCTGCTGTGGCTCCTGCTCTGAGCAGGGGTCGGGCTGGACACGTTCCAGAGGTGCCCTCCAGCCTCAGCTGGTCTGTGAGTCTGATCTAGAGAGTTTCTGTCCACTGTGGCTGATCAGCACGGTGCTGAGAAACCTTTTTTCTGAGGGACCTTGTGGCTTCTGGTCTTTTAAAAGTTAGACACCTAAATCTCAACTGGTTTTCTCTGCTTCTGTTGTGGTCAGTGGCTGCTTATGGAAGAGCCATCTCTCCTGTGTGCTAGGTGTTTAAGATGGACAAGATATACATTGCATTACAAAGGTCTCTTATTTCCCTTTCTTTACCAACTCAGACTTAGAGGTCTAGTTTTTAGAGCCCCCCTAATTTGGGTGATTCCTACCATGAGTTTCTCTCAGTGGCTGCCCACCCATGATACATACAAAATTATCAAGCACCTGTGAAAATACCAACGATAAATGCATTGTGCCAGCCACACTTTCTCCATGTGCAAAGTGAGCAATGGTGACAGTGAGCCAGGTTTGTAAAGCATGTTGAGAGCTGAGAACAGACACTCTCTAGGGAACTCTGGGCTCTGTCTGAAGGACAGCAGTGCAGGGCAGCAGGAACAGGGCATGCAAAGAAAACAAAAGTCAGTGCTGAGAACTTAGCCCCACATTGTGCATCTTGCAGGGGCTCGCCAGATCTAGCCCCACAGATTGAACATGCTTTAGCAGCTGGAACATGGTAGATGTGTTCCTGAAGCACATCTTGCAGTTTGGTTTTATCTGAAAGAAATCCAGTTTGCACACTCCCAAAGCATTCTGTGATGTGAACCAATGCATGGTGTGTGGGTACCAGAGGGAAATTCACTTCCAAGGCACACATGTGAACAGGACACAAAAATGTGAGTGTACCTCAGGAAAGTTAGAGAAGATCAAAGTAATTAAAAACAAACAAACCAAAACAAACAAACCAAAACCCCACAACAACCACAAAAACAAACAAAAAATGACAAACCAAACACCGCCCCCCCCCCCCCCAGCAAAATGGACAAAGTGCATTGCAGTAATACTACTAACAGTGCTCTCTTAAGAAAGGAGACAATACAGCAAGAGGTGGTTTTGTCAATACAGGGTTCATTCTGCCTAAAATGTAATTTCAGAGGTACTGAAATTGTTCTAGAAAATGGGTTAAATTTGATTAGTATTTTTGACAGAGAAGAGGAGGAAGTGAAGGTTTAACAAAGTCAAAACATTTCATTGCAGCAATTTTCTGAACATGAAAATATGTCATTTTCAGATTTGCTGTATTAAACTTTTCAACCCTTAATTCTGAAGCAGTATGTTAATTTAAAAATATGATCTGAATTTTGAAAAATCATAGAAGGCAGCTTTAAACTATGCTATGTATGTAAAAACAGAAGCAAGGATTTTGTTTTTATCTAACACAATAGAGTCTACAACCTTTTGTGATATATGAAGTCTTGTTTTGGGTGGGAGAAGGTAAAAAGAAAGAAAATTGGAGGAATGACAAGTTCGTGCAAATGTTTAGGTTGGGCATGGAGTGTATTTCTTGTCCATTCCACTTGACAATTGTGTGTGGCATTTATTATATTCTGCAAAACGCGACTGTGAGTTTCATAGGCAAGAACACACTTTAAATAAATTTTATTGATCATTTCCTATCTTCATTTCTGCAAAAGAAAAAAAAAAAGTAAAAATCAGAGGATATGATACAGGAAATTCTACTTAGCTTTGTAGCACAGATTTTGACGACAGGCTTATATAGATAATTGTGACTTCTCTGCTCTTGTACAGCAGAGGTTTCCAGGAATGTCACTGCATTGAGTTGTGCCCTGTGTGTATTCTCATACCATGGTTTTCACAGTTGCTACTGGATGCTGGTTTTGGGGGGAGTTTTGGTTTTTTTGTTGTTGGTGGTGGTTTTTTTGTGGTGTTTTTCTTTATTTGTTCTCAAAGTATGAGCTACAATGGCCACAGACCTCTCAACCATAAGTTTAGTTCCACTTTCATTTTAAATATGATAAAGCTTTTAGTCCAAGTGGATGCCTATAACAAAATAGGATTAATTTCCGTCCATCCTTTTCATAGTTGTTGCTATTAAGTTTTTCCTGGCTAAAAACTTCATCTGTGAACAAATCTGCTTCCTGCATCAGTCTGCAGGTTATCATCTGCCAGAGGGATTTCCATGTGCAGGAGCTTTCTTCCAGTTTAGGTGCTGCTTTTGACTGTTTTTCACATTCCTTGTCCTTCCAGCTGCCCAAAAATGGGGCAGAAGAACTCAGTTATCAAAGATGCCATGCCAGGAACTCATCCCAGTGCAAGGGGTCCTGCCGGTAGTGACCCAGGGCCATTGCCTTTGCCTGTGATGGGACCCCGAGCAGGGCAGTCCCTGGCACTGGGAAAGTGAATGTAGAAGCTGGAGAGAAGCTGCTGACAGTGTCATTTTTCCCTTATAGTGAAACAAGTCAATTCACGTATTGGTGCAACGTCTCTTGGTCACACCTAATACTTTCACAAGTACACAGAACAGGAGATTTCCCTAACAAAGCCAACAAAATGTCAGAGAAATTCGCATGTGCATTTTTCATGTCCACTGCTCATCTCCTGAATCACCCAACTTATCCAGAGGTGGAGCGCCTGGATATCTAAGCATGGAGCGTTCCATCCTGCCATGGAGGAGAAAACACTGACATTCACCTGGCGCTATAATGTAGGTCATGCATGTTGCAGCACAGCAACTGAGCAAACGTGAGCACTGCTGAATGGGTCTGTGGATGGTCCTGAGAGAAATAACAAGCAGTTTGCTTGTTTCTACCTTCCTGTCTTTCCCTTTTTTCATTCCTCCACCTCTCCCTGCAAATCCAATACCACTGCTGTCAAAAATACGTGGGTGCTGGCTCTGTTTTCTGTCAGTTCCTACTCACTTTTAGAGCCGACCATGTTTACATAAGTGCAGCATACATGGAGTTCAGGGTTTTTCAAGTATCAGACTTTCTCTGAAATGATGCGCTTTGATTTCTGTCCGTACCTATGTAGGTACTTAGTGTCTGCACAGCTGTTGGTGAGCTGGAGGGAGGAGGTGCACTGGCCCATTTTAGCTTGGGTATAAGTGAGACTGAATTTTCAGACATTTAATACTTGGAGAAGAGTGAGAGAACCAGAAGAGTGGCTATATAGAGCTCTGAAAGCCTGAGTAAATGAAGCCACAAGGGGTGATCTTATTTACTCATAGAAATCAAGGAGGAGATCGCCATGTTAGTCAGTCAGGGGGCATTGTAGCCATGAAGGAGCATGATAGAGGGGTCTTTACTATTAATATGTTTCAGCACCTTAATAGCATGTTAATGTGGGACTCTCAGGGCAGATCACCTGGGAGCAAGACATTGGGATGACTTGGAGGAAAACAGATAGATGGAAACCAAATCCCTCACCGGTTCTCCATAGGAGCTAGTAAAAATGTTCCTGGTGACTGAAAGTCAGTAAGTCTGTCCCCGAGTTGCTTTTCCTCTGCTGCTCAGAAAAAGCTGGAGGAAAGGCAGAGACATGTTGCTGTGCTCCTCAGCACTCACATGGCATTGTGAGGACCCAGGAAGACATGCCGTAGGTTGGTCTGTCACAGACACTTACCTTCACAGCACACAGTGACTTCTCCCAGGGTGCAGCAGAAGTACAAGCCAACCTTGGTAAGGGGGAAAAAACCCAGAAGTTAGCATCAAATGTCCGTTTTCATCTCAGCTGCTTTCCAGGTTGCTGTGCACTGAATTGTCTGTTTATTTGCCCCTGGAGCTCTTCATTCCAGTCTGTGTGATTACATACTACTTTTTTGGCCCTGTTTGAAGACAATGAGGGGGTGTGTTTGTTCTGGTAGCTTTAGGGTAAGAAATAGTAAAAGAGGTACCATCTCCTCTGTAGTTGGGAGGAAGAGGAACGATGATTCTGTTATTACAACAGACTCCATCCTGGGGTTTGCTAAGTCCGTGCATGGACATGCACAAATAAGAGGAAGAACAGAGAAAGGAATAAATGGAAACAGAACAGTGGTACTGAGCATGCTTAAATATTTAATGTTATTTTTCAAGGCAGTCTTTCAACAGAAGACACTGCTCCATGATCAAGGAAAATTCACCCATAAAATGTAGCCCATGTCTGGGGTGGGATCTGGGGGTCATTTCCCAGCACACCTCACATTTTTTCAAATCATTGAGTATTTTTAGGAAAGGAGGGGAAGTGGTTGTGAGTTTGGGTGGTCTTTCTCTAGGTCCCCAGAAGCCAGAGGAGAAGACAAGAAAATGGCAAAAATAGGCTTTCTCCCTAGATTGGCCCTCAAGCCTGAAACAGACCTATAAAACACAAAGTCCATATCCTCGGAGATGGGGGAGCCTCTAGGGCAGAAGCTGTTGTCAGCAGCAGGGATGGAGGGGTGCAGGAGGGAAGGGAGCCCGGGCTGGGGGAGCTCTGGGCGTGGAGGACACAGGGTGCCTGGGACCCACAGCTGCCCCTGGCACTGCTCTGGGTGCAAAGGCAAAGAGCAGCCAGAGCACCCCTCTGTGCTGCCGGCCTCCCGGGAAGCTTGCACCCCATGTTGCTGCCCTGCTCCTCCCAGCTGACTGCAGCTTGTGCCTGGAGGAGCAGAATAGCTTCCTCCGTGTTTTGTGATCTTATCTGGGGAATGATGAATGTTTTATTTCGCTGGGTTGGGTTGTTTTGGTTTGTTTTCTAGGACAGGACTCTTCCTGAGAGGATCAAATTAAGCAGCATCACTAACTGCATTTTTTAAATTTCTTCTTTGTTTTCTTCCATTCCACATTTTCTCCTTGTTTACAGATAGATTTTACGCAAGATATTCAGGGAGATGAAAAGCAATTTCTGAGTTCTGGGAGAACCAGTAAACCACAGGAACCTTCCTGCAATTCAGAAAAAGGCTGGGGAAGCAGAGAGGAGAGGAGCAGCTGTTATCGTAGCTGGAATAGGCTGCAGGACACAGCTGACAATTTCTGTGTAAGAAGAAGAACCATGCATAGATAAGCTTCCATAATCATCAAGAAACTGAAAAAATCTGAAGTCCATTCAGGAGGACTGCATCATTGCCTGTTGGCTCACCCGTATTTGTTTTAAGGAAGACTGGGGTGAGAGGGAAAAATGTGGCATGGGGACATGCTTCAGTTCTTTATCACCATGACCAGTTTGCAAGGTCTTGCAGATTTTTTCCTATTAAGAGAGGAAAAAAGTCTTCAAGAGTGAGTTGAGTAACAGATGGAGGATCGTGAAAATGGCTGACAGTTGTTTCATGTCTCTGGCTGTAGAGAGTTCATTCACATTTGCACTTGTCTGCATGTACTTGGTACCCATCAAAATGAACCTCTTAGACCTGGTTCATTGAAGTGTATGTGATCAACCATGGATACAAAATTAATTCCAATGAAATCAGTCAAACTACAGACGTATTTAAAGTTAGGAATGTTCTTAAATACCTTGTTGAATCAGGGCTATTGCTTTCATCTTTTAGCATAGAAAATATGTTGGGGGGAAAAAAAATCAAAGGATTTTCCTCAGGTTTTGGAGAGCAGATAGGAAAAGCTTCTTTCCTGCCAAATAAACAAAATCTCACATCTTTAAAAGAAATCCATACCCATATGCAAAATACAAGATAAAGATGAATAACTTGAGGGCAGTAACATGCCTGCCAGCATGGTCATATCTGTCAGAGAAATTCTGTGGTAGGGAGGTGCTTATCCAGGTGCAATGTCAATCATAGAAAAAGATAACAATTTCGCTATCAGATTTCATGTTGTGTTAAAAAAAGTTATGGAGGAAAGCATTCCTGCATTTTCAATAGTAGTGAGAGGTCTTTTGTCCCATATGGAGGAGGGAGAGAGACACTCGTAGGGGTTTGGGTCAGTCTGGTTTTATTTTAAGGTGTAACTTGGCAATCCCAACCAAAGGACACTTGTATGGCTTTCCTTGTCCTGTGATGCACAGGAGATGAGGCACTATTACCTAAGGATCTCCACCATGATTAGTGAAACCACCTGAGCCGAGTTTTTGCCAAGGGGAGTTTCAGACTGTGGGCTGAGTACACCTTTAACCCTATCTGGGTAGTATCCTGTTTTTCTGCGTTACATATAATAATTTTTGTGATAAATCTAGAAAGCTTTCACAATTTACAGTCTTTATGCTCTCTCTGTGTCACATTAAACCTTTCAGGACTTCCATCTCTTCCACTATTTTTCATTTTCCTACCAAAATCGTGGGTTTTTTTCCATCTGGTTTCTCAGCTTCTGTGATGCTGCTTGCTCAGCTCTTTATTCCCACAACGTTCACATCCAGTCTGCAGAGTTCATACAGAGCTTTTCTACAAATCCAGACCCCTTTCTGCTAATGGTTTTATCTCAAGATATGGGGATCTACCAGTGCAGTGACCTAGAGAATGACTGTATTATGTATTTCAGCCTTTAGCTCTCTGTAAAAGAAGCACTGGCTTTTCATTTTTATAATGTCTGAGTTAAAAAAGAAGGAGTGGTAGTTTGTTTTTTTTCTTTAACTAAACATCACTTCTTTTCACCCACATTGGCTCAGTATTACCTCTCTTCCCCTCTTAACTAAGATGAGCAACAAGGGGCTTAGCAATCAGAGAAGGAATGGGATCGGTTTGGTGGCTCCTGTAGAACCCCAGCTTTTTATAGTGGTGTAATTCAAAGTGCCAGTGATATACTGGGGAGAGTCTTTGGGACATAGTTGTCTCCGTTTATGAAGTGGCTGCTTCTGTTCATGTTAACACGTTAGACACATCATCATGAATGATAAAATGGTGCAGAACCCCTCCCTGAAGTGCAGGCTGCCCGTTTCTCCGCCAGCGCTGCAGAGATGTCTGCAGCAGCTAGGCTGCCATGACATGGCACAGCTGCTCCTCTGAGATTCCTCTTTTAGCTGCTAATTCTTCAGTCCTTCATCTCAGACAAAACCCTCCCATGGAAGCCTTTAAGGCACCGCATTTTCCTCATTTGTGGTCTGCTGTTCTTTTTCTTTTTCGCTTTTCCAAACAAATAAATCCCAAATCCCTGAATATATTGATTTGATGATGTGTGTGGACAATGATGTCACTACTGATGTCACTGATAAAATACAGATACATAAATGCATCAAACACACTTTTCTGGCCAATTCAAAGACTTGCCCTGAGGGGGTATGCTGTGCAGATTGACACAACTAAAGGATGGAGCACTTAAATAAGCATTGAACCTAAACAACCCAGTGATGGAGTGATTAAGTTAATATGCATCTTGTTTAGCTTGCACTGGGCTTAGTGAATTTCCAGTCTCTTTTTTTTAATCCATCCTGGAGAGAGAGATGAAATTGGTATCCTTTGGGATACATGGTCATGACAAAACTGAGCAGAGGAAATACACGGTGTGACACACCAGGCTGGAGAGTTCATCTCCAGTAAGAGTGCTGTGGAAGAGCATCCAGAGTGGAAAGCAAGAGTGGGAAAGAGGCAGAAATGCAGGCAGAGAAAGGGGGGAATAGGGGCTATGTTAGAGCAGTGGATGGAGGGTCATCATCCTCAGTTTATTGTCTCATTTATTCCCCGGGCTTTTTTGTCCTTCTTTGGGTGCCATTTGGGCTCAGGGTGAGTTTAGCCACCTTCCTTCATTGGTGTTCTCCCATACTTGGTTCCCTGTGTGAGTGGCAGAGTATCTCTGGTTCATTTGAAGTTTCCTTTCCTGTATCAGCTTTCAGAGTGGGGTTAAGTCCAGCATCACAAGAGCCCTTTTGCTCTGCTATAACCCTCAGGTTTCTCTCCTGCACAACTGCTGCTGGCCCAGTGGTTCCCTGTCATTTATTACTGTGCCTGATTCTTCCAGTCTTCATGTAGAAGCCCTTCCTTATTCATATTGAATTATAGTGTGGTTATTCAGGGACGAGAGTTGTACTCGGTGATCCTTGTGGGTCTCTTCCAACTCAGGACATTCTATGGTTCTCAGAATGTTTTTCCAACTTGAATTGTAATCCTGTCCTCCAGGGCATGGGCAGTCTCTTCCAGCATGGTGTTACCGGGAGTCTTCTTTTTGCTCCTTCCTTCCCCCTTTTAAAGCAAGCATTCATGCTTACCATTTTCCAGCCTCTGGGCCTTCACTCATCTACAAATTCTCAGAGATGACCACTAATGAGTCTGTTAATCATTGTTTCTGTTACTTGTCTGTTACTTGTCTAAGTACTTTTAGATGAGTTTCCTCAGACTCATGTGATTTAAGAGCATCTGCCTATTTAAGTACTTTCTCACCTGGTCTTTCCATGGCCCAAACTGAGGTCATTCCCCTTTGTAGGTACTAGTTGTTACAGAAGCTTTTTTTTATTTTTTTGGTGAACGCTGATGCGGGTAGGACAGTAAACACTATTAACAGGCTCATTCCTCTTCAGACACGTGCTTGTCTCCAAAAGGAGAGGCTGCCCCGGGACCCCTATCTGGCAGAGGCCGAGGTTTTGGACAAGCCCTCGAGCAGCCTTTTCTCTACAAAAACGCCTTTTGGTTATATGTTGGGCTCACCCCATGCCTGTGTGCCCTGGCCCAGCTGACTGGATGAGCTTTTCACAGGGCTGGCTTTCTCGGAGTGGTTGGAGGGAGCAGACAGGACCGCTCGCTTCCCGCTCGCTGTGGTACGGGCTGCCCCACAGACTGTTTGTTCAGGTGGTGCCGGATTATCATTATCAGACCTCACACTGTAAAAACCCCAAGTTTCTACGCTTTGAATTAAAAGAGTGATGACACGACAGATTAACTTTTTCCTACTTCACCCCACTGCATGCACCTATGCTCTTTTCCACAACCTCCATCTAATAGCAATAATAATAACAACAGAAAACAAAGCAAATCCACAGCCCATGCAGGAAACTGCTCATGAGTCGCAGACTCAGTGTTATTTTTTTATGTCTTGCTTGCCAAAACCAACATGAGTCTGCCTTGGGGATGTGAAACCGTCTCAGATTTATTAGAAATTAGTATTTTTCATGGCTCCTCCCTCTTCTTCCCCTACCATTTTGACAACCAGCCAGTCCATAATGGCTTTCCTGCAAACTCTGCTTTGCAGGAAAAACATGCAGCAGTTCAGTTTTCCACAGAAAGGCAAAGGGTTGGCTTAAAAACCACCGGTACCATTGATAGGTTTCTGAAGAAGGGCATTCATTAGTGCACACCTTAAAAACACACCGGGTCTTTTCTGGAGTGGTTGTTTCTTTGCTGACTAAAATGAATGTGTATATATGTATACATATATGCCCATCACCACCTTCTCAGTTCCTGGGAATCCAAGTGGCAGCCCCAAAGTACCTGCTTAATGCAGGATTTTTCTGCATTTTTGTCAGCACTGTGCCTACTGTCACTGGCAACCAAGAAAGCTAGAAACATTTCATTTTCCTTCACATAATCCACTGTCACTCACTTATTGTTCAAACTGATTTTGTGAATGCTTAGGGTCTGATTTGTGAAATACAAGATGTCATTTTAAAAGTTATTAACAGAATTCCTCATCCATGGCACTGGGATGATTAGTGAAGCTCACTTGACTTTGGAAGTTGATGAGTTTCAGTGACTGAATTTATCCTAAGAGAAAGAAACAGTAGACCAAACATAATTTATTAACATGGTGGTCATCCTTTATCTAGGAAGAAGAGCAGCCAGCAAACCGCAAAAATGTAGGGTTTGCCCTTTGTCATTTATCTTTAAAATCACATTATTCTGAATAGTTTCATTCTTCCCTGTTCTCCTTGTCATGCCACTATGAATGTGATTGCCACCCCCTAGAAATGCACTGTGAAGATCTGAAAATAGCTTGTGGACCCAAACTGCAAAAGCTCTTGTGGGGGTCTCTGTCAACCCCAACACAGGGGAAGGGAGGTGGGGGTACAGCCAAAAGAGGGGGCATGCTTTTCTGAGGAGGGGTTATCTCATGGACCAACAGGACCTGACAGGCTGGGGCACCAGTGCAGTCCTCCCAGAGCAGCCAGCTTTGCCAAGCTCTCATCATGTGCTGGTGGTCAGAAGAAAAGTGGGAGTGTTCCCCCTCTGTGACAGACAGCATGAGCTTCAACTTCAAGTTTGGGAGGGCACAAAGGTTAGGTGTTTATACAATTGGTTACAAATATATGAAATGCAATGTTTTAAAGAAATACATGTGTGTGCATCAATTTGAACATGAAGATGACCTGTCTCATTTTGCCACTTTTACAATGGACATATATGTTTTGGAGCCATAATCAGGCCAGGCTGATATTTTTGCAGGCTGTCCTTGTTGGAAAAGAAACATTTTTGTGAGCATAGGATTGAGGTGGGCTTTATTTCCAAAACCCTTCTCAAAGCAGGACAGCTATGTCAGTGTTTTGTGTCAGCTTAGAAGTAATTGGTGCAGGTACATGAAACTCAACCTCTGAAAGGACAGGGAAAGGTTGCTGAACCTGGCAGAACTGGAAGCTGGAGGCTGTTAGCCTGTTCAGGCAAATGCCAGAGTGTGAACCCAAAATACAGTATGTGGATTTCTGTTACAATGATGATGCAAGCTGAAGACACCTATAGATTTGTATGTGAGAGAAGAAAAGGTCTGAGAAACATGTGTTACAGACCAGATTTGGGACTTTGGAATGCAGATCTAAACCTTTTTGGGTTGGGCTCACCCCACTTAAGTCATTCTGCCTTTCGTCTCTCCTTGTTATGAAACATGCTCTCTGCTAATCCTGTCTCAGAGGTCTGGCCTCCTGGGCAAAGGAGAGCCTGCCTTTTGGCAATGCAGACAATTCCTCGACTGGGTGAGCAGACTGTGGTGGCTGCTCGGCTGGCTCTTTGGGGGAGCTGTGGGACCATGGGGAGCAGCCAAGCTCACCCTCCCTACAAGCTTCTGTCTTTAGTTACCCACTCACAAGATGAAGAAGCAGGCTGGTAATGGCTACCAGATGGACATTCATGTGTTTAAAAAAAGACACTTTCTGGACAATCTGAAGCAACTGATGGCAGTTTGTACATTAAACCCTAATTTAACAACAGCATTTGCTTGCTGACCTAGAAGAAATAGAGGAGAGGGCCCTTTATGTTGCCCTGACTGAATGGTTCCCCATCGCCCCTACATCTGCCAGGGGGGCGTGTGTACATAAGGAAAGGGTGTGTGTAGGAGCATCACTTTCACAGCTTGTGGAGAACCTTCCTTTTAATGGGAGATGGCCAAGGCAGTTAATTTTAGAGTCAAGCCACTTTGTTGGCCACCCTTGTCATTTCTTTATATGTGTTTCTCCGTAGAGAGGGAGTGTTCTTAAGTTCATTCCCACTGATGGGGTTCTGCTGCAGAGTGTAGGTAAGTGTTTTAAACCAAACCTTGGCAGTACATGAGTGGTTGCTATGGCTCCTGCCATAGAAGATAGCGTGAGTTTGGTTACAGCTAAGCATCCTTCATCTGTATTTCTGTAAACTAAGTTGATTGAATGAATGGAAGATCTGTTCTATGCTACCAGGTGGATGTCTGTTGAATACAAAAATACAAACTGTCATCATCTCTGCAAGCTATAACATTAGCTTCTTGTGTATAGTGAGTATCTTGTTTGACTGCATGTACTGATGTGCTTTACAGTTTGACAAGTATATAAATTTAAAACATCAGGAGAATAGTAAATTCGTAAACTTAATCTCTCAAAAGCCAAACAATAGCATTTAGCCTTAACTCTGTCTGTTTGGATTATGGTTAAATAAACTTCCTCACATGTTATTCTCAAAGAATATAACCTGTCAGCACATGTATCTGTCAGCAAAGATAGTGTATTTTTTAAAAAGCTGGTTCTGTCAGTAGGACTTAACATGCTCATGACTTTGCAGGAGTATCTCTTCTCCTTTCACGTGTAGAATCCAGTCTTTGTTTCCCCAAATTTCAAAAAATGGCATCTAAGCATTTCTAAAGGGGAAAGCAGGGAAGAGTGGCCCTCGCTGGCATACTGACGCTTCCTTCACTAGAAAGGGAGTCACCAGAAGGGTGCAGAAAGCTCCCATCTCTGTGCTTCCTTGTCAGTGCAGCAATTTCCTTCAGATCAAGGAGGGGTGCTTTTCCATACAGTGTTTTGTGGTTTATTTGTTTTTGTAGGTTTTATTACACAGGACTTTGTACAGATGGCTACACGATACAAGTGTTTTCTTCACTGTAACTGTACCAGCAGGCCAGAGTGATCTGTCTCTTCTGCTCAACCTGACCCTCTTCAGTATTTTGTCGTGTTTGTATCCGAGGTTTGTGCCCTTCATGGTGCACACGATGGATGTTAGTCTCTGTCTTGACTGTATTCAGCAAAGAGGTTTCTCTCTTTCCTCAAGGATTGCCAAGAAACTGAGGGAAAGGATGCTCATCCCTGAGGTGCATGTGAGTTCATGTCAGAGATGAAGTCCCCAGGCAACTGGTATCTGTATTCACATGGCCTTGTGCTCAGGCAAGAGGAATAAGGAGAAAACATTCCTGTGCAATAAGTCCTCTCCAAGGGAAGGAGAAAGGAAACCTCACTCAGTCTGTATCCATTAACTGTATGGGGTGAGCTATATATAGAGTGTGGTTATAATTGACAATGTGCTATTGTGTACTAGGGATGGGCAAACCAGGGAAAATACCATTACAGTATTAGTAGGATAATCTTCCTGGAACTGCATTACTGAGCAGGCATGCTGGAGTAAATAAAGCACTGGCTGAGCATCTTGCCTAGAAGTCAGTGTCCCCAGACAAGGCCACTCTGACCATTAAAAACATTTGGGTAGCTCTTTCCTCTGCTCATTCTCTGTGCTTGTTTTTGTCAATGCAGTGTCCCACACAAGACCAAACGCACAAGTTACACCATCTTTTAAGACAGGCAGAAGTCGTAATATTCCTGGTTCAGCAAGAAGTAGTCAGTGTTAGTTTCCTGTTTCCTCAGCATTGGAAACCTTTGCTTTCTCCTGTGGCCTCTCAACATATTTTTTTTTTTCTCATGCCAATTATTCTTCCACTTCATTAGCCCTTCCTATAGCTACCTACTAATAAACTAAAAATCCCTTTTCTTGCACGGACTGAGAGCCTGTGAGCCCAGCACTTTCACTTGGGATACTGTTGCAAATTCTGGGGTATTTGAAAAATATCGGTATGCTCCAGCTTGTGCATTTATTTGATAAGGTGAGACTTTCAGCTTTCAACATGGAAATGTGGCCCACATATGTTGCACCTCTTCAGCATGCAGATGAAACACAGAACCTATGGTGTTTCCTAGTTCCAGGTTTTTTGGCAGCTTAGCTGAGACATCAGCAGTGCTGCCATCCCTGTCTGCTGGGCCATTTGCCCTCTCCCTGTTGAAGACTGTCACTCTAATGAGCGTAGACTCTGGGTAGATTTTCAGGTGTGATTACACTCTTCATCTGACTCAGAGCCATAAGAGCCAGTTGGCCGTGAGCAAACTGTCCCTCCCCAGTGCCAGTCTGACTGTGGGTCCAGAAGCCTACAGGCATTGCCCTGGTTGTCACTGTCCACTGACTTTTTGAGACCCATAGATGTCAGGTGGCTTCTGCAGCAATGGTGTTGCTGCAGTATCAGGAGACAGTTTTGTAGAGAGCCTGGAACTGAGCTGAGCCTCTCATTTGTATTGCTTTTACAGTCAGTGATGGCATCTTTAAAAACCCAAAACCTCCCTCAACCTTTTCCTTTCCTTCTCTGAGGATTAGATAAAGAGCAGAATTTGACCCAAAATCCCAATAGGATTTTGCACAGGGCGGATGACAGGTTTGAGGCATTGTGTTTCCTATCTCGTCCACTTCACTTCCAGGAAGCCAGAGCCATTCTGAGGCTGAAACGTGGGCCACGAGCAAGCACCGCACTTTGTTGAGCTCCATCTCACGGTTAGATGCAGACCACAGTGAGCTTTTTCCCACCAAGTGAGGTCTGTTTAAAACCAAACAAAACAACTTTTCAGATTGCTTGTGAGTTAGGATCGTGTGGAAGGGGGCAACATAAAAGCAGGGTAGAGCAACTTGTCAGTTAATATCAATACGTGCTATTTAGCTCTCTTTATAGACACATAAACACACTTCAAACAGCCATCTTGTTAGAAAAATCATGACTCCTATACATGCAGCATAAAGATTTCAGGCTGTTGAATACCACTCACCATTATTTTTTGTTTACTAAAACAAAAGTCTTAATTATGTTTCCAATGACAACAGCATTGTTAGCAGCCAGATGTTTTTCCCTTAAATTAAAACACACACCAAAAAGATTGTTTGGGGGCTTATCTGAAACAGAGGTACACTTAATGAAGTTGGCATCGAAACACTAGGCTTTCTACAGGTCAGGATGACATTGTGAAGCTTTTGAAGAGCTCTGCAAACCCATCATCCCAGCCACATGCCCTCCATAGCTGTTTCTCAGCATTGCTTGGAGAAACAGAGGCATCTGAAAAATAGGAATCTCATGTTCTCTCCCAGGGTACATCTAGAGCAGTACAATAACCCAGGGCCAGAGCATAGGGCTGATGACTTTCACAACATCACCATGGTGTTACACCATCGTATACGTTCATTGGTCCTATAGCAGCAAGCACCATGGTCTCCTGGTCTGTTACCAGGGTTGCTATGGGGTTGCTACAAGATGTCCTGGGTCTCAGGGCAAAATGTTCACCATGAGCAGCTGTCCCTAGCATTTCTGGGCATCAGGGAATCCTGGAAAATGTCCACTGCACACACAGAGAGTGATGCTGAGGTGATGGTGGGTGACTGTGCCTCCACATGCGTGACATTTTCCACCTGCCTCTTCCAAATCTGCTAATACCAACAGGTGGATATTTGGGGGAGAGAGGGCTTACTTTTTCTCTACCCAAAGCCTACTAGTGGATCCTCAAAACCTAGGAAAGGGATCCTCATTGTGCTCATTGACTGAGCTGCCAGAGAGTGGGAGCAAGCTCTGTCCTTTCTGCCTCCTCTCCATTCCTTGAGGCTGCTTCTCATTGCAAAGTGTATTTCTTGCCCAAAAGTGCTGTGTAGTAGCCCCAGTGACCAGCTAACTCTGTGTTCTTCTGCCTACCCGTGCCCACAGGTCTCCCACCTCCCTCCAAAGCCACCCCCTCGGCATTGCTGTCACGGCACAAAGCAAGGAAGGGGACCCAAAATGTGGCTAGTGGGGCCCTGGCCATGCCCTGCACTGTTGTGGATGCAGAGGGGCTGGCCTGGGGATGGCGGCATGGCCAGCTGGGTGGTACGTGCTCCCCTCCCCCTGATTTGTTGCACCTGGGAGAATGGTCATGATCGCCACACTGCAGGAGCGGATATCTTGTTTTACAGAGCAACCAAGAAATAAGTGACATCTTCCCTCACACCCCCTCTCCCCACATCTTGCCAGCTTTTTGTCTCCCAGAAGATCAGGGACAACCCTGTCCTCTGGCTGTGCTATCCCTGCCCCTTGGGGCAGACATGCAATGTGCAGCCAGAGCCATCACATCATCCCCCCTCACCCATGGCACTGTCATTTGTACTGACGCTGTTTCTCCTGATTTTTTTGTTTCTCTCCATTGGCTCTTTCTTGGCCCAAACTGCAAATTAAGGTTGCAGAGATCGTTTTTTGTGCCTTCTCCCTGTGGTGCAGCCTATTTTTTTCTCGCACTTTGCAGCACTTGCAATTTGAAGATTTATCTTTTCACCATTTCTGCAGCAGAAGTGGTAGTTCTCCTGGTCTTTTCGCTTAAGCCTGCTTCTAGCCCTGACTCATTTTGCTATTTACCAAATCTTTTGTTTTGACAATCTCTTTCTGATGCTGCACAATCCATGTGAAAACTGCAAGTACAGTAGCATCATCCCTTCCTCCGTCTTGCTATGATGTCTTTTAACACTCAGCCTCCTTTTTCATGCTGCCATATCAAAATATTTACAACCCATCTTTTGCCATCATCAGATTTTATGGTTTTAAATTCAGTTTCAAAATTAAGGGCAGGGAAAATTATGATCATTTCCACATTAGTCACTCCATCCAGTTTCTTTGGAGTGATGAGTGAATCAATTCCCATTTTGACTTACTGTAGGGGTAAATATGTGTAATTTGAGCAATTTTTGGTTGCTTAATATAATTGTTTGCTGCTGCACTGCAATGCAAAATGCGAGGATGTGTGAGGAAGTACTTGCAGCAGGCTCATGCTTCTTGCCTTTGGTCCCTGCCAGTTTCTATTTTGCAATGCCAAGTTTGCTGAGAGCCTGCCTTAGGATGCAAATGGGCTTAGTAAAAGGACCTGGTAGACAGTTTCCCATGCACCATGTCTGATCACATAGGGGAGGTATGTTACAGATGGGGTTTACTTTGCACCCCCTGTGCTGTTCACTGAGGTACAGCTCGGCGAGAGGATGAGATGAATCAGCAGCAAAGGACACATTTCACTGCCGTGGAGGGAAGGGTCCCCTTCTGTTCGGCAGCCCTGAGCGTGGCAGCAGCATGGGTGCCAGCTGTCCTCGGTGCAGTTGGGGCTGGCATGTCACAACCGTGGGGTATCCAGGGTGCACATGGTGGCACCACAGGGACAGGCATTGCTGCCATCAGGATGCCTGACTCTTTTCAGAGCAGGCCTAGTAGTGCAAAAATTTTGAGTTTTGGCATGAGTTACAGCTTGTATGGCAACACAAGATAAGCTCACTGGAGTTGATGGGCAAAAATGAAAATAAATTTCACTGGGTGATTCTATGCTGTCAGATTGGTTCACTCTCTGCTTTGCCCTGGGGCATGGCTCCGCTCTTCACCCACGCTGTAGGTGTAGGTTTGTGTTCAGGGCTCCAGTCAGAAACAAGCCAAATATTTCTCTTGGCAGGGAAATCACTGGACCCCACATTGAGAGCAGTCATGAATCAGTACACACCGTTTGGCCCTGGGGTGAGGGCTGACTCACGACACAGAGAATTGACTGGGACTGAACTTGCCACTGATCACCAAGGCTTTTGCGCAAGGCTGGTGCACAGCAGCATCCCTGAAAACATTAAAAAATTTGGCACGACTTTGTCACAGCACGTCTACTGGAGCAACTGCTTCATTATTCAGTCACCAGCAGAAAAGCTGTGTCTGCTGCTCTACTGATACTTGCTCGTCTGCTTTCACGGAGAAAGCCCATTCCAGCAGCTGAGGATGCCGTCAGACATGCAGATGAGTCAGGCTGATTTTGTATTTGTGTTTCAGGTAGACCAAGGGGCTGAAATTGTGCCAAGATGGCAGCCCTGTCTTTTGAGAGAGGCAACAAAAGAGCTGGACTTTAAGGCATGGCTTTCATATCTGAGGGCTTTTCTAATGACTTCTTAACTAATTGACTTGACTTTGGCGGGGAAACAGTGAGCAACTGAAAAGGATTAAAACTGTTAGAAATGAACAGCTTTGAAGTGGCTGAAACCCTATTAACATTTGGATGGCATATTTCTTTCCAGTGGTATTTCTTAACCACTACAGACTGGTAGGGTGAGCTCTTCATGCAAAAGTTAATGGAGAAAAAGGAAAATCCAGGTAGTGGAGTCGAGTCTCAGAGCTGCTGCCATTCAGTTATTTAATAGCTGTAGGATACCTTGTGTAACCCATGTATCCCACAGATATTGTTTTCAAGAGAGAGTATTTTGTGTTACGGGAATATTTTCTTTTTATCATATTTCTGATCTGACATAGCATGCACCATGGTGGAACTAAATAGTATATAATTTTCCATAGTCAAATGAAGCTCACTCGTGAAACAATCTGCTGTAGAAATTACTCTAATTAGGACTTTCTGTAGCAAGCAGTGATCCAATTCTGTAAGGCTGAAAGGGAGATTGTGGCAGATGATAGCCATTTAAGTAGAGGTGATGGAAATTTTCCAAAAGAATGTTTTTATCTTGGAATATGCCAATTTTTTCAGATGTAGAACATCATATGGAAACACACTCCTTTCAGCTGATTTTCTGTCGATCACTCTCTTTCCCCCCTTCCCCGTCGGGCAGGTTTTCTCAGAAACCTTGCAGGCTTACTGCCTGCTTACCTGCCCAGCAACTTAGAAATCTGCCTGGAAGATGGCATCAGAGTGGGGTCCACTGTTCCAGGACATGCCCGCTGGATACTCTGCCCCAAGGAAATGGACCTCCTGGTTTCCAGACTCCCAAGCCAGCTGATTCCTCTGGCATTTTCATCATCGTTGTGGAGGGAGCCTTGCTGTCAGACCCAGCTCTTCAACCAGCTCTTCAAACAGGTCTCCAAGGGTGCTGAAGCTTCCTACTTGGTTTGGGTGCCCCACCCAATTAATGGTCTGAGGATCCTATGACTATGCTCTTAGCATGGTTTCCATCATCATACTGTCAGAAAGTTGTGATTTCCCCAGGTCCTTAGCGCTCAGCTAGCCTGGCTGTTTTTGGAAATCTGGAAGACGTGCTGTGTATCAAGAATGAAGTAATTCTGGATTTTAGTCCCCTGAAAATGTCTGTCATTTGTCTTTTTGCCCAATGTTAAAATGTAATTAAAAAGCTGTTGGATGTCCAAAAGTGATCACAGAGCACGTATTTGGTTTCTCAGGCTGACCTGCTTTTAGCTCTGAGTTCAGCAAGTATGTGCAGGAGCACGGCTTTAAGTTCATGAGTAGTTTTGCTGAGGCAGGTCAGTGTATCCTCGAACTTAAAACCAGGTTTGTACTGAACAGTGCCCTGAACTGGGCCTATGGGAGTGAAGTATGTTTTCTACAGATCATGGAATAGGTCATAGTTTCCTCAGGGGCATTTCAAACGAAAACCTGATGGCTAATGAAAAGCAAACTGTAGTACTCTAATTTACATGGCACTCAGCTGCAGACCTCTGACACATGTTCAAGGAGATCATGGCTGGAACTACTTTTAATCAATCATAACTCCTGCTGGCATGAATCTGGAACAGGAACAACTTAATTAATTCAGTGCAAATGAGCTTTACAGCTACCATGTAATGAGAACAGACATTATATAGCTATTCTCTGTATAGCTATGTAGGCATTCACATAAAAGCATTATCATGCCTACACAATGCACTAGGCACTTGTGTACAGTCAGAATTTCAATCTACCAGAAAATGACAGTGCCCTGGTCTGTGCTGAGTGTGTGTGTGTACCTCGGTATAACATATGCATATTTTACGTAGTTCTACATAATTAAAATCTCTTCTTAGCATAAAGCAAAGTAGAAGTGATTCCCATGAATGAAGTAGAAGTTGTTCCCATAAATGACATCGTTCTTGCGGTTACTTATCTTCTTTCACAACACTGTGTGCTCCCATTGTGAAAGGAGCTTGTGCAGAGTTCTGGAAAGCCTCCATAGGTAAGGATCAGTGAGTGGTTCTACTGTAACTGCCTATGTATCTGTCTTTTATGCAATAGTTTTAGCTAATTTTGGAAAGAGAAGGAAAAACAAATGGAGGAAGAGAGCAAGAAAGGAGAAAAAAGAGAGAGAAAGAAAGGAATAGGAACAGGAAAAAAGGGAAAGAAAAGATGAAAAAGCAAAATAGAAAACAGTAAAAGAGGAAAGAAAGGAGGGAGGCAGGGAGGAAGAGAGAGAGGGAAGAAAGAGTGATGAGCTAAAAAGCTGAAACTCAAAACCATGAAAATGTATCACAGTAGGTGGGAAGCTCTCCCATTTCCCCATCACTTCCATGGGCAGATGGGTCCGACACGGACCCAGTTACTTCCCGCGGTCCCCGTGCCATTGACTAACCCAGCTGCCAAACAAAAAGGGCCCGTGCAGCTTTTTCGGCAATATTTTTCCAAAGATGTTTCCAGTCTTACTCTGAATAACCTAGGTGACATGGTTTGTTCTTCCCCTGTGTGTGTTAACATCCTCTTGGCTTTGGTCACGGTGCTGAGAAGATACTCCTCAGAAACGCTGGCCGAGCCATTCCAGAGTGTCCCAGGCCTCCTGGGCACAACAGCAGAGCTGCAGTCTCCCTCTACGCAGGTGAGGCCAAATTCTGCTATGACAGTCAAGGGAAACCTAGGCCTGTCACAGTCCCCTTCTTGTCAGCCATTCTTCATGGAGAGACTCCTGCTGAAGTATGCAGGGTGTTTGTACCAAGAAGGGCCCTCGACAGGTTTGCCAGTGCTCTGCAGTCTCGTGGTAATTACTGAGGCATCGCTCAGTTTTCAGACCATTATACAAGACCTCAGCACTATGAGTCCACTTGATTTTTAGGGAGTAAAACCCTCTGAAAATGACTTAAATGGTTTGTGTGTTCCAAGTGTAAGGAGGGGGTCCATGTTTTTTCTGTGATTAATTGTATGTTTACAGTTTTGCTCAACAAAACCTGGCTTAACTTTGTGGTATGAAATATGTCTACTGAAGAAAAGCATTCAATTAATGTGGCCCAATTAATACTTTAAAAGAAATAATCTTCAGTTAACAAACACCAGATGTACTTGTCAGGGTTATCTTACTGCTGTTATATTAATCATTTATAAGCTTTGTTCATTTGAGCACTTACTTAGTAGAGAATACTATTGCAAGATTGTCTTTCTAAATATTATGCCAAAAATAACCACTTCCATGATCCTGAATCTGTTAAAACATTAGATTAAAAAAGAGGGAGAGAGAGACTGGGAAGGAAAGCATACCTGATTATTTTTTAAAAACAAAACAACAACTTAACCTATTAAACAGGTTGAATAAAAGACTTTTTACTTCTTAAAAAGTAAGAAATGTTCATTCTATAGCATGTTACTGCTTTGTTGCGAAATTGAATTATTTGTCTGCTAAAGCAGCACACATGTGACAAGTGTAGAACTGAACTGCCAACAGAGATATGGAGGAGTTTTCCAAGAAATGTTGACCATAGCCAGGAAGAATAAACCAAGGAACAAAACCATCAGAGATTTACTCTAGTCTTTTTGCATCCTGGGCATTCACATTAGCTTGGTGCAGAGTTGCAATTTCCAAAGAAACTGCTGGACAAAGATATTTGTTCATTAAGACCTGGATTCATCTGATGCAGTGTTCCAAATGAGGAGTGTGGTCACCCTTGCCTTAAGACCTGAAAGTGCTTCACCTCCAGCTGCAGGAGGGACCAGCCTGACTGTGTTTCTCACCTCAGTCCATGAGGTAGGTGTCTAATTTTCGGTCAGATGAATTTGGATGTAAAGACCTGGTTATACAAAACAGGGCCTTCAGTCAGTTGCTGAACGTGTCTTCAGATGTGCAGGGTGGCAGTAGATATCAGGGGCATAATTTCCTTTAGAGACTGAAGGTGTCCTCTTCAGTGGGCCAGTGTATCTTGATGGGGTCTGTTGTGTGGCAATGAGGCTCTGAACACCCCCTGCCTCAGTCACCCCCATCACTTTGTTCAGGACTCCTCAGGTCTCCCCACCTATCTACAGATAGGTATATCTATGTTTTGTTTTGTGATCAGTTTTCCCACTTTTGAAAAATATTATTGGTATTGCACTGGGAAGCACTTCGGAGAGTAATGGGTCAAGAAAGGTCAGTCAAACAGGGAAGTAACCTTTCAAACTACTGTGCTATGTATCTGGATTTGAATGCCCTCAAAACCACAACAAGGGAGAAATAATCCTTATGAAAAGGGGAGGAATTTTAAAAGACAAGGTTCTTGGGGCAGCTGGAAATCATGTGGAAAAAAAAGAAGATTCAAACCTGAGTGAGGATGAAGAATTGTTTCTGGAGCACCACCGAGGAATGAAGCCTACAGGGTTTCTGTGGTCAGAGAAGATGCATTCTTGGTTTTCCTTATCTTGTGCTGTGACAGCTAGGCTGCACAAATCCAGAGCAAACCTCTTCAAGTGACATCTCCTCATGCTCTTAGCTTGGGCTCCGTTCCATTTCTAACAGTTTCACTTAACCAACCATCAGCCTGAAATTTTCTTCAAAGATCATAAATACTGGATTATCTCACCTCTTCAGGAAACTGCTGTCAGAACAAAACCCAGTGTTTTCTGAGTTCTTGCCTGCTGCTGCTGCCCTATTGCCTGGGCCCTTTACCCTGCTTTGTCTCACTCCCTGCTTCCCCTACCTTGTGTGCCCAGCCGCATCCTCACGAGTGGGGGAATAAGACCCAAGTTTTCACAAGGGACAGTCAGGTAGCGGGTGTCATTTTCCTCATCTCTCTCTCTTCTGACATGCTGCAATATTTCACCCATATGGACATTTGTCCTTTAAGGGAAAGATGCCAAAGTTTTAAAAATTATTTTATGTTTTTGCATCATGACGGGGCCTCATGTGGCAGTGTCTTTTGGGGTATGCATGCCATAATCACTTAATTCTTTTCCCAAAGTCTAAAATAACATTTTCTCTTAAGACTGGGAGAAAGAAGGTGTATTCGTCTCATTGTTTAATAGTGATCTGTGTAGGATGGGGGACTAAGGGACTGAGCTTGGTTCACAGGTATTTTCATGCAGCATCTCATCAGCAAGACCGGCCTTCCTCCAGCCTAATGCAGTGAAAGGTATTTTACATCCTTCTGGGAGGCTAAAATTACCTCGGATGACTCGCAGTCTTGCATTAAAAAATAACCACAGTACCACAATATTGTGCTGAATCAAAGACTCAGCATATCAAACAGTAGTCTGAATTTGGTGTTGGGTTTCCCTCTTCGGCTGAAATGGAGGCGTTGGAAATTTTTCTGATTTTGTACAGTGAGTTGAAAGTGAAACCTGGTAGAGAATCCAGGAGAGAAATCAGGGCCTTGAAGTTGGTTGGAGGCTGCTCAATGCAGAGGGCATTTCATCTGAGGAGCCCAGCTTGCCTGTGCCCCAGCCCTTCCACCCTTCTCTATGTTGTGGTTGTGTTTAAGTAATTTTCTAGTGTAAGCTTATGATAATTTAATTCATTATGTTATTAATTAATTATAGTCTGTTATTTTAGATGACTGATGGACTCATTTGAGTTCAGAATGTAGAGTGTTGCTGTTCTTTATTCTAAATGTTACTTTTCCGAAATGTTATGGACAAATGTATTTGTTCCTGATGTTCTCTGCCCTCTCATTTTTCAGTATTCCTAGTTGTTTTGCATAGACTGAATTTTTCATAAACAACAAATGGCAATGGTAGAAAGCACTGCCGCATGCATTATGGCACAGAGACAAATACATTCTTTTTCTCACTGAGCTCATGCCAGTTTTAGTGCAAGTTATACATATGCAGGCAAGGGATTGGCAGAGGTGTATGCGGGAGCTCTGTTGAATCTGTGGGAGTATTTGTGTACATGCTTGTGTGCAAAAGAGAATGTTGAAACCTGGGAACCATATCATCTGACAGCTCTGTAGTGACATGTATAGTCCTGATTTAAGAATTTGCTTTAAAAGACACTGTGGGATCCTGTTTTGGGATCCTGTGTGGCCTCCAACTGTGCACAGTGAAGTTTTGTTTTCTCTGGTTTTGCTAATAAGCTGTAACATACAAAAGTTAGCATTACCTGGGCTGTTTGTTTTCCAATTAATTTTAAAGTGAATGCAGTGTTAATACAGGTTACCAAATTGACAGCCTGGATACTTTAGTCTTCTAGTTCATGGGTGTTGCGGCATTGGCTATGGTGTAGTACACACTGCCCCCTCGTATTCCTGCTGAAACATTGTAAACTGAGCTGGAGAAGGCACATCTAAATTACTGTCACGAGTCACAGATTGATGAAGGCACTGTGAACTCTCCATGTATCTCACATGACACCCTGGTGGCCCTGCTCCTTTTCTATCCCCACACGTCAGCTGTGGTTGAGGTTAAGATGAACAGGGCCTGCTTACACTGTGTGAAACAATTTCTTGGAAGTTTCCTACAGGTGGAGGCAGACACTTATTCTTTGTCTCATTTGTAAAGATTTCGTTTACAGCTCTGGAGAATAGGAATATGTTTTCTGCAAAATGAAGGTTATGCTCTCCCCAAGTGAAGAAACTGAGACCTTTGGCATGCCCCTATGATAACCAGGGCTAACTCTGGTTTTAGTTGCCACACACTGTTTGCTGTTCTCCTCAGAGTCCTTCCAGGCCAGAATTGCTCAAGCTTATGAATTATTAAGATGTATTGGAAAGTCTTATTTTCATTTTGAGAACCTATTTGGTATAAAAAGAGAAAGTGCTTCTTCAGCTCATGCTCTGTGAAAGCCAAGACCAAGCCAACCCCAGGGCAGGTGGTCCCACCTCACTACCTTCTCATTTCTTCTGCTACATCCTTGCGACTCAAGGAGCAATTGAGACTACTGTGTGACACAGAAGTCAGAATAAACCTGTGTGATTGGTTCTCTGACAAGCTCATTGTGAGAAGTTACTTCCCTTTAGATGCCAGGGAAGACTTGGTATCTCTGTACTGCCCCTTTCTTCTGCTGTACTCATTCATCCTTTCTTCTCTACGTGCTGTAACACCGCTGAGCATGGACATGTGCTTCAACAGTGCCCTAGAAACCTACAGTTTTACTAATCAAAGAGAAACGGAAAAAATATCCGTGAATGCAATAAACTGAAGCCTGAGCAAGAATGTGAAGACTGTGGATAAGAATTCACTCTGCTAAGTCATCCTGAACCTAAATCTTGATTTGTTTTTACTTTTCCAAGAGATAATATTTCCATAGTTTAGATGCTTTCAGTTATTACAAAGGGAACTGTGCAGCTTTAGGAAATAAGGCAATGTTAAGAAAGCAAGCAAACTACTGAGACACCCAACTTCCAGCCAGACTTCTGAGGGATAATTAAAATGCAGTCCTTGTGGATAGGCACTGTGTAAGCAGTTTCCAATATCGTACCAGTGGAATGAAATCTTCTAGGGATATAAGATCTGTGACAGTGAGTAGTATGTGTGATCTGCTTCCCTGTTTCAGACAATAACCGATACTGGTGGGTTTTCAACATAGCACATGAGATGAACATATAGCACAAATCAGTGTACACAACAGCAGTTCCCATTGGTAGCAACAGCAAAGGCTGTTTAACTCAAGTCTTTATATTACTTTTTCTGATTATTTGTTTGGGTTTTTTTTTGTTTTAGTTTTTTAGCTGTGAATTGTAGCCTCTATTTTACTGTTTGTAGTCCCTTTTTTTTTTTTTCCTCAAAACAGAAAGCTTTCCTGCTTGTAAAAATAAGTATTAACTTCATAGGCCAATGTAAAGCCTCTAATAAAAAAAAGTCTATACATTTTGTGGAGAAATAAAATTCACAGATGAAACCAATTTAAGTAGCAGAATGCCACATAGTGACTGTACCTATAGCATCACTGGTTTGTGCATCTATAGGTAACCAATTGCTTTTATTCCGCATTATAAGCATAATTGTTCTGATCAATAAAGCAACTTTTATCTGAAACCAGAAAGGCTAAAATAAATATTCTAGCTGTGTACATTGTAAGTCATTTAAAAGACCTTTTTAAACCACTTTTTATCCAGCAGTATTGTGTGAATAATACAAAAATTATTTATAATTTTTTTTTTTAATCGTTGCCTTTTCCCCTTTTTAGTACCTCAAAAGCACAGGCTTCTTTCCCGCTCACATTTTGTTTTACATTTACTAAGATTAAGTGTTTCTTTTTTATTATTATTTTCTTGGTAACGTAGCTTCTAAAGATCCATGCTATTTCCATGTGCTCCTAAACTTGTCATTAATTTTTCAGATAAATAGATCCAATGGCACATAGAAATGTTACTTTTAAAAACCAAGGCCAAGTGTGCACAGCATCAAAGAGTGTCCATTTAAAGAGTAACCAGGGCTGTCTCTGGCCAGCTGTGACCATGTCTCTTCATTTCTTCTTCTCTTTCCATCGGTACCTCCTTGGTAGTACATTGCAATTCTCTCTTGATATGAGACAAGTTGCAAACTGCTGCCTTGGGAAAAGTATGAGGCAAGCAGGGCCTTGTCCTAACATGTTTGATGGTGGCACAAGTAACCATCAGATTAGGTTTCTGACTTACTGGGTCCATTGTAGTAAAACTGTACCTGGCAAGGCCAATATTGCTGACACAGCAGAACACAAGTAGATCAATTTGCTGCTTTTAAATTCTCAGTTTCCTATATTGTTTCAAGGGGTAGAAACATCTTTCTTACTTGTTTGGTTTTTAACTGGTTCTGTGAGAAGGCATGGATTTTCCAGGGAGCTCTGTTTTCATGGCATGGCAGCATCCTGGCATGACAGGGTCAGGGGGCCCAGGTCACTGCCTGTCTACCTTGGGTGAAAGGGATTTGAAACCGGTTTTTGAAAGGAGAATTGCTTCATCACAATCACAGGAGGCTCTCCTGGATTGCAGTGGGTTTCCCTGGAGCCAGGCGTGCATCTGATCTGTTTTTCAATCCCTCTGTCAGTCAACAGCAGCTCTTTGTTGCAAGGCACCATTAAACTTCTCCTGGCAGTGGAAACGCAGATAGCTGCAGATTTCCCTTGAAGTCTGTCCAAACCCTCTTTGGCCTGGCCCATGAGTTATGCACACGGGGATCTCTGGGTCCCTTGGAAACAGAGTAAGCCTGAAACATTCCTCCAAAATTTATTAACTTTTTTTTACAACTTCACATTTCTGTAGTGGCTTGGCCGTCCTGGATCTCACACTGCTATCTTTACTGGCTGCGCAGAACCTTTCTAGTTTTGCAGTTAACATTAATAACAGAACATGAAAATATCTGGTTTATGTTTGCAGCCTGAGAGTAAATCAAGATGGCCTCTGTGGGTACCTCCCTGCACCCGCACATGCTGCTTGGGCAGCTGCTCCACCTCGCTCAGCCCGGCCCCAGCACCTCAGCACAGACAGATGCTGAAGTGTGTGCCTGGCCCAGGCCCTCAGACCTTACACATCACCACAGCTCTTGGCTTCTTCTCGTATGAGATAGGGACACTGTAGGGCTGTACCCTCTCATATGGGTGAGGATGCAATGGCTCATGTCCACACAGTGTTTGCAGAACAGACATTCCCGCCAGCTCAGCACTGAGATGAGTTCATCTCCTTTCCCAGAGAAACCTGGGCCACCTCAGTCTGATGGTGCAGGCAGCGGGGTGAGCTCTTGCCACAGGGCCACTGCTGTGGTAGGGATTGTGAGCAATATGTTCTCCCACAGGAACTTCACTGCTGTTTTTTTGCTTATTGCTCTTTCCTACTGCATGACCAAGTGGGACACGTTTGTTCCTTGTCAGTAGGAGAGGTGGACACTGACCACAGAAGGAGTGAGTTTATCAGGGAATGTATCTGACCACATCCTTGGACTTCAGATTATGAGAAAATGCATAGAAATATCTCTTCTCCACACTTTTCTTTCTGTTTCACGTGGCAATTGTTTATCAGTTGATCTTCCCCTGAATAATACAGGAATTTTAAAGGATGCTTTTTAGTTAAAAAAATAGCAGTCTTTCAATTTTTCAGCATAAGCCAGATTTATGAAAATTATTATTATAGCATTAAATTCTGCCATTCTAGGCCTATATTAACTCTGCAGGAAAAATTGTATCTGAGGAACTCATAGGAAACTGATGCTAAACTGTTAATCTCCATTCATTTCAAGTAGTAGCACATCTGTGCAAGTATCCTGTCCTGAAGACCTGTTGGTTTCTGTGTGACTTTCTCTCCTGGAGCACTGAGGAACCTTAGGACTTTTTTTCCAGAAAGGGGAATAAAATTAAGTCAAATCTTTGTAACAGATTCATGGCAAATTGGGATCAAATAATGTGTATTCTCCAGCCATGTTTTGAACCTCGTAGCGGAGTGGTCTGTCTTCCACTCTGGCTTTGTGAAGCAACCCTCTCCCCAAAAGGCAACACTTTGATTTAATGGCCAAACAGCGAGCTGAAGAGGGCAAAGGGTTCCTTGATGCCTGTGAGATAAATGGGAGGCAATATGCTTCAAGGGAGGTCCTGCAGTGATTTACAGAGGACAGCAATTGTTCATAGGCCAACATTAGCTTTCTACTTCTCCAATAAATGTGTCGGGCTGGAATGCAAGTGTGCGGTCTCAGTGTCAGCTTTATGGCCCAAGAAATGTATGCTGCTGGAAGCACAACTGCTCTCCCAGTCCTCTTGTGTTGGCTGCCTAACTTTTGTCTTAATGATCTCTTGATGACCCTGCTGAGGCTTGTTATTTTCTGTGCTATCTCCATTCTGATGTCCACTTATTGGTTCTGCTCTGGCCAGGGGGTCTGTGGCAGAGACAAATATTCGTAGGGGGTTTGTGCAACAGCTTTTGTGTCTGCAGGCAATGGTCAGGGATAGACACAGATTGGAGCTTTCTTCAGGTGGGCTGTGTGCATGCATGTGTTTGTGTGTGAATACTATTTGCTTAATTCAAGTAAGAAATTACAACTGTTTAATGGAAATGTTTGCCTACCAAGTAGCATAGATTGTGCTGACAGACAGACTCCTTGTTTGCCCATACTTTTGAGAAGGAGGTAAAGATCTTTAAAATCTTTCATCGGTGTTCTTTTCTTCATGGTCTAGTGGTCTGTGATGCTATTTATTATAGTGTGATACTGCTTGTAGGTAGGGGATGTGGATTTGTTTTATGTCCCCAGTGTCCTCCTTTACTCTGGCAGTGGCTGGAGAAGCTGAAGAGTCAATACGCTTGCAATGATGACTCCTCCCATGTTTGGTCTTTTGCAATTGGATTCTCAGCTGATTAAGGCTGGTACCAGCAGAAATGGGGCTTGTTGAACTGGATCTGGTACGACAGCAGAATGTGTGAAGTAGTATAAAGGGAAAAAGAACAAGATGAACACATGTCAGAGAAGGACGTTTTTTTCTATAAGCTTTCCAGTGAGGTGAATGCAAGGAATATTATGAGGAGCCCAAGAACAACAGCAGTAAAAGTCAGCTAATGCAAAACAAATGTTTAAGAAAGTTCAACCACTGTAAAAACATCACAGATGTGATTGATAGAAGGTTGTTGACTGTTCCCAGTCAACAGTTTCACCTCTGGTCTGGGCTGGTCCCTACATACCAGTGACTCCTCCACCTGCCCATCCAAGCTCTGTCCAGCTGTGGTCTATGTAAGGGCTTCCCCAGAAGGCCTGTCTTCGTGTAGAGACTGGAAATCTGAAAATGTAAATAATCCCCCCAAACAAAACCCTACTAAAATGCTCAACCTCATACATGGTTTCCCGTTTGAGAGAAGATAGCAGGAAGGATGAAGCATATGTAGGAGATAGCAGGAGCATTTCTGGGTTCGTTCTTGGAGGGAGTTAAGGTTTTCTGCCATGGAGTAGGGCCAGAAGTCGTGGGGAAGTGGGTAATGCAAAAAAGATGTGAAAGGCAGCCAGTACTTTTGATGATGGATGTTTGTCCTTCGGCACCAGTCAAAGCTCTGTACTTGACGGTCTTTAGAATTTTGATATTTTGAGGAAGAGGTGTTTTCCTGCAAGGAGGAGGGGCAGATGAATTTGACAGCTGCTTAAAGTGGAGCATGCATTAATTTTTAAAATGTTTCATAATTTATTATTTTTAGTCTATTATTATGCCCACACATACACTGAAGTAGTTGTGTTGATCATAGATGGCGATTTACCATACGAAAACAAAATCTAGTGTCTCTCATTTCCTGAAACTCATTGATACCTGCGTCACTGGAAGTGAGGCTGAGAGTAGGGAAGGGAAAAAATATATATAAAAATAACATTCAGCTTGTCAATGAGATGGGATTTTCTGATGGGAAAAATTCACAAGGTATGGAGGAAGCAAAGCAAGCTTTCCTTTCATATAATGAACCTATTCACTACATTAAAGGGCTTGTGAGAGGTTGTTACTGGTGACAGCAGAAACCCTTTCTTGTTCTTTCCATCTCCATGTCTCCCTCGCTTTGTCACACCCAAAGCACTACATTCCCAAGAGGTCTCTGTTTGTTAAAGCCTTTGAGCAGACCAGTTTTTTCTGCCAGAAGAGAAAAGGGGATTCCCTACTGCACGTGCACTTGCACTCAGGAATAACCATGTCGAGCAGACATACGCACAATTCATTCAGAAATGGTGTTCTGAAATGG
This sequence comes from Streptopelia decaocto, assembly GCF_964273445.1. Taxonomy (NCBI): domain Eukaryota; kingdom Metazoa; phylum Chordata; class Aves; order Columbiformes; family Columbidae; genus Streptopelia; species Streptopelia decaocto. The sequence continues at coordinate 104,755,134 of NC_138663.1, forward strand.
ATTTTTTAAGTGTTTACTCCCATCCTCAGCGCAGCTCAGCAGTGGCTCGAGCAGGATACTGCTCGCAGCAGAGAAACTGCGGTTCCAGGAGATCTCTTAGAAGGCGACTGATAATTGAGCAAAGCCCAGAGAGAGAGGGAACTTCTCCTTTCCTCATGAGGAAGTTTCTAGGTTTCAGTGTATGCTTGCTAGTACTGCAATGCCCTGAGGACACGTGGTATCTAGGAGTTAATGTGGAGCTGTATGGATTAATAACTGTTCAGTTTTCTAATGTGGCGATGTAAAAAAAAATTGAAAAATCCTTAATAGGGATTATTGTCTTGGTTGTGTAAATATGTAGTTAGCTATACTTAAAATGCATATTATCAGCCTCTTTGGAATCATTGCATTCTCTCATGTAAATATGTATTTAGGGCATTTTTAAAATGCAGGGTTTTGCCCTGATTATGTAAATATGCTTGTACACGAAAAATGCCAATTTCTTCTTCACTCTCCCCCCCCCACCCGCCTTTTTTCTTTTTTAGAATATGTAAGTGAATTTCATGCTTAAGAAAGTGAGAAACTACTAGTACAGAATGGCTAAGAATATTTAGGGCAGATCCTGCACAGCCTTTCTCAGAGAGCCTGTCAGTCCACCTAATCCAGCTATCTCTGTATTCCAGTCCTTGTTTTTCGCTGAGCTCGTTCATTGAAGCTGTCAAAACTACCAGACTGGAAATTACTAGGCTGGCATTTTGGGCACAATCGACACATTTTCTGTACCTCATGAACTGGAATACAAAGCTCTCTTTATAGAAATATAATGTTCTTCTAATGACAGTACAGATAGTAACCATAAATTTCACTCCTTTACATCAGCAGAGAACTTGGATTCCTTTATCTTTTCTTCACTCCTTTTAATCCCTTTTCTTCAATATTATCCTGAGTCAGTCCATTTCACTGATTAGTTGTATCAGTCCAATCGTGAGAATGAAAGGAGACAGTTTTGACACCTGGGTGGAAGTAATTTCTTTTTTCTTAGCTGTCTAAAAGTATCTCAAATGTTCTCTAGAGACAGTGGAGAAAGACCAGTACCTCTGAAGAGTGAGCCAGCCCATCCTGAGATAGGTGGAATGAACTCTGCTGGGGAGATGCACGTATTTCTTGACTGTGGAAAGAACCTAAGCTGAACTTTTAGGCAAGTGAAACAAATCCCATCGCTTCTGCTTACTCAGTTTTATGATACCTAAAATCTGCAGAAGGAAGAGTTCTCCCCATGGCTGCTACATGGGGAACATTCATTTGGTGGTGCACCCAAATGTCCTGGTCTTTTGATGACCCAGAGTAGGAATGGCATTAGAGTGCAGAGTGTCTCCCCTGGTAGAGGGGCACCTACGTACACCCGAGTTTGTTTCCTCTCCTTTATAAACCAGAACCTTGGAAGAGAGAGAAGGGGGTGGTGAGTTAGGTGAAGCGTGCCATTATCTTACCCCAGCACCCAGCCAGGACATTGCCAGGGTTTCGGGAATGACTCTGAGTCCCACTGATCACTGCTCAGCGGCTGATTTAGGTCCCACTTCACAGAATCACAGGATGGTTGGGATTGGAAGGGACCTCTGGAGATCATCCAGTCCAACCCACCTGCTAAAGCAGGTTCACCCAGAGCAGATCACACAGGATCCAGGATCCAGGCGGGTTGGGCACTTGGGGCTGTTCTGACCCTGCAGGCTCGGAGCCGTGTTTGCACAGGGCTGTCTCTGCCCCCTAATTCCCATGGGACCCACACTGGAGGAGCACGGGCAGCTCAGCTGCTCTGCCCACTGAGTGTGCTGGAGCTTGCCATACTGGTGGGTGACTTTATAACACACCCTTATGTGAGGAAGACTTTCGGTACGGCACATCAGCTCCCTTTCAATGCTAACCAGAAGATCCACAAGGAGAAAAATGAGGCGTTCCTCCTATTCATCCCGTAGCCTGCTCTGCATGCTTCTTCAATTGTACTTGGCCCAGTTGCTAATGTGCTGTCTCCCTTTTGAACATATGGGACTGTAGAGGGAGGGGAGAAATTTATGGCAAGAAGAGAAAAAACAAAATACAGGAAACTAAGAAAATGTTTATAAAAAAAAAATGCTACAACCTTTTTTTTTTTAAAAAAAAAAAAAAGACCTACAATAATATGTTCTTTAGAGACAGTCTTTGCTGGCATGTTTATTCACTGGGGTTTTCCATCATCATTTCCATGTGGTGCATTCTGATCGCTCATAGTTTTGTGGGTTTCTATCCAAGCCTTGAATAGCAAACATTTAATCTGGGGAACTCCCTTTCTGTTCTCTCCTCTTCCCAATTGTATGGATGGAGTGAATTACCATACAAGATATATAAGATTTTGTTTGCATGGTGAAGGGGAAGGAAAGACAACAGTTGACAGCATTTTGAGCCCTGCAGGCAGATCTCTAACTGGTGTAAATTGTCACAGCTTCAGTGACTTCAGCAGAGCGCTTAACAACATCCAATGGCTGCTATCCCCTGGTTTTGGCTTTCTCTGTTGACGGCCTGCTGGGAAGCCCAAATTAGCAGCTGGATGAGAGACAGCAAGAGAAAGAATACGAGCAATGCCACAAAATCTTTCTTGCCATTTTAAACAGAAGAGCATTGATGGAAATGCCTTCATCCTGGAACATTTAATTTTTTGTCACAGCTGTTGTCACTGAAACAAGCTGTTCTGCAAAGTGGGGCATACCTCATCCATAGATGTATAGTATTTTAACCACATACATGCACAGGCAAGTTTTTGTTTAAAATAAGAAAATGGTGCTGCTGAAGATGCTTCTGTTGAATTTGTTGTTTTGTGATAGATTGTGGGCTGGAAATTATCCCCACAAAGCTGCGAGCATTGCTTTTCATAAACAGATTAATGCATATTTGAAAAACTCTAGAAATAACAAAACCAATTGACTGACAGAAGAATCTTTCTGTTGGCTTTGGTGGCCCTTAGATGAGGTTAGAACAATCTTTTTCTAGTGAGAACATTCAGGGTGGTAACTTCCTTGCTTCAAAGAGAAGAATTGTGGTTGCCCCGGGAGTAAGGACCGTTCCATCTGAGTATCAGCCCTGCTAAGCTCCTTGGAAATGTGCCCTTCAGCCAGCACGTCCTTGCTTTACTGCACTGATGGTCTTATTTCTGGTACCTTGAGTTGAGATACCAGCTGAGAATTCAAGTTTCTTTTGGTACTCGGGTACATTTCTTCAGAAAATGTAAATCTAACTACCACACAGTTTTTCATGCTGGGAGAATGCCTCCTCTTAAAACCCTCACCACCCGAAAGAGGGAATGCAGCATCTAAACTGGTTGGTACCTAGACTGGTTACTGGTTGGTAAACCCCGCAAATTGCAGGATATGTATTAAGTGATACTAATCTGTGCATAGATTTAAAATGCTTCATTTAGATGCCTTTTTAAGATTAGGTGATCTTTAAAGGAGCCTTCCAACCCAAACTGTTCCACGATTCTGTGACATTCACTTACCACCTGGATCTGGACAGGGTTTTCTGCCATTTGAGCATCCCTGCTGTAAACAGCTCTGGTGCAGGAAATGTTATCCAAGTGTCAGATTAACTAAATTGATATGTCAGCTAGAATATCATGTCAGATAAACACAGTGAATCCTCATTGTAGCTGTTATCGCACACAGTATTCACACTGATCTGGTTGGTAGGTGCTGATTGCCCATCTGTGTTACCTGCTGGAGAAATATTTTTGGAATAATGCCATTGTGTTAGAAGTAAAATCCAAAGATGTGGCTAATGGCTGCTAACAGGTGTCTGTAAAATCTAGGAATCAAGCCAGCCTTTATAAAATCAGGAGCCAACCTAATTTGCACCAAACTGTTACAGAAGTCTTGAGCTAGATTATTTAACTTTTGGATTCAAGTATTGTTTTTATATTCAATCATTGCTCAATGATTTCAGCTGGAACTGAGGGACAAATTCATCACACAGTATTTCTCATTTGGGTAAAAGATAGAAGTCCTGGGCGTGTACTAGAAAGAAGTGGTTCCCATGAAACACCCAAGGATACTGTGTGTGTGTGGCTGAAGGGGAGAGTGCCAGAAGGCACTAAGCAGCTGCCAGAAATCTCAGGAGCCGATAGAGACTTCAGCAAGAGGAGAACTTAAAAAATGTTTGATCTCATTTGGACAGACTCCAAATTGTAGTGCTTACCTGAGCTGATCCTCGCCATTGTCCCTTATCATTGATGGAAAATTACTTTAAAAACCCAGTTTGTTAGGGGAAATCTAGTTTTTTGCAAGGTTCAATTCCAGAGTGACCAAGTGTAGTTGGAGTCCCTGAGCTTGCAGTCTTCTGTCAGCTGGGTCTATCCCAGCCATAGGAGATGCCAGGTGCAGGAGGAAAGTGGGCTGTGAACTCGCTGAGTCTGCCCTTTAATGAGATGGGAAATGAGCACATCACTGGAAATGTCTTCTCACCAACTCCAATCAGAGCAGGAAGGGCATTTTGCATATTGTAAAAACACAGTGGAAAAAAGGTTTCTTCTGGAGAAACTTCAGACGCTTGGCTCTCAGTAGGTCTTTGAACAATTGACGAAACAAATGTTGTGTGTGCAGTGGGTATCTGACTGGGAATGACAAGTTTTCTCTTTCAAATTATAGCCGTGAGGGTGATGTCATGCTCTAATAAGGCATGCAGACATGCTGGGTCAGATTTTGCGGCTTCCAAAATGTAGAAGGAAGGATGCAAACATGAAGGGCAATGTACTCCACTGGAATTTTTATTCCAGAAACAAAGACATGGTACTTTGCCAGTATCCTAAAACTGATCGTGCAGACACGAGACCTCTCAGTTTTAGGCAGCATTATCTTAAATCCCATTTGAAATGTTTTGCTGGTTGTTTCTTTTGCTGTTTTCTCCCAGAAGATTAACTTGTGATTGAGTCCTCAAAAGACACTTTCGTAAAGCTGCTAATTGCAGAGCTGAGGAAAATGGGTCATGTGGTACATTCAGCATTTCCCTAATTAATACACAGCAGCACATGCTCATGTCGAACTGGCTGCAAATTCAGCTCTGGCTGACTGAATGCTAATGACAGCACCTACTGTAATAAGCTGATACTAGTACAGAAACTGAAACGGCCTGTTAAAATCCCAAATGGGTGATGAAAGTTCTACATCATCCAGACTTTTAAATGTAATTGTGTAATGGCACAGACTGGCACTCAGCCTACCAGCATCCACTTAATTGGTAAATAAAACACTCTGAAGGCCTTGGCTATATCATGACACACTTACAAATCCAGCTGAAGGTTCTTGACTACATGCAGTAAAACCCAACCAAAATGTTATGGCTGATGGTAAAAGTCATCATGTGAAAGCACATGGTAAGATGTGCTTTATTTCTGTATTTCTTTTATTTATAACATATGGTTTAGATACCGTTTCTGCTGCTTCTCCATGAATTTAAATAACCTCTATTTTCACTGTATTGCTTTTGAGCCATTTGGAGCTTTCTGTCTTGTGATGACCATGTATCAGTGTGTGACTGGTAAGGAAGGCTCCTTGGGCAGCTGTGCTGTCCTACAGGTTATGCAGTTCACAAGAGGGAGCTGCTGTCAAAGGCTCTATGAAGTTGCAGGGGGGGCACCTGAAAGGGTTTTTATGATGAATTCTGAGAAAAAGAGTTGGCTGGAGGATACTGCCAGCCCAGCACTTGTTACTGTAACTAGTCAAAGTGATGGTTTTTTTTGGAAAGTTTAAGCATGCATTTTCTTTTTGTCTTTAAAAAATTTATTTGACCTCTATAAAAATGCTATGGTGAATTTAGAAGATATCTAGCCTCAAACCTCGAGTAAGTTTCACATTGTGTTCTTCTGAACCATAAGCAAAATGGTTTTGTTTTTCCTTCCTCAAAAATGCTGACCCTGAATAAGTGGCTCACCATTCTTTGTTGTCTGCAATCTCATTAATCTGCATTTTCCCCTCAGTACCCTGCTGTGCATATACTTTTACAGTGCCATTTCCCGACACACTCTCTGTACCATTAGCAATTGGGAAGGTCAGAGCAGTCGTCCCTCTGGGCATCCCCCCAGGGCAGTGCAGTAGCTGAAGCAGGAGCTGGTGGAAGCTTCTGCCCAGCTCTGGGCAGGGACTCACCCAGCTTGCCAGTGGCTTGATTTTCTGCTGGGCACCGTATCTCTAGGGCAATGGCATTTCTATGACTTGGGAGATGTTCTAGTCAAGGACAAACATTTTCAGCTGTTCTGCAAGATTAGTGCTACTTCTAGGATTAGTAGCATCCTCTCCCTCTCCCTCTCCCTCTCCCTCTCCCTCTTTCTCCCTCCCCTCCCCTCCCCACCTTTTTTCTCTCTAGCTTAGGTCCTTCTGTGGCTTCTGTTATATGGCATGTGGTCAAGTAACACTCTTCAATTGCTTCTTGTGCCTTGCCATAGGGAATTAGGGAAGGATCTGTCCAAACATAAAACCAAACCTATATCTCAAGTCCTCCAAATGATGATGAATGGATGCTTGTGTTCTTCTGGTAGGAAAAGAAGAGCTTTATCTTCGGGCAGTAAGAGAGACCCCTTAATTGCCATTTTCTCCAGAAGATGGCCTTTACTGCAGGGCTGAGAAGGAGACAACTTGTAGTATTTCTTCCTTTGAAACTGAACTTCTGCCCACAGACCAGGGGAAGCTCAGCTGCACTTCAATTTGGCACTTGCTTACAGGTTATCTAGTTCTTCACCTCATCCCAGCAGGGCCGGTGTACCATTCCTAATAATAATCTGACACCTTTGCCATAAATGATCTCCCACATGGGAGAAGTTGAAACCACAAAAGCAAGAACCCAGAGGAATAGAAGCAAGGCAGAAGAATGAACAATGAGGCTTGGGCACAGATTGTTAGCTTTGAGGTTTGTATTGATTTAGTGTCTTTAATTTTTAATTTGGAAGTGATTGTGCTAATGTGTGAGCTAAGAGGGGAGGACAGAGGCAGACCAAGAAATCAAGAAAAGTAGGAAGGATGGGGTAGTGAAGTGGAGGTATTGCCAAGTGCGAGCGAAGTCTGGCCTCCAGGATTCCACGAAGACCCGTCCTCTTGCTGCTATGGGGGCAAGGATTTCAGCCACGGCATTTAAGGAGGATTGAGGATCAATGTCAAAGGTTGACACAACTTAAAGAGTCTGCTTTTATTTGCTCTTCTTGAGCTGTTAAACAGTGTTAAAAGACACAGTGGGGATATGCTTACCTAGGGTTTGCCACTGCAGCATTTTAACTCACACAAAAAGAGCAGTCTCTTGGTTGTTGAATCCCACTAGACAGTAAATTAACTAAAAGTTAAGTTAGTTAAAATCCGCACTTCACCGTTCACATGGCAAGCTGCCATTTAAAAATACTCACTGAAGATGTCTATCATTGCTGGGTCTAACCTTTCTGCATTCTGAATGTGCTGGTTTGCCTGGGCTGCTGAATGGCCTTTTTCCTGGTGCTCTGGATCCCCTGCAGAATATGAGCATCTCTAACTCACTCCATGGGTGCTAATATCTGGGCAGGCCTCTGCTGTGTGCTGATTTGACTATTGCCTTGGGCAGCAGAACTGAAGGACTAGCCCATTGAGTTGTGAGGATATATAAGTCTACGTAGCACTTGTATCATAAAGTAAAATTGAATCTGTTTCTGCCTACCTGTAGATACCGTGCAGCACTAATAGACACTGACAACTAGTCGTGGCTTTTTACTCACAGTCATACACGGGCTTGTTCTGTAGAAACCAGTGTGAGTTTCACCATGTCTTTTAACGAGTAAGAGGCAGATCAATAATAAATGAAAGTGCAACACTGGCTCTGAACAACTGGGGTTGTTTTTGTGTCACTGCTCTGGTCCAGCAGTGTAATGCCAGAGTTGGTACATTATTTCAGGACTCACCAGAATGGCTGGGGTGTTTTAGGAGGAACTGCTTTCTCAGGGCCTGGAGTCTTAACTAGATCAAAATCTTAACTAAAACAGATTCATAATTCAGTAATTCAGGGGTTTACACCACTGTACCTCATAATAGCATCACTAGAGTGGCGTAAGTGGAAGTGGACCAGGATTCAGCCCTATGCTGCTTCTAAGTAGTTTTACAGTTTGCTTGTTAGTCTGTTGGTACAGCACCTTCCATATAGAGCAGTCTATTTTCTCCAGTACTTTAACAAAACCACACTAATTATGGTGGGATCCTCTTGGGTGTCTATTAGCATTAATTAAGGGATTGCAACTTTCAGATGAACAATCGTCTGTCTTCAGCAGACCCTGAGCAGAGTTATCAGATACATGGAAGGTAAAAAACAAAGGAGAGGTCAGGAAACGTTGATTTTTCAGTATGGACACAGTTGCTGACCCTGTTGTTTTCGTATCTACTGTCATGCTAAGACATGACAAAAGGTGAATTATTTTCATTTCAGTTTTAGCATTAGATTCACATCTTCCTTTTAAGAAGCACCCAATCCTAAAACCAGTCAATTAGCCTTGCTGAAAAGGTACACTTCCACACAGGTGTTCTTGCCAATAATGCTAATCTGCTAAACATTATTTCATCCCTGCTGGTGGCTGGTGGTGAGGAGAAGAAGGATGTTTAAGGGTGAAGGAGATTTTGGCATAATGAGGACGAGAAGATATGCCAAGATGATTTCTTTAGTATTTCTCCTGAGTCTGTCCCTTTTCATTGTGCTTCTTCCCTTGCCCTACTAGGGTTATACCAAAGGGTAAAGAGCTGGGCTCATTCATCATACCTGGCACCTGGTGGTTTCACAGGGCTGTGGCATCCTGCCGGTAACTTTAGCAGAATAACGCTGCTGCCTTCTACTGTGTTGCTTGCAAGTATCTAGGTCATCACGTCCATGCAATAAACCTGAGTGAGGTTGTTCCTAGATGTGGTGTAAAGTGTGATTAGTGTACTCATGGAGATCTCAGGATGTGCTCGGTACATCTGTTTATCTTGCCCAGTGGAGTCTGTAGGCTCAGACTCTGCCTTGGGGAAATTCTCTGAAAGGCTTGCCAGCTGGATGCACTACAATTATCTTACCCTCAACCTCAGGAAAATAAAACCTTCTTGCTGGGCCTGTGGTGCTGTGGTTAAGAGCAGGGCCTCTTTTCCTTTGTGTCATCCTTGAAGAATATCAATCATGGCATGACTTTTGACCTTTTCATTTGGGTAGCAAGCCATGTTCTATGTGCAGTAAAAAACTGATGTGTTTTTTGTTTCAGTAAGGGTGCCTGTGCGTGCTGCACCCCAGCTTACCCTCTACTGACCTTGCAAAAACAGCATTTGAAGCACTGTTTATACAGCTTCCTTTTAGCAGGCCCTCAGCAATGCTGCCCACATCTTGCAGCAGGGATGTGATAGTGCAAGCTAGAAGACTAGCCTGACTTTGAGCTCCTACTTCAGCTTCTTCATCCTTGATGATGTAGACACCTCGAAATTTTAATACCAACTGGTTGGGAACCCATTGGTACCTCTCAAATAGCTATCGGGTAGTGCTTTTAGTGAGCAGGTTGTAACACATTGAGCAACCAGTCCTGTTGGCTGTGTCACTTCTTTCACACTGAGAAACACCCAAAATCCATCTCATTTTATGTGGGGCTTTTTTCAGTTTTTACAATTTATTACTTTACCTTATCTCCCCTTCCTCGCCCTATCCTTTCAGATCCTGTCAGTTAATTTGATTTGTTGCCCATTTTAAAGGGTATTCTGTTATTTGAATGTGTTCTACTTGCAGAAAACAGTTTAATCAAATAAGAAGCACTTGAGTGCCTGAAACCTTGTCCATTTTTTCTAACCCTGGTCTGTGAGACTAATTAACATTGCTGTTGCAAGCTGCTTAGCAGCACAGGCACAAAATGATTTTTGCTGTTTCAAAAGCGAAGGCTTGTGGCAAAAAGGGGGCCAAAGCTGGGTGAAGAGTTGAGATGGGGAGATCTGCAGATCTGCTACTCCTGTGGAACCTGCAGGGCTGGAAGTGGCAACTCTACCAGAGGAAGCAGATGCTTCCCTCTCCCTTCTTTGGAAATACCTTACCTGTTTGCCCATTGTTTTTCGGAAGCAGCAGCTACCCAGCCTTGCCAGGGCTCTGGCGTGGGACCATTTCACTTCTACAAGCCATGTGTTGCCCTGGAAGACCATCCACTTCACCTCGGTCTGAAGCTGGCCTCCACCCATGAAAAGAAATTACTTCTCCTCATGAGCCTTACCTCTGTTGTATCTCAGCCACAAGAGCAAACTTAATCAACACTGAAGAGGCTAGCTGAGAGCAGTTTTCAACCCAGAATTGATCTAACAGAAGAGTGAGAAAATTATAATCAGTACTTTAGGATCCTTTGAGGCCAGTTCTCTGGGTAGGTGGACATGACAAAGAATAGCCTCTAAATAAAGCAGTTTTTTTACTGATGCTCCATGTCTTGAGTATATTCTGAGGATGGAGGATTAGTATTCTGGCCATAATATAGATTAGAAAACAATACAGTTCATTATTTGCTGAGCTTCAGAGACATTTTTGTCTCCAGTAAAAAGAAAAGGCGGAGGGGTAAGGGGGCGCATTACATGTGCTGCATGGCATGCATTCAGTGCTGTAATGATGGTTAAAAATTCTTTGGCCTTGGAAAACAGCCTAAGGGATGCCATGTTGAACTTCTAGCTGAACTACAGCTTCCATATGAATGGTATGGCTGTATCTTGACTAGATTATTGGTTTCCTCAGGATTACTCCAGTGAGGCAAGTGAACAAACTTGGCTTTCTTATTAGATACTCAGCAGCAGGCAGTATGCAAAATACCAGTTTTCAAAGTAGTTTTTTTATCCTAATACTTTCTGATACATGTTGAGCCACAGAAGAGCTGATGGTAGTATATGCTAAACCACTCAAATCCTGGGTCCCAGACAGTGGACAAATGGCTCAGACCTTCGGGATGGCACCTGGGGAGAGTTAGAATTACTCAGTGCTTTCCAGAACCAGCACAACAAACTTATTCAAGAGACGAAACCCTAAAAATACTTTCAACTTTTAAGAGTGAAGGGCTCATCTTAAATATAGGCTTCTAGTTTTATATCCTAGCATTTATATAGCACATTGGAGCAGTTGATCTATTTTTTAATGTCAGGGTTCTTAGAGGTAGTTGAAAGATGCTCTGTGCTTGGAAAGCTGTTACTGCCCTGGTGCAGGTGCCTTGCCATGAACATAGGTATATGTTTTATGGTGTGTCCTGTTTGCAAAATTTAACTCAAAGTGGACCAGCAATTCATGTATTCTTGTCTCTGTTCCCAGTGCTATAGTGTTGACACTGACATATTAGACGCATCTAACTCACATAACTTTGGAGAAAGCCAAAAGATGCTCTGGGCTAGCAGGTGAAATCTAAATGAATCTTCATTTCCATACACATCATATGCCTTCAATAGTACAGTAGGGTTAATGTCTTCCCAGGGTATTTGAGAAACCCGACTGGAATGGCGCTTCATGTTTTGTTTGTGGGGTTTTGAGGTTTTTTTAAAGGTTGAATACAGTAATGTTTTACAGCTTTTTTTTTTCCCCTTTTCTCTTCTTGAGGCAGTGTGAATAAAGTGAGAGACACATAACCTGTATGTGCTGTAAACTGTGATCTAAAAATTGAGGGGGCTGATGAGGATGGCTGCTGGCAGCATGTTATAAATGCCATTTCTGTGCTGGAGTTATTCCAGGAGTGAGGGTGCTACTAGTGCAGTCCCACCATTAGTCAATACCCACGATTGTAATATGCTAAAAAAATACAGGAGCACATAAGTGGGTGACCAGACATGAGAATTACTGAGGAATTTAACCCAAAGGCTGCTTGTCCCATTGCCTGGTCTTCAGTTGGTGTTTAGGTTGAATTACCCTGTGTTTTGGGTACCTCACTACCAAAGGGGAGTTTCTTCAAACTAGAGTCCCTCTTCAAGCCCCTTCCAGAGGCACTGGGGAAGGGAGGACTGGCCCAGGGGGGCACACAGGCCCCCAGCGGATGGGACCCCAGCACAGGTTTCCTTCTGCCCTCCTCCCTGCCAGAGGTGCCATCAGAGGGCTCTCAGCTGTCACTGTAGAGCTCGGCCTGGCTTAGAACCTTGCTTTCCTTTCACTAGGAGTAGCTATAGCTGAATACTCCTCTAGATGCTCAGGCAGTAGAAGCTGGCATCTTCCCATGGAGATCACATGAACTGCACTGGTAAAAGCCCAGCCAAGAGCGTTCAGTTTGTATAGGCCCAAAAGTTTATTCACAAGTTGGTAAAATGGGGCTCTGTCAAGTCCGAATTTGGATTTCCAAGTTCTTTGGCCACAGATGGGCTTCACAACTCCCTTTGTTAAGACTGTAAACTCATGCGGTGTCAGCATATGGACAGCGGTGTAAGGTGGGATGCCCAGTACAAGTGAAGCCACAGATGTTGTGAAAGGTTAAATAACACAGAAGATAATTTCTTCTTGTTTCAAACCCATCATCTACAGTCATTGCATATGTAGATCATGCCTTCATCATGGCTGTCCAAACTGTTCATTGAGGAGAAAAGAGAGCATTCATGTTGAATGCCTTTCTCTTTCCCATCTGAGGTTATACTTGAGCTAGGCCTAGATTGGATTCATTCGGATTATAAATAGATGCAATATGAGATGATCAAGAGAATGGGATCTGTAACTGTGGGGTGAAGGTGGCTCAGCACTCAGAAATTTCCCAATATACTTTATCCAGTGGAAAGTGCTGATTTCCTAAAAATAGAAAAGTCTCCCCCTAAATTGTTAATTGTAATTTAATTTCATTTTGTAGAATATTTGGAAGTGTTGCACTAAATTAAAAAAAAATAATTCTAAACTTCACCTTATTGAATGGTTTTATTTTCTTGTTGGAAATAGCAGAAACATTTTTTCTAAATTAATGTGATATAAGATTGTGCATACTGAACAATCACTTCCACTGTTGTTGAAGTGAGAACAAAATTTGGATCAAGCTGAAAGTAATTCCTTTTTTGTCTGATGGGAAATTAGTAATGATTTGAGGGTTTGCCCAGATTTTAAAAATACCACAAATGGCCCCCACTTGGAATTTTGACTTTTAAGACTATTTATTCCCTTAGAACAAAAATCAATTTCAAATTTCAAACAAACAATATTCCTGAGCCTGGAAGCAGACATGCCATTGACAAAAACTAAATGGTTTGCAGGAAGAACAGCAAGGAAATTTATGCATTGGGCATCCTGGACAAGGAGCAGGGAGCACATTGTTTTGCTTAGTCAGAGCGGACAGAAGTTTGAGGTCCTGTTGTGAACAAGGGAAGGAGAACCTGCAGAAGTAGAATTCAGTTGCTTTGAGCCCTGCAAGTGCCAGGCTAGAGGAGGAGGACAAAGCCACATCGGCTGTGTTCCCTCCAAGCTGGGTCTGGGGAACCTCCATCACACCAACCGAACATTGCCCGTTCAATTGCCGCTGGAACCAAAGCCTCCCTTTTTATTCCATTCTCCAGTCTGCTGTTCACTGGTGCTGGAAATTTTTTTGGTTTTATTTTTAATAAATAAATAAATAAAGCAGCCCAACTTTTTAAGGCTGTTCCCTCCCTGTCTGTGCGCAGAGGACTGCAGATCTGTGTGCGATATAATGAAGGCCTGGGGGAGAATATTAGCACTTCTGAAAAGAGCTCAGGGAATTCTAGTTTTTGCTCTGACAACTGAAGGCAGAGGAGAGTTTTTCCTTTCATGTTTGTTTTCAGTACATAAAGTGATGGAAAGCAGTTTCCCAAAGAGGAAGATGGGGAGGGAGTGCTGAAAAATCTTAGCATTACTAATCTGCTGCCTTAATTTTGCTGCTGCTGCACTCTCACATGAAGTCGGAGAGACATCCATGTTATTTGCTTCCATGTGCACAATATCTGTCTTTGGTATATGTTGCACTGGAAATGTGTAATTGTGGTTGTGTTTGATGAAAGAGATGACCAAAAAGCTACATGGAGCTTGATAGGATAGTCACTGTTGCTCTCACCTTTTGCATCAGGTTACTTGTTGAATAACAGTTCAGAAGCAAGAGCTTAGTGTACTGGAATGCCTCTCTGCTTGTAGTTAGTTCTTAATGAAAAAGGAAGAATGACTGTGTGTGTTAACATATATATGGCACAGAGAGGGCTAACAACAGCCAGTTAATAATCTTTGACTCCCTTGCTGCTGGCATAAGTTTAAAACAAACACACACAAAACCCATCCCAGGCACGTGTGCTCACAGATGCCTATGCATGCAGGTATGGTTTAGCATAAAGAATCATATAAATTAGCAGGGTTATAATTATGCTTTTTAATCCTTTCACTTTGAACAAGCAAGCTTTAATCAGCAGACGGGAAGCCCATTTAAAACCTGAAACGTAATCCAAGGTCAAAAGCTAAGGGTCACCACCCTTGACTGTAGGCTGAACAACCAGGTGTGACGAAAAGCTGAAATGAAAGTCACCCTCTCCCCTTTCCCCCGGGTACCCTGGCTGAGCAGGGATAGGGGGCGCAGCATCTCACAGCAGAGCCCTGGGGGCTGTGAGGGCCGCCATGGATGGGGGCAGGCAGCCACGGAGATGAGGGGTGGAAAAAAGAGCAGGAACCTAATAAAAGCAGTTCCCTCTCCAGGGATAATTGGGGAGGGGGTAGAGTTAATTAGTTTGTGTGGGTAACAGAGGTTAATAGGGTTCTTGTTTTGGTTTTTTCTCTTCTTTTGATGGAGTGTGTCAGTTGTTTAAAGCTAACAAGCTGATGAGATAAAATAACAAATTAAATATGTGATCCAGGTGTTGCCAAAAGTTGAGGCAGACGTGTTAAAAGGAAAAGATTACAGACCTGGCTAGAAAAAAAAATAAGGTGTGCATGTAAAACAAACAACAACAAACACAAGCCTTGCATTATTTGTGACTCAGGTGTTTAACTAATGGATAAAAAATTGTGAGAGCGAACAATGTAAGTATTAAAAACAGCCCTCCTGCTGCCCTCATGCATATCTTTTTATTAGAATACTCCAAAGCACTGCTGTACAGCTTGCTGTCATTGAGTTCCTCATCAACAAACAGGAGGAGACTGGAAGTTCAGTGGCTTGGTCCATGAAGCATACAACATCTTTTTCTGCCCAGGCAGAGCTACCCTCTCTCTGATGTCCCTTGACTCCTTAAGATACCCTGCAGCTACATGAAAAAGTTTCTGACTTACACAATATCTTGAATAGGAGCCTTCCAGAAACACTGGGCAAGTGCTCACAATCAAAGCTCTGGTTTTCCACATGGCACCATGGGGATGTGAAAACTGGCCAAAATTTCCTAATGATGCTGTATTCAAGTAAAATTCAGTAACAAAAGTCAAAATTTCTGTAACAAACTATTCCACCTCCTCTTTCTTGCTGAATCTTACATACGCCTCCAATTCCCAGTGCCATTAAATTTTTAGTGAATATTTCTAAGCCCTGTTCCTCCTTTTCACCCTGCTATCTCTATTTTTCTATGTGCTAAGCGCTGTTTTCCACTTCTTCATTCATCACCTTTTAAACTGGAACTATAGGTGTGAAGATGACCAGGTTTCAAAACTTTCTCTTCACAGAGATATCCATAAGGTCTCTGCTTAGGAGCAGTGGTTCACCTTTCACTCCTAATAGTAGCAGGTCAGTTTAGAAAGGAAATTTCCACACTGGAAAATGTTTCATGGGAAGGGAGTTTCCACACTGCATGGCTTGTCTTTATAGATGTTACCAACATCCTTCCTAAGAGTTTGGGACAGTTGCAAAAGCAACTTGCGCTTAGGAAATGCGTGATTCAGTGGCCAGCAACCAGCAGGAGAATTGCACCACAGGTGTTGGAAGGAATCACACTCAGCTGACCAGGCAAAAAGCTTGTGTATTTAAGGAAATTACCAGCAAATGGCATGAAGGTGTATTATCCTGCGTATCATCAAGTTTTCTGAGGTATTCAAGCATGCTCTCTTGGAGCCTGCAGTATTGGGGGAGAATGGCAGCATGAGGGAGTCAAAGTTACTGAAGAAGATCTGCGGGCATAGAAAGGCAATGAGAACTGACAACACCACAGTCATGGTGGGAAAGCTTCTTAGGAAAACAGTCCTTTCCTAAGCTGCACAAAATGCTAGGTGCTTCTGTTTCCAAAATGTTTTAGTAGACAAACCACTTGGCTGTTTTACAGGATTTGTTAAGTTGGAGGCTAGCGTAATCTGCTACTGCTTTTGCTGCTGCCTGGAGGATGATTTTAAAATATCCCTCCAAGAAAAAGCAAATACAAGAGCTCTGTATGCAACCTCACTCAAAAGTGAGATTTGAAGCATCAGCGCATGAGTAGCAGAGATGTTTGTGGCCAGCTCCAGCTCTTTCCTGGGACATTTATTTAGTACAGCAGTATAGTTCAGATGTAGGGGAGGAGAAGGAGATGGAATTCCTCTCACAGTCACTGATAACTTGAGAAGAAAGTCCCACCAACCTGTCAAATTCATCTGCCTGGTTTCCTGTTTTATGCAGCTCCCTTTGCTCACCAGGTTGTTAGTAGAGCAGTACGGTAACTTCTGCTGCAGCCAGTCTGCAACTGTCTTTCGCCTCATGTTCCCAGTGGGGAGCAGACTGTCAGAAATACTTCAGAAAAAGTATCCCTAAGTTCATGATATCCAGACCTGGAATGTCCTTTGAAAATGCAAGAGGAGTTTATTTGCTGTGAAAGGTTAGAGGAAGAAAGGTGGAGCCCTGATGGAGAACTTGTTGCCAACACCATCTCTTCCAGTTTGTGAAGAAAGCTCCAACAGCAAATTACACCAACCCAGAAAAAAAGAAGGGACCAAATATGCTTAAAAGCACTGCTTTCCACTTGCAAAAAATTCTGTTTAGTACATGTTTATGGAACTTTTCTTGGATTCTCTAAAAATAGCCTTGCAGGAGGGAGTCTTCCACTCCCTCCAGGAAACCCTACACATTCCTAGCATAGAAGAGCAGCTTAATCCTGATTTTCACAACAAAAAGAACAGTTATTTTTAGCACTTTTAAAAATAGACTTCGGTTGCCCAGTACCAAGTTGTGGAAGCAAGACATGGAAGATGTGCCACTTCACAGAAGAGTGGCACAAGTTGCCGGATTCTAGATGACCAGAATGTCTGAACACAATATGGTGGTTCAGATGTGTCAAGAGATGTTATGATAAAGTTTTCAGACAAGGCTTGCAGGGGAAGGAAAGGACAGGAAAAAAAAGAGCCTGAGGAATGTTCTGACATTGATGGTGAGACAGAGGAATGGGACATACTAAAGAGCAGTGGTTCAGTCTGGGCAAATGAGGGCAGAACCAGAGCATCATGTCTTCTCGTGGCTCAGGCGATGGGATATCTTCAGCAGGACAAATGTTTCACAGCCATTTGAAAAGTTATAAGGAATATAATAAGGCCTGGTTATGTCGTGACAAAAGCCCGTTAAAACCTGCTGCTAGTGAAATCTCACAGACTTAGTTCACCCACAGTTCTGTCATCTGGACTCAGTGCACTGTCTCTTGTGGTTTATAGATGCGTCTTGGAGCAAAAATACTTGTGGGTATTCCTGTTGCTGCCCATTGAAACTCAGTAAATTTCCCTCACCAGGCCATGAGCAGAGCAGTGCACGCTAAAGCTTTTGCGAGGCAGTCAGGAGTGCTGGCAGCTGGCTTCTGGTAGTGGTACTGAAGCTCAGGTCAGAGTCTGGGCTTAGTGCTAAATGCCTGACAGATACAGCACTACCTTACCTGGAAGGCCCCACCAGAAGTTCATAGCCCAACAGCACTTGCTTCCTCTTCTGCAGGTTTATCTCCTCTAATCACTTTGTTTTAACTGTCTTGCACTTTGACTCCTAGTGCAGGCCAGTCATCTGGGCTCCCTCTGTGGTCAGTGGAAAGGACAGCATTTCCAGAGGGTGACTAAAATCTCCAGAAGCCTAATACATGTTTCTGAGAACAGGGGAGGAAGACAAAGAAAAGCAAGAGTTCCCTAAACTGGCTTTGCTGATAAAAAAATAGTGTGTATAACTACAGTCCAACTCTAGGATAATCTGTATCATCTATTTGTAGCTAGCTTTTCCCAAATGTAAGTATCTACAATGATGCTTTAGACAACTACCTTACTAATGTATACTTCCCACACAACATTTTACTGATCTGCTCCAAAGGGTGCAGCTGGAAGATCTCAATTTGGCTGATATGCCTTGAAAGTGATGGGATGGTGCTCATCTGTCAAATAAAGCTGGGAGAGAGAGGAGATGCTTATCTCTTACAGACAAAACACCTGGCTGTCTGGCTTTGTGAATGCTAATTTTGCAAGCTAAAAAAAAAAAAAAAAAAAAAAAGAAGAAACCACCAAAAAACAAAATCCCACCATTTTCCCCCCAAACTAAAATAAAAATATTTATATCACATTTCCTCAGCCTGTATTTCAGTTATATACAATGGAACTTAAAATCCATGGAAAAGGGATGATGAATTACCTTCTTTTTCAATGATTCTAAATATTTTTACTTAGTATTCACTTAAATATGTTTACTTAGTATTCCCTTGTGGGCTTTATCCTTTCTTTTTTTTTTTTTTACTGTTTTATTTTCAAGCATTTGTATTCCCATCATTCAACCTAGGCTGGGTGCATAAAATCCTCCTTAATAATCTAATTTGTCAAAACTAAGAGCGTTTAGTAAAATATCAGAAGAGCCTCAAATTGAATAATGATGAAAATATAGAGGCATATTTGATCCGCTGTTTTAAACATGCCTTGCACTTGACTCAGCAAATGTAGTCTTTGCTATTCTTGCCTTCTGTTTTTCATGCAGTCCTTTGCTTCTACTCCCTCAAGAAGACAGACCTTGAGATGAAGTGTCTGAAAAGTACAGTGCCTTATAAAAAGCAGACTTCCTTGTAAAAATAGGACTGACTTAACAAAACACAACTCTGTTCTAACTAATGTTGGCAAACAGAGATTCCTTTCTGGAGAGGAGCAGATCATATGGTGAAGAAACCCCCCTGCTTTCAAAAATGGGACGTTTCCTTTGCAAATTAACATGCTATCACTTAACATGCTAATTCAAATTCACAAGTGGTTTTGCAGACTTTGAGAATGCTCAGTTTCATACTTAATGATACTTTCAGCTGTAATGTCTGTAACTTCACCATCAGCTGTCAGTAAGATAGTTCAGTTTAGTGTACACAGTTAATAACAAAAAAAAAGGACTTTGTGACAGTTACTGATTGTGTTTCTCTTTTTCCTTCACATTTAATGAACAAAGACCCAGAAACCTCTGGTACAGAAGTAGAAAGCTGCAGTAGCCAATTAAACAGGAGTGAATCATATGGTCTCCGTTGGGCCACAAAGTCAGGGATGTTGATACTGCAGGTGGTAACAGAGATCTGCAGCGAGAGCTGACTTGTGCCTCAGGTTTAAACTAGCATCACACCTAAGGTTCAACATTAAAAAATCATGGAATCATAGAATAGTTTGGGTTGGAAGGGCCCTTCAAAGGTCATCTAGTCCACCCCCCTGCAATGAGCAGGGACATCTTCCACTAGATCAGGTTGCTCAGAGCCCTGTTCAGCCTGGCCTGGAATGTTTCCAGGGATGGGGCATCTACCACCTCTCTGGGCAACCTGGGCCAGTGTTTCACCACCCTCATTGTAAAGGATTTCTTCCTCATGTTTAGCCTGAACCTCCCCTCCTTTAGTTTAAAACCATCGCCCCTTGTCCTATTGCAACAGGCCCTGCTAAAAAGTCTGTCCCCATCTTTCTTATAGGCCCCTTTAAGTACTAAAAGGCCACAATAAGGTCTTCCTGGAGTCTTCTCTTCTCCAGGCTGAACAACCCATCTCTTTCAGCCTGTCCTCACAGCAGAGCTGTTCCAGCCCTCTGATCATTTTTGTGGTTTCCTCTGGCCCCTCTCCAACAGGTCCATGTCTTTCCTGTGCTGAGGGTTACAGAGCTGGACACAGGACTTCAGGTAGGACCTCAGACTTTCCAAAAGCAAAAGGATAATTCTTTGCTCTGAAAATAAACTGGACCCCTGAATTCTTGCTGATTTTGCCTGCCTGCTGAGCGCGCAGCCACAGGGCTCGGTCCTTGAGGCGCTGGGTGTATACATCTTGTTGGTGGCATGGTTGATGAGCACTTGCTATACCATGGAATTGGATCAATGCTCTTCAAACATAGCTCTTTCCTTGCAGCTTCCCAAAGTCACTTATAAACAATTACTGCCAAAGTTTTAGAGGCTAGCTAAATATTAGACATTTGTAAGCTTAATTGCAAGCTGGAGGACAGCGGACAGGAGGAACGTATGGCAGTAGGCTAACAAGCATCATTGTCAAACCACTCCAGCTCTGAAAGGGAACATTAAGGTATCATTTACTCAGTGCCCTGGCTTCCTATAGAGCACTGCTAATGAAAGACCTCTTTGTGTGTGCGGTCACTAACTACAGAGAGCAGTTAAAGACTTTACGGACATAACCATCAAAAAGAGAGCCTGTAGGCCAGAACTGATCCTACAATTAGCTCCTGTCTGTGTGAGTGGAAGCACCTGCTCTTGCTGCAGTCCCTTGCAAAACCGGAGAGTTTTTAACCTCTGTCTGCTCCAAGGGTTGCTTTTTCCCTTGGATGATTTGCCTTTGTTCTCACGTGTGCAGGTATTATATACCACGCTTGGTGGTAAACACTAAGAGAAAATTGCAACAGGAGGCAAAGACAAGCCTTGTGTCTTCATGCAAATACCTATCCAGCTACAGAGGGCAGTATTTAGTGGCCATGCAGACTTTGCAGATGTGACTGATAATCCTACAAATCCACGGCTATACAACATCAGTTTGTAAACATCTCTGTCCTATCCTTTTCCCTTCTGTACAAATGCTCTGGTTTGCAACTTCCTTCTTCTCAGTTGCACATGTATCTCAGTAAACATGAGAAAACATTTTTATATGTGCATGTAATGCACACAAAGGTGACTAAAGAGAAATGAGTGTAAATTTGCAGATGTTTTTGACTTTTCAGCTGTAGACACTCACTTTGATACAGATCTGTTTTGATGCTGAATAAATCAGTACCATCACACTTTGCTCATGTATCTGAATGTTTCAGTTGTTTCAACAGCATTCAGTAGATTTTCAAACCTCTGATATTACTTAATAAATAGTAAGTTGCATGTTTAAAAAAAGTTGGATTGGTAGGAAAATCAACCTTGCCAAAACATACCTCCTCTAACATCACAATTAAATTTGAATGTGTTGTCAGCTTAGTAAGTTATTTTGCCTTTGACTGCCAGGAGAATTTAATTTTCCAGTTTCAAGTGAAAATCCTGTAATTAAATCAGGTCTTGGCCTTATCGTCAGATAGTGCTGTTTGTGTAAGAGATCTGTCTATGCATACAAGGCAAATCTCTGTCTAAAGGCACAACACATAGCTGAGCATAGTATGGCACGCCTGCCATCACAGGTTCCCATCCTTGCATTCGCCGCTGGGCCAGCTGGACTGACCTCAGCAGCAAACTCCTATGTGCCTAAATACACTGGGCAAGCTCAATTTCAAAGTTTTAAGGTTTGAGGATAAAAACAAGATTAAAAAACCCCACATTCTTCAGCTTCATTGGAGAGGATCATTTGTTTGCGATAGAGGATGCCTGAGCTTGGCAAAAGCTCAGCAGAATTAAAAGCAAAGACTTTCAAATTTGCATTACATTACGGCCCATCTGACTTCATGTTCATTTAAATGCATTTTAAACACATACCACAACCCACCTGTCAGTGAGGTGGTTATTTCACAATTACAAAAAATTAAGCCACTCCAACAAGGTCATCTTTTGCATCCAACAACAAATTGGCAGTGAAAATGAGGGAAGAAAGAAAGCATTTATAACAGTAATTGCCTAATGCAGTTGCTTATTTTGTTCCTGCCATGCAGCATGAATTAGAGGGCTGGTTGCTGAGGGCTGTCAGTCAGGAAAGAGGATGGAAAGACAGCTCTCCCAGCTGGTGGCCTCTCACCTCTGGGAACAGGACCTTGACCTGTCACAGGGCACTTCTCTGCCTCTTAGTATCTAGATTGGCATCTAGGCTTTGACAGGCAATCTTCACGCAGGAGGAGCGTTGAATTAGGCAGACGAGAAGATGTAGGTCAGAGCTGAGGCAGTGGCACAGTTGCCAGAGGGAACTTGCGTAGCTCAGAAATGGGCCAAGTCAGCGCATATGAGCACTAAAATTAATACTCCAGAAAACTCAAGGTGTTGGAAATAACCAAGTTATGCAGTAGATGGGATTTTAAACAGCCTCTTGGAGCTTGGGAACATATGTAATTGGCATCATGAAAGAGAAACAAATCTGTACACCTTTTAAAAATGTACAGCAGTGTAGATCCCACCATAAGCTAGATTATTTTGTATTTTCATAGTCTTCCAGTTATTCTCCCTTTGCTAGTTCATGTTCTAAATTTTACCAGTGTATTTTCCTGAGGGCAGGATTTGTTCTCTCCCTGCTAGAAGTAAGAGAAAGAGGGGTGGGGGAAAATACTCTTGGCAGGTTGCAAAGGCTGAATTTAAGAAGTCCTGAGCATTTTCTTTGTGAGAGAGTTTCTACGTCAAGCTCAGAGGATCTTTAAGCCCCCCATGCTTCTTGCCTTTCTGAGCTGCTGCCTTTCTGGCAGAACAGTCGTTCTTGAAAGAGAGTTTAAAAGCCTGTGTATTTTCATTTTAAAGGTGTAACTAGGGTTTGTATTTTGCTGCTTATCTCCCTTAGTCAGGCAGCTGACAAGCTGCTTGACCCTACTGCAGGCAGGACTGGAAAACCTCTGACTTCAAGAAAAAGCATCATGCACATTCCAAATACAGGCAAACTTGCAAAGACACTGCAGCCATCCTGCCACCATGGTGGCTACACTAACGTCTTCTCTACAGAAAGATTAGATCACCAGTAAAGCCCACCTAGTGAAAAATGGCATATTTCTTCAGAAACAGCACAATGCTGTCAGTGCTAATGCGGTCTCCATTTCCAAAAGCCAAGCGTCTTTGCAGCGCTCTTTGTTTGGGCACCATAATCGAATTTGTTGGCATTACAAAGTGGCAAGTCCACCATGCCAAGCACCAGATAAACAGAGACTCGCAGATTTTGAGATGGTCGTCGTATTTCCCCATCCCTTCTGCAAAGTTTTGTCTGACCATGTCTGACTGCTTCAGCTCCTTCTCAACTACAATCCATTGATCTGTTGGATAGAAGTGGAAAACGTTTCCAGAAATGAGCATGTCATCTGCTACTGTTTGCTGAAAGGCATCCCTCCGCTCTGAAGGGAATTACAGCTTCCATCTGCTCCCTAATACGAAAAACATGTATGGGCCCCTATGCTGCAGACTCACTATGTTACCAAGCTGCGGAAACTCCTGGAGATTCGTGACTGTTGACATTTGATTCGAGGAAATCAGGCCGCCACTCTGCAATTACTTCACTAGGCCCACAAATAATCAGATGAAGGGTGGTCTGAGATTTGAAAAGCCAGGCTGTTGGGACTTTGAAAGACATCCAATTCTTCACATTCTCTTTCAGCTTTTTTTTAGATTAAGTGCAGCATGTGTTTGAAGTTAAAACGTGTCAAGTTCCAGTGGGGAAATGTTTTTAATGTGTATTCAAACAGTACGCATGTTAGCCACGTGGACAAAATGCTCCACGTCCTTCATCTTGTACATACGATGCCTGTTGAATACTGAAGTGTGTGTCTGTACAGATGTAGGAAGGATGTTTAGTGAGCAGATCCCAACTGGTTCATCTGTGTGGGGTCAGACTTTCTTTCCTTGGTGAAGTGGAAATGTTCAGCATGTTGCTGTACAGCAGATGGAGGACTTTGTTGCACCTTCTGGGGAGAGCTTGCGCTGGGCCCGCAAGCTCTAAGGACCAATGGGTCTTAGTTCAGTGCTACAGCAAAGCACTATTGAAGATACCCAGCATGGTGGAGTGTAGGCTGTTCCATGACAGCAGCTCTTTTGGGACAGTGATCCCACCCAGACACATGGTGTCCATGACCCCATCTGCATGAAGAAACAACCCCTGAAGCAGGAGAGAGACCGAGACAAGAATTTTTGGCCAAGCATTGGCTTGGTGGCTGTGAGCAAGAGAATTGAAGGGAAGAATGCCAAGGGGCTCCTTCTTGCCATATGTTTCCTTCGTCCATGTGTCTCTGTCCCCATCCCTCACAATGGTCCCTCTCTGCCTCTTCCGAGTTATTCATGGTGTAAAGGGTTTTCTAGTGTCTGGGGCTTTAAGACAGGAGCTTCACAGCAAATAAAGGAATTAGTATAATGAGGAAAAGCCACTGTTTGGCCTAGTAACTGTACAATTAGTAATACTAAGAAGCGGATGAGGGCAGGCTTCTTGTTTGGCTGTAATCTTTTGGCATATCGTGTTTTAATTACAGGCCATGCTACCATCTGGAATATTAATCATCTCTTACTGTCACTCTTGATTATTTTGTCCAGAGAGAATGAAGTCCGCCTTCTTTTGTAGCTGTTTTATTTTTTTTTAAACTGGCTACATTATTTTGAAATACATTTTACTCATTAGGAGAGATTGTGCTTAAGTCAAGCCCCAGTAACCAGACTTAAGTGATCTGCTCTTAGTTTCATACATGAAAAGAAAGGTTGGCGTTCTTTTTAATTAAATTCAAAACTCATTCCTTCTCTTTAGCTTTGCTTCATATTCTTTGCAGTTACTCACTTCATTACTCACAGACAGAACCAACCAGAAATAGATAATTTTTAGAAAATATGTCAATGAAGTGATTTCACTAGCAATCCGAGAAGGAAGAAAGATAGTAATTTTTGGTTTTGTTAGTTAAGCACTTGCTAAGAACTTGGTACCATGAGGGGCGATTGTGTAACGACAGAACAGTTATAAAGAGAAATTAAATTGGTTGAAATAAGACAAGACATTGAAAGTGAAACCTTGTCTCTGAAACCAAATTGAGTTTGCTTGTGGGTTCTCTGTTGCTGATGTTACAGTTGTATTAATTTTTCCTGAACATTTAGCTAAAATTAATCATACTGCAGTATACTCTTGAGAACACTGGTACTAGAGTCTAGAATCAAACTGCTTATATCTATATATTAAATGTGTTTTCACTTTTACAGAACAAAAATCAGGACACCTCTGTGTGAATTTTTTTCCCCATGCTGACTTGGACAAATCCGTTTAAATCTCCATGCCTTAATTTCCTGAAAGATCAGTGAATAATGCCTGCTGTTGGGGAGAGAAGAGACATTACCATTTGTTTTCAGATCTTTAACTGATTTTTTTATCTAGGCAAAAAAATAATCCTTTTCTGTTCACATTATTCTGGATCTCATTGGTGCTCACACAGATGGCAAAGTCTGCCACCTTGGACTGGCTCTGCAACTTGTTTTGCTGGCTTATGGCATTTGGTATTTTCTATTCTTCTCTTCTTCTCTCCTCTTCATTCCATTCCATTCCATTCCATTCCATTCCATTCCATTCCATTCCATTCCATTCCATTCCATTCCATTCCACTCTATTTTTACTTATTATTAGGAAGGCTCCTTTCTCAAACACCAGTTGAGGAATTTGGCAGTGACACTGTCTTGGGAAGAACTGGAAAAGCCAGTGAGAACCATGAGCAGTACTGAATAGAGAGGCACACAGGCCTTGCCAGGTTGGAAAAATGAGCAGAAAATAACAAAGTGAGATTTGACTTGTTAAAACACAAGTTTAAGCTCTAGGGAAAAACATGAAACATGTTTTTGATGTTTTGAAGTGGAACACAGTTGCACTAAAGGACCATGTGGGAAGGCGGGCAGTGCTTCACTGGCTGGCTTCAAAGTAGTTTTAAAACATAAGGCATTATGGAGAGACTTCAGGTTTCTGGAAAGGAGACAGTAATACCTGTCTCCATGAGACTTGTTCTGTAACTGGAGTTTTGGGGTTGGTTCTGATCCGTCAGTTGCCAGAAATATAGAGGTAATTTGGCTACAGTTCAGTAAAGGGCAGCAAAGACGGAGCTGGAAGATTATTAGACTGTTGGTTGTGCTTTGCAAGAATTAAACCTGGCTTGCTTGGCAGTGCCACAGCCAAGGAGGAGATGCAATAGTCTGTGCCTGTAGAACATGTATAGGCCAAGACAGAAGAATTACAGTAGTACCCAGCAACTCTTCAAAGGGAAAAACATCCTGTTTTTTCCTGTGCTGTGCAATAATTTCCAAAAGAAATGGTGAAGATAGGATTGTTGGAACAGTTCACATCAAACTGAAGGAAATCAGGGTGTGTAGAGCCTCTTAGGCCAGTACGGTCTCTGGTTTAGTCCACTGAAAATACTAGAGCAGCTCCAGGCTCAGTAGACAAAACCCTGTGTGAGCACACACACGTGAGTCACAGCTTGACCCATTTTCTCTGCTATTTATGGCAAAACAGCCTGCCACACCTGCCATAGCCCGCGTGCTATTTATGGCCGTATTTTGGATAGCAGTGGCATCTGTGTATACGTGACTACGTTTCCGTGTGAAATCTGGGCAATGGGCAGGAGCCAGCTGCCGTCGCTCCAGCGGATGAGCAGAGCCATGGTTGCAGCAGTAGCGATGAGACTTGCCGGCTTGCCTGCCGCAGGCACGGACCACCCTGGGCAAGCGTTTGGCTGCAGCGAGGCCACGTGCCCTGGCAGTCTCCCCATATGCCCCATGTCTGGGGGGAAAGAGGCAGTGGGGTGGGCTGCACAGGGGGCAGCGAGGTGCCTCTCTCCTCCCCGACCCATGTTGCAGATGCTGGAGGTTGGGCCAGGAGGGCGCACCCCACAGTCCCCTTTTGGGTTTTGCTTTGGGGCATGGAGCCATGCTGGGCACAGCAGTTCACCCTCCAGGTGAAACCAAGCCAGAAGATGTGTCCCAAGAGGGTGCCCAGTGCATTGCTGCTAGCAGGCATGGGGGCAGGTTAGAGACAGGTGGGGTGGGGGTTGGGGAAAACACCCCCAAACTGCAGGTCCTGTGGACATGAGGTCCTCAGCGATGTTTTGCTCACATTGCCCTACACCACTTGCTAACACAGACCCCAAGAGGAAACTCTCCGTAGGCCCATGCACCCTACATGGGTGATGACGGTTGCCTTATCTAGAAACGATGTGATATCAAACACCTGTTCAGTGCCTGGCCTCTGGGCTAGGGCTGCAAGTCATACTGCAACAGGGTTTCTGCTGAAGTAGCTCTGTGTTTTGGTGAGAGTTAATAGCATTTCAGGAGCTCCAGAAGGCAGCTGAAGCAGGTCATGAGGATGGCCAGTCACTGCTGACTTTGCATTTTAAATGGTGATATAGAAGAAAAGCTTGATAGCACGTTGTGATTAGCCAAGGCATCCAGCCTTCCTTGCCTCCTTTTACTCCAGGCAGGCAACCCAGATAATGTCACACCAGAACAACAGGAAGACTATAAATACTCAAAACTTTTTTTCTACTTAATTGTGTATCTGTCAAGTTATCACAATGCAAACACAGACAGCACTGATGGGCAAAGAACTGAGAGAGAGAAGACAGAAAACCAGTTGTACAAATTATTTCAGATAATATGGGAGCAACTTTTGCACTGGTAAGAATGTTGTCTGGAGCCTTAGGCTTTCATTTCAGCATGCTTGATGTATGTAACTCATAATAACATGTGGGATCACACCAGTGATTTCTGGGGCCAGGAGTAAATTTGGGATTAAAATGAGATAAGTATACTTGGTCGAGGCAGTTGAGAATTCTGCCCATCTCTCTTTGCAGCACAGACATCATTCCCTATCTTGTGACCTTTGCAGCAAGCCATCCATAAATCCTTGGAAAGGGGTGCTGTGTCCAGCAGGAGAGAGGAACCCGCCTTTCCCTCTATTAGTAGCAGACCCTGTGATTGCTCCATGTCTCCCTTTGGAGCAGGGCTTGGTTTTGGTGGGGTGGTTCTCTTTTTTTTTTCTTTCTGGAAGCTGAGCTGGCAGCTTCTTTTGGATTATGTTTATAGTACCCTAGCGTGCTATAGCTGATGAAATATAAATGACGGAGTTGATTCTGAGCACTGTAAAATAAGTCTGGTGCTGGAAGTGCAAAGGCGAGTGTGCTTTTGCTCAGTGAAGTATTTGTTGCTTTTCCAAAGGGGTCATTATTTCAATTTTCATGTGAGTTTTCATCACTTAATGGAACATATTATTTTGCACATTTGCAGGGCTTTTGAGGTAAGTGGTGGAACATAATACTGAAATAGTGCTGCTGCTTAATCCTTCCCGTGAACAGAACTGCCAACTTTGTTCAGTCAGACTACAGACACACACAAGACAAAGGTCAAACGCCACCAACAAAATGGGGAAATCCAAACGCAAATACAGGTCCTCACAGCTTCAGAAATTGTTAGCTTCCTTCCTGGGCCTCACACTGCTCCGTGTCTAGGTCTCTTGGAGGCTCACGTTTGTTCGGACTTAGATTGTCCAAGGCTGGCTTCCTTGGCACATCTGGATGCAGGTCTCCTGCTTGCAGCTGTCCCATGGCTGAAGAAGGGGAGAGTCATCCTCCCATACCACAGAGATCCCACCATGCTCAGAGGTTAGCAAGCTAAAGGGAAAATCATATTTTTTTCCAAGACAAACTATAATCAAAACATTTCTCCTCGCATCCAGTTCCAGCAGCTCAGCTTGGACTTCAGTATAGGGGTGGACCATATTTTAAGGATTTACCAGTTTATGCCAAGCCCAGCATGGGTTAATTCCCTTTGCTGCTGACTGGAAAGCCCAAGTCAATCTCTTCCCGAGACACAAGCTATATTTAGTCAGGAAATGATAAATAATGCTATTTGAAGTACATTCTGCTTCTTCCTCTTTCCTCCCCCAACCCTTCTTCCTCCAAAATAACTACGAGGTATAAATAATTTGTACATTTGACCTGAATATTCCTTGCCTACTTAGGTGTGCTCACTTTCTGTCCCTACACAAAAAGTCACTAAGTGGGTTGAAAGTTGTTATTTTATTGATGTACGGTATAAATAAGTCACACTACATAAGATGATTTGCAGTTAACATGTGCACGCGTGATTCTCTGTCCTCTGCTTTCTTATCTGACATGCCTTTATCGCTTGAACTATTCACCTTAAGAAGTGAATTCACTGTTTGATATTTGAAGGGAAATGGTTCCACCACTTGCAGAAAAAAACATTAGCTGCTATTGAGTGCCTGCAGTTTCTTACTTTGGCTTCGTACTTGTCGAAATGTCTGCATTTTTTTTGGTCAAAAAAAAATAGATTGCTGCCTTTCTGGTAAAGCAGGATTTTTTGTTTGGTTAAACATTAGGTAATAATGACATAAGAGGTTTTAAATTTATTTCTCATCCACAGAGATCTTTGAACAAAGCAAAATGTCTTCGTTAGCAAGGAATTTTTTCTATGGAAAAAAAAATATCTTCCCTTTAGTGTGCCTCCAAAGTGATGGTATCGATTTGGAAACCATAAGAAAATCTTTATACCTTTCAAAAAACAGCTTTTGCTGAAGGAAGTTTTCAACAAGCTCCCATAGGTGCAAACATCTAGCTCACCATCACTTGAGAAATCCAGATAAAACCTTGGATTTATGATCTATGAAAATCTTTTAGGCCAGGTGTTTTTGATGGAAATCACAGGAGGCAGATCGTATGAGTTATTCAATAACCTTGGGCTGCAGGATGTTTGCATCAGAGCGGCGTAAGGAGGTTGTAAATCAAAGGAGAGCTCGGCTCTGTGTCAGCAGCACATTAGCTGCTGAGGCCATGTTTGCTGGGAGCCCTCACGCAAGGGCCAGAGCTCCTGCGTGTAGCAGGGGATCTCTTTGGTAAGTGGTGTTTGGCATGTAGAATCAAGGCTAGTCGCATAAGAGGGGAAAAAAATGGACAAGTCATCAGTTTTCAGTTTCAATTTTTCTGCAAGAGTTGCCTTGCAATTTTATTTATTTATTTATTCATTGTGAGGAGAAGACCAAAAATAGTTAAAAGATTCTGTACATCTAGACAGGCAGTGCCTGGCTACTCGTTCTGAGTATTGAATGTATCTGCTTGAATCCATCTTTCGGACAGTGAAATGTATTTGGGAGCAGGAATGGTGCTAGTGGTGTGGGAACAAACACTTCCCTACCTGGAGCCTAAATTGAGGACTTGGGCATTTAAGAGCATTCCTAACAGAGATCTCTGCCAGGCAACAAGGAGAAAGAGGAAAATACTCCAGCTAATTTCCAAGGCAGGGATTCATAGCAGCTCCCTAAAAGTGAGTTATCTGGTCTAGAATTCTCCAGGCTCACTCCAGAGGCAAGGCAGAGTGGCAGACACTTGCAGGTGGGCATTCATCCCACCATGATGGAGACATCCAAGGTCTTGGGAGTTGCCCTCTGAAAGTTCTTGTCTCTCTCCATTGACTCAGAGGAGTCTGGACGACTGGATTAGGGTAGGTGCTTCACATTCAGACAACTGGTGTTAGATGAGCTGAACTTCACCCTATTGGGCAGGTTTTCAATGGGGTTCAGTCCCACACAGGTATAGCTACTTTTTGGGAGTTTTCAGAAGTGCTGTAATGTGTCACCTAAGCACCAATGAAACTGTGGTAGCTGAAAATCTGTCCTTCCTTTGAGATTAATTTATCTATATGGATATGTATATATTCATGTTCTGTGAAGCATCTGTGAGGACCTCCAGTCCCTTTGAATATCTGCTTCTGTTAAAATTTTGCTAGTATCGAGTTATGTATGACATGTTACCTTCTACAGCACCTTTTACCCACCATGGTCCACTGCCTAAACTTCCCCATCTGAAAGACCATCAAGGCAGGAGTAGTAGTGCAGTTGTTTAATGTGGGTACCGGGGCTCATTGGAAACACCACGTTCAGGAACTTCAGCATAGTTTTTCCAATGAAAATTAGAAGGGCATCTTCATCTAAGGCAGTTTGATTTGAAGAAAAAGGCCAGTAGTCATTTTGTGGGGCGTATCATCAAGGTCTTTAATGACCACTACTGGTTGGGACACCAGCATTTACAGAACAGCAGTTCATCCCTCCACTGAAGAAAGACCGGATCCAGGATCATTGATTTAAAATTCAATGTCCCTGTCACAACCAGTAACTTAAATCACAGAATCACAGAATGTTAGGGATTGGAAGGGATCTCGAAAGATCATCTAGTCCAATCCCCCTGCCAGAGCAGGAACACTTATATGAGGCTACACAGGATGGTGTCCAGACAGGTTTTGAATGTCTCCAGAGTAGGAAACTCTAGGTATCTGAGCACGTAGTGGCAAGCACAGAAATATATTCTCCTCCATAGCCAAGTCCGAGAAGGATCTGAACACCCACAACTCCCATTGTAGAAAATGGAAGCTAAGAGGATTAACAACACATAACATATGCTTGATATTTAGGGCAATTTCCAAAGTCAGTAGGGCTATTGTGGACTGATGGCCATGTATGTATGTGTATGTATGTATGTATGTATGTATTAATATGTAGGTAATCAGTGATCCTAGATGTAAACACATGTGCATTTGAGTATAGTAAATATTTGTAAATTCCTAATTCAGTAAAAAATTACTTCTGTAGGGCTAGCTGTGATCATCGTGTCTAGCAACATCTGATCACAGTACCCTCCCCTTGCAAGTAAAAAAATCACCATTTTCACTCGTTTCAAACTAATTTGCCCTCTTTATTGGCACTTTCTCTTGGATTTTCACATGCTATTAAAGAAAAAAAAACAACAACCAAACATGTCCTCTGCCTCTGCAGTTTCCTCCCCTTAACCTCTCTTACTTCCAGTAGCCAGAACAGCACCTTTGTACTGCGGACAGGTACTGACAGTTAGCGGGAGGGTTTCAGCTTTGCATTGCAGATTACACAGCTGCATAATCTCCCAGCTAAGCAGAGATATGCAGTCAGATGGAGGAAAGCTGGGAGTTTGGTATTTCTTACCTGTTTTTCAGATCTCTTTCATGACTCTGAAGGGACATGAAGAAGGGTGTTAAAATAAAAAGAAAGCATTTTATTCTTTTTTTTTTTTTTTTCCTGATGCTGCTGAGATTGCCAGTAAGTATTACCTGAGCAGCAACTAGCAAGTTTCTTCAGGAGTGTGTTGATGGAGCAAGTAAGTAGCGGTAGCTCTGAATAAATCATTTATGTGTGCACTTCAGTCTGTGCTTCGGGGATTGGCATTAACGGTGGCGCATTTCAGACAAACAGAGGAAAAGGCTTTCACCCAACTTTTTACTCAAACCTCAGAGGAATAAAACAGGTCAGCGGTGAATATTAAATTAACTTCTGGCCATCTTCCAAAGTGATCTGGCCTAGTTAGGAAACATCAAGAAGGAAGAAAGCTTTGCTTCTTCACATCTTGATTTCTCCAGGGAGGGGACAGAAGGAGATCTGTGCGTGGTATTACAAAGGCAACCTGATTTTATAAGTCAACAGTTCTTCCATACGTACACAGAGACAGCCCCATGCAAATCTGCACAACACCTGCAAGCACTGTTCTTGCAATGCTGCAGCAATATTTAATCCACCTGCGGTTTTTAATGCTAACTTGTGTATTCTGATAAATATGGCTAGATCAACAGGGTATATACTCATCTTTGCAAAACCATCAGTACAGCCTTATCAGGTGGGCCATAATGTGACTTTGCTGCCCTTGCCTCCCCGGTGCATGTGATAGGATTGGTACCTCCCTGGAGAGCACACATCTCCTTATCTCAGCCACATGAAAGCCTAGCCAGGCTGACTCCAGTCGAAACTACTTAGCAGCCACAGAGATACTGCATGGAAACACTGCCCTCCATTTTCTGCATTTTGTGTGTTTCTCCAAAACACATAATTTTTTTTCTAGAAATTATACCTTTTTAGGATAAGCCTAGGTATTGAAGGATAAAGAAACAGTGTGGTTAAACCATCAGTACCCATTGGCCATCCCTTGGAGAAAATGAAGATCTATATCATCTGTTCATAGGGAAAAAGCTACAAGAAGAGAGAGTGGGAGATGGGTGAGCCCTTTGCTAAACTTGCCCTTTGCTAAATTTGTAGTCAATCATCCCGTTCAGAGGTGCAGGTAGTGAGAGATATAAACAAAACGTTGGGACCACTGGAGAGCCTGGTACCTCCCCATCATCTCCCGGGTGTGCCAGGACAGCTTCACACTGGACCTGGCTCAGTAGCCCGAAGAGAACTAATGTTCATTACCCCAATTAGATCTTCTTCAGGGAGCAGGGCTACCGAGATGAAGTGCTAATGGATCCACACAGCCGTCTTTCCCCACCACTTGTGTTCCCTTCACAGGTCT
This sequence comes from Streptopelia decaocto, assembly GCF_964273445.1. Lineage (NCBI taxonomy): Eukaryota > Metazoa > Chordata > Aves > Columbiformes > Columbidae > Streptopelia > Streptopelia decaocto. The sequence continues at coordinate 104,788,419 of NC_138663.1, forward strand.
TGGGCTTATTTTAAGGGGAAGCGAGTCCCCAGCAAGGCAAGGCGAGTCAGGTGGCAGTGGAGTGGAAAAAACAGGGTATCATGGACCTCCCCTTGGCACACGCTGCCCACAGTCACCTCTTCAGCCTCTTGCCCTGCATGCTTCTTGTGCTTCGAATGGCTTGTCAGATGGCTGTGGTCAATGCCACGGGCATGGGCTGAAAAGCTCACATGCAAAACAGAGAAAACACTTCAAGGATGCAGCTTCCTCATGCTTCTGTGGTCAAAAATGGGATTAAAAGGTTTTAATAGAGCTGGTCGGAAAATGTTGTGAGTGGGTTTGTTTTTTAAGGTTTTTTTGTATTCTTGTGGAAGTTTTCAACACAATTGTAGAAGCCACAAAGCAAATATTTTCTGACACACACCTCCAGCTGAAATTCCGAAATGCCGCTGCGGGGCCCTGTGGGAACTGTATTGCTGCACATCTGCAGGGCAGACCTTCTGGCCAAGGTGCTTGCTGAGGGTATTTCCCTTACTCCCCTTCATTAGCCAGATCCCCAGGGCGGTGTTCCCGGGGGTCAGCATGGGAGGTGCAGCTCAGCCTAGGAGCCAGCCCCAGGGGATGGAGGTGGCATGGGGTGGCCACCCTGACCTCCTACTGCAGGCCACCGCCACATTTCCTCCTTGGTACTCTCCAGGTGTTGGAGCTTTCCAGTCTGAGGGAACTTTCTGATGGGAGAAAAAAGTTTTACCCAACCTGTCTTACTGAGTCAAACACATTATTTTCTCTTGGATGGCAATTATGACAGATTTCTTAAATTTTAATTAACTCTCAATAATGTCACAAGCGCAAAGCTTGGCAGCACCCTGTGAAAGTCTCCCCAAGGAGGGAATGGATTTGCCAAAGCACCTGGCTCTCCCTCTGGAGCCCACCTGGGGCTCCTTCTTCTCACCCCTTCGCCCCGACTGGGAACTGGCTGGGCACTGATGGCCATGGCAAACCCAGCCATCTCCAAGGCTTTAGGGCTGTTTGCAACCTCAACCAGGTTTAGGCGATGGGTTTCCTCCCTGAGGTTGAGGGGTGAGCTGTTGAGCCACCAAACCCTCAGTTATTTTCCACATCTGGTTTGATTCTCTGCAGATAAACAGCAGCCTTGCCATTAACAACAAAAACTTAATTCACTGAAGTTTGTTCAAGCACTGAGAGCAAATATTTTTCCTGTGCAGCTTGGGGTCATTTTAAGGGAAAAACAGGGCTGGAGGTATATCGCCCCTTTAAAAATTATTATGACTTCCTAAAGAAAATAAAATGTAAAGCACCTCTTCCTTCCATTTCTGAGGTTATTGTTACGGAAAAATTGCTGGCTTGGAAAGGAAACATTGCTTTGTGCTTGACTTGGGATCAGAGCAGAGGATTTGAATAAATGTATGGATTAATTTACTTTTTTTTTTTTTAATAAAAACATTCATTTGTAAGTCATACCTCAATAAAACCTTGTAGAAATGTTTGGTCTGCTTTGCTGTCATCCGCTCCCTCTCAGTGTCGGGGCTTACACACAAAGGGAGGGGATGGAGCAGCAGGCGAGTACTGCAATTATAAGTATTTTAGGAAATGTCCGTGGCTGTATAAGCTGCTGATTTCCCTCACTGCTGCTTGGGAGGCTGAAGCCCCTATGTAGGTCACGTTCTCCAAGGCTGCTGCCTCCCTTACAGCCAGACCTGCTGTTGACTTGGGCTGTCTTAATGCATCAAAGAGCCTCTGCTATGCTTCAGCTCCCCTCCTGAACTTGAGCTGCACCGCTCAGCTCTTCTTGTAATCGCTGGGGTGGGTAGCCTGACCAGGGGAACTCGAGCATTAATCACAGCCTTCCTGGTTCTGCAGATGGAGGAAAAAAATTCTTGTTTCATCATTGCCGTTGTTATTTTTAAATCTTTGAAATCTTTCCCTAAATCTCTTTTCCCGCCTTTTCTCTTTTTTTCGGTTTCCGTGTGTCATAACTCAGTTACTACCATCAATGATCAGATGCAGTGATACAGAAGAGGCAGTTAGGACTTTTTTTTAATTAAAAAAGACTTTTAAGAGAACAAATGGAGAGCCACAGAAAATGAAAATAGGAATACTACTGGAGAATATTTCTCTCTGCTACATGCTGATAATAACAGTGGAGGTGCCATGACATGATGTAGCAGCCTATTGAACAGCCAGTGGGCGTGGGGTAGGGACTGCTCCTTAGCTGAAAATCACTTTTTCCTCCTTGCTGTTCTGCACAGCATCACTACCAGATGTGGAGATAGAAACTAAGAGGATGGAAGCACTCAGCTGACAATTTTCAGAAAACCTAAGGAAGTATTGCACAAAGGTGCTGGTCATTTGTCCCTCTTTGCTGCAGTTTCTGTGTCCAGCACCGCGATGCCAAGCCTTGTGAGCAGTGTGTGGTGGGGTCAGCTTCTGCTGGCCTTCACCCAGCCAGGAGAGTGGCACGTGTCTCTGTAATTGGGAACTGCCTGATGCGCAGAGTTGTAGCCGGCTGGGCTCAGGCAGAAGGAGATGCTGAGTGCATGCTGGTGAGAAATAGCTGGCTTTAATCACACCTGTGGGTTTCTTTCTTTCCTTTTTCTTCCTAGCAAATTCTACCAGTCATGATTTTTCTCCTTTGCCAGCCCAGTTATTTCTTAAACACTCCCACCTCTCCCAACCATGGCAGGAACATTTTCCAATGTCTTTGCTGTTAAGCCAGAGCAGGAGCTAAGTAAGAAATACAGGGCAAGAAAGCATTAACCCCCTACGGATGGCCAGCAGGAGCAGGGGGATTACTGCTCCCCACTGTCATTTGCCACCTCGTTGCGCCTTGGGGAGATTAGGAGGACCGAGTCCCAGGGCTGGACCATATGTGTGCCTGTATGGGGAGTGGGGAGGCTGCACATAGTGGGTTCCCCACGCCCCTTTCTCCCCCAGTGTGAGCACCACAGTGTCCCATTGTGGCTGGGACCTGGTGGGTGCCATGGAGGACAGAGAAGCCCCTTGGGCATCAGACTGCAGAACGTGCAGCCACAGCCCTGAGCTCCCGTGGGCTGAAGAGCGCAGGTCAAGTCCTTTTTCTGCCTGGGTTTCCTCACAGGCACGGCTGGCGGAGGCAGGATGTTTTCCCCAAACTCCTGCTGAGCAGAGCTTGCTTTCCTGCACAGTCACACCTCATTTTAAGGATGCCTCCTCCTTTTTTTTCTTTTTTCCATTTCCAGAGCCAAAGAATGCAGTAAAACTTTCAGTAACAGGTACTTCTTATCAAACCCGATTTACAGAGTGCTCAAACTTTTCAGTGTTTGTCCTTGCTTTCTACAAGTTGGCAAGCCTCCCTGAGTATTTAATTTTTATGATTTTATTTTTTGTTTGCACATGGTCGAGAGGCTTATCTGAGTGGGGGATTCATGCAATACCCAGAGACCCTCCCCTGCCAGCCGGTGGGCTGGAGGGCGAGAGCAGGGAGCTGGGTAGCGGTCAGCTTTTGGCTGACTTTGAGCCTCCTCGCCAGGGCTGGTGGTAAAGGGGTGGATGTTAGTTGTTTGTCAAACACCATTAACCTCCTACAGATAGCTTCATGGGACAGTGGAGAAAGATGGGACTGGTTTTTGTGAAACAACCTTATCTGAAATGCAGCCAGCCTTCAAAGCCAGCTGATACACTTTTATTTATTTTCTCTCCTCTCCTTGCAAAGCATCTGTGGGAGCAGGGTGGGGGTCTCTGTTATTTTTTTTAAATGACGGCACCGATATCACCTAATTGGTTTGGTGATAAAATCTGTAGAAGATTGTTGTAAACCCTGATTTGTTCGGTTCTGCTACCATGGATAAATAGCTCTATTTGTCTGCTCCTTGCAGAAAAAAAATGCAGACTGGGCAAGATTTTTTTTGTTGTCAAATGAAACACCAAGTTAAATAAATAAATGAATAAGACCCTGGGCAAAATTCAGTCAAACATTTTTTTTTGCATCAGAGGCATGATCAGTTTAATAAGAGAAATCCAGCTAAATGCTCAGAGGGAGGGAAATGGTAGGAGGGAGGGCTAGAGAGGGAGTAGCAGGATGAGGCTTGATGTGTTTAGCTGGGCAGTTAGCTCTTTCAGCACTTTTCTCCACAACTTGAAAGGTCAGTTGGATAGGGTTTGGTTTTGTTGTTAAACCTCGTTAGTGTCAAACCTATCGATGCCTGGTAAAGATTAGGCTAATATGTAAGCCTTTGGGGGCTCTGTGTGTGCATGCACGCACGTGCGACTATATTACTAGCAAATGCTGACGGGCTAAAGGGGAGGTCAATAGCATATCACTTAACTCTGGGGCCAGGGTTGATCATCTTAAAACACTGTCAAGGGATGAACGGCACCCGGTGACAAAAATGTCAGGCATCCAAGTGTTAATGACTTAAACACACACACCCCTTTTGATAGTCCTCCTGGAAATCATGCATGAGCCTTCTGCTGTATTCAGCACAGCTCTTTTCTTCGGCCTGGTGCTATTGCTATATAGTGACACCTCCCAGTGGCACTCTGCAACATTTCACTGAAGTCCAGACAGAACTGCTCCTCAACAGGTTTGTGAAACCAAGTCTTTTATTTGTGCAAATTAAGCTTTATGAAATGCAATCTAGCTTTGTGGGTACATTATTTACAGAAATCATTCAATTCCTCCCTCTCCTGAACATGTGGGCCCCCTATTAATTAACAATTAAAAGCAGATAAGTGCTTTCTAATTATGTCTTCAACAATTTGACACTATGGTACAAGTTCCCCAAACATAATCACTTCTTGTGTCTCAAGAAAGCAATGACCTGTTCCAGATGTTGCTGCTCTTGTTAATGAGTTTGTGTTGTGAGAGCTGTAACTGTGTGCAACACCTGCTAGCAATGTCCAGGGCCTCCACAGACCTGGAACATACAACTTAAACATGTCTCACTGTCTTAAATCAGGAAAAGCAAGATGGGGGGGATTCAGATGCAGTTTCATTACTCAAAATTACTAGGTTCCCCGCCATCAGCAGAGCTACCTTCCCCCATTTCTGTGTTCAGTGGTCTCCATTTACCTCAGCTAAAAAATTTCCACTTTCGATGGTTTTCCCTGAGTTATAGGTAACACCACTCACCATGTGGATGAGTATTTGTATAGTAGTGCACACACTGGAGCATCTCTGTAGATTTTATTTGCTAAGTCCTTGCAAGCCAGTTGTGGCTGCACCTTTAACCAGAAACAGTCTGTGAAGCCACTTTTGTTTTGTATAATAGGGACTTTCATAGTTCAATTCTAAGTCTTTGTGTATGTCAAAAATATGTTCTCAGCTAAATAAACATGTAATCATAAAACAATTCCATGAAAGGGTTGCAGACTCTAGGACAGACAGACTGGGCTATTTTTCTTTAGCAGCTCATTTTAGGTTCAGCAGGAATCAGGTAGGTTCTGTCCTCCTGGGGAAGTGGAGCTGACGTATAGTGAACACAGCCACACTCTGATGAGAGGTACTCTGGAGGAGCTGCCTTTGTGGACTGTCTTCCAGAACACATAGGGATTTTAGAAATGATTAACATTGTGCTTCTTGGATAAATCTACTTTTGTTATGGAATAGAGTCCTCATGAGGAAACTACACAAAATGGCCAGAGAGAAATACCATGTGCACATCAAATTCCCTATGTTAAAAAAGACCTTTGAAATCAGTTCTCTCCAGACCAAGCAAGAACTGCATCTCAGTTTAACATGAAGGGTTTGTACCATGACTACCTACCATTTAATAATGCATCTTTATGTTAATAGGTGCTATTTGATCTGTGGACTAGCCCTTAATCATAACAAGAGATGCCAGTAGTTGAGCTGAAGTCATCCCCTGGAAAAAATGGTGGGATCAGTTTGGAGTAAGATAAGATTTATAAAAGAGCTATCAGAATTTGATCAATGAAATTAGGAAAAATGATAGGCAAAATATGAAACATGAGGCTGTGAGGTCCTCTGTCTGGCTCAAGCCAGCGAGTGCAAAGAAATTCAGACTTGCTGTCAGCTAAAGCTCCAGCACAGCCCTTTGACATGACTATGTAATGCAGCAAATCTGTTTCTCGTCATCTGACGCTCCACTGAGACCTCTTGCTATGCTTAGCTGAGAGCTTTGAATGTCCTTGCTTTTGTTGGCCTCTTATGAAGTCCCTCAAAAACACAGTTGATGTGATATTTTACTTTGCTGTTGCCAGCTATCCTGGTTGGTTTTGGATAGTACAGACCTAGTAGCAGCTGGTGTAATGCTGGATTTTGTATTAATTCAGTCACGGTAGCAGGGCAGCACTTGTGCTGCCTGTGCAACCCCTGGCCTGGCATGGGCAGGGTGAAGGGAGGACCAATTTGCTCTGCTGGTGTCTGAGGAAAAGGGCAGCGTGGACAAAGGTGTCCACTTTGTAGCCATCCTTGTGTAGCACGAGGCCCAGCTGTGGTCCTCCTACTCACTGGGGCTTTGAGGCAGTTTCTCCACCCTCTAAACAGTGGCCTCTGGAGCTTTTCTGATGCTGGGTGCACAATAGGATGCCAGGCGCCTGTCCTGGTCTGGTGGCTCAGGGCACCTCAGCCAGTGAGTGCTAGAGATCCTCACAGCTTTGTCCCCAGCAGATCTGTGCTCACTTTCATAAACGACCAGTAAATGAGGGACGGAGTCATCCTATCCCCTATTGAAATCCTTGCGTCTGGCCTTTGGATGTCTTTTACAGCCTGTAGTTTGAGAGAGCTTCCACTCAGCTAAAGCAGAGATGCAGGGGTTGGCATGAACCTGAGGGCAGTGAACATGTGGGCAGTAGCAGTGTCAGACCTGGGAGGAGGTGGCGGTGGATAGAAATCCTGAGTCCTTGTGTCTATGTTCTTTACCCCTGCAAAGCTATCAGAAAATGATATGCTGCCCATATTCACCTCATGGTAAGGCAGAAGCACAGAAACAGAAGGCTGTGCAGGAGTCTCCCGGGTTTTGGGCTGGACTTTGAAACCCAGTTGCAATTTCTCAACAGCACAAGTGAAGTCTGAATGTCAGACCTTGATAGGATGGAGGAAACAAATGTTTTTGCAAACTGGAAGAAAGGAGGATGCCATGGAAATGCTTCATTCCCTTTCTTATGTCATTGCACCCACAAGTAGTCAAGAGGAAACTGTGATTTAGGTTTTGAGCGCACAGTAAATCATGGTGAGAGCCAACGCCCTGTCTGCGTTATATGCATCAGGAATGGCCTCTGGCCGCCAACAACTGCAACTGCCAAAGTTTTCTGCCTCTGAAAGACTCACTGACAGTTCTGAATTTTGAAATGCGATTGTGCTGTAAAGCCTGCTCGGACCTTATGCTCTCATAGCTGTAGGAGGTGACAGCAGGCCCTGGCCACTGGCAGCAGCAAGGGCACTGCTGTTCAGCCTGTGATGGCTGGTGGGGCAGTGGCACCTGTTCATGCCTTGCTGGGCTTGGTGTTTTGGGAGGGGGGTATGTGCTCAACACTCCAAAGACACGAAGGGACGGACATGTCAGCTCCTCTGAGTGTGTTGGGGAGTTTGTAGCTTTCTCCATCACGAGGGATTAACTACAGTGGACTAGATAAACTGGCCCATGGACCTCTCCAGAGTTGCTGGGAGACCAAATGGACTCCAGTCCCAGCATGATCTGGTGGCAAACCCTGTGAGCAGCACTGCCTTTGGGGGAGAGGGGTCCTGCTGCCTGCAGTCCCTGGCTTTGGGCTGTGGGGTGTAGGGTGTTCCCAGCCCTGCCAGCTCCTGCCTGGTGGGATGAGTACCCTGGGCCAGGGAGAGCAGAGCCTGACTGGAGCCTGCTTCAGGCACTGCTCTTGTCAAGTGACACAATTGCAGCAGTGAGGAGTATGAAACTGTGCTTCACACAGAACAGGTCCTGGGGCATGAGGGTAATAGAGTAAATGAGGCAGGTGGGGACTGGTAACCAAAAGGGAAGGTAACAGGGTAACAGCACCAGCTGTTCCAAAAACATACCATTGGAAGAAAAGCAACTTTAAAGGTGTCCTGTCAAGGTATGAAGGCTGTGGTGGGGCAGACTTAAAGCAGGCTTCACATGTAAGACTTATCTCAGCAAATATACAACCAGCAGGAGTTGTTCAAATTATATGGCCAAGGCTGCTGCTAGTCTTTCAAAATCAGCAATGAGGGCATAAACCTACTTCTGGGCAGCTGGCTCTCAGTGTGCTGTGATAACTGGATCATATTAAAGGGTTTGTGGTTATCAGTTCCCAGTTGTTCTCACAGCATCACAGGATGACCAGATCCTGGCACAGGGCTTGTAGGGAACAGCTGTGTGAGCACCCACCCCCTTGCCCCCGTAGCAGCAAAAAGAACAATATTAAAATGTGGCCTCGCACTGAGCTTGGCCAGCACCTCCATGTAGTGACTGGTCAACCTACGACATAATATGTATCAGGAGACTGTGATGTCACAGTTGATTAGCAAATGCTGCAGAATATCACACATCACGATGCAGTCCCCATACAGGGTTTTATAGCTCATGCCTCTCACTCCTAATAAAGCCTAATGCATGAGCGCAGTGACAAATACAACAAATGAGCTGCTACATTGCTTGAGGTGATAGCAGCTTTCCTGGCCAATAAAGGGACCTGTGGCATAGAGCCCAAAAGCCAAGTGTGAGTGGACTAGATGGCATGAAGTGCCTGGCCCCATCTTAGTAGACCATAACCAGCTTTAAACTCTTCACTTTGAGCAAAAAACAGACTGCTGTGGGCAGGAAGGAATGAAAATATGCTTTTTCAGTGAAAAAGTTGGCCAAAAGATTCATATTCTAATGCAACATATAGGTCATTATTATAGCTTGTCATTGATGATACAGGACACCAGGGTTCAGGAGAGGTGGGTAATGGGTGTGTTAGCTTAGAAGCTGCGAGGCTTGGAAAACTGCATGAGCTATCTCTAGCAGACACTCAGAAAGTGGATGGATGTACTGGATGCAGTACAGGTGTCTAAATCCTGCCTGGCCTCTGGCTGCTGCCCCAGGGTCCTATTTTATATCAACCAGCCCCACACAGATGTGTTGGATACCCTAGGGCATCTCAAATGGTACTGGACACCTTTGTTTAAGCAACTGAATCCCACGCTGAGTGGTTTGCTGAAGATCATATGTAAAGCCTTTGTGATAGCTGGGACCGAAGCCCAGACCTCTTCACATCCTATCCAGCATTTTGATGACTGGAACGTGCCCTCTCTCAGGAATGAACATATCCATATGGTGGCTTTGGTTGGATTTCTTTTTGCTTTTCACATTTTGGAATAATTTGACTAGCCAAGGGTCATTAAAGGAAGTTTTGCAGTGGATGACAAATGTTTCTCCTCAGTGTACGTCATGTACAGGAAGGGGATGAAAGTCCTTTCACCTAACCTTATTATACTTTCTGTATTTTTATTTCAGCCTTCAATGTTATCATGTCTTCTGTGCTGGGTTTTGGAGGGAAATGCACATGCTCTTTTAGTATCCCTGTGCCAAGTCTCACCCTAACTGTGCGGTTGCCTTAGGTTATTTGTTCTGCTATTCGAGAAAATGTCTGTGTGAGCCTGTGGTACAAAAATCACGAGACAGAACAAGAGGGAAAGAAACCCTGGACTGAAAGAAAATACAGCCTAATGCATGGCAGAAGAACAGTTGTAATTGTCAGCAAGACAGTCCAAAAGTTTACCTGGCATGCAGTGGGCACAGTAAGGTTGTCAAACTAGCTATTTAATGCAAGGCTTTCCAGAGTCAAAAAGATTTCCGTGCTGCATATGTGGAGCAGTAGCTGATGGTGGGAAGGGTCTGGAATCTCAGCTGCCAGTTTAAAGACTTAGTGGGCTGCTAAGAGAAGCAAGAAAATTAGAGGCCTGGGATGGAAAGAGAGGAATAAACTGAATTGGGAAGCATTAGATCAATAGTTTGTAATACCACTTCGACTGAGGCTTGTAACGAATAAGAAACCTGCTGAAAACAATTATCTGAAAAAATGAAGCTGCTCAGATTTCTGCCTTTTAAATTTCTCCATTGATTTAATACCCCTCCCCATCCGTTCTGTGAGTGCCATGTCCAGTCTAATGAGGCCCCCTTCATTCTTCTCATTTGGGCAGCCATCCGAAACTGCTCTTGTCAAGAAGGGCTTTTTCAGCCCCAGCAGCTCCTGAGGGATTTGGAGGCAGAGAAATACAGAGTTCAGAGGAGCGGTGACTACTTGTGAGAGTTAATGAGAGGAAATGAACTCATTTGTGATACTTGTAAACTTGAAAACCAGTTACAGGACGGGGAGAGGGCTGGGGCATCCAGCTGGTTGTAATGCAGACATACTGATCCGGGGAGAGGCAAGCTGGTTTAAATGGGATTCCTTTGAAAGAAAGTCCAAGTCATGATAAAAAAAAGCCCTACATGCCCTTTCCAAACATCCTGTCCCGGGGCTGGGACTCTGACAGCGTGCTTTGTACCCCAGTGATACTTTGTATACTCAGTTTGCGAAGCCCTCTGAGCCTTTAGCTGGCTTTCCACTGCGCTGCCCTTAGTGGAACGGCGCTGATTGATGCCGGTCTAACCCCATACCTTTGCAACAGGTACTGCAGAGAGCTAAAGTACTAACAAACTGAAAATGCTTCATAGGCCACCACTCGGTGTCTTGTGCTTTACATAATTTCACTGCCACATTACATTTCAGCCATTTAAAAAGCAAACATGAAGCAGCCAAAGACACAAATGCCTAAACTGTACTGTTTTGTTCCCAGTCTTGCTCTGAACAGTATCCCCCTCCTATACCCCCTCCTCTTTGATCCCTAAAAAGCCAGCTATGGCTTTAGATAAACTATAAGTGGGGACATGACTCTGCTTGATGTCTGGCCTGCAATGGAAGTAAAGTGTCACTTCTAATTTTGTGTGGGTGCAGAACAAAGATGCCTGTGACCAATCCAGAGTACAGTGCACTGGTTTTATTTGAACAGGGAGCTTTGTTGAGAAGCGTATTTCAAAGGGCCAGGGAAGCAGATTTTAAATGCTGTCAAAGAGAAATGATTTTACCTTTTCTAATTCCCATTCATGGCATTTTGTATTCCTACCTCATGGACGCTGTGCAATAACCTTGCACAGTAGATAGCTGTGCAGCGTGGAGCAGCGTGCCAAAGACTGGCTCAGCTCGGCGGGTCTCCATCCCAGGACAGGTACTGACCCATGTTAAGTCAGCCAAAGCAGCTGAACACAGGGGCATTTGTGAACAGAGGAAGGGCAGAATCAGAAAAGCAGCTAGGCAGTCTGCAGCACCGCTCATTTGCAAACAGCAAAGCCCAGCCACATTTGTCTAACCAACTTCAGTCACTGTTGCCAATACCAAAGTAAAAGGCATGATGTCTGCATGAGCTAATACCATCTATATAGCTGTTAGCGCAATATTTTTCAAGAAGAGTGCAACAACCAAGGATTTTAATAACATTAGTCCCAGATTTACTATGAATAGAAGTTTAGCCAGGCCTCATAGATGCTAGCAGGGAGAAGCTGTTTTCCTATCAAATAGCAATGTAGTTGAGTAAGGAATTGAGATAAATTGTTTGAACGACTTCTAATTGTAGACTGTGGTGAATAAATGAGGTAGGTCATGCCTCCCCAGCAGCCTGGGTTTCGATTTCAAATCAGGCAGTTCTGTATCATCATGCCTGTCTCTTCTGCACCATTTGCTTCATATACTTTATGTACATCCCCCCCCCTGCTTCCACTCTCCCTTGTAAATATTTACTCACAAAATCTCTCTGCTTTTCTGGTTCCTTGTATTTGACTTGTGCTTTATCCTGGCTACAGCCTCTGGGAGCTGGTCCTTGATGAAAAGGGACAAAGCGGACCATCATGCTTTGCACAAGGCATTAGTTTTTCTATCTGTCAAAATTAAGTAGCACTAAGGCTTTTCCTTTGGCCTATCAATATTCCTTCAAAATTCAGGGCTGTCTAGTGAAACTCAGAGGAAATAGTTGCATGATGACATTCCCTTGCATGTTGTCGTGGTGCCACATGGCTCTGTGCAAACTTTTTTTTTCTGCTTTTTAAAGATTGATCCACAAAGAGGATTACCACCGCTGCTTACTGCAGCCCTGCCACTGCTGTTGCACATATCAACCTCAGCCACCAGCCTGCCCAAATAGGCTACTGTCTTTCAGACTGAGCATTTTTAGCATCAGTGGAAACTTTTGGTATGTAGAAGACATTTGGGTGTTCACAGCCTTGGCCTTACCTGGATGCAACCAGGCATCTTGGCTGTGGCTGGGACAGGATTTTACTGCACCATTCCAGATGGAGAGGGCCGCTGTGGCCTCTCACAGAGAAAGCTTTGACATGGACTGTCTCCCTTTCTTATGAAGGAGTTCAGCTTAAGGCAGCTCATCTCTGAAAAAAAAAAAAAAAAAGCAGCCATTTATTCCAGAACATAAAGGCTCAATGTCTTCTCCTTTTTTCACTTCTCTGAACAGTTTGTGGCTGTTATAGGCAGCAGGTGGATATACTTCAACTCATCTCTCTCCCTCATTTGATTATGTATGTCCCTCTCTTCATTTTCCCAGAGTGGTGACGATGACAGGGAGGAAATACAAGTGTTCTCCCCTCGCACTGTCACCAAGGCAAGCACAGACACCTGGCTTTTAAGCTATTTTTTAGCTAAAAGCAGCAGGTGGTCAAAGCTTGTCAGAAGAGACACCTGGTCCCTCAATCAAGGACACGTGCTCAGGTGCTTTCTTCCTCCATTTCAGTCTGGAAGAGAAATTTTAGTAGCAGATGTAGCTTTTTAGACACACAGAGCCAGCCACAATAAGATTGAGAAATATGCAGTTGCATGTATCTTTTCCAGGCTCTTTTTTTTCCTGCTTTTGCTGTGACCATGTCCATCCTTGCTTCTCCTGCTGCCTCCTGGACTGGCCTCTCCAGAGGGATGGATCAGCCCCACCACCACCGGCTGGTGGTTTTCTGGTTGTAACATAAATAGAGCACTCCTTCAGATCTGACAGATGAAGCGAACGGATATGAAGGAATAAATACAGAATTCCCCTGATCATCTTAAATTCTGTGTGTGTTGAAAGGAATCAGGGTGGTTCTCCTAGGGTAGCAGATGGCAAACTCACTTGGGGATAATTCCCATTGGATTCCTGGTTTCGTGGTCACTGCTTATAGAGGTCACTAATCCCCTAGCTTGACTTCTCCCTGGGGGTCACTTATGTTGCAAATCAAGCATGGTATGTAAGAGTGGTATGTGCTAAGTGCACATAGGAAAATCATATGTACTATTTTAATATGTATTACATTACATATGTATTACATCTCAGACTCTTAACAAGACAGGCAAGTAGATGATAAATGTAATTTGTCAGTAAAATTCAGCAGATATATCTTCAAGGTTTAACTCGATATCAAAGCAAGAAGGCAGGACTGAAAGTGTAGCACTGAAAATCAGGCTCCTCAATCCTTTTCCATCAAGTGACATTAATTATTAGGTAAGTAATAGTGATTTGTATCAATGTAGTCAGTACAGAGTGACAGTTCCCGAGGCTGTTGTTTGAGTTTGTGGGTAGAGCTTGCCGCAAAGCACACGATAAATGCTATGAGATTATTGCAGTTCTGCCTTGTTGTAACAGGTCAGAATAGGGCAGTTCTCACTGGGTGGCTTGCAGAATTTTCAGATACAAGTTGTGCTAGGACAATGGCATGGTTACTATTTTAGGCAGTGGGTTACTTAAATGTGACTTTTATTTCTATTGACGTTGAAAAACCTTACAGTCTTTTCAAGCAGTTATTAATCTGTATTATAACAATTGTGTCTTTAGCTGTTTGAAAAGCAAAGCCCTGGCAAGCAGAAATATAGAGTTGCCAGGCTAAAAGCAAAATATATTAAGTCAAACATCAATATTTATGACACAGTCAGTAGTTCTTCTGAAATAAACAAGAAGAAAATCTTGTGGAAAAGGATGGGGAAGGCTGGAAACACTAGTGTAAGACAATAAACATAATATAGTTACAATATAAAACTCACATAACTCAGGACTGGGTTGTTCTAAGGAGCATGGCACAATCACGTGTAGCTAAGCAGAGGTTTCAAACAGACAAAGTGAGTGATATGCTGTTGGGCAAAAAAAGTGTCAATGAGAGAATGCTTTTCTGCAATCCTTATTTTGCACCTGATACCCAAATCGCGTGGCAGTTGAGGCACTACTGGTTTACGTAGAAATGAATGGAGCCACATATTCACATCTTTTAATTAGTGAGTTGTGAGTGAAAGGTACATTATGAACCCAGGATATTTATACTAGTACAATCCGTGTTTAAAAACATTTCCATCCTGCTCCTGGTGACAAAATACCAGGCAAATATATTGATCCTGCTACAACACCTTTTATCACCTTAAGACTCGTAAACCACATCATAATTCTCCCAAAGCACAGGGCAGCATGCGAACAAAATAGGATAGCAGGAAGAGTAGACAGGTAAAAAGTATCCCTGTTACCTGGGGAAGGATTCAAGATTCAGTTCAAGTTTGGTTTTTTTTCATTCCAGGACAATCCAGGTTCTATTTCACAGCCTGATGATGCATTAGTTAAACTAAGAGAAATAAACTTTATGTCCTGATGAGTAGAAAGTTTTGCTGCTTCTTACTAATTTTTGAGACTTTAACATAAAACAGGATCAGTACTGAAAACTAGTGCCATGGTAGTGTATTGCACAGTGGATACAGTGGGTGACGTGAAAAATCTCATCATTTCTTCAATCTGTGAGAAAAATGATTTTTTTTAATTCTTATTTTGCACCCCAATGTCACCTACCCACCTGGTTGTCCCCATGTGGATTTGACCTGTGTTGGCTAGTGGGGCTATGGTGGCCAGGGACAGGGTAAGGCACAACCATGCAGGCAGCAGGCAGCATGATCCCATCCCACTTGTTTCTGCAAGAAACAAGGCTAAAAGCTGGTTGTACAGTGTATGTGCGCGACTGAGCGGCGCCCTGTAGTCATGGCAGGAAGAAGAGCAGAAAACTGTAATAATCTTCACCACCAAGTGCCTTGATAATTCGCAGCTGCCACTACATACAGCATATTGAGGACCTGGCCTTTTACAAACAAGGTGAGAGCAGGCATAGCTCCAGTGGCCTTTGCTTGGTGACTGTCCCCTGGTGCCAGCACAGCCAGGTAGCCTGGGGTAGAGCAGGGAGCCCCCAAGGAGGGTCACTCCTGGTCAGCCACCCAGGGGCTGCACACCCAGGTAGCCAGAGAAGTGTGCCCAGGTGGGCTTCTCCTTTCTGCACTGAAAAAATGGTGCTCCTTGAAGCTCCACGCAGGAAGCCCAGGTAGCGAGTAGTCCTCTGGAGAGGTGAGGCACTGGCTTTCATGTTACTGCTGCCACTAAACTCCCTCATGCTTGGAGGGCCACATATGGAGGAAGGAGCCACTTTCTCCCTTGGAGTGACCATGTAAGGTGGAGCTGGAGCATCTCCATGGGAGCCCAGTGCCCCGGAGCTGCAGGAGCAAAGTGGTGGGTGCTGGTGTTAGAGCTACGCACTGCCAAGTCAAATGTAGTACGCTTACATGCATATGCGTATATAGTGACTATATATATATGTGTGTCTGTGTATATTTTGATATGTGTGTGTGTACATATATGTGATACTTGAAATGCTGCACCTTTAAATGTTTGCACAAATTCCCAAAATACACATAGCAGACAACTTAAATTCAGAAAATAGGTGGACAAAAAGAATAACTTCTGATGTTTCCAAACATGCTTCCAATTTCAAAAATTGTCTGCATTAGATACAAACCAAACTGGCCTAAGGACCAGCAGGGAAGTTTTAAAATCTGCCCACACAGCTGTAGAAGCTTTTCCATTGCTAGCTCCAATATGTGCAGTTGCTACAGCTGCAGCAAAACCAATACTAAAAGCAGAGGAAAATGAGAACATTCACCCAAACCAGCTTCATGATCTGGTTTCTGTGCCCGAGCCCTGTTTCTGGGAAGGAGAGTGTAGGGGGAGAAGAGGAGCAGGCACCAAGAAGGACAGACAGCTGTGAAGATGTCAAGAATCGCAGAGCACCTTGCAGGTGCTTCAGCCAAAAGTTATCTCCTGATGGTGGTGCTCTTCCGTGATGACAGACACATGTCAAACTGGTGGAGGAGCAGCACTTGGCCTTTACCAGATACTCATTGATTCTGGTTTAAGAAATGACAGTGTATAGGACATATAACTGACTATAAGAAAGGCCTGCCTTGTAGTAAGCAGAAGAGTTGTGCTTCGTGCGTTGATGTTATGAACTGACCCTGAGGCAGTGACGTTGTAGCCTTGAAAAATGTTTTTTTATGATGTGTGAGAAAAGTGCCTGCTATTTGATGCAGTCTTTTAAAGGACAGAACCACTATAAGGACATGATCAGCCTGATGCTTTCTGGTTTTAACATAATATTAAGTGAGGGTGAGAACATGGGTCTGTGGCAACATGAAGGTGCCTGCATACGCAGATGGGTAAGGGTAACGGTCCAAAACCTGGCAGTGGAATCTAGTCCCCCCTCCAAGTGCTATCCCCAAAAACCTCAAGATGCATCTTTATTGTATTGCATTGTTTTCTGGTTCTTCATTATTTTAATAATACATGAGCTGTTTGTCTCCTAGAAATACCATTTGCTTACCTCCCAAATGCTAAGAGACTACTCTTTGCCCTAACGTAGTAAGATGGAAGTTGAGCTTCTCAAAGCCAAGTGGTTTTCTTGATGGACAGTGCATATCTGAACCCTTCAGAATGGCTTTGACAATCTCACTTCCAGGCATGAGTATGCTATTAGTTATTACCATTTGCATTTTCTGGAACTTTACTTTTGGTATTTTCCATTGCTACAAGCATCTGCAATATGTCTTACATTGCTTGTGGCAAAGCAACACCCATTTCACATGGATGGCAGCTAGAAGACTAGCCCAGAGTACAGTT
Source organism: Streptopelia decaocto (assembly GCF_964273445.1). NCBI lineage: Eukaryota > Metazoa > Chordata > Aves > Columbiformes > Columbidae > Streptopelia > Streptopelia decaocto. The sequence continues at coordinate 104,805,370 of NC_138663.1, forward strand.
ACTGCAAAAGAGGAAAGGCTTGCAAAATGAAATTATTGCTCTGAACTTGTTTGCTGCCTCCCATTGTCCCTCCCTACTGCTCCAACGCTGACATTTCCCCTCCTGCCTCCTCAGAAATCTTCAGCCCAGCATGTCCAAAATATACTACATTTTCTGTATTACAGCACCATTATTTTTTACTGTATAATTATTTTTTACTGCACTTTCTCCCCAGTTTGCATCTCCTCTCCCCATGTCAACAGTTACCTGAATTTACAACATTCAGTTCATAGCTCCAGCATATAAAAAATATGACCCGAGGGAATGGCAGAAAGATGTGCCAGGGGAGGTTTAGGTTGGACATGAGGAAAAGGTTCTTCCCCCAGAGGGTGGTGGAGCACTGGAACAGGCTCCCCAGGGAGGTGTCACGGCCCCAAGCCTGACAGTGTTCAAGAAGAGACTGGACAACGCCCTCAGACACACGGTGTGAACTGTGGGGTTGTCCTGTGCAGGGACAGGAGTTGGACTCCATGATCCTTGTGGATCCCTTCCAGCTCAGGACATTCTATGATTGTATGAATGTTAAAATCAAGACCAGCCTTTGCAAAGGGCCTGGCATGAAGCCTTGAAGGCTGGAATTAGGTGTCTGGCTGTCACTGGGGCTGCTACCTGCTGGGGACATGAAACCCAGCTGTGGTGAATGAAGTACAGCAAAGGTAATGTGATGAACGCGTGAGCTGTACCATGTGCCCAGGGCACACCTGCCATTCAAACTGTATGGCAGGTACATGGAAAGTGGAAAATGGCAATAGCCCCGCTCCTTCCTTTCTTGTTTCTTTCCCTTCCAGATTTCTCTTTCCTTCTTCCTTTTTGTCTTTCATTTCTCACTTTCCAGCACCTTGCTGGGCTGTGTCTGTTTGTGAAGGCCTGACTCAATAAGAAGCACAACCCCAGTGAGGATCTTCAGGGCCAGTCGAGTTGTTGTCACTTGCCTAATGGCAAGATGCTCGGAGCTGCCCCTGCCAAGGATGGGTGGCTCCTCTGAAATGGGAACAGCAGGCTGGAGCAGCCTGTTTTCAGGGTACTACATAGTCAAGTGAAGCAGGAGGGAAAATAGGTGATGAAAAAATGGCACTGAGATTTTATCTCAGAGGAATGCTGCACCGTTCTGTCTCCTTCTCTTGTGTCAGGTCAGCAGAACTGGTACTGGGTCTTATTTTCTTCTTTCTTTCCTTGAGAAGGTAAAATAGAGGGGAGGGAGGAATATTCATGCTGCTTCTGCTTAAAAGCTAACTTTTATGTAGTCCAAGTCAGCTTTGAAATTGAAACCTCCCTGGAATAATGTAACAGGAGAGGCTGAGTTCCTATTTAGACTGATACTATTTGGCTGAGGGCAGTCTTTACTTCAGAGTAATTTGGAGAAGTGACAGACAGCCATGACCTTGATTTACTTTGTAACATTTTGGGTTGAAATGGAAGAGTATTGAAATTTAGAATTTTTTTGAAAATTGCAGGGACATCATTAAAGGAGAGGACTTTCAGTTCTTCCTTTCAGTATACTCTGTAATGTTAAAAATAGCAGAGGATGTATAATGGATGTGTGACATTCATCTGCTGACTTCTTCATGTCTGTTACCAGACTTGATTGGGTTTAAAGACTAGTCAAAGCAGAAAAGTAGTCCGGAACTCTCAGCTCACCTCTGAATGATGCTCAAAATGGAAAACACCCCTTTATACACTATAATACGTTTGTTAAACTGTGCTCATGGGAGGCATAGTGCTAGATTAAAGAGGATATTGGAAATCCTGAACAAGGTGCATTTGTTAAGGCAAGTGGAGAATTCATACAGTATGGAGGATATTCTACCCCATTTACTTTGGAGATACCCCAAGGTACACTGAAATGCATACATTAAGGCAGAGCTGCTACTTGACACTCATTTATTTGAGTACTGATCTTCTACTCGGTCACCCAAATACTTGAAACAATCTGCCTTCGCCAAATGAAACTGTTAGTTAATATCTGTATAACAGGAGGGGAAATTATGGGAGAGGTGGGCAAGTTCCTCTTTCTTCTGGCTGGAAGGATTTGTGCCTCTTTGATTGGGACTTTAGGAAGCTCTGGATGTTGTTTCAGCCCTCATTTATTTATGTTGGGTTCTTTCCACCCCCAATCCCACACTTTGTTTGCCTGTTCTTTCTTACAGGAATGTGTATGTTTGCCTTCCTAGAAAAACATCTAATAAGCATGGAACTCATAGAGTTGGGAGCCATTATAGCCAGCCAGCAGTCTGCAAACAGTCCCAGATGTGGATTAAAACAATGCCATCGATTAGGAGAACCAAAGATTTAAAAAAAAAAAAAAAAGTGGATGTCCAAATGTTTCTTCAGGGGATAAATTACCTGGGTGCTTGAGATCCAAAGTGCTGATAGACCTCTGAGAAGCAGATTTAAGAAAACAGAAACAGTAAAAAAATTGTCCCATTAACTGAAGAAAACCAAACAGTAAGACTTAATGTGGATTTTTCATCTTGTCCTTTACTCTCTGAAATGCTCTTTGCCTTCTCAGAAAAGCCACAGGGCACCTTTCTATCTCCCAGGACAAGTAGACCACCATTAGCACAGGCCCAGCCAGCCAGTAGGTTCCCATTGGAAAGTGTAGTAGTTGAATTTTACCTGGCTGTCCTCAATGAGAGTGGCACTGATTTGTGGGGTTTTTGATTTTTTTTCCACCTAGAATGTTCAGGAACTTATTTATGTAGAACATAATCAAATTATTAAGGCAAATATGGGCAGGGAACTCAAAAATTACAGGGATGGGATGCAGGGGACAGACAGTGGGTTTGCCTTTTTCTCTTAAGAAATTGGGTTAAATGCCTCTTTCATTTAGAAGGGAAATATGGAGATTTAACTGGTGAATTGGCACACTTTCTGCTTTTTTCTCTTTTGATCTAGTATATGATGTATAATCCATGTTACTCCAGAGATGTTATTGATGCTGCTGCGTGTACGTAGGATCCCCCTTTGCTAATGACTGTGATATCCCTATCAGAGCAGTGAGAAAACTGAGGTTTGATTAATGAGTGGTGGCAGAGGACATGCTATTCTGTATTTATCTGAAGGTTCACATCAGAGGAGCTTCGAAGATGGTCCCACATCCCCATCCACCACAGTCATAACTCCTCAGTCTCAGGCTCTTTCCAGCCTGTGCTGGAGGCCAGTGTCTGCTGCACGCCTTGCTAAAAGATGGAGAAGGAAACTCCCTGTAGCAGAAATCCTGCCTCGGAGTAACACCACCTGCTCTTTGCAGAGTGCGTAACATTCCTGTGTCCCAGCTGAGAGGAGATGTCAGGTTTTCAACCCTGGCTCATTCAGAAGGGCTCTGGTGTTTGATATGAAAGTGTTACCAGCCCACACGCAAAACACAGCTCTGCAGAAGGAGAGAAGCAGGAGGGAGTTATGAATAAACCCTGAGGCAGGATTTTTACTGACTTCCTTCAGCTTCCCGCTGGCTCCCTGTCTTCAGCAGGGATTTTCTCTGGGACCTGGCGCACTGTCATGTTCCTCATTCAGAGAGCTGCTGGGGTTTCACTGCTGAAAGACTTCTGCAATGTCCTGCTATGTAAGACATTTCTAGAGTGCCAAGAAGTACCATCACGTGACAAGTCTGTGACATTCCACTATACCTTTTAGAGGAGTTTGCATGAGTTTTGGGAAGGTTTTACAGCCATATCTCAAATACTCACCTCCAATCAACCTAGCGAAGAGGGTTATATTTGTGTGCAGGCTGTATAGGCAGGTAATTCACAAACAACTCTGAGCAGGTTTGCAATCACAGCTTTACCCTGTTGGTCATGTCGCTTGTGCAATATTTGATACATCTGCGGCATTGCTGGTAGAGGTAAGAGATCCAGAATGCACGTCTGTGTTTATATCTGCATGCAGCTCTGTGTATATATAGTAGGTATAGGAAGGCATATGTTATACATATGCATGTACACACAGACTCTTTTCTTCTGCCAGCACTGTGGCTGCCACCACTGCTTCTGGCTGCTGCCATGAGCACGGGAGCATGAGGGGGCTGCAGAGCCTGAGAGCTGCCGTCCATCCATCCATCCATCCCTCCCTCACCTCGGCGGCAGCAGGGCCCACCCCAGCCACCCCAGTGCCTGCTGGACACCTCGGGGGTGGGCAGCCCCAGCACCAGCCCCCCACGCTACCCTGGGAGAGAAAAGGCAGGTAGGGAAAATGAGGCAGCAGGTGCCCTTGGCAACAAACAGGCCCCTCAGCTCAGCCCCTCAGGTGGCTCCTGCAGCTGTCAGTCAGCTGTGACAGTGTTTTGGGAAGGCCCCCTTCAGTGATGCTTTAGGCAGAGAGCGCCGGGGCTCTGGCAGCTTGTGCGCTGGGTGCTCGCAGCCGGCTGCTGTGTAGCAGCTGGGAGTGCCGGCCAAGGGATTTTGCTGCAGCATCCTTCCCAGAGGTTAGAGGAGGGAAATAAATGGAGTTGTGAGGTGAATCCTGGGTACCAGGGGAGCGCTCCGGAGGTACCTACTCCGTGTCGATGCCGATGGAGCCAGCAGGGACAGAAATGAGACTGATCTCAGCCCAGCGGCTGGGTGTCCTGGTCTGCAGCAAGTGCAGGGTTATTAAATCCAGATAACAGTGTGTAAGAGAAGAGGATTTTGTAAGAAGCGACAATTGCTTGGGAGCCACCATCGCCTGGGTCCTCTAGATGACCTCGTCCCAGGTAGCTCTGCTTGGGATTCTTTTTTATTACAGAAGTAGAGTTGGTGTCTGATGATGTCACGCTCAGGGGGAGGGAAATTAAAAAAAAAAAGAAAGATAGATTGCAGTCCTAACGCAAGGAGGATGCAGCAAACCACAGAGAGGGTCCTCTGCTTTAAGGAAGACAAGGCAGAAGGCAGAACCCCTAGGAGGGTCTTTCTCCCCTTCCTGCTTCAAAGAGGAAGACTGCCTTCTGTAAACGGAGCTGGCTGTGTAATGCACTATACATCTCGAGGTTAGACCTCTTCTGATTTCTTAAGGGAAAGGCTGTTTTATTTCTCAAGTGGGTGCCAGCGGGGACGCTGTAGGAGCACGTAGAGATGGTGCATCCTCTGTCCTACACTGACACCGACCTGCGCGGTCAGCTGCAGACTGGGAATTTGGTGAGGATCGAGGACCAAATCTGGAGCCAATGCAGGGGGAGAGGAGCAGCCTCAGCTTTTTTAGCAAATGAATGGGGAGGGGGAGGAGGGTAGTATGAGCAGTGATGTCATCTTTAACTAGTTCCTCTCAGAGACGGGGAGTGAAGTTAGAGGAAAAACCTGCAGTCTCAGAATGGCTCTCAGCCTTGACTGGAGACTCTAAATGACTGAGGGTCTCCACGATGGTAATTTATTTTCTTTCCTATGCAGAACTGTTCCAGTAGATTTTTATTTTGGGTCAAGCAGAGGGCATTTATTTTTTTTTTTTTTCCTCTGTCTCTCTCTGTATGCTTTGAGGGTTTGACTTCAGCTTTTGCCTCTGGTTTGTTAAATACCTTGCAGGTTATTTGAAGTTTTGCCTGGGTAGTTCGAGAATTTGTCTCTGGTGTGGGAATCCATGTCATTACAGGAGAGAGTTTAGCATGCAGTGCTTCTGCTACTCGTCAGAAAGGGAGCTGCAGAGGTTGCCAAGCACACAGCTTTCTGCATGGGAAATGTACTTTTAAAATCACAGGTGAAAAGAAAGGGACTCAGCTGGCATTTGTTGCTGTAATGGATGGCATTTAATGTTGCTTGTAAGAGGCAGAAAGACTTCTGGTCAACTATATAGGTAGAAATGAATCTTGCTTTGGTGACAATTTCTTTGCTTTTGATTGCCAGGCTTTTATTATGAGCATTTTAATTCTAGTGGAAGTGAATGGAAAATGTCACTGTGAGTGGTTCTGGCTGTTTGAGGCGGTATATGCATGGATATTTCTTCATGGCATGCATCAACCTCTTGCGTGCTGCTCCCTCCACTGCACTTGCCCTGTTGCTGCCTTTCACAGAAATTAAGGAGCTGCCAGGCTGCGCCATGGACAGCCGGCAGCACAGAGGGTTCTGCTGCTCACCGGTTCCTGGAATCAGCAGCAGCAGCAGCAGCACTCAAGCCATTTTTAGATAAATAAGTTTGTCAAGACAGGTCCATCAAGGGTAAAGTGGCTTAGTCAAAACGGCGGGCAGGGAAGAGCATCTCCTGTTTATATTTCCAAGCTACTGGTGTCACTGGCACAGTTTGGGTTTGCGCTTGTTATGATGCTCAGTCCGAGGGCAGAGGCTCTAACACTGAGAGTCCAGTTGGCTGTGGAGGGCTTATAACATTCCACTCTGGACTCCTGTTTGCCAATGGTGAGACTTTCTTTGGTTCTCACCCAGGAGAACATCCGAGATAGCTGAGGAAGCCAGACCTCAGTTTTGCTTACCAGGAACTTGGGATGTGTATGTGATAGCCACATAGCCTTTGCTGTAGCCTATCATGGCAACTGTGAGCTCAAAGAACAGAGATCTGGGCTCAAGAATGAGGAGGCAGAATAGAAATGGGAACATCGTGATACTTTCTAAATATGAAATGTTCCTTCAGGAAGTTCCTGCTGATGATAAAAGCTTGGGGAATCTGTTGTTACCCTTGAGAAAGCTCTCAGAGAAGACTATCTGTGAGGAATAAGCCTTTATTTTGTCAGCTATCATGAAGATGTTGGCAGCCGTCATAGGGGCCGTTTTGAACTCCTCCCCCTGCAACACACCATGGTGCAGAGGGAGAGTAAATCTGGTAACCTCTTTCTTCTGCCAGTCCTCTCAACATTAGCCTTAGTGTTGTAATATGTAACTCAGAACTAAAAGCCAGGCTTTAAAAATGCCATGTTCCTCTCAGTGTGGTTTTCCTCCAGATGTATACTTGCTTCCACTGATAGTGCTTCTGTGGGGGCGGTGTGCCTGGCAGGGGGAAGGAATGGATAATAGGCTGTACTGAACTAGTCACCATGGCATATGGAAGCTTCCCATCTTTCTAGTGCCAGGCTGAATCTGCTGCTGTGGATAGGCAACTTCATTTTCCTCTGATTTTAGCATGGCACCCTTCACCAGCAGGAAATTAATGCATTTTAAAAAGGAGACCAAAGAACTCTGCATCTGGAGTAAGCGCTCCATCCTCCTCCCTTGGGGGCTCAGCTATTCCCCCTGCCCCCTGCTGGGGTACTCCAAGGCACTAGTTCTGGCTTGTTTGTCTCAGTTCATCTGAGGTGAGAAACTGCAAATTCATGGCACCAGAGATGGAGACTGCTACCCAAAGAAGAGGAGAGCTGCATGTGACTGCAGTCAGTGTGCCCACTTCTGCAACCTTCCCCCTTAGGAATCAGCTGACCTTGCAGCAGGGAAGGTTAAGAAGACCTTTCCAAGTGCAAAGAGAAATAAAGCATTGGGACAGGCATCCCACAGAGGTTATGGGATGTCCTCCTTTTAGGTTTTTAAAGAACAAGTAAGAATAAAGTTGGGGTGGACTAGGAATGCACAGTCCACTTTAGAGCAGTAGGATGACACTTGTCTTTGCATTTTGGTGTCTTTAGGACAGGTTCAGTCACACATCAGTCAAAATTCACCACAGGAAGCATCTCGTGTGTCTTGGGATGGGTGCCTCATTTGCTGTTTTTAGCATTTTAGCTGTGTTTCAGGGTTGGAAAAGTCATGGACAAGACAGTTCTCTCACACTTCCTTCCTGCTCTCCATTTCTACTGCAGTATGACTTAGTGCCACTGAGGTCCTACCACCAAGGGGACAAGAATGTTTGTCTCTGAGTCCATTCAGCTGTAAAATTTTCTACTGCTATTGTCAGCAAAAGCATTACAGATATGTCAATGATGGACATGATTTTTAGGAAATGGGAACCAGTGCGCAGAAATGACTGCAAAGGTTGCAGTATCTCTCTGGACTTCAGTGAGCTTTGGGTCTTATAATTAGTTGGCAACTCAGTTTGCTTACACTAGACTCTGGTCAAAACTGCATGTGGTTTGGAGTGGTCTCTTGGAGAAGGTTGGGGCAGTGGAGCCTGAAGGAAACAGCCTTCACTTGAGTGATGTAGTTGACCGCTGCCCAGGAGGAAGCACATTTTTCATACTGTAACCCTGACACAGTATGACTTTCAATCTAGTGTAATCCTTTAGTATGTTTATGTGGTAGAATGTACTTACTGTTCCAGTTGTTCTCACCTTGCTTGATCTTCTCAGGGGAGGACAACATAAGCTGTATGGGAGTGAATTCAAGCTAACAGGGGTGTGTCAGAGAGGTACTTTATGGTACATGCAGTGGCGATGAAAGTTACAGAAGTAGTTAACAGAAGACTGAGGCTGGGTACCCAAAGCCCCGACAGGAGGTGAGAAAATCAGTTTCAAGGGATGGGATCACATCTGTCCTAGGAAAGGATCCTTATCAGTGTTGCAGAGAAAATGCAAATAACTCAGTGTGAATGTGTGTGGGGGAGGAGGAAAAGAAGAGCTTCCCAGTCCCAGATTTAGCAATGAGTTCAACTCTGTGCACGTGACCAAGAAACACTAAGGTCAAGTGTCTAATTGCATTTATGCCATTGTCATCCAAGTAATTATATTTTCCCCTTGGCATTTCAACAGGGTAAAACTGAAGTGGGTTTGGACTGCTGTAGTCTGATAAGTTAGAAAATAGGTAACCTCCCTGGCTTGCCTGCTGGGCTGTCACCTCTCTTTTGGGCTCTGCTGGTTATATTCCTCTGGGATAGTTTATTTAGGTTACATATTTAAGTTTGGAAAAATCTTTGTAAACATGTCAGTTCTTGGAAGGTAGAAGAGTACCTCCCCATCCAGCAGTATGTCTTTGGTAATAATGCTCAATAGAAGTGATGGGATTTCCAAGGGCATCCTCATATGACTGCATGTAGATGTTGATTCTGCATCTACTGCAGATGGGAGTGTGTCCTGGTTTTGTTGAAAACAGGACCAGTTCTCTTTTAGTGAATTTTCCTTTCAGCTAAGTTCTTCTAAGTGCCTTCTAAGTAACTGCACTTTTCTGAATTTTTGCCTGCATGTTTTTTGGACACTGTGCTCAAAACTGATAAAAGTGACCAATGGAATGGTGAAGAAGCTCATGTTTAGATTTATTGCTATGACAGCTAAGAATTATGACAACATCCCATAATTGAGGGGGTCATGTTTGCAAGGGGGGACGGACAGAAGAGGTGACTAAAACTGACCAAGTATTCCATTCCATAATCATCATACCCCTATATAGGATGGAGATCATGATGGTCTCGTCCCTCTTTGACCATGGCCGGCATTTAGAGAGGACCCTGTCTGCCTGGGCCCTGCATCCCTGCAACCAGTTTCTGGTTTGCTGTGAAGTCCTGCCCATGACTTCTGGGTGCCTGCCCTGCAGCTGCTGCAACCACGCCAGCTCACAGCTCTGTTGCTGCTGGAGTGACACCAACTCCATATTGGGCATTTCAAGATTGTTTTGTATATTTTGTATATATTCTCTATTTATTATTAGCATTAGTAAAGCCTTTTGAAACTTTTCCAACTTGCAAGACTCTAACTTAAAGACTCTCTTCCTTATCTTTCTATCACCTTTTATGGTGGGAGGGATTAACAGCGAGCATCTGCCTTGCTTTAAACCTTGACAGAGTGGGATCAAATGTAATATATCCCTATAACAGCACATAGTAAAGATGGATGATTCTGGTCTGTTGTGATACATGCATGAATCCTAGTAACTTCAGTCATTTCAAGGAATGAAAGATGTTGGCTCACATAGGCACGTAAATGAAGGAACAGCTGTTTTGTGCCCTATGAGGTGTGCAGACACAAGGTGTTTGGGTGGTAGCAACCTATATACATAGGACTCTACTGTCATTGTTGGAAAATGGTGCCCCTTTCATTCAGCCTCCTAACAGCCAAGCTCTTAATGCCAGAAGTTCTTACTGGAATGAATCAACCACAAAGGCTGTTCTTAAGGGTGCTTGAAAAAGCTGTCACTTAGGTTTAAGATGAACACTAGAACAATTTGCTGAAATCTGAAGCCATTTTGTGACCCTTGCATTTTGAGTGCCCTCTGGATATAACTATAAAACAGAGTTCTGTTTTCTGCCAGTGTTTGAAGGGGGAGGAAAGCAGTGGGAGAAAAGGCGAGTCCTGCACAATCTTCTCTAGTTTCAGGAAGGACTGGTGTTTTCTTCCAGGTTTGCACAGCAGTGCTGCACATCATTCATCTCCTAATTATAATAGTATATAATCTTCATAATAGTGATAATCTTTATGTGCAGCTGCAGATTTCAAATTCCTCCCTGTTTTTAGCACAGATTTCATTTGATAGCATCAGGAGACTGTTTTTTCGTGTCCCTGCCTATTTACCCCTATGTAACCTCACTGCTCGCTATCAGAGACCAACTTTTGATAAGTGACGCATCAATGGTAGAATATGCAGATTCACGTTTCACAGTGGTACCTCAGTTCTCATGTACCTGACCTTTTTTTTTTTTTTTTTTTTTTGGCACAGCATAGGCAATCAAAATTTATCTTCCAAATTAAGACTGTAATTATATTTTGATAAAGATCTGGCAATTCAGTGAGAATGAAATTTTAAGGGTTGCCGGGATACAGATGATTCTGGGTTATGGGGAAGCGTTTGCATGTGGAATACTAATAAGCCAAGGTTGTTCAGCATCCTTATCTAGACTTTTCCAATAGTGTCTGATAACACAGGCAATCAAGTGGTTGTTTCTTTGCTATTATTCTGGCAGAGTGATTAAAGATACAGGCTGCCTTTTATGAATGAAAAGGCGACATGCTCAACATGGAGCGACACAGATATGTCCCCCTATTTGATACACAAGAAAAGTGGGGGAATAGCATGCTGACCATGCCCACATTATTGAGCCCACCAAAATAAACCTTCTGTGAGGTTTCCCTAGGTCTAGGGGATGCCAAGGAGCCTTTGCAGGAGGATTGAGCCTGTTCCTGGGTGGCGTGAGCTCTGCCCAAGGTGGGTGCTGCTGGGAGCCTCCTTTTGCAAAGCTGGGTCTCCACTGGGGAGCGGGAACTGGAGAAGGTCTCAGGGATCATAGAATCATAGAATAGTTTGGGTTGGAAAGGACCTTCAAAGGTCTTCTAGTCCAATCCTCTGCAATGAGCAGGGACATCTTCAGTTAGATCAGGTTGCTCAGAGCCCCATCCACCCTGGCCTGGAATGTCTCCAGGGATGAGGCATCTACCACCTCTCTGGGCAACCTGGGCCAGTGTTTTGTCACCCTCAACCAAACAGAACAGAGCTTGCTGCCCAGGCAGGATGGCTGCAGAAGTAACAGCACTGTAGATCTTTGGGAGGTCCTGGCTCACGTGTGGGTACTTTGCTGTGCCAGCCCAGCAGATGAGGAATGCTTGACCTCACCGCTGCAATCCAATGAAAAAAGAGATCTATCGCACTTTCTCTCTTATAAGTGTCTGGTCTGTATGTGACACTAATTAGTTATTATGGAAAGTTATTGATATCCAATAATGTGGCCTGCCGACAAGGTATTATTTACTGCCTGTGCTGTGGTGGCACTTGCAGACCTCGGAGGGGTTTGTCTCCAGTGCTGCTGGCACACTGCCAGAGCTCTCAGCCTGGTCCCGATCCAGCCAAAAACCCACCCATCTCTCCCAGTCTCTGCTGTGTGACTGGCCCACAGTGAGTCCAGTGCGTGGTTTGGTTGTCAGCTTGCTAGAGCTCTGCACCATTCTGCTTCAAACACGGGAATGGTAAGAAAGCCTGGAAAGGGAAAGATCTATTTTCCCTTGCACTTAGTCTGTCCCAGACATCCTTCACCCTATCAAAGCCTTTCTTCAGGTCAATGTCTTAAACCCAAATGTTGAGCCAGCCTGTCAGTAATAACTATTATACTCTATTCAGCAGTGGTTTAGGGACTTAATTGTAGCATGTGGTTTTATTTTTACTGCAGATTAGAACAATTCTGTGCCTTTTTTTTTTTTTTTTTTCCAATTAACTGTGCAACAGTGAGTGTGTCATATAATGATTTTTTTAAAAAAAAAGTTCTGGTGGGATGTCAACTTCATCAAAAAGAATGGTTTTACTTCCTTACTGGTCTGAATTCTTTCCAGGTTTTTGGTGATTAAATTTTATTCTCAAGATGTTCTTTCATGATATGTAAGAAAGAAACATGACTTATGGCCGTGCAGTTTGAATGGCAGGTGGAACAGATACAATTCAAGAGCCTGGGGTTAATAAGCATTCTGGGAAGGCAGATTCCATTGGAGACACTGCGGCTGTAATAGGAGACAAACAAGTTAGCCCCTTCCATAAGAGACTGAAAGGTCTTTTCAACAGGAGGTGTGCACTGCTTAAATGGTAGTCTCCTAGTCTCCTCAAATTCAACCTGCAAAAGCAGTAATGTGCTTGCTTTCTTCTTCTGTAATGTGTATGCACATGTGGTACTGATCTTGGTCAACTCTAAAACTGCAGGGTTGTGCCCCAGTCCAAATCTTGTGAGTTACTGTTGACTTTGAGACTGATCAGGGAAGAGGCTCAGTGTCTGCAGCCTGGCTCTTGCAGGGCCTGGGGAAAAGGGTGTTCATCCTGGAAATGTGCCTTGCTTGGGATCCCCAGTTCTGGCATATACTGAAGGCTCAGTCTTGGTTCTTTGGGGCAGTTCAGGAGTGTCCATGGCTTACAGCGTAAACCTCCCTCTGGTATTTTTTCACTCTTTCAACTTTGGAGTTGTCCAGCAAATACCTGAGAGGAAACTGATTCAGGTTTGATAAAATCTTTCATGTTGAGTTGTTTCTGTCTCAATTTATGACTGACTGCTGGCCTTTCCTGGCTTGGCAGTGCCAGGTTTCTTTTCATATGAGGTAAAATTAACAAATAAACAAACCTGTAAATTATACATCACTGCATAAATGTACCAACAAGTGTTTAGCTGATGTGGAGGTATTACCCTATTCAGTATCTGACTGATGTGTTGATCTGTTTTACTCCAGCCTCATTCTCTCTTGCATTGGGTTTCTGCTTACTTACAAATTTTGCATTTCATGCAGGTTTTCTTCTGTGTGCTCTATGGTGCCTCTTCGTAACACCTTACACCTAGTGGTAACTTTTCACAAAGTCATCTTCTCTGCCCTGATTCTTTCAGTCAGCCTTGCTTATTGTCCAAACCAGTCATCCCCACCGGGCTGGCCTCATTGTGGGCTCTGAGCCTCCCTGGAGGACAGAGATGCTGGAGGTGGGTGTCCAGGCTGCTCCCTCCCGCGGTGCGGGGGGCGGCTCTCCAGCCACCCCAGCACTCAGGGCCCAGCTGCAGCCTCTCTCCGAGGAGTGGGCAGTGTGTTCCCTGGTGGCTCCTTGAAGCAGTTTCCATAGGAAAGCAAATTGGGAAAGGAAGGTGAGTGGGAGTAAAGGAATGAAGACCTTTACTGCAGGCTCAGCAGATGCAGTAATAGATGCAGAAGCACTGTAGCTGTGCTGAAGGTGGGAGCACGGCAACTACTTTGTTCTTTGTGGTCTTGTTTTCTGCAGTGGGTGGCCGTGTGATATCCTCTTAGCTGAAAAAAGGAGAAAGGAAATGGTTGTTTCCTTGGAAGGTCCCAGTTTTTTTCTGATGCCATCATTACGGTGAAGGCTCCTTGAGATTATCAGAAACTTTTTGGAGGCAGGCAGAGCCCTGCCTTCGTCTTCTGGCAGCCACTGTTTAAACAGAGGCACTGTGCACTTGGTGATGCCTCCAAGAGATGTAACAAACATTATTTAAATTATGAATTGCTGTCCATGGGTTATCAGAAGAGGATTTAGTACACAAAACAACCCTAAAGAGCTTATGACATCAGGAAAAGGGTTTCAGCTTCACTGAGTGGAAATTCTTACTTCCTGGGCAGAAGTGTTTTCTCAGTAGGTCAAGTGGGGAAAACTCAAGGTGGGAAATTGTAGCCAGTGAGGCTGGGGGTAAAAACTGTAGTGCAGCAATGTCTCACACTTTTAAATCTTTTTCATGACATCAGGTTGTGTTCCCCATGACAAGTCTGAATGAACACAATGAAGCCCATTTTCTTCACTATTCATTTCTGCTTGTACAAAGGAACAGAACAAAGCTCTGAAAAGTGTGTGATCTTTGACCAGCAAAGCTGTGCCAGTCAAAGCCATTACTACCATTTTTCAGCATAACATGTCTTTTTGATGAATGTGGAGGTGTGAGGAGTAGGCCAACTGCTAAAATGCAGTTCTGTCAGTGTGGTTGCAGCTGCTTTACCCGTACAATTTATTGTTGAAAGACAAAAATCATTTTATCGTGTTAAAACCTAAAGAACATTCATAATTTGAGAGCAGAAAATGACCCCAGATAACACAGTTGGAGTTAGCTAGACTCTAAATTATTTCCACAAGTTAATTAGCTTGTGTGTGCAATACACTGCCATGTACCTCTGCCTTGTACCACCTCCCAACACTTATACATGGAGTTCCTGCATGCAGTGTGTTGTCAGGCTGGGAGATATTATGAAGTTGTAGCTTAGATACAAAAAATAGCAGCATGAAACATGACCACTCAGCATCATGTTGGTAGAAAGAATAGGACAAAGTAGGATAGGGTAGGCTAGAATAGAATAAGAATAGACTAGGATATAGACTAGATTAGTCTAGACTAGACTAGACTAGAATATTTTCAGTTCGTAGGGACCTAACATGATCATCTAGTCCCAATGGAAGATTGCTAGTACAAAATTCAGAATGAAACTCTGGTCATCTTCAACTGTAATCATAAAACCAGTGTTACGTTATGTAGGCACCTGGCTGGAAATGTGAGGTACCGCTGAGATATGTACTCAAGGGACAGCTAGACCCAAGTCTCCCTGGTTTCATCATGCCAAATGGGGATAATTACCTGATGATCTGTGCCCTCATTGATGTGGCTGGGGATGACAGCAGCCAAAAGGCAAGTGTGGGAAAGTCACAGCTGTGGTTTGGTGTGGCTTTGCCTTGTTGGGCTGAGTGTGGAGTTGTTTGAGGGAAGAGATGTTTTCCTCTCTGCTGGGATGAATTAGTCGTCACAGACTGGGCAGTGATGGTGCTTTTGCAAAGCTGTGCTTTCTGTGGTAGGCAAAAAATTCATTTCAGTTTAACCCCCAAAGAAAGAATTTCTGAATAAAAAATTACCTTGGGGATTACTTGAATAAGCTCAGCTTTCGGCACATATCTGTCTCAGTGGTTCATGAATGGGAGGAGGAAGTGTTTTCTGCCCACGACACTACTCGGAGGCTTATTTCTGTGAGTGATGTGTGTCACTTTGGTTATCATTGCTTTGTTCTAGCTACAGTGCTTCTGGAGCAACATCCTACTCTCACTGAGCATCCACAGATAGAAGGGCATTGAAGGGGAAGAAAGATGAGTGTCTTCTAGCCATCCTTTTAGCAAATATTTCCCTTAGTCTTAAATTATCAGGGATGTGGCTGTAACTTCAGTAGCAATAGAACGGGAATTCCTCAAAGGCTTAAAAAATTATTCCACTGTTCTGAAGTATCTGCAAAAATACATTGTCTTCTGGATCAAAATGAGAGTCTTCCAACTTTAGATATTTTCTTCTGACAAGCTGAAGTTTTGCTGAAGCTTTTCCAACCTAGAAATACATGTAAATTTTGTGGAAAATAGGGAGGGTTATACTAATTGTGGGGAGGCTGCTGTGGCCCTTGTAAAGTGAAGAAGCATTGCAGTATTTGTAAAATGTTACTACTGCACAAATATTACAAAGATATAAGGAATCAGGATGCTAATAGAAGGGAAAAATGATAGAATGAAAAGCATCCAAATTAATGTTTGCCTAACTGCCATTTTCATAGGTAAGTAGCGGCTGCACATTTAGATATTTTTTTATTCTGTGTTGTTGCATAGAATCCCTTTTCTGGGATAAAATCAAAGTGTGTTAAGTATGCCAATAGCCAAACTTCAGCAATAATTCTGCATGACAGAAACATTGCCAAGCAGTGACCTCACCCTCACTCACTACGTGAAGACGTACGGTATCCCGCAGGAAATCAATGCTTCCTAATGTGAACAAACATGAAAATGAAATTATCCAACTGGCAAGTCAGGGAAACAATCTTGATTTATCAGAATTATCTGTGATTTAAATGCAGTAGTTAAAAAACCTCAAGTGATAATGAATCTGGCAGATGATCAGTGAATTCGTGCATTTCCCCATGTCATGTGGGTCTGGGCTCTGGTGGGAATCACCTAGGGTGCCAGGCTGGCTCTTTTTTCTTTACTGACCATGGCAGGTTAATTCTGAATAACAAAGCACCCATTACTCACCCAATCTGATGTTTTGGAGCTGCTTACAAATGGTGGAGGTTGGTTGTGCTTGCAGGGGCCTGTGGGTCCAAAACTGAAGCCCAGGCAATACCAACCGCAGCTCATCTGCAAAGCTCATCCACCAAAGAGCATGCCCTAGCATGGAATAGGCAAGCCCACTTTTATCTGGAAGAATATGACACTAAGAAAGCCACTCAGTAAAGTATTATTGGACTAGTGCATTAAATGCATGGCCTGTTATTTTAAGTGTAAATGCTTGGTGTAAATGACGATTTCTGCCCTTAGAACACAAAAGCAGAAAGAACACAGAAAAGGTTAGAAGGTCCCTGAAGGACAAGAGTTGGCTGTGAAGGCCAGGAGGTGACTTGCCCTGGGCGTGAGCGGCAATGTGCCAGTATATCCACCTACCAAACAGAATTGCACATCCAAACAACATCAGCCCAGGCAACCACCATTTGAAAATGCTGTCTCAGTTTTTTGCTTTTCACCGCATACCAATTTCTGCATTTTCTTCTTCTTTTCTCTTTTTTCTCTTTTTTTTTTTAATTTTATTTTAAGCTCAGCAGCAGAGTTAAGAGCTTGTTTTCATATTCTGTGTAACACCCTTACGATACTTCAGACGGTACAAAAAAAAATAAGCAGATGGCTGTGAACTGATCTGTATTTGTATATAGAATGTCTCCAACTTAACGAACAATATCCATATTATAAAAAGAGTTGGCTGGGTTGGCTTCCCCTCCCCCTGTGCTGGCAGATGCTACGGGAGTTGGTAAGATGTGAAGATTGATTGGCAGCTCCCCCCATATCAGGGCTGGGGTATATCCGTGGGTGTCGTCTGCCTTTCCCTGCTGAGCACATAAAGCATCTCAGCCTCCGGAGCAGTCTGGCACCTCTTCCAGCACTTTTTTTTTCACTTGACACTGCTTGGAAAACCCACACAGAAAGAAGAGAGGCAAGGAGGAGAAGGCGGTGAAGTGGGAGGGAGGTAATTAGGCCCAGACCTGATGTCCCGGTGTATCCGCAGGGGCCAGAGAAGTCTGACAGAGCCACGACTGAGAAAGGACAGAGCAAAGACAACAAAATTCAACATCAGCTTATTGTGTCACATTTCTGAGCATTTTTGTCCCTTTCTTCATAAAAAAAGGAACGTATTTGTTCAGTTTCTTGGGCAATGCTTCACCTTTCAAGTAAAAAATCACCGTGCTTGGCTGTGACCCAAATTTGTTTTTTTAGTTTGCCATTAAATATATTAAACAAGTAAATGTGGGAACCCATCCATAGCTTCGCAGACACACATTGGTTTCCTCACAGGCAATCCTGCTCCCATGTAAAGGCAGCATCTCCCCACTGGGTCCCTGATGGTGCTGCGACATGCCAGCTCAGCGCAGTCCGTCTTCTCATGGTCTTTCCATGGTGAACAGATGGGGACAGGCTCTGCTAGAGGAGTATTCCGAGCTCTCAGAGGCTCATCTGTACTCAAAATCAGCAAGTAGCCTATCTGTTAGCTACAGAAATTCTCCAGGGCAAACAGATCTCCCCTGGGGAAAGTTACTTTTGTGATTACTTCCCGTTGTCTGCTTCTTTAGGCTTGGAAACATTGTCAACTTTGCTCCTCGTGAACAAATCCAGGCATCCCCAGAGTGCTCTCTCCCCTGATGCACCATTCCACTTGATACACAATACATTAAGGTCAAACACTGTTTGCTGCTCAACGGCCCCATTTTTTACTTACACTTCCTGCATGATAATTTTAATGACAATGCCCTTCTTCCCCCTCTCCTAGTTTCCTTTCCTTTTTCCTTTCCTGAAAGTATTTCTTCTGTTTTGATGTCATTTCCTGTAGTTTGTTGTTTGTTTTTTTGTGGGTTTTTTTTTTCTGCAACTTATTTCCTGCAGTTTATTTTGTTTTCATCACTGCTTACAATTGAGAGTTTGAAGAATTCCTGTCCAGTGTTGCAGCCAGTGTTATTCCACGTTGGTATTTCTGATAGTTACCAGCAGGTGTTGACGCCTGACATCTCTGCTCTGGTTTTGACTGGATGCAGCTAAACGTAGCCATTTCACCACACCTTCTGGTTTTCTTTGCATGGGCAGTACTCAGTACATGGTCATAATAAAATGTCTGCCCACACTTCAAAGGTAATAATTTTGTATGTACATTAAGAGAGCAATCGTTTGCCACTCTATGCATTTGCTGTGCTAAATCCAATGTGTTGACAACTACCTTGTACTCTGTCCAATGCACACACAAAGACAGATGAATTACAAATGTGCAAGAATTTGCTTTCTGCTATTATGTTCTGGCCAACAACTCTTGCCAGTCGTCCACATCCATACAGCATCTGACAAACCCTGTAGTTCTTCAGCAGTTGTGGCTTTTCAGAAATCCCATCAGAAGTCAATTAGGTTTTCTGCATAAATATGTGGCTTAATAATATAAATGTGAGCACAAACAATAGGATATGGTTTTGGCTCACAGAGCCATACTAGCCATAACAATAAGGATAGTGTATGTTATGATCTTTATTAACACCTTATGACACTTCACAAGAAGTAAATGTTTTGAAATTTGTTTTAGCTTAATCATTTTCATGCTGTGTTTTATGTGCTAGTTGCCATTGGCCATGATGTCTCTGTTTGAAGTGGGGGTTAGCAGGTTGGCAGGAGCTGTAGGGGCTCCCTAGCTGGCATGGTAACAGGTTTGCATCCTGTGCAGGGATGTGCAAAGAGATACAGCTAACAATGCTCACCTCTCAGTCAAATTTGCATGCTAGCATTTACCATTTGAGGCTTGTGGACCATCTTAGGTAAGCAAGGACCTGAAATACAGTAGAAAAAAACAGTGCAACTCTGCAGAAAAAAATATTACTGCCTAAAGTGAGCAAGCTGAGAGCATGTTATTCAAATAATAGTAACAGTTGGAAAATAACTTATCTTGACATAAGTTATTGATCCTGCAGTCTAGGTATACCATATCACTAAGACAGTTTTCGAATGCTATCTGGATGGTTCCTTCTAAAAAGTAATCCAGTATATCTCAGTGGCATAGGAAGTCCAGTAAGTAATACAATCCAATCCATATATCATAACATGTCTGTGCTTTGCAGATTAAGGGCTAATTTCAAGCCTAAAAAGCCTGGAGTGGAGAGGCTGCAATACCTGGGTAGGAGCTGGAGCCCCAGTGGGGACTAGTGCTGGGACATGTCCTTGGCAGTGCAAGGTGGGGTGGAGGGGACTTGCAAGGCTGACAAGAATCCATCCCTAAGCAGGTTTCTTCATTAAATTCAATTCCTTTGAGAAAGTATAGAAGGACAGGGGGCAAGAATCTACATTTTCAGGCAGCTCTCCTTCCCCCTTACAAAACAAAATAGACCATTTTCATTATTGTTTCAACAAGTGAAACTCAGCAAGTCAGCCAGCCATCTTACTTCTTCCTAGCTGACTTCTTCATGTGATTCTCTGAACCCTTACAGCCCTGTTTGCTCTGATGTTTTACACAAGTGTCTTGTCAGAAGTGGGTCTGGAGAAGGATATTGCTAGACAGTGTTGAAATAGGACCCTCCTCCTGGCCCAGGGCCCCTTCCTGGGCTGTGTGTCCCACCAGCCCAGTTCACAGCCAGTTGTCTGAAACAGCGCTTCAAGTAAAGCGTTTGGGAGGCTGGGGCTAAAACAAACTTCTGAGAGGGCTGGTGATGGAGAACTTATGTATTCACTGAGTTTAAGAAAGAATTGTACTGAAAGGACCAGAGGAGCTACACAGTAAACTGGTTGTATCATTACTTGCACCCCTGTGCCCGGCTGATCCTGGGCCACCAGCACGGTGGCACAGGAGTAACTTTTTGAATCATGTGTCTGATTTTAATTGCCTGCTCCAAAAAATACACTGCCTTACCATAATGGGGAGGAAGCTTCCCACAGCAGGCATGGCCTCAAGAGCCATTAGAGACCTTAGAGAGGGCCAGGTCACTCAGTCCTTCTGCAGGAAAGGACTGGTGGAGCTGCAGGAGCAGCAAGAATATTTCCCCAGGGGAAAGGAAAAAAAGTTGCCTTTTGTCCCTCTGAGGTGATTGACTTTCTGTTTTCCCTCAAATGCCAGTGAGTAATTTGGAGGAACATGTGTAGCAATAGTAGCATAGTATTTACTAACTGTAATTGGAAAAAACTGTTGCTCCTAACCTCAACTTGCAGTTAAGCAGTGTTCAGGGCATCTAGCCAAGCACGCTGAAAAAGACTGATGGGTAGGAAAAGGTGTGAAGTATGAGCCACCACCTCTGCTCTTCACACATGGCTTGTTGTTCATGGCTTTTGAGGGTTTGATTTCTCAGCCTACGTGTGGTTCCAGAGGAAAAGAAGAAGGGACCTACATGTTCATTTTCTGCGTAAACTCTTCAGTCTTGTTTATCACTTGGGAGCAGCTTCCAACCTCAGATATTGGCTTCCCCATGCAGTTTGCTGAAGGCGAGAAGGTCAAAAGTGTTGTCAGGCATTGGAACAGGCTGCCCAGGGAAGTGGTTGAGTCACCATCCCTGGAGGTGTTTAAAAGATGAATAGATGAGGTTCTTAGGGACATAATTTAGTGCCAATGTTAGGTTAACAGTTAGACTCGATAATCTTGAGGGTCTCTTCCAACCAAAATGATTCTATGATTCCATGAAAATCACCCCCAGCACTTTTATACTAAATACAAAGTGTAACCTGTGTCTTTGGATTGGGCTTGCTCTTCAAATTTCTTAGGTTTTTTCTGCTATCGCATATGCATTGCCCTACCAACACAGTGACTTTGTCATTACCCATGGGGAGCCACATCAGGGACTAATAGGATGAAGCGATAGGGCTATAGGGCTTTTTTTTCTTACAGGTTATCGTCTTGAATGAAGAGTAGGTCAGCAGTAAACAAAACGCTGTCACCCGCTGATGGCCTTCTGATGCCCTGAGCAAAATAAGTTGTTGCCCTCAATCTGCAGTCCAAGAGACAAGTTTGTGTATCGCAGCACCTCAGCGTAACTGATGCTAAGTGCCACTTCTGAGAGACAAATGGAGAAGGCACAGAGGTTGATGGGGACTAACTCTTAGAGTTTTGAATTTAAGGTCGTAATTTATGAAGATTTTGTACTTATTCCAAGTCACCTGAATCTTATCTTCCAACATGCCGAACACAGCATATTCCATGTTGAGTATCATCTTCCAGTGTGCTTTTTCAAGGCACCCGGTGTTTTACAGCTGAGCTGCATGTTCACAAACATGGAGACGTTGTTGTGTCACAGATGCTGATGTGGAAATGGGTGCTCCAATGTGCAAGCCTCTGCTCTTCTTCAAAAGAGGATCCTCAGCATAGAGTAGGTATACTTGTTCAGATAGAAATATGCAGGAGAATTGAATGTTTTGAGTAGGAGAATAGGCAAGATACGTTGATTGACAGCCAGCTGATCATGAGCCAGCAGTGTGCCCAGGTGGCCAAAAAGGCCAACAGCATCCTGGCTTATGTCAGGAATAGTGTGGCCAGCAGGACTAGGGAAGTGATTGTGCCACTGTACTTGGCACTGGTGAAGCCCCACCTCAAATCCTGTGTTCAGTTTTGGGTCCCACATATAAGAAGGACATTGAGATGCTGGAGAGAGCTCAGAGAAGGGCAGCAAAGCTGGTGAGGGGCCTGGAGCACAAGTCTGATGAGGAGCAGCTGAGGGAACTGGGGCTGTTCAGCCTGGAGAAAAGGAGGCTGAGGGGAGACCTGATCACTCTCTGCAACTACCTGAAAGGAGGTTGTAGCATGGAGGGGGTTGGTCTCTTCTCCCAGGTCGCGACTAACAGGACAAGAGGAAATGGCCTCAAGGTGCACCAGGGGAGGTTTAGATTGGATAGTAGGAAAAATTTCTTCACAGAAAGGGTTGTCAGGCACTGGAACAGGCTGCCCAAGGAAGTGGTGGAGTCACCATCCCTGGAGGTGTTTAAAAGGCATTTAGATGAGATTCTTAGGGACATGGTTTAGTGCTGGAGTTAAGTTACATTATGGTTGGACTCGATGATCCTAAGGGTCTCTTCCAACTGAAATGATTCTATGATTCTATGAAAACTGCTGCCAAAACACTATTTTACATATCACAAAAATGTCTATAGGCTGGGGAATGTGAGGGTGGTTTTTTTTGCAAGATCCTGAAGGTAAGGATTAACCAAGGTAGGTAGAACAGTAAATTAATTTTGTAAAGCTTTGTTCCTGAGTGCTGGCATGTGAAATCAGGGTGACTGATCTGAGAGTAGCATCACAGTGAACCACACACTTCTCTATGACAAAAAGCAGAGCATTATGGTGACCTGTTGGAGCAACTCCAGCAAGCTTAGTAGTAATTTGGGCTGAGTCGGTACAGGGGAAAAATAGCAGAGCAGTGAGGGAGAATTGCAAAGGATGTCTAAAAGCGTACTAACAAAGTGTTTTTATAGAGGCCACACACTACAATGCCAGAGATAAGAGACTTTATCTTGCTGTGTATTGAGAGTGGGAGTAATGTGAAGGGTCAACATGGGAAGAAATCTGCATTGACAAGCACTGAAAGTGTGTCAGACTAAAATAAGTGCTTTCAACTAATTAAGCATGTAGGATTGAAAGGGCTCTCTTGAGACATTGATTTCAGTTACATGCTCTGGGGTGAGTATACACAAACGTGTATGTATATGCATGTGTGTGCTGTCATATCATCCTTGCTATAACAATCCATCCTTACCATTAGGTCCAGTAGCCTTAAATTAGTTTGGTTCAGCATTTTTCTTTAACATTGCTTATGCTTTCACTGTTTTACCGGCTAATTAGTTTTTTTGTTTTCTCATGGAGCATGGCAGCAAGCTGAAATGAATATGGACTCATCCTGCAGAATAGCTGACCTAACAACAACCTCAGGTTTGCCCAGCAGGACTCCCGTGTTGCCTGCCTTCTTTCCCATTGCCCTGCAGGCAACACCAGTGCTGCCTTTTGTATCACTTCTGCTCACTTAGGTGGGGCATGAATGACTTCCCAGCTGGGTTGTGGTCTCTGAAGATGTAGAATTGGATTAAATGTTTGATTTCATGCATACACATACACAACTGAGGAAACTTTTGCCTAGTCCTGTATCTTCAGCTGCCCTGGGAATAAAGTCTGACCCTATTGGTGGTTTCTTTTTTTGCTTACTAACCTGCTTTCCCTGATGGGCTTCCTGCCATCTCTGACTGAACAAGGACCATGGAAACACCGTGGCTACACATACATTATTGAACATTTCAGATGTTTGTTAAGATATAAGTGTGTTGCGCTCTATCCAGAGCTTTCTGTCACCATGCATTAGAAGAGATGTGCACTGAGGGAGATTTCTTTGCTACAGAGCTGGGTGTGATGGGGTGGGGGGGTACGCACAATTGCACATATTCATGGATATGTATTATACAATACGTAGACACGTGCACCTAAAATAAAAATGCCATTCACCTCTCATGGGTGAGAAGGGCAACTCCACTAATGAAACCCTCCAACAGAAAACTGCTGTCTGTGGCTACATTTGTCACTATTTTGTAGCTGAAAGCATAAAGCTATTTCTCTCCCAGCCACTCTTGGAGGCCATGTAAAACATAGACCAGAGAACAGGAATAAAAGGAGAGGAAGAAATTGCTGGCTAGAGAAACTTCATAGGAATAAAAGGCTTGAATGTACCAAATACTGTGTATTTCTGGGAGGTTATTGTCTCTCCTGCAGTGACAGCTTTGAAATATCAAGTCCCATTCTGGCTGCTGTAACTTATTTGACCGAGTTAGGGAAAGCAATTAATATGTTCAAACACCACCAGCAGTGACTGAAAGCAGCAAAGCCAAGAATGGGATTAGCGTGTGGTACTCTTCACATAAGTGCATATTGCTTAACATCCTGATCTCCTTACATGTATAAGAACCACACGCTTCCCAGCCCTCTTGAATTATGTTTGTTCTTGTGCCAGTTAACTGCACACCAGGTAAATGCAAAATTCAAGGATCTGCACATTGAAATGGCATCCAAATCATATGCTTTCCAGTTTTTTAATCTCTCTAGATAACTGAACGCTGAGTAGACATAGAGTTTTGTCCACTTGTCCATTTTTCTCCTGAATAGCTGTTATTTCCATATGTGTGGCATAAAGGGAGGCAGAAAAATGTCACAGAAACCGTGGCTGAAATGTGAGAAGTTTCATCATATTGGCAAGAAATAAAACAATACAAAGAGCATAAAAGATCATGGTCTTTCTCAACAGTTTCTGCTGCCGGTGAGGCTTCTGCCTTTTTGCTTGAGTTTGAAAAATTTGCTAAATTGTCCATCCATGAGCACAGAACAGAATAATAACTGTGCTCATGTTATTGCCCACATGCAGCTAAAGCCTTAACTTGTTTTGTCATGTCTCCCCTCCTGTTTGTCTGGAGGGCAGCTGCAGCCCGTGCAGACGCAGTTGCGCTGGCTTTGATTTGAATGTGTGATTGCCGGTGGCAGGGGAGATGTGGTGATCCAGGCTTCAGCTCCAGATCGGTCACCCAAACCATGTCTTGAGGCCTAAGGCACTGGAGTTTGCTCCTCGTATCCGTCCTGGACTCAAGTTGTTCAGTGCAAAAAATGCTCAGAGATAATTTTGGTTTCTGCCTTGATAACAGCAAGAATAAGATATAATGATGTGCAAAGGCATTATAAACCAGGTTTTCCAGTGTGGGCTCCCAGAGAGAAATAACCAAGGAGCAGACCACCTGAAATGGGGCATCAGTCACCCATAGCCCTGTGACGGTGTGCACTGCAAGGACTGAAAGGGAAATGTCTGCACTGAACAGTGCCCTCATAGCCGTCAGAGTCCGCCAGGAAAGCAAAACCAAAAGATGTGACCAATGATGGGGACATCCCATTAAGATGCTGAAAAAATCCCAAAGATGCACAAGAGTGGCAAGGAAAAGGAGACAGGGGTTTGGGTATGCATTTTTCTATTTCACTGGGGATTGAGGGTCTTATGTGAGAGGCGTCCTGCTGGGTAAGTCCCAGCACCCTCCATGGCATCCCTGTGAAGCAGCAGACACAGAGGGAGCTGCTTTGAAAGTACTGAGCTTGCTGATGTATTGCACAAAATGTGGGACATGTACGGTGGAGGAGCGACTGTAGATTTTTATCAGCCTTGTAGGCTTAAACCCCCTGGGTGTTACAGCAAAGACACGAGTACTTGGGGGAAGAATACATTTGAGACATTCAGGGCTATAAATAAAATTCACATCAGACTCAGCACTTGCCTCAATGAAAAATTTATGCACTAAAATGCATGATGAAGTTGGATGTGTTGCCAGACTGCCTAGTCTTTGGGATAATCTGGTTTTCCTCAGAATTAATTTTCTTGCAATGTTTTGCATACAAACTTAGCAGTAACTCACTGCTGACCTGGGCAATAGGTGTGGAAGTTGGATCAGGTTGAACCCTGCTGCTGCTGCTCGCATAGGCCTGTTTATTCAAAGCTGTGTGAACATACGGCTTTCCTATTACACTGACTTTCACAAGAAACCTGAAATGGCTAGAAAAAATGGCATTTGCTAAAATGACAGCTCAGGCATGTTAACGCTGGAGGAGAAGGGCTCCCCAAGCAGGTCCTGGCGTGGTGCTGGTGGCCACAGCAGCCTTGGAGAGCATCCTGCATCCCTGCAGCACAGCGCGGAGAAGAGGTGGGTGCACAGCCCCCAGCTCCTCTGCCTCCTGCACAGTGCCTGGGTCATTAGAGCCTCTCATAAGAGCAACTGGGCTCTGAAAAAGGCTTATTTGCTAGTCTGATCCTTTTAAATTGTGTTTTTTGTCTCTTGGAATACAGATACTTTAATCAGGATTCAGCAGCTGCTGGTTCAGCCATGCTTGTGCAGGAGTTCAGGTTGTGGTGGCTCTGGGCTCTGTCCCTTAGCAAGTAGTCACCTTCCTTGCTTGCCACTCAGATCCCCTCCAGGCTCCACACTTCTTCACACTTTACACCAATTCATGTTTTCTCTTTGAATCGGGAAATTATCTTTCCCTCCCCATACCCGTGTCCCCCCCACCCTCTGCCCCCCCCACTTTATGGCAACTATAATACAGAAAGAAATAATAGAAAGTTGAGAAACAGAAGGAGCTTGAGTGGGGGAGGTAAGCATCTAGAGAAGCAGACGGAGTTGGGGAGGGAAAACCCCTGGATCTATCAAGTAAATAGAGCAGAAATCTTGCTTGGCCTTTGTGGTGTTATTATTAGAACAACCACGCTTGAGTGCACGAAAGCTGCACAACCTTCAAGCATCCACATCCAGCTCTGCCACAGCAGGATCTTTTTTCTGCTTTGCTAAATGAGGGAGGGAGCATGAATGAGAGGATATGAAGACAAGAATGGTCTATAAATGATAAATATGATCAACTTCAATGAAACAGCTGTTTGGAAACCTTCAAAAATCTTCTCATGAGAACAGCTATTAGTGTATGTCTGTTTGACATTGGCTGTCAGGAAACCAGCCAACGTTAATGGATCCACAGAATGTAATGGGGAATCCATTTAAATGGTCTCTTGTCATTTTGTCATCCCACAAGACCAAAAAAACAATTACTTTAACTCAGGAATGAAATGAACATGATAGTTTATATGATTCACTTGTATATTCTAAATTGATCAAAGTGCACACTAAAAATATATTAACAATCCATGTCTGATGCCTGAAATGCAGCATTTCCTGTATCTGTACAGGCTGCTTTTTCTCATTCAGTTTGGTGTCCAGCTGTTAATAATTTAAAGACTGTGGCTTTACAGTTTCTGTATTGCTTTATTTATTATGCATGTTATGATGATGCTGAGGGGCTACAGCCACACGCAGGTTCAGCATTGTGAAAACAGCCTGCGGAGTAAAACACCGAGTGAAGGGAACTGCTGGCTGGAAGAGATACCTGATCCCCATTTCACAGGACTGGGGCAGAGGGAGTGTTGATATTTAACCCAGGCTCTTAGCAGAGGTAGATGGTGAAGCTTTGACTGAACAGGTCTTCTGGATCTCAGCCCAGTGGTCTTTGAATAACCTTGCCACAAGGATGGCTTTTTTTATTTTTAGTGGAGGTGAGAGATGCAGCCCTGTGCAGAAAATCAGACGTTCAGTGGTCCTGAAAGCCCACAGTCCACTCCTGTGATTGCATCCTCTGGCTTCAGCTCCCAGCAATGGTGCAAAGGACAATGTGCAAGGAATGAAGTAGAAG
The DNA here is from genome assembly GCF_964273445.1 of Streptopelia decaocto. Classification (NCBI taxonomy): domain Eukaryota; kingdom Metazoa; phylum Chordata; class Aves; order Columbiformes; family Columbidae; genus Streptopelia; species Streptopelia decaocto. The sequence goes on from NC_138663.1 coordinate 104,832,898, forward strand.
CGGGTCCCACTTTTGACAGACAATCACATCTGGAAATCCCCTTCAGAAAGGGTGCAGGCTCACTCATTTACCAGTGAGCTTCTTTCTCTCTCTTTCTGTTTTCCGGGAAGTTTTTCTAGAGCTTCTCTGCCCTGAGGTTGGGATGCTGTTCTTCAAACATCCAGCCTAATTGCATTCGTGGCAGGTTTATACTTATTTGTCCTTGGGCCAGCATTGTCCTCTACCCTACCCAGTGCTTCTGCCTCCCTCTGAGCTTCTCCCCCACCACAGGCTGACAATATTCATCTCCTCGCAGCTTTTTCACCAGCTCTTTTAGTTTCTATTCTGGACTGCCTAGAAAATCCACTCCTGTCTTTAAGTATTCTACAGGACTGTTCTGTTCTGTGTATTGCGCAATATTTCTGCTTTCTTGGTATTAGTGGGGCGTATTCTCTGACACAGCAATTCAGAGTTACTGCAGGAGAAGGTGAGAAGGTTCGGACGTGCACTGGCTGGGGCCATGGCACAGGGTACTGGAAGCTTCTTAGTGCCCTATCATTTGAAGATAAGCAATGTAATTGTGCTTTATTTTTCCTTTGGTACAGCACTATGCACAGCTCTGCCAGGTTTGCCAGCTAAGGGAGACTTGGATGGCTAAGAGGTCATGCTATTTTAGTAATATCTCTGAAGAGCAATGTGTGTCTACAACCGTAACTGTGTAGTAGAATTGTTTTAGCTAGGTTTCATTTTTAAGTCTCACACAAAGTATAGTAACCCAACTCCCACTCTTCTTATTTGTGAAACACAGCTGCCAAAGTGAGAAGAGCTTTCTACAAGTTAAATTTTGCAGCAAAATCTATTCTAGTCTAATGAAACATGTGAACATTTGACAAGTAGGTAAAACTTTCCACTCACTTACTGAGCTTCATCACAGAGAACTACTAGAGCTGCAGTCTAGACAGATTTTTTTCTGGGAGTAGGAAGGAACTGCTTGTGCCTGCCATTTCATTAGCCTCCAGGGTACAATTTGTAATCATGAATATCACAAATCCTCAGCAATATAAAGAATGGGTGGGGTATCATTACTATCACTTGTAAATTTTTGTCCTGAGATGAGCTTCCCAAGGAGACAGTACAGCTCAGAACAGGATCGAGGCATTTTATTTTGTGTTTCAGTATGTTGTCTGTAAAATAGACTTAGTGCTTCCTTGCCCTCAAGGGGTAAAGGAAATATGAAAATCAGCTAATGATGGTGAGATATTCACCTACTGCAGTGGTGACAGACAGACAAGCTATCAAAAGCTCTGCTTGAGATTTGGCAACATTACGTTATTGCAGTGTCTATCATTTAGTAAGTAAATCCTCATTATGAACACCTAGAGGTTGCTGTCATTCATACTACAGACACCCCCACTATCAATCATTTTTTTTCTCACCCTGATGCTGTTCCTTGCACTGACACCGTGGCCAGTTGCATAGAACAGCACTACAAACATAGAGTGAAAACCACCTGCAAAAACCCACTGAGAAGCAAAGTAAGGCTCCCTACTGGACGGAGAGTTTGAGGTCCCTTCAGTGGTGCTGAAGCTCTGAGAACCTGAACTTCAGCAGGTCTATCACCATATTATACCACCACTTTCATCCTGACATCCACAAAGTTTTGTGAACTGGATTTTTTTCTTATTAAAGAATAGCATCCCACACATGGCAGCGTGGTTCCTGGGTTTCTCCCATTGTGTCTGCTTCCTCCTTCTTCTCCTACAATACTTTCCCTGTTCGTTTCTCTATACAAAGCACACTGGTATGCCTTTGGCCCAGGTGAAAGTTGTTTTGCATCAAAGAAAGCAACAAAACCAGAAAAAGCAAAACCTCCAAGCAGCTCTCTGACATGTTGCACTCACTCCCCTTCAAAAAAGGGCAACTACTGCTGAAGATTGGAGAGCGCAAATGCATTGAAAGTAGATGGGAGAAAGCCCCGAAATGTGCAAGCTCCTTGATTGGAGACAACATACTGCTGCAGATGTTTCATCACCAACCCCTTTCTCTGGCTTAGTTTCCCTCTTGGTGGTGTCCCTTAACAGCAGCATGTCCCTTCTTCTCTCGTGGAAGTGGTGATGGCCCTGCTGGACAAGGGCTGGGGGCTGTCCTTGCTTGGAGCAATAAAAACAATGTAAGGGACGAGTCCAGACACAAAATACCCATCATCTCATTGAACAAGGCAGGTGCTGGAGGAGGGGGCTGGCACACAGGGTGGGTCTCTAACACAGAGTTACAAATCCCTGGTAATGCTCTCTGTGTAGGAGGGCTCTGGCCATCAGCATTGCACAGGACCGTGTTGAGATTGAAGCCACCTCTGCTCTAGCTCTCTTGCCAGAGAGGGGATATGCTAGGGAGAGCAGGGCCAGGGTGTACTGCCCTGCTTGAGAGAGATGAGGGCAAAGGAGAGGAGCACATGGCTGGTGGAGGCACCAACCCAAGGCACGCTGGCTGTTTAGCTCCTTGCTGGGAAGGGAACTCCAGGAGGCACCTCCACTACCCTTCCTCCTGTGTGTGAGGGACCCTGCCAGCATCACGCTGCCTTGTCCTGTAAGCAAAACAGGTGCAGCAGCTCCTTGGCATTAGAAGACGAGATGACTGGAGAGACTGTATCAATGCCTTTGTTCAGCCTGGAGAAGAGGAGACTGAGGAGACACCTCATCTCGGTCTACAGCTTCCTCACAAGGGGAGGAGGAGGGACAGGCGCTGATCTCTTCTCTTTAGTGACCAATGACAGAACCTGAGGGAATGGCAGGAAGATGTGCCAGGGGAGGTTTAGGTTGGACTTTAGGAAAAGATTCTTCCCCCAGAGGGTGGCGGAGCACTGGAACAGGCTCCCCAGGGAGGTGTCACGGCCCCAAGCCTGACAGTGTTCAAGAAGAGACTGGACAGCACCCTCAGACACATGGTGTGAACTGTAGGGTTGTCGTATGCAGGGACAGGAGTTGGACTTGTTGATCCTTGTGGGTCGCTTCCAACTCAGGACATTCTACGATTCTGTAGAAGAAGGAGCAAGCCCAGTGCTGTAGCTGAGGACATACCCTGTGCTCTTGCTGCTTTATGTAGGTTGATGAGCACAGGTGTAACAAGCCTGCTCCACTCTGCCAGCCACAGCAGAGCCCTGGCACCCCCCATAGCCCTCTTTTCCTGCTTTGGCCCTTGGAAATCTGGCTCCTGCATACGCTGAGGTTGGGAACATCTCCCCTGAGAAATTCTCTCAGACCTTTAGTGGACTTGGTTCATTTAATTTTCGGAGGCAGAGTTCCGGGATTTCCCTGTGGAGGAATGGAAGTGTTCCTGAACCTCAGAAGTCCCCGTCTATTAAGGGAACCTCTTTTGATAGATGGCAGTTAAAGTCACTCAGCAGGGTGGGCAGTTAATCTCAGTCATTACACCCTGGAAGGCAACGGGCTAGCAACCTGTGTCAGAAATTAGTCATGTATAACATGATGTAGTGAAAGAGCATATTGGCAGGAGAAGAGGTAAATGGGAGACCTATTCCGCCCTCTGCTCTTGCTTGAAACATCACTGTGGAAAGGTTGCGCAGCTTCTTTGCATTTTCATTTTGCTGCCTATAAAATTATTATCAGTTTAGTCCATGTATTTCACATCGATATAGTAGCATTTCCTCCAGAGAGCTATTTTCAATCTGACAAAAGGGCATTGTCTAAAGGCTAAATGGTATAATGTGGTATGGAAATACGAAGAAGATAATGGTTGCTCTGATTTGGTGGGAGGAGACGTGCTGTATCATCACCAGTGCCAGTTCTTGGCACTGGTCTTCCAAGCGAGAGCCTTTTCTTTTCAGCTAGGTTGATATAAGAGAGGCTAGGAGTCTTACCCCGTATTCTGTTTTTATCCTACAGCTGTCTCCAACCTGGATGCAGAGAGCAAACTGAGTGTCTATTACCGAGCACCTTGGCATCAGCAAAGAAACATCTTCCTCCCCTCCACCAGACCTCCTTGCGTGGAGGAGCTGCACCACCACGCCAAGCAGCACCTGCGAGCCCTGCGCAGAGGTAGGTGCCTCTTCTCGCTCCAGCTCCAGCTCCATGCATGTGACACCTCTCCATGGTCCCCGCTGGGCAGCAGTGGTGTACTCAGGCACAGGCACAGGGCTGTGGGCGCTGGTCTCCGCTGGGACTTAGGTACTCAGGCTAAGAAATAAATCTGAAGAAATTCTAGCATTAGAAGAGGTCTTTTGGCTTTTCTCTGCTTACTTGAGTAGAGCTGAAAAGGACTTTTTATTTTCCATTTTAAATTCTTTGTTTAAATGTTTTTCTATTAAAGTGGATATGTCTGAATTTTAAGTGTGTGCAAATTCATGCTCCAGCCCTAAAAGGCTGGAGGTACTGAGTGTATGAACAAGGCCATCTTGTCTCCCTCCGCTAAACAGATGTTAAACAATGCCTCAGCTCCAGGACAAACAAGATTTAACTTCCCAAGGGCTGAAACTGGAGCCCAGGGGTATTACAGAGTCTCCACAGAAACTGAGCTGTCTGCGTGGGGTTTCTAAGCATGATACTGGAGGAAATATGCATCCTTCAAGGGTGACAGCTGAAAGCCAGGTGATATGCCAAACAGCTTGGGAGGGTAGGGAAGGTGTCCCCTCCCAAGACCAGGGAACACCTCCTGGCATTGCCTGGCAAACAGGAGAGACCTGTAGCCTCAAAACCAGAGCAAAGCGGGAGCAATCAAGGTCACAACCAGGCTCCTGAATCCCTGCCACTAAGGGAATTTGCTAGGCACAAACATCTGAATGGCCCTACAACAGCACACTACCGGGAAGGCAAAAGATGGGGAAAGCCCAGTTTTCACTGGGAACCTAACAAAGAGAAAATTCTTACCAGAAGCAAGTAGAAGTAGGCAAACAAGCCTGTCTTTCTTCTGAGCCATAAGGAAGGAGAAAATCCATGCAAGTCACCCTTAAAATGTCCAGCAGCAGCCTCCTGTGTTGGAATTGTTTTGCACCATCAGCTGTCACTGCCTTGCTCATTTATTATTGTTATCAGGTTATAATAATAATCGATAACTCAGGTCTGCAGAGCATCTGTTAGCTGGATAAAGCATTCCAATTAATTACTGCATTTGAACCTTTGTACAGATCTTAGCTCAAGAACACACTGAGGGTGCAGTATGTCTTCACAGCACTGCAAAGAGTGGTACAGCCGAATTGCAATCACAGTAGTGCGGGAGTAGAGCAGAGGCTGGCTTTTCTGTTCTCAGCAGCTCTGGCTTGCAGTTGTCCCAGGAGCAGGCTGATCTCTGCCTGCCATCTTGTGGGCAGGAGAAATCTGACAGCAGCACAGGGAGGCAGCTGTCAGAAAATGCCTCATCATTTTCAAGCTACAAATCTCAGTTTTGGCAGCTTCCCATCCCCCGTGTTTAATAGCAGCTGTGCAGGTTCAGCAGGCAGCTTGTCGTGTGCTGCTTTATTTTATTTTCCAAATAACCAAATGTATTGGAGTGAAATTATCATCTGAAATTTACCTGAAACATGTTTTTTTGTGTCTCAACTATTTCTTCTATCAGAATGTCGTTATCTCTTTATCTGTTTAACCAGGAGTAATTACAACTAAATGTTAGATCAGAAAACAGCTATGCTAGTAACAAACTTTTTTGGCTGGACCATGGCTATGTACATCAGGTGAATCCATCATCCCCTTCCAGCAGCACTCCATGCAAAGAGTAATTATCTGACCATCATCTAAAATTAGGGATGGGAAGTCCATGAGCATTGCCTCATTCACATGGAAGGTTTCAGAGACTTGGGAGTGATGGTGGAAAAGGACTGAATATTGTGAGCTGTTGGTGAAGGAAAGCTCCTCTGGGCCTGAGGTAGAGAGATTTTGACTTTTCCAGGATGATCTCCATACCAGGACACAGAACTGCTGCTGCAACAACCTTCATGATGTCAAGCCAAAGCTCAGGACCTGGTGCTTCTGTGCAGCCAGGGAAGGAAATCCTACACGGGGCTGTGTTTCCTTTTTTCTCCTCAGAGAGGTATATTTTATATGGGTATTGCTCAGGAGTTACTGCATCTCAGTGTTTCAGGTCAACAGGAGCTGCAGGTTCGCATCGGGAATCAGGCCTCAGGTCCCAAGTGCCTAGAAAATAGCTCCTTTATCACCAAGATAAAGGGTATAAATCCTGTTTGGGGACAATTCAAGTTTAGCGCACACACCGAGGTGTGTTGTGTGAGTGTTGTTCTTCCAGGGGCTTGGATGTCGGGTAAGTGCTTGTCCTCTTCAGTTGCAACAGGGATCATGGTCAGTGGAGAAGGACCTTCATCTTTGGAGTCCATGTCCTGTTCATGTCTCTGTTGTGCTGTTAATGGAGATGTTTATATGTTTTTACAACTCTGAAAGACTCATGTCTTCTTTCTCCTCCAAAACAGAACATCGAAGCCGAGGTGATAACAGAGAGCAAAAAGTCCAAGGCCCCATCGCTGTGGTGGCTCCCCCATTTCCTCCATTCCCGGCAATCTCCAGTCAAAAGAGGCAAGCGATAAAGGACCGGCACTTCCTACCAGTAAGTCTTTCACTACAGCTATCACACACCAACACATTATTAGCATGATGGGACCTAAGCATGACAGTGCTTCACAAGTGACCCCCTCACCCCTAGCCTGTGCAAGGTACAACACAGCTGACCTTAAAGACTGTCGGCAGCGTAACTCAGGTCGCAGCTTCCAGCAGCCAGCCCCAGGGTGGATGTTTCCATTGAGAAACCTCTTATTTTCACACATGGCCAGCACACATATGTTCTCATTCATACACTCCTTCACGTTCTCCACTCCTGCTTTAGGTAGCACTTCCAGGATCCTCCTGTAATTTCAGTAAATGCTGTAATTTTAGCCCTGGCATTAGCATTGCCAGGAGACAAAAACTCAAGGGCTTTGAGTGCTGGCTTGAAGTTCACATGTGCAGACAGACCCAGCAGCACTTCTCCAGCTACAAGGAATGACAGTTCCCGCATATAAATGGGCAATGGCCCTGTTCTGCGTTGTCCACCTCTGTGCATTTTTTTCAGATGGTTCATGTCTCACACATGTCCCTGCAGCCAGCCAAGTGGGAAAACTAGCTGAAGATCTGGTCCTGGGTGTCTGTGCTGACTTGCCACTGCTGCACTAATTTGAAATCAAGTTAGTGTTGACAATATGGTATTTATCGTTGTTCAAGGAAATGTACCAGATCCAGAAGTTTAACTCTGATTGGTTTCCTAGTGGTTTCAGCAGGACTTGGGTACCTCTGTGGCTCTGGGTGTTTGACCCATGAAAGGGTCATAGTAGTTACATTCTACCCTGTGTTAAAATTCATTGCATTCCTCAAACGATTTTAAACTCCGCAAGTCAGACCTGGATTTGACTTTTAAGCAATGTGTATGTCTAGTGCCAGCCCTTAGTGTAAGGACAGATTTGTCCTGCATCTGCAGGTACAGGGACAGTGGTAACTACAGGGATGCTACACAAATGAACACATTGTAAGTGTGTAACTACTAAATAGTCACTTACTTAGCTTAAAAATCCAAGTACATTCATCCTATTATACAGGATATATTATATAGGATTATATTAATCATATGGAAGCACTATAATGGTAAAAGAGTCACAGTGTAAAGCACTTGTCCAGGGACCAAAACATCATCTCGCCAGTCCACAGGAAGAGAGGAAGAGTTTTGTTTCTCATTTGAGAGCATGAAATGCATGTTAAGGTTTTGATTAGTTTGACTATTCTGGCTTTTTCCTGCTTACCTAGATAATTTCAAGGAAAGCATCACCATCACTGCAGGCTTTGAACTGGTTAAATTTTCAGGCCTTATGTTTCAACTGAAAGAAGATACCTTGATGTTAAGGGACAGCATACAAAAGAGTTCCAAGACAGAAAGGAGAAACAGACTTACCTGTTTCTTCTTGATATGTCATCACCAAAGCTAGTGCTAGTGTACTCATTGAAAGGTAAAGGAGATGTGACCCCCATGTTATGGATCAGAACTAGTTACAGACAATAGTTTGGACAGTATATTGAACATAAAGCTCTCTTAGAACCAGGTGGGGAACAAGGCATGTCTTTTGAAATTGTATGCTCAGTGGGGAAAGGCCTGAATCTTTGCTGTGTTTGGAAAACAACCAGTGTGTTTTAGACATTGCTTCCATCTGTGGAACACAAAATAATAATAAACAGTGAGCAACCCTCTGAGTTCTGTATTAGCTGGCAAAATTAAGTCATGCTGAAGGCAGATGTCTTGGCTTTATCAGCAAGTCCACCTTTTTCTTTTCAAGAGAGAGAATATTAAGCTTTTTGCCCACCCATATTGGGCCTTTTATTGGAAGTTGACCAGGTTCAGTGTTCCCCTAAGGATGAACAAACCAAAGCTCCTTGAGGGTTGTCGTCCTATCGATTTCAAGGCACTTGGCAATGTTCTGCTTTGGTAATTGCAAATACTCCGAGGCCAGAGTACTTCAAAGTGCCTTGACCCGTTTTTTAGAGAACTCCTTGTTCGTGGAGCAACTGTAAAAAGAGAGAACAAGGCAAAATGAAGCTGCACATGAATGCTCTGTCTGGCAGAAGGTTAATCAGAGATTTTTACAAGACACTGCAACAATGAATAGCTAATTGATATTTTGCCAACCATCATGACTTAATGATATAATTACAAAAGAAAGTTGAGAATGCTGTTATTGGCTAGCTTGCCCTTTTTTTGGCATAAGTTCTTTGTCATCTGCAAATGTGTATCTGCTTCAGAGGCTGTTGGTAATGTTTGATGTCTGATTCCAGTCAACTGTATCATCTATTCGTCAATGAACTAAAGGTGTTAAATCCCACAAGAATTTTTATTTGTGGTATAGCAGTGTGTTCTGTATACCACTTTTCTGATGCATTGGAAAGGTACTGGTGAACGCAATATTAAACAATAAATGCCCCCTTCTTCATTTCTTATGAATTCAGAAAGTGATCAATTAAAACCTGGGAATTTTTTTAAAATTATAGGATCTGACTTTTCCAAACTGCATATCTAAGTTAAAGGCATGAAATAAGTGGCTTGATTTTGAAAAAAATGTTCCCATTACCACTGTGAGGACTAGGAGAACTATCACTACTGAGAGATACTGCCAAACAGGTCACCTATGTCTAGACCAGCCAAGACTTCCATCTTAGTACATTTCGACTACTGTTTATATTGCTACCAATTAGGTGGTTATGAGCTTTTCCAAATATCTTGTATATTGTATAGTAAAGCTAGAGAAAATCAGCCACAACAGATGAAGATTCACTTCAAAGCATGACTATGTTTACAAGGAGAAAGATGGTAAAGTCCCACAAATTCCAAGAAAGGCCAAATCAATTCAAGCCCAAAGCAACTAATGCCAGTGTAAATGGGCCTGGAGGGATGTTTTGTACTGTTCCATCACAATGTCACTTTGTCATGGAGAAGAAGTAAAGAACTAGAAATGACACAGGACCTTTTCTGTCTCAGGCAAGACAAGTTTGGAGTTAGCTTTACAGTCTGCTCTTGTTGCAGGAACTGTCCCGATTTGTCTGATGAAAGACCTGATTAACCCACAGCCCAGAAGGGGATCCTTCAGGAAAGAGTATAAGAACAGGGCATGGTTTATGCCGTTTATTGTTGCATGATTTGTCCTTCCAGTTTCATACAGAAATTAGTTACAGAACTCTTGAGCCAGAGATCAAACATAGAATAGCCAACAAAGAACCTTTCTGCATTGATTTTGAGACTTGTTTCATCTACTTTTTTAGCAAATTTACACCTTTGGCCTCAACCACCTCCTGTGACAGTGACTTCAATAATCTGTATGAAAACAAATCTTTTAATTGTTTCCTGATGCCTCATAATTTCATTGCATCTCTTCTAGTTCTTAGACTGTGAGAAATAGTGAGCTCTGATTCCCCATTTCCTTTCTCCATGCCCCTCCTGTTTTTGCAGACATGATTTTACTTTCCTATCCATTCCAGTCATTCATTTTTAAAGCTGAAAAACTCTAGCATACTTAGTCTCTCTCTACGCAGAAGAACTATACAACCAAACACATTTATAAGTATCATTCATTCAGGCATTTTTGCCAATGGAAAAAAAAAATCTGAGGTGAGTACGAGGAAGGTATGAACTTGGGAAAATGAGGGAAATATTCCTTATACTTGTTCCCATGACAACCCTGCCTGTAGCACTGCTGGGGCCAGTCACTGAGTGTGAAGATGCTGTGTCATTCCAACTGCATTTCAGCCTTCTCTCGCATTTTCTCTGCATTTTTTTCTTTCTCTGGTTTTCCCAAGTCCAGCCAGCCAGGCTACAAAATCTCAGTGCTCAAGTTCAGGATGTCATGGGACCACGCTTTCTCAACCCCCTCCTGGCACAGCTGTTATAATAAAACAAGGAAGAGAAAGCAAGGAACGCATAATATTTGGAAAATCACACTCACAATCACACAAAGTTCAGTGTCAGGTTGTTCGGAATTACAATCTGAGCAGAAATCTAAGGGACAAGACGCAGGAGGTTGTTTTCCAGTCAGGCTTTGCCTCTCCCCAAGACCTCAGCTAGAGCAAATGTGAAGAGAAAATAATGCATCAGGTAATCCTATTCCACTTCCCCGCCATTTAAAAAATATTCCCTGTGTTCTGCCTTAGCATGCTTTGTACAGCAAAGGGAAACACAACTGAATGTACTAACTTTCACATCGTTTTGTACTGAAACCATACAAAGCCTCAGAAAAAAATAACTGAGTTAAGGGCTGGGCACAGGTTGGGCTATACAGTTTCTGTGTGAAAATACTGCCTGTAGCTGTTAGAAATAAAACCTACCTGGCATTACTCATTAGAATGAACTTGTATAGCCCTATTTGTGCAATAAACATAATACCTACTACCCCATATCATGGGATGATTATTTTGTACCTTTGTCTGCTGGAATGCCATGTGTGGTGTGACTTCTGTCAGAAAACATGTCTTTTCTTTGTCTTTACCTTGTCAAAACATTAGATCAGTACATTAATCGCTAAAGGATTGTCAGTACTTTAACTGATCACGTTTGTGATGCTCAAAAAAAAAAAAAAAAGAAGAAGAAGTAGAAAACACCTACAAGCAGATAAAACAGAAACTGGAGGAAAATGAAACGTACTGAAATATAAACGTTGTGAGCAGGGCTGTGTTTTGCAGCAGAAATAGCAGAGTCAGAAATATTCCCGTTGTTTTCTCTTCAGCATCAGTTGACTGCATAAGTAAGCTGCTGTATAGGTGCGAATGTTAATTCCTAATTAAGTAGTCAACTGTACTCTGAAAACACTGGAAAGCTGCTAACCTTTTATTAGTATTTCTTCTCATTTTACCAGACCTTTAATTTTTCCACCATACAAATCAATACCATTTTCTTGTGAGTTAATGAAGCAGCAGGCTCTCTGTTTTACAGGCAGACGGGGAGGTTTCACCCAGTGCCACAGGAGTCAGTACTCAGCTCACATGAATGTGGGATTAAACGCTAGTTTGCACTTATTCTACATGTTACCTTTCCAGTATTTGAATGTTTGCTTTCAAACACCAGATCAGGATGTACAGTTAATAAGTACGTATTATTTCTGTGCTCACGTAGGGTGAAAGCATCCTGCAAATGTTCTGTCTGCTGTTGGAAATAGACTACACATGATGCCTGCAGACACTGAAGCTTCATGCTAATGCTCTGCTCGGGTGAATATCACCTGCTTTATTCATAAGGTTGTCCTGGGAAGGAAATTTCCGCCACCTAGTGCCACAGAAGCCTGAAGTCAGAAATAATATTGATGCCTTATGCTTTTTATTAGCTGCAACTTTTGGGTGGCAGGCATAAAAAACAATCCTCTGGAGATCACTGCTGTGGTGCTAGCCACCTCCTGCCCTCACCAAGGCTGTGTTGGTGCTGCCAGCACCAGCCCTGTGCTGCTGGGGCTGTCACTCAGCCACCGAGATGTCCTGCGAGGTAATTCCTTGCCTACATGGTCAAACATGGTTGAGGAGAAAGGAATCAACTCAGCCATGCCTAAATTTGATAAACATGTTGAGGATAAATGCTCTTAATGAGGCTTTAGCATTCTGAAGACATCTTTAATTGCCTGAAGAAAAGTTAGTTTATTCTTAGGTTTATGTTTTTCCCCTTGCCATTGCACTATACTCAATATGCCCTGTGCACTAACTTTGAAATCCCAGTATCTCCTGTAATGCTGTTGCTATAAGTAAGGTACATGATTTAATGCAAATGATGCTTCTTGCACTAGTCTTCCCTTATATCTTGAAGATCCCAAACAGCAGTAGCATCTCAGAGCTTTGGGGGATAGAAAACAGAAGAGGAGCTTAAATGGTATTTTTACCATCTTATTGGCCCATTCATTTCCTTCTCCAGATCCCAGCTCTGGGACAGTAAGTGAGGCAGGCCCATAAATTGCCAGGCTGGCAAGGCTGTCAACTGCTAAATTGCTTCTTTGTCACTGCACTGATGGAGTGCAAGATTTTCATTTGCTAAAAGGGTGAATAGTGTGTCCTGACATAGGTACCTGCAAGTGACACAAGGCTTTTTCTAAAATCAGTGGGGAGAGTGTTCAGGGGTGCTTCATCTTACCTCAAATTAGATGCTGAAGGAAGGTGAGCTGAACTGCTCTGTGGCAAAGCCCCTTTCTCTTTCTGTGTAGGGCAAGCCTTGTTGACTCATTCAGACTTGGACATCTGATTGTAGTGCACAGAAACTGAAGACTTTCACATTGAAGAGATGAAGTGCACTGAGAAATAAGATCACATGCACATGCAACTGAGATTTTTGCTGCAAAGCATTTTCATGAGCACAATAGCACCTCTGCAACTGAAGTTGATGGGATAGCTCAGAAAATAAAGCTGCTCACATTTGTCAGTGATTGCAGAATACATCCCTATTCAAGCATTTATGCACTAGCTTGGTTTCAAAGCAATCTTAGCCCATTAAAGAAAAATGCCTATTTAAAATATTCTGGCTTTGTATTTAACAGATTATCACTGTTGCTGTTTGCCAAGCACACCCACACAAAATAAATTCACTTTGAAAACTGCCTGTGTTTTGCCCATCAGACCAGAACAGCCTTGGGTATATAATAATTTCTTGCTTAATTATGTGTTTACCCAGGACATTTAGATTCTGGTCTTCTGAGTGAATGAGGACATTTGAAGAATGGCAGCTCTCTCTCCTCCAGGATGGAGGTGTCAAAATGTTGAGGCTGCTGCTATATCTCAGCGTGCCTTGGCTGCCTGGCAGTAGGCACCACATGGGAACAGACAGTAGGTGACCTCAGGACCCTTTGGCCAGGTAGCAGTGGCACCAGCTTTCCCAGGAGCACCGCTGTGACAGCAGGAGCTGAAATTTTGCTGGTTACCTCCATTTTTGTCCTACCTCTTCATGGTAGGAACTTAACCAAGGAAGTTTGTCCTGCTGTGTTTTAACAGGGACCTGAGACTTCAGCACATCAAATGATAGCTGTAGATACATGTGACTGTGTGGGTGTTTTTTTGGAGGTGTCAGGCAGAGCAGCACATGGGGTTGGTAGGGAAGTCCTGCACCAACAGGACAGAAGGGTAGCCAGACCTTGCTTGTGTCAGCTGTAGCCCACATGACTTTCTCCGAAGCCAAAGTCAAGGTCCCGCTGTTTCTCCTGGGAGGTTTGCCCTGAGCAGCTTGTGCATGTAGCTGTGATTGGAGCTTGGGGCAGGAGGTCCCTCCTGTCCTCTTCTCCTTGTGCACTGAGTAGGACCATCATACGCTTTTGTGGGGCATTGCAAGGATTTTCATATCCTGAACTCTTGCCACCTCAGCAGCATTTGCATCCCCCTGTCTCAACCCCCACCAGAGATCATCTGACACCTTCCATGGGAAAGCTGAATTTCAGTTCAAACCCTGATCCCATTAGCTGCAGTCAGTCTGCTCAGAGCAGGTGACTGGAAGCTCATCTGGAGGACCAAGGGTGAAATCATGCTTGGGTATCTAAAAAGTAGACTGAACTGGTTGATGTATTCAGTACCTCCACAGCCTTTGTTGCATGAACAGAAGAATTTGTCCTGTGATAAGGACTTCTCCCCGCTTGGGAGAACTGGTTTTGCATTGACCTGGGTAGAAACTGCCTGCTGGAAATGTTAACTGGGAACAGTCCTTTTTTGATGTCCCCACTCTGCTCTCCTGTAAGGCTTATGGGCACCTCATTTGGAGGCTGCCTTTGGTTTTAGTCCTGCACATGGGACTAGAGCAAAGCAGGAGGTGTTGCACCATCTAGGAACAGAGTAGGACAAGATGGAGAATTAGGCCTTTTGAGACTCATTGCAACTTTTCTTTTGAGGGGAGACCATATAATGCAAAGTCTTTCAAACTGATGCTGGTTGTTCATCTATGGTGCTGATAATGACTGGGAAGAAAAATGTTCATAAGATTATTTGTCAGGTCTGCTAACTACTGCAGGGGGAGATAATAACCTCCACCGAGAAATACATGCTAGAGCTTTCCAGTGTGACCAACAGACCTGTTTTCTTTATCTCCTTTTTTGTTTTATTTCCTATTTCAAAAGAAATCACCCTGCAGTTCTTGTTTTTGTAAAAAAGGACATTGCAACAAACAAACCAGAGTTTCTGCCAGATGAGGATTTCAGAGGTGCAGGGATGCTGTGAGATCCAGGACATCATGGGCGTCACTGTTTGTCCTTTCAAGCGTTACAAAAAAGTGACAAAAAGCCAATTGGCTGTTGTCATCCTGACACAATGATTGCAACCTTAGAGATGTAATGATAACATCAGAAAACCTTAGCAGTCAATTTATTTGAAAAATCACCCTCAGGACTACCATTATTTATATCCATTGCTTAAATACCTCATGCAAAAAATGTCCTTTATATTGTGAAATAGATAATATATAATGTAATTGGATAAGTACCTTGCGCTGCTTCAGCTCCAGGCAGTACACAGTTTGCGTTACCGAATCAATACAAAGCATTCTTGGGACAATTTAAGCATGTCTGTACAAGGAGGTTGAACCAATTTCACTGCAGTTTTTGTCTAATCTAAGTAAGCAAAATCAGCACAGACTTCACAGGGTTCCATACCACTCTGTGGGCATAGTTGCTTGAGCTGCATTTTGTAGAGAAGTAGTTTGTTCCGGGGAACAAACCCATCCGTAGGAAACAGGGTGGAAACCTCAGCTCATTTGGCCTCTGATCCTAGTTTATCCAGACAAAAATGATGTGTTTTTACCAGAAACGTTTTGTGTGTGTTTTTAATTTTAATTTTCTTTTTTTTTTACATTTCACATTTATAGTTTAACAGCACCCGTTCGCCCTCCCCAATTGAGTGTTGCCACATGACCCCTTGGAGTAGAAAGGTACTGGAAAAACAAGCAATCCTCAACTAACAGCTCTGTCTCACTCCTCTCCCTTCCACATCCCAACCCTTCTTGCTTGCTTTTCACTTGCTAACTTTACCATGCTAAAAAAAAATGCCTTTTCTGTTTTTTCTCTTGTCAGTAAGACAAAATAATTACTTTTTTCTCCCCTCACTTTCATTCTTCACCTCAGATGGGTTTCAAAAGCTCGTGGCCACAAGGCCACCTCCTCCTATCGCCTCCTTTAAAGGGCGTAAACCGGGACAGATTCTATATATTTATCGATTGTATTTAATTCTCTTGCAATGTTTTTGAAACAGCCGTTTTTCTTTTTTTAAAATTTCCTAAATGGTAAGAAACTGCTTAGGCAATGCCAACACGACAGTGGGTGTTTATTCTCTGGCCATTTGGTGATGCCACTGTCTGGAGAGGAGGAGCTCTGGCAGCCAGGGTCACTTCTCCTGCTTTGTCCAGAGCTTCATTGTCATCCAGGGGAGGAATCGGCAACAAATGCAGCCTCTGTGTGTGTGCGTGTGTGTCCGTGCGTGTGTGCAAGGGTTTGGTTTTTTTGCATGCATGCACCAAACTTTTTTTTTTTTGGGGGGGGGAGTTACCTAGGAAACAAAGTCTTTTGTGCTCGAAGTTTATATGAGCTATTCACGTTTGCTGGGGCTCAGCACAAAAGCTGCAGGCAGAAAGAAAGCTGCGATGTTTGACTGAAATCCTACGTGGGAAAAGGGGGTTTTCTGCGGGCGGGAGGAGGAGGAAGCGTGCCTTGTCTAGGGCCTGGGGGTGCAGCGGGAGGTGATGCTGGCGAGGTAAGTAAGTGCCCTCCGACAGTTTAAACGGTAGCTGCCGAGTTAAGATCTTAAATGCTTTTGGGGCTGGGGCGTAAATGCTGTTTGGCAAGCCTGAGGTGCTTAATTCCCCTGGGATTTGTGAGGAGCCTGGGCGGCGGAATGGCAGAAGTACAATGGCAGCCCGGGCGAGATCCTGCCGTGTTCAACACCCACCCGCTCAACGCCTTGCCAGGGAGATGGAGAGCAATATTTTATCTTCGCCGTGTTCGCTATCGAAACTAAAACTGGCAAATGAAGTGTAAATGGCAGGCGTGAGGGGGAAGGCTGGTAGTTAAGCAGCTGGGAATTCGGGACTGAAGAGGCCAGAATGAAAGGGATTGTGCTTCATTTTTAAAAAACTGAGAGGCAGACAGACGTCCTGAGCTGGTTGAAGAGTTCTCACAGCTCACAGAAGAATGTATTAATGGAGAAAGGGAGGGAAATTAGGCAGAAAAAGGTAAGTGTTTCTCCCCTCCATCCCTTCCAAACAAAACAGAAACTTTTTTTTTTTTTTTTTTTGCAAACAAAGAGAGCCCCAAACCTGAGTTGGTAGCCAGCATCACATGAAAAGATGCTTAGTTTATTTCTCTTTTACTAGATGAAATTATAGCAGCTTTGCAAGACAAGGTGTTGTTGGGGGATCTGTTATTTCTTCAAAAACAAACCAAACCACCTATGTTTCTTCCACACAGTTTACTTTTCTCTGAATTTCTTTATCTTCCATATCTAGCGCTTCTTGTAGCATGCTGTAAAAATGTGCATGGTTTTGAAATTCCCCTTTTAATTTCTTCTGGTGGTGGCTACTCTTCTCTTTGGCCACTGTCCCCTCAGACTGGCACTGTTAATGTCTGCTACTCCCCAGCGCCAACCTGCTGGCTAGTTGTGACTTCGCTCTGCTCGTGGTCTGAGTTTGTAAAAATGAAATGCAAATGGGTTGCTGAAGTACGGAGGGGTCTTCTTTAAAACCCTGGGCCTTCTGATGCTTCTCTTCAAACGAACGGGTTACGCGGGGCCAGTCCTTGCTGGTAATCAGCAGACTGGGGTGTTCAAAAGATTGCAGGTGCAAATGAGGGCCCACGTGTCTAATGCTGATGGTAATTGAGGGCATGCCTGCAACGGCTACCCAGGAGTGCAGGACGTGCCCCTTCTGATGGAGGAGATATCCTGTAAATGTCACTCTAATTACGCAGGATGTTGAGGTATTTTTCTCCTATTAGCAGGATGTTGTTTTTCCATTGGAGAATAGCTTGTGCTGTGTGACTGAGCTAGAACGGTTCCTCCTTGTATCCCTGTAATTGATTTCTGCTCTGTGTGTCTGCTTTGTTTCAAAATTAGCCTTGTGTGCCTAAGTGGGAGACACTGATTTTGAATGTATTCATTTGCAGTCCCATCCGCCAGAGGACGAAGATACAGATGTCATGTTAGGGCAGAGGCCGAAAAATCCAATACATAATATCCCTTCTACACTGGATAAACAAACCAATTGGAGTAAAGCACTACCTCTCCCAACTCCAGAGGAGAAAATGAAACAAGATGCCCAAGTGATATCTTCTTGCATTATCCCCATCAATGTCACTGGTACAAATCTCTTCTATTTCTTTTCGTATTTATTGCATGGTTCAAGGGAGGTCAAGTACTTATTTTGTTTAATTTATTTGAAGTCACAAGATTGTGCAGTCGGGGGGCTAAGACTCTAGATTGAGGATTTAGTTTCTGGAAGACAGTGGGCTAAATTCATCCCTCATGCAGGGCCGCTGGAGTCACTGGAGCTGCATCTAGGATTAATTTGGCCCATATTTTCAGAGTCATGCTATACAGTGTAGCGTAACACTGGTTCACTGTGTAAACAATGTACTTGTGTTGTGTATATAACCTACAGTCTGTATTTACAAAGACCTCAGATAACTTTTTGAATGTAGCTGCCTGAAATAATGAAGAAAGTCACTGAAATTAATCATATGATTATCATGTGTAGCAGGATAAGAGAAAATAGAGAATGTAGGCTACTATTTGCAGTGCTTTAAACATGTGAGGCTTGACTGCGTAGCATGCAAACCATCGCTCTGAGATCTCTTTACATGCAGCTATGCTGAAGGTATAGTAATGGCATTTTCTTTTACTTATACAACATTTGGCTAGATTTATTTGAAGGAGAATTTGTTTATAGAAGATGGAGTTATATCACTTGTTAAATGTGACAGATGACTTACTTCCAGAATCAAAAATCAGGCTGTTTTTCTCTCTTTCTCTCCTTCCAGAGGGCTATGGTAAACATAAAGTTGATCTGAGTTTTCCTCAATAATATTTCGCACCAAGTTTTGATTAATGTAAGAGCATAAAGTGGGCTGACTTCCACGGTTATAGACTTGAATATCAACAGTCAGAAAAAAAAAAAAAAAAAAAAAAAAGCAGGGAGCTTTCAGTTAGCCTTCATTCCCCAGAGAAAATATTTGTATTTAATTCTGGTTTTCCAGTAGCTGGGGGCTGGGGGGAGGTCACGGCCCCTCACATCCCATTGCTCTTTCCCGTGTCCACCAGCAGGGCCTGACCTTCCTGCAAGACAGGCAGCCGCGTTCACTGTGGTGTGGAGAAAGGCTGTATGCCCACAGTCCAGCTTCAGGCCCCAACCGAGGGGCTCTGGTGTTAAAACGATGCTCTCTCTAAGTGCAGTATAGGAGCCTAACAGGTGTAGGCTTTCTCACATGGCTAACATCACCTAGTGAAGGTCAGAGGAGAGTTAGGTCTGGGACCAATGTTAACTTTTCCAGTAATAGCCCTTTTTGCCTAGACTCTACCCGCCATACATTGGAACCAAATTTCCACTGATCAGTTTTACAGACCAAGAATGGTATGTAATCTTCTGGATGTTTATGTGTATCATTCTCATTAGCACTAATGGGAATAATTTGTATGCGTCACGGGGAGGATATACCCTCTTCCACTTTCCTCTCGGAGACGACCCCCGTGCGTCTGGCACACAGAGCATGTTCGGCTACTCACAGTTGCTGGAAAACCAGCAATGATGCTGATTGAATTTTCATTTCAAAGAGTTTGCTTTCAGTTCTCTGTTTTTGTTTTCTAAGCTTCTCCCAACCCTGAGAAATGTTCACTTTTTTGAAAATGACTGTTGTTGGAGTTTATGGCACTTTCTTTCTATATTAAAGAAAGTTCTTCCTCTGCTTATTTCAGGGGCATTGGTGGTTACAGGACATCTGTCTGAAGCCTCTATTTCACTGTAGTAGATTTCAAGAAGAACTTTTACAAGAAAGTTACTTTTTAATGTTTTACATTGTTATGTAGTGTAATATGTATGTGTATGTCTGTGTATAATTATGTTTTCTATAATTATACGCTATTAAAATAGAGCTTCTTATCAGGATTTTTTTTTTCCTTTTGTTCGGTTTAGTTTGTTCGTTTTTCTTAAGATTACAAACCACTGTACCAGCAATCCTTATGTTAATGTTTTTATGGACCTGGCATATTTTTTCCAACCTGTCCCGTGTCAACTTTAGAGAGCGTGAGTGTACAGTTGTGCAAAAAGCCAGCACAGATGGGCACTCGTCTTCTTGTGGGCCTCCTTTTAACTTTGACAATACTCTGTGAAAAACAAAGTGGAAGACATTTCCCTGTGCTAATGCTATGGAAACATAAAGAAAATGAGGAATTTTCACCTCTGCTGTATGACTGTGATCATAAATAAATGTGCCTGTGAACTTGGGCTCCTAAATCCAAACTGAGGGTTTTGATTGACTGTGTGACCTGATTCCCAGAGCGGACTCCCACCTAGTGCTGAGCTCTTGTAAAAATCAGACCACTTACCAGTGCGTGCAAATAAGTAACAGCTGCCTGTTTATGTCATCCTTGGACATGTGTCATCATCCCAAAGAACGCTCTCTAAACTTGCATGGGGACTTGGCCCCATTTTAGCTGTCTCCTTCCTTTTTGAAATGTCAGCCCCTTTGCCATATTGGTCTCCTAAAAAACACCCAACTGCTGCAATATGGCATTATAACCTTAAATCGTTTTCTTAACTTAGTTGCTTAAAATAAGTCAGGCTATAGCTGAACAGATTACTCTCTGCAGACAAGTTACTGTCATTGTCCCTATGACAGATGGATAAATAGCTGTAAGAAAGATGGCCTGTTACCAAGAGCTCTCAACTCTTATTTTCCTTTCTGATTTTCTTTTCTTTTCTTTCCTTTTTTTTTTTTTTTTTTTACTCCTTCTGTTATTTTTGGCAGACCGGGCTGCTGAGAGGGAGCTGGAATTAGATGTAAAACTGTGATATACTGTGATATAATTTACATAAGAGCTACATAAGGGCTCCCTTATGTTTATTCACAGGCTTAATCCAAGCTCACATACCTCCACTGTGTTCCAGCCATGAAAATTTGTTTACTATTTCTAAAGGCTAATGAGACCTATTTATGGGTTGCAGGAGTTGGTTTTGACAGAGAGGCTAGTATACGCTGCTCTCTTGTTCATTCACAATCTGTACTACAGCGGAGACGAAAGTTGAGGAGGAGGAAAACCATCTCTGGCATCCCCAGAAGAGTGCAACAAGAAATAGGTGTAGTATAAATACAAATCTTCCGTAGATAGCTTTCTAACCAACTTAAATTGCAGGGATATGAGCTGGTAGCCAGCCTTCCAAAGAAATGAAACCTTGAAAGTGTAAATGCTTGTGGAGTTTGGGAATGATGTGGTTTGTTTTTTTGATTTACTACAGTAAGCAAAGCTATATTACTCCATATGGCCTTGATAGACTGGGGCCTTACCGAGTAATATAGATGTACGTGTTCAGCTCTTATTGTGTAAATGTTAATCAGTTCTTTTTTTTGCCATTTTATTTCTGTTATGAACCCATAGTTACGTGCATAAAAAGTAACTAGATTAAGTGAAAGTTTTTTCTTGTGTGAGGGGAGATTAAGGTAAAGAACTGACAGATGTTGCTCAGCAAAGTGATGATGAGCTGTCACAACAGCCAGATAACTCTCAGATGAGCAGCTGAATATCCAAGCTAGAGACAGCTGCTGGTACCCTATGGGAAACTTTGCTAAACATTCCTTTTATTTATCACACTCATCCTCTAGTCTTCCCTTTCATTCTTTATTACCAAGGATATTTGCCTAAAATCGAGTAGCTTATCTCACTTTTTGTCCCAGGTAAATTAGGAGCAACTCTATTGAGGGTAAATCCAGTGTAAAATTGGTATTAACCCAAAACAAAACTGACAGGATTGTTGTTTATTAACGTTCATCTGCACCTGAAGATGGCTCTGGTATCTCAGTCCGTTGCCAAGAAACTTGATGGGAAGCAGAAGGAATGTGTTTATCATAGGGAACAAGCAACCAGAGAACCTATGAAAGAAAGATGCTGTTGCCTTGCAAATATTCTTGGTAGTAAAGAAGCAGATAATGGAAATTCTGAACAGATAGGTAGTCAGAGTAGAATTAGTTTTAGAAGCCTATGGAGTGTTTTGTCCAGCAGCCACTCCTGAAAACTGCCTTTTAACTAGTTGAAATAGAGTGATAAAACCTGAAATCTTAATATTTATCTTAATATTTACCACAGGAAGATCAGCTCCATGTGCGATCACATTGCAGAAATAGGAGAACTGAGATCACATTGCAGGACTAGGCAAATTTCCCCACCTCACTGGGCTGAGATCTTCCTTATATACTCTTTATAGCAAAGTTAAATTGGGTCCAGTGCTCAGCAAGATTAAAAAAGAGAGAATACAGCAGATAATGCTTCTTGGGTTGCTCCGCGGGTCATCTCGTGCCAGGGAACGTGGAGCTGTTTCCCACTCACCCGGCTCTCCGTGTGTCCTAGATTCAGACGAGTCGCCGGTGGCGAGAGAGCGCAATGTGATTGTGCACGCAAACCCGGACTTCTCCGGCTCCGGCAGCAGGAGGTCGGGGACCCGGGACTCCGAGTGCCAGACAGAAGAAATCCTGATAGCTGCTCCTTCCCGGCGCCGGATCCGCGCCCAGAGGGGTCAGAGCGTTGTCGCTTCCCTCTCCCATTCTGCTGGCAACATCTTGGTGCTGGCGGACAACGGGGATGCCGTCTTCACCACCGCTGTCAGCAACCGCATCCGCTCGCGCAGCCTTCCTCGCGAGGGTGGCCGGGCCAGCGAGGGCCATCAGGATGCCACCGGCAAGAGCACAGGGTACGAAGCAGAGCACTTCCTAGGTGGCCAGGAGAGGATCCCGAAAAAGGGGAAGGAAATCTTGAGCAAGCAGGGTTCACAAGAGCGTCAGCCCATTGGTTTAACTTGTCCTCAGCACCTGCACAGCCCTGAACACAGCATTGGTGAGAGGGGGAGATCGCGGCTGTCAAGGATGGCCGATTCAGGCAGCTGCGAGATTTCATCCAACTCAGACACTTTCGGGAGCCCCATTCACTCTATCTCCACGGCAGGAGTCCTGCTCAGCAGCCACATGGACCAGAAAGATGACCACCAGTCCTCCAGTGGCAACTGGAGTGGGAGCAGCTCCACGTGTCCCTCCCAGACATCCGAAACCATTCCTCCTGCTGCCTCTCCTCCGCTGACGGGCTCTTCACACTGTGACTCCGAGCTGTCGCTCAACACTGCTCCCAATGCCAATGAGGACTCTAGCATCTTCATCACGGAGCAGTTTGGTGACCACGCAGACAAGGTCAGGGGCCACAGGGCGAGCTCCTTTACCTCTACTGTGGCAGATTTACTGGATGACCCCAACAACAGCAACACAAGTGACAGTGAGTGGAACTACCTGCACCATCACCATGACGCCTCCTGTCGCCAGGACTTCAGCCCCGAGCGCCCAAAGGCAGACAGCCTGGGATGCCCCAGCTTCACCAGCATGGCCACCTATGACAGCTTCCTCGAAAAGACCCCCTCTGACAAGGCAGACACTAGCTCACACTTTTCTGTGGATACCGAAGGATACTATACCTCCATGCACTTTGACTGCGGTCTCAAGGGTAATAAAAGCTATATTTGCAACTATGCAGCCCCAGGCCCCGAGAGCGGCCAGCCTGGGAGCATGACCTCCAGCCTGGCTGACTGTGCCTGGCAGGAGTGTGTGAGCCACAGGAGACAGGGACGGCAGAGCATCTCGCTGAAGAAACCAAAGGCAAAGCCAGCCCCACCAAAACGAAGCTCGTCTTTGAGGAAATCGGAGGGCAGCACTGACCTTCCTGACAAGAAAGAACCAAAGATCAGTGGCGGGCAGCATGTGTCTCACACTGCCAGGGAGATGAAGCTGCCCCTTGAGTTTTCAAACACACCTTCCCGAGTGGAAGGCCCCAACCTGCCAGCCAAGCAGGAGCTTCCCTGGGCAAACCAAGGCGATGGTGGGTTAAAGGACACTCCGTTTGACACCACTGATATCCCCTCCTTTAAAGACGAAGGTGCTGAACAACCTCACTATGCAGACCTCTGGCTTCTGAACGACTTGAAATCCAGCGATCCTTACAGGTCCTTGTCCAATTCGAGCACCGCTACGGGTACTACAGTCATAGAGTGCATCAAGTCACCAGAGAGCTCCGAATCCCAGACATCCCAGTCTGGATCACGAGCCACCACCCCATCCCTCCCTTCGGTCGATAATGAGTTTAAGCTGGCCTCCCCAGAGAAGCTGGCGGGGTTAGCTTCACCCTCCAGCGGGTACTCCAGCCAGTCGGAGACACCCACCTCTTCTTTTCCGACGGCATTCTTTTCGGGACCTTTGTCTCCAGGGGGAAGCAAGAGGAAGCCGAAAGTGCCGGAGAGGAAGTCATCGCTGCAGCAGCCGGTCTCGAAAGACAGCACCGCCTCCGTGAGCAAAGACCTCGAACTTCCAATTATACCTCCTACTCACCTCGACCTAAGTGCTCTTCACAATGTCTTGAGCAAGCCCTTTGCCCACAGGCACCAGCTGCATGCTTTCAGCCACGGCAAGCAGAGCGCGGTCGGGGAAGCCCTGCATCCCAGCCCTCCCTCCGCCCTCGCCATCACGCCCTCTGTTCTCAAGTCTGTCCACCTCCGGGCAGTCAACAAGCCTGAAGGAGGGAAACAGAAAGGCAATGTGCCAGACCTGCTCTGCATACAGGAGACCACCTTGATGGCGACTGATGTTTCTCCAGGCAAAATGAAGCCACTCTTAGCTAAGAAACCAATATCGCGCCAGTACTCTACGGAGGAGGCCATAATGTCATACATTGATGCTTCCCCAGCAGAAGCTGGCCCTGGAAAGCCGCCTTTAGAGAAAAGCTCCTCTTTCAGTGGGCAGAATAGCTGTGAGCGAGAAGCTGTAACTTCAGCAAGCGTGGGTCTGGTTGAAATCAAACCCGGGAAGGACCAAATGCACCCAACCGCTGAACACTTGCCAGAAAGTGCTCTGAATCAGAGGTGTGCCAGCTCCACAGATGGGTTTGAGAAGGGCTCAGCTGTCCTCACAGGTGATGATCAAGCAAAGAAACCCGGCCTGGGAGCAGAAACAGAGCGTGACCTTCAGCAAGAGCTGGCTCAGAGAGAGCTCTCTGCAAGCGGTGATGGGAGGCTGGAAGCTGGGCCTGCAGGCGAAAGCCCAGCTGAGGCTGAGGGAATGGCCATCAGTGATCAGCTTAAGCACCAGCCTGATCTAATCCACCACGTGCCTGGGAATATCAGTTATGACACAGAGACGGCGGCAGCAAGTTCACTCAGCGAAGCGAGTTGCAAGCAGGAAAATGATATTGCATCAGGTATCCCAACCAAAAGTGCCTCTGATGACAGCAGAGCGGACGAGACAGCAGGCAGCGTGGACGAACCTTCGCTGAAAGGTCAGTTGTGAAGTCTTTCTGCATGACACCCCATCATGTGGTTTTGGACATGACTGGTAGCACAGTCAAAAAGCAGGCTGGAATTGCCTCTGTAGGTTTAAGCACAGAGCTCCCCATATCTGTTAGCTGACCAGCCAGTCCAAAGATATTTTATACTTTTTCGGTATATTCAAAGTGTATTTTTCTGATATTTATTTCCTCCCTTGTGCTGCATTTCAGCTGAAAAATGGGAGGAGCGCTAGCCGTGGGTACAGAGCAGCCCTGTTTTCACAGTAAACGGGAGATCCCAGTTTCGATCCCTAGCGGTGCCCCCTTTATGGGCTCCAACATGGAACATACACAATGTTTAGCTTAGTGGATAAAGTCTCTATGGTGGTATCGGCCGTTTGGTTGTGCTGTTGCGAAGCATGGTGGGGTCTGACTCATAGCGTGGCCTCTTTCTGTGTTTCTAGAGTCTTCTCCAAGCGATGAGTCCATCATCTCTCCACTAAGCGAGGAGTCGCAGGGTGATGCTGAGGACGTCTTTGTGTCTCCAAACAAACCCCGCACTACAGAGGATCTGTTTGCAGTCATTCACAGGTGAACTAACCTTGTGGCAATGGAAAACAGTAACACAAAGCCCTGCACAGTTGCCCACTAACAATAGCTGTAGGATGGTTATTGAATGGTTAAGTCTTGTCATGAAAGAACCTTTTTTAGTTTATTCATTTTCTAAAAGGCAGCTTTTAAAATATGCTTTATTATGGTCTGATATGCACTCTGAGTATCTTCATGGCATGTGTAGGATGCTTTACAGGTAACAACATCAGGCCATTCTCTCTAACAAACATATGTCTCCAAAGAAAACTACCCACAGTGGTTCCTGCCTTCTGCCCACTAGCTCTGTTCCAAGTGAGTGAGTCATTGCAGCAAGAATGATGAGAAGGCATCTCTTCAATTTTAGAGTATTATGTATTCATCTGAAATTTGTGGTCACAACTGAAATTACAGATGTCTGATATTGAATTGGTTACACTGAGTATTATTAAAACCTAAAAGATGGGTGATGTTGAGAGAGACTCTGGCTCAGTGCCTCATTCAATGCATAAGAGCTATCACAGCTCAAAGTGCTATCAGTCACTGCTAGCCTCTGATATTTGACAGAGGGATTATGAGAGCTCTAGCTAATATGAAAGCACAGTCAATCTGTGAAACTCCAGAACAGCTTTAAGTGTTATTCTACGACGATAATGTATGAAAGAGTGTTCCTTTGTGCTTTTACAGATCAAAAAGGAAAGTTCTCGGGAGAAAGGATTCTGGAGACCTTTCTGTAAGAAACAGGTTGAGAGCTTCGTCTGGAACTAGCAGCCAGCCCCCTGCCAGCAGCATGCTGCCCACCAGCAGTGTGCAACCGGCCAGCAGCGTGGGCACTCCCATTAGCAGCCAGAGGTCCCCCGGGCTCATATACAGGAATGCCAAGAAGTCAAACACATCCAATGAGGAGTTCAAACTACTGCTCCTTAAAAAGGGCAGCCGATCCGATTCCAGCTACAGGATGTCTGCTACGGAAATTCTGAAAAGTCCTATTTTGCCCAAGTCTCCCGGAGAGCTGACAGCAGAAGCCCCCCAAAGCCTGGAGGAGTCTTCCCCTGCAGCGAGCCCTGATGCATTGTCCCCACTTTCCCCCTGCTCCCCTAGGGTCAATGCAGAAGGATTCTCCTCCAAGAGCTTTCCCATGTCAGCATCTTCGAGAGTGGGGCGCTCACGGGCGCCGCCGGCAGCCAGCAGCAGCCGGTACAGCGTGCGCTGTCGGCTGTACAACACGCCAATGCAGGCCATCTCCGAAGGAGAGACGGAGAATTCAGATGGCAGCCCCCATGACGATCGGTCTTCTCAGAGCTCAGCATAAGCTGCACAGGCGCCAGGGCCGGGCTGCTGACACCACTTGGGTTCTGGAAGGATGTGAATATAAGAGGCCAATGCTGTAGCAGTCAAAAAAACAAAAAAACAAAAAGAAAAAGAAAAAAATTGCAGGGCAATATCGATGCTTAAATGTGTTTGTGTTTATAAGATGTTGGGGAAACAGAGGACTACAGCTGTAGCTATTTATTACACTACATTTTCTAAAGGAGGAAGATATGCTATGTCTGTTCTATTTTCTTTTAGCTCCATTTGGTTTATCCCACTCTCATTTCCTTTGTCACTGTAGATTTCAAGGCTATATACTTTCCACAGACTTAAAAGTGACTTTGGTTTGGGTTTGTTTATTTTTTTTTGTTTTTTGGAGTGGGGGCTGGTTTTTGTTTGTTTGTTCCAGAAGTTACCCATTGCCTCACTGTAGTGCTTCCCTAGGAAGAAAGAAAAAAAAAAAAAGCTCTTGAGGATTGGTATTTTTCTACACTAAAATGAGCTGAAATAAAATTTAGAAGAACTTAACATATGTAAATACCATATTTTTGATAAAAATTTGTAAATAGAATTATCAAAAAGTGGACATGGCAAATTATTTACTGCATAACAGCTTTGTTTATAGAAGACGAAAGAAGTCAAATGTAATAACTGTATTCTGTGAATACCATTTTCATATCAAACATAAAAAATTCACATGGCCACCGATAACCACTTTCAGTGCAACAAGCCTGAAGGACGGACATTGAGCAGTGGAAAGGAGGAATTCTCTGCCTTAGCGGAGGAAATAGAAAGGCTGACTGCGATGAGATTAAAGTAACCATTTGTCTTTCTAAGGCAGCTCCAAAGAAGCTAACTGAAAAGCACAGCTGGGAGGGTTACCATGAGGATCGGTGGGGAAGGTGAGCGTGCTTCCAACAGAGCAAAGTCATGACCGATGCAAAGCCCCAGAGGGTCCCGTCCCACAGCCTCCCCTGGGCCTTTATTCTTGCAGGGATCGCTTCAGAGAGGATAGGTGTGAGAAGAAATAGTACTTAACTTTCATATTCCTATTAGGCTATTGGGATACATAACACAGTCATAACCACGTAATTATAATCTTTAAACATGATTAGTTTCTGGTTCGTAAAGGAAACAAATAAATTATAAGCATGCAAGAAGCGCTTTCGATTTATCAGTAAATATCTGCGATGAGTTTTCAGTGAAGCTTTCTCTTTGTGCTGATGAGATTCATGCTACCTAAATATTTACAAAAACGACACTGTGAAAACCTAGCTGGGAAATAGGTATCTGTATGCATTATTTATATTCATTGCTGAGCTGGGAAGGGGAAGGCTCTGGTTCATTGTGCCAGCCACATACAGTTGGGATCTTGTCTGGTTTTACCAGAAACAGGAACAGGGTGAGGGAGTGGGGTGGGGAGGGAAAGGAGACAAATCAAAGCAGCTGCTTTGATACAAGTGAAGGCAGGGAAATAAAATCTGAATTACTTGAAGTTACTTGAATTTTCTCCTCTTAAAACTGCAAGAACATGTACTTTTAAAACTAAACCCGTGAGTCGCTTTATACTCTTGATTTTTAATCAAGATAAAAACAACAGGCCTGATTCTCCTTTGGACCACCATGGTTTCCATTGATGCTACTCAGAGAACAAGGCCCTCTGTCCAGAATTGATGCAGTCGGTGTTGGTTGCTGTAGGATGTGGTTTGGAACAAAGGAAAGGGTAGTGCAGAGAAAATAGTGCGAGGATGAATGTGGTGTGCAGTAGGACAGGTCGAGTAGGATGGCAGAAAGAGCATACTTTGGTACTAAAGAAATCAACTAAAAGCTGGCTTTAAGAATAAGTAAATGATAGGGAAGTGGGAGGTGTAAATTTGGTATTTACTAGGGTGTTTTTTTGCTTTTAATCGTATAATGCATATAGCTGAGGGCTTTTAAAAGAAGGTAGAGTGTGTTTTAATGAGCAAGTTTCTACCTAAAACTGTTATGATTTTAGAGAGTCTGAGCAAGTCAGAATGGTTTAACAAATCCCAAGAGTTATTCTCCATAAGGTTCATGTCTGATTTCATCTAGCACAACGTCTACCACAAGAAATATATTATTCAGGGTTTCCTGCCATCCTCCTGTGTAGCCTGGTTGCGTTTGGTGTGTGAGGTAGAGTCACTGTGCATGTGCTACGTGTGTTGGGAAGAAGGGTGGTCTATCAGCTGAAGGGCTGCAAAATTGGGAAATCTAAATAATCTAGAAGTCTAATATAGTTTTCAAGGAGGTAGTGGGAGCAAGGTTTTGGAAACAAAAGGCTAATCACATTAGCGGCTTGGTTAAGAAAATGAGTCTGAACACAAGTGAAGTGAATGAATGAGAATGTTTTAAGAGGGAATATTTAGCATATAACAAGCCACTGTCTGGAGGACATGAGGAACGGAAGTTTAGATATTGGGCAGAAAATCCTTAGTTTATCATCTTCAGTCATTTTCCTTAAAATTTTACCAGGAGCACTTTTACAACATGTTTAATAGTCCTGAGTTAAACAGTCATTCAAAACTGTGAAGAGAATACAACTCAACTGACTTAGATGATACCACTTTTTATTGCAAGTCAGTAATTTCATAGAGATGATAAGTATATACACTAAAAAAATGTTTCTGACTGGAACGAGGCAATACTTCACATACAAAACAGCCACAGAACAATCCCATTATAACATAGTATTCCTTCTTTTGTTTAATTTCCTAGTTTACATTTAGCAGATTGAAACCCAAATAAAGAGAGATTCTAAATCCACTATGAAGAACAACGTGGGAGTCAGAGGAAGACGAATGGTGGGGACCTCTGTAGTGTTGCCATTAAGGCACCGGAGGACAAGCTGTAGAGCAAAGGGAACATCACTCACCTCTTGAGACAGGGTACAGAACATGCATCAGGGAACCACTGAACTGTCATTTCAACCTACTGTTCCGTTGTTTGCACTGATGTTATGGAAATGATTTCTGAAGTTATACAGCTGTGTGTTCTGAAAAATAACATTCCCCCTCTTTTTCTTTTCTATTTTTTTTTTTTTTTTTTGGTTGTTGTTTTTGTTGTGGCAGCATAGAGGACATGGAATAGTTGTAGCAAATAAAGCATGTTTGCTTTTGCCAAAGGTCAGTGATAGAGTGCATTTGCTACAATGGTGGCAGATAGAGAAATACTGTAGGTTATGACTTAAAGAATTAAAATTAAAAAAAAAATTAAGAAGGTTACAGTGTAACTATTTTGGTACTAGCACCAGTTCATGCTGGCAGAAAAGACAATGGTTTATGGACTTGCATCCATTTTGTATTTTTGTAATATTTGTAAATACGAACTTTTTAAATTGTTGCAAAGATGGTTTCTTTTGTAAAATGTTTTCAAAGTTTACATTAAATCCAAGCCTTTGTATATTTTAGAGCTGTGCAACACTTTAAGTCTTGTATTTATTTTTAGTAAAAACGGTGACAGTTTCCTTGTGAATCCCTCTCGAAAAATGTGTCAGAAAAGTTTGATTACCTAGAAAGTGTGTATAGAAACAGCAAATAAACGTGACTGCAATTAAATCACACCTTCTCCTTACTTTCTTGTGATTAGATATGAAGCCTGTTCTACGGGCTACAAGTATGCGATTTCTAGAGGTTTTCTCTTAAACTTTTTTTTTTTTTTTTAATAAACTAAGGGGAAATCTGTTACTTCATTGACTTTAAGTGGAATTTTGCCCACAAGTACAATTTTGCCAGAATATAAAGAATGCTGAATTTGCCCCATGTCTTTTATTGATAAGAAAAAGGTAAGAGAAAGGAAGCTGGGATGAAAAATAGTGGAAAGACTGCTACTTTATCTGCAGCTGGAAAACAAAACAAATTGCAACATTTCAGACCCAAGGCATAGAGAATCCAGTGACTGAACCTTATCAGATAAAGCAAGCCATGGGGAAAAGGCAGGCCATAAATTCTGAAGAGAAACTTAGAAGTGCAAACGCTACTTTAGCTTAAAACGGTTTGGTTATCAGTAGGTTGAGAAGTCAAGACATGGAAGCTAAGTGCTTAAATGATAGCCCCTGCATGTGTCTTCAAAAATTGCATACTTGCAGGAAAAGTGGAGGTGAAGATTCGTGTCATGAAACTTTGGGTTTAGCTATCATTTTGTCAGCAGCTTTTTCACACTGTACTTGGTATTTTAAAAATGTTTCTAGAAAAAAAAAAGTGCTTCAATATGCATGTCTGGTGCCTTAGAGCACAGCGAAAAAAAAACAGCATTGGGGGATGCTGCTGGGCTATCTGCAATCATGCTTTGCAAGGATACAGGCATTGTCCCAATAGCTGTGTTCTTAGAGTAGGCTCCAAGTGGGAATCAGTTTGTCTAACATTTGTTTTAACCAGATGGCCAAGCAGTTAATGATTATGTAGATCATTTCCTGATGTACTGTGTGCCTTCCCAATCCAGAAATACAGATAAGCAAGACCTGTAGAAAGAGCTTAACCCCTAGAGCCAGGCATAAGCTGCTTCTCCTCTGCCTGCTGTATGCCTGTATATTTTTTTCATGCTCAATGGAAGAGAAGATTAAACATTAGGCTACATAAAATATAACCAGTGATTTTTAATATATACAAGGTGAAATAATTGTAATTATCTATAATATATGTGAAATCAGTGACTTTTTAAAGTCTTTCTAAAATTCAGGCTTCAGTGTGTACCTTTGGGTACGTGTACATGGCATATAACTGTCAGGCCCATCCAGTGATAATATAAACTCTATACTATAAATAGTATCACTGCATTCATTATACAAGGATTTCTCAGGTTGTACTATCCTGCTTCTGGGAAAGCATCCCACCATGCTGTGTGGGTATTTAAAAGGAATGTATATAACCATGCATGGGAAGAATTATGGGTTTGGGGGCTTTTTTTTAGAGGATAATAAAGCACATGGGTGCTAAAACTTAGATGCCACATCGAAAATTTCGACACCTTCTCCCCAAGGTGAAATTCAACCTACACCCAACAAAACTTCCTATACACTCTTCCTATAGTGTTCTCAGAGACCTGGCAACTCAGCCCACACATCCAAGCCAGTGGGTTCTTCCTTGAGCCAACAAGCAGGAGGCATGTCTTAATCTCAATCTCTTGCTGAAGCATTTATTAGAAACAGGGGTATCGATCCACATGAAAAAATCCTGTTTAAGAGAGGGGACTAGTGCAGGCATTCATTGCAAGTACTGAGTGTTAGTGCCTGCTCTTGAAAGCACTGCTGGTCACATCTACTGCTCTGCATAACACGGATACAGTCCAGGAAGCAATGGGTATTCCCCAGATATGAGCCTGATCACCGGATAACAGCCACTGTCGTGGTTTAACTCCAGGTAGCAATCAAAACCACAATAGCTGCTCGCTCACTCCCCACCCCCCTGCTACCCCCAAATAGGGGAGAAAATCAAAAAGGAAGGAAGAAGCTTGTAGACTCAGATAAAAACAGCTGAATAAAATAACAAAACAATACTAATATACTGATACTGCTACTAATACATATAAAATAAAAGAAGATATAAAATTAGTGATACGCAATGCTCTTCTTCATAAACTACATCTGTTCCAAGCAGGCAGTCCTGCAAAAAGAGCACCCTGGTCCCAAACAGCCGATCTCGGGGAGAGAGCACAAAGGGCAGAAAGGCCCAAAGGCCAACTGCAAAACAGCAAACTAAAGGAACTCCCAAAGGGAACTCAGCTGGAACAGACCAGAACTGGAACAGGTCTCCTCAGCCAGGAAACCAAACACTCATTAAATGAGAAGGTTAACACTAATGGCATAGAATATTCTTATTTATCAGACTGAATGTCAGTCAAGGTCTGTCCCATCTATGGCCCCCTTCCTTACTGCCTCACACCTGCAGAGAGAAAGCCCAGAAAGACCTTTGTCTCCCAGATAACAGAATAACATTAAGTTCTTACATTGTCTTCATACCAACTTTAAAACACTGGACAGTTACTTAAAGAAAAACATTAATTCTGTCCCACAGTGCTATCTTATTATTCTCAAGCTAAATCCAAACAATGACCGTGCTGCCTATGAAAAAGAAGGGTTTCTAACTGCAAGAAGAAATTAACTCAGTTTCAGTTAAACCAGCACAGGCGGCCAGTCTTCTCAGTGAGGGACACTCCTGTTACCACACCTGTAAGGTGAGGCTTTTGGAAGAGCCCATTGTGCAGAGGGAGAGGCAGGCTGACAGTCCCTTTTGCCCCAGCAGCCCCAGGGGTATGTGCCACGTGTATGGGCTTTCAGGGCAAATTTAAGCCAAGGGTGGGGACACTTGAGAAGGCAACAGCACCTCCCGGACGGGGCAGGCAAGAGAAGGAAAGGTGTTTTGGTGCCTTTGTTTGGATCCTCCAACATAAGCTCAAGGACAGGTCAACAGATAAGCAACTAAATACAGGCTTTCCCACTAGATTCACGTGCACTGCCATTTAAACTTCCCTAGTTGGAAAATCAGAAAACCACTCTGCACATTAAGAGAAATTTATCTTAAAACAGATGTCAGCATTCTCAGTGAAGTTTACTGTCTTCTTAGAAGATAAATTAAAAAGCTGTGCAAAACAGTGATGGCAGTGACAGCATCATAAATAGGAGTGGTAGCTTTTGTGCACTTTCACTCTAAATAGGAAGCTGTCAATTTATTTTTTAAATGGAAGATCATCAGGCTCTGACACTACTACTTCTGACTATTGCCATTTCATAAAAAGGCTGCAAACCATAAGCTATTCCTGTGAGGAGACAACTGCCTCTACATCTCCCTTTTTAGTTCATCTGGGGTGAGAGGAGAGGCAGGAACACCTCCCCCAGTCCCCAAAGAAGAATTACAAAGGCCAAGGAAATGCCATTTCCTGATCAACTTACAGGTTAATTCAGACTGTTTATCTATATTACAGCAACATTCTCCATACCTAGCAGTGAGGTACTAATGAGGCAGAATAATAAGCCTTTTTGCTAATGGCACCTGAACAAATAAGAGAAACCTTGCCCTCTAAGAGTGGTTTTGTGATAGTTTTGATTTAATGTTAGGCTGCTTTCTTTTCATACCACTCAAAAAACCACACATCTACAAAATAAGCAATCATCCAATGAGTTTCCTGTGGAAATCCACACTATGGCTTTCATTGAGACTGAGAAAAGTAACGTGACTGAACCTGCGGCTTGGCCAGCCTGTTAATGAGTCACATTGAATCTAGGTTGTGTGGTCTAGTTCTGTTACAAGCCTCCAAAGCTTAAAAAAAAAGAAAATTAAAAAAATCACCAGATAAAACCATTTTGATGAATAAAGGACATCAAAAATCTGTAAGAACATGGCATTCAGTATACCTAAGCAGTCAAGTTAATTTATATATTTAAAAGGCTGGCACAGGACTATTATGTTATTACCAGTATTTATTCTTCATCCTTTAATGTTCTCCTTTTAAAAAGTACCTTCTTTTGGTATTTACTAAAAGCTTACTCAGCAGCAGTCGGCAAAGGGCAGGGTTATGTAAATAATTTATGTTTAATGCATTAACTAAGCGATAGAAACAAATGAATATGCAATAGATGGATGTAATAAATACCGAGAAGTGCAAATCAGGTGCACGCTTGATTAGAGGAGCAATGGTCCAAGCGTCCAGTGTGCTGTAATAAAAGTGCCTGCTTTTTAACACTTTCAAAACAGTGTTAAAAGAGTCTTTTTGCTGACTTTTCGGTATCAGTAGGGCAAAAAGCACAGAATTGTTAGCATAGATAGGTGAGGCTGAAATGTCTACATTTTGTCCATCCTAAAGGCCCATAGTGTCCCTGTATGAACCGGAGTCCTAACACGTGACTTCATACAGTTCTGGGAGAACAACCTTTTGCAGCTTTTAATTTCCCTCTGTTACTGGATTTCTCTACTACAAGTGGTTTGCAAAGAACCAACATTGAACCTGCTGGTGTGATAACCAGACATTATGGCATGCTGACACATGGGGCTATGGATGGCACGCACAAGAGTCTGCAGTTTCAGAACAGCAGCGGCCCAACCTGAAGCTACCCACAGCTTTGCCTTCCCGGAGGGACTCGGGGAGCAGCTCAGCAGCCCCACATCCTCCTGAGGACAGATGAGCCGGCATGAAACCGAACCCACTTGCCCTCTGCCAGGCCTCAGCTAGCAGAGAGTGTGGCAGCGCCAGGGAACCAAGACGGGCCTAGAACAAGCCGAGACACCACCTGCAGCGCGAAAGCCGGTGCCCAGCATCACACCTCCAGCACCAGGGACGAGACGGCGGCCCAGGGCGCGGCCGCACGGCTGAAGGAGAGGGCGGCACCGCCCCCGCCCCCCCGCTCCCGTTTGCCAGGCGCGCCCCCGTGCCCAACGCGCAGCCGCACTGGTTCAAAACGGTTTGTTGCGCACGTCGGAGAATCCGCTTCCGTTTCCAACGCTGCATTCTGGCCACACCTGCCTGTGCCGGAGTCCCGGCTCGCTCCGCCGCCCTACCCGCTCGAAGAAGGCCTCGCGCTCCACCGCCTCAGCAAGCCATGGCCGCCGAGGGTAAGGTTCCCGGCCGCCTCCGCCCCGCCGCTCCCCCGGGGGAGGGGAGACGGAACGGGTAGGGCCGCCAGACCGCTGAGAACGCTCCCTCATCGTTCGCAACGGCCCCAACGCTCTGCGCCGAGCCGGCCAAGCCACGCCCACCACGCCCGCCGCTATTCGCCGGTTCCGGCGCGCCGAGCGGCCGCCATTGGCTTGCGCTGCTGCCCGTCACCGTGGCGTCAGTGGCGGTGGGGGGGGGTGGGGGGGGTCGAGGCTACGAGGACGCGCGGTTGGAGCTGCTGCGCGGGGTGGGGGCGGCGGCGGGGTGGCAGCTTTAACGGTTTCCGCGCGGAGGTGGGGGTGCACGGGGTGGGCGGGAGGTGCTGCGCGCTCTGCTTCCCCCGGGAGCGCTCGGGGCTGGGCCTGCGGGCACCAGCGGGTTCCCGGGCTTTCCCCGGAGACGCTATTCCCCAGGCGCCCCTGCAGCGTCACTCCTGCCGCAGCTGGACCAAGGGCAGAGGGGCGGCCGTGCGTGGCTGTGACGCGGTTGAGCTGGAAGCAGGACTTTCCCAGTGACGTTACTTCTCAGAAGAAGTAATGTGGCCGTACCACAGCTTGGTTGCCTCATGGTGTAGGGCCAGAAGGTGACAGTGGCAGTTGCATGGTGTGTGGTGAGGAAAGCCTTTGTTTTTCCTAGTGTTCAAATGGTGGGTGAGCATAACAGAAAAATGTTGGGAAAATGGCTGTAGAGCAGTGGTGTCTCAGCCTTGGCTGGTGTTTGAGTGCTGCAGTTACATGGAAACAAAACCTCAGTAGCAACAGAGAAGAGTAGTGCTCCTGAAGTGAGATGTCTGAACCTTTTCCTTCCGAAGACATAATGCAACTTCTATATCTTAGAGGTACATGGGCTTCATTTACATGGTATCAAAACAGTTATATTTCTGTCATTTACATGCTAAGAATCGCAATATGTCCTGAGTTGCAAAGGACCCACAAGGATCATCGAGTCCAACTCCTGTCCC
The DNA here is from genome assembly GCF_964273445.1 of Streptopelia decaocto. Taxonomy (NCBI): domain Eukaryota; kingdom Metazoa; phylum Chordata; class Aves; order Columbiformes; family Columbidae; genus Streptopelia; species Streptopelia decaocto. The sequence goes on from NC_138663.1 coordinate 104,869,363, forward strand.
TGCAAATGACAACCCCACAGTTCACACCGTGTGTCTGAGGGCATTGTCCAGTCTCTTCTTGAACACTGCCAGGCTTGGGGCCGTGACACCTCCCTGGGGAGCCTGTTCCAGTGCTCCACCACCCTCTGGGGGAAGAACCTTTTCCTAATGTCCAACCTAAACCCCCCCGGCACATCTTCCTGCCATTCCCTTGAGTTCTGTTATTGGTCACCTGAGAGAAGAGATCAGCACCTGCCCCTTCTCCTCCCCTTGTGAGGAAGCTGTAGCCACCATGAGGTCTCCCCTCAGTCTCCTCCAGACTGAACAAACCAAGTGACTTTAGGCGCTCCTCATGCAGCTTCCCCTTCAAACTCTTCACTAACTTAGTAGCCCTCTTATGGATACTCTCTAGTAGCTTAATATCTTTTTTTATCCTGTGTTGCCCAGAACTGCACACAGAGCTCCAGGTGAGGCCACACCAGTGCAGAGCAGAGCGGGACAATTACCTCCCTCGCCTGGCTGGCAGTGCTGTGCTGGATGCACCCAGGACACGGTTGGCCCTCTTGGCTGCCAAGGCACAACTGTTGGCTCATTCAACTTGCTGTCAACTAGAACCCCAGATCCCTCTCTGCAGAGTTGCTTTCCAGCGTCTCATCCCCCAGTGTGTATGTACAGCCAGGGTTACTATGTCCCAGGGTCAGAATCTGGCACTTGCTCTTGTTGAACTTCATGTGGTTGGTAATTGCCCAGTTCTCCAATTTGTCCAGATCCCTCTGCAGGGCCTCTGTGCCCTCGTGAGCATTGACAGCTCCTCCCAGTTTTCTGTCATCAGCAAACTTACTAAGTAATCCCTCAAGTCCTGAGTCTAAGTCATTTATGAAGACATTGAAGAGTGCTGGCCCTAAAATGGATCCCTATGGAGCCCTGCTAGTGACTAAAAGCTAGTGCTTCACCTTGTCTTTCCAAGGAATAATATTTATACAGTCTCATATCAGTTAAACCTCATTTAACTTGTCATTGCTGTCACAGATCTCTGCCCACTGAAGAGGTTCCAGTGGTCTCTTGCTCAGATGCCAGATTTCCTTCTGTGACTTCATGGTTCAGGGAGATTTTCTGGCTAAAAAAATAATTTCGTTTTTGAAGTGATTAGGCTTTGGCCAGTTCACTGTGCAATTATACAAGTGTCAGCGTGAAGTCTTGACTTCAGTAAAGCCTTTGACACAGTCTCCCACAGCATCCTCACAGCTAAGTTGAGGAGGTGTGGTCTAGACAATAGAGTAGTGAGGTGGGTTGCAAGCTGGCTTAAGGAGAGAAGCCAGAGAGTGGTAGTCAATGGTGCGGAGTCTAGTTGGAGGCCAGTATCTAGTGGAGTGCCTCAGGGGTCAGTGCTGGGGCCAATATTATTCAGAATATTCATTAACGATTTGGATGAGGGAAGAGAGTGTACTATCAGCAAGTTTGCTGATGACACTAAGCTGGGAGAAGTGGCTGACACGCCAGAAGGCTGTACTGACATCCAGCGGGACCTGGACAGGCTGGAGAGTTGGGCGGGGAATAACCTAATGAAATTTAACAAGGGAAGGTGTAGAGTCCTGCATCTGGGCAGGAGCAACCCCAGGTTCCAGTATAGGTTGGGAAACTACATATTAGAGAGCAGTGTAGGGGAAAGGGACCTGGGGGTCCTGGTGGACAACAGGATGACCATGAGCCAGCACTGTGCCCTTGTGGCCAGGAAGGCCAATGGCATCCTGGGGTGTATTACAAGGGGGGTGGTTAGTAGATCGAGAGAGGTCCTCCTTCCCCTCTACTCCGCCCTGGTGAGACCCCATCTGGAATATTGTGTCCAGTTCTGGGCCCCTCAGTTCAAGAAGGACAGGGAACTGCTGGAGAGAGTCCAGCGTAGGGCAACGAAGATGATTAAGGGAGTGGAGCACCTCCCTTATGAAGAAAGGCTGAGGGAGCTGGGTCTCTTTAGTTTGGAGAAGAGGAGACTGAGGGGTGACCCTATTAATGTTTATAAATATATAAAGGGTGAGTGCCATGAGGATGGAGCCAGGCTCTTCTCGGTGGCAAACAATGATAGGACAAGGGGTAATGGGATCAAGCTGGAACACAAGAGGTTCCACTTAAATGTGAGAAGGAACTTCTTCACGGTGAGGGTGACAGAGCACTGGAACAGGCTGCCCAGGGGGGTTGTGGAGTCTCCTTCTCTGGAGACATTCAAAACCCGCCTGGACATGTTCCTGTGCGACTTCACCTAGGCGTTCTTGCTCCAGCAGGGGGATTGGACTAGATGATCTTTTGAGGTCCCTTCCAATCCCAAACATACTGTGATACTGTGAAGTAAAGGAGTAGGACTGAGGTATAGGAGGGTGGGAGCTTAGCAGCCCTGATAAACTCCCAATTAAGCAAATGTAGGGGTTAATGCCGTGGGTGTCTGTTACTTCTCCTTTGTCCTCATTTTTTTTGTCTCCTGATTTGCTTTGTTGATAACTCGGTAATCTTAACCAATATTAAGACTGTTATTCCTCAGCAATACAAAAGAGGTGCCATTAATAATATTCCTCAGTCAAAAGGTGCAGTATGAGCTCAAATCTTATTAAACATCAGAGGCCTCTTTGTGAAGCTTGTTTTACTTGGAGTTTTGATCTTACTAGCATCTTGCTAATCCAAATATGAGACCTAAAGCCACAGGAAATCTTTTTTCATTATTCTGCTTCTCACCATAGTATTTGGTTTGCATTTGCTCAATTTATGAACGTATTGTCTTAATCTGTTGCAAATTTCAGTCATGCAGAATCTGACTACAGCATTCTAAATTAGCTATTGTTTTAATGTTCAGAGACATTTGATAAGCATTTTATCTCTCATAGAGTATTCTGATGTCTCTGATCTATGATAGCTTATTTAGATTAAGGACAAAATTATAAATAGTATGCTAAATTCAAGGGTGCAACTTGAGGTGGATAATACTTAATTTTTCTGAGTGTAGTATTTAAGCTTCTTTATAACATCTAGTTTGTCTTACACATAGCTTCCATGACTGTCTGTTGCAGCTAGGAGTATTGAGATCCTGTTTGCACAGATACAGAGATGTGTCTAACTGAATTCTTAGCAAATGAAGAAAGAACACTGGATTTCTGGGAAAAGTTTGATTTAATTTTACCGATTTGGTAGGAGCCCCCAGGAACTCTGTAGTAGAGGTTGGGATAGGATTTGGTACTACTCAGTGCTTTCAGCTCTCTCCTCCACCTCCCTTTACCATTCCATACCTCCATGGTTACCTACATTTCAGTTTCCCCACTAAGTGAGAGCATTCGTCAGGTAATGTTGACTCAGTACAAGCCCTTCCTTATCCCACTGGCTTATGTGGTGTATTGAATTAGTAATGTACTTGGAGCAAGAAAAGTAGTCTGTCAGCTTGTCTTCAGACTTCAGCCAGATGCAGTTGTATTTCTGTGCTTGTAACTTTGATTATCATAGTATGCACAGATGTGGTTAAAACTCATTTTTGTCTGCAATGAGCTAGAGTTAATATGCAAATAATTACTCGAAGTTGTGATGAGATGATGCTGTCCCTGAAAGGCACTTGTGTCACTGCACTTTCCTTTGTGTTAGTTCCTTTTTTTGTGTGTGTATATGTTAGGATAAGTGTCAGACCATAAATTGAGCAGGATCTAGTTGTGGTTGGAGTTAATGCTAGCTGGCTCTGCTTTTGTGATGTAGTTTAAACTCAGGTGAGTTCCTTGATATATCCTTTATTTGTTTGGACTGGGTTACTTTGCTTCATTTGCTTTGGTATGTAATTCATAGTTGCTACAGAGTTTTTTGAGCTTTTATGTTTGTCTTTTCTTTTGAACTCTGGCTTTGAAAGAGTTAATGTGTGGGGTTTTGTGGGGTTTGTTTGTTAGTTTGCTTGATCTTTATTATTTCTTGATCTTTATTATCAACATATTTCCATCACTAAATTATTTTAATGTTACCCCCTCACTCCCTCTGAGTTGTCTTTATCTTGCAATTTGATTTTATTTGTTTATCATTCTTATTTTCACATTTTTCTTCTGTTCTCAGCTATTTTGACCAAAGGCTATGCTACTATACTACTTGTGGATAGGTGACTGAGCACTAGTAAAAGATAAGCAGTCATTTGGTTTCTGGAGTACGTTGATCAAATGACAAGAGTTTCCAAAGAACAGAGAAAATGTTCAAGTCATAGTAGCTTTAAATTATATTTCTCTGTTTGTTATTGGAAATAAATTCTTTATGATGCTTGGTTTTACTTTTCTGCATAACAAGCTGTAACTTGATATAGTAACGTGACTTCTGATACAGGGTTAGGCAAGCATTACATTTCGCATGTAAATCATCGTGAAAGCTCGGCTCAAATTTAAGTGCCTTTAACTTTATACAAAGACCTGCTTCCTGATGATTTTGTGCAGAAGCAAAGAAGAGCTCCTGGTGAAAGAATTCTAAACAGTGAACATAAACAGCTTTTAAGTTAGTAAGAGCACCACCAGTCTTGGTGTTCTAATTTGGTCATTTCATAGCACTGCTTTGTCTATAACTATCCTTCTGTACAATGCATCTGTTATGAACATCTACCTTATTATAGCATATCCTGCTGCCTTACTGAAAATAGTAAGTCATAGTCTATACCGTATAAACCAGAGCATGCTTTAAGTCTGAGAAGGAAATTAGTTGGGTGACATTTTCTAATTTTAGATGGTTGTCAGTTCAGTTTTCAAGCAGAACTTCAGAGTTCTCTTAAACTGATAACTTGTTCCAATGATTGGATAAACCTGCCTATTTAGTGAGTCTTACTGCAATACAGAATTCACTTCACAGTAAAAGTATTTTTTGAAATATCTGAATGTAAAATATTTGCCTAATCACACTTTTTAAATTTATAATTTCTTTCAAGACTTACTGGAAACATCTGAATATCTATGTCATGATATTTTATGTCGGTGGATTTAATTAATGCAATGAAATTATTAAATTGGCACAAGAAGTGCTGTTGCATCTTCATTCAAGTCACAAGTAAAAAAATCTTGATGGCTTCATTTTTATTGTTTTCAGGAACACAAATTAATCACAGAATCTGGCAGTTTGTGGTTTCTACTTGAGAAAGACTGATATGTATTTCATATTGTTTGGTGCTATATGTATGGCATTACATATCCCAGCTCATGTCCGCTCTACCAAACTCATTTTTACTGGGCAGCTGTGCCCCAGCTAGCTTTTTGGCCTCATTCACTAGTATAGACAAAGCTATTGAGTGCATGGCGACTGGTGGGTGTTTCTGAACAGACCCTCAATTTGGTGAAATAGTCTTTCCAGATCTGATGACAGCCAAATCCAAACCCTGCTGTATTATTTCTTCTGGATGAGATGGGAGTATTACCCAGAGGGAGAATTTTATGATCTGTGTAATTCAGCTTCTGTCCCACCTTTTGGTCTCTTAAGAAACTGGAACAAGAGGGAAGAGAGCAGGATTTGGAGTGAATTGTTTGTGTAAGAGTGAAGAACCAGACCACTGTTCCATTCATACAGGCCTGATTCATCCCTGGAGCTCCGTCTATCCTGTGTACTGAACAGCATAGAGATCCTGTGGAAAATAGGGCATGTGTTCATATAGTTAGTGTGTCATTATGCATGTGTGCTGGCTGAATTTATTTCCTAACCTTAGTGGTTCACAGTGTGGTTCCTTCCATTAATTTGTTTCATCGAGAATAAATTCCACTCCCTCCTCTACCCTCTCCAAAACACCAGATATAGCTGTAATAGCTATAATACAGTTACTCTGAAACTAGGCCATTTTTTTTGTGATGTAGTATGTTTAATTGGAAAAAATTTGGTACTGGAGATTTGCCATTCAGTGCACAGTATGTCATTGGGAGCCAATGTTTGGTTTGATCTGAATACCAAATATGCAGTTAGCATTTATATGCTGATTTGTTTCAAGTGTAAATGTCTAAGCATTTCTTATTCGTGAAAGTAAAATTTCAAAACCAAATTAATATGTCTTGCCCTATTGGATGCTTGAAGGTAAATAGTGGAGTTCTCAGAAGTGCATGTTACTGACTTATAACCATTCCTGTTGAAGCTGGACACTGTAGGAAGAGTTGGGTACTGAGCAGTTTCAGGAATCCTGCCAACTAAGCAATAGTAAGCTGTTTCCCTTCTAGTACGTGTTCAAACCTCAATGGCTGTGTTTAAAAGTGACTTCACATTTAAATGCTAGAGTGAAACTTGTTTTAAATTAGCCTATGATACAATTCAGATAATGCTAGATGTGATACAAGCACTACAGTTTTCATCTGATATGCAGAACGGTGTCCTGTTTCTCTTTCTGTATATGCTAATAGATTATGTGTCTGTGAATGTTGAGGATGATGTTGAAGCAGTTATTATGGACCATGTAGAAAATGGACTGTCCCCAGAAAGCTGCATGTCAATGGGACAAAACTCTGAAGTAAACAGTGCTGTTCACCATGTGGCTCAAGTTGTTTATGGTAATTACCATTCATTTTTGTTGTGATCTAATAGTTAATGGCTAGTTCTAATGCTGTATGTTCAGTGCTGCTGTCATTAATGCTTTCTGTCTCACCCATATCTTTAAAACATATTTTATTAGAAAGCTACTTTATAGAAATTGCTTGGCAATGCATTTAAAAAGAGGGACCTGTTTAGTTATTACTAACCTGCTCAAATACTATGTTTTAAAAAGACAGTTTTTTACTTACTTATAAAGTAAGTATACGTAGGAACAAGTTAGCAGGCAATTTGGAAAATAAATGTCATGAAAGAGCCTAACACAAAAAATGAGGTTTTTTTAGATAAGCTGTCCAGTGTAATTTAGTGGAGCACCAGGAATTCTGATGTGTAATGATAGTAAGATGGTTGTTTAAGGTGGTAAATTATTAGCTGTAAGTAGCCTTTGGTGATTGTCTGTAATACATTGTATTTGTTGTAGCATGCAAGATCAAAGTCTCTCAGAAACCTTATCCAATTCTCCATTGGCCCAGAAAAAAATTAGTCATAGCTGTTATGAGCATTTATGAAGTCCAGTAGCAGTATTACCAAGTTAGCAAGGAAAATGAGTGTAATTAAATGATGGTACTGTCACAGAGGCACCCCAGACATCAATTTAGATAGATGATAAACTGCAAGCCTCCAAACAGATCTGGGAAAGGAATCATAGAATCATTTGGGTTAGAAGACACCTTAATAATCACCTAAAGCCAAGCCCCCTGCCGTGGGTACATCTTCCATTAGACCACCTTGCTCAAAGCCCCACCCAAGCTGGCTTTGAACACTTCCAGGGATGGGGCATCTGCAAGGTTACCTGAGCAACCTGTTCCAGTGCCTTATGACCCTCATGGTGAAGAATTTCTTCTTTATATCTCATCTAAATCTACCCTCTTTCAATTTAAAGCCACTAGCCCTTGTCCTATCACCACATGCCCTTGTAAAAAACATCTCTCCAGCTTTCTTGTAGGCCCCTTTCAGATACTGGAAGGCTGCTGTAAGGTCTCTATGGAGCCTTCTCGTCTCCAGGCTGAACAACCCAAACTCTCTCAGCCTGTCTTCATAGCAGAGGTGTTTCAGCCCTGTGGTCATCTTCATGGCCCTCCTCTGGCCTCACTCAAACAGTCCCACGCCCTTCTTATGTTGCTGGCCCCAGAGCTGAATGCAAGAAAGGAAATTCTGGAGCTGGGTGGGAGGGTAGGTAGGTTTTAATCTTCCACTAAGAGAACAAATACTAAGCAATGACATACCTATTTTTATTATTCAGTTATTGATTGTGATTTCAAAATGATATTAGCTACACCCCATCTACCACAGATCTTGCATATGTAGCATCTGTCAGCTCTCCTACAACGTTTGTCTGGGCTTTTAATGCAAAGAACATTTTCTTTTTCTCTAGGTTATGGTACTGAATATATTATTACTTTTCTGTCCTGCCTCTGGCCCTTCCTCTTCAAGTGCATAAAACAAAAGTGGTTGTCCTTGCTTTTCAGTATTTCTCTTAGCTTGTCCCTGTCCTGTTGGATTTGTTTTCACTTCCTTCACTTCTGAGATATTGGTTCTTCCTTCTAGCTAGGCCATGAAATTAGTTCCATTATTTTGCAAAAGTACTAAGAGGTACCCTGGTAACTTTTCTCATGTGACCACTTTTACTTGGGAGGAACTTACTGTAGATATCCACAAAACTTCCCCACCACGCTTTTTCAGCCTGACCTAAGCTCTGAAAAGCTCCTTCACAGCAGATAGTATGGTGGAGACTTGGTCTTGCCTTTTTATGCTAGCTAAGTTTTTCTCCTCATTTCTTGGAAGCTGTTCAAGGTCTTGTTTAGCTTCTTAAGCTTTACTTGTCTTTTAAGTCTTCTCTTATCTGTATCTTGTTATCTATATATTGCTTGGCCTGTCTATAGGTAAAATATACAGACCTCAAGAGGAAAGAGTTAGTTACTTTTTTGTTTCTTCCCCTCTTAAGAGTGTTTTTGTTTCCTTTTAAAGAAACTGAGGACAGTTTGAGGTAGAAACCTGTAAATGATGGACAGGCAGATTTGGCAGTAGAGTTATGCTTCTTCTCTTCACTGTGACAACTCTTTAACATTCTTCAAAAGGTAGGCTTGGCACTGGTGTGGTCTTCAAAAGAATTGGGATGGAGGAGTGATCAACTGTAGTAATGGCTTTTTAACTGTGTGCCAGACCTGCAGGTGAAGATGTGGAGGCATTTTCTGTTTCACTTGTGGATAGCTGGTGTTTGGTAGCTCCTCACCTACACTGGCTCAATGGAGGAGATACCTGGAGCAGATCTGTTTTGTTGCACTGTGCTTCAGTGACAAAATAGGAGGGGATGCCATAACTGTAGGGAAGGGACAGCTGAGGACTAAACAAATGGGAACTGTGTTTTACATCGTGGGTGTGTTGCCTGAATTTCAGTTAATTGGTTTTGTTAAGGTTTGGAATTCTGTGTCTTTGTACAACTGGAACTGGAAATGAGAACAGAGAATCAACAGTGAAAAGCAAAACAAATGGAGCCTGGTGAGAGTTAAGAATAAAGAATATTAAATTTAATTTACCAATTTCATATCTAAATAAAATGGATTTATAAGTGTTTAGTAATATGCTAGTAAAGAAATTTCAGATAACCAAGGAGTTTTAAAGTTAAAAAAAAGTGTGACTGTGCATGTTTTTTGTAGTGAAATGTTTAATTCAATAGGAAACCTGCTGATATGCTTTGATTTCTCTCCACTTTTCCAGGAAGTGAAGGCTTATCAGTGCTATCTGAGCGAGTGGCATCACAAATGAGCCATTCTGCAAATATGCAGAGAGGAAATGGTCACAGCCCTGAAAAAATGGATTTTGTGTTTTCGCATAATAAAAGAAAACGACTTGCCCCTTCTGTAGTGGGAAGAAATGTGGTAGGTTTCACCAAACAGTAGGCCTTTGTTCTGAAGCCAATTTCAGTCTTATTCAGAATGTCATTTTTCTTTCACTTTTGTGTGCTTGTTTGATGACATCCCAGTGAAGTGTGGGTAGGATATCCATGTAGTGCATGGCAGCTTCTAGCAAGCATAAAACCTTGTTGTGCTGGATACTGTATGTGTGTATAACAACAGCTAGTGTACAACAGAGAGCAATTTATACTAATTTCCCATGTAGATGCTATTATTTTTTTCAGTAAAAATCTCTTTGTGCGATTTAGGATAGTAAGAGTTGGAACTTAATGTTGAATAATGATTTGCCTCCATGAACAATTAGCTCCAAAGACACATTGCATATGATTTTTACTTGAGGCAGTCACAAGCTTAGTTCATGTCAGCATGCAGAGGTTAATTCTAATATTCCAACAGTCAGAATGTCTTTGATGCTATAAAAACAGCTTTACCTTGTTTAATTCTGCTTGTTGTAAAACGAACAAAACCAACACCCACCCACACACACACACCCCCAACCTTCCTTTTTTTAAAAATAAGACCTGATTAAATATTATTTACTTTAAACAAAAAAAAATACCACCAACAAACCACCACCAACAAAAGACTTATGAAGTCTGTGAGGTGTGGTGAACAGGTGTGAACAGGAACTGCTCCTCCAGTAAAAGAAAAATGTCACAATTGTCCAGGTGGTGGCACTGTTGATTCCTGTCTAAAACCCGTTTTCAAGCTGTAAGAAAAATACATCTTTTAGCTTGTAAATAGACATTTTTACAGCTTCTCTGTGCACACTTATACCCATTGAAATAAATACACATTTTTTTTAATTGATTTATTTAAACTACTGTAAAATCTACATGTAGTCTCATAATTACATAAGCTTGGTTATATAGTACATAATATAGTTAGATGGGAAAGTTCTGGCCTTAGAATAACCCCATAAAAATACATATTATTATATAAATTTGTATGAAGTTCTTATTAATTGAGAATAAGATACTCTGAAACCAAAAGGGAGGTGATTATTGATATACCCTAACCACAGACACATAAATGAGATTACTTTGTTAAGTTTTGTAGCCAGGGGAGGGAGTATAGCTGTAACTGAAAGTGTTGAGGTTGGTTTCCTAACAGTTTCTCTCTGTAGTTTATATTTTGAATTATTTCATTATTCCAAACATTAAAAGTTCTTTGTTATTTCCCAGATGAGAACCAGGGAAGGAGAATATGAAGATAGTGATAGTATCATTTATGAGTATGAACCAGACTATGAATGTGTAAGTTAATTTTCTTTTGTTTGGTTGACTTTGAAAATCTGCTTTGGGGATGCATTATTTGGGGTAGACTAAAATAACACTGAGGTTTGAAGTTGGGATTTCTAGGTTTAACATGTTATCCTAAGACTGTGTATATATTACTAGCTTACACTTTTTTCTTTTTTTTTATAAATTACTATTTAAATGAAAAAGAGGAGTACTGTATCTGAAGCTTCCTACACTGGAGATCAGCAGAAAACTCTTATGGAGGTCCTCAGTTATTGCCAGGTATTTTTTTTCCTTTGTTTCTGAAATGGCATTTAAAAAATTTTAGTTAAATTTTGGGAAGATTTGCAATCTATATTTTATAATCTGTGACTTCAGCCTTTCTGGTTATTTACTTGTTAGTTGCCTGCTTATCTTCAATATTTTTAATGAAAAAAACAGTCTACTTATTCTCTTGAGTTTTTCACACCATAGCTGGCAAGAATACTTTTCAAATATTAAGCTTTAACGCAAAATGTAATGTCTAGAGATTTATTGGGAGGTGCTTCACAGTAATGGGAAAGATCTGACTGTCATACACACAGCTTTTGAAGGTACATGAGGCTTGCCAAAATCCTGGTAGTATTATTTTGTTGGGTTCTTTGCTTTTGACTTTTGAAGCGGTGGCTGGCAAGATTGAAAATCATTGCACTGAAAATTAAAAGCATCCCCTATTTATTCAGGTGGACATTTATGTGACTCTGGAGTCACAGTGCTCTATATAGAGTGTAAGAGATTCAGGCTATGCTTTAGGGAGGACAATTTGTGAGTGGCTTGTATCCAAGTATTAATGTCTTGGAAGTCTCTTTAAGCATATACTCCCCAATGCTGTGGAAGAAAATTGACTAAGGTTGTGTGACTAACATTCTTGTCGCTAGTCAGGGAATCTGAGCTGTAGCAAGTGGCAGTGATGAGAAGCTATAGCCTCTTTTGCTGCCTGCTAGCCCCTTTCTGTCTCTTTCTCCCCACTGTTACCCCCTCCCAGAGTAAATCTGCCCTAGGGCTACATGAAGCCCTTTAAAAATGCCTGTACTGTCCACAATGATTTAATGTCTTCTAGTGCTTCCTCAAAGTATTTCTGAATTTTGGAATATTTATAGATTCTTTTGTCCAAGGATTTTTTGTTGGTTTTGTTTTGTTTTGTTTTTAAGATAGCTATCTTACTGAAACCTAACTGTTGGTTTTGATAAAATTGAAATGAATTTGAAATTCTGTCTACTACAAATCCATCTAGTGACTTTTTTTTTCATAGCTGTATGTATGCTTAAACATTTTCTCTGTCTAGTTATGCTATAGGCTAACAAAACGCACATTTCCTCTTTGTAATTCATATAGCTATAATATCCTTGTGTGTCTTTTGCAGTAATAACTGATGACAAGTGCCTCAGATGTGTTTTCAAGTTGGCAGGGTCCTTTCAATACTACATTAATATTCTGTTATCTAATTCCTTTATACCGTTATGGCATAAAATGTATGTCTAAATTGCTGTGTAAGCATCATGTTTGAGTTGCTAAATCCTGGAAACACAGAAGAAGGAATTTTTTGTTTCACACAGTAACATATATTAATAACTGATGGACTTCGAATGCTTTATTTGTTTTTTTTTTGTCTGAAAGTTTCGGTCTTTACAGCAGTACTTTTAAAAAGTTTATTCCTGATTGCTTTAGTTAGGCAAAACAAATTTTTAACATCTGAAAGAAAATTTGACCTTGGGGATTGACTGGGGATCAGAAACTTATAATAAAACAAGTAGTTTTTTCAAATTCTTCATCTTTCATCCTCTAATTAAAAATGTGGGTGCAGTTGATTTCAGTGCCATGTTTTTTATGAAAAACACGGCTGTGTTTATTTCTCCGTACATCATTTACCCTTTCCTCATTTTCACAGAATCACAGGTTGGTTGAGGTTGGAAGGTACCTCTGGAGGTCATTCTGTCCAACATCCATACTTACGCAGAGCTACCTAGAGTGAATTGCTAAGGACCATGTTCTGATGGCTTTTGAGTATCTCCAAGAAGGAAAACTGCACAACCTCCCTGGGCAACCTGTGCCAGGGCTTGGACACTCTCCCAGTGAAAAGGTGTTTCCTGATTTTCAGAGGGGACCTCCTGCTTTTCTGTTATTGCCCCTTGCCTCTGGTCCTGTTAATGTGCACCACTGGAAAGAACAAGGCTCTGTCCTCTTTGCACTCTCCCTTCAGGTATTTGTATCCATTCAAGAGATCTAGCTCTGAGCTTTCTCTTGTCTAGGCTGAACAGTCCCAGCTCTCTCAGCCTTTCCTTGTAGGAGAGAAGCTCCTGTCCCTTAGTCATCTTCATGGCCCTTTGCTGGACTCTCTAGTATATCCATGTCTTTACTAAACTGGGGAGCCCAGAGCTGGATCCAGCACTCCAGATGTAGCCTCACCAGTGCTGAGAAGAGGGGAACCATCACCTCCCTAGGCCTGCTGGCAATCATTTGTCTAAAAGCCCAGGGTACCATTAGCCACCTTTGTGGCAAGCGCACATTGCTGGCTCACAGTCAGCTTAGTGATCACCAGGACACCCAGCTCCTTTTCTGCCAAGCTGCTTTCCAGCTGGGTGGTCCCAGCCTGTACTGCTGCCTGGGGTTGTTCCTCCTCAGTAGAAGGACTCTACACTTCCCCTTTCTGTACTTCCTGAGGTTCCTGTCAGCCTGTTTCTCATGCCTGTTGAGTTCTCTCTGGATGGAGCATGACCCTCTGGTTTATCAGCCACTCCTGCCAGCCTTTTGTCATCTGAAAACTTGCTGAAGGTATGTTCTGCCATCATACAGATCGTTAATGAAGATATTAAATAAGATCAGACCCAGTGTTGACCCCTGAAGTACTCCACTAGTGTCTTCTTCTAGACTTTGTGCTGTTGATCACCACTCCCTGGGCCCAGCCATTTGTCCAGTTTCCAATCCACTTCACTGTCTGCTCATCCAACCTGTACATCAGCAGCTTGTCTGTAAGGATCTTATGGAAGACAGTGTTGAAGGCCTTCCTCAAATCCAGGTAGACAATATCCACTACTCTCCTCTCACCTACCAGGCCAGTCATTTTATCATAGAAGTTTATCAAGTTGGTCAAACGTGACTTCCCCTTAGTGAAGCATGCTGTGACTACTCCTAGTGATTTTTTTTTTTTTTTTTTTTTTCCTTTCATCTGCCTGGAAATGATTTCCAGGATTAGCTGCGCTATCACCTTCCCAGGACTAGAATTGAGGCTGCCTGGCCTGTAGTTTTCTGGGTCTTCCTCCTTGCTCTTCTTCAGCATAGGAGTGACATCTGCTTGTGTGTAGTCTTCGGGCACTTCTCCCATTCACCGTGTTTGATCAAAGGTTATCAAGAGTGGCCTCACAATGACATCAGCCAGCTCCCTCAGCATTCGTGGGTGCATCCCATCAGGCCCCTTGGACTTAATCTCTGTCTGGTTTGCTGGATTCCCTGACCAGATTTTTCTTCCATCCAGTGTCTGTCTTCCTTGTTCCAGCGTTTCCCCTTGGTCTCTGGAACCACAGAATCACAGAATGTCAGGGATTGGAAGGGACCTCGAAGATCATCTAGTCCAATCCCCCTGCCGGAGCAGGAACACAGAGATGAGGTTACACAAGAATGTGTCCAGGCGGGTTTTGAATGTCTCGAGAGAAGAAGACTCCACAACCCTCCTGGGCAGCCTGTTCCAGTGTTCTGTTACCCTTACTGAGAAGAAGTTTCTTTTCAAATTTAAGTGGAACCTCTTGTGTTCCAGTTTGAACCCATTACCCCTTGTCCTATCATTGGTTGTAACTGAGAAGAGCCTGACTCCATCCTCGTGATGGCCGGTCGTGCTAGTAATGGGTGAGGAAAAGGTGGCATTGATTGCCTCAGCCATTACTATGTCCTGTGTCACCAGGTCCCCCATCTCATTCAGCAATGGGCTCACATTTTCCCTACCCTTCCTTTTGTCACTTGTGTGCTGACAGAAGCCCTTCTTGTTGTCTTTGGTATCCCTGGCCACATTCAATTCCAGTTGTGACTTTTTCTTTACAGAGAGTGTTTTTTCTAAATGTATTTGCCATTGGTGCTATAGAAATCAGTATTTCAGTGGTTACTTATAAGCCTTTTACCTGTGTACTTGGAAACTTGAAAACTATGACTTAAAATAGCATATCATAATACCTAACTTACTTTAGAGCTTGTTGGTAGCTTTTTAATGTAAAACAAAACATACCAAATAAGTAAAAATAAAACATCTGCTGGAAGCAGGTAGAACAGCCTTTAAGTGCCAGCCACATTAAAGTCACATTAGTAAGCTTCTCTGAGAAGTCTTTGTACTTGTAATATTTACCATTGTTATATGCATTTTCTATCTAAGTTGGTCTTTAATATGCTTATGGAATTTATATATTATGTACAGATCTTAGTTGGTTTTAGGGAGGGAAATTTGCCCTTTGTTTTAGTTTTTATGATTCCTTCAGATTTAAATTGGGTTTCTGTGAAGCAATACTGTTTTCATCTTTGCTTTTGTCATCAGGCCATGTATGATGCCATTCAGAAACTGGATAAAAAATTTGACTTGCTTCATTGGAAGGTCTCAGAAATGCAGCATACTCGTGTAAAGCCACTGTTGCTCAAACCTGTGAGTAGTAAAGGCCTATGACATTTTTCCTTTAATTCTTTCACTTCCTCTGATGTTTATTTTTTAAAAAATCCTTTCCTTTCACTAACATTAAAATTAGTATTCCATATTTCTTACTATATACCAGTGTCAGTCTCCTATGTTGTTATTAACCAGTTGTCACAGATTGGCCAGTGGCCCCCGTCAAATTTGGGATGCTGTGATAGATGCTGTAAAATTTTGTTTGTATCGGCAAGAACAGAAATGAATTGTGTAGGTTAAGTTTTAAACTTGGGTATGTTGGTGTTGCTGCTTTGAGATGTTTACTGTCCATGGGTTTCTACGGTTAGAAGAGAGTTTATGCATCACTCGCACAGGCTGGTTTGATTGATGAACTGATTCTTAGATCTCAGCAGTGTGTTGTCATATCCATTGTGGTATAGAATTTTGTTTACCCAATAAAACATTTTTTTCAAAATTCTTAAGAAGGTTTGATATTGAGTACACACTGTCTATTTTTGTTCCGGTAGTCAATCCACTGTTAACTAAGGAGGCAGAATGTTAGTACGTGTAACTCTGCTCTTTAAAAGAAAAACATAACATATGATTTTTGGAGAAGGTTGTAAAATCCATGATGACCTTTCTTTGTTAGCAATACTGCAAAGCTTTTAATGTGGCAGAGGTGATCCTACTTGTCAGGGGAAGTCAAGACATCAGCAAAGGCTATTTGCTTTAAGAGTGGGTAAGAATGATGACATTCTCGTGCATGTCAGTTATCGATAGGATACTAGGTTTTATTTGGGAATGCGATTTTGTTGACGACTCCAAGCTTGTACTGTCAACACATCCAAAAATACGAAATTTGGAGAACAGACTGGTCTACTGGTCTTATCAGCTACACTTGGACCCTGTGGCCTCTGCGCTCTTACCCTCCCCTCTGATCATGTGGGATGGCAGCTGCTGTAATGTTCAGATTAAAAGTGACCTGCAGTGCTTTTTTTGGAAGAAGGCTTTTATCACTATAAGGTGTAGAGGGGAAGCCAGCAAATGCAACCTACTGACCATTTTCTTAAGTTCTGCTAGCACTTCATCTCTAAAATAATCAGGAATACTGTAGATTTTTTTTTTTGTTTATAGCTGTACCATTGTTGAATCTGTAGTGGGATAAGGATATGAATAAGGCAAAGTTTGTGGTAAAGGTGCTATTTTTTATTATATAACTCAAATAGCTGGAGAAATGGACCAACTTTAAGGCATGTAAGCTTTTTTGCTTTTTTCAGGTCACAGATTTTTAAGAGTTATAAGGGTGGAATATAATCAGATATCTATAAGAAAAAAAAAAAAAAAAAAGAACCAAACAAAAACAAAACAAAAAAAACCCAACCAAACAAACCCCACCACAACACGAAAACACCCACATGTGTCAGCTACGTTTGGTAGCTCCTCCTCAGTGACTTGTATTTTGAACTAGAACACATGCTCGAGGATGCCTCTGTTTCTTAATAAAAGCACTGGAAGTGGTGGAAAGCATAGCCTGTCTCTCAGTTTGTCTGTCTTGTTCTCTTTGGAATCTTCCACTGTAGATGAGATCTGAATATTTAATGTTTTCAGCTAGCAAGTAAGGAATGAAGAGGCAGCCAAGAGAGAAAGTCACTTGCTTTTTCTTGTTTAAAAGGAAGCTAGCATGGCAGTGGAGACAGCTGTTGAAAATTCAGCAGACTGGCTCAATGGCTGACAAATTTTAAATTATATTTTGACCCTTCTTTTTTTTATAGAGCTTTTTAAAGAGCCTTTACAAAGCTGCCTTTCTCATCATGTATTTCTCTGACTTTTTAGAAAGCAATTGTGCCAGCATCCCAGGTGGAAACTTGAGAAACTTTGAAGTTGACAAGTGTTGGAACTACAAGTGAGGATAAAAGAAAGTAGAGGGAAGGCTAAAAAGTAATAGCACGGGCTTCATGACAATGGTTACTTCAATGAAGAGTCTGTTGCCATTAGCATCATTACTAAAATCTAGTCTTCTTTGTTTGCAAAAGAAAAAAATGACCAGATATGTCTAATTTAACGTTCTGTTTGTTTTCTGAATCACATTTGCAGAAACCAGTTGGATTTACGTACAGAAGTTCCAGTCATTTGCCTCAAGGAAAAATCAGAGTACAAAAATCTATGGAGAGGGAATCAAGTCTTCATGTCTCTTCGCCAGGCCAGGGAAGGCATAGCCCTGTCATAAGGGTTGCTTTACAAAATGGCCATGTTCAGGTCAATTCCACCATGAAACATGCTCAACAGAGTCTTGAGCTTGAATTGCAGCACCCTGTTCATAGGCAGAGCCCACCGCTCCCCACTATAGTTTCTACGCATTCATTACATTCATCATACACAGCATCTAACAGGATGCCCGACCTTTCTCCACAATCAAATTTTGTAGGCGGAGTTGTGGAAAATACTGTCAACATTGTATCATCACCACTGGCATCAGCATCCATGCCAGCACCCTCTGAGGCCAGTCTGGGAAATAATGCTGTGGTGATTAACTACAGAAATGAATCTGGGAGTGTGAACATCAGTAAAGAGCTGCCATGTTCTCCAATATCCATCAATCCTAGCTTTGGTGAGTTCCTTTGTAATAAATACTCAGAAAAAGGAAAAAACAAAACCTGCGGCTAGTGTAAAAAAATAATGCCTAAAGAAATCTTTATTTAGCGAAAGTGAAAGGAGCAGAACTGGCTGCCTTACAAGCATTTCTAGGATAGAATACTGTTTAAAACTCTTAAACAAAGGTCATAGGAATGTTTAGTATGCCAAGGATCACTTAAAAACCTCTGCAGTGTATATATGGTTGTGTAGACTGCTACAAGTTCTTGATTTATGGTACATGCTTTGAATTCTTTTAAGACTGGTCCCTCTTTTTCTTTCTTGGAACTCTTGATGTCAACTATTTTTAACCTGTGTATATGTCATAGATAATGAATGTGTGCTATGCATATATTTAAAAAGACAAAAGAGATTGGCAGTAAAGCAAAGTGAGGCATATGCTTACCTGATTCGTGTGAAGGAAATACCTGTTTTCTTCTTTCTTCTTATGGAGGATTTATCAGCTCCTCCAGTGTTTGGTTTCTTTCAAAATACTTAATTCCACAGAAAATGAAGAATTCCATAGATCATTGTGTTTATGATAAACAAGCACATATAAAGTAGCACCATGTTTTTGTAACGGATGCCTTTATTTCTGAAGTATAAATCCCTTGAGTCACGTGGAAGGCTGGGCTATGAGTTTTTGGTTGCTTTTGGTCTAAAAAATAAGTTCATACAGTTTGAGCTGCACAAATAGTAGGTCAAATATTTTGATACCTATCTGTAAACAGTGTATAATTTATCAGTACTATGTATGGATATGCCATTCTTCATGGGTCATTGTCTTGAAATCACACATAGTATCTGCATGTGTGCAAAACAGGCCAGTCTGAACATTTTGGATTCCTTAATGTTTAATATATTTTCTTATGTGTTATTATTTCAGTTAGTTATGTTGGTGAGTAACATGAATTAGAAAGATAGTTCTGTTATTGCAATTTAAAGTTGCTTTTATAAGAGCAAAGATGGCTAATACGTAGTAAAATTAGCTGTAGTAGAAAACATAACCAGAGAGTACCATAGAAGAGGTCAAGAGAAAGTTTGAAAAAGTGTTCCTTTTTTTAACAACTTGCTTGGGTTTTTAAATTTTTTTTTCTTCAAATGTTTTTGTTTTACAAAAGAGTTCGTTGGTGACCCAGGGAGAAATGTAAAAGTTCTTGGAAACTATTTGATGAAAGCTCGGCAAAAGACTAAACCAAAGTACGCAGCACGCTACTTAGTTCGTGTCTTGTTCCCCAAGGAAACATTATTGTGCAGCATTATGGGAGTGAGTGCACGAGGGCGCAGAACATTGGATCCAAACAAAATTGCTGCAATAAGAGGTATGCTACCTTTTGAAATGCACAGATTTACTTCTTTAATACTTCACGAGTTTTTAACTTGCAAGGAGTCCTTATCTGCGTGTGTCTGCTAATTGTTGTCTACCAACTAGTGAACTGATAAATGTGGTACTGGGTGTGCTCTGCTCTGCTGTGTTTTGGTTTTGAAATTCCTACTTTGTAATTCTCAATGTTGATTTTTCTTCGATGTGGATAAAAAAAAAAAATTCTGATTACTCCTAGTGTACTTCATGTTCATCAGTCACTCTGAATTTTTCATTACAACTTTGTGGGTTTTGTGGGGTTTTTTTGGTTGGTTGGTTTGTTTCTTATTTTGTTTGGGTTTTAGCCATGGTATACCCAGGACAAATATTAACCAGTGATTCTTAAATACTCTTAAGTTCACTGCTTTTGTTTGTTTGAGAAATGGTAAATATGGGGAGGGCATTTATACAGATCACATGGCATGTGTGTGTGAAGCTATAATTCTCCTTCTTGTTTTAAAAGATGGGAGACTATTTAAGCCATGCAAAGTAGTTACAGCATCAGCATTACCTTGTCACTAGTTCTTGTGGGGTTTTTGTTGTTGTTGTATGGTTTGTGTTTTGGTTTGTGGTTTTCTGGCTTTTTTCTTTTTCTTTCTTTTTTTAAGTTAGTATGCTAAATCACACCTTTCCCCTAATTCTACCAAGAAAAGCTTAATAATAAAAGCATTATTCACAATACCTTAAAAAAGTATCACTGCACATCTTAAATTCATAGTGATGCTTAACTTCAAAACGTGAGTTTACTATCTCTGTTTAATTTAAAGGTGGAAATCTAAAGCTTCTAAGTGGAGAACAGGAAATGTGAAGCATTTCTTAGCTTTCTCTCTTTCTAAAATGGAGTAATTTTTAATAATGCTTTCTGTCATGAAGCTTAAAAAAACTTTTTGTGTTTCATATGCAGAATTTCTTGCAACTAACTTTCCAACCTATGATTTGAGTGAGCATGGAAAAGACTGGAAAACCTGTATCACAAATGTCAATGCTATGATCCGCTGTTTACGCTCTGAAACAAAAATAAACCCAGTAAGTTGTCTCAGGGTGATAATTTATTAAATACTAAGTTTGTGCTTCTTTATCAAATTAATTGTTTGAACTTCTCATTATATGAGTCTTCTAATTCGAAATTCCTTGGGTACTGTCTTTGCGTTGCTCAGCATACGCCTGCTGACTGCAGCACTATTTCCGTGTGGGGAATACTGGAAGCATATTCCTCTCTTGCTCTTCCTGATCCTGTGTCCAGCATTCATGTATAAGCATAGGATTCTAGAAGGAAAGCACTGTAAATGTTACCCAGAAGTAGTGTCAAATTTGATTGCCAGCTTAAGCATGTAGCTGCTAGTGCTGTTTTCACAGGCTTTGCTTCAGATATATCCAGCCATCCATTCCAACTTTATATTGACTGAAACATCACTTGTAACTCCATTTACCTCTGCTTCTAAAATGCTTTGTGCAAATGTGTGAACATTTAGTATCTGTATCACCTGTAGTTTTCCTGATTGAAATGGAGGAGTAACTATATTGTAAATAGTTGGAGTCTAATTTATACTAAATGGGAAATGAAGTGGAACACTAATTAGAAAACTGGTAGTCTTTTCCCAGTGCATGGGCTAACCTCATTTAATGTTTCAGGGAACAGTTGAAGGGAAAGAAAAAGTGGCCAACACTCCAGACACATCTCATTGTGTAGATTTAAATTATAATGAAGATAGTGAAGGCAATTCTCAAAACTCTCAGAAAATGACCAGCTCCACAGCTGACACATTGCAGAATTCAGGATCAGATAAGCCTCCAGAAGCTTTTCGCACACCTTCGGTCAAGAAACTTCAGTCTTCAGAACCTATGGGTAAACTGTGATATTTTCATCCTCTGAATTTGTGTGTTACATTTTAAATGGTCAGTGAGATGCAGAAGATGCTACTGTAGGTGAAATTGTGTAGAAAAAGGATTCAGTGAACTATGCAACTCTCCTTTTCCTTTTGAGGCAGTCATTTAGTGTATATACAGTAAGTTTTTATGGGAACAAACAAGAACATCATCTGGCTAACAGAGCATATGTTTACATCTACTAATGTCCCATAATGCATACCCACTGTAAGACTGGAAAGTTCAGCTGTGAGATATTCTGTCCAGTTTCTCTGAATAATTATTTTTCAATAATTATTTCACAATTGCCCTGGGATTTTTTGTATTTGGTAGATATTCTACCTTAGTGCAGTACGCTAGCTCAGAATATTTATTGAATGGTATTACAATTACAGAAAAAAAGCACACCTTTCTGTAAAACTGACAATTTAGGACAATAAAATTTTAAAGTGGCCTTTTTACTTTTTTTTTTTTTTTAATAATGAAAATGCACAAGACACAAATTCATTGGAAAAAATTCTGTGTACGGAATGTGATGCCTCTAGAGAGCTTCAAGAGAAATGAGCTGAGATTAATTGCCCTTGGAAATAATTTATTTGATTAGAATCACTTTGGGGCTCTGTGAGATCTGCTCCTGCACCCAAGATTAGTTAGTCTGATCCCACAGACCTCCTCAGTTACTATATGTTTTGCATTTTTTAAATGTTTGCAGTGGAGTCAGGTTGAAGTAATTAAAAAAAATTTATTCTTTTTCAGCTTCCACTTACAGGATCTAAGCACCATTGAAATAGCAGTTCTGTTTACTTATGTAATTGGAATAGCATCATCTTTCCACGTGAGATAAAAACAATTTAGAAAGCAATCATTATTAATGCAGGTTACATTGTTAGCATTGCTGAAAGCATACCAGAAGTGCTGTTACATTGTTGTAAAACAGGCAGGGTTTTCTCACCACTTGGACGTTTGTCTGCAATATGTTCTGTTTTAGTCTTAGCTGGAGCATTATGGTTTAGCTCTGACCTGTCAAGCAGTGCATTAGTTTTGGAGAGAACTTTTTGTGTCCTAGTTTTAGTATAATACAACCACTTTGAAGCATGGTCAGTGTTGGAAAAGTAAAATCTCTGTCTCTCTCTGACATCCTTTCTAGAACTTCTTGGAAGCCCATGGCGCAATGTTCAATTACCATTTTCAGTCATTTATGTAGCTAAGGGGAAGTCTCGGCCGGAGTTGTCAGCTCGCTACCTAATTCGTCACATGTTCCCTGAAGATGTGCTGGTAAAAAGCAATGTATATGGTAATCTTGAACGTGGCATGAGCCCACTGGACTGCAACAGAATTAATGCTCTCAGAGGTAAGAAAAAATCTCTGTTCAAATGATAATGTGGGGAAGTTAACAGGAGTGATTAACTTTGTATCCTATGAACAAACCATGGAGCTTCAAAAATAATTATGTGAAATCTTCTGACAGGTATTAGTGCAAGCAGTGGAACAGGTTGAGAGAAAGTAGATGAGGTTATGTTTAAGCAACACACGGAACTCTCCAGATCACAAACCTGGCTAATATGAGGAAACTTAGTCTCCATGGCATCTGCTTGGAAGGACAACACAGTGGGAGATGTCCCAGAGGATTCTGGAGGGTATTGGGGATGATTTCTTGATACAGGGGCTAGGTAGGCCAACCAGAGGTAATGCACAGCAGATTGTGTTGCTCTTCACAGAAAGGGTTTGGGCTTGTGGAGACTATGAAATAATGGATCTCCAGATCCTAAGCAGAGTTTAAAAAGTCTGAGAGTACAAACGCTGTAGCTTGGGAGAGCCAGCTTTGGCTTATTGTGGAAACTCATAGGTGGGAGATTGTGAGAGACAGCTCTGAGGAGGAGGGAAGCTCAGGAAAGTTGGCAGGTCTTAAAGGAGAGCCTTCTGCGAGCACAAGAGAATCCATTGTGATACTTAGGAGAACTGGTAGAGTTATGAGGAGACAAGTTTGGCTAAGCAGGGAGTCCACTACTGAGCTCCCATGCAAAAAAGCAGTATATAGAGAATGGAAGCAGGGACACCTTATTTACTGGACTGGATCCCAGGCTGCAGGCAACGTAATTGTGGAGTGCCTTCAACATTTCCCAACACCACTGGCTTGATGTAGGGTTTTACTTCCTCCTGTGTCCTAAAGAAATCACTATGGGACAGTGCTCACTGGGTTAGTAAGGTTGCATATTTGACTAGTTACTCTCATCTGAATGAAACTCTTAGTCATAGGATTTAGTTTTAAATAGTCCTGTGAGGAGCAGGGAGTTGGACTCAATGATCCTTATAAGTCCCTTCAGACTTGAGATATTCTATGATTCATCACACTTTTCTTTCAACATGCATCTCCTAACAAATCTTGAAACTGATTCTCTTCCATGTCTGGGGTACAGGGAGGTTGAAAGGGTTGTTAAGATTTGGACAGTGCGGCCTACAGCTCCGCAAGTGTGGCAAGATTGTCTCGGAGGATACAGCAGTAGTGCCAAATAAAATGGAGGTGGGACTTGCCCTCTCTGGAGTGATGTCTGGGCATGGCTTGAGGGACAGTGCATGCCAGAAACCATTCCCAGTATTACAAAACTATACATAAGTGTGGGCTTCCCCAAACTGTACATATTCCTTCACCTGGGAAGCTGGGGAGACTTTGTCACTTTAAGCACCTCAGCTTACTCCCATAGTACACATATTATTGTCTTGGGGCTGCTGAAACATAATGTAGGCTCCAGAGCAGATGAAAGACAAAGTCCTCTGTGTTGTGGTTGCAGCCAGGCTGTGTCACTTGGCTCTGGGGCTAGAGGGCAGTCCCTGGCTCTGTTTTCTTTAACATTCTGACATAGCCTGGTTGGATAGCAGAATCTGCTCCCTGAGTGTAACCCCGCAGAGCAGGAAGGGACCCTGGGTAGCCTTGCTATATATAGTCCCAACAATTGGTCAAATTATGTGAAAGAAAAGGCTTAATTAAAAAGCTGTTTCATGGGCCATATATAAAGGCTCTGTAGGCCTGGTAGTGGGAGTTCTTGTTCTGTATTGTAGCTCTGAGGCCAAGCACTTCAGTAAATTTGCCGTCAGGGATGAAGGGGACGAGAGTCTGGCTGCTGCTTGTGTATCCTTTGTCAGCATAGTTTATTACAGGAGCATCCTGGGAATGAAATAATGTAAGGTGCTCTCACTCCCCCCTGACTCTGCCTGGAGCAGGGTAAACTACAAGAGCACAAGTTTTTCCGTCTGTTACTTTCTTCCTTCAGACCCATGCTTTTCTGGCCAAAATAAGTTTCCAGGTTTGGAACTACAAGTTAAAATAGCAACTGTAAACGATGATGCTATATTAGATTTTTACTTGCTAGTGTATCCTAGAGCACTGGAAGAACAAAACTGACATAATATCAACTAGCTATACCTTTCATTCTGCTAAGGTAAATCTAGATGTTAATCAGAGAAGTAGAAATAGTATTGCCTTTGATTTGAAATTACAGCTTAGAATTCCTTTTTGGTGCTCATTTAAATCTTCTAGGGGCTTGCTTAGAGAAAAAAACATTTAATTCAGCAAAGCTCAGAAGGACAATCTCTCCTCAGTAATTAAAAAAAAATATATATTAAAACCTGGTTTTAAAACTATACATTTTACTTGTTGAAGAGGAAAAAGATGCTGTAGTCTTACCGCACTTATCCCATTGGTACCGAACTCAAGTATTTGTTTACTGATCTTGTTGCAGTATGGTAAAGATCAAGCTCTTGCCATTCTCTGTCACTATTGTTCCTCTACAGCTGTGTTACGTTGAATTGCTGTGTTTCATTGTAGTGAATATTGTTGTCAGAGATGGTGTGAAGGAGGGACTGGTCCTGCCAAACACTGGTCGTTCTGAAATGGAGCCTGAGATTTCTTTGCTCTGGTTGACCCATTAGAAGCTGAAGTTATTCAGCACATCAAGGGATCCAGCCCACCTACGTGGTTATGTGCTTTGATGCTTTCTTTGCATGTTTTGGTTTTGTGCTTAAACCTTTTGTTACTCCTTTTCAAATTAAAGAGAAAGAGGAGGAAAAAATATCTACCCTCTAGCTTTGCTGTTCAAGCCTCGTAATATGCGTAGCTGTCCTGTTTTGGTAGCACGTATTTGTTTTCGGTTAATTACATCCAAAAAGAGTATATAGCTTGCATGACTAACTGATAACTTGCTATTATGTCCTTGTTTATTTTTAGACTTTCTTCAAGAAAATTATCCATCCTTTGATCTAAAGGAAACTGGATATGATTGGAAGGCATGTGTAGCTGCCATGAATGGCACAATCCGCAGTCTCAGACATGACCATAAAAAGTCTACAACTGGAATCCGCCCGAAAGTCTTGGCAGTGCCACCACTGAGTGTAAAGAGTCCTCCACAGAGTCCGACTTCAGTAAAGCCATTTGAAAGTGACACTATCAATCTCACAGACTGAAGCTCTCTAACATCTGTCTCAAATCTTAACTTAGCAGGTTTTTATAAATCCCATGTAGAAGCCTGTTACATTGAGTTGTCCTGGTACACTGAGTTGTTGACAGCACTAAATAATATTAGTTCATGAGACCAAAGTTAGCAGACTTGGGAACCCTAACTCCTTGTATAAGTAGCATTTGTGCTTCTCAGAAATTATTTCCACTGTTCCCTGTAGCATTTGCAACATGCTGTCTCCTAAAAGCACCTTCTCACATTTCATTGATTCTGACAGATTAATCTGGTTAGAAAAGGTGCACTGCACATGAGTTCAGCACAAGCAGATAGAAATGTGGAGAAGAAACATTGTCTTCCTTGGAGGAAGACTTGTAGCCAACTAAATTGTCTCGTTATGTGTGAAGAATGAAATTTTCTTTGACAACTGCATAGTTTAAGCAGAAATATCTAATGTGGAAAAGAAAAAAAAAATTGCATCTATCTAACTTATGTCTATCTCTCACTTCTTTTGCCTCCTACAGCAGTCTGTTGTAGGATCAGGAAAGAGGCAAACAACAACATGAGTACAGTTGGTAATATTTTCTTTGTTCTGATTTAGCTCTACAAAAGCACAAAAAAAGCATCCAGAAGAAGCAGTCCGATAGTTGGTCTTTTTTTTCCTTGGTGAAGATTAAAGAAAATACTTCTTCAGGGCCTTAGGCTGCTGTTCAGTGACATATGTCTCATCTACTTATGTGGATATCCACAAGATGCAGATCAGGATTGGATTTGGATCCTGATTCAGATTTGAGAAATAATTTCCATCAGCTTCAAGTCACTGGTCCTTCAGTTAAAACTTGAGTACACATGCTAGACTTGCCCATCGGTTTCATTTGTAAGTTGAAATACAACAACAGTCACTGTACAGAAGTTAATGGCTTTTTTGTTGGGTGGATCCTTTTGTTGTTTGGGGGCTTTTTTGGTTGTGGTGGTTTTTTTCGTTTGGGTTGGTGGGGTTTTTTTGTTTTGTTTATATTTAATTTCTGTTACTTGTGTTTCCACACGGTTCTCTCACTGTCTGCATATTGGCTAACTGGTGCCTGAGCTTGCCTTGCCACTTGCATTATGTCTGAGTGTAGCCTCACATGTCCAGCTTTTTTA
The DNA here is from genome assembly GCF_964273445.1 of Streptopelia decaocto. Taxonomy (NCBI): domain Eukaryota; kingdom Metazoa; phylum Chordata; class Aves; order Columbiformes; family Columbidae; genus Streptopelia; species Streptopelia decaocto. The sequence goes on from NC_138663.1 coordinate 104,896,146, forward strand.
ACAGAAAGAAGCTTCTCAGAAGCCTGACGCAGGGAACCAGTTTCACATCTGAGGGTTGATGCAAGTGTGGCTTCCAAAATTATGCCTGTGTACATAGCAGAACAAGATTTTACTAAATCTGTCCTCTCCGAGGCAAAGGTTTCATGGTTTGTTTTTTGTTTTCTTTTTTTTAGCAATAGGATAACATAGTGAGGTTACTTGTTCTCACTTCTATTTGTAACAAACAGGAAGTATTTATTATATGCAGTATAGGATTGGCTTTTTTATTGCAAGTTAGGATATGCAATGGCCTTATCAAATCTGAAAGTAGTAATTTAAGTTTCCTCTACAACCTCCTTGCAGAAGTCTTCTGTAGGATTTAAGAAATAGGCTGAATTTCTGATTGTTTTTTTTAAGTATAAATGTTGTACTGCAAATTTGGTTGTTCTGGTTTACTACTAACATTCTGCTGTTACTGTTCTATACTATCATTCTTGTAAATGCCAAGAACTTTGTTGTGAGTAGATATTACTGATTCTAAACCTCAGAAAAAGCTGAAATTACTTATTTTTTCAGTAGTTTTATGAAATTTTTAACTGTCCTTCACAGATTTTAATGGTAGAATGATATATTTATTGAATGACCTGTCTGACACTGAAAGCTGTTAGTGTGGTGCATACCTATAGCTTCCATACTGAAAAGATAATTGAATAAAAGTAGAAATAGGTTTTTTGTTTCTGTTTCAAATGTATGAATTTTTGCTAACTTTTATAAAATTAAATTACAGTATTTTGCTGTTAGGAATAAAGTATTTTACAAAGAAAACTGGCATATAGTTCCTTGATTACATATGTGTATCTTCAAGTTTTCTTGCACCATAGATCTACAGTTCAGGTACAGCTTTATCTGAAAAGATTCTTTTGATCTACTTTCAAGAACCAGTGCTTTGAGGAGATCTTCTGATTGAGGTGAGGTGATTTCCAAATTTAAGAGTGCCTTATCTGTCTCAGTAAACCAAAAGGAAACTCTTTTGGACTTGTCAGTTACAGTTTTGTGTCAGCTCTCTGAAACAGAGATTTCCACAGAAGGGTAAGAGTTGAGTAAAATTTAAGAAACTCCTTTAAACTGGTGCATTTTTAGTAGACTAGGCCTTATTCATGCAGTGGAATCAATTTCTTTATTAGTCCCTCTTCAAGGAATATAATGGGGCTGGAAGGTAATCTGTTTGTTTGAAACACTGAGACTTGACCGCCTGTGCTCAGTCTTTGTAGACCTAATACCTGTCCCTAATGCAATGCAAGTCTTGTCTCTGTATAGCAGAGCTGGGCTGCTTTATTTATGCATGATTGATGTTTCTGGATTTGAGATGATACTTCATAGTTCATCTGGTACTTCCGGCATCAGATTTGACAGCCTTCTACTCTAGTAGTGTTCAGGATCAGAAAATGTTATACTTTCTTGATGCATTGATTGTAGCCTTGTGAATGGTGGTGCATAGAGTATTTTCATACAATAAATTAGTAATTACATGTATAACTATGATATGAAAAAAGTAGTTTGTATTACACAAGTATCTAAATGCCCTAGTATTAGGATCTTAGGATTGACTCTAGATATTGGCAGTGATACAGAAATAAACACACTGGTAATATTCTGTCGTGCTCTTCAGCTCTCGCTTGCAACTGTTGTGGATTTCAGCAGGGGTTTTGTGAACATCAGACCTGCAGTACTGGCTCTTGCCATATTTGTGGCCAGATCCTTGTTCCTATAAATACATCTTCCTGCAAGAACAAGAACTTGATGATTCTGTTTTAAACACAGCACTTCCATAGTAGTTAGAAGAATTTGCAAGAAAGTGCCTTTCCCTTCCTTCTCCAATATGAAGAGGGTGAAGGTTTGTTTGGAGAGGGTTGTTGGTTTTTTTGTTTGGGTTTGGCTTTGATTTTTTTTTTTTAAGTTTAGATCTGTGGAGTAGGTGTTGGGTGACTGATGGCTCTCTGTATCAGATCCTGCTCTGCTGTTGGGCAGGGATGCTTCAGATTAGATATGCTGCTAGACATTTTTCCAGCAGATTTCTTAGCACCTGCTCCCACATTGCTGGAGCAGATAGGTTGATGCATGAGTTAGTGAAGTGAACAGAGCGAACACTGATTGCTCTCCCTGAGCCTGGCAGCCCCATTAAGGGTTTTCTGTAGAAGCCGAGGGATAAATCTCCATTAAATACTTCCATTCTTCCTTACCTGTGTGTTGTAGCGTGGATGACTTTTGTACATTTGTGAGATGGATCACTGCATGCTTTTGTCTAACATTGCGCTTTATGTCAGGGAGCAGCTTACGCGGTGCTCCCCCTGTGAGGGAGAGCAAGCTGCAGCTGAGGGCACGCACAGCAGGGGCAGCAGCATGCCCTTTCTGATGGGCTGCTCTGATTAGGGCTGGGGTGGTGGCTGGCAGGGACCACCCACAGTCCTGGAGGAGACAGGATAACATGTCAGGTCCAGAGTCCAGTCAGCAGCAGCAGAGACATTGCTACAACATGGCTTTGAGGTTCATGCAGGAGATGGGGCCAGGCGAGACGGGGGACATGACTGTGACCAGGGTGCTCTGGTCCCTCTGCCTGGTGAGGAAAGCTGCAGAGGTCAGGGCTGGGCACAGCCAGCCTGCGGCATAGCCCTGCAGGGATGAGGCCAGGGCTGTGCTGGCAGGGAGGCCCTGTGCCCATGCACAGGGCAGCCGAGAGGGATGGAGACAGGCTGCTCAGGGCAACTAAGGCCTCTTGGTGCCCCTCAGAGCTCTGACTGAAAATTTTGCAGGTTTCACATCCATCTCACATACATGTTCAGCTTTAATAGCCAGAACTCATCCTTTAGAACATTATTGATATCATTATTTTCTGTTTTCTTGAAATGATCATTTGCTGGAAGTGCTCATAGGATTTTAGAATATGATGTAGAATGGCTAAATAATTGTGCCATTCTTTATTTCTATTTTTTAATAGGGCAATGTTATAACCGTGTAGTTCTCTTGTACAATCATTGGTTTGTTTTGTTCAGTATATGGTGTGATGATATCTGTGCATGAAGTGAGATGGGAACTGCTGACTTTAAATGCCATCAGACCTATACGTTTATGTAAGTATTTAACTTACAAGTTCTGTGTGTATTTCCTGCTTCCCCCTTGCTTAACTGGTGGGGAGTGACATGGATTATAGTACTCCATGAAACTCATTTTTGCACTGGAAACAGGGCTTTTACTCCTGAAGTGCTATAGCACCACCTACTGAGGGCCAAAAGTTTTTCAGTCAGGAAGGCTTTCTGTTTCTCAGGAAAATAAATAAATAAATAGATTCAATATTCTGACAGAATGATGCAGTTCTGAGAATTTTAGTGCTCTCACTGAACAATTAAAGTTTCACTTTTGGCTGAACTTTATTCTTTTAAGCTAAGTCTTTCCATTTAAAAACCATCTAATTTGACTTTGGATTTCTTTGTTCAGTGAGGCACTATTTTTGCTTGTAATTAAAGATTTACAAATACTGGAAGAAGTAATACATCGGGCAACTGTTCACATACGGTTTTGTATGAACAATAAAAGGCAGGGGTGATGGAACATCAGGATCAGCATCCTCTTTTCCTCACAGCCTCAGAAGATTCTTTGGCATTTAATCTGCTAGTGTGTACTTTCCAAAGGTGGCATCTGCTTCATATGCCCCATCAAGAAAGAGATCTTCAGGGGCTTCAGCAAGCAGGCAAGTACATGAGGCTTGGGAAAATCCCAAACTATGCAAAGGGACCACAAATTGTCCCGAAGGACATATTTCTGCTTGTAGTGCCAGGGTTCAGAAGGCAATACAACAATGTCGTAGGCCAGAAGACATTTAAAAATATCATTGGGTGCCAATTTGAGATAGGAAAGAGTAATAAACCAGCCCAATTTGAGGGGATTTTCAGATGTGGGAGGTGGCTACTTCCAAAAGTACTTTGACAGGTGAAATGAGGGAAACAGGAGTTTCTAGCTTCAGGAAGACTTCAGGATGACGTGGCAGTGGTGCTGAGTAAGTGCCAAACAGACAAAAAAAAGAAAAGAAACCAACCAGATGTGAAATGCTGCAAGGTCTTCTGTTTGGGAGCAAAGGTTGCTAACCAAAGATGAAAAAACATACTATGAATAGGGTGGCCATGCTTGTCTTTCCTATTGAATGCCCTAAATTGCTTAGTTTAGGTATTTTGTGGACTAATACAGAATAAGATGTCCAGTATTTGCGGATTAGTGCCTTTCAGTATGCAAAAGGCAGTCCACACTTCAGTTGGTTCAAGCCAAAGGAGTTAAAATTCAGGTTGCCGCAAACATGGCCTGTTTGATGTACACTCGTCTTACAGTTAATGCTTGCTAATGTCACACCTTCTAAACTGCATATAGACAAAGCCTGAGTGTCTGTAGGATTCCAGAGTGTTGTCTCATCTAAGTTGCTCTCTAAGGTTTTAACTCTGAAGGCTGGCTGAGGGTTTGGTGAAAGGACCCAGAGTAGTGTCATCTGGAGCAGGCCCCTTGTAGCCAACCAAGCTTCCTCTCTTCTTGGCTTTGTGGAACACCTGCTTCTGTGCAACATTGTTTACCTTACTCACTTCTTTTACCCAGTCCATGTTTTGCCTCACATGTGTAAGCCATGATGAGAAAGACAAGCCGTTTCATTAAGTTTGTTTGCTTTCTGAGGTCTGCATTACCACTAGAGAATGTTTAGTGGCCTGCAAGTTGAAAAAGGTGGGGGAAAAAAGGGAAAATATCTGTAAATATTGTTCAGTTATGAGAGACCGGTCTAAGCAAAAAGAAAAAGTAAATAAATATCTGTAAAGTTGTTACTTTCCTCCATGTAGCCAGTGAGACAGTTTTATACTACTATCTTATTTTGAAATGAAATTTCTTTTTCTCTCTTACAACTCTAGCAACAGTAAAGATATCTTTCCTATGTTAAAACATCAAAGGCAGCATATTCTTTATAAATGGGAAAAAACTCACCCCAAACTTTGAATCAGAACATTGAGAGGGGGGTGCTGATCTCTTCTTCCTAGGATCCGGTGACTGGATGCATGGAAATGGTTCAGAGCTGAGCCAGGGAGGGTTTGGACTGGACATCAGGAAGCATTTCTTTACCGAGAGGGTGGTCAAACACAGGCACAGGCTTCCTAGAGAGGTGGTCAATGCCCCAAGCCTGTCAGTGTTTCAGAGGCATTTGGACAAGGCCCTTAACAATGTGCTTTAACTTTTGGTCATCCCTGAAGTGGTCAGGCAGTTTGGCTAGCTGGTCGTTGTAGGTCCCTTCCAACTGAAATATTCTAGTCTGTTCTGTTGTATTCTATTTTTGTAGCTTTTCTCAGTTTCATTTTAAATATACACTTGTCCTAAGAAAGCCTTTTCTTAGAAACTGTGTGCAAAACCTTGTCTTGCTTAGTCTGGAAGCAAATCCAGTCAAGCTTTTGTTTGCCTTTGAATTTAATAAGTATAACTCATTAAATGATCCATCACAAGGAACAAATATAAGAAATGTGTTGCTCAGACAAGCTTTGCAAATTTAGTTATTCCATATTCCTTCTGGGGGTTCCTGACCCCACGGCAACTGTGTGTGTGTGTGTGTGTGTGTGTGTGTGTGTGTGTGTGTGTTATAAGTTACACACTCCGGTTCATAATTTGGCATCAGAGCTTGCACTGCACAGGAACAAGATCTTGCATGAGTACCCTGGACTCTGAACAGTGGTTACCCAAATGCTCTTCTGCTCACTTCTGTGAAGGCAGAAAGAAGAACTAAGAGGAGTGACCGTGCTTCAGGCTACTACAAATCCCTGCTAAGGGAACGTGAGCCAAAGCCCAAGCTTCCCCTCTGTCACCGGGTTCTAAGAATATGGTCACAGTAGCAACCAGTGAACCCTAACTGCTCTGTAAAATGCAGAAACAATTTCCAGTGCTTTGGATTATGGAGATGTTTCCCCTATCTGTCCTAATTTCTCCTAAAAATGACCATTCAGTTGAATGTCAGGAAAATGATAGTGACAGTGAACAAAAGCTGCTCGTTCAGAGTAGAGGGATGTTGAAACAATGACAAGTAAGCTTTCTGGGCAAAGGGTCACTTTATTTTTGTTTCTATACACAATGCTCTGCACAAAAGGGCTTCTGAGCAGAGTGCCTATCAGCACTACAATAACGAAGTAAATTCTGGCCTTTATTTGAAGGCCTGACTCAAACCCAAATGAAACTGAAAGTAATCTCTCTGCAGATCTTACTGGAGGTAGGCAAGATTGTTTGAAGTGCAGCTATATAATTTTTTAAATTTTATATGTGTTATGTATAAATAATTTCTTTTAAGCTTGAATTTTTTTGAAACCGCTTTTGTAATGAATATTAGGTCTTCAGCCAGGGGAACAAATGCAAATACATCTCATCTCCAGCTGCACATGAGTTGAAATGTGGAGTTCCTAACCCTACATGCACACTTTGAACACTTTTTTTCCTTTCTGCTGACAGCCTTTTAGTAGCATCCCCTCAGGAGGCTTATATCATAAAGTGTAATCTATCTTCAGTTTGGTGAATTCTAGGATATTTAAAGAAAAAGTGCTGAAAGAAGCAGACTGCTGCTGAATGCTTTGTCCTGAATCAATTTCTGAGTCTTACGTGCCTGTTTACTCCTGAAGCCCTGCTTATCCTTATTTTAGGATTAAGTATCCTATGTGCTAGAATGTAGCTATTTCTTTTATTTATCTAGTCCCCCTTTTCTGCCTGTACCTGGTAGCTGTGAGCCACCCTTCTCTGTCCCTACTTTCTTGCAGAACAAACCCATCCAAAGCAGCTCCGACTCAAGTGGTTCCCCACTGCGATGTCCTTCTAAGTTCCCTCTTTCCCAGTTTCACAGTGTACCTGGCTGCATAAAAGCATTTTGATTTTTGAACGGTGAGCACTTTTTTTGTTTTTATATGCTTTCTGCTAACTTGGGAAGGTCATCTGGAAGAGCTGTTGTTCAAGCAAATAGAGCTTAGCAAGTGGTGACTCAATAATTTGTATTGTCTGGTATCTCCTGACTTGCATCAGAAATGGAAGAACAATAGCAGAGTCTGACTCCTTGGGGACTCTGTGGGTTTGGTTTTTGTTTTGTTTTTATGAAAGCCAAGAACATTTGCTGGTGATCAGAATGTCTTAGGATATTACAGTGAGATCATGTATTTCAGCTGAGCTTTAGTAGGCCTTCTAGCTGGAAGAACTCCACAAAGAAGAATTGTTCTGTGCAAAAAGAACGCTTTTTATGTCTGCAACAGGCATTGCATTTTTTATGTGATCTCATGTTCTGAAGTGCGTTGCGAATGTAACTGAAAATATACTGTAAAAGACTGTGTAGAAAGACATAAACTTAAATAAGCTATGTGAGAGAATTTTCTTTGAGAGAAAATTTTGTGAAAGGGAAAATAAAATACCTCCAAGCCTCTGTCTTCAAAGCAATGCAAATGTTGGACTACATTTCATTTTTGTATGTCCTAGCCATTGCTTTCACTAAAATGAAAAATTGTTCCAAACATTTTCTGCAGTGAAATACAGCCGTCTGTAATAGGTACCCTCCTCACTACAGCCTTCTTGTAGCCCATCACCAGAGTCTGTATTCCGATGTGCTGTAGAAGGGAATTAATCTCCTTACAGGTTTTTTTTCTTTTTCCTTCCTACGCTCATATGACATTTCCTGTGAGATTCTGAATCCTCCTATCTGTGCACACCATAAAACAAATATTGGAATTGTAGGTCATTTTAAAGAAAGCCTTTAGAAGAACAGTGCTTTAATTAACATTTACTTTTATTTGCAAAGGAACCTTGAATATCCTTTATATCAGAATATAGGTCACAGCTCCTGAAGAATTCCAATGATGTACTGTAAACTATGCTATTGATATATTAGCGTCAGACTCCCAGGCATATTAAATCTGCATGACTGTGAAGCACTAATTATTTCTATTAATTTCTATTACGGTAATGTGTAGTGACTACAGAGGAGGTCTGAGCCTACTATAGAAGGTGAGGGACGCACAGAAGAGATAGTCCTTATTGCGGCCTTTCAGTACTTAAGAGGGTCCTATGAGAAAGACAGGGACAGACTTTTTAGGAGGGCCTGTTGTGATGGTTTTAAACTAAAGGAGGGGAGTTTCAGGCCAGATATGAAGAAGTTTTTTACAATGAGGGTGGTGAAACAGTGGCCCAGGTTGCCAGAGAGATGGTAGATGCCCCATCCCTGGAGACATTCCAGGCCAGGCTGGACAGGGCCCTGAGCAACCTGATCTAGTTGAAGTTGTCCCTGCTCATTGCAGGGGGGTTGGACTAGATGCCCTTTGAAGGTCTCTTCCAGCCCAAACTATTCTATGATTTTGCAGAATGAAATGAAGAGGCAGGGCTAAACAAAAATATGAAATATCCCCAAGGTGCAGCTTGCCCTGCTGCTGTGTAGCTGGGTAAGCCACCACCTCGGCCAGGCTGTGCTGGGACATTGCTCACACACACCCACTTGCTCCTGCACATGGAGTGTGGAGCATGGGGGAGTCAACGGTGGGAGCCCCAGATTCCTCCCCCATTGCCTGCATGGAGCAGAGACCCTATGGGGCTTTTTTCCAATTTTTGTATTGAAGATCTGAAGCACTGGGGGTTTCTTTCTTCAGGTGTTAAAGATAGAAAGAGTAAAAGTAATGAAAATCTGCTATAGCCTGAAAATAATAGAATTCCTCATGTTCTGCCCATCCTCTCTAACCCCCTGAAGCATGTGAATTCATTGGCACGATAAAGTCAGATAGTTTATCTACTTGGCCACGCAATCCTGGTTTGTATCCAGGGGACTTTACAGGTGTAAAATTAACCACAGGAGAGCTCTTCTATTGTTCACTGACTGCAGTGCAAACATATGGAGGACTACAAGTGAAAAATAATTAAAACAATATTTGAGTACATGCCTGTTCTCTTATTTTATATGTACAACACATGTAAATCCATCTTGGGTTTTTGTTTCATTATCTTAATACAGAAAAGTGAAACTTTCTTGTTTGAAGTATAGTTTTCTCTGTGAAATAGTACCTTTTGGAGATAAATTGTCTGTGCTGAGAGCACAGCAGTGTCCAGAAGTACGCACAAAAAGAAAGATTTTATTGCTTGGCATGAGCAACCGAATACCTTGGAACGATCCTGTGAAAATACTATGGCAGACTTTTCTAATTTGGCTGCCAGTGCCTTTCAATCACATACCTCTTAAAAAAACTAATTCTGGATTTAACTGATACTAAAAGGTCATGGTCCATCAGCTACACTAATACGTTTTTAAACCTGTATCAATACACACCCATCTGATAAACCAGGGAGGCTCCTTCTGAGATTTTTTTTCTACCTCGTACAGAAAGTGTATTTTAAAGTTTGCCTAGACGCACACTTTCGCAGCAGACTAGAGTGTTTCCAAATTCAGTGGGTTTTTAATTTAAAAAAAAAAAAAAACACAAAAAACTAATCATATCTTTTCCTCAGACAGGAACAGCTGCAAAGGTGCCATTCTGATTTCTCTGATAAATAGCCTGCATTTTTTTTACTTATTAAGACATTTAGCACTCCTGAAAGGTGCCAGTTTGAGAGCTGTAGAGCATCCTATTTTTTTTTTCCTCTCTCCCCCCTTTTTTATTTTCAAGTGGCCAGAACAACTGTGGCACAGGCAGCTGTGTTACTGGCTTCCCCACTGTGCCTGGCAGTCTCACAAAAAAAGAGAGAGGGATTCACTCAACTTTCTCCCTCAAGTGGGAGGGGTGGCAGAGTCACTGAGAATTGGGTGCGACCAAAGGTAGAAGGAAACAAGAAATAACAGGGGCAGAAATGTGTATGTGGGAGAGACAAACAGAGCTGAAGCGAAGCGTTGCTGAGGAAGACAAGGATGCTCCTCCAAAAGAGAGAGGGGACCTCTGAGCAGCTACATGTGGACAGTGAGGTGGCAGATCTACTCCCACCTCAGACACTAATCTGCGGTCTCAGTTTTCCCCAAAACCTTTTTTCTCTCACCTGAGTAAAAGCAAGTCATGCTTTCCCTTCTGACGGCATCGTGCATTTGATCGAGGATCTAGAATATCGTGTTGCTGTTAAAATAGATTAATATGCACATGTATCATTGTATCTGTGTGCACAGTGACTGAGGATTTCTGCCCCAGCGCTTGCCATCATAAATTGCAACTGCTTCAAACTGTTAGTAATCCACTATTGGCAATTGCTGGGGCGGGGATGGGGGGGCATTTCGTGGCAATTACATCTGCAAATATGGTATGTGTTATGTTCTAGTAGTTCTTATTTTTTCTAAAGCAGCAAACAAAAAGGAACTTACAATACAAACCACTGCCTGGTTACAAATATTAAATCCATTAGTAGCAGAAGAAGAAACTTTTGGGTGCAGATTTGGGGTCGTTATCAAATTTGCTTCTTAGGCTTATTGCAGTCAGCTTAATCTAATGCCCCTCCCCCAGTGTCTGTCTGGCTGTACGTGTGTATGTGCACCAGCATAGAAAATATGTATATCAATTTTTTGCACGTAGAAATACAACTGGTAAGCATTATTTCAATAGCATGCAGGCACACACACACAAACAGGGATGTGTAAAATTTCACGTAGGAAAATTCTTTTTAAACACTGGATTTGGAGATTGACCTCTCGAAACTATCCCCTTGGCCCAACTCCCTGCCATGAACATCAGCAGGAGCAGGTTTACAGCTCAGCTGCATTAATGCAGGTTTGCAGCAGCTTACAGCTCTCCTTTAACCTGGATTTAATTTGTACTGCCAGCCCTGGTGGTACGGGATGGTGCTGGGTTACGCCAGCTGAAGCCCTGGAGGAGGTCAGGCACAGAGCCGGACGTGCCAACACACCACCCTGCCGAAGACCGGGTCAGGTAAAGAAAGTGTAGGTCCACAGCAGCCCACAGCTGTGTCCCTGAGTATGGTACAGACAGCACAGACCAGAGGCTAAACCCCCTGTCAGCTACATCAAGTCTGGTCATCTCGCTTTTGCTCAGGGCAGGAAACCCTGACTCTTTTCGGAGCCCTTGGTTTGGATGGGGACAGCACTTGCCACGTTTCTTATTGCGGGCCCCTGTGCCTGTGCCCCCTTCCTCTGCTTCAGGCAACTTCTGGAGGGAATCACTGTAAATTGCTTCTTTTTCCTCTTCCATTGTCTGCGGTGGGGGGAGATGGCAAAATATCTTAAGAGGCAGCAATGCTAGAGATGATCTCAGAGTGCAAGTGGAAAAAAGGCAGTGGAAGCAGGCAGTCAGAAGAGGAGGAGGAGGATGAGGAGGGCTAGGCAGCCCTGTCCCAGCCCCAGAGCAGGAGCAGAGCATCAGGCTGTAAGGGCAGGCAAAAAAACCACAACCAAAACAAAAAATAAAAGAAGTTTGCACCATCTCTCCCTAGCTTTAAGGGGTCCAAGCAGAGTTCAAGGCTCCTTCACAATGAAGCAGCTGAGCAGCACCTGCAGGCAGTTTACTGAAGTTGTTACTGATTATTTTGGGAATCTGACTGGGTGCCAGGCTGGCTGCTTCTGAGGAAGTAAATACTTAAAGACAAAATGGTCAAGTGTTTTGCCCAAGCTATGTGTGCTGGCAAGAGGCAAAAAAAAATACAACAAAGCAAAGTGTGCAGTCAGCAACAGCCCAGCTAGACTGGAATGTGGAGCTCATAAAAAGGAGAGCGTGGATGCGGCATAGTGGAGCAGAGCAGGCTCTACCTGGGCATCCCTGCCTACCACCTGCATCCCTGCAGCCCCCTTATTCTCAGCTCAGGCATCTCCCCAACCAACTCCTTTGGAAAGAAATATTGGGTGACACACACACACACAAACATCAGGCACTTATTCTTCATGAAACATAGCTAGTGATTTTAGTGGATGGAGAAACTGGGGGTGACTGGTAGCCCCACCTTGAGTTGTGAATTACCCCTTTTAAAGCCTGAGTACAACGCTTGGAAGCAGCCACCCTGGTCACTGTCAAGCACCTGGATGGTGCTGGGACAAATGATGGGGCCACAGGTGGCTGGTAACCTCAGCCAAAATTAATGCTGCTTACATTATTAGGACAAGACAGTAGGGAGCAGGGCTGGTTGGACTTTAGCAGACCGTTTGTCAGTCCTTAAAAGACGTCTTGGATGTGGAGTGCCCACTTTTGACATTGTCACAAGAGAAGAGGAACATTTGCCATCCTCAAGGGAAGCAGGTTTGGAGCCCATTCACTGGCAAAGTCCAGCCCTTCTGGCCATGATCTGAGATGGAATGATACAGATGATGAAGAGAAACTATGTGGAGCAGAGCAGGTCATGTATCAGCCACTGAAGAGCTCTCTTAGCATCAAAGTATTCAGAAACACGGGAGGAAAGAAGTTTGGAGGAACCACTGCCTGCCTCCCACCTCTACAGCCTTCAGGACTAAATAAGGCAAGGTGTACCTGGGCATATTTACACATGGCTTTGCTTTTTATGCTTTTCTTAGACCTTATGAAACCCAAACAAGCAAAAGCTCCCCAGGGTGATGTGGTTACATAGGGAATGTCCCCTTCTGCACCTCTGTAACAGCAGTCCTGCAGAAAGCAGCTATCTTCTCATCCAGGATTTAAACCCCTTGCCTTTGGGACCCAAAGCCTGCTGGCAGCAGACAGGGCTTTCTGCCCAAAGACCTTCATCGTGATAACTGACTAAGCCACAACATCTGCTGGTGGCAACGGGCATGCTCAGCTCAGCTGTGAAGCTCTTGGGGGCCCAGGGAGGCTGTGGGGCTTACTCATGGCCATACAGCAAGCCAGCAGTGGAAGGATGTGACACCACAGGGGGAGAGCTGAGGTCCCAGCACAGCCCTGACACCTCCACTACTGACACCACTATGCAGCACAGCAGCAATGTCAGTGACCTTCCCCTTTGCCTGCTGTGCTTGCAAGTGTTGCCATCCAGGGCTGTGACAGAGGTGGGTTTGCCTAGTTGAGCAGAAAGCACTGTTAAAGTCACAGTCTGGCTGCTTCAAAATCCTGCCTGCAGCAAGCTTCGCTCTTCGTTTGCTCCTCCTGGGAGCTGCGCTGCTTGTGCCTGGCTCAGGAAGACAGATTCTCCATCCCCTGAAACCAGAGTTAGAGCCAGGAGCTGCTGTGTCCGCCCTCTCCATTCCCACTTGCTGGCTTATGGCAAGTTCTCCCAGAGCCTGTGATCATGCTGGCCCCTCCTGTGCCTTTCTGCTCGATAATATACATGCCATGTATCCATGGAGGGATACCAATAAGCTCCAACCTATTTCTGTATTGCCCTCAGATCAGTGGGTAGGAAGGGTTTCCTCTTTCTCTCCTGCTGACTCTCAAATTGCTGCTTTTTCTTGGCACTGCTGGTGTCTGCTTATTTGAAACGGAGGAGGGAGGTTTCTTTTTCCCAATTGTTTGGTGGTTTCTAAGCCTTTTGCACTGTATTTTAGCCCAGGAGAACAATACCACTACAGCATTGTCTCATCTGTTATGCCTCTCTTCAGCAATGCCATTTGGACAGAAAATATCTCTCGTTAAAATGAAAGACGAAGCTGGGAAAGATTACAGTCTGTTAAATACGATGTCGTGAGTTGAAGAGCCTTACCATGCGTTCCTCAAACTGGGATGGCTGCCCTAACACTGCCTGAAACACAGCTTTCCCGCCAGGCCCACCAGCAAAGTTAAGCCTCTTCTTCCCTATTGCAAGTGGTGTCACCTGGGAAAGTCACAGCACAAGGAGCACAAACCTTGCAGCACAGGAAGGCTTTGTTGTTGCCCTTGCAGATAGGGACAGAGAAATTAATCGGAATTTCAGAATATACTTCATTGTCTTTCTTTTGCTGCTACCAAGCTCTGTAAACAGAATTGCCAAAGAGAAACTGCTAGTTTTTCAGTGAGCTCCTGTGCTATTCATTCGATCTTCAGGAGATTTAAATGGCTTTTTCCCATGGCAGCACAGGGAGGACTACACGTGTGTTGGTCTTAGGGAAAAGATGGTGACACCTGCAGTGGGAGTAGGAAGCATGGCAGTAAGAGGGCCAGCAATGGATGTGCTGGAGACGCCTCTTTCACTCTGTGCTGCCAGCAAACACGGTTTAGACAAGGACAGAAGTTTCTGACCAGCACAGCATGCACAGATGTGGCCAGAGATTCAAGATGCCTGGTCCTTTTCAGGCACATCCATCAGACCTGATCCCAGGCATTTGAACAAATGGGAGAATTTCCTCTGCCTCTAGTTTGGGCTTTCGGGGGGCAAAACACCAGGGGAGCCAACTCCCCTCCTCCTCAGAGTTCCCGTGAAAGCCTGCGCTGCTGAAAGCATGATCATTACTTGTTTGGGTGCCTCTGTGGCAGCTGAGCTCCTTGGGTAAAGTCTCATCCTGACCACAGGTGCCATGTACTTGAAAATGTGGCCCCTCAGTGCTGTCTGAGTAAATCACCTGCAGTGTGCTTGAATCAGATGCAGAGTATGCCGTCACCTTTCTTGACCGAAGTAGGGTTTACCTTAAGCTTGTTCCTGAAACCTGCAGTTATGAGCCTGCTTCAGCCACCCAAGCCTTCTGCAGCGGTCAGCAAAATGTGTTCAGATTTAATGTCAAGAGCTCTGGCATAACACTCCTTCAGAGCAAAGTTGGGTGATGGGAAGAAGAGGCAAAATCTGCTCAGTCGTGATGACTTGTGTCCTGTCCTTTAGCAGTTCAGCAGAGCACGAAATACTCATCTCTTCAACGGGGGAAAGGGGTAATGAAGCAGTTTCAGGAGTAGGAAACCAGGCTGGAATGGAAACTTCAGATCAAATGTTAGTGCACTTTGCAAATAAATCAATGCACCCATCAGATCCACCTGCCTCACAAATCTCCCTTGACTTAAAACTGAAGCCACATCTTTCCCCTCCAAAATTAGTGTTTTGTTAACCTGGGAAAGAGTTTAGCTCTTGTGCACTTTTGTATTTCAAATTTATGTTTCTTGGTTGCACCAGCCCAAATAGTTGGGTTGCTATTGCTGCTGCAACTTTAATAACATGCTCCTCAATACAGACATAAGTGCTGTGCTTCAGAGGCTAGGAAAAAAAAACACACTGACAGATGTAGGCTTCTCTGAGAAAAACGGGGAGAGTAGAAAGCCTCTACAATAATAATTCCCTTCTGAGACCTGACTGTGTGCAAAAAGGTATGTAGAAGACCTGTTGTATCCCCTATGGGCGGACACTTGGACCCTCTGTCAGTGACAGCAGCTTCCTCCTCCACGTCACCATAGTTAGTCACTACAACAGGCTAATTTAGTTCCTCTTGGTCTGTGCAAACTCATTTTTTCCATCCAACTGTCAATGAGTTGGCACGCCTTGCCTTTTTTCCTCCATCTTAAGACAAGACAATGAAGCCACAGAGCATACAATAGTGGTTTTTTTCCTGTGGGGAGACATTGTTTCCTGAGGAACCAATGCTTTGTTTAAGAGTAGCTTTGTTAAAGAAAAGGAGATTGTGAGGATTAACCCCACCTCTTGCCATTTCTTGAGGCAGTACACCCAGGGTCCCACAGTGGGGGACTGGAGGTAGATCTCTTTTCACCTAAGAGGTGCATAAGGACATAACTTCCACTCCCTCCCCAAAATACAGAGTCAGACCAAAGGTTTATCTAGTTCAAACCTAACCTTCCACGGTGGCCAGAAGCAGACACCTAGGAAAAGTGCTCAAAAGAAATCTAGTGCGGTGTCAGCCTTCTCCTGTCACAGCTTTTCAGTCTCCACCATCCAACTCTTGCAAGACTTCCCAAGCCGGAGGTTGTGTTTGCAATTCAGTTTCACAGATTACCCATACGCTCTGCCCTGGGAACTTTTCTAATCCCTTTTTCAGTTGCTTTGAGCCATTTATGGCAATGAGTTGCACAGCTGTAATTATGCACAGTATGAAACCAGCTTCTCCTCTGTGTTGGTTTTCAAATCTGCTGCCTGTTTATATCATGGGGTGCCTCCTAAATCTTGTGGTAAGAGAAAATTTGCTCCCTGCCCGTCTTCCCCATGCCATCTGTAGTTACATAGCCCTCGGGCATAAATCCTCTCCATCATCTCTGTTACTGCTGTAGAAGAACAGAAGGATCTTCGTCTTTTTAGTCCGCCTTCATGTGTAAGAGGTCCCATGTTTCTGATCACCCCGTTCATCTGTCTATCTTCTCTAATTCCTCTGTAAACCCTTTTGGAGAAGACTGACCAGAACTGCATATGGTAGCTATGATGTGTGTGCCCTATTTATTTTTGTACCAGCAGTGCTAACTTTTTTTCCTCCTGAAAACATACAGCACAATAACAATGCTAATTATTCCACCATGCCTTAGCAATGTGTATTTCTCAGGCTGCTGAAACCTCATCTCCTGAGACAAGTGAGTAGTCTGTCCTCCAGTGCCCACTCATGGAGGTTGTTCATGGAAGCTGCTCATAGAGTCATAGAATCATCAAATTTATTGAGTTGGAATGGACCCATGAGGGTCATTGAGTCCAACTCCTGTCCCTGCATATGACAACCCCACAGTTCACACCATGTGTCTGAGGGTGTTGTCCAGTCTCTTCTTGAACACTGCCAGGCTTGGGGCCGTGACACCTCCCTGATCCTGGAAAAAGAAGTTGCTGGTTTGTGATGTTGGTACGCACTCCCTGGACACTTGATTTGTTCTGTTAAGTCACTGAAGAGGTGATTAGATGGCGGTGATTCCACATGCTACAGTGCAGGCTGGCCTCAAAAGGATCATGAAAAGTTAGTGGAACAGTTCACTCTCCAGCCATAGCCCTGGGGATCTCCAGGATTTACACAGTGTTCTCAAAAGCTAAAAAACTCCGACCTTTCTCAGGAAGGTGCTTGAAATTTCACAAAGAAATTTTAAATTATTCTCTTAATAAATTTAACCTAGATCCAGCCCAGTAAACATAAGGCATTAAACATCTGCTGAACATGAAGAACTACTAAGAATGCAAAAAATGTGTAATCCCATTCCTATCTAGGTCTTTATTCATCATGGCAATTAAATATGTGCATTTGTGCTCTGCTGCATTAGGATCTAAGTACCTGCATACAATTAAACACTGTGCTGAACTGGGTCCCAAAGCCAACATTGCTGTACAAGATTTTAACCTACATTTCTGTCTACTGTGCACTTCAGTTTAGTGCAGAGAATACTTATTACTTTAACAGATCTTTTTCCGTGTAGAGGGATTTCCTCTAAAATATGTCACACGAGCTATTTTAATGATTCCAGCTTGCAGAATTATTTCATTATAGGAATTATTAATAAGGTTTTATGCATAAATATATAAAAATATAAGCTTAATCTCTTCATTAACTTCAAGACCGTTCTAGGAAGCAGCATGTTTGCAGCTTTGGCTATGTATACATCAAAACATTTTGAGGCTATAGGTACAGTAAAATAATCAGAGTTTCATATTGGTTTACCTATATATATAGGATTTATTATTAAGAATATCTGACAAACTTTATAGAAGCAATTTTAAATCTCATCTAATCCAATCCATTGCACTTTGAGCTGTAATCTTATTTGACTATTAAGATCTACAACACAAACACTGCTCTTCACACTGGTGTTCCCAGCTATCCCTGGTTTCTTTTGGGTTTGCATTGTGAGCTTGCTTAGGCAGGAATGCTTCTTTCAGCAGCGGCATCTGCAGCATATTGAATAGTGGAGCATCCTGCCATCCATTCTGCTTTCATCCAGTTGAATTGCTGGAGTGACTGGGATGCAAAGAAGTCCCAGTGCTTGCCCAAGGCCACACAATGAGTCAGTGGCCCAGCTGTTTTAAAAAAGAGAATAACTTTCCAGTGTCTTTGCTTTAACAACTTCATAGCAAGTCATCCCTTACATGCACCAGACTATTTCTCTTTTGCAGAAGGGATGGGTCTTTGTGGATACCACTTATGTTTCTGTTCACATGCTTGATCATCACTTTTCCTGATGGAAAAAATCTTCCCCAGGGATTGCTAGTGGCATTTTTCTCCTGTTCTGTGAAGTCAGCGGACAGAACAAGCTAAATAAATGATTTTTTTTGGCACAAATAGAAATACTCAAATTGCTGTAGTCCTTTCTACTATACAGCCCCATTGTCTCTCTCACTTTGCAGACCTGGCGTTACTCTCTTCAAAACCATTTTTTTCTCCAAGACCTGCCAGTTTTTCAGATCAGCCTACATGATAGTTTCATTTAATGATTGCATGACATCTGGTCATGCCTTGTGAATACCCAGACATTTAATTCTAAAACTTTTTGCCACTGAATTTTCTCAATTTCTTGTATGATTTTTAGTTTATTATTATCATATCTAAGTGGAAACCAGAAGGTTGTTCCATTCATGGGTCTTGTGTACTTTGTCTTTTAAATTCAAATTTTTTTAATGAGACTGAAATTCCACAGAGGTGATAGACTCATACCAATGGATGGCAGTGTCTGCATCCTCGGAAATACAGCATCAACAGTACAAAGCAACATGTGCTGGCTTGTCAAAGTGCTCAGATATAACTCGATAATCTGATAATGCCTCAAGAGACCTGAGGGTACCCACAAACACAGTAGCTGCAAATGTGCTATTTTGCCCCAAAGTTCACTGGCTTCTTAGGACACAGGGTTATTTTTATATCTTTCCAGAGCAGATTTTGACAAAATTCAGCAAAAACCATGAGGAGCTGAGTTCAGCCACAGTGTATGTTTGTGAACTTGCAGTATGACCCATCTTGGGTTGCTCCTTTGGAGGACTGGCCCTGCTCACTATTGACTTCAGGTAAGGTCATCTTTGCTCTGTCCTTGGTTGTGTCCTCACTAGCTTCCTCTCAAAAGCAGTAAGAAACAGGTGAAATTTAACTGCAGTTTTTACCTGAAAGAATCCAGTGAAGAGATATTAAGTTATTCTGAGCTGCTTGGTCACTGTTATTTCGGGTTACAGTGAGTGAGCCCTCTAGTCGTTGATACTAGTAGTGTTTTTTGCCACACAAACCAGTAGAAATGGGCTCACACAGTACGCTTTATCTCATGTGATGTCCCACGTTTCTAGTCTCTCACTGGCTTCCATGGGAAGATATGAATAAACCCAATTAAAAAAAAAAAAATCACTCCTTTTTACTCCCATTCTGTTTGCCAGATGTGCAAACTCATCCTGGGCTTTGGTTGCCAGCCAGGCTTCCTTTTTTTTGTTTATTGACTTACCCTCAGCAATGTGGGTTCCCTCAGGGGCAGATCCTGGGTTCACTTAGAGCCTGACAGCCCATGGTCCTCAGCCCATGTTTGCACTCACGCGATGGGTGGGTGTGGAGCTGGGAACACGGCCCTGCCCATGGGGCTCCGTCAGCAGGTCCACAGTGATACATAAAGTGGACTGGAGCCAGTCGCCCTCCCTGGCTGTTGGGAGTACTTGGCATAGCTAGCAAAAATTAGCACAACTGAGATCATATACATTTTCATTAATCATCGTGAGCCTGAAATAAAAGCAGCCCCGCTGGCAGCTCTGATTAAGAGCTTTCCATTGATCATAAAAGCCTAACGCTAAAATGAATTGTTTAATGTTGAAGGATTGAGATAACAGCCAAATAATTTGATTTATCGCAAAAGCAAGACATAAGACAAAAAGAAAATATTTCAAAACAAGAACACTACAGTCTCTGTGGCAGGCTGTGAGCTAATTTCAGGCAGACCAGGAAAACACCCCAGCCTTGACGGCCAAGTCTGCACCACAGTGCAGGGTGGTCACAGCCCCTTGATGCCTGATGGGTGCCTTGGCTGGCACTAATGTGGAGGAAGGAGATTTGAGATGCCTTAGCTTCTCCACTCCTCTCTGTGCATGTGCTTTCACATGCCCCCACTATAATAGACATACATTTTTATACAAAGCAAGTAAATGAATGCAAATATTATGTATTGTGAGTGGAATTCACCTCGCCTGACCACTTCAGCCATATGAAAGCAGAGCACTCTGGCTGGTTATTTATATTGAATAGCCTCTGTTGTTACTGGAAGGAGACAAAGCAGCTCCTTGGTGAATACCTATTTGAGAGGATCTGAGCCACCTTCTGGAGGTGCCTGTTTCTGTTCACTGTCTAGGCAGGAAACCAAGACTCTTAGGTTAGTTTAGACACCTAGTGCTTAGATTAAGCTAGGTACTGGTACTCCTATGTGTGTGTGCACAATGGTAGTAAGTGTGAACAAATAACACAATATCTCATCTTCAGACCCCGATGAGCCCCAGAACTCTTTCACAAAAAGTAATCTGCCATTCCGGTGTGTGCTGAAGGCTCTCACAGAGCTTACCATCCCGGGCACAAAATGCACCTGCCAGTCCCCTACCATACTCTCAATAATGAGAAAAAAAAAAACAGATCCCCTCTTCTGACTATGTTCATGCTCCTCAGCAACATGAGTTTCTTCCAGGATGGTGGGCTCCTGTGGAGGGGTTTTGATAGATAAAGATTTGTTGCTGATTTGTCTGGCTCAAAGGAATCTCAAGGCCGCTTCCAGAAGCTGAGAACAGAATCTGCTGTGAGAAAGAGGGGCGTCTCCTCATTAACGGGGCCCCAACATGGCGTGAATCATTGGACGTATCATCAGTGAGACTCCAGCGTGTGGACAGCCCATGATACTCATTTAGCGAATCCATGCTTGGAGCGTGGATGCATGATTAGAATATAGTTGCGTATATAAGGAGGCTTGTTTCTGTAATAAATGGCTCTGCGTGATTCACATTGAATCGGAATGCTGAGTCCTTTATTGTTCCAACAGGCTCCTTGGAAGGGCTTTGGCCATTCATCATCAGCCCTGAAGTCTCTGGGAATAAGGGAACAGGGAGGTGGTGGACAAGTCATTTGGAAGAAATGAGACACAATCCAAACTTCTCTATACCGGCTTAGCTACCAAAATGGCTGCTCTGGCTCTGTGAGCAGCTCAGCATCTGTCAGGTTGCTCTTCTGTAGCCAAAGCTTGCTCAGTGGGCAGCCAGCTGCAGGCTGGGAAGTGGAGCTCTACCAGGGCTTAAGGCAGCCATTGCCTATGAATGTGTGAGCTGTGCAGAAAGAGTTGGGGGAAACCCAAAGACTAGCTATCTCCTTCACTTGTCCATCAGAAGATAATATTGTACTTGCCTCTGGCTGGGCAGAAGTTTGCAAAGAAGTCAGGTGTCTAAATGTGTGTGCCAAGCGTGGGGAGATAAGTGCCGAGCATGACACACGTTTGGGAGGTGTGTGTCCACCCCATCAGGGCCTAGAGCATGGAAACTCTCCCTTGGGGGGGATGTGTGAGTGGCACAACCTCCTTATCTTTATCAGCTTATAGGTAAGTTCTTTCAATGTGCCTTTTTCATAAGTCTGTGTCTGGGCCTGTCTGCCTGTGAGCATATGTCTTAGAAATGAGTGCATATGCTACTGAAGTCTGTCACCCAAACCCTCCTCCCAGTCTCCCACCTGGTTTATTCAGCAGTTGTCCTGCTTTAGTTCCTACTTTAATGGTTGCCCTCCTTTTGCTTTTTCCATATGCATGAGTGTATATACATGTCAGATAGCATCAAAGATCCCCACAATAATTTCGTCTTGGAGATCTGCCCATGAAAAATAGGGCAGACAACAGCTCTGTCCATACAGTCAGTGTTGCAGTGGAATTAATCTGTTTCTTTGTTTTGGTTTGTTTTTTTTTTTAAGGGGGGGTGGGTGCGTGCCTTTCAGTAAAGCCTTTGATACTGTTTCTCACAGTATTCTCTGGGACAAGATGTCCAGCACACAGCTGGGTAAACACACAATGCAGTGGGTGAGCAATTGGCTGATGGGCTGGGCTCAAAGGGTTCTAGCAAATGGGGTTATGTTGGGCTGGCAACCAGTTACTAGTGGAGTTCCACAGGGATCCATCTTGGGGCCAGAACTTTTCAATGTCTTCATAAATGGCTTGGACACAGGGCTTGAGGGATCACTGAGCAAGTTTGCTGACGACACAAAACTGGGGGAGCTGTTGACACTCTTGTGGGCAAAGAGGCCCTGCAGAGGGATCTGAACAACCTGGAGAACTGAGCAATTACCAACTGCATGAGGCCAACCTGAGGTGCCATACAGAAAACCCTTGCAGGTGGCACTGCCGTGCAGCCATCACCGCTGCGCTGCCACCCCCCGCGTTCCCCAGCAGCAAATGTGTGGGTTTCTGTGCACAGCAGTGATAGTTCATCAGAAGTTAAGAGACTGAATTATTTTCAGGTTGTTTTGAGAGAGGGTTGTTGGTTTATTAAAAAGTGGCATCTGTCTGAAGGATTATTTTATAGCCATTGAAAGGAGATCAGCAATTATATGAGTGTTCATCATTTATTCTTCTTGACAGGCAACTTTGCCAGTGTATCACACTTCCGGCTTGCAAATAGATCTCTAGTTCTGCACAGAATCAGAAGGGAACCCTGCTTATTTTAACAAAAAAAAAAAATTAGAGACACAGAGAGAGAAATAAAGGAAGAGGGAAGGGAAGGGAAGGGAAGGGAAGGGAAGGGAAGGGAAGGGAAGGGAAGGGAAGGGAAGGGAAGGGAAGGGAAGGGAAGGGAAGGGAAGGGAAGGGAAGGGAAGGGAAGGGAAGGGAAGGGAAGGGAAGGGAAGGGAAGGGAAGGGAAGGGAAGGGAAGGGAAGGGAAGGGAAGGGAAGGGAAGGGAGCAAAGAAAAATAACAAAAGAAAGAAAAAGAAGCAAAAGGTGGACCAACTACATCAAGCTGAAAAACCCTACTGTTTGTGACCTAGATTTTAGTGGAAAAAAAAAGGACAGGCACTTGAGGATGTGTTGACATCAATTTGTGATCATGCATGAGGGTCAAACTTCTCAAAAGTGACTAATGATTTCAGGTGTCTGGGTTCCCAGTGACTGAGACTAGCCAGGCTTGCAGAGAGCTGTGTGCCCAGGGTGCCCAGATGAGCTACAGGCAACCCACATGCAGCCAGGTGTTGGTGGGACTGGTGATGGTTGTGCCTGTGCCGGACGGACGATCTGTCTGACTTCCCTCTGAGCCCAGAGATCAGCAAAGTGGTTGAGTCACCATCCCTGGAGGGGTTTAACAGACATGGATATGAGGTTCTTAGGGACATGGTTTAGTTCCAGTTTTAGGTTAACGGTTGGACTTGATGATCTTGAGGTTCTTTTCCAATTAAAATGATTCTATGATTCTATGCTCCTTTCTGGGCAGCCCCACTCCATCAACAGCTGGGTCAAATGGCCTTTGCACAAGCTGCGGGGCAATGGTGTCCTTCCTGCCCCTGTGCTCGCCAAGCCCACCTTTGTCTGGACACCTGTCCCTCCAAAACAGCCCAGCCCTTGCTGCAGTGAGGGAGTGGGTCCCACTCACACCCACCCAGCCCAGTGGTTCTCCACACAGCTGGAGTCACGGTGGTCCCAGAGATCCCTGCTGCAGCACTGATACCGCCCACCAGAAATTAGAAGTTGGTTTTTTGTTTAAAAGTCAAGTCAGCAGCAGGCTCCTATGGCAGCCGTCCCTACTCAGCCTCCCCACTTCACCAGTTGCCATGCAAGGGGGCCTGCGGGGCCAGCCTCCCCACATGCCCTGGCCACTGACATCTCCCCACACCCTGCTAATGGCAGCGCCTTCCCCACATTACCAAACACCACATGAAATAATGACATTAATAATGACAGAAACTACAGTAGCGCCAGCATCCCCCACCTCAGACATGCAGGTCTGGTGCCCATGCCAGCCTGTGAGTCCCGGTGCAGTGGCAGCCGGCCTTGGTGGCCATAGGAGCTATCCTGCTGACTGCCCTGAAAGGTTTGTCCAAGGCTTCTCTCCCCACATCCCTACATAGACTTGGTTCTCCTGCACACTGAAATACAGCCACCTCAGGAGCAGCTGTCCTGCAGCTGCTGTCACTGAGAAATTTCTACAGAAAGCTGTTTCCATCAGCATTTGCCTGGGGTATGGAGGCACAGCAGCGGTGTCCATGTGCCCAGCCTGCACCACCTATCTTGCCAGCAGGCCACGCTCACATGGAAAGCTGAAATGTCACTGATCAGAGCTCATGGGATGGGGGTGGCAGAGAATTTCATCCCTTCTCTCTGGAAAGCGTGGGCCAGCCGGTGAACGCGAGCCAAAACAGCTCAGCAAAACCCACCCCCTGGCCACTTGCCATCTTCCCCTGATGAATGAGCTGCAATGCACTCAAAAGGTGAGAAGGCACAGCCATACCCGTATCTTGCAAACCTCAGCAAAACGGGGGGTAAAACCTGTGAAATATGTTGTCTTTTTTTTTTTTTTTTTTCCCCATTCTGTTTTTATTTTTTGTTCTTGCTTTTGGGCTCCCTTCCCCTGTGCAGCATGCCTGAGCGGGTCGGGGCTATGAGCACAGAGCTGTGGCAGGGCCGGGCAGAGACCCGAACCTCACAGGGCGGGAAGGAGGGCAGACGTCAGGCTGAATTGTTCGAATGAACGCTGTGCTTTTCCTAGAGTGACGTCAGGCCACCTTTTCTGCTCGAATTGTAGTAAAAATAAATACAGCTAGAATGTGTGGGCATGGTTTGGAAAAGGATTAAGGGGAGATTTTAACATTGGTCTCACTGAAGTGGAAATGATTTCTGATAGCCAGCTGGAAGCTGGCAGAGGCATGAGGCTGAAGTTGAGAGTTCGTGCAGCTGGGGTTTCATAATATGGAATTGCTAGTATTTCATTTATTACTTCAGAGTCAGATCCTAAAATCTTATTTATATGATTAGTCTCTCTGGGCCATATCCTTATTTCTCTTACACCAGATTGACTCAGGAACAGAGGAGAGGCAATCTGTGAGGCAAAGCTACCTCATTAAAAGGCCCCTCTAGAACGGAAAAATAAAAGCCAGCTATGGTAATGTCCTCTAGCCTGCAGCTAGGAGGCATGGACCAACACAGAAATAAGCTACACACCAGGCAGCTCTCTTCAGCAGAACTAGCACAGCCCTCCAGAGCCCTCCACTAGCTCCTTCTTCAGATGAGGGTTCAGTTCAAGTACCTGGTACTAATCATCCAGATCATTAATTTTTTGGGTCCAATTTACCTCAAAACCTGCTTCCCCCCTCCACACTGAGCAACACAACAGCCATTACTAGGGAAGCATTCAGTGCAGAGACAGCTGGCTCAACAGCCCAGCTCCTTCATTTGAACCCACAGCCAGGTGCCCAGGACATGGTGGGGTTCCTGCTGGTTTTCTGCCAGTCCCAAACTTTTTGGGACAAAATTTGGGTAACACGCCAGGGCAGTGCCATATGGGCTGTGTTGAGCAGACTGTCACAGGTCTGACTCAGCTATACAGCCCTCCCGTGATGTCCCAGAAGGTCTGGCACCTTACACCTTCCCTCAGGCCACATCCACATCCCCGTTCCTCACATCTCTTGGGAGCCAGGCTACAGAGCAATGGTTCTTGGAGTGCTGCAACACAACCCTCTCATCAATCTGTGCACTTCAGGCTGCCTGCCACCTCCACAGCAATGCCCGTAATAATGATGAACAGTCATATAGTGTCACATTGTGTGGATTCAGCCATTTGGCTGCAGGCAGAGCCGGCCTGGAGCAGTGTGGGCAGAAGATGCTGCATCATGTGCTTGGCCTAGAGGCCAGTGGCTGCTGGCAGGACAGGTGCCCTTAGCAGTGCGCTATCACCCTCATTATGGATTTGGAGAAAGGCTATACCAGGTGGGACCCCTGGCATGGGAGGCCCCTCCAAGAGCAGAATGATGGGCAGAGGTCGGACGCACATCTATTTTGTGTGCTGGTCCGGTATAGAGATATCTGAGGTCATGGAGACCTGAACTAGTCCATCCATACAGTGAAGCACAGGTTTGCCAGCTCAGCCCCAGATGTTGCCTAGGCATCTGAGCCCACTAGGCAGTACTTATTAACACAGAGGTGATGGGAAAGCAATTCCTCCAAGCTTAATTCTGGAGATGGGGGAGTCCAGCACGAGCACCCTGGTGTGTGCCCCTCCTGCATATCTAATCTCGCATGCATCTCCCACACAGAGAGTTTGGGGCTCCTTGCACCTGGTGGAGTACCCTCTGCAATATTTTGATTCCCAAGCATGCACCTTTATCAGCAACCTCTTGCAATAACAGTTGTGGAATGAAAAGAAGGAGGAGAAAATTCAGGACGAGGAAGATGAGGAGAAAGTGGTTAAGGTCTCTGGCACACAACATGAACTCAAATGAAGGCAGCCTGCTTTCTGGACTGTGTTCATGCTGTATAAATATCCTCAACAAACCAGAGAGATAGGAAAAGACTCTTAAGCAAGATCCTGAAGAATTAAGGCTACAGAGACATGTACATGTTCCAGGATCCAGGGCATAAATTCCCCAGCAGAAACGTTATGTTGGGGGGAATCCACCAATTATGCTTGTTAGCACCTGCAAGCATACTTTTTAACAAAGCAGCACTCCCTCACTGTGTGGAAAGTCACAGCACATCCCGCCAGGCTAATTAAATAGCAACCCCTCCCTTACAAAAAAGGGCACTGCAGCGGGTGTGCATGAGCTCAGCCCCTGCTCAACAAAGGGCAACCCTTCCAAGGTTAGATTCCAACAGGGAAATAAAAACTTCCAGCAATGGGGATCTGCTCTGTGCCTGATGCCACAGCTCAGCTCGCTCAGCAAAGCCAGCCCTGCTCTGCCCCACACCCAGCCGGAGCAGCTGCACAGCGTGCTGCCCCCACTGAGCCCAAATCCCCAGCTTTGCATCCAGACTTCATGGGAGCAAGCAAGCTCTGCCGGCTTCTTGGCTCGGCTCCCCAGGCCCTACCTAATTGATGGCCAAGGTGCGTGTAACACCATGTGCCGCAGAGCACTTGTGTTTGTCAACCTGGAGGGCTTTGTGCAAGTCCTATAAAACACAGGGAAAGTATATCCAGCGCAGCACAGTCCGGCATGCGGTGCAGTGATGTCGTCTGCACCTGGACACTTCTGGGACCCGTTACCATTGCCGAGGGCAGGATAAAAAAGTACTTTGTTTCTTGACTGCATTTTTGAAAACTGAGAATACCGCTCAGGGATTTCTGAAGCTTGAGTTGATTAGCAGTTAATGATGTGTGTCCTGAAGAAAAAGTAGGATTAAATATTGTGCTCATTTTGGAGCAGGGCATTTTAGGCTTGAGATTTACAGCTATTTTTGTTGGTATTTCATGAAGTGTTTAGGTCTGCTCAACTCTTGGTTACACAGCCGCTCAGTATTTTGAACACTCATTTTATGCAGATGTAACTTAAACAACCCATGATATATTAAAGTGTGTATGTGTTACAACTACATGTTAACTTTCAGGAAACGTTATTGGAAAACAGACACACAGGGGGACGCAAGTCACTTCTTCGCAAGCCGCTGAATAGCTGCAGGCTCAGCCCTGGGCTGTCCCAGTCCCAGCGCTGACTGTCCTGCAGCTCGGGCTGGAAACTTGCTGGGGTGAAGCTTGTCCTGCTGGCTTGTTGCCTCAGCCCTTTGCCATCCTCTCGACTCCTCTCAGCAGGAGTTGCCTTATGCTCACTTTGGAAGTGGTGCACAGCCTTTTCCCACATGCTGCTTTTCTGAGTTGTGTTGCCCACCTGTGGCCTCCACCCTGCTGTCACGTCCCAACTCAGCTTCCTGGGTGTCACCCCTGCACTGTTGCCCGTAGGATGTGGTGGAGCTCCCCCAAGCTTTCCGTGCTCTCACTACTTACCTATTTTGGTGCCATCCTTCCTGAAGACTTCCTTCTGTCATGTTGCCTCCAGGGAATCCAAGCCATACATGTATCAGTTTCAAGGAAAGGCAAAGAAGAAGGAGGTGATGTTTCCTAATCTCTTAGAAGATAAACAAATCATGCCTTTTCTCCCTTTCTAGGGCTCCTTAACAAGGTGAAGGTGTGTGTATGAAGACATACAAGAGCATTGAAGATGCCATGGAACAGGCTTCAGGCCTTGCTGACGAGTCTTGGGAGGGCAATTGGGTTGCTGAGCCGTTCTGATTTCCGCACGCCATCCTTTCACTCCTCTTGATGTTCGGGCTGAGCAGCTTCAATGAGGCATAGATATGCCCAGCCACACTACATTCATAACTTCATTTTGCCGTGGAGACATACTGCAAGATCAACACCTAACACATCATGCTTAGTAAATGGTGATAATACAGTGCATAAAATGAAGGCACTAATTTTTTTTCCCCCTCATTTGACTAGTAGAATAGCAGTACCCTTGTGCAAAAGAGTACTTATTTGTCAACACAGGAATTATAGTCAAGCAGGCTAAACTGGACAAAAACTTCAGGTCTGACATGGCTATTAAGAATTTCCAATTAATTAAACACTTGGCTGACAAATGCACACAGCCACATTTGGGTAGGTATTTCGTTAAAAGCAAGCCTCTTACTCTAAGGAAACCCTAGGGAAATAATTTATAGCACAAGCCTGTGGTATACTTTACAATATATAAAATGCATATCTCAGGCCAGGAAAAAAAAAAAAAAAGAAGAAAAAAAAAATGTTGGAAAGAAGTGAAACAACACATCTCTTAAAAGTTTTGAATCTGCATGTACAAAGTTGTTAGTCTTTGATACATATGAACTGATAAAACTTGTGTTTCCAGCTTGCTACACACACAGACACAAACGGCAGAGTAACTGATGTTGCTCAGTAGATGCTCTGTGTTGTTACTGTCTTTGCCGGGCTGGAGCTCACACAGTTTTGTTACCAGGATAGCTGTGAAAACCTTCAGACTTTCTCTCCCCCTTCTTGCTTTCCAGATGCAAAGATTAATTTCTATCTTGCAAAGAGGTACTATAGCTCACATTATAAACTGGCTCTGCTCCCTGGCCTGACTGAGCACGCTCTGTGTGGCCAGGGGGATTAGCAGAAGTCAGCTTAAGTGAATTCTTTTTTTTTTTAGAGGAAACAGGATGCATTGTGTGTATGTGAGCCTTCTGAGGCAGCTTAGCAGAAGCACTGCAGTGCTGCCGACAGGGATAATAGCACTGCTAATAGGTATGGCACATCTTCCAAATGCAATCAAAACACTGGTGGCTGCATCTCTTTGTTTTTTTTTCAAGTGACAAACACCAATGAAAACCTATAAAATCATACTTTAATTTCACCAACATCCACTTGAAGGCAACGTGACTTAGTGTAGAGTTACCTGCTAATTTTGGGGAGAAAGGTTGTTTTAATGCATTGTAAAACAATCATTTGAATTGTGTTTTAACATTGGTTTTCTATAAAAGTCTAGAGGTCATGTTCCTACTTAGTGTAGGACTATATCTGGTGTATATCCAGATTCACAAATAGCTAAAGAATAGAAATTCTTTCCTTGGCAGCTGCAACAAAGTGTCTTAAGCAAAATCATGTGTTTGAATCTACATCCAGACATGGATCTTACTAATACAGGTCTGGAAATTTCTCCTGCAGTCAGACGTACATTGCAAGCTCTGTATTTTAAACAGAGCACTGGGCTTAATTTCTATTGCTTAGTCCATACCGAAAAAAATTGTCGATATTCACAAATATGACCCCTGGACCATTCCAGCAATAAAGTTTTAATCTAGAAGAACAAACTAATGTGGCTAGTGATCTGGCTTTCTGGGAGCCCCCTCTTAAGGCAGACCTTTCTACCTCTAGAACTGAGAATGGGACACTTCTTCAAACACCAAACTATTGTACACATCAGAGCCTGAAAAGCATTTTGAAAGCAAAAGATAGTGGAATCACTTCAAATGCTATCCCAAACTCTCTTCCTTTTGGATTAAAAACGGTTCATGGCTTACAGTTGATTTCCTATGATCATGTTTATT
Organism: Streptopelia decaocto; assembly: GCF_964273445.1. Lineage (NCBI taxonomy): Eukaryota > Metazoa > Chordata > Aves > Columbiformes > Columbidae > Streptopelia > Streptopelia decaocto. Next base: position 104,925,936 of record NC_138663.1, read on the forward strand.
GTCTGAGAGTTCTACCCAGTATTTTGATGGAATATCAAAATTGTGGGTTCTTCTACCTGATGACCCTTTGTGTGGCACAAATTTCATGGGTCATACGGTAATATTTTTTTTCTAATTGGATGAATAAAACATCTTATATAAGAAAAAAACAAACACCACTAGTGAATGAGGTGCTTCTGGCACAAACTCTTGGAGGCCTACTAATTCATTCTTAAAATTCATGCCACTTTCCCACACAAGGGTTGTCACATACTTGGCAGTGGTCCAAATAGCATAAAACATAATCTAGGAATAAAGGCAACTGAATGCAGGTCTTTTCGCTGCAAAACCTCTACAGATCAGATTCTGAAAAAAAATATATTTTTGGCCATTTCTATTAATGGTGTTTGCTGTAAACCAAAATGCACTTACACAGATGGCTGTGTGTTAGTCCTTTTGGGATTTTTGATTTTTTTTTTTTTTTTAACCCTTAACTCCTGCATTTTATCTTCTTTTGTGGGTTCAAGTCAGACCATCGGTGTTGTTTTCGTAGAGCTGTTTGTGTTCTAATTAAGCAATAAGGAGCAGAGCCTGTTCTGGGAATTAGGAGTGACTTGGAGTGTTGACGCAAAGCTGAGAGCCATTAGTGACACCTGGCTATTAATTCCCCAGGAGATACTAGTGCCAAACTCATCATGGCTGTTTCTAACAATCTTTGCTGCTTTTTTAATGGGGAAAACCATGATTTTTTTTATTATTTTTGGAAAGTACCAATGGGCAGGTGAGATTACTGCAGTTTACCGTCTAGGAGATGACAAGAATAAAGAGAATATGGATGAGTATAGCAGTGTCTATAGGAAAATATTTTCTCAACTGTCAACCCCCACATACCTTTCCATAGCAAGTAGATATTCAACATACAAGTCTGAGAGCTGAGGTGGGAGATATTTTCAGAGCTATCAGTTTACAATAAACCAAATTTCATTAGACAAACCAAGCTGACTTTCAAATGGCACAACGCTTGCTGTTTATCAGTTTTTAAACTGTTCCCATTACTGTTGCTTGATAACCATATAAAACAATGTTACTTAGTGGAGAGGGAATTGTGGGTCTACCCATTTAAGCACTTTTGCATTCCTGCTGGAAATACAGTAACCATTCCCATCCCTCCCCCTCTTTCTCCTCCATGCTGTTACAGCACCTTCATCTGAGACAGCCTTGGATCACTTCTGGGAGAACACTTCCACTAAATTCTTACAGGATATTAATGGACATTCATGTATAGTATTGCCATATGAATGTTTCAATGACCTAGATAAATGTGCATAATTTCCTTTGCATGTAATGGGCATGAGTGTTTAATTATGACAAGTTGTGACTTTTGTAGTTTATCTCAGCCCCCCAGGGAGCCCTTGAAAATGAAATTTCCTATTCCCTGGTATTCAGTGAGTGCAATTTTACAATAACCCTATACTAGGGTATCATAATCCACGTTGCTTCCTCCATTTTCCTCCACTTAGTGTATACAGAAGAGTACAAACACTCAAACTGGAGTTTGTGTGAGAGGGTGGGTTTGTACAGAAAGCAGAAGGTTACAAATGAAAAGAAAGATTTAATGGGAAATGTGCTGCAAGACAGCAATCAGGATGATTTTTTTTTACAAGTCACTTAAATTACTGACCACACATTAATTCTGAGGTTAACTCCGTTGGTTAAACTAATCACTATTAATCAATGAAGCTGTTAATCAAATTGCTGAGAGCACAGGACCGAGTAAATTGGACAGGCAGATAATCTCTTGGGCTGACCAAAGATGCAGAAAACTTTGTGTCCCCCTCAGGAAAATGAGCAATGATTTATCTAGTTTGCTGTGTGCAAATGCTATCTGTCTGCAATGGCATTAAAACCTGCAATGCCTTCGTTTTTGGGGGGTCTCTTTCTCCATCTCCTGCCTTTCTGCAAAGGCGTGTTTTTGGCCCACACTTGCACCCTCTCTCTTACACAAATACACATGTAAGCAAGGATGGAAAAGGCTTGCGATGGAGAGGTTTCAAGTGGAGGATTGATGGCTGGTGATTGTGAAGCCAAATCACTCGCTATACTTGTTTTGCACTACACGATTTCCTGCTGTTGTTTCTAGTTACACTAGATAATAAAAACTGTTACAAAACCCTCTTAACAAGAAAACAAAACACAGATGGCATGTTGAATGTAAAGCATCTGGGGATGGCGATTGACTCTGGCCTCAAAAGCTGTTTTTGTTCCATCCCAGTTTTCTTGAGAAAGTGGGAAGGGGATGTCAGGAAATGCTGCGCGAGTTGCTGGAGCAAACTGCCAGCTACGAAGGAACAAACCCTGTTCTGGGGAGTAACTGAGTCTGCAGGGGAATAGTGGCTTCTAGGAGCGCTTAGGGCTAATGTGTAACTGTTCTTATCCTCTTATCTCCTGAGGACTTGGCTGGGAGTGCCATCTCTAAGATGTTTATTCCTCAGATTGATAGCCAACTATTTGAGGACCTGCATGGATATTTCTAACAGAAAGACAATGTGGTTATTATTTGTGCTATAAATTCTGAAAATGGAATAATAGCCAAGGCTTAAAGAGCAGATGATGCCTTACAGAAAACTTTTAAAAACATCCCATTGAGAAATATTTATGTCTTGCATCATATTTTAAGCCTTTCTCCTCCTTTGTTCTTTGGCAATCCAGATAGTGAACCAAATCTGGAAATCAATTACACAGTGTATATGTGGAATACCTTCACTGACCCCTTCTGTGTTTGTTAGCCTGGCTTTACAGCCCAGCGCCACAGAGAGCAGCCGGGTTCAGTTTCAATGCAAAGGTCCCCGCAATGAATGCATTCATCTACTCCCAAGGGCCAGCGTTGGAGAGTGCTACCTGCTGGGGGAATATTACCCATTCGTTTGTGAGAACACGAAAACAGATAACGACAGATAACGAAATGACTATGCCCTCATCCTTGTTGGCAAGTGAAAAGCAATGGAGCGTATCTTGGTGCTTTGGTCTTATTCCCTGGTGTGAGCTGATGCAGGCTGAGTGGGCTGCTGTGATTTATGCTGACTGCTGAGGGCTCTTTTTCCAGTGGACATCATGAATTTCCCTGAGCAAGAGAACAACTTCCACATTTGCTATGTTGGGTGTCTTCAGGCCTCCAGGGTCTGGATGGAAATGATTTACTGACAATAGCTGTCAGCATTTGCATTTGGCCACAGATTTTGGTGGCTCTTTCTGGCTCTTTTCCTCCATGGGGGCTGGCAATATTGGCCTCAGGTGGTCCAGAGTCTACTTAGCAAAAGCAATATGATGCAGAGTGGACTCAAATCTAGGGTACAAACAAGAGTCTCAGCATCTCCTATTTATTTGTTCCTACTGACAGAGGCTACTTGTTTCTTATCAGACATATCCTGAATGCACCACCATGTCTACGAGCAGCTTCCCATGCCCCAGAGGACAACTTGATGACAGACAGGTTGAATGGAAGTCACAAGGGTGGCTTTGAAGTAGCTTTGAAGCTCACATGGATTTTGCTTACCTAGTTTGGGTATGGAAAATTCATGGCAGGTATATGGCAATGTGTAAGCCTTCCCGTGTTTCTTGAATGACAAAACATTTGTGAACCTGGAGTCACAGAAGGAAGCCTGTGTGAGCTATGTGAGCACAGAGGGGCTTTAATGGCATATGCGGTCAAGCAGAAAGGCTAGTGGAGGCTTCACTTGCTCTAGGAATTGGGTTTGGAGGTGGAGTAAGCACAGCTTGGTTGATGATGAGCTGGAAAAGAGGAGAGGGAGATTTTGTTCTTTCTTCAGCAAGGCAGACCTGGGTAAGAAATGGTCACTTGAGAGTCCAGAGCCAGTCCATGCAGTCGTCAGGTGCATGCCTGCACAGGGCATTCTTACAAGCGGTGAAGGCTCCTGGGCACCGTGGCAATGCACAGAGCAGCCTTCCCTGGGAAGTGTGGTGAGTCCCCTCTTCTTCACTGTGAAGTTTCTCCGTGCACTTCCACATCAGCTAGGTGAGGTTGCACAAGCAGTGAGGTGTATCTGGTGTCAAACCTGTTCCATGCCAGTAGAACACCTTTACAAGATGGGGGTCCAAGGGCCTGGCTTTCTGGGCACAGCCCTCTTATATTCTGCAGCCCCAGTGCAGCCGGGCTGCCTCACCAGAGAACATGGCCAAAAAGTCTTTGTGGAGGTTAGCAATGAAGATGGGAGGTGCACTTGGCCTCAGTCGTGGCTCTCAGGCACGGGTACAGATGATTGCAGACACGTCACCTCACTCATGAAGGACAAGGGTTTGAACCTGAGTTTCTGGTACACTGTTGCCTAATCCTTACCCTGTAGATTCTTTTTCTTTACCTCCTCCATCTGTCATTCCAGATCTTTTCTCTCTGCCACTGTCATCTTGACTCCGAAAAACCTTTCAGATGCAGCTTCATTGAAGCTGTATGTGGGGTTTGCAGGGCTCCAGTTGATCTGATTAAAAAGGTGAGGGTTATTGGAGAATTCAGAAACATTACAAGGGAGCATGGACCTGTGGTATTTATTCTTCATGAGGCCAGCCAGTGGCTTAAAGACTCCCCTGTCCCTCAGGAGGCAGGTACGACTTTCTCCTCCTCCTCATCTGCTTCTCCAGGCTGCCAAGCACCTGGCCTGTTCCTGGGAATAACTCAGTGCCATTAGACTGATCGCCAGCTCTGCTCTCCTATATGCTGATCTCGTGGGCGCAGGTAATAAAATTATAGTACTTACATGAAAAATACAAAGGTTGGCATGACAACAAAGCACTACATTTAGTACTGTAGACTAGACATATATATGCCTGTATATACATGTAAACAAAACCAGACGTAGTGTTTTGTGGTGTGTATTTTCAGCAGTCTGCCCACAAAATCAGAGATGGCAGATGGTTGGTCTCTCAGCAGGATAAGAATTAGAATTATTTGGGTACCTTAGCTGTTCCTTGACACATATCCAGTTACGTTTAATGCTAATTTTGATAGCTTTTTCAACCTGGGGTATTTTATGTTATTTGATGTAAATGCAGGGTTGATTCTTGACTTTGCTTTTGAAAGCTTCATGTGTGCATGATCACGCACGCGTGTATGTGTCTGTGTGTATGTGTGCTTGACGAGGATAGCAGCATAGGATAAGGAAGAAAATGATAATGTGCGAACATGCATCACCTTCCCAACAGGGAAATGACTTGCCCCTGAGGGTCATGTTTGCCTTAGGCATTTAGAAATGAGATACCTGGAAATTTCGCATTAGAGGGCTACAAAGACCAGGAGGGATACCTGGAAGGCGCTAGATGCCCAGATGTGGGCTGGGAAGCCGACAGCTGAGGGCCAGCACCAGGGAGACCTGTCTGCTGCAGAGGGGGGGTGAAGCACGGGCAGGGACACCCCTCCTCCCCCATCTTCAGAAGGCTATACTTGCCTCTGTAAGGAGTTATCAGTCCAAACACTCTGAATATTTTTCTGGGGACTACGTTTCGCTTAACTGAGCGTAAAATAAAAATTACATGGACGTGGAGGGTTTATAACAATGGAGAGATGTGGGGAACATGTGCTTCTTAAAAAAATAAAAGCAAGCAGTCCCGTTGCTACATCCAGTACTCGGGATGTAAAATATTGGCACACATTGCAATGGCTAGAGCTAGACATGTCAGTGTGACTTTGAAGGTCTGTTTGATTCTCTTATAAAGTATTTAAGCCAATTGTGGCTTGAAGCTAATTCCTTTTCTCTTAATTGCTGCTCATATAATAGGAAGCCAAAAAACAGGCAAAGAACAGCACAACAGGTTCTGTGGTAGAGATGCACTGGACTGCCCAGAGATGACTGGGCTAGGAGTCTGATGTGCTTCCCTGACATGGTACTAGTGACATTTGGATAGCAAAGCTGTAGGACCTATTTGGCAGCAAGACTGTGCACTTCTTCACAGGATCACAGGATAGTTGAGGTTTGACAGCATGTCTGGAGCTTGTCTAGCCCAACTCCGTTGTTCAAATGGCATTTTAGATACTAAGGGTGTATTTTGCACCTTGCAGAGCTTTAAGGTCTAGCAATACATAAGCTGAGAGGGAAAAAAGAAAGACACCCCCCTTCAATTTGCAAAATACATGAATTTTTATCTCTTTTTTTAACAGAAGGATGAGAAGCAGACAGAATCAATTTTGTAATCTGAAAAACTTATTATGTCCTAAAGATTCCTCTGTGGGTGAAATTCTTACCGTTCCTTAGAATACCGTAAACTATACCTATTCCTAGTGAACTGTGTGCAGCAAATCGTATTTGGTGAATGAAAGAGCAGAGCAGAGCCACACTCAAGACAGAGGCAGAACTGTCTCTTTGCTCCAAAGTCTTTTATACAGACACTGCCTCTTTTTTTGCAATTACTTCCTGGCTAATAATGTCCTACATCAGTGTTTCCTTAAGGTGCTGCTACAGCTATTCTCAAGTAATAACTGTGCATTGTACGTTGCCAGTCTGAGAGCTGGTGTTAGGGAAAGACCACCCTGACCATGGGTGGTGTGGCTTTGCAAGCAGGGTGCCTTAACATTGCTGGGGGATGCAGGGTGCTTGAGTGCCCGACTGCTGTGATCCTGAGCTAAACATGCTGGCGCTGCATTAAGAGGGCTCTGGATTTTTTACATTTCATCTACCTTATCTGTTTTAACACAAAATATACCTGTCATCACATCCTCTTGCTCTCACACTGTCAGGATCCATTTTCCACTGTGTGCATCCAGGTGGCTTTCACAGGTGAGATTTTTCCCACTGATTTTTTTTTTTTTTTTCAATACAAAGATGTCACTGTTTATTTTAGGCACTAAGAGTGCTTAACTGGGATATTATTTTCCAATGAAAGTTCTACTTTCCTAATCATGGCTGAGTGACTTTCACAGACACCTCTTCAGACACTGAGTCGTGGCTCAGCAGCTTGGCAGTTGCCTCAGTGCCACTGAAATCTGCAGCCTGCCATGGCTGCTCATGGAGACCTCATGTTCCTCTAGGATGCCCACAGACCCCAGTCCTTCCCCTGCTTGAAGCATCGTGACAGGAGAAGGACAAGCTCTCTTGCCATGCAGTTGGAGCTCCTCACTGCACATTCTCAGTGTCCCAGGGCCCACCAATTGTTACCCGGCCATGTCTCTGTGCCAAAGCCTGCGAGGTTTGGTAATGGTGGTGTGGGACACTTGGTAGCTCTGCCTCCCTATGAGAGGGCCCATTGGATTAAACCCAGCAGGGATCATGTCTGAGGACAGGGCATTCATCCTAGTTGTGTCCTCCTGTTCCATTAAGTAGTTACTGAAATGTATGATGCGTTCAGTTTCTTTCATATTACGCTCCTTAATTGTATTAATAAAAGGTATTTACCCTTCATTATTTTCATTCTCCAGAGGATTACTGAAGACAGGATATAATTAATCCAGATGCTTATATGAATCCAGGGAGGTTGTGTGCAACAACCACTGTCTTTGCTAGAAGTAATTGCACACATTCACCACAGTCCAACCTCTGTGGCATTTTAAGAGGAGCATGTCTGATTCATGAAAGGGAAGAATTGGTTATTATCTGTATTATCTGTAGCACTCCAGCTTAATTAAGAGTGTTAAAGAAAGATAAAAGGTAGGATAGAAATGCAGGAAGATGAAATGATTTGCCCAAGGTCACAGAATGGAGATTAGCACCTGGGTCTTTACAGTCTCAATCTAGTGCCCAGCCCATTAGATCAGATGGCCTCCCAGATCACCCTTCCCAAAGATCAAATACCTTGAACACACATGTAAGTCTGACAAGGAGAAAAACAAAAATGTCTCAGCATAGTCTGATAAAATTACAGCAATGCTCAAGACATTGCTGGAATTCATCAAAAAGAATATTTATCGAGAAGCAATGTTAAAAAGCAAACATTCATGCTTTAAAACAGTCCAGGCAATGAAAGCTTCCACCTTGCTTCAATTTGGAACTCATATTTTTGTAAAACTAATCAATTAGATCATGCTCTTAATTTAGAGTACTGGTGCTTTCAGCTACATTTCTAAACTAGGAGCAGGTTTTCTAGGATTCACAGCTTCTGAAATAAAAATAATTGGTTTCTGAGGAATGTAAAGTGCGAAGGAAGTAACCACTTACTAACCTATTCATCCGGGAGCAGTTTAAGGAGCAACTTCACATCTCCGGGCATCTGCAAGATAAAAAAAGATACGGTTCATTAGCAGGCAAAAATGTTAACACTCAGGTTGCAGCTGAAGGGAAAAGGCAAACTTCTCGGGTGTTTTGGCAAGGATGGCAGAATGAGTGTCATCCCTTCTGAGCAGCTCTTCTTCAAACATGTCCCTCAGCTGTGCCCAAGCCACCCCTGGTCCTCCAGGAGGTCCCTGCTCATTGAAGCAAAGATCACCTCTGCCTTTTATCCCCACCCTAACCCCTGTGGGGATGCTGGGGGGCTGTTGGAAAAATTCAACCCGGGTCTGCAGCCAGCTCCTTTGTCCCTCTGAAACAACACAGTGAAGGGAGCAATTGAGGGATGGAGCACTGGTCCTGATGGCAGTTTCAGCATGGGCAGTAACCTCTAACAGCTATAAAAAAACAAGCCTCTATCCCAAAAGTTCAAAAGGCAACAGCTGAAAGAGTGTTTGCCTTAAAAGATCAGTGCAATTCTCAAGTATCTCCAAGGAAATCCAGGTTGTAATTTTCCAACATAGAAATTTTAGAAAATGTTGCTTTGCTGAAACAAAAGATCTGGAGATGCAACCTGCCACTTCTGGGATGGAATTTCTGCCCAAACCATGGAAGTTCAATGGCCTGTGAGATTAAGGTCATTTCTAGCTATTAATAGTACAATGGAGTGAGCTACAGACTATACCAAAGCCAACCTAAACTGGCTAATCCAGAGTAACTGTAAGGACAGAAGGTGTGATTTGGTTTAAAATTGTCACACAGACCTATGTGAGCTGGATATTTAGTTTCACATTTGCAATCAGTGGTGATCCAGGGCTTGGTACTGTTGTGTAACCACAGATGTGTAAAGCCATTTGCAACATCACAGGTTGTCTGAGACATCCATGTGAGACTGGCAGAGGTGGCAACACATCTGTGGGTGACCTGTGCCCTTCCGGACCACCAGCTGGGGTCCTGCTTTCCCAATGGCCTCACAGCTGATAATAAACACTAATGTTTAGATAAGAGCAGAGCCTTTTGTTGACTTTTGGACGCTTTGATGAGGACGCTTGAAGTTAGATCACTTCGGTCTGAAATGCCGCTGTGGGCACACCTTCTTCTCAAGCCCGTTTGATGTGCCTCTCTTGGCAAGCCTCACCACCTAGCAGGGCCAGCACTTTGGGTGCAGCTTTCTATTGACACAGCTGTAAAACCCACCCATTCTGGCAGCCAGGTAGATCCTGTTGGGCTGGGGCTCTCCGCCCCGTGTTTCATGGCACAGTGTAGACACGTCCTTTGTTTCAAGACTCTTCTTTGAATCAAGTGAAGCAAGGCCCCAAACTTTGGGCTCCCTTATCCCTGGCAGTACCCACGCTCTCACATCTTTGTTTCTGCAGGCGCTCTGGAGGGAAATCACCTCTAGCACTCAGCAGTTATTATCCTAAACCCCACCAACCACCTCTGCAGTGAAGAATCATAGGATCATACAATAGTTTGGGTTGGAAGGGACCTTCAAAGGCCATCTAGTCCAACCCCCTGCAATGAGCAGGGACATCTTCAACTAGATCACGTTGCTCAGAGCCCTGTCCAGCCTGGCCTGGAATGTTTCCAGGGATGGGACATCTACCACCTCTCTGGGCAACCTGGGCCTGTATTTTATAATACCATCCCCATTGTAAAGACCTGTCCAGTGGCTCCAGCCTGAGGTTCTGTGTGCCATCTCTGTGGGACAGGTCGATCTGTCTCGAGCCTCTGGAGTCAGTGGAAAGGATGCATTAAAATTTTTCAGATTGCGGAATTCCATCAGGTTTTTAATTGGAAATGTGAAAAAAGCACAAAGGATAGGATTCGTGTCGCCTGATTTTAGTAGGTGTCTGTTGAAGGTGACTGTCAAGGCACTTTATACTCTATGGGAAGATAAGTGCCTCCAGCGGTTAAATCATAATGTTTCTCTCGCCCTTACATTATTTTTTTATGCTTAAATGGGCATCTGTTTCAGGGGACGGGAAGAAGTCAGGTGATGGGAAAGTTCATTTGAAAGAGACATCTCACATCTAACTGGCTGGGTAAGGTAATTCCCTGCCCCGCTACAGCAGCAAGCCTGCAGCTTTTCCATCTAACAACTCCCTGTTGCAGCACAGGCAAAGGCTGCCCTTGAGCCTGCTAAAGCCTGAGCCTGCTAAAGCCAAACTGCTCAGCAACACCAAACAGCCCTCACTTCATGGTCCATGTTTTGTGTGATCAGGGTTCAGTTCTCATTAAATTTACCGCTTGCTTGACTTTAATCAGAGACAGATTTGAGTCCTACAAAGCTGATACAAAACTGTACTTCAGAGCTTGCCTCTGGTTTTGAGTACTCAGTGAATGTCTTCTTTCTAAAAGAGTGGATTTAAAAAGTCAAAACAAAGAAAGATTAATATTAAATTAAATGAGTCAAGTGAACACTCTGGGGATTATGCTGACCTTGATAAGGTGGTAAGAGAAATCCATTTTTCCTTAGACACTTGCACTAAAGATTCATTTTGTCACTTTTGCGCTTCCCACAAGATGTAAGCCCGCTTCCTGATATTCACTGTAGCTCCCACCTCAGATCCACATATGCCCAAATTTTTATATTCTTATAAGATCCAAGGTTGCCTAACTCAGCAGAAACTGGAGTAGATAACCCAGCAGGCTCTCCTCAGGAATGATTTTTTAAATCCCTCTCTTTAAGAAAAATCCATGTGAGTCAAAACATTGTAAACAATTAGAAATGACAGTGGACACACAATACACCTCTTTGGATCTTGCTTAGGACTTTTCCCCAGATGTGCTTGTGTGATTTTTTGCCAAGGTGTCCTTATATTCCCATGTCTCCTGGTTATGCTTTTTATGCTCTTCTATTTCCAGCAGTAATTTCTACAAGCATTTGAAATGGTTCTGACAACACTGTCAAGCAAATGTTTGTGTTTCACAGAGCCCTGTAGTGCCATAAAGTACCTCAGGCATCTGGATGCTAACTAGTGGGCACCTAAAGGCATCCTTCAGCCACAAAGCAGGTACCAGACTCTTTCTGCAAGGGGAATAGTAAACAAAGGATCCTAAAGAGAAACATAACAGAGAGTCTCCTGTCCAAAACAGCCAAAAGGACTGAAAGTGGGAGCATTTACACTCATGAGGATACCAAGGAGACATGAGCTAAATGGTATCCCCCTTGAAAAGCGGATACATATCTGGCTAGCAAACTTTAAATCTGTCTCCAGCAATGGAAGATTCAGATTAAGAAAAACACAAATTCATGACAGAGAAAACAAAGGACAAAAAAATTAAGTTGTGAGACATCTGGGAAATACAGCATTGGTGGCTGGCTGGCTGGCTGGCTGGCTGGCTGGCAGGAAGGAAGGAAGGAAGGAAGGAAGGAAGGAAGGAAGGAAGGATCGAGTTGTCTTTTTCCTGAAAGGGGTTACTGAAGGGAAGACAGGGATCTCAAGAGTGTCTTAAAATGTGTATAAACTTGCTACAAGGATGTTACTCATTTCTTCATCATGACCGAAGGCAAGACAAGAGATTATCAGCTTAAATTGCAACATGAGGTATTCAGGTTAAATGTAATCATTGTTAAAAATTGGCATGGGCTACTGAGACTGACAGTGGAGTGTTTTAGGTCTACACAAGACACACATCTCTCAGTAATGGATGTTCACTCCTGCCTGAGGACAGGAGAATGGATTAAAATTAGCTGACCTCCTGAGGTTTAAGCAAGCCTACATACGTATGATTCTACAAAATCAAAACCAGGCAGTTTCCAAAAGAGACATCATCTCAGACCAGCATGTCTGAGGATGGCTGCTATTCCACTGTTGCTATTGGTTGGTAATATTTTAGGCTAATTAGTTGCATCTGCAATTATTTACACAAGTTAAGCAGACATACAAAGCAGCATGTGATGAGGCTTTTTTTCAGTGAAGTCTTTGTTTTAAGACAATTCATTTGGTATCTAATCTCTGTCCCATTTCTTCCCTGGGATTAGTTTAAATATTTGAACATATTAATAAAGAATTTGAAATAAACGCTAGAACGCACATTTTGTTATAAATCTCTTTGTTTTGCAGAAATATACTTTGACATTTTGTCAGTTATTGAACAGCTTTTCCCATGTACTCTATCTACTTCAGTATTAAAGCTGAGATTTGTTGAAATATGAAAAATTCACACAGAAGCATGGAAACCCACTGTACTTCAGGTCAAAACTCCTGCCTCAGAATGGAGCTTGGAATTTTTTTTCAGAAAGGTATGCTGTTTTTTTCTTGAATAGTAAAATTTGTTTCTTTTCTAGCCCTGGGGGTGTGCAGGGGATTTTTCCAGAAGGACTTCTAGAAATGTTTACAGAGAATACTATTTTTTTAACAATTTGGTTTTGTTTAATTTCTGAAGGAGTGATTTTCTCAGGTTCAAGAACTCTGCAGTTCAGATAATCAAAAGTAATTAAATCATAACCTGTAATTTGATAACTATGATCTCATAATCTCTAGGAAATGCAAAAATGCATTCAGTATGTGTTCTTACATGGCAGTTCCTGCAGTGTTACAGCTGCAGGAACAGCATTCTTCCTAAAATAAAAAATAAATCCAGAACCTCTATGAGTTCCAATGAGATATTATTGACATTAAATTCATTGGAAAATACATCATGATGGAATAATTGAATACTTCCTACTAGAATTGAAGGCACCACTTGCAAATCCAGTAATATTTTCAGTAATTGCTGTTCCATTGTGTCTTGTCAGTACCTCTATTCCCTGGGGACCAAGTGTGTAAGTGTCAGACTGTTGTGACCACCTACGTGGAGCTCAAGCCAGCAACCACACGTGAGCTTTTGAGGTTCAGATATTCCTTGCCCTTTCCTGCTGGTAGGGCCTTTCATTTAACATCCTCTGAGCCCCTTCCATTTCTAGCTTTACCAGTGCTGAGAGACAGAATACAGTTTGAGCTGAAGGCAGAGAACTGTAGATGCTCACACCATGGTGTTTGCATGGCCCTTAGGTTTCTGCACTCCCATTGCAGATGGGGGGATCCAGGTGGGAGGGAGTTTGGTAACACTGCTGTCCCATGCCCCCTGAGATCTAGGCCGCCCATCAGTGTTTGCTGTAGGATGAGGCATATTGCTCCCTGCCCTCCATTGACCGTCTCTCCAGTGATGAAAATGGAAATTTAGGCACCCAGCTCTGATGCAGAGACCCACCATCAGAGACTGTAACCTGGACCTGAACCCCAGGTGTGCCTCCAAAATTCCACTGTGCTGTAGCTTCTGAGATTACCCCAGCAACTCACTTCTGTACCTCGAGCAGTGCTCATCAGACTCTGCTGCTCTGCTTACTGGAGGGCATCTCAGTGATCTAAATGTTCTTCACCATTGTTTTTTTTTAATAAAGGCAAAAATTGCTTCACTGATTGTCTTCCAGAGAAGCACTGGTTATGACTGGCACACAAATAACAAAAAGAACCCTTTGGAAATTAAAATTAAAGCCAAGACAGTTACATACCCACAGCTTTTTTTTTTTTTTTTAAATTAATTCTAGCTAAGTTTCCAGGATGTCTTTCCACACTCCTCCAGCCATTTGTTTTTGCTTCCTAAAAAGCTCTGTGTTTTTTCTCTTCATTATTCGGCAGTTGCTGTTTTCCAGAACAGAATGGTTGTGCTTCAGGTTTTGGCAGGAACAGCCCCTTTTTCTACACTTCGTGCTGTTTGTGAAGTGCTTTGGGAAACTTTCCACTGAAAAGCATTGTGAAAACACAAACTTATTATTCTTGCAGCAGGGAATAACAGGTTCGGCTGTCGACTCACTCTGTGAGCAGGTGCCAAAATCCTGCCAGGAAATACTGACGGATTTTGCTGATTCACTGCAGCAGATGGGACGTGTTAGCTGGGCTCTGTGTACTGAGGGGGTGCAGGGGGCTGTCTCGGCTCTTGAGTCTTGGCCTGGAAGCGGGAGGGTGAGCAATCTAAGATTTATACTACAAGAGTGCATAAAGCACAGGTTTTAAAAGCCCAGCCCCCAGGGAAGAGGATGGGTTTTGGCTTTCCTTCGCGCCTTGGAGCTCAGTTTCGAAGCAAGCTGAGAGAGCCATCTGCTTGCTGACTGCTACAGAGCGGAGTGGTGCTTGTCTCTCCTCCACCTCCCTGTAATTGTTTGCAGCGTGCTGAGCTTATCCCACCTCTCTGTGGGAATGCAAGGACCCAGGGCCAAAGTTTAAAAGATTTTCAGGTGCTATGCTTCACAAGGGTCAAACAACTCACAGCCTGGTCACCACTGTTCGGGATGGGGTGGTGGGCTGCTTGTCTTGGGGGTAAAGGATGCTGCCCGGGGAGACAGTTTCTGATGTTTGGAATCTTGAGTGTTGTAGGGCCTTATGGACTAATGTGACCTCTGCGGTGGGTTTGGTGCATAGCAAGCCCTGCGCAAGAGCCCAGCAGAGCCTGCAGTGCTTCAAAGACAGGCTGGACGGGGCTCTGAGCAACGTGATCTAGTTGAAGATGTCCCTGCTCATTGCAGGGGGGTCAGACTGGATGACCTCTGAAGGTCCCTTTCAACCCAAACTATTCCATGATTCTGTGATTCTAAGTGGCAGGTGCCTGTGCTGTGGATGTATAGTTCAGACTTAGTCCTTAACAGGTTTGCAGATGATGATAGCAAGGTAAGCAGGAGATAGAGGGTGGCAAGCATCTCTACAGATGAGTGATGTGCTGCCACTAGGCTTCCTAATTTATTAGTCAGCATTGTTGAAAGTACTTTAAAATTAATATAAAAAGGAGGAGGTAAAAGCAAAAACAAACAAATAAAACCAAACCATGCAGAAAGAAGTTTAAAGAATCCCCCTTATTGTAATATTTCTGGACTTAAGGCACTCTTTCGAAGGGAGGCTGTTACGGAATTAAAAAAACCCTTTGATTTTTGCAGTAGAATTGTTACCTGCATCTCTCAATTCATTCTGAACAAAGAATCTACATTACTGACTGTACTGTAACCAGTCAGAAATAAACCTAGCAAGGCTAATAAGCGTTTGTTGCCCAGTAAGAGAAAATCCTACAAAAATGTTTTCCCTTGTGTTACTTAGACCTTGCTATTTTTCAAAGGAAAAACTGAAATACAGAAACATTCAGTAATCCCCCCAAAGTGTCTCAGCTATGCCCTTTACTGTTCAAGTCTCCTTCACCTGGCAGTTCACTCTCCCCTGACTCTCTCTCCTATTTCTTCACATGGATGGAGGAGCCAGCAACATTTCCACATCCTTGACTGTTCCACTTTTAGCAGCCATTTCCTCGTTTTTCTTCATGAGGAAGCACTTTTCTTGCTCTGCACTTCCATTAAGAAAATGTACAAGCCTAATAGTTACTAAAAAGAAAGTGACTAAAGCTATCCTAATGTTTTTATGGACTCATTAAAGGTCTTATTAATTTTTCTGCGTATTGGAAAAAATCTAATTTTTTACTTGTGACATAATCAGGAGCGGTACCTGGCTTTTCAGGGGTGAAGCGTTCCCACGTTAACCTTTCCTTCTGCTTCCAGCAATCATTCTTGTGAACTTGCTGAACTACAAATCAAAGCAGGGCTTTTAAATGAGGCCCTTCTCCTCCCAATGTCTGTTATACCTTCCCTTTGCACTTTGAAGTGTTTCTCTGTGTAGCCAAGCTGGAACCAAGATGACTTCTGGAGAAGCACCAGGCTAAAGGCACTCCATCCCTGGGCTCCCTGTGTCCTGGGGCTCCACCATGCCACCATGGGGCTTTGCTATCAGGGCCACACATTGGGGGTCTTTGGGGCTCGTTTCCAGCTGCTGCTTCTTTTTTGCTTGCTGTACTTTGCCTCCTGCTTGTTCTCAGTGTCAGGATCTAGAAAGGGGCTCCAGACTGTATTTGGGGCCTGGGGTAGACCCAAGGACCCCACGTGCCAGCCCAGCACCTTGGTGGGAGAACCACAGGTGAGGATGCTGGTGGTCCCGCTGCAGGGGATGGTGCTGGGAGATGATCCCCATATCCAGGAGTGGGGAGGGAGGCAAGTATCCATATGTCCCCTACCCAAGGGTGATATATGATAAGTAAACTTTTAATTGATTTGATTACAACAGCTAGCGGCTAAAGTTAAGTGATGAAACTACAAAAGCACAAAAGTGAGAACACGGGGAGTGATTTACAGCATGCTATATCTGCTTGCCACTCACGGGGCTCCAGCGTGAGCGGGCAATATTTAGTGATGCAGCAACGGTGACATGAATGTTAAGCACAGTGTCTCACAGTGCTCCCCAACCCTCCCGACAGCCAGGCGTGAGTTATTTCAGAAACACGTGGCGTGTCTGTCTCATCCTGATGCCTCTCTTAACAATGATGCTTCATAAATCCCCGGTTTATAAATTCACTGCCAATGGAGGGAAAAAAGTGTCAGTCTATAATCTGTTGTCATGGAAATAGTTGGGAAGTTTGATGTGCAAAGGTGTGTAACTGGGATGGGAAAATACAAGTGTGCTCCTAATTTGTGTCTTGGAATTTTCTAACCTGGAAATAAAGGCAGAGGCTACACCAAAGCCTAAGGGAGATGCATTTACTTCCTGGACAGCTGCATTTCTCTAGCCAAGAAGACCTCATCCAACCTAATCCCAGGCATCTCAGTGAATCCACTGTAGTACAGCACTATGTTTTCCCTTGGCTGTCATCTCTCACCTGCTGATCATTAAAACCTTGTGCTTTCTGTCCTGAGAATAAAATATCATTTTTATAAAAAAGTCCCACACAAGATGAAAAGTGAGACAAGGACATGCCAAGAGAAAATGAAGAATAAATGTTAGAGGAGGTGAGTGCAGAGAAACATATTCTACTTAGGTTATTATGGAGGTTTTAATTTCCTGAAAACATTTTATATGCCAGGCAGGTGCATGAGTGGACGGCAATCACATTATCAGGCCTCTTATCAACTTTGATTTTGCTTGGCCTTACCTGAATGGATTATTTTTTCAATAGTTCAGTAGCTAAATTTTAAAAAAAAATCGCAGCTTGGTTCAGGATAATGTAAGATGTTTCACTATTTCTCAATTCAGATGAATTTTAGAATAAAAACATCCTCTCAAAATAATGTGTTGAAACAATTTATTCTGAAACTGTCAAAACAAAATATCAAGGAAATATCAAAAACTTCTCACTCCTCCATTTTTCTCCATTTATCCATTTAATCTAACTCCAGTCAGTATGTAGTTCTTGCTGGAAGCTGAATTTTTCATTTGTTCTACTTACTATTCATCAAAACAAATCCTGTCTACTTCTGTTGTAGTTATTTAATACTCACTGAGCTGCCATTATGCCGCTACAGTGATAAATCTTTCATCTCCTTTTACAGTGGCTCCTCAGGGACTAGCGAGATGCAAAAACGTGGCTTTTTTGAGGAGCACCATGATGTGAACTTCTTGAGGAGTGCCAAGACGTGGAGGCTGAGCTCACTTAGGTTATGTTCACCTGGGAGCGCTGGTCACTACCAGTGACCTTGACATGGTGTCTCCAGGGGAACCGGCAGCATCGGCTGCCTGCCACTCCTGGCACCCTGGTACGGCGGGGCTGGAGGACAGGATTTATGGCACCAGGGAGGGTTTTGCAGCATGAGACGTGGGGAGGGGATGTCCCAGGCACTGTTCTGGCTGAGGCTTTGTCCCTCAGCCGGCTGGTGACAGCAGGGAGCCAGGAGGAACAGCCTAAAGGGACCTTAAGTCACAACCACGGCAGCAGGGGTGTGGGTGATTCTGGTCTGAGTGTGTGCAAATCTGGTGTGTGGGTATGACCAGGCTTGATTTTCAGGGATGCTCAGGTCCAGTATTCTGTTTCCTATGCCACAGGCTGTAGAGTGTGGCACTGAAAGGTTTCCCTTTGATAACGTGGCTTTCAGTGGCTGGCTGGAGTGTTGAGACGCTGGGAAACCAGAGGCAGGCAGAGAAAATGTGTGATGAAGCACTTATTCTTGAAAGGTTTTTCACTGTCACAGTGAGAGCTTGTGGGACTGTGTCAATGACCATATCTAAAACCAGAGCAACTCCTGATCATATTTTATTCCTACTGGAAGATGCTGCTTTATTTTTATTTTACTTTTCCAGGAAATGACTGGATCTGGACCATTTTCTTTGGGAAAGATTCAGGGGCCCTGTATGACTCAACAGAGGGGCTGTGAAAGATCCCAGACCATTTTCAGATAGGGGGCTGAGGATGCTCGACTGATGGTCACAGAGCTTCTGCTGCCCCAGTCCGCCTGGCACTGGGCTGGGGACTCATAAGCAGCTGGATGCCCCTGTTAGGTTCTTTCAGTTTCAGAAAATTTTCAGAAATATGGTCTGTGCTGGAACAGTGACATTTCCTGTAATAGAGAAATCTCTGTTTTGGTAAGCATTACAGCTAGTCACTTAAAAATCTGGATCCCTGGGAAAAGCAGCTGGAGACCCAAACCACAGCTTCAGGAGGCTTTGTCTTTTGGTTTTTCTCTTCACTGGTGGGCTTTGGGCACAAGTCTGTGGGAGGAAAATGACATTTGGGCTTTTCCTTGCAAGGGGTGAAAAAAAAATCCCACCGATTTCAAGTCAAACCTCAAGCCTGGACTTCTGGAAAGAGGAGCTCTCGGTTAGCCACACCAGCCGGGCTGGGTTTCACCCCTGCTGGGGGGATGCACACGTGGTGGGCATCACCAGTCCCAAACATGAAGCACCAAAGCTATGTGGCCCTGCTACATCAGATCACCTGGGAAGGGGTGATGGGACCCACATGCCTTTGGCTCCCCTGATTGGGAAGTTTGGCACTGGCACAAACCGGGGAACTCCTGTTTCTGTTAAACACTTCAGCTGTTCCACAGAAAGCTTTCACACTGTACTGAAGTCCACACAGGTTTCTTTGCAGTCAGTACTTTTGTACAAGGCTTAAGTAATCAAGACATAGTTTTCACCAACCCTTCTTTTTATACATTTCCCCCCCCGCCCCCGCTTTGCCCAGTCATTGCTGTGCCATCACCAGCTAACAGCCTGTTTGTACTCCCTCCCACCATGATTTATGTCTAGGAGCAAACAAGGAAAGAGAACCGCTCTTGAAAAGCTGTCCTTGAAGTCCTGGTCTACAATAGTTGTCTTTTTTTTTTTTTTTTTTTTTAAAGCGGGGATCAGAAAAGCATAAATTGCAGTATATCTTCAAAGTGTTCGGGGGGTTGTTTGCCACATGACTCATATTGACTTTAATGGGAGTCACATGCTAAACTCCCATACAACACTTGGAAAGTTTTAAAGTGCCACCGCTTTGCGCAAGAGCTCCGAATGAAAAGCTACTTTTGTTTTCGTGCTCCACAGTGCTGACATTGTCCAAATCCCAGCCCTCCAGCAGGAACGCACTGGGACGGGGTGGGAAAAACCCATCCGGGGAGCCGGTGGTGCTGCCAGGCACCCCTGCCTCCTGCCTGCTGGCTCTCCCCACCTGCTGGGGTGGAGGGCAGGTGGAATCAGTGCTGCTTCAATGCCTAGAAAGCCTTGCCAGAGTCCCCAGAAGCAGGAAGACGATAGGTCTGGCACCGAGATATTTGTGCCCCCCCTCCTGTTCCTTGTGCCTGCCGGTTAGCTTCCCTCTGTTTCGAGGGGTTACATGAGTTTTCAGCGGTGTGTCTCACGCCCCTGGTAATTCCCACTAAAGCTTCTCTTTACAGACCCTTAAGGTCATTGCCATTATCTTGGCATTTTAAAATATTCCCAGAGATATCCTTGGGAAAGAACTGATTAAATACAAAGAAAATTTCCCTGAGGAAAAAAAAAAAAGCTCACACAGTAAGACACAGGCAGGGTTTTTTGTTTTGAACAAGAGAAGAGCAAAATCTCCTGCCCTTCCCCGCCCTGAAACAGGTCACGTATTAGCCTGCTGTCAGGTCAAATGGCTGAGCATGATTTAGAGGGATAAAAACCATGTTAAAGCAAACTAAGAGCAGATTGTTCCAAGTGCGCACGTGGTTAATCCTTGCCTAGGACTAGGCAGCCTGGGCACTGCCGATATGAGAATCTCTCCGGGTTTCTTTGAAGTATGGGCGAGTATATTAAAGCAGGAGGAAAGCACTGACTCCTTCAGGTGGTGATTTGTGTTTATTGGCTGTGATTTTTATGAGTTGGGGAAAGAGGCAGAAATGCTGGTGTATGGTAATTGAAATGTACGGGGTTGGGTGTAAGAGACCGTTTCATGATCAAGGGAAGGTGACAAAGCCCTTTCAGAAGAATGTTTTTCAGCTTTCACTGATGTTACTGCATAAAGGGTCCTGGTGCTAATGCTGCCTTTAATGGTGTAAGTGTGAAGCCGTGAATCATCCACCCAACGATTATAAATAGCAATACATCCTCGGCCACTCAGAGCCAGCACCCCACAGCATTTTAAATCACTTGATTTAAAAAGCCTTTCAGTGCTGTGGGTGGGTTGCGTGGTCTGTATGGCCATCATGGCCTGCTACAGCTCCCCCAGATTGCTTCGATGCCTTGGGGTGTTGCCTCATCCCAATTAGGGAGGGAAGCAGTGGCCCTGCCGAAAACAGCTGGCTGATAGCTGTTTCTTCTGTTTGCTGTTGTCGGTAGTGAGTTATGCATGCCTTGAGCTGCGAAAGAAAAAACACATGGGATGTAAATCCGGCAGCCAGGAGCTGCATTGAGGTTCCTCAGCGGTTTCAGTGAGACATTTTTTGCAAGCAGGAGCTGCCAGAGCAGGTCCTGGCCGTACACCCTCAGCATGAAGGTGAGAACAGTACCGCAGTGGCGTTCCATGCATATGGCTATTTTTCTGGCTGGAAACGTCACATAAATAGGATTGAGGATTTTGGGTATTGTTGCAGCAGCCCAACTGGCATTGTGTCTCTGCCAGACATCCAGAAATGCTGGACAAAGGGCCACTGCCTGCAGATAAACCCTCTCTGCAGTGCATGTGCAGTGAGCCCAGCATGGCCGGGGTGTTTATCACACAGGCGCTCTCCTACCCCGCAGATGGCCTGTACAGATGCAGTAAATCAGCCCCATCCTGACGTGCCCGATGCAGCACATCTGGGCAGCGCATGCTGGGAAACACAGCCCAGCAGCTCTCTCTCCCCAGGGGCCGCACACAGGCAGCCCCACACACGCTGCTGGCCTCACCAGCCCAGCGCTCAGAGTCTCACCCCGCAGGGAAGCTAGAGGAGATGGGAAATGTCATCCTCCACCTTATTTTCCAGCAAATGTTTCTTCACCCGCTTCCCTTTTCTTAACAAAGTGGGAAAGCGAGCAAGGTTTTGTTGAAGGCTGGGAGCACCCCTGCGCTCAGCTCGGCCCCCGTGCTGCATCCCCCCAGCGAGTGACCACCCATCCCCTCCCCTTCCTTCTGCTTCCTCATCCTCCTAAAGTTCAGAGAAAATGTCTTAAAAATAGAGTTTAATTTCCAATTTGCACTGAAAAGGCCATCCCCTTGCAACCTTGTATGGAAGGAGGGCTGGCATGGAAGCTGTCTCATCTTGCAGTGTATCTCCCAAATTCAAGACTGGGGGGAGGGCGTTGTGCTGCATCCACCCTTCAGTGCACTTGTGCACTGCCTGAGGCAGCATCCTGGAGCGAGGCAGGGCAGCTGCCAGCTTGCACCTTCACATGACAGCACAAATTACAGTAATCTCTGGAGCCCTCAGCACAGGAAAGACATGGACCTGTTGGAGAGGGGCCAGAGGAGGCCACAAAGATGATCAGAGGGCTAGAACAGCTCTGCTGTGAGGACAGACTGACAGAGTTGGGGTAGTTCAGCCTGGAGAAGAGAAGGCTCCAGGGAGACCTTATTGCAGCCTTTCAGTACTTAAAAGGGGCCCATAATAAAGATGGGGACAGACTTTTTAGCAGGGCCTGTTGCAACAGGACAAGGGGTAATGGTTTTAGACTAAAAGAGGGGAGATTCAGGCCAGACATGAGGAAGAAATTTTTTACAATGAGGATGGTGAAACACTGGCCCAGGTTGCCCAGAGAGGTGGTAGATGCCCCATCCCTAGAGACTTTCCAGGCCAGGCTGGACAGGGCTCCGAGCAACCTGATCTAGTTGAAGATGTCCCTGCTCATTGCAGGAGGTTGGACTGGATGAGCTTTGAAGGTCCTTTCCAACCCAAACTATTCTGATTCTATGGATTTTTTCAGGATGTACCGCTGGGCCAGCAGGCCCTTTGCTGCACCAGGCAGAGCATAAGGATGTCTCTTCAGTCTTACAGATGAACCTTTTGAAGGTACAGCTCAGTACAGGCAGCATTTGTTTGTATGCTTGTTTTTTTTTAACTTCTTTCTTCGAATACTTTGCTGGGAAATGGTCTGCCTGACCTTGAGAGCTGGCTGAAAAATTGGTTGCATGGTTTCTTGGTGCAACATGCAGATTTTGTCAAAAACAGACTATTTAATAGGAAACATTGACTATTGCCACCAAGTTTTTTGACAAGGAAATGTTGAGACATCGTGTTGTGAAAAACTGTGGCCATTTGTGTTCAATTGTCAGTCCTTTTGCCATGCTACAGCCTCTCCCTACAAGGTGATTAATACTAAAATGTGCAAGATATGTAGTTAGTTAAAACAAAATCATCAGAGGTCTCCAAGGAAAATGGTTTGAATATTTCAAAAAATTCTATAGGGTATTTACAATATTCATCTATTTATTAGTTTATAAAATGAAAATGTTATGCCGAAATTGTGCTACAATAAAATGTTCAGCATAACAGCTCAATGAGGTCGAACAAAATTGGATGGTGGGGGGCTTCTCTTTGCCTTTCTATGCTCTTCACTGTAGTTTTATAGTACTTGATTTCAGTGTATCACCACATACATATGAGAAGAGTATGGGCATAGCTGTGTGTGTACATTATCTCATCAGGTATATAGACAAATTTAGGAAATGAGAGTTTATAAAAGGGATCTCAGGTCAGCCAAGGGAAACACAGGCACACCGTATTGCTTGTTTTGTTGAATAATTGGAAGATATGAGTGTATTAAGATAGTGAAAGTCAGTAACAGTCCCATCAGCAAATAGATTATTATCAATGGAGGACCTGCTTTCTGGTTGACCTGCTAAGGTCTTCTCCTTCTCAGAGGTGTGTAATCAATGAGTTAGGAAGTTCTTTATCTTCTGGATTAATGAATACTTTAAGTCACCAACAAAAAATGACTTTAGCAGAAAAGGCTGAGCTCATCCTGGAGCACCCTGAGGCCCCATGATCGAATCATGGTCCAAGGAGCTGGGCTGAATCCTCTGAGGCACAATGTGGATGTGAGGCTGAGTTTCTAGTACATATGGGCTGCACTCGGAGCTGGACTGGGCACAGGGAAAGTTTGCAGGCAGTTTTGTGAACCCAGCTTTCATTCCCTTGGCTTTTGTGACATCAGTGAAAACCAGCATTTTAGGTTGTTTGACCAAAATTTAAAATCATCTTTTACTTTGGTGAGGGAAAACAAGTAAAAGCTATTTCAGGTTGATTTGACCCTATTTTTAGATTCCTCTTCATCTGATGAACCAATGGCAGTGAATCATATAGCACTATCCTAAGCCCAAAGTGATTAGCAACATCCTTCCCTCTAAAGATGCTAACTGGCTTCTTCTCCCCCTGAAAGACTGTTTTGCTGTCCAGTTCTGAAGTGGGAATCTATCACACCCAAGCCTACATTTTGATGACCATTTATTTCATTAACACAGAACAACTGGGGAAAAAAGTCGTTACTCTTCTGTTGGTCATACCTAGTATCCTCTAAGGAGGTATTTATGTGTGAGAAAAGAAGTTCATTGGCTTAGCTAGGATGTTTATTACTGTTCCTTGTATAATAAAGCCATCAGTCAGGGTGGAAAGGGGTGAGGGAGAAGGGAGAGCCAAATCACTGCAAGAGAATTTATGTGTAGATAGTTGTATATAGGTTTTCTTTTATTTTTTACATGTTGATTGGAGTATGAGGTCCAATAAGATATACAGCCCCATAGCCATACACATGTGCTGTTATAATGCAGCCATTCATTCAAAAAGGCTGGCAATGGTTAGGTTGGCAGATTTATTGTGTGTACCGCAGGTTAAGGATCATAGGTCATTTTGCAAATATCCTTTTCAGGTGTCTGTAAATTCCTGTAAAAACACACACAAAGTGCAAGAACACTCAGAAGAGTTATTTTTTTATTACCTTCCTGACTCAGAGCCCAGATGAAAACAAGATAAACGTGTCCTTACTGGGAACACTGGGAGCAAGCTAACCTCCCAAGGTGGAAGTCCTCTGCTAGCCTAAATGGCTGTGGCACCTGAAGTTCTCTCTTCCTTGCATGTAGGCCTCTATTTTGTTCCACAAAATGCCATAGCAGACCATAAACTTCCTCACTGTTGAGCAAAGTCTGCTTTTAACTCCCATTAAGGATACGTACCTTCATGGAGGAGCAGCATAACCAGCCCAACCACCTTTAAAAAGGCCACCCTGACCCCACTTCCCACACATACAGTGCTCAATGGGAGGCTTAGCTGTACCCAGCCTAAATTTTAAATGATTTATTATTGCTTATGCAAATGATCAGACAGCAGCTAAAGTAGGGTCACGCATGCAGGGCTGGCTGTGAGCATCGTCCCAACAAGGGCTGCCAGCCCCCATGCAGGGGGTCTCCCAGGGCTGCCAGCCCCTGTTCAGGGGGGTCCCCACTTCCCTGGACCAGCCACCAGCAGCACCACCTGCGCCCTGGCTCCTGCAGGGCCCCTGCCCAGGGTGAAGCCACGCCACTGCCTTCCCAAGCCCTGGCAATGATGGGTGCTCATGGCGCCTGTGTACCCTCCAATTTCACCAACTCAGGACCAAGGATGGTTACTTACACCAACTTACACCAAGGCTCAGAGCCACACTAACTAATTTCATGACTCCCCAGAGGTTCCTGAAGAGCAATGAAATCACCGGAACTCCTCAGCCCACCATCCAGCTGAAATGTGCCCCCCAAGAGCCTCTCTCTCTCCATACCTGACAGCCCTGTGCTAGAAGAGATGGCACCAACAGTGCTAGCACAGGTGAGGGTGGGACACAGGTGGGAACACACCAGCAAGAGGTGCTGCGGAGGGGACCCAGGGGGTGCAGTGGTGCATCTGTGCCAGCCCACCCTTGTTGGCACGATGGAGCAGCAGCTACAGCTGTGTTGGCAGGATCCTTGTACCCCTGCTGCAGTGGGGCATTTCCCACTGCCACTCACATTACAATTCCCAGTGCAATTCCCAGCACCGTTTTCACTGCAATTCCCAATGCCATCCCCTTTGCAATTCCCAGTGCAATTCCAACTGTGATTTCCAGTGCAGTTCACTTTGCAATTCCCAGTGCAACTCCCACTGTAATTCCCATTGCATTTCCCAGTGCTATTCACAGCTCAATTCCCACTGCGATTCCCTTTGCAATTCCCAGTGCCATTCCCACTGTAACCCCCTGCAGGATCTCAGGACTGGTCCCGCTGGCCCATCACCAACCATGAGCTTTATCTCAGCCCCAGCAGGCCCCGTGGCAGTGGCCAGTCCTGAGAAATGAAAGGGACCTGAATGACTTTTTTTTTTAAATGTAAGATTTGGCAGATGAGCTAGCCAGGGGCATTTGTGACATAACATGAATAATAGTTTCTGACAGAAGGAGGTCACACAGCCCATTTCAGTCTGTCCACCTACGTGGAGGAAAGCAGCATGACGAAGCAGGAACACTAAGTTCTTGTCTGAGTTTTCTGACTGTTCACTGTGCTACTGTAGATGCTTTGGCAGCCATTTGAGCTTCATTGCATGTTAATTACTGTAGCTGGTAAGTTGGGGTTTTTTTAACCAAAAAAAAGGAGAATTTTGCTGACAAGGTGCCTCAGCTCCCTTCCAATTTTGGCTGTCATTGTGGAAAGTCTCTTTTTTTTTCTGCAAAACCAATATTGTCTTAACAGTTTAGTTTACCTCAGTGGTATGGTTATACATTCACCAGAAGCAATGGTTTTGGTCAATGAATTGCACTGACAATCAGTTTGATGAAATAATTTACACACTGAAAAAAAGTCAGGTCTTCTGAGCACTTCAGAGCCAGGTGATGCATTCTGAAAATGACTGGGTTTTTGTTTCTTAGCCACTCCTTGTAATTAGTCTATATAGCTTATTTCCACACACCCCCTTCCCCTAGTTGTTCACATCTTAACTAGAGCTTCTCATACTTCATGGAGAAACCTCTCCTACCCTGAGAAGGTGTTTTATTCTCATGAATATGATCCCAAGATGCTATCAGATGGCATGTGCACCCACGGGCTTCAGACCTACATGTGCTGGCACTGGTGATTTGGAAAATAACATTTCCATTAGTAGAATGGCTGTTTGGCCAGGGCTCCAGATGTGTCTCTCCTGCCTTGACCCAGGGCCCCAGTGGACACAGCGGCTCTGTCCCTCAGGAGGCCTGGCCTGTCCCTGAGGTGGCTCTGGACTCGCTGCTGCAGCACAGATGTTCTGCCCCTCCACGCTACACTGCACCTGGGGAAGAGACCTGGGGAAGGACCTGGTATTTGGCCATGCTAAATAACTCTACACCCTCCAAATGCATTACATTGGCTTGTCACTCTAATGGCATTTTATCACAATCAGTAACACCACATAATATCTTATATTTTGTATGAGACTTTCTAAGGTGAAGAGCTCCAGACATGACCTAGGGTTCATTATTTAGGACATATATCAAGGCAGATGAAGATTTTTTCTGGATACTTGTTTCTAATTTCCACATAGTATTTTTTAAATACATTAACCTCCCCCCATAGTTTGAGTACGGTGTTGCAGGAATTTTTCATAATATTTCATATACTTTTAAAGAGTTAAAATCTAATAGAAAAGCCCTCCCTCACCCCTCAGGTCCTGTATTTTGGACTGTGCACATTTTTTACCATCCTCCAGCTTTTGTCCCTGAGTACCCTGCACTTGGGCAATAGACGTCAGGGACATGGGTAGGAAGCAGCAAAGGAGACTTTCATAGCACACACATGAACATGAGCCCCCTTCCCTGCTGCCCTAAAAACCAGTCTTTTTGCAGTGCTGCAAAGAAAGTGTGGAGCTTCTTTTTGGTAGTATTGGGTCTTAGTATTAATAGCAGTGCAATATTCAGAAGAGTGGAAAAACATGTCGGTGGTGAGACCCACTTCAGTCTTCATCAGGTAATACTTTATATTTCAGACTAGCCCTAAGTGTACTGGTAACGCTAATATTAGAGTTATTGCACTCCATTCAAAAATGAATCTTTATTTTTAAAGGAAAATCCCTGCTGAAGCCAAGTTTCGAGTTGTCAAATTTTGTAGCTGTTCCCACTTCTACCACAGTTGGAGGAACATATTACAAACAGAGTTTTTGAAATGACCTGCAATGAGGTTAGTTTCCCAGAGTTTCACTGAGATTCAAAATCTTCAGACTCTTTTAGAAATCACCCTTTATTTGCTGCCCACTTTCTTCACTCCAGCAAAAATGCATTTAATTCATTTCTTTGCAACCACTCCTTATTTAATTTGGCAAAGAGGAAAGCGTGAGTTGGTTCCCCTCATTTGAAAGTGATGCAGCAGTTTCTCAGCGTTCACACTGAGCTGTGTCCTTGAATTCACTTTTTCGGATCAGCAACCATTTTTCAGCCCAACTGTACTTCTGGTGCAGCCAAGTCAGGCTGGGAATGAGCAAAGCCAATGGAAGATCATGTCTCTATGGAGCAAAATGCCCTGTTCCCTAGCTACAAACAAGGATGTGCCAGAAACCCCAGCTTAAGTGAGAATTTTGTGCTAAGCACTGAGGTCACTGTGACCTTCACAAAGATTACTTCATGCATTTTTATTTCAGTAGGTGTCAACAACCGTGCTGAGATAGCAGATAGGTTTGTGCTGCAGCCTGAAAAGGGTAGGGGAAATTAGACACTTTGCATTGGCCAGGATTTTAAATGGAAAAGTCCTTCTCTCTTTTTGTTTGCTCAGCCTAATACAAACCTGCTTTTGCTTTTATCTTATCGTGACATTCAAATTCAGAAGCAGAGCATGGGAGCTCAGGAGGAAGCACTGAAGGAGAGGCCTCGATTTGTGACCTTTCAAGACTGCCTTTTACCTCTTTACCTCTTGCTTTTGTGTAATACAAACTAAGCCCATCAAGGCACGCATGGCAGCCCTGCCACACCATGGCTTAGCCCGCACGCTGGGCACCCCAGACAGCCTGGACAGCCAGGCTGGCCCCTCCTGGCCATGGAAACCATCACGCAGGCTCCCCTGCGCTCATCTGTGTCCTCCACGGGGGCAGGGTGGGCATGAAAATAGAATCCTTAATAGAATCACACAATGTCCTTCTAAAGCAGGTTCATGTGGAACAGATCACACAGGAATGTGTCCAGGCAGGTTTTCAGTGTCTCCAGAGAAGGAGACTCCACAACCTCTCTGGGCAGCCTGTTCCAGGGCTCTGGCACCCTCAGAGTAAAGAAGTTTCTCCTCATACTCAGGTGGAACCTCCTGTGCTTCAGTCTGTGCCTGTTGCCCCTCATCCTATCACTGGGCACCACTGAAAAGAATCTGGTCCCATCCTCTTGACACCCACCCCTGAGATATTTATAAGCATTGATAAGACCCCCCTCAGTCTTCTCCAGGCTGAACAGACTCAGCTCTCTCAGTCTCCCCTTATAAGAAAGATGTCCAGCCCCCTAATCATCTTTACAGCCCACTGCTGAACTCCCTCTGGTGATTCCTTGTCCTTCTTAAACTGGGGAGCCCAGAACTGGATGCAGTACTCCAGATGCAGCCTCACCAGAGCAGAGTAGAAGGGGAGGAGAACCTCCCTCGACCTGCTGGTTACACTCTTCCTAATGCACCCCAGGATCCTGTTGGTCTTCTTGGCCACAAGGGCGCATTGCTGGCTTGCAACATGAAGATTTTGTCAAAAGGGGCAGTTGGCAGAAGGCTCAGCCACCCAAATTAGTCTGGACCACTGCTCACACCACTGAGCTGCACTACAAATACCTGCGTCTGCCTGGCTTGCAGGTGTGATAACCTGAATAGGTGTGAGTGCACAATGACAGCTAAGGCAAGCCAGCAAGCAGCATTTCTATCAAGTACAATAGCAATAATGGAATCTCTTACTAATTCATTCACTCTTTCCAGGCTATTTGACTTTCTCTTACTGTCTTGCTTCCAAAATGACCTGTCCTCAGCGCATAAGCATTACCAGACAGCTGTAAGACAGCATAATATTGTGCAAATATAATCAAAGTGTTTTCATGTGATATGTTGTACATACTTTGAACATAATTTCTAGGGATGACACCCTGAGTGATTCAGACAGGATCACAGAAGTCATGGATTTTCTTCTGTTTGCTCTGCTGCATATTAATACAGCAGATTTTTTTTTGGCACAGACATTTGTGGAAACTGAATTTCAAAAATGTGCCTGAGGAGCAGTGAAAAATGAATCTTACATTTGCAGGAAGGATAATTCCTACTGAAATATCAAGGTGGCAGGAATCAGGGGATCAGAAAGGGTGTCCTACTATCTCTGTCTAATCAGAACCAGCTTGCAGCTTTCAAATATTGGACACCTGCAGAACGGAGTTTGGAATCAATCAAGCCTCCAAATTTAAGATTTGCAATGTCATCCAGAAAATCAAGTGTATCTGAAGGACCTGCAGCCCACTCTCTCACTATTCACAGGTAGTAACGGAAGACTCAATCAATCAAAGTATCCATTGCCAGCCACCCACTCTGCTCAAATCCAAAGGGTCTGTTTCAGCTGGAAGTGACTCCCTTTGATTGCATCCTCTCCTGACTTGCAGCTGGATTTACCCTCTGCAGAACCATTTTCTTCAGCACGAAACACACCGTCATTCCACCGTATCTCTTGACTGAGTTTTGGTACTAGAATTTAAATAAGGGGCATAGTGCGCAGACACTTGCAAAGCAGACTTGTATACTCAGGTTTTAAAAAAAAGAGTGACAACCTGAGTTCAAATAACACAATGTGCAGCAGGGAGAAGGATCTGGACATTGAAGTTGTAATGTGGCATCTTCCAGCTCTGCTGTTGCTACTGCGAATTCAACTTACAGTTAGTGAAAACTGGCTGATCTATGAAATAGCTCCCTTCCATCAGCTCAATTTGCCATAGGTTATTGAGCTCAGTCCAAGTTTTAGTAAGAGGCAGTTTGACTCCTTGAGAGTCAAGATTGTCTGGGCAGTCGGTTCTGAGGGAGTTTAATGGTTCTGGGTCTGTTTTTCTGGCGAGGGCTGGTAGAAAAACACAAAGAATTAGGCATTTCCACTTGTCTGGTAAGAACCAGAAGGACTATGTGATCTATACCTCTGTAATATTTTTTGAAACAAAATACACATAATCTTTTTCTCTCCTTCCTCCTCCCTGTCAGATTTAAATAAGAAAAATAAAGCTACTTCTTTGCAAGCCCACAAGCAGAATATCATCTGCAAGTCCAGCAGTGGGCACGGTGACTCTGGAGTCAGGGTGGAGGTTGGGGGAACTTTAGGACACGTGCTGTGCCCTGAGGACATCCCAACCCATTTCTCTTCTGTTTTTCTTACTTATGTCTTATCGCAGCAGCTGTCTGCTGTATTTTGGATGTGAAGCCTGCCTGTAACTCAGTTGGGTTAATGCTACGCCTTACAGTACAGGTAGCTCTGATGATGTTCTGCATGTGCATCAGGCCATTCAGAGAGAAGGAAAAAGCCTCTTTTAAACTGTTGTTATATGCCTCTCGCCCCATCTCCATAGCAGCTGGTGCAAAAGACTGATGCATACTTGAAAAAATGGTACTCCTATCCAAGTTTCCCCTATTTTCCTTTCCATCTAAAGTAAAATTAGGCTTCTTTTCCTAAAATTAGTCCCCGTGACTCTTGTTTTCACATAGGCTTCCTGGTTCCTCATACCTTTCTCCCAGTCTCTCCATTCATCTGTCCCATAGCTCTTCCATCTGTTGGGCTGGGCCTCCTCATGGACTTCTCACTTAAGACATGTGTGGGCAAAAGTTGAGGCTTTGACCTCAACTATTTGTATATATATATTGCTATTATTATTACTATCTAATAATACAATGTAATAATACATTATAGTAATACAATGAGCCAAGGCCCCCTCTTCCTCCTGATGATTGGTCTAGAGCATATTGCCCTCTGCTGTCTTCTTTTGTTTGACCTTAACTCAGAAAGCTTCTGGTTTTGTTGCTCCTCACAATTTCTTAAGCTTTTGGCCAGGCGTTGTCATTGCAACCTCTGCTGGTGTCAGCTGTCCCCGTGACCCAAGGGAGGAGGGCATAGAGAGGAGGCGTGCGGGGCAGGGCTCCTAGCTCACAGCTTAACGTGTCCAGGCTGCCCTGTGCACCGTATCACATTAGGAGAAAGCAAACTCTCTCCTGCTGGCCCAGAAGGTTGCCACACAGCCTGTGCTCTTCTAGTCTCACCTCTTCCTTAAATGTCCCGTTTTGACAAAACACCTGGCCTGTCACTGGGCACTAGCCAAGGAAAGCAGAGGAATCACAGGAGCTCTCCCTCGTGGTCTGTCTGTAGACATCAATGGCTGCTGTGTTCATAGGGTCAGCCATGCCTGGAGGTGTCGGAGGAAAAACACCCCGCCTGAGGGGGTCATTGTGCCCCATCAATGCTACTAGCATGCTCCTCAGCTGGAGGGGGGCTGCTGGTGGGAGGGTGCCATGCCTCTGCGCTCTCCAGCTGCATGTTTTATGATTCCCAGTTCCTGACTCCATTCATTTTCCACCCATGGCCTGCCTATCTGAAGTGCTGCTGATGTACTCATAGGGTAATAGCAAGTCTTCTTCAGGCACATAGAGCAAGAACTAATTTTCTGACCAGCTGACACAGGCAGAGAGGAGGCAGGGTGAGAGGCTCGGTGCTGTGGTGGGGAGTGCGAACAATCCACAGGAGGTCAGGTGAAGGGGATATGGTCAGGCTGTAGCATGTGCTGCTGTTCTCCCTTCACATGTCCATCCATCAGAAATGTACCTGCTGTGGGAAGGTGTTTTTTCAGAGCTCTGGACCCTCTTCCTGGGCCATTAAGATCTGCAAGGCTTTCTTTAGTCCCCTTGGGCTTTAAGGACTAGCTGGAAGGAAGCTGTCAGTGGTTCTTCTGGATGCTCGGCAGCCTCAGACCCTGTAGCAGGGGACAAAGATGGGACCCTCTCTACTTGGATGCCCCTTAATGACACAATCCAGAGCACTGTCTGACCTCTCAGAAGAGATAACCTTGAACAAGCTGCCTCACACCCCCACCGCTTCCCCCTGGACAGCTAAGGAGATCATCCTGTGCCTTACTTGGGTGCTGAAATTTCCCTCCTGGTATCACCTCTACGTGTTTCCAGTTTTCTTCCAGAGCAGGGTGTTGAGCCAGTTCCCCTCCCAGAAGAAGTCCCTGGACACACTGGCCTGTCTCCTCCCGCCCATCTCCATCTTCACCTGCCTGCAGACCAGGTACCAGACAGGAGGAAAACGCCAGTTACACCAGGAGAAGCAGCACATAAATTGCAGACTTTAATGCTGTAGGAACAGGAGCAGCAAAATGAATAAACATGCACACACACAAAACCTGCCAACAAATAACAGGATGGTCCTTCCCACCTCCACCTCCCTAAACATTCCCCTTTGAAATTATACCCTAGCTCCCTTCACCCGTTCACCACACAGCAGTCTGATTTCTATGACTCAAGCACTGTATTGCTTTACATTTAGGACACCGAGGTCACAGAAAGTGCTTTGTACCGTGAAGAAGTTATCTTCACTTGACTGAAAGCTTTCTGCAACTGCATATTGCATCCAGTGTTTGCGGCCACTGATCCATTATTTGTAAAGGGAACAAATCCCATCTTTTGCTTTTCGGCTGGCTGAAGATTTAACCTCTCTCCACGGAAAGAAAACATGATAGTGTGAAAGATTTCCAACCATTTTCCTTTTTTTTCTTTTTTTTCTTTTTTTTTTTTTTTTAGTGTTACTATTACTATTTTTGTTGTTGTTGTTATCCGTCTACTCTAGCTGTGACATGCAAAGCCGGTGCAGCTAAAACCACTTGGCGTGACCAAGGTATTTTCACAGTGATGCTGCAAGGTGGGTCCCTCTATCCTATTTCATTAAAAGATAGAGCATTTTATGATTTCTCCACTCCAGCTGCAATGATATGGTGCCAGGTGCTGTAGCTTGTTCCCCTCTCTTTCCTTTGTCTGCAGAAGCAAACCAGCTTGGATCTGCAGAAGTTGCAGGTTGGACATTAATCAAAACTACAGCAAGGATCCAAAAGCAGCTCCTGAAGCAGGAATCTGTTTAAAGGGTGTACAAGATCATGATTTTACCTCTGTGCTCAGTAAACCCACCTACAGATGAGAGCCTAGGAAAGAGGAAAAAAGTATTCTGTAATCAAACCCTAATGTTAATAGTGCTTTTCTATGAAAACATACGCTTGCTTGGCTTCAGTTGCTATCCCTTTCTCTGCAAAGACTAGGTGCTAAGTGAATGAAACATATCCAATTTATATTATACATTAATGCATACATATGTGTATACATATGCATTTAAATGTGCTATGCGTATGCATGTGCACAAAACAGAGATCTTTTACAAATGTATCTTTTCTAGACACTACTAAATACCTTAGTGTGAGATTAAATATTTTCTTTAAATTATCATAAAAGGTGTCCCTAAAATGTCACCACTTATTTTATTTTCCCAGCTCGCCCCACAGTTCACTTTAGACTGAAACTAATTTAAATTACTTTGTAGCTCCCAGCAATAAAAGGAATTTAGTAATTTGCAGTTCATTTGCCCTTGCTATTCTTGGAAATGGTGTTTGAGGTTGTCCAACCCTTTGCATTAGGAAATGTGCAGAGCACAAGTAGCAGTCATGTCATGCCTGGCAGATTTTGCCAAGGAAACTATTGGTTTTTGCAGCTTTGAAATTCTGGGATAATTGACGTGTGCTCCATTCCCACAGAATAGCTGCAATCCTCATCACTGCCTGGCTGTGGATGAGTTTAGTGAACATTGTATTTCCCGAGTGGTGGTTAAGCTAACTTAATTAGGGAAGTGCCTTTATCCCAGCCCGGACAAAGGCTGCCCTTTTTGGAGCACTGTTGTGAAAGCAGCTCTGAGGCAAAGGGCCTCTGAACTAGATGTACAGAGGTGTCTCTTCCCTCGTCTTGAGCTTCTGTGGGGGATGAAATCTTGGGAAGAAAAAGAAAAAAAAGACATTTCTAACCTTCCCAGCTGCTAACTAAACATATGCCCCCCTTCACCTGGGGGCAGCCTGAGAGGTGACCGTAGGGGGACGCCCTTGGAGCCTCGATGCTCCCAGCTCGCAGCCTGGCAGGAGGGAGGTGAGGAGCCCAACAAGCCCCACCAGCATCCCTGAGACATGCTGGAGATGTGCGCACCACTGAGGAGTTGCACTGAGGAGTTGGAGGCTGCTGTGAGCCATTCCCACACCTATGCCCCACGGCAGCCCTGGATGAGGGTCTGCAAATCAGCATACCCACCCAAGCAGATTTAGGTCACCTCTAGGGCAGAAGCTGTCTTGTCCGGGGCACCATCAGCTCTGCTCTGCTCGACATGGGACGCACACCACCACTGTGCCTCTGACACCCCATAAATTAGCATTGTTATTGAGCCTTACAAGAATAACGAGAGGGGAGAATGCTTTGGCTTAGAAATCCAGCTTCAGAGCTAATAAAAGGGAGGAGATAAAACACTGTCTTACAGATGAAATCATAACACTAATGGCTGCAAACAAACAGCTGAAGTTGTACATAAAGCAGCGTTAGAAAGAAAACGTCGCTTTGGATATCTTAGCTGCTTCTGCATGTGCCATAGGGTTCTTCCCGTCATCACCCTGGATTATTCAGTGTAAAAACATGGGAGGAAAATATGTGTGTCTGTGAGGCAACACTGTGATATTGAGGTTTGTTTTTAAAGTGAAGACGGTCTCTTACCCAGCCTGGCAAGAGCTTCATATTCTCTAGATTACCCAAATTTATCAGGAAATAGAAGCCTAGTTCTCACAGTCGCCATAAAACAAAAAAAACTTGTTTTCTCTCTTTTTCCCTTAAATACATTTTGGTGCCCAAAGTGCCCTGCACCCCCTCTGCCAGCAGCCTCGATCCCCCTGAATCAGCAAAGAACTGAGCGTGCCAATCCCCCTCGCCTGTGCCAAGTGCAGGATTCGGGGGGTCAAGGCTGCTGGCAGTGGGGGTACAGGGCACGTCAGGCACCTTGTCTACAGCCTTCCTCAGACTGACAAACATCCCAGAGCTCTGCCCGCTTTCTTGTGAAGAAGAGAAATCAGTTCCTCCATGGGAATTTTGGCCTGTGCTCTCAATTCGATCCCTAATCTGGCAGCTCTCTGTGTCCTACAGCAGTGATAATCTGTGCATTAGGATTTCTGAGGGAGGGACTTAGTCTTGTAGACTGAACATTCCTCTATCATGATAACCACACATGCAGAGAAAGATTGGGAGTGGGAGGGAGGGAGCAAAAAAATCTGTGGAATGAAGTTAACCACTGGCTTGAAGATGTTTTTCTGAAGAAAGTCTACAGTAAAATATTGCATTGCAATTTTCACTTTAAGCTGAAGTTAGAAGGAAGTAAAGCCACTGTTCTTCCTGAATTTTTCTTCCTTGTTCCAGTTTCCCTCTGCAGAGCTCTCTCAGGGCTGGGAGTCTCTGTGCTGCTCATCAGTAGCAGTTCCTGGGTGTCTAATGTGTCCCTGAAGTGACTAAAAACCTTAGGCTTGTACCTTCCCATAGCCTAACAGTAATTTGGGACCAAGACTTCAAGCAAACAAGAAATGACATTAAAACAACTGTTGTGGATAGTTTTAATTTAATTTTCCCCCAAACAGTCCAGCAGCAACATATGGCTCTCAGTGAGATCCTGCTGTTATACAGTCTGACAGCTGGGCTGACTGAGACACAAGGAGGTTGGGCACCTTGCAAAGGGTACAACACATCAGCATCTTGGACTGAGGGAAAAAATGGGGGGAAAAGCCAAACTTTGGTCCCAGTTCCCTCCCTGTATTGCTCTTGGCTCCCAGGGCTTAGCCCTTGGGATGGATCCCAGCTACAGAAACAACAAATAAGATCTTGCCACAGATAGAAGATGACTTCAGATGCCGAAGTTAGTGCATTTTATCAGCATTGCCATTTCCATAATAAGCAATAAATGTACCAGCTCATGACAAGCCTGTGATAAGGATTTTGTGGGATGTTTTCCAGTCATATGGAGTGGAAGACTTGAAGAAACTGTTGAATCACTCAGTCTGGCATACCACAGGTTGTCAGCTACTGCACCCCCAAAATTCACATCAAACCTGAGGATCCTGTAGTGGACACAGACCTCAGTCCTGAGGAATAAAACCTGTGTCAATGGCAGAGGGCACCCCATGCCCACTTGCCTCAAGTGTCCTGGGTGCATGGGGCTGCCTGGGTGCTACACACCCCCAGTGATGCTCCCAGCTGGACCAGCCCCAGGCTGAGGGCTTGGGTTCCATTTGGTCTGCTCTTCTTGTGTTTGTTTTGTTCTTTCCATGCTCTCAAAAAAAATTCCCACTGTTCTCCCCTCCTGTGTTTACAGGTCTGGGCACAGCCACAGTTACCTAAGCAAAGTTGATGCTCGGTCAGAAACCTTAGAAGAAAACAGTTTTGGTGATGCGCTCTGAATGTCAAGGGAATTGTATCCCAGTTGAGAGGAAGCATTTCTCTTATTACTTGACTCCGGCGCTTTCACACAAATGGAACCTGTTAAACAAGTACCGTGTGGGGTGATCTGCTTAGATTACATGCTCAGCTTATCCTAGTAATGTGCCTTGGCAGATAAATATCTGATCCTCTTTAGCTGGACGGTTTCTAGTTGCATGGCAAAGTACCTTACCAAGTGTCTTTTACATGATCTTGACACATACTTCTCCAGTAAATTTACTTTTTATTAGCATTCCTCTTTGCCACCCTGAGCACATCTGTTTCACTGATTCCCCCTTAGAGTAAAACATCGTGCACCTCTTGAACAAGGGATGCCTAAAAATCAGTGGGTAACACAGATTCAAGGGTGATGCCACACAGAGGAGGTTGTCTGAACAAGGGGCCAAAGGCTTGTGGTGCCAAGCCACCCTAATTGCCTTCCTCCCTCTGACCCATCATGTGCAACCACCTGGAAAAATCACTTAAAATATGATTTTCCCTCTTAGGGAAATGGGCAGATGGGGAGATATGCAAGTACTTTGGCCTCTTAAGAGAGATGCTGGTGGGTGCCTGCTCTTTATTTAGAGTGACTTGCTTGACACCTTGCCCTTCACATGTCTGAGCTCTGTTGATGTGAGGCCAACAGGCACATGTGCTCTCATGCCTCCCTGCATTGCATCTTAAAAAATAAACACCCCGCGACAAACACTATAGCTTGTTCTTTGACACTGAAGAGGGAGCTGTGGCAGGAAGAATATCTATTGCACTAATCCATTGCCACTGTAACAAAGGTACCAAAGAGGGGAGGATAAAATGGGATTCAGTTTCTGACTTAGTTGCCCTGAAGTTGCTCATGGTGTGGGTGGCTACAGGTAAGCCTGGAATTCAAGCTCCTATGGCAGTCAGCCTACATCTGATGAATACCAGCATGGAGCCCAGTGATGTGTTCAGCTGATAAAATATAGATGTTTCTGCACAAGCCTTTGGGGTCAGTGGTGATTCTGTTGCCTGCCTGCAGGCACCTGGGCTGGTTGGAGCTGCTGTGGGATGTCCCACCCAGCCCTCATGGGCACTGCTCTCCCTAGACACTGTGGCATAGCTGCAACCCAGCAGAGCCCACCAAGCATCCCCAGTGGCACCAGTGGGGCAGCTGCTCCTCCGCACACCTTCCCTCCCATTGTTGGTGCCTGACCTCAGCTGTGTGACATTCCCTCAGCCACCACATTGTGACTTTAAGGGACAAGATTTCAAAAGACTGTCAAGCTTCTGCTCAGAGACTGCTACTTGACCTCTATAAACAAGTATTTCTGTGTTGACATGTTAAAGGCTACACAAAAAAATATTCATGACGTGCCTTTCCTAGCAAATGGTTTCCTTACTCAGCAGTCTGCCTTGTAACTCAGAGCTCGAGCACCGCAAAGCTGAGGCTCACTCTCACACACCATGCCTTCTCCTACATCGCTGATTGCTACATGATTTTTTGTGTGAATTGTTAATAAAGCGCTACCACAGAAAAAGCAGATCTATTTGCCGTCTGGGTAATTTCCGCACTTACCTCAGCTTGGGCAGTAAGGACTGGTAAGAGCTGCTTGCTTTTCCTTCTCCAATTAACTTTCCGGTTTTAATGAGCTAGTGCTTGAGCTCAGTCAGCGCAAGGTTGTGAGGATTAAAAGACTTACAAGACGTTTGTGGTCTCAATTGTTGGTGCTGTTATTTCAAATCTTGCTTTAATATCACCTCAGATAAACACTTGGGCTCTTTTTTAGGCTGAGAAAGGCTGGGGAAACTGTGCTGCTTTCAGATGTGGAGGCTGTCAGCTAGGCCTCTGGTGACCTCCCCTTCCACTCTCTCTTTCTTGTGGTTTCCCCCCACACAGTGCTGAAATACAGCATTTTGTTACCTATTAAAGTGTCACTTTCAGCGATACTGTGAAGCTATTAAATTCTGTCGGATCATCCTTTGTGAACAAGAGGATGTTGACAGAGCCGCAGCCCCATCCTTCAGCTATTATCTGGTGTTCAGTGTCCTCCAATTAGTATGCACAATAAATCTAGTCCAAGACCCCCCACTGCTTTATGTCATTTCTGTATTAACCTCACTGCTTCCCAACATGTTCCTATTATTAAGCCATTTAAAGGCTTCCCTTCATTCACTTACTAGAGCGAGGTCTCATTTTCCCTTTTTCATCTATTTGCATACATTTCCAAAGGTTCACTTGACATGACTTCAGTTGTTGTTGCTTATTTTTCTTAATTAAAGATTATTTCCAAGATGCTTTCTTTACTCCATCCTCCTTACATGTGTTATTGTCCTTTTCTCTATGAGATTACAATGACTGGGTTGAGAACAGATTGATTGTCATTTCATGTGTTCACAAAGCCAGTCATTTAAGGCTGCCTTGGTAATTTCCAGGCTAAAACTGAGTTTTGAGACACTTTTGCTCAATGAAGAATGTAAAATTTTTAAGGCATTGCGTTATATGATCCCATTGGCAGTTCTTACCCTGTGAGGTTTGGCAGGCGATGGAGCCAGGACTGTGCTCCCTTGGCAGTACAGCCCCAAAGGCAGGTGGTTCTTAGCTGGGTGGGAAAGCTGGAGACAGGGCATAGGATTTTGGGTTGAGGAAGGTGGAAAAATACTTGTTTAACTATACCTCCAAGTATGAGAGCTTAGAAAAACACTGATGTACATGCCAGAGCGTAACTGTTTGATTTCTGTAAACAGGCTGGATTTTGGGTTTGCTGGTATTTTGCATCCCTGCATTGTTTTAAGTGAAGGCTGAGGGAGTTGGGCTTGTTCAGCCTGAAGAAGGGATGGCTTTAACAGCCCTCAGTGCCTACAGGAAGGTCATCAGGATAGGGCTGGGATCTTTGTGGTGGTGCATAGAAGGAGGGCGAGAGTTGAAACAGGAGGATCAGGCTGGGTGTGCGAGAAGCCTTTCCCCCATAAGGACAGCCAGCCAGTGGAGCAGGTTCCCCCACAAGATTGTGCTATCTCCAGCCTTGGAGATTTTGAAGAAACAAGCCCTGAGCAGCCTGGTCAGACCCCAGAGTTGGTCTGGCTTTGGGGCAGAGATGTCTTGAGGTCCCTGCCAGCCTCAATAATCATGGCCTTCTGAGAAATGAAACACTGGGTTTAATTGGGATCCAGACACTAGACACCACTTGCTGCAGTTTCAAGATGGTAAGGGCACTGAACAGCCGGGTACCACTTGTCTCTCTGCTTCTCCAGGAAGGCATTGCCCTGGCTCCTTCCCCCTCTGCTGCCTGCAGAACCAACCCTGGTGCTCTCTGCAGCTGTTAAAGGGCAACTGAGGCAAACACAAGTGGGACACAGACTGATATGACAAGGAGAAAAAAGGAGGAAATGGACAATTGTAAGGGATTTAAATAGCTCTCCACTTGGAAGTCTTTCTGCTTCCAAGTAGCTCTGGCCAGGCCTGGCTGACACGGCAGCTTGTGCTGTGGGCACATCCCTGCGGAGCAGAGCTCGCTCCTCTGGGAAAGGCCACCTGCCTTTTCCAGACCAGCCCTTCCAGGCCATTGTGTGCTCCACACAGAGGAGGTGATGAGCGACTACCTTCCCTTCCCCAGTAGCTCATGTTCCTTTCTTTATTCTAGATGATTAAAATAAAATAACATTTCCACCAGCTGTGGTAATCTGCTTGAGAAACAGATGTTTCTTAAAGGAGAGGGAAGCAGCTTAAACATCTATGATGGGCTGATTCCTAATTCCCTGACTAGCTGAAATTATCTTCACACAACTTTGAAGCGGACGTGCTATTTGTCTCCCTGGGCAGGCAGCACTCTGCAATAAGCCCCTGAGCAGGGCTGAGTCTTTAAAAGAATTTATATCCCCTGAGGGACAATGCTGCTGGTTTATCCACTTTTTTTAAAAAAAAAAACAAAAGAAAAACAAAAACAAAAACAAAAACAAAAAACAAAGTCATTTCACAGAATTAACTGATCATGGAAATTGTTTAAAATATTGAAGACATTAGGTTTGGTGTCCAATGAGAGCTTACTGCAAATATTATGTCAGCTCTCACAATCTGCTTTTCTCTTTTGCCACCGGCTTCTAAGAACATCTGACCAGCATTTGGATGTAACTGCAAATAAATGTGACATGTGACATGTTTCATAATAAAAATACACATCAAGCTAACACTTTTACAAAAAAAAAATTAAAATTCCTATATGTATGTGGAAGCTATAGCTACCACAAGAAAACATCTTTGGGATTTATATGTTATGAATTTATTGTCTTTTTGCCAAAGTTGTGTGTGTTGCCTCCACAAAACACTGCCAGGCTTGTTCTCAGCATCGCTTCCTGGCAGCATAAATCCCTGACTGTGCAGGCTGAATCCCATTTGACCTCTCTCTATCAGACACATGAAGTGGAATGATCTCTACTTATAAAGCTGAACTTAAATAAAAGGAAAGATAATTTGTTGTTTTGTAACCAACTTAAATATGCACATGCATAACATGGGAAAAAAAGCATCCTGTGAAAGAGACTGTATAACAGCCAGAAACAGCTGGATAATATCTCCTCTCCCCATCTGGATTTATCCCAGCACTGGCTGCATTATCCTAGTGAAGGTGATGGAGTTGCCCACCCCATGCTCCACCGGTGGGGTTTGGTTTTCAGCAGCTGAGGACAAGCGCAACTATTATTCATCCTTTCAAAACAGTTAGAAGAGCCCTCTTCCCCAAGCAGTTCGGGCTGGGTGGCTGGCTGGCTGTGCTGCAGACCAAGTCACGTCTATTCCACTATATCTGTCAGGTGTTCACTGCATGATTAATTGCACCTAGAGACAGCTGACAATTTTACAATTTGAAATGGAAAAAAGCCCCACCTTCACTGCCATTTTTCCTTTGTTTTGTTGGTGGGACTGCTGCTTTTTGCCTGGCTAGCTGCTCCAGCTCTGGGCTTGCTTGGTGGGACCTATCTCTCTCCCCAGTATGCTCACCACATCTCCCCAGCCCGTGAGCCCTTGGCCTCCACCACGAGAGGCTGTTGGGTCGCACAAGCGTGGGCAGCTCCTGGGCTCAGGGCCAGTCAGGCAAGGAGGATACACAGAGAGGGGAAAAGTAGGCAGGGGAAAAAGCAGGCAGGAGGCCAGGCAGCTTTGCAGGCTCACAGGAGCTGCTCCAGGTTGCCCTGCCAGCACCGAGTGACAGCAATGCCCTTGGCTTGCCTACCAGGACAAGGGGACCACATCCCTGGGGCTCCTACAGCAACCCCCAGTGTCTGCCTCCAGCCTGCAGAAGAGCTGGTGTAATTTTATTTCACATTGATTTACACTGGGTTGGGGTTTTGTTCCCACTTCTTTCTCTCTAAGTGCCCATCCTGTACAAGCAGCTTCCAGCTGGATGTGGCAATGGGTTGCCAGGAGAGCTGTAGCTCAGCATTGCCTCAGAAACCAGTCTGCTGCAAACCCATCAGGCCCTCTCCTCTACCCTCTGTCCTGTGTCCCAAAGAC
Source organism: Streptopelia decaocto (assembly GCF_964273445.1). NCBI lineage: Eukaryota > Metazoa > Chordata > Aves > Columbiformes > Columbidae > Streptopelia > Streptopelia decaocto. Next base: position 104,968,290 of record NC_138663.1, read on the forward strand.
AAAGCAGTTGGTCTTAACGTTGCTGTACCTTTCTCTAGTGCCTTGGCCCTGTGCACCCAAAACATCACCGTGGCTGTGTGGGAACGGCACCCGGTGGGGCTGGTCCCCTGGTCTCCTCAGGCAGAGGAGCCACTGCAGCGCGGAGCTGACCCCAATGTTTGGCCCCCTGCTCCTGTGCCCTCTCTGCCACCTCAGCCGTGCGGGTGGGAGGCACTTCTGTCACCCCTCATCTCAACCCACCCACAAAGCACCACGATAAGGATGGCTGTCAAACATGACGCACTCGGCAGAGCTGAGCGAGCTGTCTCTTCTAAACTCATCTGGGCAAGAGAGAGACTTTCCTCAGTCCTTTTGTGTCCGAGGCTGCAGTACAAAATCCCACAAGGGACAAAGAAATCTTTTTTTCTTCATGTGCACAGTGTATTTCTTTGGCCTGAACTGTCCTCATTTAAACACAGCCTGGCATGTACATTAAAAGAAAAAAAAAAATCCCAATGCAAAATACTCTCCTGCATACATAGTTCTTCTCCAGAGAACAGATGAGAGAAAGAGCAAACCACATGTGACAGATGTTAGTCACATCGCCAAATGCACCGCTGGCAGGAGCCATAGTGAAAGAGCAGTTGGAGAATCCCTACAATATTGCTGTCTTAATAGTTTCAGGTTCCAGGCAAAGATGCTATTCCATACTCTTGGTATACAAAGAACTTACAATTGTTTTTTATTCTGCTGTTAGTGTCTAGGGAAATTGCTTTTGCAGATTATTCAGATTCTATTTATTCGCAGAAAACTTACTTTTAGATAGTGATTAGTCATTTTTATTGAACAATCTTTGACTATATTTTGTTTACATTATGTGCCATATAGGGCTAGCAATTTTGTAACTTGCATGATATTCTGTGCAAGGGTGTATTTTGGTTTCTGCTGCTGTGTCAGGCTAATGCCACTGTTGCTATGGCAATGGTGATGTTTGAGTCTGCTTTGTCACCTTTGTCCTGCTATTTTTTTTAACACAAATTCATGCTGCAGAGGCCTGAAAAGCAGGCAGAGGGTTTGCTATGGGAGCTCAGCCCCATCTCATGTTTATTTATTTATAATGTATTATAAAGCAGTGTGGCAATTTCAGAGATGAATTAAGTTTAAAGCCAGCAGAGCTCATCAAATCTGCTGAAGCCAACCTCCCATATAAATGTCACCTAGTTATCCCTGTACTGCAGTCCGGACATCCTGGTTGGGAAATACTGCAAGGCATCCCATCTTAGAAGATAGCCGTAATTATCAGTCTGTTTTTCTCCTGTGCAGTTTCATCCAAAGCTTTAGAAATTCGCTGTGGTTTATAAAGAGAAAAATTCTATCAAGTTCTTATCAGCTCCAACATCACCTTCAGTGTATTTTCAAGGTCGCTGTGTTTCCTACCATGCTCCCTTGTCCCTAGGTATTGCCCTCAGGACCATGTTTTTCCTTCCCATTTGCCCGCAGTAAAGCACATTTTGCTTGTCTGGATGCAGCTGGCCGTGTGATTCAGCCAGCCTTTCAGCTTTATTTACTCTCCCGCCTTTCTTTGGCTATTTTATCAGCAGTGCTTTCGTATTTATTTCCACATCACTAACGAAGACGCTAGGGAGTGGCTCTGCGTGGATCTCTAAGAAACTCCAAGAGCAACTTCTGCACCTAAAGATATGCTTTATTTTTTCCACCTTTTCACTCTATGCTGGCATTTTCCCAATATGGCAAAGCATGAAGTGAGGGGTGGGCTCCTCAGCTGGCTCTTTTAAGCTCACCCAGTTTAAGCTAGGAGTTACTGCACACAGTGCTTGACTGCTGGTGGATGGGCAACACTTACTCTGTCGTTCCCAGCTTGGACTTAGAATACGTGTGAAGCAACTCAGACCTGACCTCTTGTTTGATTTCTAGAGAAAATCAGGGAGAAATGGTTAAGGTCAGGAGGACTGCTCAACACACACACCTCTTTCCTCTGGGGCTGGGCAGCACGTGTGGTGAGAGGAGAAAAACAAAGCTTGGCCCTTAATGAAGGAATACAGCATATCCACCACCGGCCTTCCAAAACCCATGTGAGCCAGCAAGTCCATTTTGAGGGAAGGATGGACCCAGTTCCCCTTGCAGGCAGCGGTAAGGGGGCTTTCAGCAGTGGGTTTCAGGCTTGTTGGCCAAGCCAGCCTGCAGCCACACATCTCCAGGGCAGCCAGGGGCTGCAATCAGCCTCCAGCGGTGGAGGGTGAACAGCTCTACAGGAGCAATTGCATTGCTCATGCACTCCCTGAGCTGGGGTTGGAAGTCAAAAACCCTGATTTACTCTAAGCTCTGTTTTGTGCTAGGAATTGCCAATGTTTTCTTCTGAAATGTCTAGGCTCCCCAACCATGGGACCTGCCCGTCAGCATAGTTTCTTGCTCTGTTGTGCTATGGGAGCAGATAACAATGGCACGGCGCTAACATGAGGTGGCCTTGGGGCTGCAGCCTGCAGATGGGTATGTGTCTGCTTCTAACAGACCTTCTTCCCCCACATCAATTCCCTACCTTTGCAGATATGGGGCGGGGGGGGGGGGTAACTTTTTGGCACAGAGTCAAGATCCAGGGTATCCAACCCATACTACCTACCAGCAATACCCAGCTGATTATGAAAGAGCGTTTGTAATTCCTGAGCCATTCATTTGAGGCAAATTGAACAACATGGCAATTACCCTCAGGGTGTCCAGGGACCATTCGCTGTCTCTCATGCACATGACATGATGAAACTGTTTTGGAAAGAAAAAAAAAAAAAGAGAGTATTTATGTTCCTCTCTATCTCTGCACCTCCTCACTATATCCAGGCAGTGCAGCTATGGAGATCTTTGATGTTTGCCACTCATGCAACAGCAGCATTGGCGGTGCTTGCTTTTATAGCATCAATACAATATTAACTGCAGTAATTTAAGATAGCCTGTAAAGAAATCTTGCGCAACTGTTTAAGTCTAGAGATATGGTTACCGTTGCTGCCTGACATTTCGTCCTAATGGGATCAAGGCCAAGGTCTGCAATCCTCCCTGCTTCTTCCTAAAATGTAGTTGGCAGTTTTTAAGCAGTATTTGTTCCTCAAGGACCCATAAAATCACCTTTTAAAATGAGGAAAGACAAATCATCATGAAGTTCTGGTTTCCAGTAGTTGCTGTATTTTTAAAGCTTTCTAAAAATCCTAAGAATTGAAGGGAAACTTGGGTTTCAGCAGAAGCAGACCATTCTTTTTCAAGAATGTAGAAACTAGACAACACTGAAAAAAACCCCACATCACTCTAAATCATTACTTATATCTCTGCACAATGCCAAATATATCAACGATGTTTTGTCTTCTCTGTCATTTCTGGATAAATGCCAGGATCATGAATATCAGAGCTATTAATGCCACTACAGCTTTGTTAGACACAGGCCTGCCTGCATCTGAAAATGAACATCACCTTTAGGGGAAGAGATTAGAAAGAGATCTCCTAAAATCCACCAGAGAGGTTTTTCCCTACCTCAGTTGCAGCTGCATCCTGGTACAGGAGAATTAGTGGAGAACTTGATTTCTCTAGATGATTTGCTGAGCATACAGAGCACCATTATGGAGCAGAACTTTGCAGCCCTCCAGGCTGGGCTGCCCTGGGGGCTGACGGGTGTGTGAGCATCATGAGGGCTGGGACAGGGGATGGTGGCAGGGACATTTCCACTACTCCTGTTGTAAGTGGTCGCTCATCCTTGGCACCAGGTCACCCACCCCTGGCAAAGTCCTCCCAGGCTAGCTTTCCCTGGCAGGGTTGCTGTGGCCAGAGGAGCCACCACGCAGCCACCAGCCAGAATCCTTGCCTTCAGGATGCCTTTGTCTTGTTTTCCAGATCCAGGAAGGAGTAAGCCGTGTTTATTATTTATTTCAGTTATTCTTCCCTCACAAATCAAACAAAAAAAAAAGGTCAACAATGTTATTTTACCCCATGTGCTTCCTTAATGTTTAATTTGTCCTCACTGAGGCTTTCTTGGCCTGCAATGATTGGCGGCATGCAGAGCAGCTCCCTGACAGGTAGCCAAGGTCTTTCTCCAGGAGGTTCAATGTGGTGTTGTTTGCTTCCCTCTGCTTTTGGTTTGTGGCATTTATGGGTTTTGGGTTTTTGTTTGTTTGTTTGTTTGTTTTCTGTTTTGTTGCTTGGTTGGGGTTTTTTTATTATTTTCAGAAGGATGGTGGACTGCTTTGTTCATTTCTCCTCTTCTCCTCCTCCAAAGACGGGCTGAAACTTGACCTGCTGATTGTTCATCCCAGACGCTCTCAGGAAAGCTCTGAGTGGTAAATGAGGTTCCAAATGCAGGAAGAGATTACTGTATTTTTCTTTTCCTTTTTAGAACCTTGAATAGATGAAAATAGATGGTAATCAACAAACTTGTGGCTAGAGGAAAAATCCCTTTAACTCACATTTTACTTCAATTACATTCAGGACAAAGAAACACATTGCACCATGTGCATGAATAGATGCTTTATTATTCAAAACAAGCTTCAAAGAGCATTACGTCCCCTATAGAAAATATGCAATCAGTGTTTAATTCAATGGTAGGATGCAAATTTAAATTCCCATAAGGGGAAGACTGTTAATGCCATTTAAATTGGTTGTAAATTACAGATGATATGCTTGAGACCCGAATACAGATTAGCAGAGTGTTGCTTTATGAATCCAGCCCTACTTTGAACTTATTGTGTATTAATTTATGGACAATAAGACAATGCAGTCTTGTTTACACCTATATTTTATTAATATATGACACAATACATATGCAGGAAAAGAAAAAAGTTTGTTTTAAAAATACAGAAGCTGTTAGCTCCAGTTTGATGGGGACTGGTTGTGTGGAGGTGCTCATTGGTTGCAACTATGTCTGCTCTCCTTTCTGTCCACTCCAGTGTTACATTTTTCTACACATTTTTCACACAGACATTAGCCTACAGGAATCACCATTTCCCTATTTTATTAGCAGTGGAGGAAAATCTCAGCTGCTTAGTGTAACCCATCAGTCAACATGTGCTTGGGACACCAGCCCCTTGCAGGGTTTGGGGGCTGCTGCTGTCTTTGCTGGCGTTGGTACCTTGGTTGTTTTGCTATAGAGAGTCCCATGTGTCCCTCCCCATGGCCATGGCTGCCGAACAAGGAACCCGGGCGCTCAGCAAGAGTTTTTAGGGGACTTTTTTTTGTTTCCACAAAAAAACAAAGTTCTGTGGCTTCATCCTTTGTGCACAAAAATAGTCATTAAAAACAACTGATGCACTTTAAGAGCAGAGTGTTTAAAATGAGCTACGTGTCTCACGTGGCACCATGTCTGTTTGGTGTTACATTCTGCAGCATATTTCTTGCCCATTCTTCTATTGCATTTGTATAAGACAATAACTTGTAGAACCAAGAATTTTCATTTTGTAAAAAACAACTAACTAGTCATTAGAGAAGCAGCTCTGAAAACCACTAATGGTATGAATGGGCCCTCCTGGTATGGATCCCATTAAGGCCACACTAGCAATGTTTTGCTGGACTGTGTAATGAGAAATTTTGGAGCACATTTCTTCAGGTCCAGAGCACGTGTTGTACATCCCCAGGTGTATTGGTATTATGTTAGCACATTACAAACAGTAAAAATATTGTATGCAGCAAAAGCACCACACTTCGTGGTGAATTTCTTTCAAAACAGTATAGTTTACCTACCCAGAGTCATGGAAATGTGGCCATTGCTCTCAAACACTATTTTACAGAGTGGTTTTTACTTTGAATGTGTACATGTGTGTGGATGGGAGGATAGAGGCGCAGAACACAGCTCTTTTGATAATTTCCAAACCTGCTGGCTCCATCATGGGAAATGCCCATTTCAGATTTACCTGGAGTTTATACAACCACTTGCATATGCATCCTAAGCTGGGTGCAGAGAGAAAACCATTCACCCATCTTACTTTCACAGAATCACAGGGTGGTTGGGGTTGGAAGGGACCTCTGTAGATGATCTAGTCCAACCCACCTGCTAAAGCAGGTTCACCAGAGCAGATCACACAGGAATGTGTCCAGGTGGGCTTTGAATGTCTCCAGAGAAGACGACTCCACACCATCTCTGGGCAGCCTGTTCCAGCGCTCTGGCACCCTCAAAGTAAAGAAGTTTCTCCTCACATTCAGATGGAACCTCCTGTGCTTCAGTCTGTGCCTGTTGCTCCTCATCCTATGGTTGGGCATCACTGAAAAGAGTCTGGTCCCATCTTCTTGACACCCACCCTGGAGATATTTATAAGCATTGATGAGATCCCCAGCTCTCTCAGTCTCTCCTCATAAAAAGGTGCTCCAGACCCCTAATCATCTCCATAGCCCGCTGTTGGACTCCCTCTGGTAATTTGTTGTCCTTCTTAAACTGGGGAGCACAGAACAGTTTTCCAGCTGTTTTCAGTTAACAGTAACAGTGGATCAGTAACCCTGACTCCCACTGTTTTCAGGCCCATCCAGTTCTCTAATACAGATGAAGCACTGGAGCTCCTTGTGCTTTTCTGTCATCTTAAGGAACGCACTGCCATCAGAAAGCTCTTCTTAAACAGGAAATAAAGGCTGTTATCCAGCCTTATCTTGAACTTCTTGTGTGTAGACAAACCAGTTCGTACTGTGGCAGCCTGCACTGAGAGAGCACATGGACCTCTCCAACTACTCCTGACCGCTGCTGAGGTCTGGACACCAGAAGTGGATGCAGTGTTATGCTCTCACAGAAAGTTAATTTCATTGTGTGCAGGGATGATGCCATTCTCTGTTTCTAGAGATGCTCTTAAAACCTGCTTGTTCCTCTTGCTAAATCATTATATTGGATGCAACATATCCGGTAATTTATCTCAGATTACTTCCAGGCCTGTTTTAGGGTCACTGATTTCTAGAATACAATCCCCCCATCTTACACTCCTGATATGCTCCATTTATTTCTAAATTCATAACTGCACCTACGCCTACATGAAATGCATGTGGTTTACATCAGCCATCGTCACCAGAGATGCAGGTCTTCTGTCCAGGTTATAAAACCTATATTAAATAGCGTTATATCAAGAATAACCTCCCATAGGACCCCACTACAACCACTCTCTATGGGATTACCTTTCCCTACTTGCAATTTTTTTCAGTCTCTCAGTTCACTAGTTTATCATTCTTTGAATGGGAGATGCATTGGTTTGGTTTACTGCCCTTTTTTTTCCCAAAACACAAAAATGTAGGTATGTTATGGCAATCCTATATTTTCTAACCTACAGACTTGTGATTTTATTAAGAACATGCTATCAAGTGTATTGAGCAAAACCTGTTTTCCATAAAATGATGTTGATTGGCATTACTTGTACTCTCATCTTCACATTTTTTATGGATTGCATCCCCATCAGCCTTTCCCTTTATTATGCCTGGGATCAATGCCAAGATAACTGGTTCAGTGTCTCCCGCATCATTCCCTGGACTTTCTAAAATATTGGCCCAACAGCTGCTTTTAGGACTCTCTCAGTCTTCCTCTCATTTGCTTTTTATTCCCTTCTCCCACTCCCATCTTTGGGGCATTTTTCCAGAGCTTAAAGATTTAGTTCAGGTAACTTCTCTGCTGGTTCTTATGTTACTCTTGGGTGCAAGTTACCTAGGGCTATAGATATAAAATAGTTACAGATTATGAATAACCACAGGCTGTGATTTCCAACCCTTATATGATATATAGAGGGAAGGTAAGATCTCTCTGATGAAGTTCAGACATGGAACTAGGTTTCATTGTGGGCTCTTCCAACACTTTTTTGGTGTGAATGAGCACAAAACCTTTCCATCCAGTAGGACAGCTCAGCCTTTGCTTCATACTTTTCATGGCGGTTTGCACGAGTTCTGTATGGGTATGCACACATTACTGAATCGGCCTGACTTTTAACACTGCATTTTCAGTGCTGCCATTTTGAACCTGACTGTGCTCTGACTGAAGTGATTTGGTTTTGAAGTGGGCATCATTAGCATTAGAAGCCAGCTCTGGATTTTAGGATGGGAGTTCCGAAGTTTCCTGCTATTGCTAAGTGCCAAATTTCCTAGGCTCCTCTGTAGCATCAATGAGTTAAACTGTTTCATTAGTGATAAATGGTTACATGTATTCTCATTTCCACCCCCACACCATGGTCAAAAGTGAACGTCACTTCAAGGAGGAAGACAACAGCGTCCTGTCCAACGTATGTTTGACCTTAGCACACAACAGGCTTGATCCTGCACTGTGAGTCTCATTGATTTCCATTGCAGGAGACACTCAGTTCTTTATAGCCTCAAGGTCCCAGAATCACCTTCCACAAAATTTGAAAACTTAAATACCATAATTACTTAACTGTCTTATTTAGTTAAAGCAACACAGAAGCAAGGCTGATAGACAGACATGCCACTACTGTGTCATGGTAGGATTGCTCCCAGACGTGACAAAAATGAGTCTCCCTTTGTCCTTCACCCTGCACCCCTACCCTTCTCACCCCTTTTAATCAAGCTCTTCTCAGTGTAATTAAAGGAATTTCATCCTTGCCTTGTCAGCTGCAGATCCAAATTGCAACCTCAGTTTGACTGAACAGGCTCCCCAGGGAGGTGTCACGGCCCCAAGCCTGACAGTGTTCAAGAAGAGACTGGACAACACCCTCAGACACGTGGTGTGAATTTAGGGGTTGTGCTATGCAGGGACAGGAGTTGGACTCGTTGATCCTCGTGGGTCCATTCCAACTCAGGACATTCTATGATTCTGTGATCCCTCGGTAAGGGCAGGTGCCAATGCCTGTCCCACAGATGCAACAGACTAGAGCAGTGTGGGTCAAAGAGGGGTTAAAGAAGAGCTTAAGGCCTCCCTTGATGCACTGCCTGGTAGCCTGTTTCACCATGCACAGGGCTGTCTAGTGTTTATGACTTTGAACAGAAAGCCAAGTTTGCTCTTCAAGTTTTGTATGAAATAGTGTGATAACATATCAAGCGGCTAATGTCAAGAGACTTTGGGCTATATTCATAAATGCTTCAGTGAATCAGTAAAGACACAATAAATTATTGCTTCAGAAGTTTCTTCATTCACCTGCTCCAGGCAAATGGGAAAAGGACAATCAATATTTCTTTTTGAAATGCCAGAAATCCTAAACATATGAAACTTCCTGACAGTCCCTACATTTGCACTGGGATTTTATGAGGTTGCGTCAGTTGACCTTCCCGCTTTCAGAGTTCAAGCTAGCTAAAAAAAAAGGGATTGTAAAAAATATGGCCACAAATGGCTTTAAGCATAATAACACAAATGAAAGGACATTCGGCAACCTAGAAAATGGGCCATATTCTAAAAGCAGTTTGTTCTTAATTTTCAGTGAAGGAATCGATAACCTTTCCCATTGAAATGGAAATGAAACAGACTTCAGTGGGACAAAGTTTTGCTCAGTAAAAGCCTCTGATTCTGAGCCAGCATCTTAACAAAGCTTTACAGATGAGAGAACGGGAAGCTTTTGTTTGTTTGTTTTCTATCAAGAGCAGGGATTTAATGAAGAAGGAGGTGGTACTGCTCAAACGATTGCCCGCAAGCTGGCCATAGCTCCTTCTCAATACTGCAGCCACATGCAGCTCAGAGCAGACTGCATGGCCATTCCTCATACGAAAGCATGAACTTTTGTCTTCAACATCTTTTAGCTTTTGAAGCTTCTTCCTTCTACCTTCAGTCTACCTTTCTCTCCTGGCATGCCTGTTTTCCCCTTAGCTACTTCTACACATCACCCCAAGAATGAGAAAATCCTTCAGATTTCACGAAGCACTCATCTTTTCCTTTTCTTTAAATTTCTCTTTAAAACATTCCTCAGCTACAGTACCTACAAATCTCTTCCATCTGGGGCTGGTTAGGCAAATATGAGCTGTGACTTCTGGTTTTCTGCAAACCCTCTTCCTTTTTATTGCTCCTCCACTTTCCCAACCCAGCTCTAAGCCAATTTTGCCCACACCTTGCACCCTGCTTAATGTGCAGATTTCTTGCTGAGAGGGCTCTGTTTTTCACAGCTCACCTGCAAGATGCCCATCACACAGCTTTAGCTATCATGTCCTCTGGCTAGAGTTACCAAGAGGGACCTGACTGGGGATTTGCACAGCATATTCCTCTGTGCTTCAGTCATGGAACCAGAGCGAGTGACCTCGCTGTCCCCATGCTGCCAGCATGCTGAGCAGTAGCACCCTCACCTTCTGCAGGCAAGTTCTCGGCGATTGAATAGTTAAATGTCTAGCTTTTTGCGAAGTTCAGTCGCTCTTATGCTGCTCACAAACACCACTCTGCACTTCGATCGCTATTTGCACAACACTAGGTGCTTCGTGGAAAAGCCAGAATTTGAACACTAAAGCAAGCCCGAGTGCTTTTTCGGGCTGCCCCTTTCAGACGTCATCCTGAGATAGGCACAGCTCCTGCTGCCTACCCCTATTTCAAAGAAAATCTTTGGGTCAAAACACTTTCAAGTGTCTCTGACCGAAATACTGTGTGGCAGTAAATAAATTTGAGTTTATGAAAATGGCTCATTGGTATGAGGAACAGGGAAGCCGTTTTCCCACTGTATCTCATCCCTGTCCCTAAATACACAGTACACACCACATATGCAAAGGTGAGGTCTCAGTGAAAAATTGCAGAGCAATGTGCTAAATGCATTTATATGGCACCCCCAACAACTTCCCCCACCCTCTGACTTTTATCCCATCTCTCAGGATCTACTCCAACATTCCTCTGAAGAGCTACCATTTAAAAACAGAAAACTAGCTCAGGAAGCCCACCATCACCAAAAAAAAAAAAAACAACCCAGACACCTGCTGGAGGGGTTTTTCCTTCTTCCACACAAGAATTTCCACACAAGTCAACCTGGCCAGGGATGAGATGACTAAGATGCAGTCCTGGACTGGTTAGCAGTTTCTTTATACATAACATTACTGTGACCCCAAGGCTTTGATCCTGCAGCCACACAGAGCAAGGCAAGTGGGGAGCAAAGTCCTGCTGCTTGGATGTGGCAGCATTTGACCCAAGTATGGCGCAAGATGGGAAAGTGGAGAATCAGATCACACAATATTCAAATTTAATCTTTCAGGGAGGGAAATGAAAGGGCCGTGGCACTGGGAAAGAGAGCTTTCTTGTTTCCTAGTGACACTCTATTTAGATCTGGAAGAGCTCCCAGAAAGGACTTTAAGCATGAGGGACCTTTGTTTCTGAAAACACAATTTTGGCTCATTTCAGAGGGGTTTTATGGTTTTCTGTGGGCATGGATTACTGGATTCATGACAAGTCCTTTTGTGTCCTTTACCAGCAAAAGGATACAGAAGCTGTCACAGTATTTTTAAAACTTTTCAAAACCACACTTGCTCTTTGTTTCCGTAAAATGTTCGATCTATGCAGCATCACCATAATCTGGTGTATACACATTTTATTCACATTAATGTATCACAGCCCATGTAATTTACCTGGACAAAGCCAAATTGAATCAATCTTTTTACTTTTTATTCTCTTGCTAAGCAGAGCCCACTGCTCTCAGGATCAGAAAGTCTCAGAAATCATGATGTACCATTTAGAAATGACCATGAAGAATTAGGTAGCAGTGAATTTGCAGCAATATATATACTGATATCATAGCATTGAAGTACGTTCCGCTATTAATCCCAAGCACCAGCAGTGAGCTATAATGCAATCATGCATTGCATGAACCTGTTGGAGCTTATGTCACCCCTTACTAGCAACTGTGCACATAAACTGTTGTGAACTATTTCTATCCATGTTGCACACAAATACAGTCCAAAAGGGCTTTTGGCCATCACAGCCAAGGGATGGAACATAATTCAACAGGGAGGTTGATGAGCTGCTCAGAGTCTGCTGAGCAGGAGCCTGGAGGCCTGGGAGGCTTGTGGTAGCGTGATGATGGCTGTGACCTGAAATCACACAGGTTGGGCTGGCACCAGGATAGGAATTTACAGTTGTCCTACTGATACGGACCAAAGAGGACCAGAGCCATGTGATTTCCTTAGTGCTGAGGATTTCTGTGTCCTTGGAGAAGAGGTGAGATTTACTTCCAACATTTTTAATAAAAGAAAATTATGATAAAGCCATTCTCCAGGCAAGAGTTGTAAATACCACTGTGTATATTGGCTTTTAAAGTAGAGACATTAGCCAGAATACCTCAGACTGTGTAATTTAGGGTCTTTTATCATTTCATCTTCCAGTTACAGTACCAAAATAAGTGATGTCTGGAAGACAAATTTCACAGGCAGAAGAAAATCCCTCAATTAAAATATATTTAATACTTGAATGGTGTAATAGAAAGGCCAGTCTTACTATTTTTTTCTAAAAATGGACTTAAAAACTCAGTACCTCCTGCAAAATGGATGAGTTTTTGAAAATCACCTAAGATTTTACAAGTTTCAGGTCTTTCATTTCTTTCACATCATAGGGAGCAAAGTTATTGTAGTCTGAGAATCCCAGTATATTTTTCATGATGCATTGGTGTGCAGCAATGGGTTAAGCAGTGGGTTATTAAACATAAACTACAGTAATACCTATTTCCCAGTAGAATGAAGGATGCAGACTTTACAAGTTTCTGAGTTTAAATTAAAACAATGACTTTGACTGGTCTTCATGCTCTTGTATTGAAGCAGATGTTCATACTTTACCTCCATGTGTGATATAGCTATTGAACAAAATTAAACAGCAGAGCAGATGCAGTTGATACGTGATGTATGCAATTTGGTGACCTTATGGAAGCAGGGAGGAAATCAGACTTCACAACTGTTTGTGATCTGTTCGTTGTTTGTGGAAGGTTAAGACCAACAGGTGAAAAAGATTGGGAAATTATATTGAAAACAGGGTAGTCCGAATTAAAGAAATATGTAGTCCCTGCCATGCAATCTATAGGTAATGTGTAATTATCAAAATTGAAACCTGCTTTTCACATGGCATGTAGGCAACAGACTGTCATAGAAAACAAGGAGCACAGCAGGTCTGCCTGTGTATTTTGTCTGAAGAAAACCCAGAATTAAGCCAGCCTTAGCAGAAAAGTGCACAGCAAATTATTCCTCTCTTAGAGACAAGAAAAATCATCGCAGGGACTGATGATCTCAGCAGTGTCTCTGGGTTCTGGAGGATGACCAGACGTGCAGAGACACAGTGGGTGAAGATAATAAGGCCAACCAGTGGGACCCGGGAGGTTCGCTGAACATCCTGCATTTGGAAAGCCTCAGAAGGGGATGCTGAGGCATCAAAAAATCCTTTACCTTGTGAAATACACTTCATAACCTGTGAGCACCTAAATCATCCTTGGAGAAATTTGTCCCTCCAACCTGCCATGCAAATCACAGCGAAGTGGCAGGACTGCAGTGGTTTGCTTGGCTGCAGAGCATGAAGGGGACTCAGTCCTCCACGCCTCCTGGCACAGCGGGCCAGACACTGTTTCCTTCCCTCCATCCCACCTGGTCAGGTGCCAGCGCTGCAGGCAGCACCTTGACTTTGCTACCAGAAGCCAGGCTCCCCACTTGCGGTAGGGCTGTGTGTCACAGAATAATTTCAGTTGGAAGAGACCTTCAAGATCATCGAGTCCGACTGTTATACATCCTGACCAGTCCTGTGCTGGCATCTGCTCTCGCTCTTGACCTGTCCTGATCAGCCCTATCTGCCTCAGCAGACTGACCTGTGCCAGTATCAGGTTCCTGAACCACAGGGGAGAAGTTTGAAAATCCACCTGAGGATGTCCCTTATCCATACAGTGCAAGTGGCCTGGGATGCTTCAGTCCATAGCGCCTGTATCCCACCTCGATGTGCCTTGAAGAGTGTGTGTATCTTTGTCTGTGTGTCTGTGTGGCATGTGAGTGAAGAGAACAGGTTTTTCTTCTGTGTGCTCTTATCTGAAACATACGGATTTCATCAGAGAAATCACGCAGAGGTTAGCCCAGACATAAAAAAACTTTCCTCATAGGTAGGTGTAACCAGAACTACAGGTAGTTTCTGACATGGGAGCCTCCAGTTTATGCCAGCAATGCTTGTTCCACCCCTGAGAGCAAGACCTGCCATTAAGTACTATTGAATTTCATTTGCTTTCTCTTACTGTGGCTTTCAAGGTCACCCAGTTTTTCGTGCACTGGCAAGTGCTGCACCCTGACCAGGGGTGCTCACTCCTGCCAATGGGAATACATCTTCTGGAGACTAATGCAAATGTTTGATTAACAGCTTGCATCACAAAATGACTCCAGTTCCCAATGTGTCCCTCCAGCCCCACAGTGTGGCTTCTAGCCCACAGAGTAACCAGTTCAGATTGCAGTTCCGGAGCATGGGGTTACTCAAAAGGCAGTTTTCTGCCCAAAAGGCTCTCCTGCAGCAGTTCCAATGTGGAGCTGGTGAGCAGGCAATGGAGACAGCCAATGAAAACCCCATCCTACATCCAGTCAAGGTGAAACAGATATTACAGGCTTCAGGAGAGTTTGTTTTTCACCAAGTCTTTTACAAAATAATGTTGAGGGATGGCTGACAAAGCATCATTCCCTTCCATCTGTACCCACATCTGCTGTGCACAGAGTCTGGGGTCTCAGCTTGTGGTGCCATTTCAGGGTCCACATGTGGGAATGTCGGTGTTTTGGTCAGCCACCCTCAGCACAGGTGTAAAAATCCTGACTTAAGACTAATTATGGCAAAGTAATTATTTCTGAGCCTTGATGGCAGGCAGTCCCAATTAGCTTTAAATAGGATATAAGTAGGCTGGGGGGGGGGAAAACCTTCTGTCAGGAGAATCTAAGCTAGAAGAGGCTGAGGCCAGATGCAAGGAAAATAAATATGAGTCTTTTCAAACAGAGGATTAGGCTGTGTTATTGCTTCTCAGTTTCCAGTCCTGGAAAGAAGACAGACAGAAGGCTGGGCTTTCTCTGCTCTGCCACAGATGGGGATCAGCCTCACAGTAGCCCTTACCAAATAAAAAATTAATAAATTACCTTTATCAGAGTGATTTTCTGAAAGGCAGCTCTACCATTCTTGTGAGCATCCATATCCTGGTAGCCACGTCGACAGCTTTTCTTGTTTGGCAGGTCTCATGTGCTCAACTAAAGCCCATCAGGCAGCATTTCCTTTGGCTGGCCAAAGGAAATCCTGCTTGATTCCTCCTTGGTTTATTCCGGGTGCAGCCTTATGGCAAGTGTCTCATGGCTTTGGGTTTCCTCTTGATCAATAGACCTGGGCTTCTAGGCAGCTGCATTTTTAAGAGCTACACGTAAAGATGTTCAAGATGTTCAGACTTGTTATTAATGTTTTAAAGTGTTATCTCAAAAAAAAAAAAATTACAGCTTTCCTTAAATATTACAACTAACTTTCTGATTTTAATATACATTTGTCCCATGGGTTTTTCACCCATTAAGATAGATTAAGTGACTGTTCTAATGTACAATAGAAGATTTTGCCCTGTGGTTTAGTGGCTGGCTGTGGTTGACTGATACCCAGCCCTCTGAATCCCTGCTGAGTATCTAAGCTCTATGAGCTGCAGTGAATGCATTTAATCTACATAAAAAGAACACAAATTGCATGTTAGCCTTTTTGAGCCCAGTAATCAGTTTTACAGTTTACTTGGTACGCTTCTCTGCAGTCTTACTGGCTCCAAGGAGGTTCCAAGGATTCTTCCTCTTTTTTTTTCTCCCTACTTGTCTCATGTAGAAGAAAAGTGTTTGCATTTTGATTGTGCTCATTCCATGACCCCTGTAATTTAACCATTGTTCATATTTAGTGCCGACTGGAGTCCTGCGGGGCAGCTGATAACAATAATTTGTAATAAAGCATATGCAGGCTCCATTTTTTTTTTAATGCTTGTTTTCCCTAATAATGTGAAATTAAATTTGTTAATTAAAACAGATGAAATCAAATAGGATTCTGGGGCTGCAAAAGTACATGGATTATCCTGGCCTCACATTTCGGATGATTATAATATTTGGTACGTATATTGCGCTTCAAAGCATTGTCACGGTTAATCCTTACCCTACCACCCCTCTGAAGTGCGTTGTTATTCCTCAATCTGCAGAGGAGGATGCCCAAGCAAAGAGGTTACCTCCAGGCATAGGTGGCTTGCTGCACGTTCCCCCAGAAGTGTGATTTTGGATGATGAGGAGGTTACCAGGGAAGCCTCCGTGTCCCTTGAGCTTTTGCAGGGTGGAGGATTTGGAGGTAACATTCCAAAAACAGGGCTCAGAGGCTGGGGGTTCAGTCCAGGTGCTGCAAGCCGAAGGCATGTGGAGCATCCTGCCAGTCCTGGCACTGCAGCATCGTATGTAGATCATGAGGTTCAAACTGAGTTGCTCATCTGCCAGCTGTTGCCCAGCATGGCATGAAGATGAGAATCTTGTCCCAAAATTATAGTCCCCAAAACATACATGATCTTCAGGACTTAGAAAACAACCAGCCAACCAACAACAACAATCCTAAAGTAACAACAAGGGAAAAAACATACAAAATACCCTTTAGACCAAACAGTTCCCCGGCAAAATGCAGTTCCAGCTAAATATTTTTGTGGGGTAACATTGGTATCAGTGTTGGCAGATGAGAAAACATTTTAACCTTCTGTCTCTGGTCATTTCCAGCTCAGGTCATTTTGATGGTTTTAGTGTTGCTGTTTTCATATACAAATACACTTTGGTGAGTGAGTGAAAACAAAAAGGGAATTAAGCACACCAAAACATGATGTTTTGGCAGCTCTGCAATTTATTTTGGAGGAGAGCTGGATTTTCTGGGGCACTGCAGGATGCAGTGCTCCCTTCTAGGGCTCAGTGCCGCTCCCTCCCCCTGTGGTGCAAATTCATGAACAGCAAAACCCTGGTTCCTGAGCAGCTCAGGTGGAGATAAGGTGTGAGATGATGGGAATGCACACAAGCTGGGGTTGGCCATGGCTAG
This sequence comes from Streptopelia decaocto, assembly GCF_964273445.1. NCBI lineage: Eukaryota > Metazoa > Chordata > Aves > Columbiformes > Columbidae > Streptopelia > Streptopelia decaocto. The sequence continues at coordinate 104,985,196 of NC_138663.1, forward strand.
TTTTCTCATTATGTTTCACAGGCTATAAAAGTTCTCTGCTGTGGTGCAGGAGTGAAGCTGCAGCCTTCTGCTTCTGCTGTGGCATGTGGGCTGGGGTGGTAGACTCAGACCCTGGGTGAGCAACTGATTCCACCTAAAAGGCTGGGGTTTATCCTGTTATGAAGGAATAAAGGGTGATCTAGAAACTATGGCAGCATGACTTGAGAGCAGCCCTGAGGAAAAGGACTTGGAGGTTCTGGTGTACAAAGTTGGGCATGAACCGGCAATGTGTGCTTGCAGCCCAGAATCATAAAATGCCCTCAGTTGGAAGGGACCCACAAGGATCATTGAGTCCATCTCCTGTCCCTGCATATGACAACCCCACAAGAAGGCCAATCGTATCTTGGTCTGCATCAAAAGGAGCATGGCCAGCAGGTCCCGGTAGGTGATTCTGCTCCTCTACTCCTCTCTGGTGAGACCCCACCTGGAGTCCTGTGTCCAGCTCTGGAGCCCTCAGCACAGGAAAGACATGGACCTGTTGGAGTGGGGCCAGAGAAGGCCACAAAAAATATCAGAGGGCTGGAACAGCTCTGCTGTGAGGACAGGCTGAGAGATGTTGTTCTGCTTGGAGAAGAGAAGGCTCCAGGGAGACTTTGAGACTTTTAAGTACTTTCAGTACTTAAAACGGGCCTATAAGAAAGATGGAGACAGAAATTTTAGCAGGGTCTGTTGCAATAGGAGAATGGGTAATGGTTTTAAATTAAAACCTGAGAGGATTCAGGCCAGACATGAGGAAGAAATTGTTCACAATGAGGGTGGTGAGACACTGGCCCAGGTTGCCCAGACAGCTGGTAGATGCCCCATCCCTGGAGACATTCCAGGCCAGGCTGGACGGGGCTCTGAGCAACCTGATCTAGTTGAAGATGTCCTGCTCATTGCAGGAGGTTGGACTAGATGACCTTTGAAGGTCCTTTCCAACCCAAACTATTCTATGATTTTATTCTCTGGTCTTCCAGTGTGTCTGCCCCACTGCTCAACAGGCTGGGAAGGAGGCACAGTGCCATCTCAAATGGAGATGTGAGTTGATGGCAGGTGACAGGACTCACCCAGACGGCTCAGGCTGGGTATTCCTCATGCACTGCAGGCTCCCCAGCAGGGCAAAGAGATGCAGGGGACCTTTGCTGAAGGGGTCGGTCATAAATCAGCCCCTGACATGAGCTAATGAGGAACATGATGAGGGGTGGGAAGCTGAGGGTGACTCTGAGGAGACAAAGCTGATGCTGCTGGGAACACCTCATATGGCCGGGAAAGCGGCTTGTAGCCTATGTCAGTTGTAAGAGACAAGGTTAAAAGGGTCATTTCCATATTCTCCCCCAAATATCTACCTTCAGCAGACAGCCTATTCTGGCATCTTGAAAGAGTGAGTGTTGCAGAAAACCATGATGACACTGAAAACAGATTATATCTTTTTTCCTTAGAGGAAATCTTCAGGACATCTGGAGGACAGCTATAAAATGTTCCTGTTTTATGTTTTAATTACATTTTGAGATTGTTAGGCTAAGCATCCTGTGCTTTAACAAGAGCAAACTTCGTGCTCAAAGTATACAGAGAATTGAAAGATCTACCAAGAACTGTAGCTATGTTTTGGTTAGTTGTCACTTGTAACTCGGTATATTATAAATAATGGAAGAGGGAACGTTAAAACATGAGCTCAAACCATTTTCACCAAGAGTCCAACAAAGAAACAGACTATAGGTGTTGACAAGAATTGTTTGGTGGAGAATGATATTGCATATTGCAGAGCCTGTGAACATCAGCTTTACATAAACTTCTTCCATATGAGATGTTAATCAGGACAGAGAACTGCAGGATCTGAAAACAATCAACATTTCTCCTTTCAAACCCCTGATGTTCAGGGTGAGGAGCTTGTGGTATCCCTGTGTGGTGGGAATGAAGGAGGCTCTGGGGCAGCATGGGCTGATGGGAGGTGGACGTGTCTTCTGAGGGGTGTTAGACAAGTCCTGAGCTGAGAGCCTTGCACCATCCTGGCTGAAGGAAGGACCTTTCTTGGGGTAGGGGAGCCAGTGAAATGGAATTCTAAACAAGGGTGAATCAGACCTGAACAAGCCTGAGACAGGTGTTTCAATGGTAAAAATGAATAAAAGAAGGAGTAAAAAGTTCCTGGGAGGTTTCAAAGAATAAATGCAAGGGGGAAGCCAGCAGCAAACGAGACAGAGCTGTGAATGTAAACACACATCTTAGATAAATAGAAGGCTTACTATCATTCCTATGAATTACCTTTGGTGATAAATGAAAGTATTCACAAAGTTAACGTAATAGTTATATGCCACATATGAGTATATCTTCAAACATACCAATCTGAATGTATTTCATATGTATATGACCATATATGAAAATATATAAGCATGGTTTGCATAACTTTTGAACCATTTTAAGGAAGGAGTAACTTTCAGAAAAGTAAACAATTGTATTTGACAGTTTCTTAGCTAGATTTCAATTTTGCATTTTCAAATGTCATTATCATTTTCCTAAATGCAAAATGCATTTGTAAAAAAAAAAAAAAAAGGTGGTTGCCCTATTTACCTTTGTATAAAGATCTAGTGGTGGAATATGGTTTGATTGCAAAATATATGCTGTTCCCAAGGGAACTGCTGCTTGAAAGGACTCACTAGCCGTGATTAGACTGATCAGATGATCATTTGCTCTCAGCTTAAGCTAGTATAAAGCAAGAGAAATCAATTGGCTTAAAGGACCTGTGCTATGGTCACCTGGCAAGCTCATCTTCCTTGGGTAAAAAGGATCAAAATAAAATTGTTATGACCAGAGTGTTGTTAGCTCAGAGCATCACCCTGCCTGAATTCAAGGGCCAGATCAACAAATGTGTTTGATATCACTGTGTGATATGCACATTTAAACAATCAGTGATTTAATCAGTTTGCATTAGGGGCAAAACTCACCTTAAACAGTGGGGCACAGCAAGTTACTAACAATAATGATTCTTTCGTTTTGATGTTAAATCGATGAAGGTGGCACCACCCTAGGGAACCATGGGTGGGAACCATGCCAAGATCCCCAGCGCCCACCATCAGTCTGACATGTCCATCAACTCTAACCTCCACCAGGAAAGGCCACCAGACAGTACTTGTCCTGCTGCTTCCTGTGCCTGCTGCAGGGATGCTCCAGAGCCTGATGGGACCTCCCTCCATCTTTTCCCCTCAGTTGACCTCACTGGGGCTGGATCTGCCCCTGCGTACAGCTGTGTTACAGTGGGTCAGATCTTCAGCACACACAACTTGGGAATGCACTATTAAGATCAATGCTCCAAATTATCTACACGTTTTCATGTTCCCTTTTTTTATTTTGTGCCTCTAAATGCTCTTTGGGGATATTTGTGGGTTGTTTTTTCATTTTGTTTTTCTTCTGCAAAATTAATCTGAAAGATTAATGCAAAGTTAAGCAATCTTCCTTTACTTAAACAAAGCCACTTGCACATATACTTTCACTCCCCACCTCTTACGGAGAGAATATTTATCCATTGAATTCTGCGGTAACAACATGTGCCTGCCATGAGCCCAAGTTGCCAACGGCATACATGTTCTTTCAAGAAACACAGTGTATTTGGGACTTTGAAGAGCATGAATCTAGAACAATCCCAAAAGTGGAGTGTTTAATCCCACAAGTAACTACACAGAGCCAGGCAGGAGTGCCTGCAGAGAGTTGCAAGTGTCTGTGCTCTGCATGATAAGGCTCAGGATCAGAAAGAGAAGAGAAAATCTCCTGGTCACATGCCCAGCTTCCCTTTCCCACTCTCATGGCTGTCACCACGTAACCTCCGACCCATGGTCTTTCTCATCTTGCATGGCCACAGAGATGTGCCTCAGCCTCTGGTCTTGGCAGCTGTCCTACATATCAAGTACTTTCTCCCCCCAAAAGTCTAAACTAAGTTTTCCTTTCCCTGACCTTTGGTCAACACTCACTGTCCTACCATAAATAATTCCCCACCTTTGTTTAAACTGTTAAACTGAAGGTATTTATTACTTGTCATCATATACCCCAGGATTTTCCTCTCTTTGCTAAATACACTGGTGATCTGTAGTCACTCTTCATATGTCTTACCCTCCTGTCTGTCCATCCTTCCATCCGTCCCTCCTGACCTGACCCCACAGGCAAGTAACACATTTTCAGCCAACCTATAGGAATGATGAACTTGTCTCTGGAGGGTTGGAGAAGGAAGGACATGGCGGTGGTGCAGAGGGCAGGCTCGTCATACACAGCTTACAGAGCCCACCCGATTGTCACCATTTTCACTTGACGAGTAGCAACTGATCCCATGTAACCCTGCTCCCAAAAAAGGCTATTATACCCAAGCTGCAGGACAGTCAAATTTCATTATCCCTTCTGCAAAACATATGGAGGAAACAAAATATTGGAGGATACTCCAGTGACAGCTAATGACATTACTGAAATTACTATAAATATCATCTTTAATCTAATCAAAAACAGTATATCAAAGGCATTAAAGCTGCAGATGCTTACTGTGCCAGGGGGGAACCAAATGAAGCCTTACAGATGTGTCATACTGTGAAGTTATATTTGCATAATAGAAAATGAATGCTGCTTGTATCTTGGATTTCTGCTGCTTTTTAAACCAGGGGGGATCTGAACACTACATTTAGTAAAGATCTTTTTAGGTAACCAAAGGCTCAGGCAGACAAACAAAAATACAAATCACCTGCAGGCCTGAGAAAAAAAATCCCAATGAATGGTCACTTTATCCCTTGCTAATTATTACCTGTGTTACTCTGTCATGTATTTAATTGGCACCATTTCTCTTGAAAGCACATTTCACTGAACTGATGCTGACTGTGGAGTAAGAACCAACAAGGTAACATCAATCAGTTAATTAACTGGTTAACACATTTCCTTCCTTCTTAATTTCTGCCTTTGATTTTCATTTAGCTGCTTTTAGGATCTGAATTTTCAGGATGTTTTTTATGGAAAACCAGAGGTAGTGATGGGTGAGAGGAGCCCTACCAACATCACCTTTGTGATATTATTTTGGTAACATAGGGAGAGGATGCTTTTGTGTCCTCCTGGGGTCTCTAGCACCATGGTGAACACTTTTGGGAAATAAAGTAACAGGTGTACACTTATTAAGCATAGGAACAATCCCGTTTACTGCTGAAGAAATGAACAGAGACAGCACACTTCCCACCGCTGGGCTCAGGTTTCCCCTCTGGTGCACACAAGAGCAGGAGATATTCCTGGACTTCAGCATAGCCCTGCTTCCTGAGACGGAATATTTCCAAAATGGCAGAGCTATGTCAGCTTTGTGCTTCTACAACCATGAACCAATACACACCAACCAACCAGGCTGATGCAATGCTTCCCTCAGTATGTCCTCTCTACACTACATTGCTGGGACTATTGAGATCTCATTAAAACAGAGAAAATCTAATGGCATTTTCATTTGATCTCATTCCAGCAGAAGATGCAGACCCGAGAAAAGAAGAATCTGGTGGGATTTTCTATCTCGCTGCAGGTTGTTGTTTGCTCCTCTGTTTGGTCACCCTGCTCAGCAATGCCTCTCTTCAAAGACTAGTTAAACCTCAACCATGTCCTTGCCTGAGCTGTTCTGGTCCCCTAGCAGTCCTGCCTCCAGCTACCCTGGCTTTGGACATGCTCCAGCTTCCCTCTGTGGTGTGATGAGAATAACACTTGTTTCTGGTAAAGCAACCCATATAGCTTGCACCTGTTACATACAGGTGATGCTAGTGTAAAGGATCAGCCAAGTGTTTCCCAGCCACCTTGTACAGTTGGGCTACGTGAGAAGTGTGGGTCCAGCAGCATGTTTTGTCTTCCTCCACGCAGCATTTTGGAAGGAGATTTTGGGCTTGTCCTGAATGGACTGAGGTGGGAATATGTGTTATCAGGGCAGAAAAGGATTATATGGTCCTTGTAATTCAGCATGGGAGCTGTGAAGGTCTGCGGCCCCAACTGTGCCCGTAAACACCAACAGGAGCATTGCACTGAGCAAGAGAGCAGATCTCTGTCTTGACTGGGTGACTGAGGATGGATTTCACTAGACTGCACATTAGATTTTACCTGGCACAGGGCCTACGTGTGGTCTCTACTGGAAAAAATTGATTTTGCCCTAAAAGATTATGTGCCTGGATTTATTTAGGCTGCAATTTGCATGAAGATATTAATTTTAAAATTAGTCCCCCAAAAGCACCGGGAAAAGAAAGAGGTTGACTGGAAAAAGGATTTCTGTTCAGCCTTAATTTAAAGTGGAAAATAATGTTTGTAAAACTGCATGCCAAATATATTGGAAGGATTTGATGTTATAATATAGAGTAGGTTAATGGCAGTTTTGTAATCTAATCTGCTGTTGAACTCTGATTTTAGCAACCGTCTTTCCTCCTCGGGCTTACAAGGTCTTTGTGTTTCCGTAAACTCCAGCAGATTGAGAGAGTTCAGAGTTGAAAGCTCAGTGATTTAAATTCACCATGCTGCTAAGTGCTAAGGCTTAAGAGGAGTGAATAACTGCAGCACAGAGTCTGTTACACACCAGGACTTCTCCAGCTCCCTGAGCCAGCAGCCAAATCCATCCCAAGTATTTGCACCCCGGTCCCCACAGGCTGTTGCCCATGGGGTGCCATATGTTCCTGCCTCATCTGCAAGGATGCTCACCAGGACCGCCTGCACACCCATGCTTGGATAGCTCCCTGCAGCCAGGACACACCAGCAATTTTACTTTTAAACATAGCTAATTTTCTCCACTTTCAGTGGGCAAGCATGTCAAAAGGCAAGCCCTAGAAATGCCGGCCACATTGCACGGTGCTCCTGGGCAACCTCTTCTCCATGGGGACATGGGCTGTGGATAGCCAATTTCCTCTTGCTGACTATTTTCTCAGAGAGGACAGCAAGCAGAGAAGATGTGCTGGTGTGGACCTCAGTACGTGTGAATCCCATCCAGCAACACAGCCCACAACGGGTGGTTCTCCTGTGTGCTTCTTTAAAGACATGCTGGAGCACCTTGGGCTCCATTAGAAGCAAATCTGAGGGGCAGAAGCATCTCGTCACGCTGGGTTTTTCCAGCTGCATGAGAGGACATGAACTGACTGTGCCTCTTAAATGATGCTTTTAAGTCAGCTCAACTGAAAATGTTGACAGACACTGCATGGATTTAGTACTTTGATACTTGTGGGGAAAGACTGGGGAAAGAGGAAGGGGATATCTGACTGTTTAGAAGGGATATTTAAGGAAGATGCAGAAGAAGCAGCAGTCGGCAACTGGTATGCCTAACCTACAAATGTCAGCTTTACAGAGTGAGTCAGTCTAAAAATAACCTCCAATTGTCTCCCAGCTACTCCAGCAGCACAGTGAACGCGCAAGTGGTTGAGAAAAATCACCAGAGGGGGGGAGAACGATCTTCTATCTGGCTTTTTTTAAAAAAGCCTATGCTTTTAGAAATTTCTGATTAAAAAATGAAGCAAATACCAGCCTCTCAGAAGTCTAGATACAAGTTAACCTTGTTTAATTGTATCCACTTTATTTATTTTGCCTCTATTTATTTTACCTCTGAAAGGCAGCATAGGCTGAATTCCAGATATTCCCCAGAACACTGTAAATGTAAAACACGGGTATCCTTGCAGAAATGCATGAGAACGTACCACCCCCATTCAGACTAGACTCTCTTTCTAGACTCAATATTTTAAATGAGAGCATTGAATATCACTCCCTATCATTTGCATGCTTTCTTTTCTACAGTCTCCCTGCTCGTTTGCACCCTATGAGCTATTCCTTTCTCTTTTTAGTGATCATTGAAACACAGTCTGTCTATGGCAGCATTAAATTAATCCATGACAATATTTCAGAATAATTTTTAATGCATGATCCAGAAATCTGCAGATAATTTCTTTTTTTTTTTCTTTTCTTTGTTTTTTTTTATTCCCTGTCTGAAGCCATTGCTCTACAACAGGTGAATACTGGTTTCAGATGTAGTAAGAGCCAGAATAATGCCAGCACCTTTCCATCCCTATGCACTGCCATTTGGTATAGCAAACCAACCAACCAACCCCAAAGGAAAGACCTGAGACATTATGTTATTAGCAAACAAGCCAAAAAGCTCTTGAAAGACAAAAAAACTAAATATCTCTTCAGTGATGTACAGGACTGCTGCTTACCTGCAAATATTCCTGAGATGGAACATGATGCTGGAGATCACAGGAACTATTTCTCTGATTAATGCTACATAATTCTCTGATTTAAGGTCTCTCTCCCAGCTGGGAATGAAGATGCCATAGGGTCTCTCTACTCTGCAACAGGAGATTTCTCCAGAAGCTGAGGTTTGAAAGAGTTAAGCCTGGAAAGTACCATTTTTTGACTTAAAACATTCCTCACCTACTCTCTTATATTCCCCTTTTCTACTCTGTGAGTGGAAAAAAAACCCAGCAGGGCTCCTGACATAAACTCACAATGTCTCAAGAACCCGATGCTATATGCATTGCCATAGCAAGAACAGAGTGAAAAGGATCAAGCTTGCTACCGGTAATGCTGCTGCTGAGGAAAGATCAGCTGTGAGGATGTGGAAAGGCCAGCAATGAGGGGGGTGAGGCAGCAAGAAGTAGGATGCTGCACTGAAAACACACTGTACCCAGGCTGGAACTATGTCTCTCTAGGGCCAGTCATGACTGCTGCTCCATGATGGGGTTGCACCAGTGGTGAGAAAAGGTCCTTCTCCTCCTAACACCATGTGGGCAGGTCAGGTAAGGAGGACAGGAATGGTAATAAGAGTCATGTGAATGACTCCTTCTCGTGGGGAAGCAGCGCCAGGCACCTTCATACATTTGCCCTTGCCTGGGCTGTACCAGGATCTAACACCCCACAGCAGCACACTGAATGCAGTGCCTGGGAACACAAGGACAATGCAGAGCTGGTGGCAGTGAATCACACATATGGGCACACTGGAAAGAAGCAGCACAAAGCATCATTAAACTGTTAATCGATTATTCGAATTTTCCCTGGATGCACTGGAATCAGATCCAGTGATGGACTCACACCGTGGAAGTACAGCTAGCCTTGGGCAGACCACCAAGTTTGGGCTGCAATCATTCAACATTTTGATGTCACAAGAGCTCCATATGTGGGTCAAACATGCCAGATGGCCTAAAATACACTGTCCTAAATATTCCTACACCTCTCACACCCCACAAAGCTACCAAACACCAGGCATGTAGTAAACACAGAACCGAATCCCCTCAGACGTGAGCTAGTGATGGCAAAATCAAGTACTCAGTTCAAGAGATCGGTTCTCCAGTTTGTGTGGCAAATTGATTTGTTTTACTCACTGATGCCCGCTTCCCTAGTTCATTTAAATAACACCTCTCTGGAACAGCTGATGGCAGGAGGCTTTGGTGACCAAGAGCCAGAGCTGTTTATATTTACATCATTGGTCTGAATCCAAGAGAGACTGATAGTGAAAGAAAATATTAGCCATCTGCCCAGTGCTCGACAGCCTTGCTAGCAATAAAACCAAGAGCGGACTAGATATGGAGGTTGTCTGAATATGCCTTGCTAGGGATGTCCTTCCAGCTTGGAGAGGAGCTTCCTGGACAAAGCAGAGCCATCGGTCCTCTTGCCACCCTTGCCACCTGCTGTCAGATCAGCAGGTAACTCCGGCAGTCTCCACCAGAGACTTAACTTCTATGAACACCGAGTTGTTACAAATATTAAAGGAGGGGAAAATACTGAAGAGGGGAAAAAACGGCTCTGTATAAGCCATTGCTCTTTCTGTTGGTGCATCACACTGTTTATGAACTAACAGATGCCACACAATGTCCAGTATTTATGGCAGAACATACAAAGGTGCAGTTGGAAAGTAGACCTTGCCCGTTACTACATTATTGCAATGTTCTTCTTTGCCAAAACAGAGTCCTGTATTTTCATATTTCGTACTTGCAATTGCATTTTACCACATACTAAAATCCCTCAGCTGTAAAGATAATACTTTATAGCCTTAGACCTGAGGTGTAGGTAGTTTCTGTAGTCAAACTGTCAGTACCACCAGCAGATGCTCAGGAGGTGGAAGGCAACTGCCTATGGCTTTGCTTCCCCTTTGATGCTGCAGCTGCAGCAGAGGGGCTGCCTTACCATGTGGATCACTTCTCTGCCAAACAGACGGCCTCTGAAACTGCTGTCAGCAACGAGAGACTTGTGGGGCCATATTTCACTAGTTAAAACCTCTCTTGTTGCTTTGACTAAGTAGATAAAATATCTTAAACCTGATTCAGATGGTGCGTACACCTAAGAATAGATGGTACCCTGGAAGCCGTCAGGCTTGTAGCTGAATCCAGCAGCAGGGAAGGGTAAGGAGAAGATAGAGTTCCCATGCCCAGATGGACAACCTGGCCCATCTCCCCTACCTTGGTCAGAGACCACGCTGCTGACCTGGGAAGCAAGGGGTACACCACGCCATGGCCTGGGTTTTTGGTCTACTTTGTCCAGGCAGATGCCACCAGCCCACGTCTGCACCTGCGTGGGTTGGGAGGGCACACATGTGCGCTGGGGTCGCAGTCCCAACCTTTTGTAACCTGCCAAGGAAAGTGGGCAGGAGGAGCTGCAAAACTGACTACTCCTGGTGGCAACGATGGATTGCCCCTGACATGGAGTGCAGCAGGCAGCACTGTGCCTACAAGCAAAGCATTCCAGTTGCGAGCGGTTGTTGGGTGGAAACACATTTGTCTCTGCTTGACCGGGCCAGTGAGTTTCAATAAATAATACCCTTTGCTTCTCACACAGCCTTTCTGTGGCAAAACGTTTGCACTGCCTTGCTTTCATTGTGAGTCTCGGCCAGAAAGGTCCCTACCACAAATGATGGACTTGCATCATACCAGCTACACTTTATCACGTAAGGCAGTAATAAATGCATGGGGGAGTACCATGCCTCAGGACAATTTGGGCACTGTGCAAAGGTCACTCTCTTCAGACCCTAATTGCTCAGCAAAAGTGACATTTAAATTGCATATCATTAAAATCATAACAAATTTATTTACCTCCTCATTTATTTGGATTGGTTTTGCATACATTACATGTTTGATGTATTGCATGCTATGGGGGTCAGAGTGCGTTTGCATCATAAAATAATGTCTTGTGGAATCACGATGACACGAGGTGCCAGGCTCTGAATATTACTCATGCACTGGCTGCTCTGGTAGGAGCTGCCACAGAAACCCAGCAGCCGGAGAGGGCCAATGCTCCCTGAGATTTGTAGGAAGACAGTATGGCAGCTGTTTTAAGAAGAGCAGGTAATACTGCAAAGGTAGTGGGCAAAAAATATCGTGAACTCCTCTGGACAGTGGAAAGAAAGTTGCAGAAAAAGCACATATAAACATGTGCATCTCTGACACAGTTCTGAATCATTTCTTCAGTGCTAGCATTGACAAACATGTATACATATATGTATCTCTAGATATCTTTCTGTCACATGTAGATATGTGTGTATCTCTATATCTTTTTCTCTCTCTCAGAAGACAGCATTCAAGCCAATATTTTTTAGGAAATGGATACACAGCTCATCTAACATGTCTAATAGGTGTTTTCTCTCTTGCCTGCCATTAGACTTCAAACACTGCATTTTATCTTCATCAGCCTCAAAACCACATTCGCCCGGAGAGCTGTTATCATAGCACCTCTGTGTTCCTGTTTGCTACAGTATGATTAGTTGAAGGCAGGCAAGCTGAAAACAAGTTCAAATAAGACAGCATTATTTCAGGTGGCCTCAGTATTCTCTATTTCATTTACGTGCATTCATTTCTTTTGTTTATGGAATTATTTATTTACTTTTTAATGCACTTTGGGGCACTTGGTGTTGTATACCACACAAGAGAAAAAAGGTTTTGTGACTATAATCATGACAGCCCAACGTCAGTGCCAGAGGCTGAAAGAGATCTAGCTTGCCTTCTTAACTGAAGATGAAATAAATCTAACTAGGTATTTCTCCATGTGTTTAGCTCCCTCTTCTACACCAAAACTGTGGAGGACCGAGGAATCATATGCTCTCCTAAAGCATGCAGAAAATGTTTATTTGCTGCTTTACAAGGCCTGAACCAAAGCCTACTGGACTCTTTCCAGTCCATTGAATTTTTTTTTTTTTAATTAAAGATGAGAGAATGTTTTTGGCAAATAACAAGTTTGTCAAAAAAAATGTAGTTTTGAGGAAGCAACTTGCAGAATCGAATCCAACTTGGTAAACAAATTTAGCTGGGAAAGAAATAGAAAACATTCATAAGAACATAACCAAGACTTTCCATGTTTTTCTTTGGAAATTATATATTTGTTCCACTTGTAACACTATTTAAAAGCTACAAAAAGGGGTCTAGGCTGGTTAGACCCTGTAGAAAAATCTCTCTTTTTTCTTTGGTTTTCCAGACTCACCACTGAACAGATGTGTCCTATGTGAGTTTCTTTATTCCATCACATCTTCTCTGTTCATATCACTTTGCTTGCTTCTTGCTGCCTGCCTTCATCATTTCCAGTGCTCCTGCCCGGCACGGATTCAGCTGAACAGATTCTAAATTACTAATCTCCAAATTAATTGCGAGAAAAAGATGCCTCCATTTGCTGGCAGCAACCTCTTACATTACAGCTTGTGCAAAACATAGCAAAGAAAACATACTCTAAAGTAGACTAGAGGTAAAATCTGTAACCTGTGTGAGATTTGCCACTGGGCCAAGGTATTATTTCCTCCTCACTATGTATAGGGAACAGTGAAGAGCCCAAATGGACTAGTCTCTCACCCATAAGAGAACCTTCAAAGAGGAATCCTTCAACCCTTCAATGTTGGTGCCAGCTAAACCCATAGGATAGTATCCCAAGCCTCTGTCAGGCAGAATTCCCTCTGATCAAAGCGAATCAAATCAGTGAAGATGGTGTTCTTCATTGCTGTGTTGGCCTGTTGCTGATCCTGGGGGATGTGCAAAGAATATTCCAGCCTGAGATCAGCATCAGACCCCAAGTTCTTGGTTTTCCTGGACATCCCCTTTCTGAGGTCCCCAGTGCAGCACCCAGGTGAGCTTTGCAGGTGGCTGGATGCGTTTCGGGGCAAGAGTACAGCTTTGCAGGTGGGAAGGCTGGCGTGAAGACTGGCATCCTTCTCCCAGGCCAGATGTCACACTCCTGGCAAGATCTATTGGCGATGCCCGCTCGCCGCTCCATTGCCACGTGAAAGATGGGAGCATCAGCACAGCTCCCCACAGGGCGGGTTGGCTTGTTCCGCAAACCGGGAGCAAGCTCTGGAGCTGGCTGCAGTGCTGGTTTTGATTGACTCCAGCTGTCTGTTTGCTCTCAGCGAGGTTGCTTCTGGAAGGCCTGTCCGTTTGACCTGTCTGCCTCCTTCCTGATGCTGAGCTTCTTCTCTGCTGCCTCATTTCCTCCCCGTGAGCCTAACAGAGGCAGCCTGAAATCTCTCTGCCCGTTGGGCTTTCAAGTGACTTTCCATCTATTTAATCTATCATTTAAACTTAATACAAGGACTTCCTTTCAGAAAAAAAAATATTGAGGAACAGAGCATTCCTTTCCTTTTATGATGTTGCCTGATTTTTAGCAACTCTGTCCAGATACTTGTTTGACAGCTATAAATCAGAAACTCAATCAAGTGCCCATAACAAACATGTACGGGAGTTTCCCTGGGACATTGCTCTCTCTTTCTTTCCTTTTTTTTCTTCCACACAGTAGGAGCAACTGGCATAATAGTGGATATTGGAAATAAACTCTTGAGACGTGGAAGGGCCATCATTAATGCTGACAAAAGCAGCTTTTGAGGCTAAGCCAAGATCAAATAAGTGAGAACTGGTAGGAGAATCTGTAGTGTTTATGAACAGCTTATGAATGTGAGGTTCAAGCTATCACTTTTTTTAATCAATTAACTTTTCTGGTACTCTGTATGGATGGGCCTAAGCTGAGGGTTTACCTTTGATTTAAGCGGAGATACCTTTGTCCTGAATTATGAATTATCTCTCCTTGGGTGAGCAAGAAGCATCCCCTAATTTACTTCCAAACTCTTTAACTCTGATCATCACTGTCCTTTCCCTCCCTTCTTTCATAGCTCTCCAACACCCAGACTTCCCCAATGAAAGCACCAGCTTCACCCCAGAAGGACAAGGGAACAGTTCTTTTCCTGTGAAAACACAAGAGAAAAGAGCTGGACTGCTCTTTTCAAAAGGGGATTTGTCATGAGATCCCTGCCTCCACAGCCAAAATGGGCACTGACCACAAGGGCCCTACCTTCACCTTCATCCATGGAAGAATTTAATTAATCTTTCCATATTGGCAGGCAAACAACATTTCCTGAAGAGAAAAATAAATGTTAATTTCCAGGGGTAATTAACAGTCACTGAATGAGACTAAAGGGCTTTCATCAAAATTACCAATCAGCTCAAATTTGAAGAGATTCTCTCCTCCTCATTGCTTCTTCATCTCATTCAGCCAGTCCTGCTGAATTACTGCCTAATAGAGTCTCAGACATATTCATATCCTGTCAAATTCCCATCCTCCCAAGGAAATGTCCCTTTCAAATGGTAATACAGAGGGCGTATGATGTGCACTCGTTGCTATTTCGGATTTAACAGCTGGCTGCGTTGCACCAAGGGTAGCTGGGGAAACTTAGATCAGGGATGCGTGCGTGCATGTGTGTGCACACGTGTGTGTAAACATCTACTCTTTTGCAAATGATACCTTTTGTCTTAAATAATGCTCTCTTTATAACTCTTTGCAAGCTAATTCTCTTTTTAGACCACCACAGCTGCTGAGGAGAGAGCGTTGGAGTTTCACAGCAACCAAGAGCACGGTCTCACCCCAGGACTAAGCTGTGCAAATCCTTTCTCAAACAAGTTCCTGCTCGGCAGATGACTCAGGCCATGATCAGTACTGGGGTGCTGGTGGCCCTTTTCAAGACCTAAGGGTTTAAGAAAGGCTCTTTTCAGGCTATCCTCACCTTGGTCAAGTGCAGAGTAGCTCCATGGGGTTACTCATTATTACATGACTTCAAATGCTCTCAGCACAGCTCAGCACACACACATCAGGGTGCCTAGGACGAACGGTCTCAGGGCTGGTCTCCACAGAGCGGCATGAGGACAGAAAGTAGGAGTCCTCCCCAGTTAGTATAATATAGAGGGTTCCCTCCTGCTTTGTTAAATATTTTGGTCCTGAACCAAAGACCCATGGTGTTTGCAGGGACATTTCCACTAACTCCAGCTGGATCTGGCCCTGTAATATGGAAATGTTGGGTGAGCCCATGGTGACAACTGACAGGGAGAATTTCTAGTGAAACCTTTTTGTGTGCTGCACCAGGGCACTTCTGGAGACAGCGCTAGATGGGCACAGAGCATGACCTTTGTTAACAATATATACTATATGAAAGCTAATAATTCTGGCTAAAGCATATTCAAAATAGGATGCTTGAAGCAAAACTAATGCATTATTCACTGCTTGTTGGAAATACAAGAACATAGAGATAGACATCTAAGCCTTGGGCCTTTTCTGAGATGTACTGTACATGGGTTCAATGTGCTTATGGCAGCACAGTGACTCTCACTGCCGTACATTTTTCATTACTAATAGTATTTAAAATCTTGCCCAGTGATGAAATAAAACAAAAAATGTGTGTATATTTAACTTTGTTTGCTAGTCATGTACAGTGATAAGAGATGTTTTTAATGTTGTATTAATTTCCTTGGTGTAAAATATGCCCTTCTTCCACATTTATGTTAAATCAGACAAGTATTTGGTGGAAGTAACAGGGTAAAATAGTGCAAAAATTGCCAATTTCTCAGTAGGTAGCTGAAAACAATTCTGAACAGAGCACCAACAGGATCAACTCTGACATAACATGCAGGCCCTACTAATGTCATGCTTCTCAGAAAAGAAAGATTATAAAAGATGGAGAAAAACATATTCTTTTATATACTCATGATACAGAAATAAAAATCTTTGTGAAGCACTTCGACAGCCATCCTGAGAGTAGCATTATAGAAAAATTGGTTTGGGATTCACCTAATTGCATGTAGGCAGCCTGCAATATAGACACCTGCCTCTGAACTAATCACTCTGGTCTTTTCGTGGTCAACAGAGAAACACAGACACTGGGGGGAGTGATTTATCTCTTCCTAAAGTACATGTCTAAGAAAGGTCAAATGAATTGCATCCTAAAAGTGCCTATTTCTCTCTGCTGACCATAAAGGTTGAAGAGTGACTAGCTCAGATGTAAATTAATACATTGTAGACATGTGGGTCGTTGGGGAGGTGGGCGATGCTGAAGTGCACCCCTGTGCCACTGTCTGCCACAATGGAAAGGTCTGCAGAATAAAGACAAAAAACACCAGGTTTTCATCAGATCAGAGATTTTTTCGTTCAAGGTGTTTTGCTGCACATCGTCTGAAATTGTTTTGTATGCCCAGACCTGTCCCAAAATATCATGCCAGACAGATAAACTTATTTTGCGGGTGCTGCTGCAAAGAATCTCAGGCAGTTCCAGTAAGCAAGCCTGATTTACAGTGCTGGTGAAGCCTTCTTGGAGCCAGAAGCAGCTTGACTGGATCCCAGTCACCGTTTTACAAGGTATGCAAAATGGTTTTGAGGCCAGCTTTTGATACTAGCTGATCTTTAAGTGGGACTGCCAACTGGCTTCAGTAGCACATCTTTTTTATGGTAAATTTTCTTTAAGATCTCTTGGGGGGCTGACATGGGACCCACTTTCTGCTGGAAGATAGATTGAACAGTAAAAAAGCAACATATTTATATGCATTACCATTATCCAAAATTCTCACTTCTCATTAGCTGCCCTGCGGCTTATCCTTTTTAAAAAGCCACATGGAAATGTACCTAACTCACCTCTGGTAGCTTTGCTCTTCTCAATAACTGCTTTCAGGATGACCAAATTACAGTATGATTTCTAATGAGTGCTCCTACATTTCATTGAAAATATAAACAATTGTGAGAATAGCATTACCTTAAGTCACTGTGCGTGATTTCAATATACTTGAGTTTATATTTTTCAGGTTTGATCTCAGAAACATTGTCCAAAAGCCAGCACTTGAAGTTCAGACGACCTCAGCAAAAGGCAATTTTTAAATATAAAAGAAGGGCCAAAATATATTCATATCTGTTAGCATGTGCTCTTATTAAGAGTAATTTTAAAAATCCAACTAGATCAGGCTGACAATCATTGCATCAAAAATCAGTGGGTACTATGTTCACATTACAAGCAACAAAGCTGAGCTAGGTGATTTATGATAATACCACTAAAACCTCTTGATACATTTAGCAAGTGGTAATGGTAAAGGTTATAATTCCTCTGAGGGACAATAGTGATGAAATAAACCACGAGGGTCAAGTGGATTATGACCTCGTGAAAACTCAAATAATGGAGACAGAGCTTTATAAACTTCCTTATAATAGATAATGCCTTAAACAATTTTAAAGCTGCTTAGTACTCAATTCAGACTTGCCACGGGCTTCCTACTGCCTATATGTTATCAGAAGAAAAACTGAAAATTACTTCTGTCACTATGAATCTTGCACCTGTTCAGAACCCCCATTTTAGGTGTGACAAGCACTCTTGCCATGCTCCAAGAGTTTACAACAGATAGTGTGTGTGTTCACCCATCTGTAAGTTCTCCCCACCCTGCCTTTGTAGTGTGGGTGCTTATGTAGAATTTGTGATTGCAATTTAAAGCTTGCAATGTGTCCTGGATTGCTATGCTAATAATCACACCTGGCAGCACTAATTTTGCTACTGTACAGTATTGTCACAGGATCAAAGTGTTCCTACAAGATCAAGTAACAGGGCAAGATGAATGATACTGCCAACTACTTTACATGCTTCACAAAAGGAAAGAGTTACAGCCCATTGGGATGCTTATCAGTGCCAGCAATACATAAAGTTAATGCAAATCCCCTCTATATGCTTACCTTAGCCACCCGACTGTAGAGCAAATCTTATGTGGGAGTTTAGAAGTGCCACATGCCTGAATTCGTGTAGACATTCAGGTGGAGGTGGAGCAGCCTCACAGGCACATGGTGACTATCCTGATCTACCTGAACATGTTTTATCACATAAACACTGTGAAAACAGTATACAGAATCAGACCCATAAAAGATGATGCCCATGTGTCACTTGACTAAGTTTGGGCTACTTCATTTTCATTCTTGCTGCAGTTTGCCTCCTGCGTGTCAACCCACCTCACCAGAGCAAGTTTTTCTTCTGGCATTGTATCAAGATACAAACTATTGAACTGGTAAATTCTGGGGAATCTACATGGATAAAGCAGCCATGCTGAGGCATACCTGTATGGCTTTATAAACTAATGCACAGAAAAAATTCCTCCGTCAGAAACACAGATAAGTGTTTGAGGCTATGTTACCTCAACTTCAAAGACATGGAGGAAGAGGAGAGACAAGAAGATGACACAGTGTTCACCCACTTGTGTAACAGCACTGACGATGGCAGGCCTGGGAGACCATCAGTCTGAGATGCGAATGGAGCGATCAGCTGCCATTGACAGAGGGATTTTTGATTGATTTTAAATTAAGGTCACTGTCCCCAGGCCACAGCTAGATTTGATTATTTCTGTCACATTGTAGAAGGGTGAGATAAACTTGTTTGCAACCAGTGACTCTCACTCTTCAGTGTCTCAGTGCATAATGATGGTTTTTCCAGTGGGCTTTGATGCTTCCAGCTTTCATGACGTGTCACACGTTGGTACAGCATTGCCACTGTCCCACTGAAACGAGTAGACGCCTCCTTTGAGAACTGAATTTCGAATTACAGGCTTACACTATTAAGAGCTTATGACATCAGCACCAATGTCATCCTCTCTACTCCTTCCCAAGAGCGTGAAACAACAGGCTCATAATTCCATACCTGTACATATTCCACTCCACGTGTGCTGTCACACAGTCCACACATGCTTTAATGGATATGTTTGACAACATCTTTTCCAGTTCTTGATGGAAAGGTGGTAACATAATCCAAGCACTCATGTAACAGCTGACAGTCCTAAAACACTAACCTCTCCATTCTTCCAAACCAGAAACTTTTAGCACTCTCAAATACCACGGTTTAAAACCAGTTTTGCTATTGTGCATTTGAGTGACCATCTCCTCACATTCCTGACCACTGTCCCAAGCAGCCCACTTGGTTGACAGCATTTCCAGCTGCCTCTCTGCTTGCTTACAAGGCTCCTCCACGTTACTGTGTTGATACCTTTCAGAAGGCCACTCATCTCATCCCTTTCAGTACTCAGTTCTATGAAATACACATTAGGAAAGCTGTGGGCAGCACAAAATTAATCCAGACATGACATTAAATCAGAGAGGTGTATTCACTGCTGGCAGGTAAATGGTGGCTACCAATGAACACCTCGGAGACAGTAGAAGAGCAGTGCAAGCCCTGCCTTGGGCCATTTGTGGTGGAGGGACCTTTCTGAGGAGGACCTTTCTGAGGAGGACCAGCCCCTGCTCACCCTTTCCATACCACTTGAGAGCTGAGAAACCTCTGTCACATCTCCCCTCAGGTGCCGCTTGCTGGGCTGCATGTACTTAACTGGAAAGCCATTTCAAACCACAGATCATCACTGCTAGTCTCCTCCAAACCTTTTCCAGCTCTGCCGTGACCGTTTTGAGATGATGAGACCAGAGCTCCAGCAGTATTCAAGGCACAGATGCACCATGGATTTATAGACCGGTGTAAAATTTGTTTTCCTCTCCATTGCTCTCCTAACAGATCCTGACATTTGACTCCCTCATCCCTGGGCTCTCAGCCTGGGGAAAATGATGGCCAAAACCTTTCCATGATGATGGACAAGAAAGAAATGATTGACTGCAACTGCATGGTTGTGCTGTTTGGGAAAAACAAAACAAAACAAAAGCAAAACAAAACAAAAACCAAACCAAAACAAAAACAAAACAAAAAATCCAACTCGGAATAACAGTAGTGGATGTTAAATCCCGAGATGATACAAAATTCACTCTCAGGCAGCTTGACCTAAATTCCTATGGGCGAAGAGGAAGCCACATATTTGGAGCATTTGAAAGAAAACTAGACAAATGCCCATAAATTATCCTATGGGGGACATTCCTACTCTCTCTTGGAAGATGGATTAGGCAGATGACCTACTAAATATTTTTTTTTCCTTCTTTCACTAATTCCTACGATGTCATGAGTGTGCGTGTTTTACCCTTTCTTAAATCATAATCTGTTTGATCCAGCACCAGTCAAAGGTTTTGAAACACCCATTAAACCGCAAGAGGAAATCTCGAGCGGTTTGCTAATATCAACAGAAATCCAGATGGAATTACAATCATCTTTTATGTACATTTGAGGGCATATTATGTAATACTAGCCACGGATTTAGTTTAATGCACCACCACCTTCCAATAAGCTGCTGCCGACATTAATAGCGATTTGAAACCTCTGAAAAACTCTTTTGGCCTTCGACAGAATAATTTTAAAGCTCAGAGTCTGTGGGCAAGGGGCTTGGGATATTCGGAGTTTTATGGGAAAATGGGAAAAGTCTTATGGGAAAATGGGGGCAAGGGAGATCAAGGGTGGAAAAGACAGGGAAAAAGATTTAGAGAGAGGGGAAAGGGTCGGGGGATTTAAAAAAAAAAAAAAAGAAAGAAAAGGAAATTAGAAACGTGGTCAATCTGAGACAGCGGCAGAGGAGATAAGGTCGAGACTTCAAGCGAGGAGCAGGGAGCAAAAAAAATTCATGAGATGCATGAGATGTATTAAAAAGGATACGACGCTGCCCGCTGCAGCATCCTCCCGGGCCTTGGGGTTGTTCCCGAAAAGGCCGGGGCTGCTACCTGGTCCATACCGCACGCAACCCCCGCCGGTGCGCCACCTCCACCTCCACCCCGCCCCCACGGAGCCTCCGGCTCCGTGGGGGCGGGGGGGGCCCGCGCCGGCGCGGGGGGAGGAGCCAGCGGTGGTGGGCGGGGTCCAGGGTGGTCCAGCCCCGCCCCCCCCGTCGCCCCGCCCGGCGCGGGGGGGAGCGGGACGCGGTACCGGGCAGGGCAGGGCGGTGCGTCCCCGGCGGCAGCGGCCGAGGTTGACAGAGGCGGGTGGCTGCCGCGGTCCCCATGGAGCCCAGCTAGGGGACTGCCGCACCCTCCACCGGAGGTAGGTGCCGCCGAGCGGCTGCGCACCCACAGCCCCCCTGCGGGCGGAGCGGTGACAGGTTGGCCGGCGCGGCGGCGTTTTGCGGGAATCTCCCCTCCTTTCCCCCCCACCCCACTCCTTCCTTCCCACCCGCGACCGGGTTCTGCGGTACCGTGGGGAGGGCGGCGGCGCTTCCGCGGTTCCCCGCTTCGGCCCGTGACTATTGTTTCTGGTGGCGCCGAGCGGGCGTAGCGAGACCCCGGCGACGGCGGCGGCTTTGTGCGGGTTGTCCCGGCAGTGGGGCTGCGGCGGTGGTGGGGGGGGGCGCAGAGGACCGAGGCGGGGAGAGGGACGGGGCAAGACCGTGACCACACGGGCAGAAACAGCCTCCCCCGCCCCCCCCCTCTTCTTCTTCCTCCTCCTCTGCTGCTGCTGCCTGCGCAACTTCTCAAAAATCACGCCCGTGGGTGCGCGGGGAGGAGCGGCGTGTGCCGAGCCGAGGCATCGCCCCCCCCCGACCCCCATCCCTGCGCGGCTCGTGGGTGCTGCCCCACGGGGAAGCGAAACACGGCGGGTCACAGCGGCTTTAAGCACCCGCTCTAGAAGAAGTATATTAAAAATGTAGGGTGCGTTTCAAGATGGGCGGTAGCGGGGACGATTTGGGGTCCCTCTCGCAGCCGGTCACAAGCGAGGAGGAGGAGGAGGGAGGATTTACCCTTCCGAAGTTGAGGCAGAAAATTCCTGCCGCTGTCGCCCGGCGAAGGGAGCCAGGAGAATGAAGTGTCACCTGCATCCCCCTTAATGGCTTTTTCTGGATGAGGCTGTCGCGGGGCGTGGGTCATCTGCGTTCCGGGCGTGCGTGGCAGTGGGTGCCTCGGTGAAGTGTCGTGCCAGAGAAGTTCTGCATCCCTGCAGGGAGATGCTGCAGGGTGCGAGAGCCCTGTGCAGCAGTTGCAGGGCAGTTGTTTGCCTTGCCTCATTTTTCTTTTTTTTAGAGATTGGTTTGGCTTTGATTGTTGATGTTAGTTTTCTCGCATGCCATTCTCCATCAGAAGTCTTTTTAAAAAGATAATGCTTAAAATTCAGGATTCAAAATATAGATAGTCTAGTGGGGATGTATTGTTAAAGAGGAAAGAGTATTTGGTTGTCCATTAATTCTTCAGGTGTTTTCCGTTTAAACTTGATGAGGAAATATTTTTTCTAAGTAACCTTTCATGTCATTTTTCACTAGCAAATTGGTTTAACGTTTAAAGTAAAGATTTCATCACAAACATGGTACTGATTGGAGTGTTTCAGGCACAACTCTAGTATAGGATGGAAAATCAGCCCACTTCCATTTTTTTTAATATGTAAATTTGGAAAAGCTTTTCCTTCCTTTTCATGACTGTGAGTGGCCCTGGTTAGTCGGATGTAGCTCCAGTGACTAGTCCAGGGGGCTGCTGGTAGCCTGCATGTTTTCTTGCACAGCTCTGTTAGAGCAGCCTGTTCAGTTAATGCTCCCTCACTATTTTGTCCTTGGCATCTCTAATGAATTTTGTAGCATTTCTGTGATAAGCTCCAATGGGACTCTTGTGGAGATGCCGAAATCTCTTTCACCTTAAGAGATAACTGAAGCCCTATTTTGAGAGTGGATACCTGCTTGGATCAGCTCAAGAGTGATGCTGTGTTTCTGTCTATACATTCAATTTTGGAGGTGCTCCAGTAGCCAGAGCTGTCCAAGTCAGACTGGGAATCACCTCAGTGATGGATTTTGCAGGGTCCTGATGTCTTCCTACCAAAAATGCAAGTGATAAGCTTTTGCAACGCGTGTGGATGGCGTTGCAAGTGTGGGCTGGAGGACGGAGCTAGTCATGTAGCGGGCATGATGTGTGCGATGAGCAGGTCATGCTGAACACGCTACAACTTTGGGAAGCTGATGTTTGCTGTGCAGAGCCTGCAGCGGTGTGAATTACAGGGAAAAAATGCATTTGCATGTAACAAAGGCAGCTGGCTCATCTCCTGCATGAGGAACTAATTTTTTTTTCTTTTTTTTTTTTAGAAAATAAAAATCTGGCTCCCGTTTCTGCCTCTGCCACAAATTGCCGGTGTAGCTTTGGGCAAATCATTTAATGTTTCCGTGCCCCTACTCTCCTCTTCTTTTGCCCCTGACCCACCAAGGGCTTGCCCATACTGTGCTGTCAGTTCAGACCCTCACTCACACCCTTAACCTTCCCCACCTGCCTTGCGCACATCAGCCTGAATCCCACCATAGGTGGTACCTCACCGCTGCGAGGGGCTGCGGGTTTACGCTCAAATGCTGCTGCCTGAGCCAATAATACAGACATAGCAGGCTCTCACCACGATTCATCGGTCTCTAATCCTCTATCCCTCTTCTAATCCAGTCATTCTCTGCCGCTAATCAAATCGCCCGGCATCGCTCAAGCGGTGCTTGGCTGTACGCTCGCCCTCGTGTCGGCCGGCCGGCGTCAGGGCAGGGAAGTGGTGGCAGCAAAGACGAGCTCAGTATTGCCCGGGACAGAGACCGCCTGTCACTTGAGGTTTGTGGCATGAGAGAGAGAGAAAGCCCGGCGTGATTTAGAAATACAAATCATAGCTAGAGGGTAAATCGCAACAACATCACAGGAAAATGGCCAGAAAATGGCACCTCGGGCATTCCTGCGCAGCCAGCTGTGTGCACGTTGGGAGGGAACGGAGGTAGAAGGGTACAGCTCCCTCGGCGTAACAACAGCATTCTTATTTTAGCATGGAAGACAGCCAAAGATAAGGAGTGGTTGTCATCCGGCTGCTTGGAGGATTGAAAAAAAAAAGAAAAAAGAAAAAGAAAACCTGTGTGGAAATAGAAATATTTTGATGTAGGTACTAAAGGGGGGAAAAAAAAAGGCAGATAACCTTGCAAGTGATGGACTAGCCACATAAAGCTGGCAGTACAAGATTTTTCCCATAAAATCCAGAATGGTCCTAATTAAGCCCAGACCCTGTTAAATGACACATGGCTTTATTTATTTCAGATGTTTCTAGGTCCTAGAGATGGGGCCAAATGTGAAGAGTTTGATGTGGCAGATAGTTTAACCCCAATTACTTCTACATAAATCACATGATTGTTACAGGAGCCGAGTACCTCTGATGGGTGTCCCAGAGCTACAGATTAAAAATATATAGATATTAAAAAACAAACAAACAAACAAACCCCAAAAAACCAAAACAAAATAGGAAAAATCTGTGGCAGTGCAGGCGAGGGTTTAGGGGAGAGGGGTGGCCATCCTCTCTGTGGGCAGGAGGATGGGGATGCAGGAGCCGTGGCGGCACAGTGTGCCCACCGGTCTGTGTGCACAGGCGGCTGAAATGGTGGCTTTGTAGAGCGGGCAGCTGGAGAAAGGGAAGCAAAATGGGAGCCAACAAATATTCTCGTTATGAAACTGGGATGGATAGATGATTTATGTGGGTTCTTGACTTTTTTCTTTTTTTTTTTAAATATTATATTTTGAGCGGAAGGGATCGGTTGGCAGTATGTTGTTCTAGCCACGAATGGCTTTGTTTTGAGATCAGGCTGCGTTGGGTTACACTTCCAGAAACAGCATCTATAGAAAAACAGTACAGTAAAACGCTTTGCAGCGTTGCTTGGGTTTCATAGGCTGTCTTCAGGAAGAAGTAGTTTTCTTTTTTTTTTTTTTGTTTCCAAAGCCCTAAGCCTAAACTCTCCCAGCAGACTCTAGATTTTGAAAAGGCAGTGGCTGTATGAGAGGTCTTAGGCTCCAGAGGATCATTATTAACCTGTCTTGGTTCTCCTCGGGAATTTCTGTCCCTGGGTTTGCAATATTGCCCTTCCCAGGGCACTGAGCAGCTCTGTAAACAGGCCACTCTGTGGAGGAGCTGCTCTGCTGGGTGATTTGATGTTCCTTCTTAGTTTTGGCTTTCCTTTTTTCTTATGTATAGATATATATATCTATAGAGATATTTTTTTTTCCCCCAACAGGTGTATTCATTCTATCCTTTAACATGCAGAGCTGTGGTGGGCTTGAGTCTGGGGGGTCACGTCTGTGGAATTTTGCCAGTCCCATGGGTGGCCGGGTGTCCTGGGGGACCCTTGTGGCAGCTGCCGCTCCACACTCAGATGCTGGTTTTGGGTGCAAGTGACTGGATTCCTCTGAGCTGGAGCTCTGTCCAGTACCCTTTTAGTTTTGCTAGTTGATAGGGTATGTAGTTGTTTGGAAACGCTTCTTTGTGGTGTCAGATGTGGGACTAAATATACTCAAGAATTAACCAAAGAGCCTGTGACAGGTTTCCTGTCCCCTTCAGCCTCCTCATTAAAAAAAACGTCCTTCAGCTTAGTGGCTTCGAGGTCCCTGTATTGCTTGTGTTACCCTTAAAGCGGGTAGAGAGCAGCAGCCATGGTAGGCAGAAGGAAGGTGGCTGCTATTGGCTTGAAGAGCAAGCTGGACTTGGGTTTGGGTTCCCCACCATCTCTCCCATGGCAGGCACAAAGATCTCAGAACAAGCCCCAGGACTGACCACATCTATAAATGTCTTATCTTGTTATCTTTGAGCCAGTGATTGGGGGTGAGCTCTGACAGACAAGAGAAGTGAAGGAAGTTTGCTGTGACACCTCACTGAGCTTCACTGGGGCTGCTGAGGGCAGTCACCCCCATGAACATCCCAGCCAGTAGCTCCAAATTCAGTTGGTCGAGCCAGTTCAGAGGAGCAATATCTCCTCCAGCATCTGCATGTGTTTCAACCTTTTAATTATTTCTTTGCTTTAATTGTGGGATGGAAACAAAGACCTGGAACAAGTGCAGTGGCCACTGGGAGGGCCAAGAGGACAACGGCTCCAGCAGACAGCAAGTTCCTCATGGCAAAGCCAGGTTATTTGGAGGAGTGCAGGTCTTGCATTCGAGTGAAAAATAATTCATTAATGGCCAGAGAATAATCACTTTACTCCGAAAAGCCTCTCCAGCTGCATTGCACCAACTGTTCTTTTTCAGCCTCTGAATCCTTAATGACAGTAGCAGCTAATTTCTTTTTCTGTGTTTTTCTAGCTGCAGTGTCCTATTTTCTCTGAGTTTATTGAGGAAATAATAGAAGTAATTACAGAGCTACTTGTCACCTTTCAGAGAAGAAAACTCCTTGGTTGAAGGGCCAAGTTAGTTACTTGGTGACCGACTCAGACAATAGAAACTTTTTGTAGCTCATCAGTTATTCATCTCTGCTTAGTGAATCAACTAATTAGCTGGAGGAGTGTTACTTTTAGTCCATGAATATCTGAACATGGTGAATAACACCAGTCACAAACAGTACGACAATGGCACATGTGCATTCTGTTGCAGGCAAGCAAAAATGCCAAAATATGGGATCAGGAATGGCAAAGTGAGATACATATATTAATTTTTTTTTTTAATTAGTTGTCTTTGAAAACTTATGTGACAATTCTGCACAAAAAGATCCTTGTCTTAAAAGAGTAATTAGATGGTTCTTTGGTTAAAGAAAAGACATGGAAGAGCATTGAACTAGATGATGCAGAAGGGGAGATGAGGAGAATGGAAGACGTGGAAAACTAAAGTGAAGTGTGAAGTATTTTTGTGTGTGTATGATATGCCCCACAGAAAGGTGGGGGAAGAAGGCTGCTGCCTGGTGCTGCCTTAGGCCTCACTCTCCAGGCTGTGGCCTGGGGGAGAGTTTTCCCCAAGCTCTGTGGTTCAGAGGGCTCCACCCAGAAAATTAGTGGAGACATGAGTCCGTAGCTCCAGAGGGTCTCCTGGTTTGACAGCAAAGGGTCCCTTTGGCATAGAATACTGGAGAGAGCATGTAGTGTGTAGGTATAAATAATTATATATATATATATACATGTATATACAGAGACAGGCACATGCAGGCATGCTTGTACAAATGTATCCTAGAAGAAGGAGGGCACATAAAGCCTTCTTGTAGCTGTGACTTGCACTTGATTCATCTCTGGATGGGATTACCTCTCACCATTTCGCTACAGGAGGACATATGTATAGTTAGGATGGATTCACAAGGCTTCTGTGATGGAAGAAGCTGGGCTCTGTGTTACCACTCTTCCGCGTTGTACATGCAGGATACGTGAAAGGGTGGTGTTCTCTGGTGGGACTGGTGGTGCCAAGCTCAGTGTGTCACCTCTCCCCCCACCATTGCATCTAAACAGGTGTTTGGTTTGCAGGAGACTGTTTGGCCACACTCCAATTGTGCTGGAACCAAAGTAATGTTGGTAGGTGGAAGCAAGCAGTTGCAACTCATTGAAGGAATGCATCTGCCTTTGGTTTGGTTTGGGTTTGGCATTCAGGTCCTTGTGTGGTGGGTTTTTTTTTCTGCTTTTTTTTTTTTGTGTGTGCGTGTGTTGTTGTTTTGAGGGAGTTTGTTTGTTTTGATGCTCAGGTAGTAGCTTTCCCATATGTGTTTAGCCATGAAACCCTCACTTGTCTTTTAGGACACATCCTGGCTGTCACCATAGCTTTCTCTCTTCTAAAGGAGATTATTCAATTGACGGGCCTAGGCCTGGATGCCATCAGATACTACAGAGAAGAAAGTGAAAGCAACGTATGGCTGTGTGCCATGGATCCCCACGTTCACAGCATGTAACTGCAGAGCTGTGCAGTGACCATCCCACAGAATCACAGGATGGTTGGGGTTGAAAGGGACCTCTGGAGATCATCTAGTTAAAGCTACCTCCTAAAGCAGGTTCACCAGAGCAGATCGCACAGGAACATGTCCAGGCGAGTTCTGAATGTCTCCAGAGAAGAAGACTCCACACCATCTCTGGGCAGCCTGTTCCAGTGCTCTGTTACCCTCAAAGTAAAGAAGTTTCTCCTCATACTCAGGTGGAACCTCCTGTGCTTCAGTCTGTGCGTGTTGCCCCTCATCCTGTCATTGGGCACCACTGAATGGAGTATGGTCTCATCCTCTTGACACCCACTCTTGAGATATTTATAAGCATTGATGAGATCCACTCTCAGCCTTCTCTGCTCCAGGCTGAACAGACCCAGCTCTCTCAGTTTCTCTTCATAGGAAAGGTGCTCCAGACCCCTAATCATCTTCATAGCCTGCTGCTGGACTCCCTCCAGTAATTGCTTGTCCTTAAACTGGGGAGACCAGAATTGGACACAGTACTTCAGATTTGGCCTCACCAGGGCAGAGTAGAGGAGGAGGATAAACTCCCTCAACCTGCTGGTCACACTTTTCCTAATGCACCACAGTATACCGTTGGCCTTCTTGGCCGCAAGGGCACGTTGCTGGCTCATGGTCAACCTGTTCTCAACCAGGACTCCCAGGTCCCTCTCCGCAATGCAGCTTTCCAGCAGGTGATCCCCTAACCTGTACTGCTGCCTGGGATTATTCCTCCCCAGATGCAAGACCCTACACTTGCCCTTGTTGAATTTCATCACGTTCTTCCCTGCCCAGTCCTCCATCCTGTCCAGGTCTTGCTGAATGGCAGCACAGCCTTCTGGTGTATCAACCTTTCCTCCCAGTTTCATGTCATCAGCAAACTTGCTGAGGGTGCACTCGGTCTCTTCATCCAGGTATTGGTGAACAGGTTGAACAAAACTGGACTTAGTAATGACTCCTGGGGAACTTCACTAACTACAGGCCTCCAAACAGGCTCTGCACCATTGATCACAACCCTCTGAGCTCTGCCAGCCAGCCAGTTCATGATCCCTCTCACCATGCATTCATCCAGCCCGTACTTCCTGAGCTTGTCTGTGAGGAGGTTGTGAGAGACGGTGTCAAAAGCCTTGCTGAAGTCAAGGTAGACAATGTCCACTGCTCTTCCCTTGTCTACCCAGCCAGTCATGTCAGCATAGAGGGCTATCACATTGGTCCCCCAGAGTACAGCCTCCACTTGAAACGGTTAAGTCAAAAGAAGAGGTGGACGCCATTGATCGTGAACAGGCTCCAGACATCTTAGATTTGCTTTGGTTATTGCAGAGGCTGGTGAACACTCTCACTTCTCATTTGCTTTCCAGTGGGACTGAAGAGCTCTTTCCTTTGAAGCATAAAGGCCCAAATATTTTGGGACCTGCTGCTTCTGAAACAAGTTTCATTGAGAAGAGGTGCCACTGCATTTCCAAGGAGCTGAAGTTCTCAAGCTAGCAACCTTTTATTTTTAAAAAGGAAGTAGGTGTTTTTATTAGAGTTTCCTGTTTTGAACTCTTTGGTTAAAGGGTATGAAGTGGTCGGAGGTGAAAGAGTTACCATTTAGGTCAAGGTTGTCTTTTTGTATTTTCATTTGTGTACACAGTGCACAGATATGAATTATTTTCATATTTATATTATGTTTTTTATTTGTGTAATTTTTTCCGGTTTTATTTAAGGCTGCTACTTGAAGGAAGACTGAATAAGGTTTCCTGTCAGGAATGGTTTAGATATATCTGGTCCTGCCTGGGGCAGAGGAATGGGTTGGGCGACTTCTCAAGGTCCTTTTCAAGACCTTTTCTGTGGTTTTAGGCAGTTACCCAGCAAAATAAATTTGTAGTAGGTTGTGCTGGTTATGCTGATAGGGTTTTGCTATAGCATTTATCGTGGATATTTGTTTGAAAAGGAAATAATAGCTAATTGTGGCATAGTTACTGGTGGTGCTTTGGACAAACATTTCTTAAAATTAAAGAGGAAAACAACTGATGTTACATTTTTAGACTAGCATCGTGTTATGGCTGTGATTAATTTTTCCAGGAGCTTTGTGTTTTTTATATCTGCGTAAGTGTATTAACATTTTAAAAGGTCAAAGGTAAGCTCTAAAATGGATGCCAAATTAAGATGGATGGGAGGAAAATGACATTTACTTCTTGTTACTGCACATTGTTTGAATTTGACCAAAGGCAAAACCAAAACAAAGAACAGCCCCCACCCCTTACACACATATGAATGCATGCATATGTGCATTAACAGACAGCCATGTTCCCAACACCTGCCTTCACTGCACACCTGGTCCAGGAAAACCTTATTCATCTAGGCAAATCATCATCCTAACAAAATCAGTAGTCTGATGTCTTCATTTCCAGACAGCTTAAGTATCCCTTTGCAAAACATCTCGTTTAACTAGTGTGAGTGGACTCTGTAAATAAAAGTAGCTAAAATATTTATATTAGGAAAATATGTCTAATGGGAACCATAACCACGTTATCATTTCCTGCCCTTGCTGGGTTTGAGATGATGACTTCATCAGGGAAGGGACTGTACCCTCATCCCTGTTCATGCGGTTCCTGGCACATCAAGTCCTTCTGAAAACAGAAGATAAAGTGTGGTGGGAACGATGCCTTTGCTTGTAGTGGGAAGGGTGGCCAGTCCCAGATGAAAGCAAGGCTTTAGCAGAGCTGCTCTGTGAACATACCAGTGTACAACAACTTTGGTTTTGGAGAAAGCAGCAAAGCTTGAGAGAAGGACTGAATCTGATTTATGTCCTTGGTTTCCACTTTTCCCCTGAAGCAACAATGGGGAACTAGGCCAGCGATGTCCACCCTATGCCTCGGGAATCATAGCCACTGTCTCCTTTGAGGGACCCGGAGCCTGTCTTTGTGGATGTTGTTTCACAAGACAGATTCACTCCCATTGCTTTATGACACTTACTAATCCAAGTTTTGTTAGGAAAAAATGGGATAAAAAAAAAAATTCTTCAAGTCCTCCTTCCCAGTGGTGTTTGGTGGTTCATCAGAGACGATTCAGGATGCCTCCTGCAGCAGCCTCCAGCTGCCCTAGACCCCTGCTGCACCACAAAGCACATCCTGACCTCGGGCAGACCACAGAGGCTGTGCCGGGGTCCATTCTGACTTTTTGTTATTTTTTTAATAGACAATTGTAAATTGTTACAGCTGTAGAAGATCCAAGCTGGTCACTTCATCCAGACCTGGGAGCTCAGTACAGTTCCTCAGGTCTGTGGACAGTTTTAGCCTCTTCCTTGAGGCATGCATGCACCTCCTTCCCACCTGAAACTCAACTGAAGTGTTCCCTGAAGCCCAGGAGAAGGAAGACATTTTGGTGCAGGCAGCTGAACCCTCTCTCGCAGGGACAGAGGCAGCCCTGCCTCTGAGAGAGGAGGGAGCATCCTGTGGTGCCTGGGGTACTGGCATCACGTTTCCCCTGAGGCTTCACCAACCCTGTTCTTCTGCAGCCTGATCACTTTGGATTTGGTCTTTTTTTTTCTTGTTTTTAATGTTTTCACTAACTTTCCTGAGATGAGAACTGTCTCTTCCCAAAACCAGGAGCCAAATACCGACCTCATCGCCTATCAGTTCAAAATAGCATGGGTGTAAGAGGGGTGCAGCTTCAGCCTGGTATCATGATAACCAAGCAAAGGTAATGCTGCTGTTCCCATAGCTGTGCCTCCCCAGCACGCTTGGGCAGGCAACATGCCAGCCCTGCGCGACAGCGGAGAGCTCTAAGATCCCCCTCAAGCTCCCAGGACTGTGGGCTGCCCAAAATACAGCCCCACAGTGGCTTCCTCGAGGGAGAAAGCTGCTGTGCTCAACCCCTGCCCTATGCAAGGGCCCAAGATGTGCCCAAGGTTAGAATAAGGGGATGGTCAAATCCTTCCCTCCTTCCACTCAAAAGCAGCAAGCTCTCCTAAGCATCCCTTTCTGGGTCCTGAAAATGTGTGCCTGACAAAAAAAGAAAAAAAAAAGGGGGGGGGGGGGGAGGGAAAAATGTCAAATGCTCAAATGCTTTGTTCCAATGTGAAAATGTATTTTTCATTTCAAACTGAATGGGTTCTTTCAAGGCTTCACTGCCCTCCAAGTGGAACAAACAAAACAGTTTTATTTTTTCATTTTACCAAAAGAGAAAAATTCAGTTCTTAAATTGCTCAGCCCAAACATTTCTTTTTAATTTTTTTCCCCCCCTCAGCCTGGCCACCATAGCAAACAATTTCATTATTTGCATAGCTCTAATTGCAGTGATTAAACAAACACAGCAAATGCTGACCCTTCACAGAGCCTCAGTTGCAACCCCACAGCCAACTCGGTCTGTATTTTGTCAGTGAAAAGGGAGATCGGAGCGGCTTTGTGCTGAAGTGAAAAGAAATTATTGACTTCTTTTCTATTTATTTTTTTTTTTTAAACTGATACGCTGTCAGTTTAGAGCAAGAATAATTTTACCTGTTCTCTTGCTGGCAAGCTGAGAGGTATCACCAAAATTGTGAACCTGGTGCAGTTTCAAAAGCATTTCGATTTTGAATGTCTTATTTTTAAGTTGCAGTCTCTGATGCTGTTATTAGAATCACGTGTAGGGTTGATATTCTGTTAGTGATACCAATAGTAACATAAAGGACTGAGAAACAAACATCTACATTTTTTTTTTTGTTGTTGTGAAGATGACAGGTACCCAAAGACAGGGTTAAGGAAGATTTCATCTGGCTGCAGTTCCATCAAATAGGAACAAATAATTTTTTGGACATTTTTTAATGACATTTATTTATAGCAGGTAGCACACAGGCGGCTGCTATTTCTCAGCGTGCTGGAAGAATGTTCTCCAGATGGTGCTTACTGTTTATGCTTTTATTCACTTCGCTTGAACACAGCAGCACTCTACACAAAACATGGAAAATTGGAAAATAAAAACAATTATGTTTTTACAAAGTGCCATGTGATTTGCTGAAATGTCTTAGCTGACTGATGAGCGATGCTTGGAGGCAGCGTGGGGGATCGCGCCTGTCACAAAAACCCTGTGCCCGAGTCCCAACATGGGTGACAGGAATCAGCCCAGTTTGAGAGGGACTCGCCTTTCCCTCCTCAAAAACTGGGTTTCAGCAGGACTGCTAATCCTGCCCTCCTGTCTGTGCCTCTTCTGCCTCCCCTTTTCCCCACAGAGGTTTGAGTACATGTAGAAAAGGGGTTATAATGGCAATATTTTTGTCGGGTTTTCTGTGGCTGTGCTGCCCCAAGGTGGGAGAGACACGAGACAAAGCATTTCGTAGGCCTCACCTGTGCCATCGCCTTTCCTTCGACTTCTAATCGCAGTGAAAAATGAAATATTAGGGCCTTTGGCTGGTCCAGGTGAAAGCAATAGCAAAAGTCAAGACTGGTATCCAAAGGGACTGGCATGGTCCATGATTTTTGATCATTACAGTGGTGGAAATACGTATCCAAATGGTGGGCACACTATTGTAGGCTTTTGTTAGGCAGCTTCTGAAGGACAACTCACACAAAATATTTCAAGCTCTAAATAAAAGACTGTAATCTAAAGAACTTTTTTCAATAACAATACATGGGAAAATTTTGAAATTAATTCTTTCAATTTAATTTTAAAAAAAAGGCAATTATCAAAATGGATACCAACAAGTGGGAAATAAACTATTTTTAATTTTTGAAATATATTTATTATATATACACACACATATCTATTTAAAAAAAAATATATTTCTGGCTCCTACTAAAAAAAAAAAAAAAGAGAAAACAACAAACCCACAGCACTTGAGGACAATTTTTCAAATAGCAAAAACCGTATCAAGTTTAAACTTTCAAATGGAACACGATAATTATTTCTTTGTAAACCCAAGCCTTCAGATTCCTTTAAAATCTAGTTTAAAGCCAACAATACTTGTAGTGAAATTAAATTTCAAGAAATTAATGTATAAACAGTTGTTCAACCAGTTTGGGGGATTTCTTCACTAAATGGGCAGCGCTGCACAGTGCTTCAGTTTCTCTCCCTTGCCCATGACCCAAGAGACAGCCCCTTTTCTAAGCAGAATTCTTGCTACATCAGCTCCATGCTGTTTATCTCTCGTTGCTCCCTTGGCAGTTATTATTTCTTAATGTGTTAATTGTAGTTCCTGGACCCTTGTGTGTGAGCGTGTGTAATGTTCACGGTAATGATGCCGACACGTTCTCTAGTTCCTGGAATTGCAGAGAGAAAATCTTACATACAATCTGGGCACAGAGCATCCAGTAAGAGAAACCAATTACAAGAATTCAAATAGCATAAAAAGAATAAAGTGCATAACTGGGGAGAGTAGACACTGGGTTGAGGTGGGTTTTTTTTTTTTGCATATTCATTTATGATTCCTTCGATCGCTCTTGCTTTGTGTGATATATATATTTTTTAATTAAATCTTGAATTATGTCACTTGCTTTCCACCTTTTAGCAGTATTTCACAGTAAATTCATTCCTAATAGCAAGTAGTCAGGGGTAAGGAATGGCTTTGCTGAATGATGAGGACTGTTAATTATTAAAAAGAAACCTATGGATTTAAAACAAATTAGACCTCATTAAGCCTAGGTCTGTTTCCACACAGACTAGCTGACATGAAAAAGCCCATCTACGAGCACGGAAAATTGCACTTTTCAGCTGACGTCCCCAGCAGAGATGCGCCTGGGCTGGCACGGACGGCATTCACTCTTCTGGTTTGTATCAGAGATCCCCAGTCTCCAATCTCAATGCAAAGCCTGTGGCTTTCCTGGATCTTTCTCATTTTTCTTCCATCTCTCCTGTCACTCGCAGCCACCCCCTGTGGTGCCACCCGGGCCCACATGCACGTGGGAGTCCCACCTCGCTGGGGGAGGTGGCTGCTGGCCACCAGCGGCCGGTGTCCACCTGGACGGATGGGTGGATGGATGGGATGGATAGGCAACCCAGCTCCTGGATGCTAAGCCCAGCCAAACTGATGGGCTCCTCCGGGCTTAGCGAAAGAGGAAATATAGGAAAACTCCTTTTCTCTTCCTTTATTTTTTGAGAGGAGGGAGATCTTTGAATGCTACCGTGGGGCTATTGCCATGGCCGGGCTGACAAACTCTGTAGGATAGATCTACTTATTTACAGAGATGGGATTTTTTTCATTTGCTTGTGTTGTTTTTTGTTTTTGTTATCCAAACTTGGCTGACTCTTAAGTTGTTTGTATTCAGAGGCTTTCTTCACAGAAAATCTAAAGGTCTGCAGTGATTATTGGAGACCATACACTCAAAGCTATGAAGCTGTGGCATGTTTTAACCTGCTTTTCTGAAATTTTTTTGAGGCAATGAATGAGTGCATCTGCCGGAGAATCCTAATAAGGAGAGTGAAAGGTGGCCTATAATGAGCATTTTAATTGTACATTCGCAGGGATGCCATGTATGGACTTTGCTGTCTGGCTGAGACATCCCCTAGATCTTCTCTGGCATTACAGGCAGTGACATACTCGTATAGGGAGAAGAAACGCCCATACTGCTGGCTGGAAATCAGCAATAACATTTTGACATCTGTGCAACAGTTTAAAATGAATTATTCAGCACATAGATCGTGCTGTTTGAGCAGCCAGCACATCTCTGCCCATTTACTACTGTCAGTCCGTGGTGGAGATATCAGTGATGCCAGTGGAACTGAGCACATGGACTGTGGGTAGGTTTTGGCCCATAGCCTTGAACAGCATTTGACAGCACCCCTGCAGAATATGATAGGAATAATCTGCTTTGCCACCAGCAAAAGACCGAAAGACAATGCCAGTCTGTTTCTTCTCTTAGAGTGCTTCAAACATGTGTGGAAAAAAGACCTTAAGAATTAAAGAAATCATTAATCGTTTGACTGTTGAAGTTGTGCTTTAAAGAGTGAAACTTGCATGTGATTTTGATGAAATCTCCAGAAGCCCTGAGCATCTGTTTGCCTACTGGGAGTAGACCCAGAGCACAAACTGGCAGCAGGTCCAGGCCAGTCTCCAGCTTCTGCCAAGTCAGAGGGTTAAAGTAAAGCAGTAGCTAATTCCTATCAGCAAACAAAATTAATGAGATTCACAATGTAAGCAGCATCAAGTTTGGGAAAAAAACAAGCCGAACTGCTGTAAGAATGAGCTTTGTGCTAACTGCAGATGGGGAAGTGGGAGGAAATGTAGATTAGCTAAACACCAGCAAAACCAGGTCTGCTCAAAGCAGGTATTCAGGAGAGAAGGTGGACATTTATCATGTATTTAGCTTCCTAATTCAGCAAGGTCATTTGAATTAAAGCAGTGTATGTGTAGTGAGAGTCTAACATCTGTTATTACATGGGACGCCTGTTCCCTGTGGCTGCAGATTGGATATAAATGCAGAACACAGTATGGAAATGTGCTGTACTATGGGTTATTGTTATTTCTTCACATTCCTTTATGGACTATGTTATAGCTGCCCTTGGATGCTTCTCTAGCAGGCAAAAATTTGGGAGTAGTTAAATAACACTGCAGTATGCAGCAGTATCACCTGCCCATAGTTGTCTGTGTTCTTTAAGTGGCCAACCAAAAATCCAGCCTGCCCCAATTCCAACCTGCTCTTCCATTTACATGTAGTGAATAATACCCCACAGTGGAAGCAGCCCAGTGCTGTACTTGGAAAGGCAAGACATATTATCTGGGTAACTATAAAACAAATGGCTAGTATACATGAAAGTTCTTGTGCAAGAAAACACCTCTATTGAGAAAAGACACTTAAGCACATAATGAAAGTTAAGCAAATCCTTATGTCTCACTGAAGTCGGTAGAATTTAAGCGTATAGTTAAAGCTTATGTGCAATAAGGGCATATGCTCTGATAATAACACTGTAGCCGTAAGATTTTTGAACCCCTGTGTGTATGTATAGCTTTATTTTCAGAGTCCCCAAGAGCTTTGCAGTTAGCAGAAAGACATGTAATCGTGATAAATACCATGCAGCTCCGGATACTCAGGTGCAGTGCTTCAGCGGGAGGTGGGACCTGGCTTCCTCAGCCGGTCCCTGACAAGAGCAGCTCTGCAGCTGATGCTGCTGCAGCTGCCTGCGAGCTGGAGTCTGTGTCCTTGGCACAGGCAGCACCACCACAGTGTGGGTACACGTGTGTGTATGGCGGTTTTGTAGCAGCTGAAAGTCCGTTCTGGCTTTTGTAGGGCTGCTGCTGTCACCAAAGTGTCTGAACCTCCCTGCTGCCTTTGATCTGTTCACCATCACTGCATGCCCCTGGGGCAGGAGGATATTATCACCTTTGGGCAGCGACTAAGAGGAGGCACAGAGAGATGCTGAGACCGATTTTGAAAGTTATTTTCATGTTATTCATGAGAAAGTTATTCTCATGCATATTTTCACATGCAGAGATGTCCCCACAGGCATTTTTCCAAACCTCCTGTCTGTGTAGTCTGGACTCTGCAGTTATAGGGCAGCTGTTGTGCAGGGGCACGAATGTGCATCTCCCCCATCCTGGAGCAAAGGGTCACACCTTGCTAGTGTAGGGGTGCGGTGGAGTGGGGAGGGGTGTGTGTGCAGAAGACCGAAAAAAAGAGGTGGAGGATAAATAGCCGAAGTAATATATGTTTGAGGGTGAAGAAAGCTACCTGGTTTTATTGCCACTTGATGGGAAGGCTGTGTGTAGCTTGTGAGCATCCATTAATTAGTGATGCAATTCCTCTGTGCTGGTATCAATAAAACCTTAATAAGTACATGATAGCAGCCTGCAATTGCTTGCTTTTTTCCACATCCCCTTGTGAGGAAGTGTGGATATCAGTGCAGCTGTGCACTGTATACATTGTATATGTGCTGTGGCTGCTTACATAAGACAGGGGCAGCAAACTCATTTAGCGGCTAGTTACCTCGCATGT
Source organism: Streptopelia decaocto (assembly GCF_964273445.1). Classification (NCBI taxonomy): domain Eukaryota; kingdom Metazoa; phylum Chordata; class Aves; order Columbiformes; family Columbidae; genus Streptopelia; species Streptopelia decaocto. Next base: position 105,022,864 of record NC_138663.1, read on the forward strand.
GATTTTTTTCTAAGCATTTATAGAAGGATCTTTGATACGCAGCACCCACTCACGTGCACAAAATAACTGACGTTGTTTTTCTTCCTTTTGCTGAGATGTGCTAATTCTTAAAATGGCTCCTGAGCAGGCACTCCTAGGTGCCTGTAGTGACTGCAGCCTGATGGGTTAGCAACAACAACAAAACCAGCTCTCCTTCATTTCCTTTATATGCACATAGTACAGCTTTCCAAACAGCGCATCAAACGCTGCCGGCTGGAAATTTCCAGGCCTGTTTCCTGCCTGGTGCATGCTCATAAAGGAAGATTGTCTGAACAGTCCATAGCTGCAGTACTGCAGAAAGTCAATAAAGAGCTGACCACCTCACCTCTATCAAAAGCAGTTGAGAAGCCTCGCCTCATCTGCCTTATTAAAACCACACTTGACTCCCGCAGAGAAATCTAGCTGGGAACCTGCAAGAGGAGGGATAAAAAAGAGGAGGCTGAAATTGCAGTGAGTATTCTACAGCAAGGACTTGCAGTAAGGTTAAAGAGTGCTTATTGTAAAATAAACCCAAAAGGCAGCTTCATTAAAGCAAGGAAAATGCCTGCATTTAATGCAATAAACTTCTGACTCTCCCACATACACTACAGCACAGAGATGAGATGATTAGTTGTTGCAGCAACGAGCAGATATAAGTAGCTCCCTAATGGGTTTGTATTTTGAATTCAAATATGTATATGCATGTGTATGTGTGTGTGTCTATGTACTTAATCTTTGCAAGAAAGGCATGATGTAGAAATAGATGTAAGAGGTAGAATTTATACTGCAAAATGTATTTTAGAATGTGTTTGAAAAGATGCTTTATTTTTTCTTTCCCTTATGTAAGAGTAATTGATTGAATGTTTGCCAAGCTTTCAGTAGTATCCATTTGGGAATGGATATCCACCTTCCCCAGGCCTCCCAGCTTTTTCTCACCTTAAGATGACAAAACAGAGAACTTTAACAGAAAGATCATTGCTTTAGCTTAATATTGTAAGATTTCAGAGATTGAATTTTCTGATAGTAATGAAATGAACCCTGAGTTGTGCCATGAATTTGATTGCAGTTAATTTGATTTTTTTAGATGCTCAACAAAGCTAGCCCATTAGCTTTAACCTCACATACTTTGGATTTGTACAAAGTGGTATTTTTTTATATATATGCATATACATAATATGAAAATCTCTCTCTGGTAATGCAGTTGTTTGTAACAATTACTGTCAATGAGCAGTGACTAACTATAGCACTGCTGGACGTGGTATCCGGTGTGTTGCTGACAAGTAATCCCACTACGTTTATTGCTTGGGTGGTATGGGGTTAGTTTTCCTTTTCACCAGGAAAAATACAGCTGAATATATCAAGCAGGACAGACATGTAAACTTCGTCCTGCAGCTTTTTCCAGTTCTCACTGATCTTAATGAGACTAGTCATATGAATAGGAGCGACTCTTGTCAGAAAGGATTTTTTTGCTGAAACTCAGCATTTTTATTTATTTGATCTGCCTCTACAGACTTCAGAGTGAAAGTGCTCCTCATGGTAGTATTTGCCAAGAGGCAACAACTGTGGAGTGGGGTGGTCCCAGTGTCTGCCCTTTTCTCTTTACACAGTTTATTCTTGGTCAGCAGTTAATAAGATGGTGGAACATGGCCTTTTATTTATTTTTATATATATATATATATATGTATATATAAGTAATAGCAGCTTCAGATAAGAAAGTATTTGGTGATGTCAGAAAACTAATAGCACAAGGTTACAGATAGCTGGGAATAGTGTTAAGGAGTTGATTGTGTGTGGGAAAAAAAGGAGGGAGATTCTGCAACTCGTAGGAGATTGGTCACTATGAGAAAAAAAAATAACAGGGCATGAGGTTTCCAGAACAAGGGAGAAATGAGACCAGGGAGGGGGAAGATGAATGGCGGGGGCACACAAGTTGGGAGTGATGCAGAAAGTTTTCCAGGCGATGGGCAAAGGTTGAGCTGCAAAGGAGATAACTGCCGTGAGCTGCTCCTGGGAGGTCCTGTAAGCGGGGGAGTGCGAAATCTCAACAGAAGTCAGGGGATATATGACTTAGAGACGTGTGGGAGGGAAAGTGCCCATAGATGGGAAGAGGGTTGGACACATGGCTGGAGACAAGGCGTTTTGTCTGGATCTGTGCCACCAAAGAACACGTCAGGCACTTGTGAAGCCAAGAGCCAGGCTGCCTTCCTCCAGCTCCAGCAAACCTTCTGGAAGGTCATCTCCTGGCCTCATTGCAGAGAGGCCCAGGATAGCTCTGCTCCTCACTTGGGATGCTTCTGCCTGTATCCCATGGAGGGCTCCTGACAGGCACAGCCAGCTGCCTACAGGAGCGAGACAAGGGCAAGTGCTGGTCCCCGCTTGTCTGCCCAAAGCATGAGTGCATCTAGCCTGGGGAAGAGCTGGGCACTCGTGCTGGCAGTGACCCAACAGGTCCCCAGGGTGAGGAGCTGAGTACCAGGGAGCACCACGGCAGGGAGCTGCCCTCCTCTGGAAGGATGCTCATGTGCCCACGCCTCTGTAGCATCTTCTCAGGCCCTACTGAGCCAGAGTCCAGGTGTCTGCCTTGCCTACTACAAGGCAAGGAGAGGTTTTGTTACTCCTGATTTACTATTTTGTGGGCTTTGGGTTTGTTTTTTTAATTCTTCTCTTTCCCTCATACTGCTTTTGGTGGACCAGTCTGAAGGCAAGGTGCCCAGTTATTTTGGCAGGCATTGGGCAAACCCATTCAGCAGCAGAGGAAGGGCAGAAAAACATTGGCTAGAAAGCACTGACCTTCTCTCCAAGGAGTCTTGTAGTGCCAAATTTAGCACTAAAAATTGCGAGGGGGGGGACAGAAACCACATCTCCCTCTTCAGAGGATGCTGAAACACAGTGCCCTGAAAATGCTCGGGCAACGGAGACCATTAATACACATTCCTGGTGTGGGGCTGTGATACTGACCATTTTGCCCCATGGTGGACAGTGCTTGCTCTTCCATGGCAATCTGTGTCCATAGGCTCTTTGCTGCCAGCCCATATGGGGCGCAGCGGAGACATGGGGTGAGCTGCCTCGCTGCAGGACCTGCTGCTGCAGGAGCTGGGTCTGCCCCTGTGTGCTCCCCAGGGAGCTGCTCCTTTCCCCACCACCTAGGCTGGGAACAGTGCAGATCCTTGCCCAAAACAATGATACGGCTTCCATACTGCCACAAAGTTAGACTAATTTGGAGCAGTTAGACTAATTTGGAGGCAGTGCGTCTGATGTTTCGCAGCCCAGTGCTAGCTAGAAAGGAAACAATTTTACACATCAGCAATTTCTTATGATTAATAGTATTATCCTGCCTTAATTGAAAAATGGGTTGGTGCCCTTAAGAAAAAACTAGGCTGCAGGAATTAGTATCTAACCTCCTTATGATGAATATGTATTTTTACATGCTGTATATTACTGTCAGTGCTTTTAGAAATAATAGTGCTGTGTATTGTAATAAAAAATTGTCTCGTATTGTTTGTAGTTGCGTGGCACCATTCTGTCTGGCTGACTTGGCTGTAAGAGCTTGAATGCTTGGGAAGAAGCGGTGTGAGGATGCCGAAATCCTTTTAAAGGGAATTTATGTACCAACAGGAGGATGATGTGTAGGCTCCAAGCTCTGCTATCAGTTGTTATTGCTGAGAGACACTCGCAAGAAGTCAATGCCAGACAGAGCATTAGCGATTGCCGGCCTTGGTGCCTTTGTGGGAAGTTGGTCATAAAGTCGTCGGAGGCTCCTGTTTGTGGGACTTTCAAACATCAGTGAATTATTTTACGTAGTAGGGCAGTTGTCGTTGGGGTGGGTTTATGCAAAGGTCTGTGTGAACCACTTTCTCTAGCCAAACAAAGCTTGGGAAGGAGAGAGGGACGATGCCGGAGGACAGGGAGACGTGCCGGCAGCTGGGGTCTGCCGGGGTTTGCCAGGCAGTGTGTGGGAGTGAGGGGCTGTCACCTGCAACCGCGGGCGGTCCTGGAGACAGGGCAAGTCGTGGCTTCAAGGCATCGTGCTCCTTCCATGTGTCTGACCCTGGGACTTTGTCTCATGCAAAGCAGCCCAAGTAAGCTTGGCATAACGACAGTAGAACGTCTGAGGCCTTGATATAGACATTTGGGGACAAAACAAAGTCAATAAAATCCCTTTCAGCTATATTGTCCTGGCATCGTCTGTATCCCGCATGCTCCTTGGAGGACCATGGCTTCAGGGGCAGGCAGGGAGGGTGCCTCTGGTTCTTAGTGGAACCATGTACATGTGAAGGATGTGGATGTGACATGTTAAAAAGGACAAATGCCTTATTCCCCCAACCTAGAGCTCTTAAATGCTCTCATCTGGTTAAATATTGCTCACCCAGACATTTGGACATTGTGAATCAAATCTCCCTGGAAACATGCAGTGAAACACAGATGCCTGTGGGATCAGGGGTGCTTTCCTGTGCTCCCAGCCAGCGGAGTGTGAGGAGCCCCCCCTTTTCCTTCCCAGGAGAGGTGCGACATGCAAGTAGCAAGAGAGCTGCAGGAGCTGGGCCTTTCGGGGGAAGACAGCAAGAGGGTCCTGACTGGAAAAAAAATGATTTGGCAATGCCATCCTCCTTGGGGGGCAACCTGCCTGTGTTTTGGGGCTGGGGAGGGCGGAGGAGGGTCTGGAGAAGGAGCCAGGAGTGTCCCCAGATGGGGGGACATGCTGGCTCTGCGGGGGGACACGTGGGAGCGGCAACAGGGAGGATGTCTTTCCCCGCAGCCTCTTGGCCGTGGCCTTCCGGTCTGTGCCCACCCAGAGAGGACCCCAGGACCCTCCCCAACACCTCTGGGGAGGCAGCAGCAGGTGGGCTGGGGGTGCGGGCAGGGGCTGCTGGCATTTTCCTGCTGCTGTGCCACAGCCCTGATCCCTTGTTGCTGCCTGCGTAGACTGGCCTTGGTGTGCACCCTCCCACCCATTCTCCAGCGTCTCTAAATTTGTAGCAAAGGTCTTTTTAGCTACCTCTTCCTTTGTATTTCAGCCAGGGTCGCTATTAAAGCAGACAATGAGGAAGTCGGCATTAAAATGCTTCCTTCCATCCCTCTGTCCTTCCCCCCCCGCATCAGCCCCATCCTCCTCATCCCTGGAGGAAACGCTTGCCTCTGCCAAGATCCTGCCTCGCAAAAGTAAACAAAATGAAATTACAATAAAATGTTTTGATTTGCTGGGCCTGACATTCAGGAGCTGCACAACAGAGGCTTATGAAAAGGATCTTCTATAGATAGTCAGTGTGAGAAAAAAATAATCTCTCATTTCGGGTGTGTTTCAGATCCACGTGTCAGGGCAGTGTAGAAGGAGAACAGGGGATTTCTTTGCCAAACCTGAAGGTTCTTAGGAGGTTTATTTTGCATCATCTGTCAGCAGCTTTCCGCCTGGTATCTGCGGGTGACTGGCCTATTGCACAGTAAAGTCAATATTTGAGGCTCTGTCTCTGTGTGTGTGTACATGTGCTGTTGTTGCTTGATGTTTTCAGACTGCACTGAAAGCCCTGAGAAGGAAATAGATGAGCTGAAACTTGTTTCCTTCGGGGCTATTCCAAATAATTCAGAGGAAGGCCTAAATGGAGGTGTAATCCCTGGGAGATGAGCTTCCTTGGGCGCTTGCCAGTTTAGCAGGCTGGGTAATCTGCCCTGTCATCAAGATTTGCGGATTAGCTGTAGTGAAGCTAGTTGGCTTTGACATTTCATTAGGGAAGTTTTCTGTAGTTTTTCATCCCCGGTCTTTATGCTATAAAATATGGATGAGGTAGGCCTGTTATCCTTACGCCTTTTAACATTCGTGCAAGTCGACACTGGGACTGCAAACATCTCTTATCCGCAGAGGATTTTTTAAATCATTGCTTGTTTATGAAAGACTAACTGGGTCAAAGGCTAATTTTGGAAAGGATCTGCCTTCCTGATGCTAACCAATAAATTTTCATCTGGGTAACCTAAGTTACTGAACTGTTATCTCCTGAAGAAGGGATAAAAGCAAACACTGTTTATCCTATAATCTGCAAATATTTTGAAGAAGTGAACTGGAATATCAATAAACCTTATCACCAAGGTCTCTGAAGAGCTCTAAAGGACATTTATTTAGAAATCAAAACGTTAAATTTAGACACAAGAACTGTGGAGACAAGGAGGGAGTATGTACAAGTGACAGCATTGTAAATTGTCTCGGGGGTTCAAGGGACCAGGGAAGGACACTGTGTCCTGAAGTCACTCCTTCCCAGAGACGTCTTTGCTGATAAGAGCTGCTTGTTGTTCCTGCTGACAATGATCGAGGGGGACAAGGCAAAGGATCACCCTGTGGGCTCCTGTGGCGGCATGCAGAAATGGGGTATGGTCTGGTTTATTCATCACGGCTAGACATGCCCTCACTCTTCTGCCTGCCACAGTGGATGGCTGCATGTCCTTGGAGCTTCGCTTGCAATCTCCATAATCCTCTCCCGACCCTTTTCAGGTGTCCCCCCGGAGGCTTGCTGCTGCAGGGGCTGGGGGACATGAGTTGTGTGAGCCGGTGGTGAAGGACGTGCTGAGGGGCAGCTCACAGGCTGTGCCATGGATGAGTGCTGCTGGCTGCCTGGGCTGCTGCATCACTGCTTCTGTGGGTCTGTGTGCTGAAGGGCCGTCCCCATGGCTCTCGGTTCCCCTGGCGCTACGGAGCCTGTGAATTGTGTATGGCAGGACCTTGATTCTTTCATCCCCCTCAGGTGGCCATTCTGAAGTCTAAACTCAGTGCTATGGAAAGGAAGGGAAGAATGAGCAGGGCAGGTGAGACCCCACCTGAAGTCCCATGTCCAGCTCTGGAGCCCTCAGTACAGGAAAGACATGGACCTGTTGGAGAGGGGCCAGAGGAGGCCACAAAGATGATCAGAGGGCTGGAACAGCTCTGCTGTGAGGACAGGCTGAGAGAGTTGGGGTCGTTCAGCCTGGAGAAGAGAAGGCTCCAGGGAGACTTTATTGTGGCTTTTCAAGTATTTAAAAGGGGCCTATAAGAAAGATGGGGACAGACTTTTTAGCAGGGCCTGTTGCTGTAGGAGAAGGGGTAATGGTTTTAAACTAAAAGAGGAGAGATTCAGGCCAGACATGAGAAAGACATTTTTTACAATGAGGGTGGTGAGACACTGGCCCAGGTTGCCCAGAGAGGGGGTAGATGCCCCATCCCTGGAGACATTCCAGGCCAGGCTGAACAGGGCTCTGGGCAACCTGATCTAGTTGAAGATGTCCCTGCTCGTTGCAGGGTGGTTGGACTAGATGACCTTTGAAGGTCCCTTCCAACCCAAACTGTTCTATGGTTCTATGACTTTTGGGGATGGCCAAGAGGGATGCATGGTACAAGGTGTGCAAGGGGGACTGGTGGGACTCCAGGCCTCACCTTGCTGAGGGCCATCCTTGTTCTTCTCTGGCCATGCTGCCTCCTCCCCTCTGCCTCTCTGTCCTTCACTGGTGCCACCTTGCAGCCTTCACTTCCCTGCTGGCCTCCTGCCCTCTGGATGCCCTGGGTAGCAGTGCGTGGGCTCAGGTTCCTGAAATCTGCTTTAACACACTGCTATGTATTTCTGTTGCAAACCCATAACTGGAAAGGAGGGTTTAACTAAAAAATTATTTACCATGCTCTGCTCTGACTGAAAAATATAAATAGAGTTAACACAAATGTTGGACTGCATGTTTTAGGGCTTCAGTGATTTGTCGATCAATTATGTCATTGTTAACTGAAGGTGAAGTTACACCTTCGTAGATCTGGAATAACATGTGGTTTCACTGAGCCTGTATTGGTGCTTCTGCTTGAATTTATTTTAGTGAGAGTAGAGGGTACAATCAGCAGAAATGTCCTATGTGAAGGACTAGGCACCTTGCAACTGGGATAAAGCAGCGTTTCCTGTAGCATGTATTCCTGTGATCGAAAAGATGGAGAACTAGTAAGAATATAAACGTGGGGGTGTGTGCGCACATGTGGACACACACACACATGCTGTTCCTTTAGAAAGTAAATATCAATTTTGATTAACTGAATATTGATGTAGCAATTTAGAAATAGCTTTCCAAGAGAAGGTGTCTGCACTGTTATATTTACCAGCATAATGAAATCAGACAACTTTTAAATCCATAAATCACAGCACAGTATTTGCCATTCCAATTTATATGGCTGTACTGAGCAAGCAACACTATTCAAAGAATTTTATTAAATCAAAGTAGTAAAATTGAAAATCTGTATTGACTCTTCTTTGGCTGTTTCAGTTTTTTTACATTTTGGCCTGAGAATATATTTTTGTCTGTTTTTCTGACTCCAATTTATTTGCTTTCGTTACTTTATTTCTCGGATTGGAGGCTGTCTGTTAAATCACGGTAACCTTTTCTTGTAAAGCCTGGGACATTCTCCTTGGTGTTTAACAGCTGTGGTGTAACATACATCTTTGCTGTTGTGCTGATTTGAGAATTTCATGTGCGAAGTGGGTCTAAGCAGACCACAGGAGTTAGTGTCTTCAAGGCAATGATAAAAAATTTCTTACTGGCTTAGTAAATGACAACATGCATTTGAAGTTGTTTTTTAGTGATCTCAGGATTATTTTATTGCTTAAGAGTGGCTTCAGTGTAATATTCTTTCCTTCTAGAAGACAAAGCGCAAGGAGATTTGTACGTGGGAGTGACTGTAGGCAGAAAGTAGAATATTTTTCCTCAAGAGCCTTAAACATTGTCCTCAATGTATTTTCACTCAGCACAAACTCAGCTCTTGCAATTTTAGCTGACAACAGTTTTGCAGATCATACTGTAGAGGTGCCCTGAGACTCTGCTGCTGGGCAACCGCTTCCTTCAGACCTTCAATCCAGGGAGCCTATGGAGGTCTGAAAATGAGAGCATGGGTCTGCCCAGGGACACCTGTTTGCATGACCAGGCTTTCTGCAGTATGATCAAGACATCCCAATTCTTCTGCAGCTCTCAAAATTGTGGAAATAGATCACTTCCTCAGTTGTGGTCAGATGATTTTTTCATCTATCTTAGGCAACTGTTTTAGAAAGACAGTAGACATCTCTTAGTGAGTCTTATTTTTGCAAGCTAAGGGCATTGCACAAGCAGCTCTTTATCGTCACTGTTTTCTGTATCTTCCCTAACAAACTCAGTTTTCCACCCTGCAGATGTTCTCTGCAGCTTCGTTCATCTTATCCCTTGCGACAGCAGCTCTAGGTTTTTCTTCTTCATTCCTCTCTTCATCTTCCCTACAACAGTTGTACAATTTTTTTTTCTGTTTTTTTTTTTTTTAAATGCCCAGAGTTTTCTGTGTGTTGTACCCTACACTATCTCACTTTTTGCAGCAGCACCATGTGTGGCTCCAGAACTGGATCTCCCAGTCTCTCTGCTGGTGCCAGGTCTCCATGTGCTACCACTTCCTTCCATAGCAGCTACTCCTGGAAATAAATTATGAAGCGAGTCAGTGTAGTGGCCTCTCTTTGGAGGATGTGCGAAGGATGAGATGAATGGTGGTGTTCTGCTAGAAGGCGTTTGGTGACTGCTATCAAGTGATCCTTTGATCTGGAGACAACTCAGAGGTCCTTGCAGTTCTGCAGTACAGATGGCAGGAGCTTCACATCCTACCCTCCTCCCCTCTCTTTTTGCCCCTTGCTTCATTTTTTGGGGCATGCTCCTGGTGTCCACAGGACTGGTTTCTGAGCTGCTCGCGAAGTTATCTGCATTACTGGCATTGATCCAGTACAGCTCTCTGAAGCTGTTGCAACAAAAATCCCACCACGTTGCATGTAGGGCTTTCACAACCTGCAGGACCTGCATTAAGGCTAAATGCATTTTTCTGTAAGGGCCAGTGACAGACTTCCAAGGTGCTCGAGGAGAAAGCAGTCATGCCAGCATGCACAAACCCCAAGCCAACATTTAGTTACTTCTAGTAGCCATATTTTAAAGGAAAGGGGTTCCAGTGATCTCAGATCATACAAAGAATGACATGGCAACCTGATCTTTTAAATATGCTGAACAACACTTGGGTTCAGACACTTGTGCTCACTCATCAGAATGATGATCATCTCTGGCTTAAAAATAGCTCATTTTTCCTTTATTTATCCCCCAAATTTAATCTCTGATGAAAACCGTGCCTGTCACACGTTTGAAACAGATTTTCTTCACTGTGCGTATGGAGGAAGGTAAAGGAAGTGATAAATCTCTAAAAACAGTATGATAAAATAAGTCCTCTCTAACTAAGGGGCCAGATACCAAACTTTTTACTCCTTCAGGGTCTTGATCTGTGTCTGACCTCTCTGACTGTGAGACATCTTCTGCTGCAGCAGGGCTGAGAGTGCCAGAAGCTGCTTTCTTGCAATCAAACGGGAACCCCAAGGGCTGAAGCTGTGCATCACCATAGCCAATGAACAGCTGGTGTGCTGTGTGTCGGCAAGGAATAGATTTGAGGAACTAGGGGGAGAAAAAAAAAAACCTGGAAAAAATCTGCCATGTTTGAAAAAACTAAATAAAAACTTGGGGAGTTTGAGAATTTGACTTGCCTTTTCTTGCCCCCAGTAATCTGAAGAAAATCTATCATCCTTCCTCCCTGTTTCTGACACGGGAAATATGTTATAGTTAGTTATTTCCCTCTGCTATCATCCGATCAATAACAGGATCAAACTACTGACTACACGCTTGTCCCTTTCCTCCCCATGTTGCTGCTGTTTGGATCCTGGGAATAATTAACTGCAGATCACGGTGATGGGGCTGCTGTAACCTGATGTTTCCATCACACTGATACCCTACTGATGGACGGACAGCTGTTCAGCTTTCTGTCATAGAGACTGTGGGGCACGTCAGAATGGGCGCCAAGCATCTTGTCCCACTCTGCGGCAGTGCCAAGCTCCGCTGGCTGCGGTTTGGCACTGGCAATGGCAGCTATTTGCCCTCCTGCCCTCCTCCCTCTGCCAGAAGAAAGGCAAAAGAGGAGGAAGGCATCTGTTCCTGGGGGATGAACCGCTTTGGCAGCGGCCGCAGGATGCAGAGCGGATGCTTTTTCTGCTTGCAGTCCTCCCCACTCTGCCACAGATGGGCTTCAACTAAAATAAACCAATATTCCACAAACCTTTGAAGTGCTCTTGTCTTCTGAGTTACTTCCCTGTCACCCAACAGGCAGCGTGTTGCCAAGAGGTGTTGCTCTCGTGTCACACGGGCACGCTCAGACTTTCCTCTTGCCGTGACCATTCAGGCTCCCACATGGTTTCCGACGTGAATGGCAGCTTCGGTGTTCTGGAACAACATCTTCCTTTCTTCTGGCATTTTCCAAGACCACGGAAAGGCCAGCTAGGAGCATTAGAAACACACAGAAACTATGTTAGGTGCTTCTCCCAGCTTCTGAATGTCCACTGTGCTTTCTTCTGCCTGCAGATTATGTGTGTCTTAGTGCAAGGATCTGGGAGCAATGCCATCAAAACAGGTTGCCTTCTCCATCATCTTCTGTGATGGTCACTATATGGCAAAGAACTGCGGCCTCTCAAGGCAAGCTGGCACACGCTGTGGTGCTGCTCCATGTGCTTTAGGTGGACCACCATCATCAGGAATCACGTTCTTCTGTCATTTGTGATTTTACATCATACCATTAAAGAAAATCCTGATGTTGTAATGTTCTTGCGGGTTTCTTTTATTTTCTTGAATTTGCCAATTACATGAAATTTGTGACAAGCCAAAAAAAAACCAACCCAAAAAACAAACAAACAAACAAAAAAACAAAACCCCAAGCATCTTTGGAATGAAATTGCCCAGAGGTCTATTTTCTTCTTGAATCAGTCCAAAGACTTTAATTTGATAATGTTGATATTTTTACCCTCCAAAAATGCAGTTCTTTTGGTTTTAATTAAATATTTTTTTTCCTTTGCACTAGACTGATGCTAAACTGGCTTCACTAAATCTTCTTATGCTGTAAGTAGCAGTGACCCAGATAAACGCATTTAGAAATGCAACTACTGAAACTACAGTATGTTGCCTTTGTAAGACACAGCAAGAAAAAGACTAAAATAATTCTATACACTTACAAGGGTAGCAGGTAGCATTGTATCATGAAAAGCAGATTCGTAGGCCAATTTATTTTTTTTAGATTACCCATACAAATCTACATGAAGAAGTATTACTTAGGTTGGAGTCAGAAGCTTGAAAGTTACAAAGAAGCCTATGAAAAAAATAGCTTTTTTCGTTTGGTGTGTGTCCTTCAGCAGCATAACAGGGCCCTTTTGAAAAAGAGGGGATAACTGTGTGTTTAAGAACTCATCGCAGTGCAGCCACGCAGAGTCAGGAGCACATAGGTAACGAGGAGAAGGTTGCATTTCTGCTCCCCTTGGTGTCTGAGCTTGCAGCTTCAGTGGCTGTTTAATGTAAAGCCTGGGGTCTAGTCCCATCCAATCTCACTTGGTGCCCACAGCCCACCTAAAGCCAAGGCCTGGAGGAAACACCCGTCCTTCTCCACTGGCTGTATCAAGGACGTAGACGTTGCCAAATGGCCTTGTTTGACTATATGTAGGTAAGCCCTTTCTAGGGCCCCCAAAAATGTGGTTAAGGGGCTCCTGCCCATTGTTCCAGATGCACATTTTGTGTGTCTGTGTGCGTATGAGTGTTGCCCAGGATACAGCTATGTGAAAGGAGGTTGTAAGCGTGTTGGTCTCTTTTCCCAGGTAACAAGTGATAGGACAAGAGAAAATGGCCTCAGGTTGTACTTGGGGAGGTTCAGATTGGATGTGAGTAAAAATTTCTTCACAGAAAGTGTTGTCAGGCATTGCAACAGGCTGCTCAGGGAAGTGGTGGAGTCACCGTCCCTGGAGGGGTTTAAATGACGCATAGATGAGGTTCTTAGGGACATGGTTTAGTAGTGGACTTGGCAGTGCTAGGTCAATGGTTGGACTTGTTGATCTTAGAGGTCTTTTCCAATCTATTCTATTCTATTCTATTCTATTCTATTCTATTCTATTCTATTCTATTCTATTCTATTCTATTCTATTCTATTCTATTCTATTCTATTCTATTCTATTCTCCAGTAATAACTTTACTCTGCTGTTGGAGTGTGCTCACTCCAGGTACCTCATTAAGCTCTGATTGCACACAACTACTGCTGCTCTGAGAGTGAATGCTTTGGCCAGAACTCCTCTTCCTGCTAACTGCTGCCTGAGTCACGACCCATGTGGAGGCAATGTCGAGAGCTCAGTGTTCAGCTGGGCACCGAGCAGCACCCGTGGCTGTGGCTGTGGAGAGCCAGGCGCTGGCAGGGCGGGCTGCGGGATGTCCCTCACACCCCATAACTTGCTCGAGCGCAGATCTTTCCACTCGTTTTGGTTTTGCGGGTTTTTTTAGACATCAGCATCAGCTGTGTTTACATAAAGAAGAAATATATGCTATTGAGAACAATCGGATGATAAACAACCCTTAATTAGCGCCAAACAGGCAATGGGACCTAATCCCTCAGTGCCTGTTTAGACAGCTGAACCCAAACAGCTGGCCCCCGGTGCCCCACAGCATGGTACCTGGTGCTGCTGCTGGGTTGGTGGCTTTGGTGCCACCACCAGGGGGAGTGGTGCGTTCCCATCACCCCTGGGCTGCAATTCTTCCCACCCCTTGGCCTCTGCTGGCCCACGCTGGCGGCTGAGTCCTGGCAAAAGTGTCATCCCAGAGCAGGGACTGAATTGTCCTTCATCACTGTGAGGACAGGGCAGGGCTTACCAGGCTTCTGTCGCACTGACTTTGAGATCTTTGAAGATCCACCCCTCCTTTAATTACTTTTTGTAGCAGCATGCTCTCCTGCTTACTCTGGTTAGCATTAAGCTATAACATTGCTAATGCTGGACAAAAAGTCAGTGGAGGCTATTGATTTTTCATGCTCTTGCGGCATGCTGCAGGAGCCTTTCCACTGGATGTGGAGGACACTTGGGAGTGGCAAGATGGGTGTGCGCTGGGACCCTCTTCCCCCGGCCATGTACCCCATGAACCCATGGGTGCCAGTACTGACTTTGCCAGCGGGGTCCAGCCAAGGGCCTTTGCGCAGCCAGAGACACGTGCTGCACCCAGCAGCTGCCATCCCCTGAGATGACTGGAGTTAACCTGCGTGAAGTGTTTTCTGGGAGGGGCACCACATGGAGATGGCCCTTTTAGTTGTATGAGACAGCCAAGGAAATGCAGGTTAGTTGTTAGCAGCTCGTCCCATCCTCCCCATTCTAAAATGCTGAGTTTTGGGTGGCTCTGGCATCCTCTCACTGTGGAGCACATCTTGACAGATAGCTCAACTCCTTGTTTGTGATCACCTGCACTGGTGGCCGCCCTTCCCGGTGCAGCTGTGGCCAGCAGCTGTCTGCTTGATTTCTCAAACTATGGATCACAACACCTTTTTGGGGAAGATTCAGCTGGGTTTGCAAAAGGTTTGTGCTCCCCAGGGGAGAGCTGCCTCCTCTATTTTGGTCTGTGCTGTTCAGACGGTTACCCAGCTCGGCCAGTGGTTTGGCATGTAAGTGCATCCACCAACATGTGGTAAAACAGAGTTTTTTCTTGGTTGCTGCCTTAGCTCTCTGGGCTTCTGTCGCAACCCCTGTTGTGGTGGGGCTCATTCCTGCTGTGCCTCTCGTATTGCAGCCTCTCCTGATTTCCCTCAGCCACCATCCTGGACAAAGACCGGCCAGCAGTGTCCCGGGGGAGCTCAGTGTCCTGGCATGCACTGCTTCGGCACTTCACAGACCACCCATCCCCGCATGTGGGGTGCCTGGGCAGGACAGCCCAGCTAGAGCCATAGAGTTGCTTGGGACGGTGTGGGATGGACCCACATTTTGCATGCAGGAGGAGCTGAAAGGTGCAGCAGCCTCTCTGTCTGGCAGTGGCTGAGCCCCCTGAGCAGGGGCCAAGTGTGGATACCTGATGCTGACTGCTTCACTGGAGGGGTGCTGGAGAGCTTTTGCAGGAGGAAAGGGCTGGGGCACCCACCTTCCCCCTTTGCCAACAGCAAGCTCTTAAATGAGCATGGTTGTTTTCTCTAACACCTCACCAAGAATACACTGAATATTTTGTATTTCTTGGGTGCTCTTGCTGTTTCTGTCTGCAAGAAAGGGTATCGTTTTTGTAGCTGAGCTTGTCTACCGACATATGGATTTGCCTGAGGCAAGATGAGCGTGTTCTGTTTCTCAAGACTTATACAGGCTATAGGCAGTTTTTATTCCCTGAAATTATTATGTAGTTAAAGCTATTTCCTCCTTGTTTTACTAATCTCCCAAGCTTCCTTGTGCTCTCTCCTGGCTACCCTCAGGTACTCACTACCTCAGAGGCTTCAGTAGTTCAAAGTGTCGGTCTCCATCTGTGCTCCTCTGACCAAACCCAGTGAACCCATCCTGGGACAGAAGGAGGGGGTCAGCCACCCAGGGGACAAAGAGCTTAAGGGCTGGTGTGTGGGGATGGGAAGGGTTAGACAATCATGGGTGGCACCCCGAGGCTGTCCCCATTTCAGGTGGCCACATCCTGGTGGGAACATGCATTGTCATTGATGTCCTTGCTTTGGGTACCCAGGGGTGAGGGAGAAGGACCATGCACACCGCCCGTGGTGCTGGGACAGGCGTGGGATGGGATGGGTGGTGGAAGCTGGTACCTAAGGGAAGAGAGGGCTCGAAATGGTTAAGCCTGGGAGCAGCAGTGCCGTGGCAGATCCCCACCCCCAGTACTGTACAAGGAAATGCTTAGCTCCAGCTACATGAACGGCATGTCAGGAAAATATATCGTTGCCTGAAACAGAATATACACAGAGAGAGACAAAAGTGCCCTCGGACTCCCCTCGCTCAGAGCTGCCTCCCAAAAGGGCTTCGATGGGGCTGACCTTCCCCTCAGCCTGCTCTTATGCTGCTCCTGTATTTGCATTAGCTCAGGAGATGAGGGGAGGCAGCCTCAGGTCCCGTTCTGTTATTACAAGGATAAGCTAGGACATGGTACAGCCATGGAGGTTTTATTTGTGGGTTGTTTAGCTTTCACAAAGGAAGAGCCTGTGAGAAGTATGTTTCTCAGCTGACATTTTCATGGCAGACAATCTTCTCAGCCTGCTGAGGTGGCCTGAAGAATCAAGAAGATTGACAGCAAAAAAATTTACTTCAGAACTGCATCGGTCTGCTGGCAGGTTTGGTTGGGTTTTTTTTGGCTGTTAGTTTTCTTCTTTATTTTTTATTTCATTTCCTTTGTTATTGTTGGTAAAGGAACGAAGCTACGCAGTCAGCTTTCTTCTTTCACAGTCTACAATCTGTACCAAAATTCAGTTATTTGAAGAACAAACCATGTGAGGTGTTAACACCAGGCTGCCGCCCTGTGTAGGCATTCAGGCATCCTATATCCAAAGCTTTGTGGCTGTAGAGCAATGTCACCTCACTGGGAGGGCTGAGCCATAGTCACACTGTGGTGTGTGTTGCTAAACTACGTCCGAAGGCTGAGCTGAACAGCCGAATACGAAATCTCCCAGTCAGATTTATTGGAGTGGCCCAGTGACATTCCCTGGGGACCTTAGGATCTATGGTGATGGATGACGCTGATCCATTAACGTAGTAGTCTCATCTGGGAAAGATGTAATTGTTGTTCTGCATCCTTCAGTTTCCTTAAGTTTTTCTGAACACGTAATAGCACGCACCACAGCGGAAACTGCCGGTGAAAAATGCTGCAGTAAACTTGTCAGGGACTCTATATCCTACAGCAACATACTCCTCTTCTGGAACCACACAGCCATCATTAAGGTAGGGGAGGTGATGATAACAGAATTTGGTATACTGCACTGATCATGATGTATGTGCTCTCCAAAGGTTTGATGGAAAAGTATGGGCTGGACCGACCTTGTTTCCTCTTACAATAGGCCTCTGCGAAATATGTTCGTGTTGACTGGTTCGTAGTATCAGGAAAATAATATTTACTTTTACCTGAAATAGCAGCATTTTTTTTACAGCACTGGTTGTCCTGCCTGCATTTCTTGAAATATGGCCCTTTCTTGATGAGTGATTGGAATCTGGGTCCCAGATGACAAAGAGCATTATTGCATTTTTGTGTAGTCTGGGCACACTTTGGAATAGTCTGACCTCTGTGCAGTATGAGCAGTGTGTCGTTCAGAGCTGGAATACCTGCCTGGGGAAGTCTCCTTTGAACTGACTGGAAGGTCTCTGTTCATATAGTGTCGAATTAGTAAAATTTGGGTGTTAACATTCACACTTAGGCAGACTGTAAGTGCACTGGCAGCAGAGAAATGTGGCAGACCTTGATGAAATGGGAGGAAAAGGCACACTGGAGGAACGCAATCGCAGATAGTGGCTAGCAGCTGGACTAAGAGGGACAGCAGTCCCCACCACCTCGGTGAGTGTGTGTCTGTGCCAACTTGTCCTCACAAGCGATGGAAGATCTGGATTGCCACTGTAACTGGAATCCAGGTTGAGCTCTGTGCTTCATGCTAATCATGTGCCAAAACATTCATCTCGACTCAGACCTCATGGAGGAGGCAAAAGGCATTAGAGGGGAAGCCCTTGCAGGTTTTAAATGCGCGCATGTATGTATGTGCCTGTGGGGCATTTGTAGGTGTTACAAGTAACCTGGACCAGTTAATTGAACAGCAGCAACCTCAGTGCCACTGAGATGCAACAAGACAGAGTTCCAGTATTTTTCTGTTATTTACACGTTATTTGTGGTCATAGGCATCTACATGTCACAGTTCAGCATAGGGGATCCTAGGAGGGCAAAATTGGTCTTTGTGGGTGAAAACATTTTGAAAAGTTGTGAGTTCTTCTCATGACAGGCATTAGCATTGTAAGGTTGCATCTCATGCTGGTGTTACGTTGAATTCAGTCAGAAGGCTGGTATCTTATGCATCACAACACGATGGAGAGAAGAGGTAATGTCTCTGCCCCTCAGAGTCAGACCAGAAAATGGTACAGGTGCTGGCCTGAAAGCGAGTGTGTAAAAGGATGCAAAATTCAAAGAAAAAATGCTGCATCACAGGAGTCTTACATTTTTCTGTCTCTTTTGAACAAAATCCTTGCAGCTGCTGACAAATTTTGCAAGGATGAAAATAAGGAGCTGGTTTTGCTTGGAAGTTTTTTTTCCATCCACACATGGGTGGCACAAGAGTAGGGCATGTTTGAAATCCGATGTGTCCGTACTTTCTGCTGAGGATTAGTACTGTCATGTAGCTGATGAAATGCTGGGCTCGGTTTATCAAAGTGATGGGGTGGGAGAGAGGGAGAGTCAGTCTAATAAATCTGAAGCTATGAACATAAAACTTGATCTTGAAGTGGCAAGCTGAAGGAGCATTGGGTTACTAATGCCAATAGGGAAGGATGAAGTATTAAATAGCCACATATTGCACTGAATAAGGGAGGATTCCTCTACCCTTTTGCTCTCCAGGCAGCAGCCCAGTACTCCTGCGCCTTCTTATCTGCCCATGCTCCCAAGTGGGATTCTGTCCCACAAGAGTAGAGAAGCTGATGAGTCTGGTTTCGGTCCCCAGCTTTCTGGCCCATCCCTAAATCTTGTCGTTTGGGACAATATCTGTGCCACTGAGAGACATCACAGCTACAGGCAGGAGTTAGGGTTTGCCCTTTCGGCCCACTGTGGCAAACTGGGTGGCACAAGTGTGTATGGTTAGTCACTTGAGGGGAGACCTTATTGGTCTCTACAACTCCCTGAAAGGAGGTTGTAGCATGGAGGGTGTTGGTCTCTTCTCCCAAGTAACATGCAATAGGATGAGAGGAAGTGGCCTCAAGTTGCACCAGGGAAGGTTCAGACTGGATATGAGGAAAAATCTGTTCACAGAAAGGGTTGTCAGGCATTGGAACAGGCTGCCCAGGTGGAGTCGCCATCCCTGGAAGTGTCTAAAAGACACATACATGAGGTTCTTAGGGACATGGTTTAGTGCCAGAGTTAGGTTATGGTTGGACTCAATGATCTTGAGGGTCTTTTCCAACCAAAATGTTTCTATGATTCTATGACCTGCACATCCTTACCTGTGGTAGGAGCATTCATACCTCACCAAAAAGGATCTGCAAGCTGAAAGGTTCAGTTTTTTACTTGGCTTTGCTTTTTTTCTCTTCTCATTATGTATTTATTTAAGCCAGACTGTATTAGGACAACATAGGTTATGTGAAAATTTGGCTTTCAGTTGATTTGAGTTACAGCAGCATAGGGATTTTTTATTCTAACCCCCATGGCTTTAAAAGACATTCAGACTGGTTTCTGCTTCTTCTTCCTCTGTCTCAAGAAGGGCTAGAAGCAAGACAAGTTTAAGAGAAGCCCCCTCAACGATGCTGACGTTAGGCCTACTCTGGCCTTGTCTGCACCAAGAAGAAGTGGTTTTTAACTGGAACTGGCATGCTCTAAGGAGGGGATGGGAAAGGGTTTGCAGCACATCTGAGGGACTGGGGCTCTTGAGGCACGTGGTGGTGGTGGTGGCACCTCACCTTGTGTATGGGTTCTGAGCTGGTTTACCCCCGAGGGGTATTCTAGCCTGCTTTGCTTGTGTGGCTAGTTGTGAGGCAGCCAAAGCCATCAAAATGATGCTGGTGTAAAGGGGAAAAGTCAGATGTTTCACCTGCAAAAGTGCCGTAGCAGTTTAAAAACTGATTTTAACTTTACTTCGCTAATGCATCAGCTGAGACTTGGTAACTGGTATGTGAGGGGATCCCATCCCTCGTAGCCAGGAGCAAGACAGTTTCACGTAAGCTAGAAGAGACGGGCAATGGATGTTGGCCTTTGCCACACCGATACCAGTTCTCATCCGAATATCGTAAAAGATCAAATGAATGTAGTAAAAATATCTGAGCCTGGGATCAGTGGAGAGGGTCAGGACAAAATAGCGAGCTGAGTGTCTCTGAGTGGAGAACAAACCTCTGCCGAGGAACTAATGAAGCTTTGAAGTCGTTTCACTGACATCAAACTTGGAAATCCTTTGTAAAAACTGAGATGCTTTAAGGACTGTTTAATAAAGCACTTGACTGGGAAAGGAGCAAATATTTTATCAGGCTGACACTGAGTGCTTTTTGTTTCAGGTTTTGGGGGAAGTGGGGCTGGCAATTACATTTAATTGGTATCCTTTTCCTCTTGTTATCATTGGTGTATCGATTGCTGGGAAAACAAAATGCACGGGTTTTAAAATCTATTGTAAAGTAACGGCTCTCTTGTTTGTTTTGTTTAGCTCCGTGTTCTCAAAACAGCTCATTTTTCTTTGCTTTGCTGGCGAATATGATGTTTTGATTGAAAATGATACTAAATAATCAGTTAAATGGGATATATAATGACAGGAAAAATTGTTTAAAATATTTTTTCCCATAGGAAAACCATGCACTTTACTTCTCAAGCCTAAGAAATCTTTTAATGCTAGCTTGACTCTGCATTCTTCCTACGATCTGACTCCAAAAGTGAAAACGTGGGTTCACGGTGTGTGTGAAAACCGTGGAGGTCAAGGTACAGTAAATCTCAGGAGCTCCAATGCAAGAGATATCTCTAGACTAAGTCCAATTTTCCCTGATGTCATTTTAGTCTAGACTAAGTCTTGCACCCACTGCTGGTTTGCCTTCCCCATGGGAAGCTGACCTACTGTATGAGAAGCAAGCCTGGTAGGTGAGGGGAGAGCAGAGGAGATTGTCTATCTGGACTTGAGAAAGGCCTTTGACAATGTCTCCTGTAAGATCCTCATAGGCAACCTGTTGATGTTTGGGCTGGATGAGCAGACAGTGTGGTGGATTGGAAACTGGCTGAATGGCTGGTTCCAGAAGGTGGTGATCCATGGCACAAAGTCAAGCTGGAGGCCAGAGACTGATGGTGTAGCCAGAAGTCATACTGGGTCCAGTCCTGTTCAATGTCTTCATTAATGATCTGGATGATGGATAGTGTACCCTTAGCAAGTTTGCTTATGACACAGAACTGGCAGGAGTGGCTGATACAGCAGAGGGTCATGCTGCCATCCAGAGGGACATTAACAGGCAGGAGAAATGAGCCAAGAGGAACCTCTTGAAGTTCAACAAGGGGAAGTACAAAGTCTTGCACCTGGGGAGGAGCAAGCCCAGGCACCGGTGCATGCCAGGGTCACCCAGCTGGAAAGCAGCTTGGCAGAAAAGGAGCTGGGTGTCCTGGTGGTCACCAGGTTGAATATGAGCCAGCAGTGTGCCCTTGCCACAAAAAAGGTTCATGGTGCCCTGGCCTGCGTCAGAGGATGTTGCCAGCAGGCCGAGGGATGTGATCCTTCTCCTCTCCTCAGCACTGGTGAGGCCACACGTGGCGTTTTGGGTCCAGCTCTGGGCTTCCCAGTGTAGAAGAGACATGGACATACTGGAGAGGGTCCAGAAAAGGACCATGAAGGTGATGAAGAGAGTAGAACATCCTCTCCTATGAGGACAGGCTGAGAGAACTTGGACTGTTCCGCCTGGAGAAGAGAATGCTCAGTGGTATCTCAACAGTGTACCCAAATGCCCAAAAGGAGGGTGCAAAGAGGACAGAGCCAGAGCCAGGCTTTTTTCAGTGGTGCCCAGTGGTGGGACCAGAGGCAGTGGGCACAAACTGAAACTCCTTTTCACTGTGTGGGTGACCAAGCCCTGGCACAGGTTGCCCAGGGAGGTTGTGGAGTCTTTCTTAGAGATAGTCAGAAGCTACTTGCACATGGTCCTGGGCAGCTGGCTGTAGGTGGCCCTGCTTGAGCAGGGTGTTTGGACCAGATGACCTCCAGTGATCCCTTCCAACCGCAACCAGTCTGTGAGTCTGTGATTCTGAGCAAGCAGCGGGTCATGATGGCGCTGAGAGGTGGGGAGAAGTGCACAGCAGGGCTTTCCTAGGAGCAAGCAGCTCTACAGTTTGGCTTTCGGGGAGCTGCTGGTGAGAAGGCAGCATGTGCCCGCGCAGGCAGCACCTGCCCACCTCAGGTGCTTGGAGCAAAGGTGTGATTACTGGGTCCCCAACGCACCCATCCCAACACACCACTGCAGCTGCCAATGTCTCCATCCCAAGGGTCTACATCATATTCTAGGAGGAGACGTCTGTACACTGCTGGCAGCAGCATCAAGGGAAAGCCGATTTAAACAGATACCTCTGCAGTCACAAAAATGGTCACTCTTTTTCCCTGTTTAAAGAGAAATTTGGAATGCGAAAGCTGCACCGAGCCTGCTGGGTCAAAGGGACATCACCAAACCGGGTGGCACGTGACTCAGCAGTAATTACAGCTGGCAAATTTATATTTGTCCTTCACATGTCACATTTAATACATCAGATTTCTGTGCACTGTCTCTGCCTTGGAGAGCGTGTTCAACTTACTGCAGGCCAAACAAGCTGTCACTGTTTAGGTGTTTCTGTACTATGCCAAGGGAAAAAAATAAACAACCATTTGAAAGGGTTTATTTTTGGAAGCTTACTGCAAGTTTCCTCCAAGTGTGACAGTTCAGACACCCCAGGAACTGGGATGTGCTGCAGATATAAGAAACTCAAGCATTTGGGAATACCGAGATCAATCTCAAATAATTTTAAAATAGCCTTGTTTTTATAGTGGCTGCTTATATGTAATACTATATATGGCATGTGCAGTGGTCCTTTTGAAATTAGGGGACCATCAGTTAAGCGTTATATCCAGTTGGTGGAATAGTTCATGAATGGAGCAGAGGAAGGGAAAAGGCATCTGGCAGTACGGGAGCACATGCCATCTCCCTGACACTTGGGCTATGTCACAGTTCCCGCTGCAAATGTAGGAGGAGTTTTTGTGAGGATTTCAAATTGGGTATGAAAATTCACTGCAGGTTGAAATTTTTCAGGCAAATGTGCTATTCCTTCCACAGCATTTATCGTTTCTCTTGTACATATTGCCCTAGGGAGTAAAGACGCAGGTTTCAGGCTTGTGACAGGATTTTTTTTTTCAATTGGTCTGATTTGTTTTTAAATGAGAAGAAAGTGAGTTCTCTCCTCCCTGGGATGGATTGTGAACTACAGGCTGTTGACAACAGCAATATAGTTTGTAAATATATGACTGTAACGTGGCTCTTTGCAGGCGATTAGCCTGTGCAATAGGCAGACTGCTGTGGTATTTCTCAGACGAACTATTTAAAAGACCGGAGTATGATCAGCCAGCCAAGCCGCTGTGTTTGAGAACGATCGTGCTGTGTGCCGAAGCGGTGTGTACATATTGTCAATATCCCATCTATAACATGCCATTTTGCGCTGCCGTAATGATTTCCTTTCCCTCTGGTTCCCCCAGGGCTTAACAGCCTGGATGGGAGCCTTGACACAAATAAGTTTGCCTCCGGAAGGATCCGTAATGCAGCAGTGGAAAATGAAAGAGTACCTGTTGCACGGGCTGCGTCGGAGCCTTATTATTCCTCCGGCGTCTTCTGATGAGATGCTCTTAGTTTAACTGCTTCTCGGCAGCATCAAGCTCATCCTCCGCAGTGTAGCTCCTGTGGAGTGAGGAGTAATGCAGGGCAGTATGTGGATATGTGGGGACCAGTGGAGGTTGTGCAGAGGGATGGGGAGCAAAGGCTGGGGTGCAGCCTTCCATACCGGTGGGGGTACCCTGGTGTAGCCCCTGCTCCTTGCTCTGGCCGGTACCAGCGAGAATCCTGCCTGTCTCTCCAAGATCTTTCCCACCTTGCCCTCAGTCACTTTTGAATGGTGTCTCCTAAATCTTAACAGGGAGTTGCTGGGTGCTTGAGCCAAGGGAGTGAAGCGGGCGAGGGCAGGGCTAAACCGGGATTGTTCCTCAGTGTCCCTCGAAGTGGACAGAAAAGTGCATCCCCAGTGGTTCCCTTTGGTCAGGACCAAGGGGGGGACATTGAGCCCCCTTTCCAGAGGCAATAGGACTGTTTCTGGGGTCCAGCTGTGAGCCAGCAGGACAGTGAAGGGCTGGTTGCCTCAACCAATGTTATGTGAGTCTCCTCTGCTCTACCTGCCCTGTACCGCAGAAGGGGTCACCATCAGCCCTCCTGCGAGCAGAGCAGGGACAGGTCCCACCAACCCTCCTGGTGCACTGCACGCATCCGAGCTGCGTGGGGTTATCAAACACAGCACCACAAATGGTGAAACAGAAGGGAGGAGGCTAGTTCACCATTAGCTGTTAGCTCGTTACTCCTGCTCTTTGGTGTAGAGGCCTACACTAGTAAAAGGGTATGTGGCGTAGCCAGGAGTGTCAGTCCCAGGTGCCTGGGTACATGAATTGGTGTGAAACGTGAGAGGCAAACACTGCGGAAATCATCTGTGGTTTGCATGTATGGGAGAGCTCACCTGTACATTGTTTGTGTAGTGATAGCTCCGTGTACTTGTATAGGAAAGCTCAGTTTATTCAAACATATTTTTTCTGTTCTAGCAACAAAACACTGATAGCAATATGGTAAAGCCTTTATTTGTGTATGGCTGAAACTATACAAACCAAAATTTGTAGGGCGGAAGGTGATTTATAGTTGCTTGGTCTGTGTCAATATGTGTTCCCCGTTGCCCACTTGCGTATTTACTGCAGAAGGGTGGGTCAGGCTTCAGCTGCTGAGACGTCTGAGGAGGGGCAGGACCAACCCTGAGCTTCAGAACCCGTCTCTCAGCAGCGCGCAGGTGGGGTGCCTGGTTTCATGGTGGGGTGAGGGCAATGGGGCATGCTGCCCTGTGCTGGTGGGACCAGCCCAACAGGGACTGGGGTGCACTCTGTGGGGGTGCATGCCACCAGGGTGCTTGGTGGGTCTGCTGCCCTCCCAAAGGGCGGTGTGGCATCCACATTGTTGGGGGCCTTGTTCATGAGCTTCCGCAGCACAAAAATCAAACGTTTTTTCTGGCAGGAACATCAGTGACAGAAAGAAGCGCGTTTTGGCAAAACGCCGAAGTCCAAATCCATCCATAATTTTGTCCCTGAGCTGTTCCATTAAGTCAAGATTTCAAATTTTGTTTTGTGTCTGATACTGTGTTTATGCTGAAGGGCAACCCTGTTTTTTCCAGGAGATACTGAGCAGGGCATCCCACAAAGGGAGCGTCTGAGCCCCTTCCCGCGGTGTGCATGGTATAATCTGAATTCTGTGTAGCTATGAGGTAGAAGCCGTGATAGGGACGAGCACGCAGAGCACGGGGGTAGCTGCGTATGGTGCGGTGCTTCGGTCCCACGGGAAGGCACGCAGCAGCCCTGAGAAAAGTCTGTTGCGCGGCCATCGGCAGGAGATTAAAAAAAAAAAATAAGCTAGAGTTATCACCACTCCTTTCATGGCATTTCTGTGTAGCTAACATACCATTTCCTGTACAGTTACACACATCATTGCCTGGTGCCATGAACTTAACTCTTATCAGCACCCCGGTGGGAAAGCATGGGTTATTTACAATAGGGCTCGTTTCAGTGTTGCAAGCCTCTTTTCAATTAAAACAAATAGCAAATTAAATATTAAATAGATAAGTAGGGAAAGTGAAATTAATTGATTTTCTGGCACTGAGGTATGGTAGACAGAGGAAGCTTAAGGCAATTTCACTGAATTATATTACCTTCATTTGTGTATATTAGGTACATGAAACTTGTTTTAAAAACTTGGTAACGCTGAATAATTTATGTGCAGTGAAGCATCAATCTTAAAAAAATACAAACAAACAAACAAAAGAAAAACAAACCAACCCCAAACCCAGCACATACTTCAGGTTTACTTTTCTTAAAGGAGAAATACAGTGTAGCTATCACTGTTAATACCAACAATGAAAATTTAGTCATCTCCATGTCGACTTCTGGTTTTGTACTGTGTACTTGCTGTACATGGGAGTCCAGGAACTACAAAACACCTTTTTGGACAACTTCAGACTGTCTCTTGATCCCAGATCCTGAAACATTTCCCTTTTCAAGGCTTGGGGACTTGGATCATTATCACTCTGTGACTGACCTTGACGATAGGTGTCAAGTGTAAAACATGTTTAGCAGCCCTGGGATTGCCTCCTGGGTGAAACCAGAAATTGCTTTACAGGATGCCCGGGCAGTTGTGCTGGGACTCTGCTGTACCTGGCAGCCACTGGCAACCTGCAGCCTGCGGGCAGGATCGGCAAATATGTTTAAGTGTGTATATATGTGTGTGTGTAATTTTTTTTTTCTGTAGCGATGACACATTCAACAAGCAGGTGCAACAGAAGTACAGGAAGGTACATTTCCACACAGGAAAGGTGGGGGTGGGGGGGGAAAAACCCCACCCCAAGCCCATAAACCTCAGTCAAGGGCAGCTCCTCACCTTTCTCATCTTCTCCTGTCCCTCACATGGTGGGGCCCTCCCCAAGGCAGTGCAGGACCACAAGCTCAGCGATATATATTTATAGATCCCAAAATCAGTGTGGAAAACAATCATAGAGTCATATTTGATTATGCTTTAAAAAAAAACAAAACAGAAAAAAAAAACACCAAACAACCAAAAAAAACCAAACCAAACAAACAAAAAAATCAAGCCCACAGGCATTTCTTCACGGTTTCTGATGGTGATAGATGAGCTCTTCTTCCCCTCATGTAGATATTTCCTCCGTCTCCAGCCCTGTTGCCTTTTAAAGCAGCAATGGGGGAGATTTTATTATGTTTTATACTTTCATCTTCGGGGGTGACGTGTCTCTCTCTCCATGGGTCCATACAGCATGCTAATCACTCAAGTCTCTTAGGCAGCATAATTTTCATCTTAATTTTTCTGTTTCTCAGCGCTAAATGAGCTTGCCAGGGGAACAAGGGGTCATTTCCTGTCCCCTCCAGATCATTAATTCTCTATGAAAACACCGCGATCTCACGCTTCTCCAGCAAACAGAAACATCGGGAAGAGCCAGCGTCATGTGCAAAATACGCGGCTGTGCTGCAGCAGCTGGAGGGAGCAAAGATGCTGGTGTGTGAGTGCTGCAGAGACCACAGGGGCTTAAAATGGTCTTTTTAAAATGACAGAGAGATTATGTAAGAGCAGTAGAAAATGTCTTTTTTAATTCCTAAACAGAAACAACAAGGTCTGGGGTTTTTTTCAGCTTGAATCTGCTGAGCGGTCTCCTCATTGTCTTTATTTTTAGAAACAATTGCTCTTCTTGGTTTTTTCTTTTTTTCCAACCGAGACTGTCACAGCTTTTTATATATATATATTGATACTTGTCACTTTTGGAATAAAGGATTTGATTTTTGCTCCCATTTTTCTCTGCTTAGGCACCTCTGCCTGCCTGTAATCTGTCCCAGCCAAGGCTGGAAAAGGAAACAAACAAAAAAACCCCTCAGCCCATATTTGTGAATGTTTTCTGCTGAACATTTCATAAGATGGGAAAAAAATCTGGAATTATTCTCCTTAAGCCAGCAGCAGGAGGGGAAAAGAAATGACTCATCTGTTTACTTCTAAAAAGCCTTTTTAAGAACTCAAATGTGCCTGATAAATTATTAGCATTTTACCCAGCCAGCCTCTGCTGTTACCTCATGGCATTTCTGTAGTCTTGCGCTCGCCATAGCATCTCGCTGCCAAACCCAAGGATTTACAGGTCTCAGGAGAGACATGGGAGATTTCCCGCTTCCCTGCCTTGGCCATTTTTTAGCCTCGGTTTGTGGGATTTGTTTGGTTCGAGTGTTTTGGGTTTTCGGTTTGGGTTTTTTCCTCCCCTTTTCCCTGTCCCGTTTGTAGGTTTGTTGGTCCTACAAATACCTGTGCGAGCAAATCATTTCTGTAAGCGCCAGAGCCGGCGCAGCTCTACGCCTGCTCTCAGACACAGACGCATCCCCAGGCTGGGACTCCTTGCCCCTCTGATTTCAGCGGGGTGCTGCCCCCCCTGTCACCCCAAGGCCGGCGCGCCTGCAGGATGCGGGGAAGCCCCTCGCTCGCACCCGCCTGGGAGCTCGTAGGGAGCGGGATTCAGCCGCGTGCAGGTGGAAAATGTAAATTCGGGGTGCGCCAGTGCTTCCCCATGGTAACAGAGTTGAAACCGGACAAGTTTCCATGGTGATTATTACGAGGATAGGATGCGCCGCACACTTGGGGAGAGGCACGGGCGGCGCCAGGCCAGCCCCCGCCAAAGTCTGCCGGCTGCAGCTCGTGGGGCGGAAATTACTTATCCTTCTAAATAAATGGATGTGCAGCGCCATTACTTTGCTGCTTTTTTATATTTCAGGGGGAGGGGAATGTTAATCTTTTTATGAAACAGGCTGCAAATTTCACCGCGATCACAAATGGAAGCCATCTCTGCCCCTTTTTTAATTGCCATTTGCTTGGTTAATATAAAGGGTTGGGCTGTCAAAATACATTTGAAGTTGCTTTGATTGTTTTGCTATTCTTTGGGTCTTTACTGAATCAGGTGCCTGGTTCACGCTACTGCTCTGTGGCAGGGTGAGTGCCAGGGTTGGGTTTGGTTTGGTTTGGCTTTGCCTGGCCATGCTCCTCTCTCCCCCTGCACACGGCAGTTTCGGAGGTGTGTACACCCCGTGCAGCGCTTTCCTGCTTGCCTTTAGTAAATCCCGCTGGGCTGAGAAAGGGATGAGTATTGTAGGGAATTGAGTACCCTTCACCAATAGGGGAACGTTTCTTAGCTGCGATATTTTTAGAGATGTTTGTTTTGGGGGATTTTGTTGAGTTAAAACAGCACGCTGTCGCTGGGCTCTGCCCTGCACTGTCATTACGTGAAGCTTTGTTTAAAAACGTGAAACAGACGGCCCGAGTCCTTGTTTCAGGCTGCCTATGGTGGGGGGAGGAGGGTGTTTTTGGCTGCAGGCCTTTTAAATTATCTGTGTTTATGGCTAAATATAAGTTCCTCAAAACCTTTCGTACAACACTCACGGATATATATATCTCCAGCATCTCTGTATATATAGTACACTGTATCACTGAGCCGTTAGCCTGAAGCGTGGAAACATTTAATGGCTTTTCTTCGGTGATGGGGTCTTTAAAGGCAATTGCAAATATTATTTTAAGGAGGAGATTTATGCGGTGTCTAAAATACTTTTCTGGCTTGCAGGCCAAATTATGTCGGTGCCGATGCTCCTGGCAGCCCGGAGCCACCGCGGGTCCCACTGATGGCGATGTAGAGGCGGTGCCGGCAGAGCCCGAGAAGCCCCACGACATGGAGGAGCTGTACAAGGATGCCTCAAACCTGCCCATGGACGTCACCAGCTCGCCTTCGGCCATGGCCAACAACAAGCTGGAGAACGGGGTGGCCCAGCTGATCACGGCGGAGGCCTGGAACATCAATTCGGCCGACCTGATGAAGAAGGCCCTGTCCCCGCTGGTGACAGTCCCCGCACCCTCCATCCTGACGCCGCCAGCTGAGTCGCAGAGCGGGGTGGCCCTGAAGGTGGCGGCCACCGTGCTGCAGCCCATCTGCCTGGGGGACAGCCCCGTGGTCCTGCCCATCCACCTGCAGGTCGCGGGCAGCGCCGCCCCACAGATGCCGGCCACCAACGCCGCCACCCCCTACGTCATGACCACCCAGGGCCCCGTCCCGCTGCCTGTCCTCCTGGAGCAGCACGTCTTCCAGCACCTGAACTCCCCCCTGGTGCTGCCCCCGGGGGCCGCCTGCCCCGCCAGCCCCTTGCACACCGGCCTCTTCTCCGGGGCCACCGCCCCCGTGGGGCAGCCCCAGCTCCTGGACCCCAAGCCCTCTGGCCAAGCCCAGGAGCCCGTCCTGCCCCCCGTCTTTCAGACGCCAGGGTTTGCCGCCGTCCTCCAGGACCTGTTTCCCTCGCAGGGCACCTTGGGCTCTGCCCCCTGCCAGCCCCCCCCCGACTATGCTGCCCTCCCACCCCAGGCCTTCAGCTCACCCCTCTCCCCACTGGTGCCCCCTCCCACGCTGCTGGTGCCCTACCCCGTCATCGTGCCCCTGCCCGTCCCCGTCCCCATCCCCATCCCTGTCCCCATCCCCGTGCCCCATGGCGCTGAGGCCAAGGTGGCCCCTGACCCGCCCAAGCCGCCACTTTTCACCCCCCACTCCTGCAAGGGCACCCAGACCCCCCTGGAGAAGGAGGAGACCAAGCCCTTCGACCTCCTCCACCCGCGAGAGTTTCCCCAGATGAGCCGCCACACCGTCATCAAGATGGGCGGCGAGAACGAGGCGCTGGACCTCTCCATGAAAGGGCCACCCGTGCCTCAAGCCAGCGAGGCCGCCCCGCCGCCTCCACCGCCGGAGGATGGGGCTCTGGACCTGTCCCTCGCCTCCTGCCGCAAGCCGGGGGGGCCTCACGGGGACGTCGCTGGTACCAGCCCCACCGCCACCGCCGAGGCCGGAGCCCACCCCACGCCGGACAAGCTCCCCGGCCCGGCTGCCCCCTTCGCCCCCTGCAAACCCCAAGAGGTGGGCAAGGCGGAGGGCAGGGGGGCGGGCGGTGGGGTGGCCGAGCTGCTGCGGCAGCCGCAGAAGTGGCTGGTGGAGCCGGCGGGCAGGGCGGGCTGCGAGCCCAAGGCCGGCAACAACATCGAGATCGTCAGCACGTCGCAGACAGCCAAAGTCATCGTCTCCGTCAAGGACGCCGTGCCCACCATCTTCTGCGGCAAGATCAAGGGCCTGTCGGGGGTCTCCACCAAAAACTTTTCCTTCAAAAGGGACCTGCCCCAGGACTCAGTGCTGCAGTGCTATGACGTGAAGAGCCCGCCCGAGCCCCGGGACAGCGCTGAGGCCCTCAGGAAACCCGTCAAAAACAGGAGCGTAAAGCTAAAGAAAATGAACTCGCCGGAGATACATATTCTTCCAATCAAGAAGCAACGGCTAGCTGCCTTTTTTCCAAGAAAGTAAATTATGGGTTTTTAGAATTTTAAGATTATTATGATGAGACGAAGAAGAAAAAAATAATAAAAAAAGATGCACTTGGTTTTAAACTCATTTAAAACTTTAAACTATCTTTGTAAGTTATTTTTGGGGAAGGGGGAGAGGATTGGATGTAGAGTCCCTATAAGCCGGGTTGGTGTTTTTGTTCTGTTTGTTTTTTATTTTTGTTTTGTTTTGTTTTCCTTTTTTTTTTTTTTGGCTATTGAATTTTGACTTTTCATGGGAATCTGAATAAAAAGCAACCTATTTTTCAAGCAAATTGCACATTTTGCAGCTTTAATGGAGTAATGGATGAGTCAGAGGGGTAAGAGCTATTTTCACTGCCATGAAGTGCTTTGATGATGTAATTCTTCATAACAGTTGGAATGGAAATTTCAAAATAAATGTTTGTACGTGCTAATTTGATGCGGCATTTTTTTTTTTATCATTTCTGAATCGCTTTCAGTGTATGGAAAAGGTTTGGCAAAAAGTCCGTAAACTGGAAAGCGCCGCAGCTGACTTATGATGAGCCTAAAAACGTTAGGAAATAATACCAGGGTAAGAAAAATTAGATAGTTCCCCCAGCACTGCTGGAGAGCACATCGCGACAGCCGCTAACGAGGCGCCCAGATGAGCTTCCAAAGAAGTGAGAGCGAGCGGTAGAGCCCAGTGAGCACCTAATGCCACATCCATTGCGAGAGATCCATAGGAAACTGTCTTAGAATTTTAAGTCATAATAGCCGTCATTTAAAAGAGAAAAGCCTAAAAGTCAGGGGAATTCGGTTGCTGGGGGGGCAGGAGGGAAAGAAAAAGTGGTGTCATTTTTTCCAGCCTGACTACAGATATATGGAAAAGTTGTTTATTATTATTTTTCTAAGTTTCTTTGACAGCTGAAATCAACGCACGTGAAAGAGCAGAAAGATGTAACTTTATCACTTTGCAGTGTACAAACCACCCACGTCAATGGAGAAATGTGAATGTACCATTAAAATAAAAGTCCTGGTAGGTTATGGTTTTGCACTTGTGTATGGAAATGAGCTGGAGGCACATTATTATATGTTGGCTTTTAAGTTCACACTGCTCAGCACTAAAAACCCATCCTGACGGAAGGACCAACATGAGAGCAAGAGAACAATTTTCAGTGGGCGCTGCCTTTTTGTGGCTGTACCTGCTAAGCAGAAAAACTATTTTTTTATTATTTCACATTACGTGTTCCCACAGTCTAAGTAAAAAAAGCCATTGTAAACCCAGCAGCTGGATGCCATCACACACACTATCTGTGCCCTCCTTTACCTACCTGCAGCCCAGCTACTTCCAAGGCTCCTCTTGGACAGTTTTGGGAAGGTTTTTGCAGCCGTTCGTGCAATGAGAAGTTGCCCAGGGGAGCAGCTTCAGGGTTAGAAGTCTGATCTCATCCTTAGGCACTGGTGTCGTGCTGAAATCTGTTGAAACTTTTGATGTTAACAGACACAAATTCACTATTAAAAAAATAATGTGTCTGCATTAGAGAGTTGGGAAGGGCATGCCATTGCTCTTCTCCTGGACCAAAGGATCGCTGCCCTCTTGCTTCATATGAAAATGGGGGACTTTCACATAAACATAGCATCAAATTCTGTCAAACTCATGCTTTTAAATTATTTTCAAAGCCTGTTATTATTTCCAAAGCTGGCAGAACTGACAATGTTCAGAATACTGTAAAGTGTTGATGGATTCATTAATGTTTAGTCATCTGACTGGTTTGGGGGTTGGGTTTTTTTTTGTTTTTTTTCTTAATTGAAAATACTCTGCTACTTTGTTTTGCTCCTTCCAAGAAACTATGCTGATGAAATATGTCATCTTCTGGTTACTGCAGTGCAGAGGCTCAGGATTTCAACATCCTTTGTGATGGCTGTCCCAGTTGTCACCGCCCCACTCTTTCAGCTGGGCCCCTTCCAGAGTGTCAAAAACCTGAGAACGTAGGGGTTTTTTTTCCCCAGGAGTACACCATATCATTTAAAAAGAAGGTGGTCATAACGTCAGCTGCTGTCATTTTTATTTCGCAGTGGACAGAAACGAGTTCAAAATAAGTTTATGGATGTTGGTTTTTTTTTTTAAGTATGGGCTGCTGGTGGTCACATCTGCTGCACTGACCACCTCCATCCCCATGGGAGCCTGCTCCCCTGCAGCATCCCAGCAGGTGGAGGGAGGGGGTCGAGCCGATGTGCACCCCTCTAGCCGGCCAGGGACACCTGCCATGGGGACAGCAGCTGTGGGTGACACAGGCTGTGGGTGCCGAGGCTTTCCCTCCTCCTTTGCAGGCTTTTGCTGGGAGCTGTCAGTGCTCCCAGGTTAACCTCAATGCCCAGGCTGCCTCCGCACAGTGGTCTGGCTTAACTGAATTTAGACCACAAGCCCCAGAAACCCTGACAACAAATTAGGCTAAATCAGCTTTATGCCATTATAAAGCCAGACAAGCAGTGTCAAAAAACCCGATGCCTACGGGTGACTAATTCAGTTTAAAGCTAACTGGGACCAGTTGCAAAGGCAGACCAGACGAGCAGCCATGTGGACGCACCTTCCCCCAGGCCATTACAAGAGTAACTGCGGCCTCTCCTCTCTGAAACAGGGCTGAGGAAAAACAGAACAAGCTCCAAATGTCCTAGTGGTCCCCTCTGCCCCCCCCAGGACCAGCTCCCTTGGCCTTACATCTCCAGAAGGCCCAAGCCTCCTGGCACTGCTGGTCACAACTGATGTCCTCATTGCCATCAGGTGACGCAGGCTGGAACCGCCCCACTGGAAATGGATGGACAGAGCAGTCTGGGCACACCCACTGCACCGCTTGGCTTTTCCATTGCTGAAACGGCAATGGCAGGGGGGATGTTCTGAACAGCATCTTTCTAGGAAGGCTCAGGGCACCTCCTTCTCCCTCCCCTGCTACCCTTTCATGCAATCCTGGCCTTCAAGGCTGTACCACAGGAGGAGGAGCTACATACTGGCTCCTCTCCTGGTGCTTGACTGTTGGGAAAATGACACTAAGTCGGGACCATTTGCCTCCCACCATCCCTCGTGTATGAAGCACGAGCCTTACATCCCATCAGCACGGGGGAGAAGCAGCCACAGAACAAGGTACTTAATTACACCAAGATTAAGCACTTCCACCTCCTCCTTCTCCTCCTCCTTGCCTCTAGCAGCAATTACAGATTTTGTATATTGGGCCATTAATTTTCTACAGGACTACATTTTAACTGCTTCTGAAACTTCTGCATGAGGAGAAGGACGCAGAGCTGCACTCATGATATATGGAGCTTCCATTTCTGGTGACTGTTAATGGAGACATTAATACCTCTTGTGAAGTTGAAGGGAAAGTCATTAAGCTGTAATGGTAGGAGGAAGATGTTTTACAATGATGGGTATATGCAAGGTAGAGAGAGGAGAGCAGTGCAGACCCTCAAGGGCAACCCTTGTTGGCTCCAAGCTTCCTTAATGGTTTTAAACTAAAGGAGGGGAGATTCAGGCCAGACATGAGGAAGAAATTTTTTACAATGAGTGTGGTGAGACACTGGCCCAGGTTGCCCAGAGAGGTGGTAGATGCCCCATCCCTGGAGACATTCCAGGCCAGGCTGGACGGGGCTCTGAGCAACCTGATCTAGTTGAAAATGTCCCTGCTCATTGCAGGGGGTTGGACTAGATGACCTTTGAAGGTCCCTTCCAACACAAACCATTCTATGATTCCTTTGACTTAGACTTTGGGTGTGGGCTTTTATTAGGGGGTGGGTGAGATGGGAGAGGGTTGTGGGGTTGGGTTATCTTCCCCTCTGCTCTCTTTTCCCCCATCAGGCAGGGGCTTTGCAAGAAGCCAGACACCAAATCTGAAGAGGGGAGCAGGGTTGCATGTCTCAGATGAAGGCCATGGTACATGGCAGCCTCAGGGGTGGGAAAGCTCAGATGCACCAGCCTGGAGCTTTCCTCCGGGGGGGCAGCTCCGCCGCTGTGCTCAGCACCCACAGGCAGCCCGTCCCCTTCCCCTGCGCTGCCCGAGGCACGGCCCCGGGACCAGGGGTGCAGGGCTGAGGCTTCAACACCTGGAGTTAACCATTAGCAACAGGACTGAATCCAAAAGAAGAATGAGCAGCTTCTCAGCCAGAGAACTTACCTGGACTGGTGGTGTTCAGGTTGAGAGAACAGAGGTCAGGTAAGATGCAGACAATTATGAGCGCAAGAAAAAGGTGGAGGAGATGGAAGCTGGCAGTGGAAGCTGAGATAAGAGCCACCTCCGGGCCTGTGAGCATCATGCCTTTATTAAAGTTAGCGAGCAGCCAGCCAGAGAATGAAAAGAAGTAAAGCTGCTGCCCCTTGGCCATGAGAAGATGACAGAGAAAAAGAAGGTGTCAGCTTCAAAGACAATGCTCCAGAGCCGCTTGGCTTGGTGAGAAGCAAGAGCAGGGGGAGACTGTACATGGAATCAGGCACAGGCAGAGCACACGGGGCGGTGTGGCCATCCTGCCCCTGCCCTAACACAGGAGGTGATGGAGGAGCAGCAGCAAACCAAGCCCCAGGGGAAGG
Organism: Streptopelia decaocto; assembly: GCF_964273445.1. Classification (NCBI taxonomy): domain Eukaryota; kingdom Metazoa; phylum Chordata; class Aves; order Columbiformes; family Columbidae; genus Streptopelia; species Streptopelia decaocto. The sequence continues at coordinate 105,058,114 of NC_138663.1, forward strand.
AGAACAGCAAAGGCATCTGCTTCTGTGTATCACAGGCATGAAGTAACTAACATGCATGACCCAGGCCCTCCTACCACCCACGCTGCTATCCGCTGTGAAACTGATACACCAATACATCTCCTTATCAGTGCCAACTTTTATTTTTTTAAGGACAGACTTATACCCATTTTTTGCTCAGCCACCCCCTGGGGCACTGGGACAATTGTCCCACCTTGCACATCCTTGCAGAAGTCTGGCCCACAGCGGCTCACCGAGAAGCTTCACACACTTCTTGCATGCAAAAGCTTTCAGGGGAAACTGGCTGCCGAGCACCGAAGGGAGAGATTCGGGAGGAGTCAGTGCCCCTTCAGTTGCACAGAGACACCTCAGGACAGCGATCTGACAACAATAAGTGACTTGTTAGCCATCCTCAAGAAGAATCTTAGACAATGAAAATAGCATAAACCAACATTGCCTAATATCCTGGTGCCAGATGTTCTAGTTTCCTTTTGTGCTCAAGTTTATAAAACAAGCTGAAGGGCTCAAGGATCTTGTTTGCCTGGGATTGGTTCCTGCCCTCCCGAAGGCAGCCAGCCTGCCACCATGACGTTAATGATGTTAATTTGTGCAATTCGCTTTTTTTCACTCACCTTTCACTTTTTTCTCCAATGCTTCCCTCTCCTCTTATTTAAAGTTGCATTTCTCCTAGACTAAACCACATACTCTTAAATGCTGAAGTTTGCAATTCAGAGTACTCTGGGGCAGTCCTACACACACAAGCAAATCCCCTAATTTTAGTGCGGAAAACATATTTTCCACAGTTGTTAAAATCCTGGTAACACAGCCCTGCTAGGAAAATCCATTCTCTTGTTGAAGCATCTGAAACATTTCTTCCTGTTTAGGGAGAAAAATTACTAATAGCTAAAATATTTAGCACTGCTTTGTGCCCATATACCTCCTAGAATAAGAGCATAATATCCTGGTACTGAAATTATTAGGATACTTTCAAAATAAGAGGGGAAAATTAAAAGAGCAAATGGCAGGGTACAATATAATCAAATATCTGGAAGGGAACACTATTTTTCAGGTAGAACATTGGTTTTCACTGTTAAAAAGTGCATGTTTCCAGTGAAGTGCTGGTAGCAGACACATTGCATCCCCACGTCAGCCTGAGCCTGCCCCCCCCTTGCTCCGGGGATTACTAATGTTCCTTAACCCACAGCTGTCTCAAAATGGTCACATTTTCTGCATTGTTTCAACATCATCCTTCCCACCACATCCTCATCAATGGAGTTCCCATCTTTCTTCACTTAAAAATGAAAGGCAACATTTTGTGCTACTCTGGCATCTCACAGACCAAGGGTGTGTCACTGTGACACAAAACAAGGAGGTCCATCTTTCTTGAGCTCATGTACTGGAAGAAACTCCCTAGAAGTCCCATTAGTAAGCACTAATTTTTGAGGCTTCTAATATACAAGTCATTTCTTGTTTATTGAGGAATAAAACAAACTACCTGTGTTCACAGTTATAAAGGTACAGAGTGTATTTTTTGTTCTTCAAACAAATGTTTCAAATTAAGTACCTTGAGAGCTTGGTCCACAGCACACAGCCCAGCAGAAGAGAGTGATGCCTGCCCTTCAGAGACCCTCCACAGCTCAACCATGATGGCACAAAGCCACCACACTAGATCTTAAAGCCTGGTGATGCACATGCCATGCTCACCTAGAACCACCAATATTAATGTACGGGGTGGTCGGAGTGGGGTTAAAAAAAGACTAATATTTAAATGCTGGTTGTCCGCATCTTGTCACTTTAAATGAGATACATGCAACAGTGCTCAAACTGTGCAATGAGGACCTAAGAGAGCAGAAATATTCTCCATGGATAACTTTTTGAGCTAGATATGCTGGACATCTGGACTTTCAAGCAAGACGCCTTGTGCAGTAGACCATGGGATCTGGCCAGCATTTCTTGCTCCGTACAATGTGCCCCTCAACATTTCCTTCTGAACACCAACTAGGTCTTTCAATGAAGGACTCAAGTAAGGGGATTGTTCCATCTTATTTGCAACAAACAGCACTTTATGCAGGGGACCAGCTCACACGCTGAAGTCAAGAGAGATGGGTATCAAGGCTCCCATAACACATAATTGAAATCTAGTAAATAAAAACAACAGAGTCAGCTATTCATCTCCTTGTAAAGCAGATGCTGGTATCTGGTCAGATCACTCATACCCTCAGACCTCCATGGACTACAGTAAGAGAGAATCTAGACAACTATGATATAAAAACATGAAGTTATATGAAATTAAACACAATCCCATATTCCTAGGTTTTGGCTGCTCGATTGGTCTGGCTTTAAAAGAAATCACATCAAGAGGGAGTTGGTAGCAGCACCTTGTTCAATCAGAAAGAAACAATTCAGGACAGAGAGAGGATGCCCCAAGAACTGAGTAGGGAATTACAAAGACTCAGCCCATGTTTTCAGATGATATAATATCAAGATAAAACATTTCACATCCCTGACATGGTTCAAAATGTTCATCTCTAACTCTCCTCTTTAAAATCGCAGCTCAACACAAAGATACCAGTTATGACTCAATCGTCAGTGCATCCAAATCTGAAACAGTTTCAGTTAGTATATCCACCTGGCTTTCTCTTTTCCATTACTTCATTCTTCATACATTTTCCTTCCCGTGTTTATTGCACGCAAACCCTATCACTCATCCCAGGCTTCCATTTCTGTTTTCTTTCAAAACATTTAAACTTTCCCCAACCTGTTCATTTCCTGTAGCCAAACACCACCCAGGCAAAGACAGTTTACAACTAATATGCTATGGTGAATGCAAAGATGTATGAACCTAGCGCTCCATTTGGGTGAGCTAGTCCCTTGAAAACAAACAAACAAACAAAAAACCAAAGAGCTGGCAGCATTCAGTTAAAAAAGCCCACAACAAACCAACAAAGTCCCCCACTGCTGCCTATTGAGCCTAATAAGCAATACGTCCCAAGTACATGATGATGACCTATCTCATACCTAACCCCTAAAGCACAAACCAAGGGTAGACTACAACTAAGCATTTATTTATTAATTTCTCCCTCCCCACTATTTTGTTATTAGCAGCACAGGGACTTACAGAAAGAGAAAGACAGACTGACAAACAGAAAAGCACTTTGTAGGCCACACCTTGAGTAATGCTGCCCAGGTGAGAGGCCTCCATTCCTAACAGAGCACCACCAACATTCCTGGGCAAGCAGAGAAATCTGTAGCAATGGTCAGTGCACACATCAGACATCAAGCAAGCAAGCCGCGGAGAACTTTTCTTATTTTTCAAAACACATAGGAGTAGGAAGCACAAGCAAAGATCCTTCCCTCAAAAGAGAGGGTCTCCAACAAGAGGAAGACCTGGTTGGCAGCACTGGTTGGGAGAGACAGAAGTTGAAGGAAGAAGAGTTCAGACCTGTTCGAAAACCCCACTCTTACGGATCTGGACAGCATTAGCACAACTGCTTGGGGAAACAGAGTGCCTCTAGAACCGCTGAAAAAAAACCCAAAAAGCTAAATATGAGAAGGGGAGAAATCTAGTAAAACTATGGCCTCTTGCATTTGATCACCAGACTTCCTAAGGTGCGTCACCATTCATTAAGATTTTTCCCAGTGCTTTGCCAATTGCCTCAGCTTCCACCTGGGAAACGAGGGTTGACGAGTCTTTGTCTTCCGAGTTCTTGACCTCAGTGCTGAGACTGCCAATGCGGGGTAATGGCAATTACCATGGTGGTTTTGTGGTGTATTCATTTCCTTCCAGCTGTCAGAACTAGAAGGGAGCCATTGGCAAAGAGGGTTTCTGCCAGCTTTGAGCTGTGCATCTGTTCGCATTTGTCTGTTCACACAACACGGGATGCGACCTCCCTTTCCTCTTGCGCTGGCATCTGTTTGGTACCGCTCGTCCTGGGAGGGCTTTGATTTTGGAGGCTGAAAAGCGAACCTCTGTGGATGAAAATTTCTTCGCATATTTTAAAAATAAAAGAAGTAGATGTGTGCAGCCTTCGCTATCAGCATTGCACAATTCCCCCGCACATAACAAAAGCTGCAATAAAACTAGCAGTGGTCCATAAAGCTACAAGGAGAAGCTGCTCATGCAGGACTCCTCAGCTTGTACAGCCGGACGAGGAGATTCTGGAGCTGGTGGAAACTAATTCTTATTCAAATGGGACAAATTACAGCTAATCAAAATGATCTGCTAGGACAGGGATGGATGATTCATGTAAGTGGAGGATTTAAAAGCCTACTGGACGATTGTAATGGCATATTTTATGTAGACGTAAGACTCCTACCATCTATACAGCCACAGTAGTCTGAATTTATTTAGGACAAACTGTCAGAAGAGAAAGTTCTAAAATATATGTATTTTGCTACTTCTAAAAAAACAGTCTCTGAAATTTTCACTGTAAAAAAAAGTCTCAGTTGCAGAATCAAAACATGGTGAGTTTACAACAGACTGCTCAGATTTTAAGAAGAAAAAGTCTCCAAGTGGCTTTGTGTGACCTTTGAAACCACGGGAGCACTGACAGTTGGGGAACACGATCCCAGGATCACTGGCTAGTTAGTAAGCTGTACAGAGCAGAAGATTATAATCAAGGCTGAAGAAAAAAAAGCAGCAACCATTTCACCACAGAAATGGGTGTGAAAACAGCTTCTGCCTCCCTGCATCCCTCTTAGGCACTTCCAAACGAGCACTTTTTACTCACGCCAATAGTTGTACATGTAATTAAAAAAAAGAGAAGAGGAATATATGACCTTTGAAATTGATCTCAAGGGAATGTTCTTTTTTCCCTCTCTTTAAACTAAGCCAGCCTAACTGTGTAGCTTTGATTCGGCAGAAATAGCAGCAGAAAGATGAAGATGCCTGTACCTTTCAGAACAGATTCACCCATCTAATGTCGGACTTAAATACTCATTTCACTCTATTATATAACTAGCTAGGCAATCAAATTAAAAAAAAAAAAAAAAAACACAAAAAAAACCTGCTATCCACTTTTTAAATGTGTGTAATAACATGATACTGCATAAAACTAGGCCATACTCTACAGGTGACAAAAGTAAGACTGGGAAGAATGTGGGTTTACTGCTGAAGGAGATAGGCGAGCTCGTTACACAGGAGGTGGAAAAGGCTTAAGTACTGAATGTCTGCTTTGCCTCCCTCAGCCTTTAACAGCAAGACCAGCCTTCAAAAATCCCAAATCCAGAGACCGGGAGAAAGGCTGGAGCAAGAAAGATGGACCCTTGGTGGAAAAGGATCAGGTCAAGGAATACTTAGGCAAACCGGGCACACATAAGCCCAGGGGGCCAAATGGGATGCACCCATGAGCACTGAGAGAGCTGGCAGATGACATTGCAAGACCAGTCTCCATAATTTTTGATCAATTGTGGTGGATGGGAGTAGTGTTTGAAGACTGGAGGGCCTATCTTGAAGGGCAAGGAGGAGGACCCAGGGAAATACAAACCAGTCAGCCACACCTCAGTCCCTGAGAAGGTGATGGAGCAGCTAATGCTGGAAACCATTTTCAGGCATATGAACAAATGATCAGGAGTAGTCAGCAAGGCTTCACCAAGGGGAGGTCATGCTTGAACAACTTGAAAAACTTCTATGATAAAATGACTGGCCTCATAGGTGAGAGGAGAGCAGTGGATATTGTCCACCTGGATTTGAGGAAGGCCTTTGATGTTGTCTCCTGTAAGATCCTCACAGTCAAGCTGCTGATGCACAGGTTGGATGAGCAGCCAGTGAGATGGTTTGGAAACTGGTTGAAAGGCCAGGCCCAGAGGATGATGTCAGTGGCACAAAGTCAAGCTGGAGGCCAGTGGTGTACCTCAGAGGTCAATACTTGGTCTTCATTCCCTCAGGAAGTTTGCTTATGACTGGCAGGAGTCGCTGGTACCTCAGAGGGTCATGCTGCCATCCAGAGGGACACCAACAGGCAGGAGAAATGGGCAGACAGGAACCTCGTGTAGTTCAACAAGATGTGAATTCTTCTACCTGGGGGGAGCTCCAGTCACCAGTTTGTGCTGGGGGCCACCCAGCTGGAAAGGAGCTTGTCAGAAAAGGATCTGGGATCTCTTGGTGGACACCAAGTTGAACATGAGCCAGCAATGTGCCCTTGCCACAAAGAAGGCTAAGGGTGCTCTGGCCTGCATGAGCAGAAGTGTTGCCAGCAGGCCAAGGGAAGTGATTGTTCTCCCCTCAGCACTGGTGAGGCCACACCTAGAGTGCTGGCTCCAGCTCAGGGCTCCCCAGTACAAGAGAGGCACACACATACTGAAGAGTCACTAAGAAGATAAAGGGACTACAGCGTCTCTCCTGTGAGGACAGGCTGAGAGAGCTGGGACTGTTCAGCCTAGAGGAGAGAAGGCTCAGAGGAATCTCATCAATGCATAGATACACCTGACAGGAGGGTGCAAAGAAGACAGATCCTGGCTCTGTGCAGTGTTCCCTCTGAAACACGTTTTCACTGTGAGGGTGATGGAGCTCTGGCACAGATTGCCCAGGGAGGTTGTGCAGTCACCATCCTCGGAGATATTCAAAAGCCATCTGGCCATGGACCTGGGTAACTGACTGTAGGCAGACCTGCTTGAGCAGCCGAGTTGAGTCAGATGATTTCCAGGTCCCTTTCAAACCTCAACTAGTCCTTGATTCTGTGATGTATTCCTCAACTCTTACTCAGAACAGGGCAGACACAAGACAAACCTAGAATCACAAAACACTGCAGATACAGCTCTAGGTACTGTATTTCACAAAACCCTCACATCTGCGCTGAGCAATATTTTTGGTTTTCCCTGTAGCATTGCTTTCTATAGAGTCATCACTTCCAGTTATTCTTTGAATTCTACTATAAAAAAGCTTTAAAAAATCTTATTGTTTCAGAGTAATTGGTATAGAGAACCATGCATAAAAGTTTCGTAAGTGGTCTAGACAAAACCACCATTCAGATTTAAGATAATCTTTGATAATGCAGAACAGAAAAACAAAACAAAACAACCCAGAACAACAGTCAGCTCAAACTGGAAACAGAACAAATAGTGTAACACACATTATCTTAAAACAGTGACTATCACAGAATCACAGAATGTTTGGGATTGGAAGGGACCTCAAAAGATCATCTAGTCCAATCCCCCTGCCGGAGCAGGAACACCTGGATGAGGCTACACAGGAATGTCTCCAGGCAGGTTTTGAATGTCTCCAGAGAAGGAAACTCCACAACCTCCCTGGGCAGCCTGTTCCAGTGCTCTGTCACCCTCACTGAGATGTTGTTTCTTCTCATATTTAAGTGGAACCTCCTGTGTTCCAGTTTGTACCCATTGCCCCTTGTCTTATCATCAGCCTCTGCTTCAAGCTGGCTGGACAGAGGCTGTTCTAACTCATTGGTTCTGGATGTCAGGCCATTTAAATTAAAAATTATTTACATTATAGATTCACATATACATACTTATGAATAGGCTTTCATTAGCTACTTGTATGTAAATGAAAACATGATCCTAAGTTGGCCCACTGGAATAATACATGAATAGGAATAGATGACTGGAGCCCTCTCAGTTCAGCAGGAAGATAAATTATTAATTCACCAGTGTACCCATGTTTCAGTGCTCTGAATTTCACCTCCAATTAAAGGAAAGACAAGCACAAAGAACCGTGGTGAAGTTTAAACGCAGGTTCAAACTTCAAGATTTTAGTCATCCTTACTCAGGACTTTGTTTTTCCATTACAGGAATACCTGAGATACTCAAATGTAGAATTTTGGTATCACATTCAAGTTGTACACAATCACATCCACAGACTCACAAAAAACTGTCATCAGAGTTACAGAGAAGGTTAACATTATATCCCTGAGTGACTGGAAAGGAAGAAGAGTTTCTAGAAATACCATAAGTATTCAGATGAGCATCTCTGCCCATGCCTACCACCTGAAGTAAAAATGGTGTGCCTTTATTAAAAGGGACAAAAAAAGGGGAAGATGCTCCATCCTTTGAGCCTACATTGAGAACAAGATGGTGCTGTCTTTCACTGTCGTTCCTGAAAGAGTCCCACAATGTGTATACAGCCACAACAAACTTGTTAGGAGTGCAGTCATGTCAACTCCAACATGCAGTCACTGCCACACAACGCTTTTCAACTTCAATACCGCACAGGTCTTCTGTGACAGGCACTGTCAGAGCTGCAAGTCCTTCCAGGCAGTAGCATTTTAATTGCAAATAGATGAGATCTTAAGATGCACTGAGGAGTTATGGCACTGTCTCACAAGGCGACTGATAGATGTAGAACCAGATAAGCGGGTGAATCCCTGTTGATAGAACAGCAACTCAGAGAAACAAAGAGAATAAATCATGTTGTCTTCTATATAAAATATACACCAAAAAGATATTGAGTATCTTTTGAGAGAGATCAGATACAAAAAGCCTCTGGACTATTGTTACTACCAACTTCAAGTTCTAAAATGTGCCTGTGAAGGATTTGAGGTTACCATTAACTCAATTTAAGTTACTTCTCAAGCGCAAGCTGATCGCTGCTAACAGCCACTGGAACAACGGACTTCCGTATCACAGAAATAAGACAGCATGAAGTATATGAAGTTCAAACCTACTGCCATTAACTGCTTTGGTTTAAAATATTTCAGGTCTTCATCTGAACATCTGGCAAACAATTTTTAACAGTCTCTTCCCCTCAGTCATTATATGAGAATTCGGTAAGCTGTATGTGGAAAAATGCTACACGCAAAACTAAAGAGTTGAACGTACGCTCAAGTTGTTATTTTGAAAGTCCAGACCAACTCAAGTTCAAATATTAACTGCTTCAGATAAACCACGTTGGAATGATTTTACTCTTTTGATTAGAAGTCCCTTACATCAGATGTTTACATGAACTGTCAAGAACTGCCGAATGCCAGATAAGATAGCTACCCTTGCCTACGCAAATAGGGCTCACACATAAACACGTCAAACAAAATGGACAGTTACAACAATGAACAAACTATTTTATTTTTGTTGATAGATAAGGACATCCCATTGAAAATAAAGAATAAAAAATACATTCCACCACAACGCTTGGAATGCTTGAATCTCATGCTACAGCACACGGTGAAATTCTGGTATTGCAGCATCACATGAATCCCTGTGCACAGAAAGCCTTGAACAAATATTTATACCCATAATAGTGCCATGTACAAAAATTTCATTCCATAAAGGCCAAACAGAAAATTTAAACATATTTGTTTTTCTTATGCCAATAGCAATATAAAAAATTGTTTTCAGTCAATTACTTCCACTTCAATCGTGTGAGATCTTTTTACACGAAAGAACTCTGAAATTCAGCATAATAAAGCATGGAAAAAGTAAGTTATAAACAATATACTGGATGTGTAGGGAGTGTTGTTTTCCTCAATATATAACTAACTTTCATACAGTTACACCAACAGTCAAGTCAGTATTTTCCTAACACAAATGAAATATTCTGTTTCTCCAATCAATGTGCTGACCTTTTCTTACTATAAAGAGCATGCTTGTATTATTCATCTAAGCATACATGCACCACGAAAGATATGCAAAATAAATTCATATAGATAACCTTTAGTGTCAAATGATGTAATAATAAAAACAATTCTCAAAGTCCAAATGACTTGCTAAATTAAAATCGCATTGTAGTCACTTGAACCAACAAAATATTTGGACACGTGTGAGCCACGAAATTTTTTATTTTGCAGCAGTATCTCTGCTGAAACCTGAGGAGTATCACACTATTGGTAAAGCAAGGTATTTTCAGAACAGGAATTTGTAAAAAATACATTTATACTATATGATTTCATATAAAAAGGCAGTAAGAAATATAATAAAACCTACCATTTTAGGACTACACCTTTCCTAGCAAATAGCTTTTTTCACTTGCACTATTACAAACAGTACATTCAGTTTCCTACACAGAAAGTACATTTTCTTGTCCCTGATGTATATTACAATCGGCAGTGACACCAGACTGCATTATTATCACCACTCATTCTTGCAGCTTATACAAAAAGCACCAATTTTACCAAAAAAAAAAGGCTTACTGGTTACATAGTAGCACTTCCTTATAGGAAATATAAGCCCAAAACATTGGAACCAAATGTGTCTTTCCAGAAATATATCAGAATATATGGCTCAGAGTTAAGGGATGTAAAACCAGGAGTACTGCATAGTACAGGGATCTTGCCTGTATGAATAAAGCCATCCTTTGATTGTTTGTCACCTTCTGACTCCAAGAATGGACAACCAATTAAACGTGTGCTAATGAATATGAAAGTAGTACACAACTAAATTTACTGGTTTAAAAAAAAAAAAAAAAGAAAAAAAAGAAATTGTACAGTTCTCTCTGGCACAGTGCAAAGTACACATTAAAAAACTGATTACATATGTACAGTGTGTATGTATATTTATATATATATATAGTATGTATTCCCCTGACACATACATGTGTATATATATAAAGCATGAACAAACATATCCATACCAAACTTAGCAAAAAGATGGAATGTGTAAAATGTGGATGCGTTGTTCCAGTTAAATCAGTCTGTCCCAGAAATGGCTGTTTATACAGCCAATATGCACTTCCACGAAACAGAAATACTTATGGCCTGCATAAATTGACAATATACCGTACATTTGTCCTCTTAACTTACCAAAGGACTGATAATCACACTTTATAAAAGCTTATATTTGTATTAAGCCCTCTCCTCCACAGCCTTTCGCTCCCCACACCTCCATCTGCCAGGAGCGATTCATATGGCTATTCCCTTTATGGAAATCTAGGAAGAATAAACTAGAATGATATACTAGACTGTTACTCTGCTGGAGGACTGGCCACAGTATTCACTACAGAGATGAGACCTTCTATTTAAAATTTTTCTTGCAATATAAAAGTTTACAGCCACCCCTTTAAAAATTACTAACACCTGATGCTGGTTTGTTTTATAATTTTCTTTTGGGATCCAGCTGTTTTGGTTCTGAATATGAACACATTGGCTGAAGTCTGTAACAGAGAAAGCCCTTTTCAGGATTTGGAGAACACTGTTACCCAACCTGCCCGCTCCCATTATGATCAACTGTCCTTCCCGGCAAACTTTCTGAAATAGTTTGCAAAATATAATACCAGAATATAACACTGATTTCCCCCATTATTTATCCTGAATGTCTTTTTTTTACATTTTCAGAGCACTTTCAAAAAATAACGATGATTTCTATAGTTTCAAATTCAGGAGATGGCTGTGAACCTGAGAGCTTAGTGTGATACGAACACACTGTCACCAGGACACATGCATATTCATAGTATCCCCACTGGCTAGTACTTTCCTTGTTTAAGTCTTTCAATGTGGTAGCACAACTTTAGGGCAGGCCCCAGCTTCAGTCCCATATATTTCATTATCATATCACTCCTCAGTAAGAGTAGTGCCTTTCCATCAATCTCCTGCAGAAGGAAGAGAATAAACACAATAACATACAACTACTTTAACAAGCTGCATGGTAAAACTGGAAAGTACATTATATTTGTTAATACTGTAGGAAAAATTTATCTACCACATGTAAAATGTTGACTTAGTATAATTTGATACTTACAGATGGCCACTGAAATAGAATTTTAGTAGTTTGTAATGCATGATTAACGTACTTGAGATGTTAAAGAAAATTATAGTAAGTAAAAGAAACTGACCAAACAGCTCTCAAAATTAGTTACTGTCTGGGGAAAAAAAAGTGAATGAGTCAAGGGAAAAAAAAAAAAAAGAAGAGAAAAGAAGGTGCAAAGGAAGGTCTGTGCAGTCTGAGATTAAATGAGCCAAGCACCAAGGCCTTGCACTGAACCCTGAACACAGCTGTGGGAGGCTTCTGGCATGCGCATGCAAACAGTCACACAGAGGAAGGGGTTACAGACCATCTAAATCTGTGAAATAAGACAGATCTACATCCAGGTTAAACCAGACAGATTGTTAGGATCAAGACCACGGACAACTTAGTCAGATTTCGACTGCCTCGTTGAGAAGCTGCTAAAATGTGATGGTCCTAAGCTCTCAGTAGCATTACGTACTGTAGACAGGCAATTAGTTCCTTAAAACACCATAAAGCAAAACATTCTGTCTTATTTTTTTTTAAACATAAACCTGACAAAATAAGTGACATTTAGTCTTGTTATACAACTAAGAACAAAACATGAGTCAGGAAGCTCCATTAAAAGTTATTTTGAGTTTTCCTTCCAATTCAGCTTACTCTGAGATTTAACTGTTAGTAGGAGCTGGTGCAGAACAAAGGTGAAATATTACTAAAGAGAAAGCCAACCGCTTCTTGGACAGCCATATATATTAATACAATGAAATAAGAAAGCAGCTCTTTGCCGAGCAGCCTGCTATAGAAAAGCACAGTGAGAAGGAAAAGGGGAGGCCAAAAACAGCACAGAGAAACTGATGCAGTTTCTCTAAGTACAACATCTAGTTAGATCTTATGAAACTCTACAGATTGTTTTTCAAAACAGATAAATACAACATTGAAATGGATTCTCTGCATTTTAGTATTAATGACCAAGTATAAAGCTAATAAGGCATAACAGTATCTCCAATTCAGGATAATCAGTCTCCCAAACAGGCTGACTTCGAGAGGTGTTATCTCCCTAGGCCATATGCCCCATACTGTACATGAGAAAGCCACCTTCTTGAAGGGTACCAGGGATGACAATGGGTACCATGGCTGTTGGCCATCAGAATTTGGATACTTCCAGTATGGGCATTTTTCCATATAAGCTGGAAAGCTGTGGGTATTTACTTCAGTCTAATAAGACTGGAAAACAGAGAAAATATACTGCAGGAGGCTTCTCAGGTGGAAAAATAATCTTCAGCCTCCCTCTAATATACGAGTAGAGTCTATTCTACCTTTCAGTACAAACAGAGTGATGGAGATGAAAGCTGTATTTTAAGAGATTAACATGACACACAGTCTACTAGAACAGAATGGATATGCATCATACATGTCTCCTAAAGAGTTCTGCATGCGGAGCTAGTGCCTGTGGATCAGCTTCTTTCACAAAACGCATCACTTCCTCTATTGACCAGGTGGAAGGATCCTTATTCAATATTCTTGAAGGTTCCCTCTTTAGTGAATTCAAATCCGGCCCAGTTGTGGAACTTGCAGCTTTTAGTAATAAATATTGTGAAAGGAAAAAGCATCATTAGTCTATACAGGGATAACACATTTCATTTCACGTAAGATATTCTTAATATCGACACGTGGCTTTTATTATGCATTCTTTGTAATATATTAAAATGAATTATGTTTTATTTTCCTCCAAATAATATTGAACTGTTCCGTTTGTCTTTAAACAACTTAAATAACTGCAAATACTTACAGCAACATAAACATCCGCACTATGACATACCTAGAGGGGATTACTTTGACTTGTACTTGGCACCTGGGTCCCAAGATGCCATTAAGTCGGAATGTGGCAAAGGCAAGTTGTGCCAAGAGAGGGAGGGGCAGGAGTAATCCCTGCCCTGTATTTCAACAACAAGGTAAGAGTTGGTAGGATGCTGAGGCAGTGAGCTGCACATAGCTATCCCTCTTTGCTCTGGCTTGCTGCAGAGTCCGTAAGAGCAGTGAGAGGGAAGTGCAGCAGCAAGACCCCCCTGCCCCTTGCACTGCAGGTTTAATTCTAACAGGCTTAAGTTCTGCATTTGCAGTTAGGGCAGCAAGCCTGAGATACCTGGTCACAGCATGACTTTTCACTCAATCTACAAGCTCTTCTACGGCCAAGAACTTCTTTATTCATAAGTCACCGACTTTGCATGTTAACAAAAGCAGTAATATAGTTTGGAAAGCTTAGTTATATAACATACCCTCAATCCGCCTCTGGATTCGATTCATACTAACTTCATAGTACCCGCTGCTCCCCGCAGAGCTCAAGGACAGCCTGCGCAGGACGGGGGCTGAATTTGAGGTAGCTGTCCCTGGCTGAAGTGAATTCCTGTAATATGCTGCACTCCCTGAAGTACGATATTCTGTGGAATTTCGACGGGCTGGGCTTGAAGGATTTACAGAATTAAGTGCAGAATCCATAGAGTCCTCAGAAAATCGGTGTTCCTTGGAAGTGCTGTTTTCCTCTATAGGTAATGTTTCTGCTACACAAAAAGCAAGTATCATTACATTCAAAGTGATGGACATTATACCTTTGTTATTTAACTCCTTGCTATGTTCTCTTGAAGATACTGACAGATTGCAAGCCTGTTAACAAGTCTCCCATGAGGCAATCACTGCTGCTCAATGTTTGCCCCTTTTGCTCAAGTAATCATTGGGCTCTTACTGTATACTTTTAAAACATTTTTTGTATCAAGACACTTAATATGTCAAGTTTGAGACAGTGGAAAACTTCTTCTGGTGAAATTGTCTGACATTAGTACTGATACATCAAACAATCTTAGTCATGCATTTTCATGATTTTTTTAAACATATTCTCAAAAAGCTAACCCTTAAGAGTGTATTATGTTTCTCTTGCAAGAAATTTTAATATAAATAAAAACTCTCGTGTTAACTAAAAATTGTTTAATTTGTTCTGAACAGCAGAGGGAGTCACTAATTTCATAAACAAGTGGGCAATCATCATCTATAGATCCCAATACTTTCAGACACAGAGGCCATTATCAAAAATTGAACAGGTTACAGGCAAAGCCACAGAAGGCTGAGCGTGCCAGGTATGGCATGCTAATGTAGCACGTTTTGACCACAACGCTGCACCTACATACAGTTAGTTCTTTGCACATGTCAGGGTCTGTAAGCACAGACTCCAGAAAGCTGAAGATACATGTAAATTACTGAACCCACAAAGCAAGTTTAAAAAAAAAAATTAAAAATCAGTTTTCAGGAAGGGAATATGACAACATTCCCGTTTAGTTCTTACCACTTATCAGCTAATTTCTACTCTGCAAAACACAAACAACACCTGCTTAGAAGACTCGTGAATTTTTATAGTCTTTCAATACCGTTTCTAAGCCAGATGAGCAGAGTTCAGCAGGTTCCTTTCCCTATGCCATGAGGGAGGAGCCAGGTTTGCTTGATTACTGAAAACTGCACTTTCAGTCAACCAAACCCATGTCCGATTGGAAAAAAAGTGCTATGTGAGGAGAAAAGAACAAACCAAACAAAAAAAAACCAAACCCAAACCAAAGAGAACACCATTCTCTAGCAATCATACATATCCTTCTCTGTTTGCCCAAAAAGGAAATTGGAATCATGATGTATAAATCTGTATGAAACAAATGCTTTGGTAGGAAAGAGCTGGAAAATAGAGCTAACCGGCTCACAGAAGCGTAAAGCCCACACTACCATCTTGAAAATTACTCTAGTGAAGATATAAAACACATGCTAGCGAAGCAACATATTCTTTGGGATAAGAACTGGTATGTTCTGGAAAACAAGTTCTTGAAATAAGCTTTTTACTACTCTTCTTATATGACAACTTTCAAGAATTTCTTGGGTCAATACACGATTAAAACTAAAGGAAGAGTATTTTCCTGAAAAAAAAAACCAGTATGCTTCACAAGCTTCATGAAGTTTTAGTTTCTCTGCTGAAACCTGTTTAAGAGTGGAGTGCAGTGAAGAACTGTTAAGTGTATTTTAGTCATCAGACAGCATAATGCCAAAAGGGAACAAAGGCACTCAGAGAGCCAGCTCCCTGCTTCGTGAATTCAGCAAGGCAAGATCTACAAGACGATGTACCATCTTTTACTAAACTTGATAGTCGTGGAATAAAACAGCTTTTACGGGCACAAGTCCTTCTCTTTCATATATACAACCCTCAAAACAACCACTGCAAAACTTTCTAGTTTGTTAGAGTTGAATCACAAAAGTAAAGAAGTGGCTACTGAGGTTTTCAAAGAAAACAAACAAACAAACAAGAAAACTAATTTATTTATATTTGTCAGCTTGAAGTAGTTGCAGCAACTTACCAAAATGAGAAACAAAAGCCATCATTATATAGAATTTCAGAGATGTAGTCAATGATATGCACTATAAAATTAAAGGGTAGCCAACCAAGGGAAAATTAGAACTGTAGAGAATGAAATCACTAACAGAAATCTCGCTCCAAGACCAAAAGGCAGGGGTGATACTTCAAACAGTTACAGAAAAGCTCCATGAAAGAGTGTCGGGTTTAACTGACTGAACCTGTACATTCAGATTTCTAAAGTCTTGAAAGGCAGGATGAAACAATGGAGACAATACTCAGCAGCAGAAAGTTTCAACTGGACTCTTTAAGCATATAGCAGCCAACTCCACATAATGGCTTAAGAAAAAGCTTTTTGTATTCATAGTAAACAAGTAGAGGTCCCAAATACAGGTTTTTTTAAAAAATCATTATTTTACATAATCCTTGTCAGGATTTCTGAAGCCACAAAAATTTAAAAAATTGACTGTATTACAAAATAATTTAATTGTATTTATTCCAATTGCATTCCAGATTTGTCTTTGATGTTATATATCCTAAAGTAAACAATTCTAAATAGAGCTGGGAAAGATCAGCTCTGTTTTTTTTCCCCCCAAGATACAAGCATTTGAATTTATCTCATTGTAAGTTCTCAGTTCACACAAACAAGGTGGAAAAGCTGGCGTATTTCCTGAGGCCATCATCTTTTCTGTTCAGCAGCTACAGCATCCAATCCCCTTCCATCCATCCAGCTTCTCTACAAACAAAACACGGCTGCAACCTTGTCGAAAAAGTGGTCAACTGGTATGACAGCTGATTTAAAATTCGGCATCTAGCAAATGGAGCTTTGCAATCCATGGAGCAACGAATGACACACTTCTGCCTCGACATTTTAAGCAGTTGTGAATAACAGTGGTATGGAGAGAGGCATGAAGTTCCACTGCAGAATGCCTGATCTCTGAGTCGATTAATAAAAGGCCAATAAAAGGCCTTATGTTTCAAATGTAAGGATGACAGACTGTTTAAACACTGAAGGCATTAGCAGGAATCGGATGTTCTGTTTTCTTGAAGCTCCTCTGGGAATTAGAAGCCAGTTGTTCTGCCTCATACATAATGGGAATGATGTAACTGGCCGCAGCAGTAAGAACACACTGTTTTCAAGGGGAGGGAAACTGAGTTATCCCCCCTGCTCTCCCTTTTATCTTTCATAACTTAAAGAAGAAACTGTCAGTGAGCAGGAAAGACAGCAAAATCTGTGAAACATATCCCTGAGCAGACCAGAAAGAAAATGAGCTGTTTGAAAGACCCTTTCCCAAAATTATTCCATTTTGCCTTCAAATGTTATTTCAAAACAACTATTTCAAGACAACTATCTCTCAATCAAGACAGAACTTTTTGGGGGCAAATCTTGCTAATCAACCCATGACACACAGCTATAAAATTACCTCCAGATTTTCAGCAGAGGACATTGCCCTAATGGGAAACACTCAACACTACAGAGCACTTTGCCTCTTGAAACGCACAAATTCAAACCTCTGAAACCATGGCAAAACACTTATTTCAATTATTTTTTTATCCAAGTAACTGGATAATGAACTATTGATCTTAAAATGTATTTTAAGGAGTACACTTCATCTGAAAAAGGGATCCATTAGCGAATGAGGATTAAAAAACAGTATGTGGATGCATGCTTAATTTGAGGAAGATTTCTTACAGAATAATGCAGATCTGCTCAAACATTTGTTTTGCTCCAACTGAAACAACTTCATTTGAGTATAATTGTTCTACAGTTATTAAGTTACCTACCAGAAATATCTAACTTGGGTGTATCTGTGGAATTAAGCCCATATTTCTTTTGGAAAGACACAGAAATCAATAATCAATGCAGAACTGTATTTCCTGCTGCTGTTATTGCATACAAAGAAATAAATATGCTAATATATATATATATATAAAGATATATAATTATAAATAAAGTATCATTTTGAACATTTGAATTTGATATCCTTTTCTGCTTCAACTGTGGTTCTAAGACTTTTTAATCTGCATAGAAAAAAGATCATTCTTCCCCCACTGATGCTAGTAGACCCAGAAATCTCCAAAAACAAAAAAAAAAAAAGAAGGAAGAAATAACTAATTCCTGCCATATTTTTAAAAGCCTTTGGAAATATCTCGCAGCAAGAGAAAGTATTTATCGTATGGGACCAGTCAACATCAACAAGTTACCATGACTTAATCAGTTTAGCAGCGAATGCAGAGTGAAAAAAAAATCAGAAGTCTCTCACTGAGGTTTAAGCCTAGATGCTTCACTTCACATCTGAGGCAGGCTATGGCTAGACATGTGCTCAGAGTTTTCATTGCAGGAAAAGGCGCTTTTCATCAGTGAGCCACATCAACCTAACAGCAGCTGCCACTGGGAGGCTTCACTGCCCTCCTGGCCACAGCCACATTTTACTCAACCCTTCCCTGGGCTCATATGAGCCCACGGTAAGTCAGTCCAGAGAAATAAACTGCAAACTACTCTTTGCTTCACCTCTTCTGTGCTTTTGCTCCCTGGTTTAGCTGGCTATGCAGCCGAGGGGGCTGGGACCCGCTGCAGGGACAAGATGACCAGGAAAGCAGGCACAGCACAACTTTCAGCAGGAGCTACCCATAAACTCAGCTGAACTGTATAATTGAGCTACACCCTTCCTCATGTTATGGCCCCGGCCCAGAATTACTAAGAGTTGCGTCCAATTTATCTCCTAATTTATTTTGAGGCAATTGGTTTTCCGCTAATTAGCCATATAGGAAGCAGGAAGCTTCATCCGTCACCTATTTGCCTGAGCCCCTTCACAAAAAAGGCTAGAAGGTTTAGGAGAAGGACAGCTAGAACTTGCAGTAGATCTCCCCTAAGTGCAAAATCTGTGCCAGTGATCAATAATTAACATACTTTCACCCTGACCTGTCAAAGGCTAGAGACAGACCAGACACATACACTGAACTCAGTCCTTTTTGACTGGAAATACCGAAACTATAAATAATCCTCATACATAATCCTGACATAATGTAATTACCTTCAGATGGATGAGCATCATTTCTGGGAAGCTTCGGGGAAAGAGGAGCAGTATATGGTGGAGAGTCCTGAGAGTATCGTTTAGCACTCTTGTTTTCAGGTATTTCTTCTTTTGCTGTGAGGAGGAAAGTCACCACCTATTATTCTAGCATAAAGCTCCTCATGGGGAAGGTCCAGGGACAAAAGCAAACATGAGCCATTCACCAGGTTATGGTTCAGTTTCTTGTGCCACACAGACTCAGTCATTTCAATACAAACTTTCAAAGCTGAAGTGCAGCTTAGTTTATGCTGTCAGTATCCAAATTACCTTCATTCTGGCTACTTTTCTGAAATGAGTTAAACCTAATGACTTTCATATGGCAGATGAAATTATAAACACAAATTCACCATTGGAAGCAGGGGGTGGGGAATGAAAAATAATAGTATGTCCTAAAACAGCACTCAGAAGACAGACTCAGCTATCAGACAGCTGTGAGGAAGCTTCACACCCAATCTGAATCTTCTGAAATTGCCCTGACATCAAAGTTTTCTCAGCTATGGCTCCTGGTAACCCTTGGGCTGGGACTTGTCATATCAGGCCCTGAAAACAACCTGATGGGACATCTTGTGAAGTAAATTCATTTAGAATCATAGAATAGAATTGTTTAGGTTGGAAAAGACCTTTAAGATATCAGGTCCAACCGTTAACCTAATACTGCCAAGTCCACCACTAAACCATGTCCCTAAGAACCTCATGTACGTGCCTTTTAAAACCCTCCAGGGATGGTGACCCCACCACTTCCCCAGGCAGCCTGTTCCAATGCCTGACAACCCACTCTGTGAATAGATTTTTCCTAATACCCAATCTAAACCTCCCCTGGTGCAACTTGAGGCCATTTCCTCTCACCCTATCACTTGCTACCTGGGAGAAGAGACCAACCCCCTCCATGCTACAACCTCCTTTCAGGTAGTTGCAGAGAGCGATCAGGTCTCCCCTCAGCCTCCTTTTCTCCAGGCTGAACAGCCCCAGTTCCCTCAGCTGTTCCTCATCAGACTTGTGCTCCAGGCCCCTCACCAGCTTCGTTGCCCTTCTCTGAACTCTCTCCAGCACCTCAGTGTCTTTCCTGTAGTGAGGGGCCCAAAACTGAACACAGAATTCAAGGTGTGGCCTCAACATTTGCCCCTCACTTCTTCCTCCCATTGCAGCAAAGATATCGGCCTCATACAAAACATCACAAGCAGCCACCTGCAAACCCCACCTTTTCTACTAGAAGACTGGACTGTACATAGGAGAATGTACAATTTTTGAAGCCACCACCGGGTTAGGTGACTAAAGAGGGAAAAAAGGACCTTTTACCAGTGTAGGAAGAGCTAGACTGAATTCCTTTCCAGGGCAAGCCCCTTCTCATGAGGCAGTAAGTGTCTTTTTGTAAGTTTATTTTATGACCCGAACATAAATTTAACAAATGAAATGTGAAGTTTTGAGCTTGTCCTTTTAGCAGTATCATAGTGGTACAATACATATGTTTCCTGGCTTGGCTACAAAGAGGAGTTTGCTGAACAAAATGATTTCTGCACATGTGGTATGAGCCATCCCATCCTGTCAAAGCACTACTGCACTGGAACAAATTCACTAAGAACTGAAGCGTATTCGTTTCAATCCATTCACGTCATAGAAAGACAGATTAAAAAGTTACATTTCGTGAAGTCGCCACACTTCTCAAAAACATCAGCACTTGAAAGTTAGAGTAGTTGTTGAACAGTACCTGGTTTGTTCCTATCGTACTCAGTAGGGCTATGTGCACATCCCACGTAAGGGCTGAAAGGCTGGCTACTGAAGAGGTTGTCACACTGCAGGCTGTGGCAGAGTTTCTCCAAGAAGCGCAGGACAAACGATGTGCTGTTTACAGAAGGAAGATTGATGGTGTGCTTCTCCCCATCAAAGGAAGCTGTGAGTAAGAAGATGATGTCAAACACACCTCAAGCATCATGAAGTATAGTAAAACACCATCATTAGCTTAAAGGAGAACGCATCCAGATTTGATTTAAACCACACAAGACATGAGAGAAGTAAAGAATCATTCTCATAGTTTAACAAATTTACATCCAAATGACTGATTTTACCTTCTGTTGGATCCACACCAGTTCAAACTTACTCTATGGGAAGTTATTTCAATAAAATAACGTTGGATTCACACCAGCATAAAAAAACTTGCAACTATTCCCTCATCTCCAAAACCTTACATGTAATTCCTGTTGCTTGCTTATAAACCAGCAACCTCTCCACCACCTATTTGCAGGAGGTAACACAGAAAGATCCTTTACAGTATTTGATAAAAAAATTAAAAGTCATTTAAAAAATTTAAAAAGTAAGCAAGTAAGTTTAATATGTGTTTTCTCAGTTTCTAACTGAACTGAGCATACTTGTGGTAATGTGCTGGCATCAATTACCATTGAAATTTTGACTACAGAAACTGTTTTGCCATTTGCTATTTTACCACTAGAGAAATCTATTCTGCTGTCAACACTACAGCGGTCAAGCTCCTATTTATTTCAACAGGAGCTAGGTGGCAGAGATACCACAACAGCCACAAATGGATCTGCTGTCTTTTAAACTGAGTGATTACAAAGAGCCCAGACATGTGTCTATGCCTTTTACTTGTTGACCTGCTTCCTTGCCCCCCAGAGTGTTGCAGCTGACAGTATTTTCCTTTTTTTTTTTTCAATTAGTAAGATTTTGAAAAGATTCAATACTGTCAATATACAAATAAGTAATTCCTATTATATTAGATGAAACTTTCAGTAACTCCTGACTAGAAAGACACTACAACAAAGCAGGAACAAACTTGTAACTTAAACTTAGGACTAGAAAGAAGCTGCAAAAACACCAGGTTCATGCATCATTTGTCTTCTCGGTTTTCAGCCTGTCATGCAGCCTTCTGTTGTTAACATAAGTTTCCAAATGATAAGTAGAGCTTTGAAGGATCACATTTTGTTGGTAGCAGATGCATTAAAAAAAAGACAAGAAAGCCTTTATTCACAAATCTGAATTAAGGAACATTTCCATATTGTGTTACAAGAGACAGATAATATACACAAAACCAAAGAAAACGTCCAAGTTTAGCATATTTTAGGCTTCCTTAGGAAATGAAAAGTGTCAATTACTTACACTGTTGATGTAAGGAAACTTCCGATTAGAGTTAATGGAAGTTAACCAGCTAGCACCACCACCACCGTGCTACCTCTCCCATCTGCTTTCATGACAGACTGACCCAGTGCAAGTGCTTCAAGTTTTAAGAGTCAGTACTACAGGGAGAGGTCCTAGACCCACATGTTTCCATGGCCCATTCAGTTTTTCCAAGCTCCAACATTCAGATGAAATGCTAATGATTCACAGTCCCACATGTGGTTCAGACACAAGGTCCTTCCCCTACCTCCTGTTTGGGGAAGAGGTCTCCGAAGGCAAATTTTTGCTTGGAACTCAACCACTTCTGGAGAGCAAATGGGCTGTGAGACCTAGTACAGCCTGATCTCCTGACAAATTTACTGCAAGGTAGTAGTCAGCTACAGCAAAAATTTAAAATGCTTTATAGTAGCCGTATGGATCTTCTTATATGACCTTGGGGAAATAACTTATTCTCCACACCTTAATTTCTCATTTTGAAAAGAAGCACTGAAAAGAACAATATTATCTTAGAGTTGTCAGGAGGGTAAAGCAAGAAACAGCTGAGGCCATGTGACTGCCCCAGCAAGACATACCATGGGAAAAATCCACAAATAAAGACTCAGTGCAAACACAGCTCCCTTGTACTCTGAACACCTGAGGGCAACTATACAAACTCCAACCAAGGGTGTGGGACCCAGGTCCATAGGCTCAACTGCCTGCTCTGCCTGGAAACAACATAAGCCTCTTACTTCCCAGATAAATGCTAGGGGAAAAAATAAAAAGGGAGTACTTCCAAGGTACAATAACCTCAACCTTTAATGACAAATAAACAGGGACTGGAGCTTGTCTATGCAATCTCAGCCCCTGGGATGAAGAGTCATGCTCATTTCTTCACTTTCCACTGTGTATATTTTAAATACCAGGTTCATGCCAGGAGAAAGGCTGAGAGCTAAACTATCAGAGAAGTGTGTTTGTCTGATAGTGAACAAACTCACCCAAGAGTCTGATTTTAATTCTCTGCTTGAGAAGATTTATCTGAGTCTCAGTCTATTTCATCCCACCAAATACCATGGTTTCTGCGCTACAAGGAGAAAAAAGAGGCTCACACCACCACCACCATTAGCAGGCTTGCTAATCAAGCCTTTAATTTCCTTTCAGTTATATTTGCCTGAATTGAAACCTTATGCATCATGCAAAAATAAAATGGTTTCTGCTTTTGTTTGAGTAAGAAAAGATGGAAAAATCCTAAATGCAATTCCGCTCAAAATAATTATTTTCTTTGGCAGCTGAACCAAAAGAACCCGTTAATTATTCACATGTATTCTAGCAACATTATTTTACCCACATCCTCATCAGCATACTGTTTCCTCCTATGGCAGGTGTGATACTTACCATGAAATTTATTAGTCCACAAAGATTTAGATTTCTTTGCTTGTTTGCTGCTACAACATTCTTTTTCTTGTCAGTCTAAAAAAAACCCTGAACAACAAACCACACTCCAAACCCATTTTCAAACAAAAACTCTACAAGAAAACATTCACGCAATTTCATTCTGCAACTCCTCATTTTATTCACTGTAGCTTTCCTCTTCTTCCTTACTGTTCACGTGCACAGCTGGTTATAATGTGCTACATTAGCCTAAGTTGCATTTTGTGCTTCTCAAAATATATCACACACAAATTTTTGATAAAATGATAGGGAGTATTTGCTCACCCACTTCTCAACAACCTGTTTGACAAGCTGATGAGAAGGCAAGAGCTCAACAACACCAGAAACCCACTCTGCTTCAAGAGTGTCTCACATCACTGAGTTCCTCAAATCTGGGCCTACAGAGCTGGCTTCTCCGAATCCAGGCCTCGGGGAGAACAGCACTTCCTTTTAGTCCAGAATTTTGGAACGTAAACAAACCAGAACTATAAAAGGATTCAGAAATCTCTCTCTCCTCTCTGAAATCATTATTTTCAACCACTCAGTCAGAGCCCAGATATAGAATCATTTCAGTTGGAAGAGACCCTCAGGATCATTGAGTCCAACCATAATCTAACTCTAGCACTAAACCACGTCCCTAAAAACCTTGTCTAAATGCCTTTTAAACACCTCTTCCAATGCCTGACAACCCTTTCCATGAAGAATTTTTTCGTAATATCCAATCTAAACCTCCTCTGGAGCAACTTGAGGCCATACCAGTGGCTTACAATTTAGTCCTTCAAGATAAACAATCGCAAACAGAATGCTGATAATGCCCATCTCAGTGCATTTTATGCAAGCAAAATTGACTTGTCTGAATTAGGTACAGTAAGGTATTAATAACGTAATAAACTTCCATATACCTTGCCAAAATAAAGCAATATGGGTTTCAAAACCACACGTACACAATGCCATGAAACCTTTACCACACAGCAGAAAAGCAGCATCCATTTTGTGAACAAACTCATGGGGACACGTAAGCAAAGCTTACTGAAGTTCTGCTAACCTGGGCCGGGGTGTTGCTTTTAAAATCCTGTTAGACAGCAACATCTTTACGAGGATTTAATTGAACCTGTATTCCACTAATCATCTTTCACATCTGGTGTTAACGTAAGGAGATTAAAGTAATACGAAGTCTTTTTATCACCAGTGATGGAATTATGAATTGATGTGCTAACTGCTGTATAGAATATTTCCTAGCCTAGAAGGAAAAAAGTCAAGCAGCAGCTATTCCGTTTGAGAAACTGAGATAATTTATCTGTAGACCTGCCATTAATATGTAGCAGAAATAAACCTATTCCATAATAGGGGACATAGGTGGTTGAACACTGACCTAAGATACTGCTATTATGTAATTCTGGGGAATGGGGGAAGGGAAGAAGCAGAAACTTTAACATGTGGAATCACTTGCCTGGAAGCTAAACAGATTACTTTGAAACTTTCCACCCACTTGGTTAAGGCACTAAGAACATGAACGCTGTGTATGGATAAGATTATGCGTATGACTTTAATTAATATATTTCACTTGTTCTGAGTTTACTTGACAAGTGTTTGGCTACAGCTGCTAAATGAGGTGCACTAGCTCTACTTAGTATAAGAATCTAACTGTACTGTGTATACATAATTTAACACTGCTATTTGCTAAATTCTAATTTAAAGAATTGTTCAAATCATCTTGGAGCCAGAGTGAGATACATCACACACCACCAATACTCTCTTAGTAAAGGAGTTCATAAGAATATGTTCTTGATTGTGCCTAAATAATTTAAAATGCGATATAAAGTCATTTCAGCTACTTTGGTTCTTCTGCTCTAGTTCAAATTTGCAATCAAGTGAAGAAACGGAAGGGGAGAAACAAAGCACCTTCACATACCAATTATCATTTCCCCTCCATGATGGCCAGATTTCAGAAATCCGAAGACTGTTTTGGATTGATAGGCACAATCCACACAAGCCTGTACAGCCTGCTGAAGTACCACATTGACAGGACCTGGTCCAAAGTGATCTGGAAGCTGCTGAACCTTCTTCTTATCCAGGTGAGGCCCAGAATTTCCATGCTTGTTGACATAAACACACACTGGAAAAGAACAAGCCATATTTATTGCCAAAGAACTACACATATTTCCAAGTTAGAACTGCAAACCATCTTTTTAGTTTTCATCTTGAGGAAAAGATGCACTTGTCAACTCAAGAAGCTGAACACGCAAACATACTTTCCAAGCATGCAAAAAGTACTCTATCAAGGTTCTCCTGCCCAAATTCTAAGTCCACTTTTCTTGTCTCTAGAGCCCTCTCTACCCTGCTACTGTAACAAAGCTGTCATAATGTGTGTTTACATTTTATTTTGACTAATATCTGTTCATACACTAGTTCCATTAAAGGACGTATTACTGGCAGGTACTCTGAACTACCAGCAGGCAATCTAAAAAGCTGGCCTTACCAAGTTACTACTTTCATTTTCCTCCTACTTGAGAAGCTGAAACAAAGACAACCCCATGGTACATACCTACCATCGATGCTCATTCTGAAGCACCTATATAGCATTAACACGTGCATGTATAATGGCTACTGAAGGTCTGTACCTTCAGAAGCCACAAATCACTCATGTGGGATTTAAAAACTGCAAGTTGGCCTTCGCTGCTAAATCAAATAAACACATTTCTCTAGAAACACTAAGGTCATTCAGAGCTTAGCACAAAACAATCAAGTAAGACTTTTTAAATTACTTTTTATAGAGACTATGCAAAACTGTCTTTCAAAAGGAACGGCAAGGCAGAAAAACATAGGAAAAAGCCATAACTGAAGAATTTATTTCTTTTTGGCCTCAGCTATCACATGACCAGGAATGCACCCCAGACATTATTAGAGCTTAATGAAAAAACATGCCTCTGTGGTGATTAAGCAGACAATTTAAGCATTCTGTTATACAAAAGACTACCATATTTTCTGAACTGTAGTATTATTTGGGCTTAGTTAAAAACCTCTATTTTAAAAAATGAAGTATTTTTGTGTTTTAATGATCTTATGTCTTCATGCAGATCTGTTCACTCTCTGATGTCTGAAAATTGGAGGAAACCTATTTGTACAAATAACCAAAGGCACAAATCAGCAGAAGTATTTTTCATGGCATCTTCTGTCTGGGCTCAACAAAAACAGCCTCCTGAAAGGTTTGTTTTGCTAGGAAACACGTACATCTTTTCCTCTCATCCATCACTGAAGCTGGGAGTGAGAAGATCCTGACAACTTCTATTGTAAAAACAGTTTTTAAAGGTCAAAAAGCACCCCAAACAAAATTATCATAATTTATGGAGTTTTTTAGAAAGTTCTGAGATTTCAGTTGACAACATACAAATTGTATTGCTCCAGGGTCACAAGTACCTCAATTAGTTAGTTCATTAACTAGCTTATTGCTCTTTTGACAACCCTTTTCAAGATACATTTTGTTCTATTTCAAAAATAAGCAAACATAAGAGGAAGGAGGAATATATTTTGTCTGATTGCCTTTACTTGTTTTAAACAGTCTGAGTTGTTTCTTTTAGCGTAAGGCTATACAGAGATAAAAATCTCAATTTTTTTATACTGCAGTACAGCGTGTATGATATCAGAACATTATATGGGATTTCAGCTACATCTATTCCCATTTCATACATTAAGGAGTGGGACAGACATGAAAGAACTGTACAGTTTCCTTCTTCAGACAGGAACAAACTGTCCGGTCTCACAGATTTATCAAAAGGCCCTGCACTCCAGCACTTCTTGCTGTAATGCAGGCATCAAAATACCAGTTCTGCAAAGTAACACTGGCATCTACAAATACCTTTAAAAAATAAGGTAGCAGGATAACGATTTACAGTAATAAGTTTGCAGCAAGTTTTCCATAAAATGACACTACTAGTTTGCTTGAAATGGAAGGCGTTTCACACTAAAAAAGTAATTTTTCTTTGTCTTTCACCTGTGGATATAACTGCTGCAGTTGCACCAGACAAACTAATTCCATCTTTAAGTATCTGCGTAGTGCCACTGTCCCCCTCGGGAGAAGAACGAGGAGTGGGTGATGCAGGAGTCCGTTGTTCCAGCGAGATTTTTTTCTGTTTAGAGAAAAAAGCCAAAGTCAAAATGTTTAATGTCTTTTAAGGAGTTCACAAAAATCTTTCTGCTATCAGTTACCATCTTACTGAACGTGTATGGTTCCTTCTTACAAAAGTACTACATGCAGCAGAGAACATAAAGTCCGGGAAAGGAAGACCAGAAACTGTCAGTTTGCATTTGCAGCTACTTAACTAAGGCAGTGGAAGACAAACAACTTAAGAAGGAACCAACCTCTACCTGAAAAGAGGGAAAAGAAGGAGCTTTATTTACTAATTCATGACCCTTCTAAATCTCAGAAGCACAGAAGAGGTGTTTTGGATTATTTTCCTGTCCATACACTTCCAATCATCTGGGTTCATCATAACTCCAATCAGTTAGTTGGGCCATATAAAACCTGAGTTACATTTAGGTGTCAGCTTTAGAGTGCACCTAGATTTCCCTCAGCTTGTTTCGAAGGAGCTGAGATTCTCAGTTAACCACTTTCAGGAACTGGTGCTTTACACAAGGTATCACATAAACCAGTAATTACAATCCAGTCACATGGGCTGTGACAACATTTTCCTTTCCCAAATCAAACTTATTTGCAGCTCATCATGACAGACGGCCACAGTTCACAGCACAAAGATTTAGAAATTGGTCAGCATGCATTAACTTCCACCTGAATAAGGGAGAATTTTTGTTTTAATTTGGTTTGGACTGGGGTTTAGAAAAGAGACATCCACAAGGAAGGCATTTCTAATGTGCTTTGACATGCTATGAAAATACATGGAAATACAAAAAGAAAAAGAATTGCAGAAAAGTTTATCACCTCTCCATTTACCATTTATTCTTGCATGAGAACTTGTTATGTTCTCATTCTCCTACCTACCAAAAATTTAGGAATATAAGTGATTATCCAAGGTCTTGACACTGCTGAAGGCAGCAGAGACCTAGCTACTCATACGGTAAGGACTTACTGCTAAAATTGATCTACAGTGAACTGAAAAGTCACTCAAGTTGCTAACAGAGACTAAGACCTCTTGGATTTAGCAGTATCCATCCTTTATACTTTTAGAAGCAGCATATTTTCCAAATAACATATCAAAAATCATGTAGAAAGCAATCAAAACACACATCTTCCTAAGAACAGTAGTTCTTAACTTCTTCACAACACCTATAAAGAATAAATTAATTTTCTTCTGAAATCCAGAGCACGTTAAAGAAAACTTCTGTGCGCGTTACAGTTCAAAGAAGACGGGTTTGGCTGGAGAAACTGCTTGTCAATACGGCACTGGGTAGAATCACCATGAACATAGGGAATAGACTACCAAGGCTTGGCATTTCATTGTGAATGGGATGAGGTGGCTCAGGTCAGATACCAAAGCAAGCAGTGATGAATCACTTGTCAGGAATTGCATATGTATCTCAACGCTGAGTGGCAGAAAGGTCTCCCTCCATCCTTAATACACAGAACAAAAATGTACTGGGGAAGTCTGAGCTTTTGATCTGAGGTCTGACATTCCTGAAGGCTGCTCTGAAGCAGGGACTATTTGGGGGCCCAAGTGTCTGTCACCATGCTGCAAAATATGGGTGGCTGAGTTGAGGGGAAAGAGGAGGAAATGCGAGAAATGTAGGCATGAAAACAAAATACAAACACTCCAGTGTAAGAGAGAGAAACTATCTGTCCTTCACACTAACATATAAGCATGGTGAGGCTTGTTGGCCATTTCCTACCTCCTCCTTCAGGAGGAGAAAAGAGCCTGTGTTTTGGAAATACAGCATGTTATGCTCACTCAGCTGAAGTTGTCATTTTGCAACCCCATACTGATGAGCAGCAAGCTGTGATCCCCAAACCACACTGTTTCACGAGGTGGGCTCACGTCCCCAGCAGGGCTCAGCACATTTGCGTGGTCAGGGTGTCATGAACTGTCCCTCTGCCAGCTGGGAGGTCACGCCAGCTCCCTTTGCCTGCAGACAGCTCTGCTCACAGCCTGGCACCACACAGCCAACTTCACAGGCTTTGCCCTGATGCTTAAAAACTCTTGTTTTGTAGGGTCAAATTTAGGGCTGTGATCCACACACCAATGCACTTCCTCAAGAAATTCTGCAAGGAATTCTTTGTATTGTTACGCAAAGGGCACTTTTAAAATAATGAAAGAGATGTCAAGAGATTTATTCTTCATTATGACGGAGTAATACCATACAGTGCAAACTGAGAGAGACTAAACCTGACATACATTTCATACTCATAGAGAAGCTTAGAAAACTTTTGAATCAAAGAGAAAAATGACACAACAGCTCAACATTCCTTGTTGTATAATAAAAGTTAATACCTGCACAATGAGAAACATTAAAGCATTAAAAAAAAAGAGCAAAGAAAATCAAACAACTCTACAGTGTATCAGGCATAGAACAATCTCCCTAAATACACAGGTTTTGAATTACCACATAGCCAGCTCACACTTGAAGCACAATTACTTAGCGTGAAATCTGGAGGGTCTTTTTGGATCAGTCTTTAATTAAAAAAAAAAAAAAAAAGAAAAAAAAAGAAATAAAGCCCAATTTGTTAACAAACAAAAACTCAGAGCCCCCCGCCCTCACACTTTCAAATCTCTAGGTACGTACCACTTGCATTATATTTGCTTAAGTATTATGAGGTATACAGGCTGTATGGCACTCCACGTCAGATATGCCCTGTCTGTGCACAACTCTCACAAAGCCATTTCCTCTCTTCACCCTTATGCTAACAGGTGCAACAGTCCAAATAAGAGCTTACACATACGTGTAACATCTTGGCAATTTAACCATGTACCAAAACAAAGCAATAAAAACCCTCTGTGGATTCTGAAAAGGAGCTCATTTTCAAAGTTTTTAATGCAAAAGTTAATGTAGTAAAACCCTCAAGTTAGATGTACCAAACTTGGACTCTGCCAAACATAACTCTCAGTTGCCTAGTACCACAAAGGAAATCAGGAGCGTGTAGAGGTGCTTCATATTCACTGCCTCAAGACAGGGAGTGCCGGCAGTAACCCCATTCCCCAAGCAATTCCCCCTCAAGTACCTCACACAGACAAGGTGCCTGATGTGGTGCTCCAAGCAGACACTTTCAGACACCCCGTGTTTAGAGCCCAGAAGTATCCTCTAAGGGTGAGATGCCTCAAATTCTTATTCCAAAGGATACACAAAGCCTCTCAATTTCTTTTTCATGAAACAGAAAGAACAAAACTCTCACACGAAAGGGCGCATCCTGCCATACCTGACTACATCCTTAAGATATGAAAGTCCTACGTTCAATGCTCTCCTTTGGAGCCCCCCAGAATTATGAAGAACACTCTATCCACCCGCTGAGTCTGGATGGAAGCACCTTTCTTTCATCTGTGCACTTCTATACACCAAGCTAGAGATAAAGCTGGAAAGCAGTTGCATCAGTAGCCTGCCAGTTAGGATGCCTGACTGGAAAGAGCAGGCAGCTGAGGAGACAGCACTCAGCTTTCAATTTCCAGTCCCCAAAACAATTTCTTACCTTGTGGTCATCCTTTCAACAAAGTGCCTGCTTCCAGTTTTGTGCTGGAGCCTTCTGGATATGCTCTAATAATGTTACTTCACCAATACTTTTACACTGATCAGCACTATCCCTGAAGGGAGATGTCCCACCTCTGCCATTACTCCACCCCTTTCCACACATCACTAGCAATAGATCCCACAGCCTACAGTGATCCAGATGGGAGGAAAAATTCCGCACCCCCCCCCCAAAAAAAAAAAAAAACAAAAAACCACAACAACCAAACAAAACAACAAACAAAGAAAAAACCAACAAAAACAATAAAAAAACCCCCAAAAACCCAAACACACAAACAGAAATCACAATGTCCCCACTTCCCCATTGGTGCTAATGCAAAAGAGGGAGGAGCACAGGGACAGACACAAACTGTCTGGGGAAAGAGATGGCAGGATTGCTAGTTCTCTTTGACAGCCTGCAGTGGCTGAGCAAGCCTCAGAAAATAGATTGTACTTCTATGCCAGTTCAAGACCCAGGGGAGGTTCAGATTGGATATAAGGAAAAAACTTCTTCATGGAAAGGGTTGTCAGGCACTGGAACAGGCTGCCCAGGGAAGTGGCGGAGTCACCATGCCTGGAGAAGTTTAAAAGGTGTTTGGATGAGTTTCTTAGGGACATGGTTCAGTGCTAGAGTTAGGTTACGGTTGGACTCGATGATCCTGAGGGTCTATTCCAACTGAAATGATTCTATGATTCTAAAACTTGTCTAAATCTTCTTTGCTGTGATACTGTCCTTCCAAGTAGCACCAGTAGCATTTGTGCCTTGAGGCAGGAGGCAGGGGCAGCAGACAAAGAAGAGGGAGAGATGCTGAGTTACTTGTCTACCAGTTTGGCTCCCTGGACCAGCTCATACTGGGATCATTTACCCACCAGTGCTGGTATTGTGGGAGTGGGGGTTTCAGCAGTGCTGGTTCATATCTGGTCAAGCAGCTTCAGAGGAGCTGAAGCTGGAAGCAGCTGCCAAGCGTCCAGGCCTGACTCAGCCTGGCAGGGAGAAAGGCAGAAAGACGCAGTGTCTTTCAGGTCAGGGGAGAATTCAGCCCACACCTGGAGAAATGTATTGCCTGGAAAGAAGCTTCCTGCATCACGCTGGTATCCCCAGGGTTAGGGGGTATCTAAGAGATCCATTTGGCAAATCCAGCTGTATGCTTAAAGTGCCTAAATTTTGCACCAAAACCCTCACTGTTCCTAATCCTTTGTTTCTAAACATGAGACAAAAACCCCCAAATAATAAAAATTTTTTAAAATTAAGCAAACTACGTATATGGTTCAGTAACAAAATAACCCAGACAAAAAATCCTAAAGGCCTCCCTGGCTCTTGGAACTTTATTGAAAATGGCTATTCCAGAACAATATTTTTCAACACCAATAACTGATCCATAAATAAATCTGCAGTCTTGTTCTGGAATAAAATAATGCACAGAAGTTCATATTCTAGAATAACTTCTCTAGACTTTTTCTTGTAATCAGTTGCTGAAAATGGTAAAGCCCTGAAGGCTGAAGAGAAGACAGAAAATTAAATAATAATAATTAAAAAAAAATCTCACTACAAAGTTTTGCAATATAAAGTAAAGTAGATAAGGACTAACCTTTTTTCCAGGTTTTAAACTTTTTTTCCTTGTTTTAAGATTTTCAGTATGAGAGGTGCTTTTTGTCAAGGGAATATTTTTAGGTGACCTGCCCTTCTTGGGAGCTGCAGACTGTCCAGGGGGTTTGCCCCGACCTGGTTTCCTGCTCCGTTGCGCTGGTGCTGGAGCAGATTTCTGTGGAGACTGCATTGAACGCCGGGTCACTTTGGAAGGGGAAGATTGGATTTTTGCACTGCTCTTTGTAATGGAAACTGAGGAAAAACAAAAACAAAAGGGGAGGGGAGGAAAACCTCAAAATGAATGATGGAAAGCAACTTTTCTAACAAAGGCTTAAAAAAAAAAATGTAGTGCACAATTTATCTTGTTAAATAAATATACTTGGATGTTTTGAACTTAAATGGTTGGCATGAAACTATATAACTTCATTAAAGCCCAAGCCAGAACTTTCTATACCCACTATTTTAGAGGGACTTTCCTAAGAGAAAAACATCCAAATAAAAACAAAAAATAATTAATCCACTCACCTGATATATGCTTCCCACAATTTTCTTTATAATATTTGTACAGTGCCATTCATCAAGAAGGCCTTCAAAATACTTCACAAATTATACAGCCCACAATACATCTGTTCTCCTCTAAGAGCAGTTTCCATAATTATAAGACATGCTAAATACTTCTAGGGAGCTACAAACCTTTTGAGTAGTGAAGAAAACCATCCCACTGAAGAGGAGAAACTGATGACAGACAAAGTATCATTAACAAGCATTTGTCTGAGATGCCAGTTTAGAAAGTTAAATTCATATAACTATACCCAGATTTTTCTACCTGGAGCCATCAGACTTAAAATTTTATTTGGCAGAAGGTCTTCCAAAAAAATCAAAGTATCATTTTTATTCATTCTTAACACTGAAGTGGTTCTCTGTTGAATCTCCCATCCCAATAAAAATATTGACTGAATATGTGTATGATGTGACTGTATTATAATCTGATGTGAAGCTGCAAGATGTAACCAGAGTTCATTGAACAGAACCTCCTAGTTAGCAACCTCTTCCACCCAACTGACTCTTCTCTGAAGTAATAACGATGATTTTATTTTAACAAGAAAATGTTATGTTAATCACAATGGACTGATTAAAACACCAGGAGAATGCCAAAAAGAACAAATAGATAAGGACACATCCTCAATGAAAAGATGTACCACACCATGCTACAGCAGCACCTGTAGTCAACAAAATGCTAAGCCCAAAAGTCCAACAAATATTCTACTTTGTTGGCTTGACTGCTGGCAGGCAGGCAGATGCAAAAGTTGTGGAAGAGGTAAGTAGAAGATGAAAACAGTAGATTTTGTGACATCAAACCACCCTTAGTGTGAGAGGTGTGGGAAAGTGACATAACGTATTTGAAATAATTTGAATTCTTTACACTAAAATTAGATGGCTTTCTAGTATTCCACTGCCTCTAGCCCAGTCTTTCTCATCTCAGTGATGATGAATCTCTATGATTCATCCTAACCTCAAATACTATGACCTTAGTATGACACAACTTAGAAGTATTGCAACTTAGGGGTCAAGCAAGCTTTGCCTCTGTCAGTCACTGGTGCCTGGTCCAAAGCACAACTGCAGACTGGAAGTGGAGCATAGGGGGGCTGCTGAATAGTTAATTTCCTGGATTTTTGTGAATTTAGAATATTTCTTCTCCTAAAATATTAGTATGTTGAGGCTTTCTGGTGAGTAAATAAAACATGAAATAAAACTCAAAGGTACACTTGAAATAAGATCTTAAGAGCATACTTACAGATTGAGTAATAGTTTTACTGTCTAGCGCTACAAGTGATATTCACCTTAGCAGTCCAGCACCTAGCTTTACAACTGTTACTTTAACTCTGAATTTTTATTCAGGAGTTAACTGTTATTAAGCATTTGCAATAAAAAATGTCACAATAAGATGAAATACATGCTATAAACAGACTTCTTATAAAATACAAGTACTACTGACACACATTTTTTTAAAGCTGTAAGAGTATTTACATACATTGCTATTCACCTGATTCAGTTCATAATCTAACATTCCTAAATGGCAGTTCAGAAGAAATCTCTTCATTATGGCTGGTTGCAATCCTAATACATCAACTATAGACATGATATCCCTAGGTATCTGAGGAGGAACACCTTCTGGATGTGCAAAGTGATCACCTTCCTTTTATTTAGATATGCCAAAAGTTATTTTCATATGCAATGACATCTTAAAATAAGATGAACAGAATTTTACTCAAATGCTGAGCATTACTCTTATGTCTCCAAACTGCTGAATGACAACTCGTGTTAAGCTGTACGCCTAGAAAGCAAAAGAATATCAAGTGTATGCTGTACAATTCAGTACTATGCGTTGTGTCCTGTATTATGCTCACACCAATGTAAACTGCAGCTATTTTATTTATTTGTGCCACACAACTATGCATTTAACAAAACAATCACAAATTCGTAAAGAAATGTTGGTTCACCAATTCTTTGTGCCTCTGCTGAAATCTAGCAAATGCATTTCTATTCTCGCACAGTAAAGGCACAGCTAAGGTTAAACACACAGCTGACTGCAATGTCAACAGGTTCTAGGAGCATAGGTATGAGTTTCAGGACACTGGGCAATCCCTGTTCCCTTCCGGAAGGACATTTACCAGACAAAGAGTAACAATGCAAACAGCTCCAACCACTTCAGGCTGCCCTCTTGAAACAAACACACCAAGTACTCTCATCTCAGCATCCTCCTACCTGTATACGCCAGAGGACCAAATATTAGCAGCATTAACCATTAAGGGGGAGGGAGTCAGGTCCCATTTGGTATTTTTCCTTCTGCCTAGGGCCGAAGCTGTTTTTTTCCATAGGCAGGACTGCAACAAAGCCCATGCTGCCTGGGCAGCCTCCCGGAGATAGCAGCAAATGAGGAGGCCGCTATTTGCATTTGTTGATTTAAGAGAGCACGGGGGGAGCGGAAGGGAGTGGGAGACTGCTAAAGTAATTCCCATATTGTCTGCAGGCTGTATTGACAGTGATCATCAGTCACCTGCTCATACTTCCTTCACCCCAGCCTTCAGAGGGAGACCAAAGGTTACGCTGGGTCACAGGATCTGGAGGGAAATGAAAAGACATGCAAAATCGAGCTGCCAACCCACTGCATCTGTAGACAAGAGTTATCCCCACTAGGCCACATGTTCCAAAAACTAAGACATTTTAATAGTCTCATGAGAACTTGTTAAAATATAACGATGAAGAGAATAGAGAGGAAAAATGCCAAGCTCTGCTTGCAATTACTGCAGTATTTAGCTGAGATATTTACAACCAAAAAAGCACATTTGCCTTTTCAGGATGCTGCTTTGCATCACAAAGGCCTTCTCATTTGCACAAACAAAATCAAGCATTTGTGTGGTGTTGCTCTTCTACACTAATATCCACCACTCCTGTTTCAGGAGTGGGATGCATTTCATGTCATTCTTTCTGAAGTCTCTTATTTACACCCAAAAACCATACTGCTATCCTCAATAAGTGAAAAGCAGACAACATGCCACACAAACGTACTTTACCACAGCAATGTTAGCAACTAAACAGCTTTTTCAAAGTTCACATAGCTCTAGCTATACTGTGATGTTAGTGAGGGCTATAGGTGACTGCCCTCATGCAACACACAGTTTACATACTCTCAATTCCTGCTCATTCAAAACATTCTCATTTTTTTCTCCAAAGCCATTCTGCAAGAGTCCAACACCTATAAACTTTGCATCCAATGTATGTAAGAGAAACGCCCCATCCAGTATCTCGGAACACACAGCCTAGAGCTGCGTTGCAACAACTCAGCCCTCGTTGCACAAGCAGATCCACTGGAGCCAACTGAGCTCACTTGCATGAGCAGGATAGGAAAGATTAGACTGCAGACTGAAGGCCAAATTCTGCTTGTAGAAGCAGAAAAAATGCCCAGACACATGCAGGACTGCAAAATTTGACCCCACAGTGTTATCCCCAAGATCTCCTGCCAGAATAAGTCAGATATTTAAGACAACTATGAAACCTGAAGCTACTGAAACCTCCAGCGCTTGGGAAGGGGATGGGATGGGTGACAGCTCAGAAGCCTGAATTCTCATGCAATTCTAAATAGTAAAATTCCCTTAGATGATACCCAACGATGGTTTCGCTCAATGTTTTTATGGAAAGTGAAGGAAAAATAGGTTCAGATTTGTAATATTTAAACATTAGAAATCTGCCATTCAGTTAGCATCACACAGCAGCAATTATAAGACAAGACTTTAAAAGGCTGAAGTAAAATCACACAAAGCAAGGTGGGGGCCCATTTTGCCGTACTTTGCATTTGCCATACAGCATTGCTACCATAGGTGAAGCTGCCAATTAGGATGCTAAAAACAGTAATTCAGTGTTTAAACCTGAATTTCTTTTAAGACAGAAATGATTCTATTTGTACTGTAGTATTGTTCCTGTTCCCCACTGAGACGCAAGCTGAATGCTCTTGTGTGGATATAAAAACCTGGCCCTTCTCTCATTTATGCATAAAAAAATAGGCTGAAGAGATTTAGCAACTTACCCTAAATCCATGTGAGTGGAGGTAATGGAAACATACCTCCTGAGTTCTAGCCCAGGATATTAACTATAAAATTAACCTTCTTTAATACAGCAAGTTATTAGCATGATAGTTTTGACAACTGGGAAAGGATGTGGAAAAGATTAGCAATTTTTCAAAACAGCTCATGCCAAGGATTATGAAAATTTATGTCCTTATGTCTCAATTGAACAAGAGAGCCATACAAAAGCATAAGTGTCTGTAACACATGACACCTCTTTCTATCTGTATTTGGCTTACTTCTGGTTAAGAGGTAGCTGCGAAATACTAACTGATATGTTGCTATGATAGAACATCAGTTACAAGTCATCATTTTGATATCTAAAAAGCAACATTGCACTTGGAAATTTCGACATCCACCTTGGCAAGACATGGACATCATTGCTTGCAATTTTCTTCTTTCTAGATTTTAGTTTCTGCTATCAGTAACAAAACCAAAACCAAACCTGTATTTTGTTGATAAGTCGAGAAGGAAGAGAGCAAGTAAATACCCAATAAACTATCAAAGCAGCACGAACTTGAGCTACCTGAAGACAGTTTAGGTGTGCTGCTGCTGAAACTGTCAATAAGCCTGGCAAAGCCTAGCTCTACATATCGAGTCAGAGTTTTAGTAATGATGAAGTAAAGAATCAGCATGCTGATTCTGCCCCGTTTTGCATTGGTTTTCCTCAAATAGCATCAGCAGGATGAAAGATGGGCCGAAAATGAAGCAGCAATATGTAACAAGCTTCAGGGGAAGAAAAAAGAAATGCAGAGCATGGTTAGTGCAAAGCCCCAATTTGTTTTCTTCCAGCATCTGAATGACAGCACTGATATTCTTAACATAGCTTATATGTACTAACACAGATTTGGAAAACATCCACTCAATCCCATCCACTAGCTGGGCAACACAAGCCCTGTTGACATTAGTATCCACAATACTCAAACAAGAGCAAATTAAAAAAATATTTTCCACATTACAGTCAAAAATACCTGTGTTGTAGTACTTCCAGTTTAAAAGAAAATTAAACCTTCTAAATAAACATGGTAAGGTGGCAAGGAAACCAGACTTACTGTAAAGTCACAGCTATGGGAAAGGCAAAACCTTTATATTTTCTTAAGCGATTAACTGCCCTGTAGCAGCACCATCCACGTCGTGCTGCAAGATGCCAAGAAACATTACTACCAAATAAAAAAAGCTTAACATGTGAGAGAATGTGGCAAATCAGATTTTAGCCTGAAGCACTGAGGAGTTTTTCATGTACAATTCTGAAGACAGCATAAATCTGCTTACTGTATGTGCCTGATTTAACTACTGTGACCTGCTCACAAAAAGAAGCTGGCTGCACTGAGAGAAAAATGAAACCTCCAGCAGTATGAAATGGTACCATTTCAACACTTGTTTCTTTCTTTAATGAAACTTAAGAATTACCATGCTTATCTGATTCTTTTGGGCTACTTTAAACAACGCAGAGTCTTTCCACAGATCTAACTGTAGCTCTGTCTAAAGTTCCAACACTTTTGTTTCATCTGAAAGCATTACAGAGTAGTACTTAAGTGTATATTGATGTGGCACATTCGTGTGCAACTCAGCTGAAAATACAGCACAGCTATTTAGACATAATTTCATTTTCAGTAACAGAGAAGTGCATCTCCAGTAGCTAGCTTGGAAAAATCTGCACAAAGTAAGCATTGAGAACACATCTGAAAATTAAATAAAACTAAAATAACAAATCATAAAACAGACAAATAAGATACTTTTTGATCTCTGCTTGAGCCTGTATTACTCTTATTGCTGCAGACAGCTTTTGAAGGAGACCTTTAACATCACAGGCTGATTAGCGTAATGAAAGAAGATTGCTCTCACTGACAATAAATGCACTGAATTGGGAGAAAAGCAATCAGGTGACACACGATGTGGATGTGGGGGGAGAAAGGAGGAAGGAGAGAGGAAGGAGGGAGGGAGGAGACTAAGGATAAAAGATAGAGCATATCACTGTTTATTTAGGTTACTACATCGTCTTCCTTTGGTCACCCAAATTCTCTCTGGTAGAGCACAGAGAGCAGTTCCTCCTATGCGAGTTCTTGCACCGCCTTTATCCATCAAATATCCAGCTTCATAAGACCGTGAGGATCAGGGATATATAGAAACTGATCCCTCTCCAGAATCTGTTCACATCTTAATTATAAATACTACTTTATACTGAAATCAATCTTTGCAGGTTAAACTATATCATTTCCCACATGGCTTGTCCCCAGTTGTGCTTTTGTTTTCTGTCTTTTATGGAAAAGGTTTTACTTCTATTATGAATAAAAAGTGGGTTGCCTAAGTAACTTCCATTTACATGTATTGACTAAACAGTAAAATGAATTTATACAGAAACAGCAAACCAAAAATGCTCTGACAAGCTCTAGTCATCTGCTGTTTACTTCAGTCGTAAGCCTCAGATACAGGTAACTACAGTGCAATACAAGAATATTCCTAGACATAGTAACAGCTTTCTACTATCCAATTGAGTAAAATAAAAACGACAGTCTACAGTGGTTAAATAGAAAAGGATAATATGTTTGGCCTAGAAAAAGAGTTAATAGAAAAAATTCAAAAGACATCAAGCTTAAAAGACCTTTTTAAAGTATATCAAAAGCAGAAGTTATATACACTCAACAGAGGATCAAATTTCAGAATGAGCACATATGGAAGATAATACTAAAGCAAGAAGACTGGAAGGTTTTTTTGTGTTCATACTGACTCCAACAAAGCCCATCATATCAGTTCCCATATCAGAACCCCTCTTCACAGGGATTTGAAACAAGTTCCCTGACATGAAGTACCAGTAGTCAAAGTCAGGAAATGGAGACAAAAGCTAACAGTAGAGAGTTGGCAGGAGTTCTAAGGAAACGAAAAGATGAAATGCCCAACCTACTGATGGTGCTCTGTAAGTTTGTCCTTAAAATTGCCTCAAGGTCAGAGACTTAAAGGTGGTTAATGCGATGCCAGCACTGCAGCCAGCGAGGTATGGGCAGAACACCTGATGTTTGTACTGGCCAAGTTGCTAAAAACTTTTGTACAGAACAGAGGTAGTGAACCCAATGATAAATATGATGTATTGGTGGAGAACCAATCATAGCTTCTGTAGAGAAAAGTCACATCTCGAAAACCTATTATTATTTTTTTTAAGGAGTCAATAAACAAGCAGTCAATGGAACGTCAAGTGATGCAGTCTGAGGATTTGTACTTGACAAGATTTCACACCATAGTCTCTTAACAAAATCCTTAGTTAGCAATGAATATGAGGGAAGAACCTCATGAGCTTTCTACAGAATTTCTTGGGAAATACCAAACAGTGGCCAGGAATAAACAGAAATGTCTCCAACAGTCAAGAAAGGACTCTAGAGACATCCTGACGAGAACCTCTGCTTGGGCTTATGCCATTTGTTTCATATATGATCTAGGACAAGAATAAAGCATGAGACAGCAGTAACTGCTGCACAATTACTTGAGTCAGTAAAAACATATAAAAAGATCTTGCAAAGCTCAGCAGTTGATCAGCAGAGGAAGTAACAGATGAAATCCAGTGTCCAGTAATTCAAAAGAATCCAGCTTCTGTGATCAGTGATGGCGTTTTAGCTGATGCATACAAAAATTACATCTTAGAATTAAAATAAGTATTTCTATGACAGTGTTAATTCATTGCTTGGTAGTAGTCCAAAAATCCCAAATACTAGTTCATGAATAATTATAGAAGGAACAGGAAAAAAAAAAATACAGAAACCACCACAATTCCACTAAGTCTTAAGTACCTTGGATACTTCTGGTTCCAGTGGCTCAAAAATGACATAGCTGAAATGGAAACAGTACAGAAAAACAAGGGTGATCAGAATAGTTAAACTGATCCCAGAACAAGAAAAACCAAAATAGAACAGAATTTTACAAGTTTGGAATACAGATAACTGAGGGAACTTAGAAAATAGGTCTACAAAATTATGATGGACATGAAGAAGGTAATTAGGGAATGACTATTCACTGTCTCTTCCTGCACAAGTACTAGAATTACAAGAAGGTATTTCAGTACAAGGCATGAAGACAACAAATGAAACTACCAGCAAGAAAAAGGATATCTTCATTTCCACAGAACATATACTCAAGTACAGAGCTCCTTACTAAAGGATGCTGTAGGTGCTAAAAGTTCAGATGTCTTCAAAATATAACGGAATAAAATAGATTGAGCTCCTCCAGGAGGTACTCAGAATAAAGGCATTATTCTGAGCTTGGGAAGTGCTGGGTCGTAAACAGCCAGATTTCATGATTACTTCTGCAAACCTTTCTCCTACATGCTTACGCTTTTCTTCAGATATCTGCTTTCAACCACTGTTGGAGAAAGCCTGATAGAGCAGATGGTCTGTCAGATTGATCTAGCACAGACTCTATCATGCTGACTTCTTTCACCAGCTGTAGTTCACATTGGTGTTCCTGAGTGACAAGTCATCTCTAAAAGCACGTAAGTGACCAAGAGACACAGAGAAAATGATCCTTAGAATAATAACCTTGGGCCAGCAGGCCAAGCCAACAACAGGCACTGGTGTCAAACCATACATAACATAAATTACTGCTACCAGAGATATTGCTAAGGAAACAAATTACAACATTAGCTAAGCACAGCTTCTGCTAGTATAAATATTGTGCGCTACATTTCATACCACTGTACGCATACCCTGACGCCCAGCCATTCACATTTTTTGATAAGGACTAAAACCAAAACAGCAACACAAAGATTAAGGCCCAAATGTCAAAAACAGGTGGCCCCAAACAACTTTTCACCTATCTTCTCCATTTTATCTTCTAATAATTGCATCTTAGTTCCTGAATTATATCTCTAAAACCAATGCGAGCTACACAAGACAAGGCTATAAATACTAAATAAATACTATAAATAAATTCACCCATACCTAAGAAGCCTGTGCTTAAACTGTTCTTAAAAACTTCCCATGACAGAGGTCCTACAGTCTCTCTGGGCATCCTAAATGGCTAAGACAGTAAACACCTGAAATAAAAATCTTCCGTAATTTTCATGTTGTGTTCCTTACTGCATTTCACCTCTCTTTCAAAGGGCTAAATTAGACCCTAAAATATAAATCCCATGGCAGGAAATAGTTGTCCTAGGTAGGGATGAAATTTAAAGTATCATTTATCTCTTTCATAGTTAGATTCCAGGCTACTGGTTTTGCTTGGTCACTAAAACCTGTTTGGTTTTGGTTCAGTTTTTGTTTGTTTCTTTTCTCAGTCCTTTAACTAGTTACTTAACCTGTTTAAATGCTTTCAGAAAAAAAGCAGTTACCAAAAAAAAAAAAAAAAATCAAGAATACTTCCCATGATAAACACTCTGAAATCTAAGCCATACTCAGTCAATTATTTTCACTTCCTAATACAGTAATTCAACACAGAAATACAAAACTAACCTTCAGGAAAAAAGTCCAGGCCAGAATAATACTATAATATTTAAAGTGAATCCCTACACTATAGTATCTGTCACACTTTCTTCCTTAACAGGAGTAGTCAATGTTAATGTGACTCAATGAAGAATCCTGACAACATTATCATATTTCTGAATTGAAATGACTTGATTACACTCTCCTTGAAGCTATTATTTACATCTTAATAAAGGACTATCATTACAGTTCTTTAATGGCTCAAAAGTGATCAAATAACAGTGAAAAGCATAACTTGAGAGCAAAAAAAAAATATTTCACCTAGCTATGTAAATTTGATAAGTCCATATAACAAGCACAAACTGAATGTAAAAGATAAGCACATGAGGCAAAATTGAAAGAACAAATTCTTTATGTTCTGAACAGAGGGGAAAAAAAGAGCACACACACTGCAGTTCACTTTGGGCTTACTTTTAGAACTAAAAATAACAAAATCCTCAGCTTGCACCTCCCCACCCCCAATTGCTATCACATGTCCAAAATCCTCAGTGTTGACTACAAGTCTGTAAGAACCTTGCTTCAGGTTTTATTAAAGCCTGAAGTGTCACTGTTTTTAAAACAAAGCAAGAGAATCCTTAAAAATACCTGGGT
Organism: Streptopelia decaocto; assembly: GCF_964273445.1. Taxonomy (NCBI): domain Eukaryota; kingdom Metazoa; phylum Chordata; class Aves; order Columbiformes; family Columbidae; genus Streptopelia; species Streptopelia decaocto. The sequence continues at coordinate 105,101,631 of NC_138663.1, forward strand.
AGGTATTTCAAGCCTTCAGAAAATGTTAACATACTTCATAATACTGGGGGGCGGGGAGGGTATTTATTACTTGAACAACTGGAATACATAATCAACTTTACTAACTAATTGTTAAACAACTCTTTGATCTCTATGAAGCACTAATCAGGCAAGAAAAATATCTGTACATATTATCTCAAAATATTACCATTTTTTCAGCATCGAAAGTGGAGTAGACTAAACAATTTAATATTTCTTCCTTCCAGAAGCTGCAACTGGACTCAGCAATCTAAACTGTCACAAAAGTATCTTCTAAAACATTTACGCCACTTATTTACACAGCCCCTTTTGTATAAAGCCATTTTATTCCACCACAATTAATGTAATTAACTTACCATAACAACACATCTCATTGATGATTTCTCAAGACAAGGTCAACCCTTCTGAAGAAGTTGAGAAAGATGCTGGACAGATTTGGAGCACAGAAACATTAAGGCTCCGGTCAGCCTGGTACCTATTAGATGACTTCTGACGGAATGCAAATTGTCCTCAGCTGACTTCCCCCTGCCTTCTCCCTGCAGGTTTGTACTGGCAGACACATGAGGTTCTTAGGGACATGGTTTAGCGCTAGACTTAGGTTATGGTTGGACTCTATGATCTTAAGGGTTTCTTCCAACCTAAATGATTCTATGATTCTGTCAACCTGGATCTGCCTGTACAGCTACACCCACAGTGGCTCCGTTGCCGAAATGCACCAAAACGGACTGGTGACAGATGCCACGACCACTGGCAGTAACTGCAGACAGTACAGGCAGGCAGGGGAGAGCAAGGATGCAGACATACCCTTAACTAATTTCACCTAGATTTTCCATACGGGTCTTGACCTGCCAGCAAAAGACTGACCAAATCAACAGAGATGAGGGCAGGAAACATGACTCATTTCTTGCCTTCTTATTTCTGTTCCTTCAGTACCTTGGTTCTGTGATACTGGTCTACTTAATCCTTACTCACCTAATACCAGCTGTGAAAATGCTCACCACAAGAACAAATTATTCTGGTCAACAAGATTAAAGTAATCAATTAAAATACGGTTCCCCTCTTTAAAATCCTCTCTTTCTGACGAATTTGAAGGGGGTGAGGACAGAAGAGCCCAAACAGTTTGACATGAAAGCCTTACACTACAGAAACATGACAAGAGGTCCCCAAAGTAGCAGAGAAATTGCATTCGGGGATATCCCTCTCTATTCCATTTCCTTTCTTTCTAAGGTAGAGAGCTGTACATTATAAAGCACACTGGCTATTAGCTAAAGGGACTCTATACCCTGTGAACAAACATCATTAAGGGTATGAGGATGATAAAGCATTCAGAACAGGCAGCTTCAAGCTAGAATTCTGTGAGAACGAAGGAAGAAACACTAAATGTATGGTTTACATCTCTAATCATCGCATTAGTAAAGACTACATTACTTCCTTAGCAGTTACCTTAATATAAAGTGCTGCTGCAGCAAATATATTAGTATCATTAAACAGGAGCATTTAACTATCTAGAATACAAACAGCAAATCTAGTTTAAGTGCAAGATTCTTCACAAGCACACAAAAATTAAAGATTATCAAAATCCTTCCTAACAGTATTAAAACAGTATTAAAAAACCCTGTTCCCAGAGTTATTCTGAACACACAAAAATTGTTTCCCAGAAACTATCCTACTAGCTTTAAACTACATAAAGAAAACGTAACAACATTTCATCCTCATCAGCTACTCACAAAGCAAATCTTCAGTCTTATCTGCATACAGCCAGCTGTTTTTTTAAATTCTGCTGTAATTGAGGGGAAAAATAATTAAGCAATATTATTAGTCATCTTACCATTGTTCCCTGGTGGTTGTAATGCATCTCCTGTCAAGCTACACCATCCGACTGGGAAAATATCTCGAGAATCACATCTGCACCAATAGTCAAATGCTCCTCTCCAGCCATCAAATGTAACAAAGACTTCATCTCCTTTAACATCTCCAATGGTTGCTGGGCAAATCAAGTATGGGTTCTTCCTATCTATAGCTTCAAGCTTCATTCCAACTTTAAAGCAGTTTGGCACAGGTTTTGGTGGCTCCTACAAAAGTAAGAATGGTAGAATATTTGTCTTTCTATGGCCTCTTAAAAAAATTAAAAAAAAAAAAAAAAGAAAGAGAAAAACCTCTATTTTTCTTCAACAGCATCTTATACTCATCACTCTCAAAAAGTTATAGGAGACATTCAAGGAAATTTACTCATATTTCAAATTCGCTTTTTGCTCTCCTGCATTATAACAAATCTAGATTCTGTTCCAACAAACACAGCTGGGATAATTATAGCAAAATTCTCCATGACAGAAAGACCCTACTAAAGGTATTTACATAAGCAATAGATTGCACCCAATACATTATGTCTGGGCAGCAAGACAGCAAAGACACTAAAATGAAATTATTACATGCTAATAAAGATGAGGAGGTTTGTAGGGAATGGATATTTCTGAGGACTGATAACTGTCAGGTAAAAGCTTCACCTCTCAATCCATGAAAAATTCATTAGCATTGGACATTATGTACAGGCCTCTGCTAACTCAGTTGGCCTTAGACTATTTCCAAGTGGACAAAAGAACAACAAAAATCAAGTCAGTGTGACCAGCCTCAAGTGTACTCCCACAGCAGGAGTTGTGACTCGATGCAGCCTGATTTACCACCTCAGCCTCAGCAACCTTGTTATCCAAAAGCCATCTCAGATGTGCTGGTAAGCTAACACAGGGAAGCATGACTTACCACGCCTCAGAAAACGTAGAGAATTTATATTAAAAATTCATATAATTATATAAAGTTAACATGCAAGCAATGTGTTTGCAGGCCTAAACCCAACTGTTCTATTTGCTGACAAACAAAACCTTTCCAAACTCCACTCTATTCCAATGGTTCTTACTCCCCAGTATAATTTTTTTTACTCCTGTGCACATGAATACGATGCTATTAAGAAATGCGAGATGCATTGTATCTTAAATCCACAAGACACAAAAAAAACAAGCTCACACAATTTTTCTAAATGACACACAATGCTTTGAAGTCCCAGCTCAGGAACAGAGAGGCCTACCCAGTGGACTAGAAGCATATCACTTCTTGTCCAACTTTGCAGCTTGACACTCCAGTTCAAAGTCATTTTAAATAACAGTCTTGCTTTCCCATGCGGCAGACAACACAGTAATATCTTAGCATCCTCGTTAAAAAAATGTAACCATGAACCATTGGATACAAAGATGTTTACTAGCAGTCCCTTTCTTCTTACCTTCTTAAATAATGCTGCGGGTGCCATTTCAGCTCCATTGAGAGTTCTTAAGAGAAACATTGGCCAAGAAGATGCATTCATCTGGAACCCTGAGTAACAAATAAATTATTTGTATATAATCCTACTTTCAGTTTGTAAAATGAAAGAGAAGACATAAATTCTGTTTTACTAATGCCTCATTCCCTCTGTTTTGGACTTGGCAAAAATAAAGTAGCCAAGAAGGAACAGATAGAGTTGCTGTCATGCAGAAAGTTGTGCGATGCCTTTCTGTTCCGAGTGATTTGTCTGTAGAATCACTCATCATAATTTGTGATTTTACAGAGAAACATCTAGAACTTAATGACATGCAAGTTCTAGTACAGGAGATCATCAGGATGTCCCACAGGGACCCTGGTCCAGTGGAATTTCCCCAGTGCAAGCACCTAGCTTACTTTTCAGGACTGCTTTTTGCTGTCATTCTAAAACAATATCCTCTGCTCCAACTTCTCACATTTATTGAGGAGATACCTTTTTATTTTCAAGACTCTTGTAATTCTTTCACCAGATCACAAGCAAACAACAACAAAAAAATAGTTTTCTTCTTCCTCCCCCATTAAAGTAAGTAAATAAATAAACGATCAGCCTTAAAAACAAAGAACACTTAACAGGGAACAACAGAAACATTTTAATAATCCATGTACCATATTGGAAAACACAAACTGGAAGATGTTTCTACCTCAATATTCTTCATTAACAAGGGAATAAAAAGCACAAAAAAATAATCAAATTTGTTTAGATGAACTACCCTATTCAAGCAGAACAAAGTTTTGGCTGAAAATATTCTTATTCGAGATAATCTTCCCTCAGAATCAACTACTTTTCAGTTGAAACAAAACAAACAAAAAAAGAGGCCTTTTGCTTTCTGTGCTTTTCAAAGCAGTGAGTAAGATAACACACACAGTGGACATGTTTTTCTGTGTCGTTAGCAGTTATACATCTGGTACAGTTCTATAGAAACACAGACATCATAGAGCAAACTGAAAAATTTCCACAAAGCAAATAGTACCAGAATCTGTCAGGAACTGATGAGTTCCCTCATAACTGAGCCTGGATGATTTTCTTAAGAAAATGTAACTAGAAAGGTGGAACATATTTGCAATTCTTGATCAGTTAAGTCATTAAGTCATCTAAAACTACATTACATGATATAATGGTTCTTCAACTAGTAGTTTTAGGCTATCTTCAGTTGAATAAACACTTTTCAAGTTGGAACTACCTATGCAACACCTAAATGAATACAAAACTCATATTTGATAAATGGTGTCATAATTTGAGGACTGCTAAGCTGATTATAGCCCTGGCTTCCTACCAGAGTCCTTATACAACCTAAAGCTCACTTATGAAAAAAGAGGCTGAAACAGGAACTCTTTGCTACATTTAATCACCTTCTCAAGACCCTTTTGTAACATGCATAATTAAACCTATGTAAAAATCAGGTAGGAGGGACTATTTTAGCTAGTTATTATGAGAGAAGCAGAACATTAGTATCCAGAAGGTTCCCTACCACTCAAGAAAAAAAAAAAAAAAAAAAAAAAAAATCAGTTGCTTAAATGTCTAACAGGAGGTAATTATACACCCAATTAGCTCCCAGCTTTGCCCAGGAACAGGATGCTGTAAAAGTGCCAAAAAGGCTTTTTCAAACATGTATCTAGGTATGCCAGAATGTTTGACTGCTGGAATGTAGCCTATCTCTAGAAAAATCTAGTGCAGGAGGGACAAAATAATGGCACTCACATTCTTTTCTGAATAATCAGCAATTGTTGGGAGGGCAGGTAAACTTATGTGCCTGGGTGCGGGGAAACAGCTGCTTGTCAGCGACAAGCAGCCTGACCCAACTAGAGTGAGAAACAGTATCTGAAGAGAAGGCATCAGTCTCCGTGGAAAGTTTCTCTTCTTAACGGACCGACTGTCCCCGTTATACATAACCAGAGTTGTTATACCCATCGGGCTGGTTTAGAAACATCTTTTAAAAGGCACTGTGCTCCTGAACTGAAGCCAAGCATTTAACACTGTACATAAGTGCAGCTGAAGGAACAGGTATGCTCTTCTCTATTACAACTCTCTTTCATACTGATATCACTGCATTAATTCTATAAGGTTGTACCAAGACCTTCAGAGAGGTTAAACCGAGTAACTTTTCCTTCAGGTGTCAAGAATTTCCAGTGCTTTCATTCAAAACTTCTATACATTCACAGGACAGAATGAAAAAACCCATCCTCAAGCTGTATCTACCTATCCCAAATATTCTTCCAGCCTGGCACCCTGGTTGCGCTGCTTTTCTTGTGTTTCTTAAGTGGCACAATGGCACAGAAATCTACCCTTATAATCTATGTGAAGTGTCTTCTGGTTATGACAACTGCTGCTCTGTCTGTTCGCTTCTCTACAAGCAAATCAAGTTTCCTCCTGTAGTGAAATGTTACTTTTCACTTCACCTTTCAAACAGAAGATCTGAAAGTTGTTAACAAGCTGGGTTGACAAGTCTCTTGAGAGGCTACTAAGAGAAAACAGGTATACCTTTCTTCACTGCACCCGCCTTGTCATTTGTGTCATTGATGACACCGAACCAGAAGTGGTTTATAACCATAATATGGAAAACCAGAACTAACTAATTTCTGCTTACAGTTCATTTCTTACATTAAGAACACTATTTCTTGCATCTCCTAAAAACTACAGAAGATAACAGGACAACAGAGGAGAGGGTGCTGCTCTTGCAGGTTGGGTTTTTTGGGGTGAAGGAGCAGGGTTCAAGATAAATGTTGCTCATAATTTTTCCTTCTTTTTAAAAGCATATCTATTTTCAGACCAATGTGTTTCTTTAAAGATTTTCACATCTGGAAGTTTAAGCTATAACAAATATGGTACAAGAATGTAGATTTAAATATACAGGTTAATCAGAGCAAAGAAAAGAGCTATCACACTTACATTATCCCCAGCAGTTAGTCAAAGTTACCTCTGACTATTTATTCATCATATATCAAGGAACCCCTTTGTACAGTTCTCCATTTAATAAACTTCCTCAATAAGACTAAGCCTAAGCACTATTTCTCAGTTTAGGGAGGCACATAATGTTGTCACTCGTATTGTTCAGGGAAGGCAAAAGAAATTCTGCATACTGGGACCTCGACAGGCTTGAGAGGTGTGCCCATGTGAACCTCACAAAGTTCAACAAGGCCAAGCACAACGTCCTACACACAAGTTGGGGCAATCCCAAGCACAAATACAGGCTATGTAGAGAATGGATTAAGAACAGCCCTGAGGAGAAGGACTTGGGGGTGAAAAGCTCAATGTGACCCCACCCAGAAAGCCAACTATATTCTGCATTAAAAGGAACGTGGCCAGGAGGTCAAGGGAGGTGATTCTGTCTCTCTATTCTGCTCTGGTGAGACCTCACCTGTAGTACTGTGTCCAGCTCTGGGGCCCTCAACTTAAGAAGGACATGGACCTCTTGGAGCGAGGCCAGAGGACGGCCACAAAGATGGGCAGAGGGCTGGAGCACCTCTGCTATGAGGACAGGCTGACAGAGTTGGGGTTGTTCAGCCTGGAGAAAGCTCTGGGTAGACTTTATAGCAGCTTTCCAGTACCTAAAGAGGGCTTACAAGAAAGCTGGAGAGAGACTTTCTACAAGGGCATGTAGTGACAGGACGACAGGTAAGGGCTCGAAACTGAAAGAGGGTAGATTTAGATGAGATATAAGGAAGAAATTCTTCACCATGAGGGTGGTGAGGCATTAGAACTGACTGGCCAGAGAAGCCGTGGATGCCCCATCCCTGGGAGTGTTCAACGCCAGGCTGGATTGGGCTTTGATCAGCCTGGTCTAGTGGAATGTGTCCCTGTCCATGGCAGGGGGGGTTGGAACTAGATCTTTCAGGTCCCTTCCAACCCAAACTATTCTATGATTCTATGATACTATTTCTAAGCATAGGAAAAGTACACCTTTTTCACAAGCATTCGTCATGCTCACAAATCAGTCAGGACAAACTGATCAGATGTCCCCCAACGTGTGTTGATTTGAGAAGACGAGAACCACATACAAGATAAGCTAGAGGTTTGCTAAAGCTCCGGAGCGCTATTTTTCCTACTTCAGAGCAGAATGCTGCAATACCAACCTTCACCCACCCTATGCTGCCTTTCCCAGGGCACAAGCAGTGTGCCCAGTGTTCGAGAAGACGTCCAGACCGTGCAGAACTGATGAACCTTGGGCAGCCCAGTGGAGCATTGCACAGGCTGGTAAACAGCGAGCGCCTTCTAGTGGTTTGCTCTGATTTACCGAAGGGGAAAAAGGTGAGTCAGCCTTCCCTGGTTGCTATAAAGGTCTACTAAAAGGGGTGTGCACAGCATCAAGAAATAGAATGTTGTATCCATACACACTCATAAGACCGGGTGTGTATGAGGGAACATTTGTAGAATTGGCACATGGCAGTGGAGCTTATCATTGAGAAAGCAGTCGGACAATCCCATTTAATATTAAGGGGCTATTTAAAGAAAACAACAGAACTCACACTAATTATTCTGCTCATTCTTATGTCAAAATAATCCAAAAAGAAGAAAAAGCCACAATTCACTTAGCCTGAATTAGTTTGCTTACCTCTTTTTCAATTAAAGAATGGTTTGGTGAAATGTTAGTACCATTGAATTTGCCAAGATAAAAAGGTAAAATCAATTTCATGAAAGCAACACAACATGCATATTAGCTTAGAAGCTTTGTTTCTTACCAAGTGGAGGCTGGAGCATGCCCCCTTTCTTTTCGCAGGTCCCAATGGGCTGTATGTCCGAGGAATCCACAAGCCTCCAAAAATCATTTTTGTTGTCACTTCCATCCAGCCGCAGCCTTAGCCTGGCACCAGTAATTCCAATTACTGTAGCTATACAAACTGAGGTAACATTGCGAGGATCACGGGCTTCCAGTTTCATACCAACTTTGAAATCATTTGTAGGTGGAATTCTAGACTACAATAAAAGGTAAAAGACTTTTTCTCATTGTTTTTAGTATTGCTAAATTTACCAGCCAGTTTGGTATACAGCTTTCATTCATCCAAATATATCATATAACTGGTAAATATAAAGAAGTCTTTGAACTTCCCGTGTTTAGCAGAGTGAGAAAAGGAGGTTGGAAAAACCTCCCAACAGTTACAATTACAGACACTTCGTGTTTCTACTGCATAAACATAGCTGCTTTCCTAAAAGACAAGCACTGCTAAGAAGGGTAACAAGGGAACCATGATGAAAACTTGAACATAACGATGGGGGAGGAGTGATTAATACTTGAAGTGAAAACAAGGGCATCAAGAAACATGACATTCAACTAAAAAAAAAATCAAAAAAAAACAAAACCCAAAACAAACAAACAAAACAAAACAACACAACAAACACAAAACCCACAAGATTTCTTAGCTTTTAATTTCAAGAAACAGTTATTCACATTATAATGGTGTCTTGGAAATTAAAATAAAATTTGGACGCTACTGCACTAAGCACTACAAACGGTCAAGGCAAGAATGAGTTTCTGGATTAGAAAATGCTTACAATACCAAGAAAGAAGACAGAAAAATGAACTAGTGTTAACTGCCTTTTACAGAAAGAAAATGGACAGTCCTAAAGTAACATAAAATTTCTGTGCTAAGACAGGAATTGCAGGTTGTGCTTATTCATAGAGAACTCAATATATTCATACACATACAATGAAATGCCAATTTCATTAGCACACATCAGATTTTTTTTTAAAATACACTGGCACAAGGAAAATAAACGTGCCAAATGCAACTTGGTCTTTGATCCAAATTTTCTGTCAGATGGTAAAGATGAACAAGAGAGAAGGAGAATATTTTTTATTCATGTACCAACATGCTACTGGGAGAGATCAACTGGATCACAGTTTGATTACTTGCCAAATTTAGTACTGTAGGCAATAACATCATCTAATGATGTTCAAACTCTGTACTCACACTAAATGGGATTGAATGCCTCACCTAGTCATGCAGAAAGATTATTCCAGAATCTTACTATTCTGTTTAAACGTCTCCTTATTTCCAGCCTGAATTTTCTCATGGAAATTTCTGGCAATACTATCAGTTAACCTAAGTTCTTTTTGCACTTTGCAAGTAAGAATAAATTCTACATTGTATTTACCCTTTCTAGGTACTCTTTCAACAAGTTGAATAAGCCAAACACTGAAATTTCTCCTAGGAGAGCCCGACTATTCTCCTGTCACCCTGTAAGCCCTTTTCTGCAACTCTTCCAGTACAAAGCTGCTCTAAAACACAGATGCAGACAACTGTAGGCAGTCTTTCCCACGACTTTTAAAGCCAGTAGCTAACCCATACATAGAATCATTTTGGTTGGACAAGACTGTCAGGAGTCCAACCATAAACTAACTCTAGCACTAAACTATGTCCCTAAGAACCTCATGTACATGCCATTTGAACATCTCCAGGGATCGCAACTCTGCCACTTCCCTGGGCAGCCTGTCCCAGTGCCTGACAACCTTTTCTGTGAAGAAGTTTTTCTTCATATCCAATCTAAACCTCCCCTGGCACAACTTGAGGCCATTTCCTCTCATCCTATCACTTGCTACCTGGGAGAAGAGACCAACCGCCTCCATGCTACAACCTCCTTTCAGGTAGTTGTAGAGAGCGATCAGGTCTCCCCTCAGCCTCCTTTTCTCCAGACTGAACAGCCCCAGTTCCCTCAGCTGCTCCTCATCAGACTTGTGCTCCAGACCCCTCACCAGCTTCGTTGCCCTTCTCTGACCTCTCTCCAAGGACCACAATGTTTCCTGTAGCGAGGGGCCCAAAACTGAACACAGGGCTCAAGATGCAGCCTCACCAGTGCAATATGATTCCTAATACAGGAGGCAGGTAGAACAACCAAAACCACAAGCTTTCACGCTCACAAGATTCTTACGTCCCTTCTGCCTGCCTGACGAGGTCAGGGAGCACTTCTCTGTCTGGGTACAAAGGGAAAGGCTGAAGAAATCTGCTACTGCAACAAGTGCTAATGGTACTTTGCCTCCACGACATTAAAACTTTTAAAATACATCTTGCTCTACTTTCTATGATGCACAGGTGCATTATTTGCAACACACCTTAGATCGACAGTAGGTGTCCTGGAGGAGCCCAGGCCTAAATAAAACAAGAGGGGAGCAATATTCAGTGAACGCTGAGATTAGCATCTGCCAGTGCTGCATCCAGACAGCAGGCTATCTAAAAAAGGAGCCTGAGCATATTAAAGGGCAATTCAATTTCAGGGTACTGCTTGTCAAGCTGTTATTTTCTACAGCCATGAAAGGCAACTGAAATTGAGAAGTTGGGGAGTTTGTTTATTTGTTTGTAGAAAAGGTGAGCTTGTTTAAATACCAACAATTCAAGGCATTCTACTAAAAAGTAACTCCTCCATGCCAGTCCTTACTTGCAGCAAAATAACAAACTCAACTCAGTAACAGCCTTTTAAACTCTGTTCAAACCACAAGGGGCTGAGTTTTTTTATTTAAAATTTTCAACTGCTTGGAAAAAAGTTTCAGGGTGAGAGAAAGGGATGTGAAATCCATTGTAATTTTAAGTAGTAATTAAAAGCAACTTAGAGCAACGGATAAAACACCTTCTAAATTAAGATAAATACTTTAATCAATTGCCATTATCTGTTTGTGCCTGTATCTTAATTTATGGTAGAGGCTTTAATTTATTGCTCCCCAGGTCATTTTTAATTACTACAAAATTTAAACTTTGTAGAATTCCCACAAGTCACAAATTCTAGATATAATTGTCAAATTAAGCTTCTCTCTGCTGTTTTGTTTGCTGGCTGGCTAGAGCAGTGTATTTCTTTGAATTACACAGAGTAATAATGACACATACAATTCATGTGTAACCCAATAAAAGTCAAATTAGTCCTACACAAAGCTCAGGCAGTTTAGTTTCCAAAATCTCCAAACACATGGTGAGTGGAGCTAGCTCTGCACAAATTAACACTGCGTATCACTTTCTATAATACTTAAAAGGTCAACTCTTAGAAAAACTGAAAGTCTGCATATGCAAATAGTTTTGAAATTTGCTGTGCACAGAAATTGAAGCTCTTCTTTCCAACTCACACACTCCTTGGGCAATCCAGGTCACTTGGATTCATCTATCTCAGTCAACGCTTGTCACTTAAGCGCCTTTATTTAAGGTGTTACCCCGTTGTTCAGTTTGCTCTCCTTGAGCATTAGTATGGCAGAGGAAGATGCAAGAAAGGCACGAGGAAAGGCTTCTAAGGAGTTTCCTGCAGTAGCTACATCTCTCAGGATGGTCATGGTTGTCTATGGTTTTTGAATACGGCATTAACCTCAGACTGAGCAAGGGATACGGTATTGCCCTCTGCCTCTACTCACGTAGAGTTTGGGATCTCTGTTTTGTGCTAGTATGCACTACGGAAAAATACTGCAGAATTAATTTTTGAAGCTCCACCCAAAGAGAGCCATGGGCACTACTGTTCTTGGCCATCTCTCACGGAAAGCAGCGTGTGACGGGCTCTTTGTCCTTTAGCCTCATCTCCAAGGAGCAAGCTGAGATTTATGAGCAAGTACAAGGAAACGCTACCACTTGTATTTCTCTCTCCCTGTTCTCCATTCCTGCAACTGCTTCAGATTCACTAAGTGACAGTTCCTTTCTTCCTCAAGACTATTCCGTATGTGTTTCTTTTTCTTTGGTCCCCACTGGAGATCAGTATCATTTAGAGCACTGCCACAAACCCTAGAAAATACTTTTCTGAACATGTCAAATCCACTAAACTAGACATGCAATGCTATTACAGTTCTATCAGCCTGAACTATCCAATTCTTTCAGCATGTGTCTTCCTAACACGGTGAAGGCATACTGACCAAAACTCATCCTATGTAACTTTACACAGCTAAGATACTCCTCAACATGGGAAAATACTGGCCTCGGCTCTCTCTACAGAATATGGTCATTAGCTCACACAAGATGGTAGATTTAAACTGCATCTGCAAACAAATACCAAACCATAAGGTGTGAGGGAATGAAACTTGAAGAGTACAATGCAAAATATAAAATAGCACATTAAACACCCTTAATTATAAATCCAGTATTTCCTTTGTATTCCCACATACTCCCCTTGATTTTTTTGTTTGTTTTTGTTTTGTTTTTAACTTCAATGTCTGTTATCCCTTAGTAAAAAGCACCCTGCTCAAAAAGAGACAAAATTAAACAAATCTGAGCAATCCAGAAAAGAAGTGGTGAATAAACTCTACTACTCACACACACATACATCTTGTAGCTAGCCAGAACTGAAAAAACTCTTTCAGAAAAGGGACAGGAGAAAAGCTCCTCTGACGATTAGGCAAATTTTAATTCTCACTAAAACCACTCTAATATTACTGAGAAAAGTAGAAAATATTTTTCAACTCTGATAGGACTGTTTTCATTAACTAGTCTTTTTTTTTTTTTTTTTAAAAAAAAAAAAAAGGAAAACAAAATCAAAGCTACATTTAAATTAAACCCTCCAAGTTTGGCTTGAGGTGAAAACCAGGAATGAAAAACTTCAGTAGCTACAATCTGTCAAAACTGTAAGCTACTGATAACTAGAGATCAAAAGAAGTCAAACAGGAAGTTTGCAAGCAGTCTAAACATAAAAGTTGCTCTAGGATCACACTGTAACATGTATACATACACACACACTTGCAAAATAGTATCTGGCATACCTGTCTGAAACAATGTAGGGGGGCAGCTACTGATTCAGTCTCTTTCAGATAATCATCCCAATTAAACTGTTCTGGAAGACATAAGATAAAAAAAAAAAAAAAAAAGGCAGTTTTTAAAGGGAATTTAAAGGGCAGGTTGGGAAAAGAGAGGAACAGAAAAAAAAACGAAAACAACTATCTTATAATCTTATAGATTTTTTTTGTTCAAGAACACAATTACTCTAATATAAAAACTCCACCTCTGAAAAACACAAAATCCTCCAAGCAGCTTTGAGAGTACCATTAATTTATAGGGGCAATCACACAATATATAAAATCAATATAAACCTCCCCAAAATTGTTGGGGTTTTTTTGTGCTCCACATAAAAAGATACAAGTCAGGAAATCTACATTCAATTCTCCGCATAAGGACCTCCCAACCCTCCTTGCACAAATCACATTAGCCTTTCTGTATCTCAGCTCCCTTAACAGCAGGACCGATATGACAGTTTCACAGGAGTACTGAGATGGTGTATGTTGAAAAACACAGACATGTAGATTCTGTTAAAATGTATGTTGAGAATACTATCCCTCCACTAGAAAGCAAAAGAATTGGCACAGCCTTCCAACTGCATCTTCACCTCTTTTAATCTGAAGTCTGACAAAGTGTTATCTTTGTAGGGTAAGTATTATGGCAATGTTCAGCAACAGCATGGTGGTATTTTTTCGTGTTAACTTTGGCATTGTTTATATGCATGAGTGAGTGTATTCTGCATTTGATTTAATCAGTGTTATCAGGTTTTCCATGAATGGAACAGTATGAAGTACCAACATTGAAGATACAAGCAAGCATTACTTAAATTAACATAAAGCACAAGAGGCACAATGGCACAGCTGATGTTTTTGTTTCTAAATTTTCTAGAGTGAGATCTTTTGCTTATTTTTCTTGTTTGGTCAGCTGGCATTGTTCTGATGTTGCTGAAGAGCAAATCACCAATGAACGCCAAAATGATGCAGTGATGCCACCAAGCGGCTCAGCAACAGCCGCTCACATGGCCTATAGCAAAATCCATGGCAGTGACAGACACTGCACCGGATTTATCAGTAATTCTTCCAAAAATGCCACTGAGCACAGTTAAACACATCTCTGAAATTTTCAGGAGAGAGGGGAAGCAAAGAAACAACCAGAAAGTGGCAGCATCTTCCAGCACTCACACACGGCTTCTCTGAAAGACATGACGTGGCTCCAACCTGGAGTCTGCCTGCATCAGCACAGAATTTTGTTGAAAACATACAGTTCTCAGAAAAGAACTGCCCCCTGGGCTGCGGAGATCCTGTTTCTTTGGCATAACAAACTCAAAAGGGTCTGTGTGATTTGTCCCTTGTCTCTGCAGAGGGCATGCAGTTGTCAGCTACGTAACAAGTCAGTAAAATCCCACAAGATGTTCATTTGGTGGTTTAGATTGTATGTAGGCTGGTAACAAAGACGTTTCTATACAGCATCTTGGAAGCCCGCCTATTTTGGAATGAAAATTTTATTCACACATTTAAACAGTTACATCGATTTTGTATTACGCACAAAAGGCAGGGTACATTAACTTAAGCATATGTTAGATATTTGTATTTCAGGAAGGCATGCTCAGGAAATGGCTCTTCAAAGCTTTCTTCAGGAAGTAGCCTCCAGATTTGTTACTCTGTTCATTGACAGGCCAAGGAGGCTGCAAAAATTAAATATTATGAACTGCTAGCAAAGCTTCATCCTATAAGAATTCTTTTTTGAGTCTAATAATAAAGTAGCCACTTCAGGGTGACTTCTGATTTACCCAAAAAAACCCCAAAAAACAAAAAACAAACAAACAAACAAACAAACCCACAACCTTTTAATCAGAATTTACATTAATAAACTTTAAAGTACCACATTCAATAAAATTAAAACTAGCAAAAAGAAAATGTTAGCTACATCCCAGCTTTCTCAGATCTAACATGATGTAAAAGCTGTAACTGTGAATCAGAGCCTCGCTGTGTTAAGGACTGTGTAAATGTAGACACTTCAGAGACAGCACCTTCCACTGGAAAAAGTCCCTGTTCACCTCCTCTGAAAAAATTATCTCCATATACCAGCACTTACCAAATTATCTCAATTGTTATAATAGCACTGTAAATCTGGTGGCGTGACCCAAAAGTACACAGGGAAACAAACAGTTTTGTTTGTTCGTTTGTTTTTTTCCAGGGAACATTCATTAGAAAGACATGTAAGGTAACACAAGAAGCCCACTGCAGATAAAGCCAAGAGGAAAATATTACCTGGCTCTTTGCTTTAAATCCTGGCTATCAAAACATCTTTCATCAAGCAGAAATGACCTGAAGTTTAAAATAGAACCTCTCCACCTGTGAAGATACGCTGTATTAAATTAAAGCTACGCTCTCAGAGACGGTACTAATTATCACTTAATTACTGCAGTCATAGAAATAGAAGATGAATGTATGTTTGCAAGATGTAAGATGCATGTCAGGAAGATAACCACATTGAAAAAAATCTCTACACTAAAAGCTTCTCTGTATTCTCAGTGTGCACAGGTAAAGAAGCAGTTGTTTTATATGTATTTCTAATTCTAAAGCCCCTGAAAACACGCAACTTCTGAGAAACAGAAATCCTTAAGAAAACTAGCTCACACTAAATGATTTAACATGCATTTCTCTTCCCACTCAAACCTGCAGGCTGAATTAAACAGCTTAAGAAAAATCCATTATGCAACAAGCACAACTTCATAACCCACCAGCAAAGTGAAAACTAGAGAGAGAAAGGTTGTTTTTTTTTTTACACTGAAGAACAAACCAGCATATAATGGAAACAAGAAACAAACAAACAAAAAAAAACAAGCCACATCGGATGGTAACTAGGACCTTTTGTAAAAAAATTCAACAGTTTGTAATCAACACAGGAGTGAGACTCTAAAACAGTGATCCAAGACAACCAGCATGGGCAAGCAGCCTGACTAATGGAAAAATGGAAGAAAGAAGTTTATGCCATAGTTGCTTGCATTAGTGGCAATAACCCATGGGTCAACAACCCTTGATGTTCTCTCCAGTGCTGTATCAATACCTTATGTCTTCTTGTCAAGCCTGTCAATCACAAAGTAACTCAAGCTAAAAGGGTCCTCAGGAGGCCTCTAGCTGAGCCTCCTGCTCCTCCACGGTTCCATCATCCTCAATGTGAAGACTTTTTTCCCCTCCATCAAGCAGGAATTTCTTGTGATCCAGACAGTATGTTGCTTCTCATCCTTCCACCGCACCTGTGAGAGGACTCTGTCCCCTCTACAGCCACCTGTCAAGTAATTGAAGACAGCAAGATGATCTTCCATAAGCTTTCTCTTATTTTGGCTGAAGAAATAATTTTTCTTGTTTGAATACCAGTTTTCTGCTTACATCTTGCACTCCGGCTCCTTAATTTTTTTTAGTGGACTGCAAGCCAGCTTGCTCCAGTATAGCAGCATCCTCCTTGCACTGGGGAGCTCTGAATTGAACACAGTACTCCAGATACGGTCTCACAAATACCCAAAAGCAGCAAATCCCTTCTCTCAGCCCGCTGCCTACAGCGTGCAGTTGACGTCTTTCACCACAAGAGCACACTGCTGGCCCACGCTCAGCTCGCTGCCTGACACGACAGGGGCCTTTCCTGCCAAATGGCTTTCCAGGCAGCCAGCTCCCTCCTGGCCTGCGCCAGGGCTCCCCTCTGCCTGGCTGCGGGACTCCCCATTCACTTTTGCGTCTTACAGGCTTTCTGTCAGCCCGTTCCTCTAGCATGGGAGGTCTATCTGAAGAGCAGCCCTGTCTTCCAGCCTACCAGCTACTCCTCCCAGTTAGACGTTGCCCACAAACCAGCTGACAGTGTGTTCTGTCCAGTCATCCCTGTCTGTCAGTAAGGCATAAAACAGCATCAGGACTAGCAGTGACCTCTGAGAAATGCCACTAGCCACCAGCTGCCAGGGGGACTTTGTGCTGCTGGTCAAAAACCTTTGTGTCTGGCAGTCCAGTCAACTTTCCATCCACCTACTCAAACCACATCTCACCATTTTTGTTGAAAGGACATTACAGAAACTGTACAGAAAGCCTCACTAACCTCGAGACAGACAACATCCACTGTTCTCCCCTTGTTTACAGAATCAGTTATCACAAAAGGCAATCAGTCACACATGGTTCACACTTGGCAAACCCATCTCAGCTGTTACTAACCACATCGTTGTCCTTTACTCACTTGAAAATGGCTTCCAGAAGGATTTTCTCCACAGTCTTCCTGAAGACCAAGGTCAGGCAGGCCAGCCTGTAACTCCCCAGGTGCTCCCTTCTTGTCCTTCTTGACACTGAGCATACTGTTTGTTCTTTTCCAGCCATCATGAAACTTCCCCAATCACTGTGATCTCTCCAAAATGCGAGAGAAGTCTCACGGTGACATCAGTCAACTACCTCAGCACCCTTGGAGACGTCCCATCTGCTCCCATGAATATGTGAACACCTAGTTTGCTGAAGTGCTCCCTGTCTTCTACTGTACATAATGCTTCAGTTTAGTTTAAGTCAAAATGTTACAAAATTTAAATGGAAGATTAAAACTATGATTTAAGTGTTGCCTGTATATAGGTAGAGTTTAAGGTTCTGGTTTATTTAGGCTAGTTTAATACAGTATCACCACAGTCTAAACACTGTTTAAGCAGACAGAGCAACTAATGTCTTCTCATCTCATCACCAGGTTCCCTTGGCAGACATTTGAGACTTCTGACACAGATTCATCATTTCTAGTCTTCATGCCACCACCTCTCTTCATCAAAGATGATGTTTCTTTTTAATTTTGGTTTACATACTCTTGCAAACATAGTAGTTTAAGTGTAACATATTTCATATCCTGGTTTATAACTTGTACCTCCTTCCGTATGTTGCAATAATTCAATTAGAATTTTCTCCTCCTCCTGTCTTTCCCCACCTACTTTATTTTTTCACCTGTTCCTCTCACACCTCTGTTATCTCCCCTCTTCAACTTTTCCTATCACACATCCCCCTGAAAACTCTGGAGATTTCCTGGATGTTAGCCCAAAGCATCATAAGGCGTCTTTCTTCATCTGGCACCAGGAGGTTCTCTCTTCTTCCTTGCTACTAACAAGCAACAACACAGGATAAAAATTATCATCTCATCCATAGAAAATCGGAGATTTTGCATGATCTTGAGCAAGGCACTCCTCTCTAGGTGTTTAGCAGAGCTGAGTCTGGATTTCATGAGTAAATTCAGTGCTCAGACAGTAGATCAATAGCATAGTCCAAAGTGGAAGAACACATGACAGAATGAGGCTTGCCTGTTTAGCACTGCTTCTTCACAAAGCTTTTTCAACACTTTGCTCTCCACTGCAGAAGGAGGCAGAGACATTCCCCAGTGAGTCATGAAATATGGTTATCTTATCTACATATGAGAAGCACTTTGCTGGTAGAGGGTGTCTTATGGGGCTCCGTCTGTCATGTCAGACAACATGATTTTAAAACACAGACATGCTGAGGCCAGTTTGACTGGAGCTCCTCTTACACTGCAGAAGAGAGAAAATAAGACACAAATACACTTCCTCTCCTGTCTCAGAGGAACAGGGAAGAATAAGAAAGATGACTGCTAGGATCCCAAGAAATGGAATAATTAAACTGGGCAAATATAACAGCAGAAGGCTGTAGTATGGCTGGTGGTAACGGTATCGTATCCTGTATGCAAAGTCATCATCACCTCAACTACCCAATTAACATGTTATTAATAGTATCTCAGCATGTTCGCTCAGCAACTACACTACTTGTAAGGAACATCTCTGCTAATAGCCAAGCAAAGCTCTGAACCAGACCATCTATTAGGAGTCAGAGGGCACAGAAATGTAAGCAGACCAAGAGTTTAAGTAACCTAGGGATATCTTATCAAAAATTAACTAAGGACTCCTGAGATTTTCTGAGTCACTAGTATTCATGACATTTCTTACTGCCCCAAATTCAAGCAACCTGAACATACTAAGTGTATGTAAGGATGCTGCTGCCCTCTCGCTGCACCTCACAAAGGCTAAATTGCTAGGAAACCCATGTTACACTGCCCTGTGGCAACTGCTGAGGATAGTAAGAGGCTGCCTACTAGATAGGAGAGGTTTGATAAGAGGCTTGATCATTTCTGGCAAGCATGTAGTTTCCGCGGTTTATTATAAACACAAACATTATTTGAAAACAGATTAAGTAAAATTAGAATCCCAGGCAATTTAATCCCATTAGCAATACTAAAAGCTCAGGCTATAAAACTGAAAAGCCTTTCTTAAGCAACAGCGAACAAATTAAGGGAACAGAAGACAACCAGGGCAGAAAACGTATGAAAGTGGGAAATATAAAACATGATCAGAAGAACACACAAATCAGTAAACGATCTAAAAAAAAAAAAAAAAAAAACCACAAAAACCACACGTTTACACAGTGTCTTTGATTATTTATACAAAGAGTACCTGTTTTAGCTCTTAAAACTATCAGGCTCCAGTCAAGCAGTTTCAACCATCATTTCCTATGCCAAAACATACTTTCTCAACAGAGTTACACAAAAGCAATGGTAAATAGCCAAAGAGATTGCGAAAACGCTTCAGGAGACAGTACAATCTGAATACACGCTTTTAGGGTACCTTAACTAATAACCTGATATCTGCAATACCTACCACTTTTTAAAGACGTGTTGTTTGCCTGCTGATTCTTTCCATCTTTCTCTTTTTTAATATTCTTTGAATCTAAAAGACAAGATTCCATTACATAATAAATGTAATATTCACATCATAACGATGCCCAGCATAACACAGCATGCTTTCAAATAGAACAGAATGCCTTCTTCCAAAGATTGACTTTCTTTTATTCATTTCAGAGCATAACCAAAAAAGGTATTTGTACTATAAATTTAATCATTGCACTAATTTTCTTTCAAAATATATTGAGAAGTACAGCATGAAAAAGCAGAGCTTTTGACTGCTTCACAAAAAAATTACCAGAATAAATCTAATTATAGAAAATATAGTATTAGCTCCACAAAGAGCAACTCTGCCCTAATTTTTAACAGCTTTACTCAACCTACATGCAATTTGAGATCCTCAAGATCACCGGATAGCTTTTAAAATCTTGTTTAGACCACTATGAACTGAGAAACAAGAAAAAAGAAAACCACCTTAAAAGCATATTTCTGAGTTAAAGATTTCATTCTACATTCAAATTCTTGAATCCTGAAACTGCAAGCAGCTATCTCGGTGCACATTTCAGTTATTAGGAAAAAAAAAAAAAAAATCATCCAGAATAATCTAACTTCTCTACCATTTGTATCCATACACACACAGAGGAGTTTGTCAGTTAATTTTTGTTAGATTTCAGGGTATATGAGACACAGAGGGGTATTGGAAAGCTAAAACAGAGAAGACAGGAGGAGTCAGTTCCCCCTGCTCCTTTCGGTCTTTAAAAAATGTGTTGGTTTTGTGACTTGCTTTTGACACTACCGGACTGAAATTCAAGCACAATTCATATATGACACTGAGCTGGCAAATGAAATGCAAACACATTTTCAGTTTTAAAATGTTATCAATCTCTGCATGGCTAAATAACCCCCTTGGTTTGCAAATGGCTCAGCACAAGGAATGGGGCTGCTGCTCTGGGAAGGTGTCTCAGGTCGTGCCTCTGGCCATCCCAGTAAGCCCAAACTGCCGAAGGGATGGCTCCTTTGTACCAAAAGACTGTATTAGTAGCTGCTTACTGTATTCACTTGCACTTAAGTCTTTAGATATTGAACAGCTTACATTTGAAATAAAAATACTCCTAACCTAGAGCAAGAGGCATTTGGTGATCAGAAACACTTGAGATACAAGTTGTTCTGCAGCAAAGATTAAGCCCTGATAGCGTTTCTCTTCTATATTTTCTCTAAGAAAGGGTTTTCTTGAAACAGAGTACTGATGAGCAATGGCTTCTTTAATTATTTATTTATTGAGGAACCACCATATTGTCGAGGTTTTGATTGCCGGGTGACAATAAAACCCTGGCAGATGTATTGTTAACCTCCTCTCTCCCCACTTCCCCCTTCAGCCCCCCCTCCCCCCTTCCCACTCAGGACAGGCAATCGGGAGGGAAAGAAGGACAGAGAGAAGAGAGTTGGAAAAATTAACAATGTTTTACTAATGTTACTAATAAGAATAGAGAAAATAATACAAAATATACAAAACCAATCTTGAAAGTCCCAGCAACTGCAGAGCCGCCCCCCCAAAGTCCTGGATTAGACTCTGCAGCCAACCAGAGCTGGATTCAGGCTGTGACTAAGCCTCAGTTCACAGGGACTGAGGAGCAAGGTCCTCTCCTAATGTCGGCCATTAAGAAAAAGGGGACAAGATCCTCATGATCTCCCACTTTCATATGAAGTATTCACATGAATGGGATGTTATACTCCGTTGGTCAGTTTTGTGGTCACCTGTTTCTCATTGCCCCTCTTGCGAGATGTCCATCCATGCATTAGAGGGGTCAAGGACAGCAAAAAGAACTTTTTCAAATACATAGCAGATAAAACTAATACCAGAGGCAACGTAGGCCCACTGATGAATGGGGTGGGTGCCCTGGTGGCAGAAGATACAGAGAAGGCAGAGTTACTGAATGCCTTCTTTGTCTCTGTCTACTCTGCTGAAGGCTGTCCTGGGGAGCCCTGTAACCCTGAGACCCCGAATGAAGCCAGGTCAATGGAGGAGTTTGCTTTAGTCAATGAGGACTGGGTTAGGGAGCAATTAAATAGTCTGGACATCCATAAATCCATGGGTCTAGATGGGATGCACCCGCGGGTGCTGAGGGAGCTGGCTGAAGTCATTGCTGGGCCGCTCTCCATCATCTTTGCCAAGTCTTGGGAAACGAGAGAGGTGCCCGAGGATTGGAGGAAAGCAAATGTCACTCCAGTCTTCAAAAACGCAAGGAGGAGAACCCAGGTAATTATAGACCGGTCAGCCTCACCTCTGTCCCTGGGAAAGTAATGGAACAGCTTATCCTTGGTGCCATCTCAAGGCATATCAAGGATAAGAGCGTTATTAGGGGCAGTCAGCATGGCTTTACCAAGGGTAAGTCATGCTTGACCAACCTCATAGCCTTTTATGAGAATGTAACAAGGTGGACGGATGATGGCAGAGCGGTGGATGTGGTCTATCTTGACTTCAGTAAAGCCTTTGACACAGTCTCCCACAGCATCCTCACAGCTAAGTTGAGGAGGTGTGGTCTAGACAATAGAGTAGTGAGGTGGGTTGCAAACTGGCTTAAGGAGAGAAGCCAGAGAGTGGTAGTCAATGGTGCAGAGTCTAGTTGGAGGCCAGTATCTAGTGGAGTGCCTCAGGGGTCAGTACTGGGGCCAATATTATTCAATATATTCATTAACGATTTAGACGAGGGAATAGAGTGTACTATCAGCAAGCTTACTGATGACACTAAGCTGGGAGAAGTGGCTGACACGCCAGAAGGCTGTGCTGCCATCCAGCGGGACCTGGACAGGCTGGAAAGTTGGGCAGGGAATAACCTGATGAAATTTAACAACGGAAAGTGTAGAGTCCTGCATCTGGACAGGAACAACCCCAGGTTCCAGTATAGGTTGGGAAATTACATATTAGAGGGCAGTGTAGGGGAAAGGGACCTGGGGGTCCTGGTGGACAACAGGATGACCATGAGCCAGCACTGTGCCCTTGTGGCCAGGAAGGCCAATGGCATCCTGGGGTGTATTAGAAGGGGAGTGGTTAGTAGATCGAGAGAGGTCCTCCTTCCCCTCTACTCCGCCCTGGTGAGACCACATCTGGAATATTGTGTCCAGTTCTGGGCCCCTCAGTTCAAGAAGGACAGGGAACTGCTGGAGAGGGTCCAGCGTAGGGCAACAAAGATGATGAAGGGAGTGGAGCATCTCCCTTATGAAGAAAGGCTGAGGGAGCTGGGTCTCTTTAGCTTAGAGAAGAGGAGACTGAGGGGTGACCTTATTAATGTTTATAAATATATAAAGGGTGAGTGCCACGAGGATGGAGCCAGGCTCTTCTCGGTGGCAAACAATGATAGGACAAGGGGTAATGGGATCAAGCTGGAACACAAGAGGTTCCACTTAAATTTGAGAAGAAACTTCTTCTCAGTGAGGGTGACAGAGCACTGGAACAGGCTGCCCAGGGAGGCTGTGGAGTCTCCTTCTCTGAAGACATTCAAAACCCACCTGGACATGTTCCTGTGCGACCTCACCTAGGCGTTCCTGCTCCAGCAGGGGGATTGGACTAGATGATCTTTTGAGGTCCCTTCCAATCCCAAACATACTGTGATACTGTGATGCTTATCAATAACCTCGCATTCCATTGCTATGTTTACCAAAACATGTATCTGGTTTTCCAGGAAAATGCGGCTAATATGACAGCTTTAGCTGACAGGCAAATTCACTAAAAGAGAAACTTGTTTTTAACAAAGCCAGGACACATATACAGCAAGAGCTGAATTATGACAATCTTCTGTCATCAATCCCAAACTCCCCTGTGTGTCAGTGAGGAGGGGATAAGCCATCCCCCTGGCTCTGTGCGGGGTAGGATGTGGTGCTCCTTCACCCAGGGCATAGCACAGGCCAGGAACCCCTCAGGGGCAGCCAAGCAGGACCTCGCCAGCCTGGGCCATAACACTGCCCCAGCCAGGAGCAACCAGGGAGGCGGTGGGAGCAGCCCCAGCCCTGGAAACCCCACTAGGGCTGAGGCCAGGCAGGGACATGGGCCCACAGGTGAGCCCGGGCTCATGGTGCCCATGGCCAGGCAGAGCTGTGGGGAGCTGGAGACCGACCCTGCTGAGGCCTCAATATGGCAGGGGCTGACAGCCCTGGGGGGCTGACATGGGGTCCTGGACTGGGCAGGGTGGGGAGAGGCCCTGTGTGAGGTTTAGCATGGCCACTAAAGCCTATTAGTGCACTCAAGGCTGAGACACCTTCCAAGAATAACTCAGACTCCACAGTCCCACAAAACATACAGCTACATACTTGCTCAAAATATGAGCAGATGCATCACCTCTTTCTCCTAAAGCAGACAAGGGAAGTACCCAAGACCCTTTGGAAAGAAAAGAAAATGCAATGTTTACTCCTTTATTTAGCCTACTTTCTTGACTTACACACTCATTCTTTTGGAAAAAAAATTGCTTTGAAACATTTCCTACATCACTGAAAGCATTTGACAGGTTCCAAAGAAAAATCCTTATGGAGGTCAGCTTCAGAGACCCCTGCTGAAATGCTTCTGGATGGTGCCCACAGAGGAGTAACCTCAGTATTTCCTCAGGAGTAGGGCTTTAACCTATACAAGTGGACATCCTATGTCATGACAACTACCAGTGGGAACCTGAAAGGGGACAGTGGTAAAACCAGTCCAGTAGCAATGGCAAAGATAACATTCACCTTCTCCCACCTACAGATTAAAGTATATTCCATTCAGACTCTTTGGGATTTATCAGAATTCAGCTAGTTTTCTACTGACAATCTTACTGACAATTCTACTGACAATCACCAGCAGAGCCTTTGTTGTGCATTACAAGCTCAGTTAGTCAGGTTTTCCAAAAAAATAGTCATGGCACTGTCACAGACATCATGCTGATGGCTTACAGAGTAGATAACTTCCCAATCACATATTTCTGAAAAGGAAATCCAACGCAGTCCCACATAAGAGACTTACTGAAAAAGAGAACAAATAATGGCTTCCTGTGAACACCCAAAGCTTGAAAGGACAAAGTCATGAAAGAGCATCTACCCAACAGTGCCAGATTTCAAACCAAATTACAGCCTTTCATGATGAGAGATACCAAGAACAGGTGAAGGAATGTGAAAAACTGAGCCTGGACACCAGATGAGTTCTTGCTGAGAACCACCACCCAAACTACTTACTTCCTGTACCAGTTAGGTTTACTGCCTGTCTCACAAATATTACAGCAAATATGAATGCTGAAATGAAGCACTCTCGCCAATACATTTTTCTTATCATCAGCCATTAGAAAACTATGAGAATAAGAGATGAAGACATTAATGAGAATAAATTGATTCCTCAATAGTAGTTTAAATAACTATTTCATTTGAGGTGGAGGCTTCTTCATACATAATAAACTCGAAGCACCGTTACTGTCACTTGTTTTTGATGACAAGGAATCTGTTCTTTAAAACACCCAAGTAAAACTCAAGCTGCACATGCAGAAGCATCAAAAAATAAGTCTGAATACAACAAAGATTGTTTTCTCCCCTTGCTTTTATGCATTCTAGCTCTCAGTGTCACTAAAAGCTGGAGTGATACTGTGGGGTTGTCTAAGGAGATAAAAAGCTACTGTAACAGTAAGAACTACTATCCTGTTTTCACATGAGATATCCTGTATCTACTACCACCTCAGAATTCTCTCAGTCTATACTTCACAGTTGCTATTGATGCCTTGGTCTGGTTTGTCTCTTCCAATGGCAGTAGTCAGGGCAGATAAGAATTTATGGTTTATTTTTAAAAGCAACGTTAAAGAAAATAAGATTAAAATGCAATTTTATAAACATGAAATACACGTGTGGGTTGTTTTTGTTTTGGTTTGGTGTTTTTTTTATGTGCACCAATCTACATTTGACATTTCAATACCCTAAGTTATAGTAATTTTACTTTACAAGGATCACTGAAAACAAAATCAAGACATGGAAGACTATTATGTCAAATCACCAGGCGGAGGATGATGACTCCCTCAGCATATGACCCTCAGTTTGGTCAAACTCTAAGGACAAACCTCTAAAATAAGGTTAGAAAAGAGGGAAACACTTCTGCACATACAAATAATATTTTTCTTTTCATCTACTTCACCTAGCCACGTTCAAGGACTAATTCCCTCAAAGCTGAAAAGCAAAAGCAAACTTGAAAATGGGAACTCTATTTTTATGTTAGAGATAGAAGAGACTTCTTAATTGTAGAGTAACGAAGCTTGCAGCGACAAATAAAAAAAAAAAAAAAAGAAGTTTAATTCATTATCTAGGATTCTCTCTTCATAAAGTCCATTTTTAAAGAGACAAGTTTGAGTTTACTTTCCATTGTAAAACACAATACGTTTTAGATCTTTTTGTCAAAATTGATGAATGAAAGTAAAATGCTGCTGCTGTGGACTTAATCACATGCTACTCAGCTTTCTTAAAACAACAACAACAAAGAATAGGATATCATGTTCAAAGAAAAGTGTTAAAAATATAGTAATACATTTAAGTATATAGAGAGTTTATATATTCACTATGCAAGTATATATACCCACTTAGCCTATTATACAGGTAGGCTATATACTTATTTTCAACACCCTGTAAAAGATTGTTTTCTCCTATGTAGCAAGGTCAGAACACACCATTAAAAAAAAAAATTACAAAAGCAGCATATTTTATCATTCACCAACTAAGTTCTTCTACAGCACACTTCATAAACTAAAGCAGGAGATACAAAACAAGATGTAACCTAGTGCTTCTGCTTACCGATTCAAAACTCCATATATGTTTACATTACTTCCACCCTATCTGCAACCACAGAATTCTTCTGCTGATAAGATTACTCAACAGAAGACAGGCAAGAGCAACCACATCTATCATTGAAGAAATTAGAGACAAGGAAGAAACCAGACAAAGCTGTCTTGACTGACTAGTGAATGCGACAAGAAAGAAATGTTACAATCAGAAAAGGCCCCTTTAGAATATAAGGTCTGGTAAAGATAATCCTGGTGACCAGTGTGTAGTTACTCTTACAAACTCCAAAGCTGAACTGCAGCATCTCCTCCAAGATGCTTTAAAAATCCACAACACTTTTTTCTGGGAAGAGTTAAATATTCAACAAACAAGATGACTGCTTTGTCTGCATGCTGAGCAAGCATCACCTTTGTCAACAGTATTAGTTTTTACCACAGAATGGTGCGCTACATGAGGAGGCACAATGTACCATCTTAGAAGACTTGCTGTTTGTTTGCCCTTCAATGTGGGAATAAAGCAATTCCCAGTCATGCTTTTGAAATTTCTGCAGCTCTTTCTTTGCCACCTTAAAGTCGTGAAACCCTGTCACGCATTCAAAACACATCAGGAGATGACTTCTTTCAAAGAAATCTCTTGTCTCTTCCTGATGGACGTGAAAAACCTTGGGGTAACAGAAACACTTGCTCTTCCCATGCCATGCAGTTACCTTCAGATGAAGTTTACTAAGGCAAACCCAAGACTTACATTGCTCAAGAAGTAGCTTTCTTCCCTTCTTACTACATAGGGTTGTCAGCAACTTTTAGCTACCCTTCACCGAACCTCAGTACACACGGTTTAGGATATCAAGACAAAGTGAGTATGAAATGTCTCCTTTCCTTTCTTTTTGTGCTTCCCTAGTGGGATTCTTATCTGCACGGAACAGGGTGTCTCTTTTAGTATGTTTAGACAACAGCCATGAAGAAAACATACAAGAGAAGGGGACAGACTTCCTCCATAAACTCTTGGTGCAACAATTAAACGGATGACTCCCGCCATGACAGAAAATCTGTAAGCAAAAGACAATTATTTACCAAGGGAGTGCACAAGCACATAAACCAGCTTGGGCTGAAGGTAGAAAGCTCAAGAGAAGAACAAAAGTGTTAGCAGCATTTTATGGGGGAACACTACCCATCTGACAGCTTTGAAAAGCAGCAGCAACCCGGTTTCAGACAGTGGATCTTCCTTTACATTCTCTTTGTTTCACCAACCCAAACACCCTTGTTACTTTTTAAGTCTCACTCTTTATTTTAGCCCTTTACTGACAATTAACTTCTGCAGATGTGACACAGCAGAAATCACACCTTTGTACTGCGCATTTGTGGATGAATTTCATCTTCAAGAGCTTGTGGAAGACAGCTGCTAATGCCATTTGTTGTGGTAAAATCTGATTCCTTGTACTACTTAGTTACCCTCCTGTTAAATTGTGTGCAGTTACAGAATAAAGCAGCACATTTTATTTAATATTATACTTAGACAGGTTCTTCAGTTTTCGAGTAGTATAATGGCTCCAATGCTGTCACAGGACAAAACTGCTTTGATTGAACTTGTATAGAACTCCAGGATAAACCGAATTTAGCATACTTACTCCAAAACAATGTGAAGTTTAACTTGCCTGTGTTCAACACATACCGTAACCTTTCCTCTTTAATCTAACAGTACAGTAATTGTCAAGTAATAACCTATCACCTTCGAAAAGAGAATTTACCAAGTTTCCTGTTTTCTTTCGTCTTGGATAAAAGCTACCAGGCCTTACCTTTAGCTGCTGTTCTCCCCATGGTAACACTTCTGTGATCTTCCCTCTCACAATAAAAGGCTGAAGTTAAAAGACCAGTTAATTCTTCCTTTCAGCGCAACAGTTTCCTGTGGAGTAGTAATACAACAAGTTAGGGGGGAGGTTGTTGTTGGGGATTGGGTTTTCTTTTTTTTTTGGAAAGGAGGACTTATTTTGTATTGGTGTACAATTATCTTGCTGGTTTAAAGTTGCAAACGTTTGACAAGCTGTTTGTAGAAGAACAGTGTGTAAACAATAGCTGTATCGAAATAACAAAGGTACAGAAGAACCCAAACTTTTATTCTGTTGGTATAGACAGTTTGTTTTACAATGATTTTGCATTTTCTGTGGATTTCTAATAAAAAGATACAAAAAATGCTTTATTCTTTTTCCTCCCCAGTAAATACTACTGGAAAATAGAACACTTACACATCACTCACTTTTCGTGCCTCACTTGCACAGAGTTTAAAAATCCACAATTTAAACACCTTTGGGTAAAACACACACTGTCTTTCACAACCACA
Source organism: Streptopelia decaocto (assembly GCF_964273445.1). Taxonomy (NCBI): domain Eukaryota; kingdom Metazoa; phylum Chordata; class Aves; order Columbiformes; family Columbidae; genus Streptopelia; species Streptopelia decaocto. The sequence goes on from NC_138663.1 coordinate 105,130,464, forward strand.
GTGGAAGGGGTAATAAAACCCTGATGTAAGAGATCTGCACAAAGGCCCAAGTGCCCACTGATATCCCTGCCTGCTACCACTTGTAACAGAGCAGGGATGGCCCGTTAGGGGAACACCAACTGCAGATAAAGGCAGTGAGCTGTATTCTTGTAGGGTTTAGAAACTAGAAAGGTCAAATCAGTTAAGCCATTGTAAGGTAGCAGAAACAAACTTATTTTGTGTGTGTGTGTGCTACCGTGATTTTCTAGTCCAGCATCTAGTTTTTGGAACTTTGACTGTATTCAATTCAAGTCAAACTCACTTGAAGCTCTTTAGCCTCGAAGCAACAAAGCCAGAAAGTTTATTATCCTTTTCCTCTCACTGTTCAAGTAACAACGGGTAAAAATACATTCAATTTTCAGAACTATCTTATTTGATTTTTTCCTTTCAAGGAATTATCATAAGGTTAAAGTTGACATTATCAAAATTTCACAATTTTGTTTTAAGTTTGAATATGTTTAAACGTTTTCCAAGATTAATTTTGCCAAACGTAAAATTTGTAGAAGATAAACCTTTCTAGAGTCACATAAAAGGAATAATAGTCGAAAAGCAAGGTATTTACTTGGAATTTCTTGAAACTTATACTCGCATGCTAAAAAAAAAAGTAATTACACATGCATAACACATACAAGAGAGGTGTCAAGTATTTTCCAGAAACCATGACATTTCAGTGAAATTTCAATGAACTTGTATGGCATGGTGATGGATTCCATGATGAAAACTTTATACAGTGCAAGTCCTTTTGCTAAAACTAATTAAATATGGTTTTTAAAATGCCAATGACTGACAAATTCATTTAGTTTATGTGTGTGCTGTGTGTGAACATGCTGGACAGTTATTACAAAATACTCTCGAGACCTGAAAGCAGTTATAAATAAAACTGAATACGAACATAAAATAAGCAGGTTTTGCTACACAACAGCATTCATACTATAAGTGATAATCAGGATTAAGAACAGAAATCCTTTTAAGCCATCAAATAAATTTGAAATCCTTGATACTTTTGTAGACTCTCCCAAAAATTCAAAGCTTTTCCGCTGCAAGTAATAAATTGCGAAAGGTGATGCAGAGTCAAAGTAACTGTTTTTACAGATTACTTTAAAACAGTGCATGGTTTTTATCTTTTTGTTCCAAGTACCAGATTGCACTTGGTGCAGTAATAAAGATTCCAACCCCACAGTGATAGTCATCAAGTTTAGCACAACCGGAGTGTCTGTCAGAACATAAAAAGGATTCCAGCTTTTCATTAGCTTGTGTTGTGCCAGATAGGCTATTTTACAGCATGCCCACCAGCCTGCTAAAAATATAAGACAGCTGAAAGTTCTGAAAGCACTGTTTGAAACAGGACAAACACAACTGCAGGAATACAATACATTACTGTTCCGAAGAGATGCTACTTAAAAGCCAGTTACACCTACAGTATTCAGTTTAGAGCCGCTATTAAACTAGCTTGTAGATAGCGCTGTTTGTCACAGAAAACATTCACGAATGGTATTTCCAAGCCTCTCTCTAACAACCACTACGTGCTACTGAAATACAGTAAATCAAAAACCAGCTACCTCCAAAACAGAGCCGGGTCAGTCTGAGACAAAGTGCAACTTTTTTGCAAGGGCAGACCGTGGAACAGCTTTCCATCGCCTCGTGTAATTAAGCGGCAAACTGCAAGCGAGGCAGTTAGTCCTTCGCTAACCAAGACAGAGTCCTCTCACGTTGTACTCGCCATCCCCAGCCTGACTCGGGCCACAGCACAGCCGGCACAGAAGAGAAGAAAACCACCAGCAAACACAGGGGAGAAACCTCCAGGGATGTTTTGTCAAAATGACATAGAAAAGGGCAGAGCTCAAGGCACTCTTGTGTGTGCCCCTCAGCAAGCAAGCCTAGGCAGTCATACAGAAAGCTGGGGTTAAGAAATTAATCTAGAAGCTTCTAGAAATAGAAGGGGGGAAAAATGACACAAAACAAGGTCAGGAATATATGAGCAAACAAAGAAATGCAATGGCAAGGCTGAAGTGTAATGGCATTAGGATGCACAAAGCAGCAGAATGAAAACCAAAGGAACAAAAACAAGCTAAGCATAGTAACAGAAAACACTCAAAGCCCTCTGATTTAGGGAATGGAAGTACAGAACCCATTCCGTATACCAAGGAGAAACTGCTGTAAATTGGGGGGGGGGGAATACTCCATGAACCCCAGGATAACATTGGATTCATCATCAACGTATCTTCAATTTAAAGAGCTGTGGAGAATCTCCACACTCACAAACTGTATTATTTACGTCACTTACATCTCAATTTATCCTGTAAACCAAGTTCCACACTTTCACCGATTAGGTTCCCTTACATCAGTTACTATTTTTAAAATCAGATGGAAAGCATTCATCTGCCTTTAATTCCCTACTGAAGTTTTTATTGTTAATCCCCAAATCACTGCTACTAGCCACCTCCCACTGTGCCAGCCCTTTGTCAGAAAGCAGTATATTAGTAGACAAGCCTAAGCCTTCGCCCCCTCTGTGTTGCTACTACATAATACTATGTGTCAGAAAACAAGACAGAAAACATTTTTTCTGTCTAAATTTGCTCTTCTCATTTTGAAAGAATTACTCAAAGGACACATAGTGCTGTATTACAAAGCAGCTAGTATTCTACAGAAAAATGTCAAAATAATTCCCTGTTTTGCTTGCTGCACATCTCCATTATCCTTCTCGCTGTAAGCCAGACACTCAAGTAAACCGAACATCCTGAAAAAAATCCTGCATATTTAGGGCTTCCCAGTGCAAGTTTATCTTGACAGCTGTCCCCTCATGAAAATACACAGCACAGAACTACGGAGACAAATGTAACGTTTAAAAGAAGCTGAAGCAACTACCAGATTGTGAGCTTAGTACCCACCAAAAAGATTAAGGTTTTTGTATCAACAACTCTGCACCTCAGGCTCAGAGGTAAGGCAGAAACACCAGTTTTAGAGCTGGTCAGCTTTCTGCCCCTACCACAGGTGTAACTGCAGTAACTCAGACATCACCACTGCCATCCTCAAGGGTGGAGGGGACAGTCACCAGCAGGCAGCCCCTGATGGATAGGGACTGAGGCTATTCTGTGATACAGAAACTCAGTGCAGAAGAGGAATCTCGCAAAACAGCCATTCTGAAGCACTGATTAAGTTCTTCTTAACTTTAGCTTGAAATACCAGCAGCCACTTTTTAAGCTCTCTCTGAACAGGGAGTTATACTTGCCCCTCTCTTTCTTCATTCACTTGCTTCCACAAATGCTTCCAGATCAAACATCCATACACAAGGAGGGGGAAAGAATTATGCACGGTTTGAGCAGCAAAACCACTTAGAGACAGAGGCTCAGCATAAGCAAGCAATAATCCCGCAAGTCTTTCACCTGCACAAGTCCTACATTTGCCTTCACTACCAGCATTCGTGTGCTGTGAGCCGTAGAAACCTCAGAGTTACCATTTAAAACTGCTGGCCAGTATGACCACACACCCTATTGATGTTCCTCGATGCCTTCTTGCCGTTTGTTATGGCAAACAAACACTGCAGAGACCCCTTCAAGAAAAGGACCTGCACACCCTCTGCCATGGTTCCCACTCCAGCCTCCACATTTGGGTAACGTGTACCTACAGGCAACACTCGCTTCCCAAACAAGCAGGGGTTTTTCCTCAAAGTGAACCACATTCCTTCATGAAACTAGAACACTTTTTAAAAAAAAACTTATCACCTATTCATCTGCTATCCAATAAATAAATACCCTACTTCATACCATTTTCACAAGGCTTTGAAGGGCGGAACAGAGGCAAAGAGAGTAAGTCTTAAAAGGAATATTTCTGTAACATGCAATACTTCTAAGTCCCCTTGCAAATTCACTTTCTGGCAAGTTACCCAGTATGTAGACTCATTTACTATACTTCAAGACACAACAGCATCTACTTGCTTATTTCTGTAATAGATGAAATCAGTAAAAACCTTCTAGAGCATACTGTGGCATTTGTTATAGAAAATTAGGATCTCAAAGGCTAAAAGAAACAAACTTTACATTTGCATTAATGTATCAGAAGATTCTACAATGTAACACAAGCTTTGTAGTCTTGTAGTCATAAAATCAGTATTATTTAGCATTACACATATACTACTTCAAAACAAAACCTAAAGATCAGGTCTTCTTTCACTTATGTACACAAATATACAATCATTTGGTGTTCTGACAAGAATTTTGATCCAAGCTGGACCCCCTTTTAGTCCACATTTGGTGGGGGGCAGGGGGAAGTGAGATTGTTTCAAGGAAAGAAAATTAAACTTCCATGTTTTCATATAAAAACAGAGCTAGGTAAGATAGATTTTTGTCAAATTTACAGGCTTCCGAAAGAGCAAATATTAGCTAGCCATATGTATTATTATAACAACTAAGTCTGAATATTAAGTAAGTTGTTAAAGGAACAGAGTGGGTACTTAGGGCTTCACAAATATAATTTTGTAATGTCATTTGCCTTAACATCAAGAAGAAATTTTCTGCACTTGCAAAATGCCTCAGAAAGTCACCAACAGTGTACTGCTCACTATTTATGAAGTGATTAGCATAAACAAACTTTTAAGCTGTCAGCAGTAAAATACTGCCTGTAAATGTTCTGCCCTCTCTCCAGGTAAGTTTACGATCTGCTTTAGAATATGAGCAACTGTAATTACAGCAAGCCATACATTTAAGGACCACAAAAATCTCTCTCTAAACTCTCAAACCATACTAAGTGTATTATTCAGTACAGATCAAGGCAATGTGTATTTTTAAAAAGCAACACTAACAAGGTTTAGACCAAAGGTTTGTCCCAAAAATTCCCAAAACAAGAAATAAAAACTTATAAATGAGAACAGCAGAAAAGTGAGGTCTCCAAATTAAACAGCATAGCTTGTATCAACACACAACAGAAACAATTTATGTCATGCAGATTCCAACAGTTACTAATTTGACAGTAATTTTAAAAATTAAAGTTTAGAGCTGCTCTATGGCTACCAGTGGAAAAGAAAAACAGCTTCTCTTCTCTCTCCCCACCTCCATCCTGCTTTAAAAGACAGAAGATGTGGGGCTGTAAAAACCTGAAAAAGGAAATGGTATGTGTGAAGTCAGCAGTTCAGCAAAGCGGCTGACTGGCCATTAACAGCTTTAAATATTCTTAAAATGCCAGTCTTCCCACATGAAAGGTTATTTTAATGTTATATTCAAATAAATCAAAATTACAGCTCGCAGCACTTACATTTCTATCTTAAGTAAAACTGCCAGCTTTAGTAGTTTACTAGTATTTATTCACAGTAGCACAACAATTCAACAAATTGTTTAAAAATTGTGGTGAATGCAGCTCACTGAAACCTCTGTGCTGTTTTCCACTTCCCCCTGCAAGCCTGGAATACTCTTCCTGAAAACATTCATCATCATTATTCAGCCTGGCTTTGTTCAAATGCCCAAACCAAATTTCTTTCATCAAGCAAACTAATTAAATTATGTACAAAAAAATAAAACGCAAACAATTTTTTATTATTAGCACCAGCTAAGAGCTACATACCTGTGTGAAATTCTCTCTACACGCAGATACATCTCCTCTGCCTTCAGCTCAGCCTCCCTGGACACAGAAGAGAGCTCTCAAACTATTTGTTCTGTGAGGCACCGAGCATACTTTTAGCATAGTGTAAATACAGCAGGTAAGGGAGAAAAGAAATCACTGTTGCAAACATCGTAAGAGATGCCCAGATGCTAGAGGTCTCCACAGAGCTTGCCTGCGCTTGTCTTTGGCAGAAAACAAGCAATACCACGAGCTTTAAAAGCAGCAGAGAGGGTATGTGTACATAAGTGGATGGTGGGGGGGGAGACATGCAAAGGAGGGATGGTGGAAAAAGGATTTTACAACCTCTTAGGCAACTTTGGCTTCCTCCCATCTACATTGCCTCCAAACTTGAAAAGGACTGGAAGCTCAGTTCAGATATGATCTATCAGAGCCCAATCCACAGACCGCACAGTTGGCAAATCCATCCCTGTGGTCCACTTTTTATCCATCCAACAGAGTATCTAGCGAAATGCAAGCACCTTTAGCCTGATGCAGAAATCTATGAAAGTCAAATAGAGCACACAATTTTTTTATTTTTTTTTTTCATTAAAGGCATGGAGAACAGTTTTGGGACATTTCTGCACAGGACCGGTCTGCCACCAGCACCCCAACTGGAGTCAGCTGGTTTCAGAGCAACACACTTGCCTCCCCTTGCCTTGTACTCAATGCCAGCAGCAACACACTTCTGCTACCATCCTCTTCCAGTGCTTAAAGTATCTGTTTCACTCTCCCAACTTGAGAATCCAAACTCCCTGCCACTGGATATTAACAAAGACAGAACTTGTCTCACTGTGCGTATCTGTTGCTGCAACACACTGCGGTGTACCCTGTCTTACACATGGGGACAACTACGTTGGTCCCACATACTGGTGTCTCATCAGGGTGTGAAGCCAAACCAACCAGAACTAAATAAACCCTTAAGCAATTTCCTGATAGCTCCCCCTTCCAGAGGATGTTTCTGAAGGGAAAAAAACCCAGAGAGCTGCTTCAGTCTCCAGGCACAGCCACATCCCCACACTGGGCTCACCGGTGCTGTTTCCCCAACTTCTTATTTCTCTAACTAAAATGGAAAATCCTTCTTTAAACTCCTTCCACAAGGGAGGGAGATCATCCTCCATGGAGGTGCCACTGGAAACATTTGGACGAAACATTCATAAGGACCATTCAGTGCTGCTAGACATTTCTGCAGCTAACACAGTGCTGACAGGTCAGACAAGACAATTCCTCAGGTGCCAGGAGGACCAGACAGCTGCAAATGCTCAGCTGTAGTATTTGCCATACTCGTCAAAAATGGAAGAAGGTGAAAAGCCCAACGCATCAGGAACATCAACAGCAAGTCCATCTCTCTCTTCCCCACTTCCTGGACAACTTTTTGATTATTTTAAAAAAAAAAAAAAATTAAAAAACAAAACAAAACACAAAACAGGTGAGATAGGGAATAAAGAGCAACCTCCTCCACCTCTTCCTCGGCACGGCTGCACAGGTGGCACTGGCTGTGTGCAGCTCCAGGACATGAGAGCACCTCCCTTTCTGCTGCTTCTGGAGATCACCTTTCTGGAGGCGATTCCCCCTCTTTCCTCAACCCCATACTTAGACCGCTGAGCACTGGAGAATATTCAGACAAGGACCTAGGTAGCATTTTCCTACAACAAGCTGTTAAAACAAAACAAACCAACCAAACAAACAAACAAACCACACGCCAACACCACATACAAAGTTTTCCAGCTAATTATAACACTGTTTATTTTGTGATTAAAACCAGTACATATCTTCTGATCTTTCCAGAAAACTGCTGTCTGCTTCTGTGTAGCACTTCAGTGCAGGGTACACATACAAGACATTTGGTGTGAGAAGTACCATCAAAAATACTACAGCACTTTTAATCTCCGAGCCTCTGACAGAGGATAGTGACAATACGGAGTTCCACCCAATTTAGCAGCTCTGATATTCTTTCACATTCCTCCACGTACAAGACTTGCTCTTCAAACTATGCTTTTTAAATGGGCTTTTAAACATGCCCCAAGAACTGCACTCCTTCCGCTGAACCTTCCTGCATTAATCTCTGATAGATTCCATACAGCACATAAATAACGGTACACGTTTCATTTTAGGTATGCACCTCATTAAAATGGTGCTGCCCTCTTATAGTAAGTTTTATAAACTTCAGATGCTCCCTGAACTAATGTATGCTAGAGATGATGAAAGGCTCAACCTAGTCCTTGCTCGGCACTAAAAGGGATATCATATTACCTTGAGAAGACAACAGACTTAGATTTCCATCAAAGTTCATCCCTTTCATGAAAAGACTGAATTCCCTTGGTATCTTAAACCAAATTTGACCTGATTTGTGAAGCTGAAGACCTAGAATCAAGTGATTTAACACAGGCATCTACCTTTAATGCAACACCTTGCTTGGTTTTAGATGACAACATACAAATGGAGAGCTGCTGAGAAAATACACCATTTATGGGTGAAAAATACCAGCTCAAAACACTGTTCATACTTAAGCTGCATATAACATTATTCTAACAAATCTGAAAAAGTATTTTAGGATTAGTTTGGACATAAGATATCTAGATGGCATCTTCCTTGGGCAGCAGAAAGTCTATCCTCCTGCTAAAACAAATGGAAAAGAACTAAAATTCTGTTAAAGGTTCTAGTATTTCAGAAAGACTTTGATATTAGGCTCTGCAAGTAATTCTGAAAAGCGTGAAGAGAGTGCATGGAACAACCACAATAAGCACACATTAAGTACTGCACCAATTTAGATCCAAACGATCAAACACCATCCATAAAGTAGGCGCCTCCATTAAAGTCCAGAACTATGAATCAGTCTTGAATCTACACTCCTGAAATATGATACACACATAACTTACCATGACAAACAAGTGTATACTTCTTCAATTCATTCAGATCCAAGTTTAGAAAATACTGGATTTTTTGGTCCTATACCAAAGACACAGAAACTAAAGCTGTTACTTTTTGTGACACAGGGATCTTGGGAGAAGAGCTGCTAAAGCTAGTAGATAGTATATGCCCTCTACTACAAATTGACTCGTTGTATATACCTGTGTCCAATGTCCACTGTATACAAGAGAAAGTATCAGAGCAAGCCCAAATAAAAGAAATAAGGCAGCTTGTAAAGATAATTGCTACCTTCTGAATGGCTGTGGTGCAGCTCCTGACCTTCCTCCAGATCTACGTCCTTGTTGACTGAGCAGAAAGACTAACAACAAAGAGATACAAATACCTCTGAGGGCCATCATCACCATTTATGCATTGGTTACTCTTTGGCTGTACACCTTCTGCAGATAAAAGGGGAGCCTGCTCAGTCTTGGCTCAGATACCTGAAGCAAACCCTCCGCTGCTGCAGCCTCAGCTGCCTGGTAACAAGGACAGACTGTCCCACAAGGTCCCCCACAGGCAGCTGGCACAAAGTCCCTTTGCCCATCACACAAGGCAATAAATAGATATCATAGAATCATACAATACCAAGTTGGAAGGAATCACAAGGATCATCTGGTCCAACCTTTCTTGGCAAAATGCACATTCTAGACAAGCTAGCCCAGCACCCTGTCCAGCTGAATCTTAAAAGTGTCCAGTGCTCGGGAATCCACCCCTTCCCTTGCTAGATTATTCCAATGGCTGATTGTTCTCATTGTGAAAAAATTCCCTCTTGTGTTCAACCGGAATCTCCCCAGGAGTAACTTGCAGCCATTATCCCTCTTCTATTTGACTCCTTGTAAAAAGAGAGTCTCCATCTTCTTTGTAGCCACCCTTCAAATTCTGGAACAAATATGTATGTATATATATATAAAGAAAGAGAGAGATTCAAAGAGATATAGGACCCAAGTGTTAGGCAACACAAAGGGTATGTATGCACACACACACATGCACGTGGGGATGCAGCTGGTCGCTCACCACGTCCCTCTTGCCGCAGCATTGCAGACCCCAGGCACCGCTGCTGCAGGAGTGGGGGGCAGCAGGATCTGGGGGCTTGCCCACAGCCCCTGCTGCACACCCAGGTCAAGTCACCCGGTACATGCATGATGTGCACACACACAAGAAATGGGATTCACCCAGATATATACTCTTAAAAGAAACAACAACTTAAGGACTTAACTGTTTCAGTTTTTGGAGTCTTTATCTAAAGCACATGAATCATCTCTCTGCTTAGACGTCATAAGTAAAGCTGTTCACACACGCCACATGTACTTCACCATTATCAATCATTTCTACAATGAAAAAATAAACCTAACTGCAGACAACTAATATTAAAGCTTCCTACCACTACATCAAGATATCACCAAATTATAGAAGCCTTGAACCTCAAAAGAAGCCTTCAAAGAAGGCATACAAATTGTATGAGTAAAACACTCATATATCAAAACACAAATCACAATAAAAAAGATATATCCACCAAATCATATTGGAATGTTAACGAATACTCTGGGACTTCAAATTACATTGAGCCAAACTTCAAATCAGAAGTATTTGAAAAATACCAGGACTGCAACATGTAATTAAAACACCTGTAACACTTAAGCACAAATAATTTTCTATTTAACGTTTCTGTTCCTTCATATTTACAAATGGCTCTATTAAGCCTCAACAACTTCATAGGGGATTTTCTGGCTTTTCCCACATGCCAGAAAAACCTTGGTCTTCTGTGCCATTTATGTTGCATGTCTTACACTTTAAAGAACACAAACGGCACAGTCCTCCACATTTAAGATTTTAATCTCTGGGAGAAGCAATCGGCGCTAAGGCTGGGTGCGCAGGGTTAGTTCTTTCAAATAGGAATAAAACGAACTTCAAATGCCCAGTGGATGCAGATGTCAAGAAGCTGGTTAACAGCCTCCCTTGTGTAAACTCAAGCACTGTCCCAGTCTCTACTTGTCGTTTGTTCTGTATTTGCACTTAGAAATGTTACAGTAGACTGCCAAATGCTATTTTCAAAGGTTATCTTAAAACATGCAAGAATAACTGTGTATTTCACCCATCCCTGTTTGAAGTAGGTATATCCAGACAAACAAGAAAGCCAACTGCAGTGTCCTGGACAGTTAATGAGAAATGTCATTTCCTGTTAGTCATGTTATTTAATATCAAGAAATAATTACTGAGGACTTTATTTCTCCCTGTACATCCACTTCATTATGGATTGACTGCAACAGTAAAGGGAGTAAACACAGTTCACTCACAGCTCACGATCACATTGGAATAGTAAAAAAACAATGAGACAAAATTGTGAGAAAGACACCCATGTACAAACAGCAGAAGGAGACATTTAGTTTGCTTCAGGCTTTTTCACATTCTCTCTTCTTAAGTAAAGCTGCATCTTTTTCTTATTCATGCAACTTTTAGACAGATATTGGACTTAATACTTTCTCAATACTACAAATTTCATTCTAGCAAAGACAAAATTACACTTGGTTTTGTAAAGGAAATACTCTGCAACATTTCTTTTGAAGTGAGGCAGCTACTCCAGAAAACAATGCCTCTGCCTTATGAGAGCACAGCAGTTGAATGCAGCAAGGACAGCCGCAGCAAAGGGAAAAAAAAGGGGGCATCTGCACATTCAAAGTAAGAACATACAAAGTCTGAGGAAACATATTTTAGTGAACTGTCATTGCTTTTTCTCTGAACCTGCCTACATCAAGATCAATGCTTAACATAGAACCAAATTTTAAGAACAATCAGAGACAGTCACACTTCTGTACCTACATGGCTTCTAATTAGCATGAAAGTAATGTATATTTGCAGCTATAACAGATAATCAAAAACTAGCATTTGTTTTTTTTCTGAATCTGAACATGACTTTGAAAATATATAATATCAAGCAACCTGAAAGATATTTACACCAAACAGAAAACTAGAGCATCAACTCCATCAGCTGAGTCTTGGAAAAAAAAAAATCAGTAAACGTTACTTTTGTATTCAAAATCAGACTATGTTAAAGCTAAAAGCCATAACAAGTACGTCCAGGTCTCGGCTTCAGTTTTACCATATAGTCTTCTCCGGTGCCTCCTGCTTGCATCACTGCAAAACTTTCCATAAACAAAGCAGCAACCAAAGAGTCTTCAACATGCTGCTTCTTTGCATCAATTTAAGTAATATCATCCTTAAATAGTACTTACATTTTATGATACCCTAAGGGAGAAAACCAGCTCCCCCTGTCCCCCAGCACGCAGCCTGGTTGTATGACTAATTTCCCCAGACACGCTGCCAGTGACCCCACTCCCGTGAGCTGTGGGCTGCTGTGGTCTGAGCAGCACTCGATGCTGTCCCAGGGAGAACTGGTACGCCACAACACGTTCACTCCCCTATTTATTACCTGATGTTAATATGACCACTTAAAACATAACTGTAACATGGCAAATGCCTTCCTGTCTGCATGCGTGCTGCAGTTGTTGCCGACCCTGAGCAACTGCCTCACCGACTGCTTTTGTCTGCCACTTCCAAAGAGTAAGATGCAGTATGAAAGCTTAAAAATCGAAAGGTTTAAGACTCCTACTCTGAATAATAAAAAATTCATAACCAGTCAAACTTAAAGAGCTGTTTACAAGTCAGATGCAGAGCACTCTGAAAAGCTACTGGAAAATCAACAAAGTCTGTGCTTTTTAAGTTTTTATCACCAAGCTACATTAGTTGGAATATGCATGAGCCACAAGTGAGGTTCACATTACTAGAACTCACTAAGATACCAGTACTTCGCCTCTGCATTAAATCTGTTATGCTTTAGGATTATTTTTGCTTATCTCCTATAGCCTAATTAATCAGTGAGAAACAGAAAATAACTGCAGGGGAAGGCATCAACTTCAAGTTGCAGTAAGTAACTACTTGGAAATTTTTAAAAACACTTGAAGTATCTATTGCTAAGGAACAACTGAGGATAAAATCTAACTGAAATATTAATTTAATTACTACAGTATTGCAATCCTGTTTGCAGTTTGCCCCAGTACCTAAAGGCAGCGATGACGAGCACCAGTGTTAAGATCAGAACTTTTCATATTATGCGCAACTACTTTCTTTGGACCATTACACATGTACGGAGAAGACGACTCCCCATGCAGGATACTCCCCTTCAAGTCGGCAATTAAACGGTGCCATAAACGCAGTTTAACGCTAAAGAAAACGTGAACGGCGCCGCAGCGCATCGCAAGCCAACAAGTGCCCCCCGACCGGCCACGCTTTCACGGCGCAGTCCTCAAGCTGCACCGCCAAACTCTTTACCAAATTACCCCAAACCAATTACTTAATTTTTAAACGCGTACCCAGATCTCCAGGTCAACAACCGCGTCCCATGGCCCCGCCAGCCTCAGCCCCGCCGCCCGGGCCGGGGGAGGCGTGTCCTCCCCGCACTCCTGTCAAACGCCGCCCGCCCCGCTGCTCCGGCGGGCGGCAGGAAGCGGGGCCCGTCCCGGGCGCAGCCCCGCCACGGAGGCACCGACGGAGCGGGCAGCCGGTAGCCCCTGCCGCCCTTGCTCACCGGGGCTCCCGCTGTCCGGGCGCCGTGACCACCCCCACACCCCCGGAGAGGAGCTTTGTTGGTGGCGGGAGGCAGAGCCGTCCCGCTCCTCTCGCCCGGGGAGCACCCTCACAGCTGCGCCCCTGCCCCGGCGCGACCCGCCGCGCTGGGAGCCCGGCCCACCGAGAAGAGGAGCGGGCGGCGCCGAGAGGCCGGGACACGGCGCTTGAGCCCGGGGCAGCCCCGGCCGGACACAGCGGCGGGGCTGGCGAGGGGCGGCAGCCGGAGACACCCTAGAAAGGAAAGAAGGGGACGGGAACAAGGAAACGGAGCCGCCGTCGTTCTCCTTCCCCCGCAGTGCCTGGCACGGCCACTGCGTGCGGAGGTCGCGGTGTGAGCCAGAGGAGGGGGCGCGACACCAGCCTCGCCTCCTTTTCTCTCCCTGCTCCTCCCTTCCCCTGCCCGCCGCTGCGCGGAGCGCCGCCGCCGCCACCACCACTCACCGGGAGGGCGGGAAGCGGGTCCCCAGCGCGCCGCGCCGGCTCCCGCTCCTGTCAAGCGGCTTCTGCCGTCGCCCGCTTCACGCTGCCGCCATGTTCCGGGGGCACCGCGCATGCCCGGCAGCGGCACCGGGGGCGCGGGCCTTCCCCCCTGTCGCCCCCCTTCCGCTCGCCGCGGAGCGGAGGAATGGTCCGGGGTCCGGCTGCCCCTCGTCGGGGGCGGCACACGGTGCGGGGGGCAAGGGCCGCCGGCATCCCCGCACCTCGTCCATACCTGTGGGGGCGGCCCCGGCCGAGCGGGCACGTTAGGAGCCGAGCCACCCCGTCCGGGGGGGGTTTGTAAGGTGGCCCCGGGCGCTGTGCGACCGGCTTCGCCTGACCGTTCCCCTCCGCTACCTCCCGGCGGCCCCCCCGCGTTCAAACCCGGCGCCATCCCTTCGCCGGGCGAGGGGCGCCCCGCTGCCCGGAGCCATCTTGCGGGGAGGCGGCGGCCGGGCCTGGAGGGCTTCGATGGGAACGGCAGCGGCCGCCGCACCGGCAAATATCTGCCCTCCCAGCCCCTTGCTGTGCGGGAAGGAGCGGGGTCTGGGAGTGCTCCGGCGGCTGAGAAGTGTGAGGGTCGTGCGCCCTGGGAGCGGGGCCGCCTTGTGAGGAGGGGAGATTACCCCATGGCAGGTGTGTGTGTGTGTAGGAAGCTTCGGTGTAAGCCCGTAACGTCTGGAAAATGTGTGAGGAACAAAAGGCAAAGTTTTCTGCTGGGAAACGTCAGGCAGGCGCTGCGATGCGCTACAGCCGCACCTGTGATCGCCGCAGCTGTACCTGTGATGTGCTGAAGGTACCGCTACACAGCGGCTTAGCGACGGTAAATAATACTCCGCGTTATACGTGCACAAACTATCACAGCAGTACAAGGCGTATGGTAATCGGTGCACATCCACCTTGAGAAATTTTATAGAATTATTTTACAGAGATCCACGCTTGTAAATACTGCATAATCGCTGAAAAGCACTTCCGTGGCTTTTTAGGAGGGTGTGTTCCCGTTTTGTAAGCTCTAGGCGTGTGAGTTTAGATCCCAAGAGGCACGTAGGCATAAGTATATCTGGTGAGAAATCGTTTCTTAAATACCACGGATGTTTGGGGCTTTCCATGCCCAAGTTTCATCTTCACTACTTAAATAACTTGAAAGTGAAATTGTAAATGCAAAACTAAACTAAGGTCACGAAAGTGAGATTCTAGGAGGTTTTATAATGGAAATAAAATAGAAAAAATGAAATCCAAATATATACCAAAAAAAGTCTCTCAAACTTTTCTACATTAAAGTGAAATTCATACAGCACACTCCAGTATCCTGCATAAGTTGCCAGTTACTACTAACAATTTATTTTGATCACTCTGATAAGTAGTAAATGGTTCTTCAAAAACAGGAAAATTAGTCCTTGCCATAAATTATGTAATACCTAGACAACAATAAAGAAATTAGTAAAAATATGTTAGTCCAAGTGGTTACAAAGAAACAAAAAAAAAAGACAAATACTGAAATACACTTAGAGAAAATCTTTATAGTCAAGTGTGGTACACTCAAACCAATGCAGATTGATGCTGCTTCATTTGAAATATTTTCCCTTTTCCGTCATATTGAACCTCTGTGGAAAAACAAGGGATCATTTGCTTTATAGAGATGGATATAGAAATGTGCCAAGTATCACAGAATAAGTCCTTGGGACACAGGGAGGAAAACATATTTTAAAGATACCCTTTATACCCAAGCCAGTGCTAGATGTAACATCTGAAGAATTCATTCCCCCAGAGCCACTGGGACACCAAACCATTGTTTTCTACAGCTGCTGTTGCAGAGCCTGCTGAATGTGAGCTGGCACGGTTCTCTACCTGCTCATAATTTTCCCAGGAGGCTGAAATCTGGAAGTCCAGCTGATATTAATCCTGCTTCTTAGACCCCTGATGTGGTGAAACTGAGAATAAACAATAGATGTAAGAATAAATGTCCATAAAGTCACAGATACTTCACCAATAAAAAGAGCAGAACAGAAGAAAATTTTAACTCTGTCTTCTAATCCAGGAGCCAAATGGGTCCATAATGCCTTCACATGTGTCCTTCACCTACGAGCTATAGCTGATGCAAAACAAACAATTTATTTACAGGATTATTAGAAAAAGAATGAGTCCTGCCTGCTTCCATCTTCCAGCAGAACAATGGGCTTGTTTTCTGGTGACTCACTCATCATCTTTAATTTATTTTTATAGGTATTAAACTGAATTATATGGGTCAGAAAAAAACAGGCAATTTTTAAGTTCCCAGTGTTCTTCACAAAGAGAGATGAACATACATATATATATATGTGTGTACACATATACGTGGACGTGGCTCCACAGGTTTTTTTTAAGGGTGATTCCATGATTTTAGAAAGAAGAAACAACGACATCAAAATAAATCCAAGGTGTTTCAGGGAGGTAGACTCCAATGAGCTCATACATCCGGTCAATATGATATTCTGCGAGGCTGATGCAGATGAAAAAGATGTTTAAGAGAGCTGGCAGCTCCTCAAAGAAATAACATCAAGAGTGTACGTAAGTGAACTACCCATGCAGAAGAGGTAAAGAACACGGTAAAAGATCAGCTTAGGTGTCAAAAGCCCTTCCTGAACCTCAGATGGGAATGAAGCATCCAGAAAAGAGAAGCTGAGTCAGGTTACTTTGGAGAGCTACGAAACTGTAGCCTGGTCATGCAGACATGAAATCAGAAAATGAAGGAAGCAATTAGCAAGGGATATTGGGAGTAATATAATTTTAAGTACGTTACCAGAAATGGAAAAGAATCAAGCAAATGATTACTCCAGTATCAGGCAGAACTGCAAAGTTTTTGACAGATAACACTAAGAGTGCCAAGACTCTTAACATTTTTGCATCTATTTTTCACTTTTTTTTTTTTTTTTTAATATCAGGCATTATTGGCACTTGGGAAAACAGACAGATTTTGGACTTGGCTGTCAAAGGACCAAGTGAGATATTATTCAGACAAAATTTGCTGCTTTCACATTAGCTGGCTGATGAAATCTCAGTTACTAATGGTTTATCCTTTAGAATTTACAGTGAAGAGAGATTACAGGACAGAAAGGGACAGACAGTATTGTTGAAAGAAGGAAATAGGAAGTTATATACTGATCTATTTCATTCCAGTGCCCAGAAAATATACTGGAGCATGTAAACAAGCTTTTTTTAAGCACTTATAACAACAAGTGACAGCCAACACAGGTTTATCAAGAACAAAAGATGTCAAATCTAATGTCTCTCGCAACATAGTGAGAGGAATTGTCAGTGGAGGAAAAACATTGGATGGCATGTTGGATGTCAGTTCAGTAAAATTTTTTACATGTTTTCATGTGATATCCTTTAGTAAACAAGGGAAACAATGTAGATGAAGATATTTAGGGAGCTGGTACAAGTGGCTCGTTGTCAAAAAGATGTTTGTGAGCTCAACGATGGTTCAAAAATGTGTTTACGTAAATGCAGATTGTACCAAACTGGAAGGCTTTAGCATGCTGGATGATAGATGCAGGATTTGGAAGGATTTTCACACACTGGAGGTCGGGTCTGAAAAAAAGAAAGGTACTATTCAACTGGGATAAGAGCATACTGCTGGCTGGAGGCAAATTATTATTAGCTGTACAAATAGGAAATGAGGAAATACTGAGTGTTCTGCAGAGAAAAAAGCTACAATTATGTGAAAAAATTAAAAAAAAAGGAAAAAGATCTATGGTTATGTGAATCACAATCTGTACAAAGGGGATGATATTAGAGAGCTGCAGTAAGAGAGTTAAACCACATAAAACAATACAGAAAGAGAGCACAGACTTTGTGAAACAGTCTGATGTACACAGCCCCAGAAAAGCTCAGTAGCCGTGGTCTGGCTGGCTTCAGTAATATGTAGCCAATGAAGAGAGCAGAGAAGAACCATTGGAATGATTGGATATCTATAAAATATGCACTACAAGGAAGTTCTGAAAAAAAAATATTGAAAAACCCAGGGACTTGAGCTGAAGGGGAGAAAGTGGAAGAAGATAAAATAATATACAATGGTATACAGTACAGATATGAATATACGTATGGGTCCAGCATAGGGCAACAAAGATGATTAAGGGAGTGGAGCACCTCCCTTATGAAGAAAGGCTGAGGGAGCTGGGTCTCTTTAGTTTGGAGGAGACTGAGGGGTGACCTTATTAATGTTTATAAATATATAAAGGGTGAGTGCCACGAGGATGGAGCCAGGCTCTTCTCGGTGGCAAACAATGATAGGACAAGGGGTAATGGGATCAAGCTGGAACACAAGAGGTTCCACTTAAATTTGAGAAGAAACTTCTTCTCAGTGAGGGTGACAGAGCACTGGAACAGGCTGCCCAGGGAGGCTGTGGAGTCTCCTCCTCTGGAGACATTCAAAACCCACCTGGACATGTTCCTGTGCGACCTCACCTAGGCGTTCCTGCTCCAGCAGGGGGTTTGGACTAGATGATCTTTTGAGATCCCTTCCAATCCCAAATATACTGTGATACATCAAATACATGAAAGACTGCTGTAAAAAGAAAAGGACAAATTTGCTCTCTCTTTCCACAGTGGATGGGTGAAGAGAAAACAGGTTTAAAATGCAGCAAGAAAGACTAGAAAATAAACCTGATAGGGATAGGGAGGAAGGTTGTGTGGGTGGTAGTGCAGCCTCCAGCCTCAGACTCCCAAGAAGAGCTCAGCATCATCAGTCAGAGCTGGCACAGGTAGACTGGCACCTTGGTGGAGGGTGGATGCGATTGTCTTCCATGGTCCCTGCCAGCAACATGACTCAATGGATGTAAGCTTTCTTTAAGGCCATTGGAAAGTATCCACTTCCTCAGGGGAAGGATTTTATTGTTTCTGCAATGAGTGTGCCGCTAGCTTCCAAAAGTAAATTGTTTCAATAAGAATTTTAAACTGCCTTCCTATTTTCTGAGTCCTTCTTTCAAGCTGTCACAATATGATTGTCCTATGTGACTAAGTGTATTACAGACACACAAGAGGATGCACAGTTTCACTACCTGAAGAGAGATGTAATTTAGACATAAATAGGTCTGCCTTCTCCTCTTGGTTATGTGAATTCAACAGAAATTGCAGATTTTTATCTGACAGTGAGTTAACCTTTCTTTCCCAAGAATGAAGTTTACCTTTTTCAGAACAGCCTCAGAAGTCCTTCAAGGCCTGAAGTGTGACAATGACATATTCTTTTAATAACATTTAAAAAAAAAAAAAAAATCTGCTTGCTTGTAGGAAATGCCATCACCTCCTTCAGAATTTTTAAACTGTGTAGATTGAGAACAGGAATAATTCCAGATGACAGGTGTAAAGAACACTCACTGCGACTATATTATGTAAAAATATTCAGACATTCTAAAGCAGTTTCATTTAATGCTATAATGTTAGAGTATATACATAAAGTGTTTAGACATGCATGTAGGAACTGGTAATGCTGAAAGAAAAATGAGTTATTTTCATTTGCATGGCTGTAAACCTAAGAATAACTTCTCTGAGGTACAGGAAGCTCACAGAAATGGGTGGTAACAGAATGTTGGCCACATAACTTGTTAAAATATTTTTTCTGTATTAGCTAGAAATTTATTTGTAAGGGAAAAGCAGTGAGGAACCAATTTCAGGTAAGATAGACTTAAGCTGTGAGTAATCTTTTGCATTGGATGGGTAATGATTAAAATTGCCCCAGCAAGGGAAAACAGATTTGCTTTATTTGGTTTTGTATTACCTAAAGTGAGTGCTTCCTGTACAGTGGCAAGTACAGAGAAGAAAAAAAAATGCTTACTCCCAAAATGTTGGGGACAAAAACCTGCTATAGATTCGTAATACCAAAAAAAAAAATGAAGTGATGAGGGGGCTGTCAAGTTCTCTGGAGCTTCAGCCTGCCTCTTGCTTGGATAAATAATATGTAGGGCTGGACAGAAAATTGTTTTTCCTTCCCTATGAATTTTCCATTTCTATGGTATTTTTTCCATAGCTGAAATATCAAAATCCTGAACATGTTCCTAAGCTGACTGAGTAAGACTGTTTTAGTAAATGGAAATGGTTTGTTTCAGTGTTTCTGAATATCTCATTTTGACCACGTCTGTCTTTGTTTTTACACAAGTTGCTTTGTATTTGAATAGAAATGTTGTGAATAAAGCATTTTCAGAACTTTTAGCTCTAAATATCCTATTTTGAGAGTTGGAATATCCAACCTTAGTGGTTTTTTGTTTGTTCATTTGTTTGTAGCTAGGAATGGCAGAAAAATCATCCCTTTACTGGAAACTATTTCAGTGAAGCAGAACTACTTGCGTAAGTGTAGTAGGAAGCTTTCCAACTAGCCTGAAACACATGAACAAAATGGGAGAAAACATTTTATGGAATGGGTATCAACACAGGATTTGAAATAAAGCAGCAGCACCAGGAAACAAAACTTCTACTTCTGGGTCCTAATAATCCAGATCAGTGATTTGTATTAAGGAGTGAAATGCAAAAGATACAATGCACATAGTAAGTCACTGATCCTGATGCATCAACAAATATTGTAGAAATGCACTTGACCCGAATTGCAATTAATTTTGCAACAGTTAAAATTCATGATTAATTATTCTAATTAAGTTGAGGTGCTCCACAAAACAGTATGGAAGGTGGCATAACTTACCCCTTTTTCTCTTAATGCAGTTGGTTTCTCTGCATATCTAGGTTAAGAATCTCTTCAAGGGGTACTGAAAGCATCGTCCAACAGGAGGGTAATGAATGCTTTAGCTCTTTAGTTACCATAGAGGCAACTATTTTGGCTCCAGGTTCACATTTTGACAAACAAAAGCAAAGTCTCCTTTTCTCTAATACACCAGCATTTCTCCTTTGGATGCTCTTTAAAAGTAAAAAGGAAATTCAAGTAAACCAGAGCACTCTCTTCCGTAAGAGTGAGAGCAAACAAGATGAAGTGCCAACAGTCCCTGCCTTTGAATTGAGGGGTTGGTGCTAATGCTGCCATGTCCCTGCAGCTTATCCAGCTGTCCAGGGGAATCACTGCCCAACTCAGTCCCAGGCGTTCAGCACGAGGTCTGTGTGGCAAAGTTTGGCAGCTGTCTGGGTGATTAGCAAAAATAAAAATCTGGCTCTTCCAGCTGTGGGAGAGCTTTGAGAAAATGAAAAAGTTCAAGCAAATGCAGTGTTGTCTCCCAGTATTTTTAGGCAGGGGTGAAGGGGTGAATTTCTCTCATAATGCAGCCTTTGATCCTACAGCTTCCAAATCCAGTTCATTCTCTGTGATGCCACCAAACCAGGCACTTCTGCCATGGGATTTGCCAGTTGCCATCGATGGCTCCCTGACATTTGCTTTTTTCTCATTGCCCCACTAGCGCCTGCCAGCAGCCACCCCTGCCTCCTCGGCTTTGCTGGCACAGGGGGAGTCAGAAGGGGCCAAGACCCCAGGCAAGGGAGTGAGGGGGAGCCCAGCTGGCAAGCGGGAAGGGGGACAGAGCCAGAAGCATAGGCTGGCCAGCACCACCCGGGCTGCCTTCAGGGCAGGGTGGCAGCTGGGATCTGGGGGAGCAGGGGAAAGGAGCCACTCCTGTTGGCAACAGGATCCCAAATTTGCCCTCAAATGAATCAGGCCTCTGAATTACTGCTGTGTAAGTCCTGCTCATGCTGTACCTCTAGGTGAATGCATCCTGGATGAAATGCAGGTGGTAGAGAGTGCTGTGAATGGGTGAGGGGTTAACTGCTAAATAAATGTGCTCCGCAAGAATAAACCCCAAATTGTGCTTTTCTTGAAGCAGGGAGTCTCAGGGCATTTGAGCCAAGTTGCTATCTGTTTCAAGTAGTGCCCTAAAACCAGAAGAATTAACACACTCCTGAAAGTTTTGTTTCAAGTCATACATTGTTTGGCAAGGTGTGACTGACCATGCACACGCTGAGAGGCCACCGCAGGCATGAATAATATGACAAATGCCATTCTTCGTGTGAACAGCACTTATTTCTGTTTCAGTGCAATGAAACCTGAGATGCCAAAGTGGTTAATCCTTTTTATTGTTACCGCCAAGTTAGAGATCTGTCAGCGTTGTGTTTTCAAATGATGACAGAGGCAGTTTGCTTGCAGCTCTCGGCTTGCAAGCTCACAAACGCCAGTGACTTCTGCTTTCCTCAAAAGACTGCTCTTTGTAAACAGAATAGTTTGGTTTAAATAGAGTACATGAAGTGCTGCTTTATTTATTCAGCTTCTTAATTGTTTATTTATCCCTTTATTTATTTGGGGTTTGTTTATTCATTTATTTGTAGTTTAGTTTAGTTTGCTTTATTAGGAATAGATGCTTCTGCCCACGATGGCAGACTGAAGCACGGGAGGTTCCATCTGAATGTGAGGAAAAACTTATTTACTTTGAGGGCAACAGAGCACTGGAACAGGCTGCCCAGAGAGGTTGTGGAGTCTCCTTCTCTGGAGACATTCAAGACCTGCCTGGACACATTCCTGTGCGATTTGCTCTGGTCACTCTGCTTTAGCAGGTGCGTTGGACTAGATGATGTCCAGAGGTCCCTTCCAATCCCAACCATTCTGTGATTATGTGATTCTGAGGCCTGGAGAAAAGGAGGCTGAGGGGAGACCTTATCATTCTCTACAACTACCTGAAAAGAGGTTGTAGCATGGAAGGGGTTGGTGTCTTCTCCTAGGTAACAAGCAATAGGACAAGAGGAAGTGGCCTCAAGTTGCACCAGGAGAGGTTCAAATTGGATATTAGAAAACATTTTTTCATTGGATGGGTTGTCAGGCATTGGAACAGGCTGCCTGGAGAAGTGGTGGGCTCACCATCCCTGGAGGTGTTTAAAAGATGCATAGATGAGGTTCTTAGGGACATGGTTTAGTGCCAGTGCTAAGGTTAACTGTTGGACTTGGTGATCTTGAGGGTCTTTTCCAACCACTATGATTCTTTGGAGGGATGCGGGTGCCAGTGGGGCATGGGGGTCTCTGCCAGGCACAGCCTGGCACTTTTTGAGGATGGATCCTCATGAAGCACAAAATGCCCCAGAGTGCACCCTGCTGCTGGAGAGCATGGAGAGAGCAGGTGGCTGGGGAAAGGGAATAGGAGAAGGGTTGGGAGCAAAAGCAGTAGCTGCCAGCACCTCTGTCTGTCCCCTTCTGCCAGGCAAGAGTGGTCACCTGCTGCCACACATGCCTGTCCCCCTCTGGGGCTGCACCTCATCTGTGCAGTGACAAGACTGAGCAAGGGAGGGAGGGACAGCTGTGGAGCAGAATAAGAGTGCCAAATGGAGCCACCTTGTCAATATTCATAAGTAAGGATTATTTTTTCCCAAGGCACCTGTTTAAATTAATAATAGACAACCCCAAATCAGCAGTATGTAGTGGTAATAGGGTTTTCTTTTGTCTGTGTCAAAACATTACTATTAAACACTTTGAGCAAATGCATAGTTTAGTTTGTTAGAATAAGAAATGATGTTATGGCACTTGGAATATTTCTTACAAAGATACAAAAATAATGTGCTTTTTCATTCTCATGTATATACCACATTACCTTCAGCTTTCAGCATTTGGGTGAAGAAAATGAAACATTTCAACTATTTTAGCTAGCTTTCAATTTTAAGAAGATTTTCCATTGTGTTATATATTAAAAAATATGTAAATGTCCTCTGTTAAAAATATGAGAATATGAGTTTAGGTGTGAAGGAGGGTAGAAAGAGTAGAAAAATGTCAGAATTGCTCTACACCATTTCTGTTCTAGCTCCAGGTAGTAAAGACTGAGGAATTGGAGGGAGAGGTGTTGAAAGAGTAGGATGAAGTGAAGGACAAGTCCTCAGGGTCAAATGGTACATTCAGAGAGTTCAGAAATAAATTGTGGAACTGCTAAAATGATACACACTCACTCTTAGGCCAAACAAAGAGATACTTCTCAGGAACTTGTTAGCAAAAAGTTTCTCTGCCTAAGGTATCTTTTTCAAACATATCCCAGCAGAGGGTCAAAGATGCCAATGGTCCCTAAGGCAAATCCTGCTGCACTTTGGAAGTGTCTACATAAAAGAATCATTATCAAGAAAGGCCTATAAGTACCATCAAAAATAACACCAACAATATACATTCATTATATAATTCAGAGGTATATTTTCTATTGTGTTTAGTTTTATTCTCTCCATCTCAAAGCAATGCAAATAGAATTATTTCAAAAACAGGTGATGAAACAAATTAGAAATTCTCTCAAGACTTTTATATAAGCAGAGACCTTATATGTGGGGCTATTTAATGTATAAGTGAATGAGAGGCAATAAATAATTAATTTTTCAAAAAAGAAAAAATATAGGGAATGTAAACTCATGTAGTCCTTTGTTCAAAACATAAGAACATACACTGAACTTGAATATTAGGAAATGTGAGGAGTGAAAATAAAATCATCCATAAAACCCCTGACCACAGTGTAACACTGCTATCAAGAGTTAAGAGGATATCACAAAGAAACAGACCTGCAGAGATTAAAATAGGCCTGGCCATCTTATGGTGATAATAATAGAGATAATTTTAAATGGGGAGCACCCCTCCAGGTTTTTCTTTTGCAGCTGACAGCTGCTAAGGGTAAGACTTTTTCTTTTTTTTTTTGCCTGTAGCAGTTGCTTGTACTTTTTTTGCACTCAGTAGGGTTATCATTGTCAGAGGAAAGTCATGGGACTGCACGAACCTCTGATCTTATAAAGTACAAAAATTCCTTTGTTCTTAAAGATGAAAAAGTGTTGTGACCAAAATACCAGTTGAAAAGGAGGAAGGGAATGAGAATCATATTTCTAATGGAAACACCAGAGATGTAAAGAAAATGAGTTGCATAAGAAGGAAGATATCAAATGTCTGAATTATCAGAACACAGTGTTTTTCTTTCTAGTAGTTCTTTTTTGTTAGTGTAATTTCTTACACACTTCACATCAACAGCTTTTTCTTTATTCTTTCACTGTCTGTGTTTTATTCTTGCGCTATGTCTTTATTCTTGTTCAGTTGCTCATGAAATTGTTCCCAAAATAACTTCACAAAATAAGCTCTAATGGAAAAATTCTTGTGCATTCGAAGTGAAGGAAGATATGAGCACAGAGACTGAGCCAAAACCTTTTCAAATGAAGCCCTCTGCACTTGCAACCAGTTGCAGAGGCTGATGTTCCCATCGTGAGTGTTTCTATACATGTAATAAGGATCCTTGAGCTCTGCTACTGATATATATGGTTGGGTGGAGAATTCTTTACAACAGGATGCCACTGCTGCCTGGGACAGCAGCAGGGCTATGTAGATGTATATGTACTTACATACAGTACATACTTACATACAGTATAATACATATGGTATTTTATATGTATAGTATATATATATAAAATTAGAATCATAGAATCATTTTGATTGCAAGAGACCCTCAAGATCACCAAGTCCAACCATAAACTAACTCAAAGGCTGGGGTCCTTTAAACAGGTAAGGGGCAAAACTCCTCTCATATACACAAAGAAATGCCAGATCAGTGGGCCCAAATCCCAACTGCAGCTCACATCTGGAGACAAGAGCGCTGACTGGTAGGTAGTTACGTAGTTAACCTAACTTAGGGCATTAAGCCATGTCCATAAGAACTTCATTTATGTGTCTTTTAAACACCTCCAGGGTGTGACTCCACCACTTCCCTGGGCAGCCTGTTCCAATGCCTGACAACCCTTTCTGTGAAGAAATTTTTCCTAATATCCAATCTGAACCTCCCCTGGCACAACTTGAGGCCATTGCCTCTTGTCCTCTCATTTGTTACTTGGGAGAAGAGACCAACCCCCTCCATGCTACAACCTCCTTTCAGGTAGTTGTAGAGAGTGAGAAGGTCTCCCCTCAGCCTCCTTTCTCCAGGCTGGACAGCCCCAGTTCCCTCAGCTGCTCCTTATCAGGCTTGTGCTCCAAAACTAGAACGACCTGGGAGAGATCAGAATTGGGAATAGCTTGCAGGTAAAATGGAAACTGGGAAATGGAGAAAGTACAGCATGAGTTCACCAAACGACTGTGTAAGCTGATGTGAAATACTACGCAATTAGGTTCCACAGTGCTGCTCAATCTGTGCTCTGCTCTGGGTGGCATCACCTGGTGTGTGCAGCCTGTTGGAGGCTGTTACCCACTTCTCCCTGTTCCAGCAATTGGTATGAGCTGTATGAGTCATCCAAGCACCCCTAAACTGTAACTACCTACCAGTCAGCGCTCTTGTCTCCAGATGTGAGCTGCAGCTGGGACTTGGGCCCACCGATCTGGCATTTCTTTGTGTATATGAGCGGAGCTTTGCCCCTTACCTGTTTACAGGACCCCAGCCTCTTCAAAGGAATGTGAAGTATTAGCCCCGTGGCCACAAGCTGGTCAGAAATGCATTGGTCTCATCAGTCTTGCCAGCCATCTGTGTGAAACTGTCTTAGTGGGAGCTGAGCATGTCTGAACACAGTTTGAACATTTTTTGAGCTAGGAATTGTCTAATCCAGACAAGAGGGAGCATACTGAAGGCAAGAGGCAGCATACTGAAGGGGTTCCTGCCGAGTGAAGTGGCAGGTGTGGTCCTATACCTGATATAGGTCTTTTCGTACTTCTGTAGAACACACAGAGTTAATTTCTGGAAGTCTTCTTTCTCAGATTAAAGATGCCAGTAGCTAAGGAAGGAAAAATGATTTACCTTCAAGTAGTTCAGCTGACCTTACACATTTATCACTTTACAGGATTTCATTTTTCAATGGAGTTCATTGTTTCAACACCATTACCTCCACTTTTGGCAAAGACAATTACAGGGCATTTATTTATACACTAGAGACACATTGCTTGGATTTTTACATTCTTTTCACCTGAAATAGTTCTGTCACAAAACAGTTGTTTGTCTCGAGCAAATATTTTTTCTCTCGAAGTTTTACTTAGAAGTACTCAAATGTCTTTTTATTTGCACAAGACAAAGACCTTTTTTACTAACTGTGACAAGTGAATAACAAGTTGGGGTAATACACTGACAAGACATGGATTACTTAAATAATGTCATACCATTCATGGACAGACTTTGTTTACATTTGGTTTTTTTGTTTGGTCTGTTGGTTGGTTTTATTCTCTCTTTAAGTTAGGCTAAATATCTTTCTACCAGACATTGCTCTTGTAAACAAATAGTAAATTACTAATGTCCTACTTACTACTACTTTGTCATGGCGAAAAATTTGTTTTGGATTTCCAAAATATTTCACAAAACTCTCCACTCCATCCCAGTCCCCTGCCACCAGCCCTGTGGTAACTAGTAAATATGTATGGTCACCTACATTGTTTGAAGAGAAAAATAAACCAAGTTGGGGGTTTTGTGTTTGTTTTGGGTTTTTTGGTTGCTGTTTGTTTTGTTTGTGTGTTTGTTTTCATTGTTGTTTGGTTGGTTTTTTCCCATTTAGAAACTGGTACATTTACATGTGTGGAATAGGGCCTTCTGTGCCCCTGAGTTGTGTTCACAGTGAACCATTGCAGTTCATGGCACCATTGCTGTATTCACAGGCCAAGTGAGCTGTGGTATTGTTCTGGTCAGACACACCACAGCAGCAATGGAGTTAGTTGTAATTAACCCTCTTAATTCAGAATGTTTATCTGAAAGCTGTCTCTTAAATACATGTGTAAAATCCCACACATAAGTGTACCAGGAGATTAACCCATAGATATCACAGTGACATAATGGAATTGTACCAGGAGATTAGCCCATAGATATCACAGGGACTGTGATCAATTTTTCTCATGGACCTGCACCCAGATTTTGGGGTGTCTTATGCTTCCAGCTGAAGAGAGCCCACCTTGGAATAGCATATAGCTGTGGTTTATCTGGTTGACTTTTCTTACCTGATCCCATGTAGATACCTAAAGGAGGGGCTCTGAGGGACAAAGAGAGAGCTGCAATGCCCCAGCAGAGCTTCTGAGATCATGGGATGGGAAAACAGTAACACCACTGTACTCTCCCCATCCATATATCACTACTCTCTCCGGTCCTGGTCACCAGAAACTCATCTTGAAGACAGAAAATTTTCAGTACTGAAGAGACTGCAAACTCAGTTTATTTTAATATACAAAGTCATGAACCTTTATTTTCAATGTTTCTTAGCGTTAAATCAGTAACAAAATATCCTTTGTGAAATTGTGCCCTAGAATTCTTTGTTGAGCCGAGTTTAACAAATTGAAGTTACGAGATGCCTGAGGGTCTTAGGGAAATGACTACTGCATAGAGAAAACACAAAGAAGTGACAGTTTCTCATCTTTTAGTTCTAATTAAACTCATGTACTGCCCTTTAATCAAATAAAATACCCTTTTGTGCACATTTTCAGTGCTTCAGTAGCTTTAGGAAACAATGATCTAAAGAAAATATAGCAAGAGGACATAAAATTGCCTGACTCAAAAAAGCCACAGTAGTTATACAGGAAAAGGAAGGTAAACACTGAACCTGAAGATTGGCATACAAGCTCTTGTGAGATGGTGTATGTTCTAGGAGAAGGAAAAAGCAGGAGACAGAATGGAATTGAAAGGAACCACTCTTTTCATTTTGCAGCTTTAGAAATCCACCACTATAGCTTAGCACATCTTAAAAAAAAAAAAAAAAAAAAAAAGAAGAGGTAAACTAGGACTGCATTGAAAATCAGATACTGAATTTGATAAAAAAAGGCATATATTCCAACAAAAATGCATTCATGGGGAGAATAATAGAATCCAGCCCAAATTAATTTTCTCTCTCTTGTGAGTCAGGACTAGGGTAATGTGGCCTCAAATAACATTCAATCTGAATCACATTGCTCTGAACAACTCCCACGTAATGTCAGTCCTGACAGGCATGATGTTACAGGTCCTGGTGACCCCACCTTCCATCTACCTTCTGTCTGAGTATTAGTGAACCCATAAAAAAGATAGATTTATACTTCCCTCCCCTTTGGCTGTATTTGAAGATTATGTGCCGTGGTAGATTTCCACACACATCAACACTTTTATATTTATCAAGAGACTTCACAACCTTAGAAATTCTGTGTACAATGTGCTGCACTCATTCATAGGGTTAAATAATTGTTTTACTGTCCCTTAAATCACATGGGTAGCTAGTATGTGGGGCTTTATGGGGTATTTCCACTAGGAAGAATGCTAATTAAATCAGTCATTGATTACACGAGTACTTCTTTGTTGCCATCTGTGGTGCAGTTTACAGAGACTTTTTGTACAGCCCTGTTGCCCTGAACACAGGAGTCATCAAACAGGAGGAAGCTGATGTCCTCCACAGTTCAAGTTTGTCTTTCCCAAAAGCAACACCATAAAGCCTCCTGGCTCTGTCACATACCAGTGGTGGTTTTTTTGCTGTCTCCTGATTCTACATGGGCTTTTCAGCTGCCATCACCAGAGTCTTAGCAGAAGATGGTACCTTACATCTGGCTTTGTCCTTCACTGGTGGCTCCATTTCTGAAGCTTTGTGGAAAGGTCCAAAATACAAAACAATGTATAGTGCAGAGTCCTGTTGAGCAAATGCTCAAGGAGGAGGTTTCAGATATGACTTGGGCCAAACCTTTCACAGCAGTATACACTAAGGCAGGCTGAAGCTTGATCTTCCATGAAATGAGCATGCAATGTACTGAATGTGAATCAGGATGATTGTGTTCTCAAGGATACTAAAGATTTTCAATGTGCTGAATGCAGTGAATCAGCAAAATAATGGAAACCCAGAAAGCTCAGGAAGATTCATATGATACTGGTATGAGGTAACCATGAAATAAATAGGGTACAATATATGCAAACTGTATATATTGTAAAAGCTTCATCTGACACCTGTTTTTTCTTGAGAAGGTCACCATCAAAAGTGACCCAGTATTTAACATGACTCCATATGAAGAAAAGCAAAACAAAGAGAGGGTGATCTTATAAAAAGACATCCTGATCCAACAACACTTCTGTTTAGCTGCAGTCAGGGACAAGATGGCTCAGAAACATTCATCTACCAGCATCACTCTGGCATTACTCCCAGAAATTTCTGGGTCTGCTTGGCAGAAAATAAGTAGCTGAATAATTTTAGTGTACTCAACATCTCTTATCCCATGCTTCACAGTCATCTTCCCTGAAGCTCTGCTTAAGCTTAAGGTGTGTAGCCATCAGCAACCACCAGATTTCAGCTTCCTCGGTGATGAAAAGGAAGCATTGACAGGTTTTTGGGCTATTGCTTTACATGGCAGGTGAAGCTAAGTGTCAAATAAAGCCTGAATCATGCACGTGTGGGTGCAAAAAGGAAGAGACGCTCATATGTCAGACCAGAGGCAGCAATCCTGATCACTTGGCGTTGATAATCAATTCCAGAGAGGGTTATGATCAATACAAGCACAACCAGGAATGCAGAGACCTCCAGCTCTTGAAATAACAAGTCAGCAATATCAGTATCAATTGCAAATTCTACCGTACCAAAATGAATTTACTGACTGATCTTAGAGAAACACACAGTGAGTACTCATGACAAGCATAATCTTGGTCCTCTGGCAATGCCAAAACTGAGCTTGAAATACACACCAGCTGTAGCCAAGGTGAAGCACCTCGGGAACAAAGGAGCCCTCCTGTTCTCAGTCCTTCTGCAAATGAGCATGTGCAGAGAGAAAGACAGTTGGTGAGGACCCTGCACTCAAAGTTGTCATAGTTTTCAGAAAAGGTGTCACCCTTCCTTGCGCAAGACATGACACTGGGTGACAGCCTTGGCACTACTGCCTTGGCTTACTGGCACAGTGGTAACAAGTTCATAACATCTGAAACATCTTCATCAGAGACCAAGTTAAACCCAGGAAAAAGAAGCAGCTTGTTGCGAATTTTGGCTTCTCATTATAACGAAGTAAATTAGTCCATGCTAAGCTCCATGCTGCGGTGCCATCACCTTTGCTGCCTCCTGCACTGGCTTCTTTAAGGCCAGCTCAGGTCTCTGTTATGGCACGGCAGTCAGCTCTTGCTCTAAGAGCTTGTATTATACTTTAAAAGTCTGCAGTCAGTCACCTCAGTATTTAGTCCCAGTACCATTTTGTCAGCACTGCTCTTTCCATTGACTTCAACAGATTTTGGCTGAAGTACTGGCTGAATTTCTTCTCATCTGGGTATGAAACTGCAAGTGTTTCAAGGACTCAACCCATACATAAAACGAATGTAGGAATAACCAGTTAAACATAACTTCTTTTGCCCTTATACACCTCCTGGCTAACAAAGGGAGTGCCTATTCAGCAGGAGCCAGTGTACTTCCTGACTATGTGCTCTTTTTACTGCCTGAGTGTTCTTTGAGCTGAAGATAATCTACGTATAAAGAAACTCTAGTTCCTTCACTTCAGTAACTCTCCCCTTGATACAACAGTGATACTACAGAAGCATAGGCTTTGCCATGGTGTCTTCATTTACAGTTTCTCCCTGTAAAGCCCAAGTATAAATGTATGGTTGCCTCTGTTCTACAAGGAACTAGGGCCAGTGGAAAAGCTCAGTGGCAGTGAACTGGAGTTACCAAATCCCTCTGTAGCTCATCAGGGCTGGCATTTGACAGAAAGTGGTCTTTATCTGAAACAGTGGGGAATAAAGGTATTCCCATCCTTGCTCTGTGACTTGTTCCCCACCCCATGGAACTGATGCAGCTGCTCAAGCATCAGCCTGAGCAACAAGCTTATCTGCCTTAAAAATATATCATTTCCTCAGCAGTGGCAGCACGGCGAGGAAGTTGTGCCCAGTGGCACAGGGACAGAACAGTGCCTGGAGCACTGAAAATGGGAGGACATTAGTTCTGCCCACGGGCCCATAGACCACTTTGTATTTCCTCAGGTGGTCCTCTCTACTGTTTGATCTCTCTGTGCTATTTGTCCAGATTTAGATTTTTCCGTTTGTGTAATTTTCTCTTTTCTCTCCCTTGCACAAAATCTCCTTTACTGCTCTTCTCCCACTAGGATATCTTCACCCTCTTCATGATGAAGGGGAACCCTCTCTCCATCTCAGGCAGTGCGCATTCCCCACTGTGGGATCAGGTCCTGCATGTGCAGAAAGCTACAGTGGGATCCTCCTCAGGAGAAAAACTAAGTGTCGAATCAGGCCCTGCTCCTCACACACCTCAGCCAAGGTTTATAAAATGGCATTTTAGCAGCTTCTGCTTCTATGAATATTCATTTCCTTATCTTTTCACATAGCCTGCTTAGGAGATGAGTTAAGGTATTTAACCTGTTCAATTTATAGAGTCTTCCTTCTCAAAACTAAGGATAGCTGTAGCACAAAATGTCTTTTTGTGACTCCTGGGGCATGTGTTAGGCAATCACATCATGGCCAGTACCTGGGGCACGTCCAGATTGTCTCCAGAACTAACCTACAAGAAAGACAGGTGGCTGCTGGTTGGAGTAGATTTTAAAGTGAGCTTACTACCACTGTGCCCTCCCCACCCCCAATTAAATAATACAATTTAAAAAATAAGGTAATAGTCACAAAAAGAAAACACAGAGTTGTGTCTGATCTGGGAAAAGAGGAAAGTGGGCAAAAAGGAACCTAAAAGAAATGTTCTAAGAAAGGCAAAGGTTTCCACATAGATCATTCTTAAACCAACAATTTTACAGCTGAAAAAAACCCTTTGCAGGCCTCAACACTGGGTAAATAACATGGAAGTGCTCCTCTTTCTTGTAATAGTTTGAGAGGCCTAATCATCCGCAGAAGGACAAAACAATTGGGTTATTGTTTAATATATACATATTATTTGAAGAGCTGGTGGGTCATTATATGTTGGGTATAATCCACAAGGCATGGGGTTAATTCATATGGTAAGGCTTATTTCCACATTTCACTGTTCGGGCTGTTACAGAGAGTTTGCATGTTTTTATTTTTTTCCACACCTTTCCACCTCCTCACTGCCAATTTAGGAGCTGTTAGTCTCAGTTCATGGTAATTCTGAGAAAATAAAATTCCATCTGTTTCTGTCAGGAAAAGGAAAGATAGGAAAGGAAATGAGAGAATCAACAGAAAATTCCACTTGCTAGACATGCTTTGCTGCTAACTATTACTTTTCTAAAGGGATGTTTTGCTCACTTGTATTGCACAAAGTACCTAGCACTTAGCATATGCACAGTATTTTAATTGTATATATGTCCTTAAATTCAGCACTTGCAAGAATATCGTGCCAAGCACTATTCTTTCACTGTTCAGCTAAATCCATAAATATGACTTCCATGTGCAGATAGTGCCATACAGAACTATTTAACTAATAAGCAGCCTGAAGCTCATTTTCTCCTCACTGGGTTTTCAGCTACAGACATATTTTTTAAAGGAATGTATAGGAACTCATGCCAGAATTGTTGAGCATAATAGCAAAATTCAGGCTTCTGTCTTTGCAATCTGTCTTTCCAATAGCTTTGGAAGGGCTTAAAGGTGAACAAATAATGAGGAAGAGAGACAGAGAGAGAGGGAGAGAGACAACATGCTCAGACAGAAGCAGAGATAGATTTAGGCTAAAAAGCCATTAAGAGTTAAATGATCTGCAAAGAGAACAGCCTTGAAATTGAATTTCACTCGATATCAAATAAGGGATTTAAGAGTGGTATGTTAGAAGAGGCTCCTTTCATGAAAATGCAAATAACAGCAAGCTGTTTTAATTATAGGCTGTTAGTGTTGCACGCTGGGAGATTAGAAAAAAACATGGAAGAGAGCAGAACCGTGAAACCTTCCCATCAGTATTTTCAGGTCTTTTTCAAACAACAGTAATCTCAATCGAGCAACATTTTGCAGATCTGTTATGCTTTCTTCTAGTTCATGGCTAGTTTGGCATATGCTGACGGGATTTCTTCTGCTTGGAGGATCCCTCCAAGGTGGGTCTCACAACTAAAAACACATGATGGTGTCAGCTTCAGAAGGTGGAGGAGCAGGCATGAATCCCACTTTCCTCCCAATCCAGAGACCTGCAACCACCGCTGCCAGCGGCAGGAAGATTAGATCCCACAATCCAGTCCTTTGGAAGAGAGATGGAAGTATCCAGGTGGAGCAGCTATGAACCACAAACCTTCACCAGCAAACAAGGCAGATCTTCCCTACAAGCAGCTGTATGTAGCACAAGTCATTAGTCAATAAAAACAGGGTTTCGGTTTCATTTCCAGTATAAAACAGTGCTTGCTGGCAAGAGGAGAGCATAAAGAAAACACATCATCAAGTGTGCTCTGCCTGAATGTAATACAAATACAAACAGTTCACCTTTATAGTAGAACTGATAATTGTCCTTGTCCTTTCTACCTCTTCCCACCCACGGAGGCACGCAGGTTGCAGCCAGCTCTGTCTGAACACCTTGTATACTTGCCAGCCCCCTAAATTCTAATGTCTCCCCTCCTTCAGTGAGAAAAACATCTCATCACTTCCATTTTCAAATGGAGAATGAACTAAAACTGAAACATCGTCTTTCAGGAATTAAATATTTGCATACAAAACAAATAGCAGAATACATTAGTTAGGTATGTGTTTGTTTAAAGTCTGGAAACACTGTGATGACAGGTGCTGAGTAACAATCAGATAATAATAGCTCTGAACTATTAAAAGGGGAAAATATTAAACTCCTCAGTATTTAAAAATATATTCAAACTTTGTTGATTGCATTATGTTTAAGAGAGGCAAACGCTGCTTTCCTAAGACATTTTTTGCTTTCCTTCAGTAGATGTCACTGCAGTACAGGAAAACTAGTTCCAGCAGTTTTGAGGAAAAGGATAATATTGGTTTCACAAGGGAGTGGTCTGTTATGAAGAACTGAAGCCTTATGCTATTGGATTTTCAGCAGCACTGATTATCAGTCCTCACATCCATTTTTTCTTATGCTTTTGTTTCTTAGTTGGGACCAAACACAATAAACTGTTCACTATCATGGTTGGATGCAGCTGAAATCACATCAGGGAAGCTAATCTGGGACAAACATAATTCTGAATCAAAACCAGCTTTCATATGCTTCATTCATTTTGCTTCTGAGGACCCAAATCACAACCTTGTTTCTGATGCAGCCTCCAATCAAGTCCTTAATCCCACGTATGCATTACTCTGGTCAAGATTTGAATTCTTCTCTATGCATAACTTAAAAGCAAAATGTCTACCAGATTAGTTTTTCATTTTTCTGATTTAATATATTTCACTTTTAAGATGGCTGGGCTGCTCATACAGTAAACCAGAATGTTTTTAACCAGGGTTAAGGAGTTTTACTTGAAACAAGAAATCTTCGGATGTTAGCCAACAATGAAAACATTTGAAAGTAATATATTTATTAAGTTGAAAAAATCTATTTTAAAATATTCCTGGAAATGCCTGTATGCCAAACATGGAAGGACTGAACCTAAAAAGGGAAAATTACAGGATGCATGTGAGAAGCAACATCAGAAACTGAGGAGGGTTTTACAAGATTAAAAACATACTTTCAGGAAGCTCATGTACAGTTAACAAAATGCGGTTGCTAACAAAGTCATCAGAATTTAGTCAGACTGTACAAACTCCTCCTCTCTTAGTCATTCCTAGAAAACAAACCAGAACCACAGCCTGCTGCGGCTCCCTGAGCCTAACAACCAAATCCCTTCTCAAAAACAGGAAGGAGAAAGCTTATCTTGGAAACAAGCTTTGTAGCTTCAGGCTCTTTTGTAGACATAATGACTGAAATAATAATGCTGGTGAGCATAGCTTGTTGAGCACACAAGCTATGAGAACAACAGACCTTTCCCCAGTACAGGAGAGAGCAGAACCCCTACACCTGAAGAACCCCAGTTGCTGTGTTATTACAAGGAGTGAGAGGTGTATTCAAGTGAGATGGATCACATCCCAAAGCTTTGCAGTGTGTAGTAAAAACACACACTTTGAATTCCACAGGAGCCAAGGCTGCCTGCTGGAACATCAGGAGGAACTCGCCCAGCCAGTGAGTGTTCTGTGCTCATGTGGGAAAGATCCCTTTTGATCTCTGGGAATGGTTTTATGGAGCACTCTCTATAGGAACCCAAACTCCAGTTGATAAAAGCATGGAAAAGCAGCAAGGCCCACATCCAGGAAAAAAAAGGTATCCACTTCCAAACAAAGCGCACACTAAAAGTTTTCATGACTGCTGCTAATTTGCAGAAGCAGCTGGAGAAACAGCAAAGTCCTTAAGATAGAAACCAAAACCATTTAGGTTGCAAGCAAGCTCAAGTCCGTATTAAGCATCAGTATGGATATCATCCAACCAGACTTGCCTAATGTGATGAAACAGAAAGATCTAAATTAGTTTAGGAACTACGCTGTTAACATCTATGCCTTCTCTCAGCTAAATCAGTCACTTGTTTCTATCAGCCTTTCCACCAGCCTAATGAACACATCGAACAGGAGAGTAGAAATCAGTAGTTCATTTCCCTCCACCCACCCCGGAGGAAAGCACACGCATCTCAGCAACTATTTGCAGATGATCTTTGGAAAGAAAAGAGAAAAATATTTTGAGGAATTATGCTTTAAAGCCACTTTCTACTGAAATGGCTGAACAGAAGTTAAGACCATTAATTTTACTAAGTTTGAAACTTTTGTCTTGCCTTGTGCTATATCTTGCTCTCTTGCAGCTTCTACCTGTCTTGCTTCACAGCTTCAAATTTCAAACCCACACCCTTCTTTCCTCCCACTCTCTTTGTCTCTGTAAAAAAACCCTGTCATCTCTGACTTCTTCATATGTCACTCCCTTCAGCCTCACCAAGTCCTGAATCCTTTAGTTTCTCTTCCCTGTCTTTCAGAGGTTTCTCTCTTCCATGCATTTCTCCCCCTAGCTTCATTTAATGATAGTCACACTGGGCTTCTGCTCTTCCCTTGCCTATGTTCCTCCCTGGCTACGTCCCTCATATTCCTTCCCCATTTTTATCAGTATTAAATACGACTCTTCTCCACTTCCCCCTATCATTTTCTTGCTGTTTGCTCTCCACACAGAACAATTCTCTTCAGAATTGTTCTTTCATTTCAACTCAAGGCATTCTTTCATTTTCACTGTATCCCATGTAAGTCTTTGCTGATCCATCCAATCCTTTTGCTGAAGAGTCCCACGTCTCCCTTCTGTGTTCAGTCAGTATTCCTCCTTCAGCTCACCCTATACCAAAGCTTACTGTTTTGCATTGATTTTCATCAGCCATATTCTCAGATCTCTGGTGCTGTGTTTGTCTCTTTTAAACAATGATCATATATATTTCAGCTTCATATTTAACGTTTTCTTCTGCTTCATGCTTTGTCACATAGTCTTTCCACAATTTCTAGGTCATTGGTACTTATCAGTATTCGTTTCCTCTTTTCCCACATTTCTTCTTTCCTTTCTCCTTCTGTCTCAGGATTGTTGTTCATTTACTGCCTGCTTCACTCTTCACCCTTTTCACCCAAGAGCTGTCTTTCCCCACTGCAAGATTGTTTTATGCATCTTCATTTCTTCCAGTTTCCTACTTAAGTAATTCTCCATTCTCCAGTTGGAGGACATCTGTCATCTCAAGTAGGTTTTTTGCTACCCTGAATCATCCTCCCTCTTACACTGTGCCTGCAAACTCCTTCACTCTCCATGTTGGGATCTCACCAATGTCTTCTACATGAAGACATCTGCTTTCCATCACTTTCCTTTCTGTAACTCCTTTCCTTCTTCCAAGTCACATATTAAGAATTTCTCTTTTCCAACTCCTCTGTTTGCCTCAGTTCTTCCATCCTGAGCAAACTGTTGTTCACTCCTCCTTCAGTTCTCATGCTCCACTGTCGTTGCTCCCACTGAGCTAGCAATACAACCATGATAGCTGCTCACTCAGCGCCCTCTGCACCCCCCTAAATAGGGGAGAGAATCAAAAGGAAAGGTAACAACTTGGATTGAGATAAACACAGTTTAATAGAATAACAAAATACTAATACACTACTAGTAAATATATATATGAAATAGAATATACAATAAAATATACTCAACGCAATTCCTCACAAACTCCACCCATACTGAGCAGCCAGTCCCAGGAAAGAGCACCTGGTCCCAAACAGCTGATCCTGAAGAGAGAAAAAAAGAAAAAAGGCAGAAAGGCCCAGAGGCCTCTGCAAAATGGCAAAAGGCCAAACTAAACATCCTGAACAGAATTCCCCCAGCTCCGACAAAAAGAGCAAAGAAATCCAAGAAGCGAGAGAGTGATCAGAAGATCCCGACTCTCATTAAATATGAAGCATGATGCTAATGGGATAGAATACTCTCATTATTCATTCTGGATGTCAGTCAAGCTCTGCCCCATCCACTCCCCCCTTCCTTGATGCCTCACACCTGTGGGCAGAGCACTCAGAGTGTCCTTGGCTCTCAGACCAGAGCAATTACAAACATGAACTCTGTCCCAGGGTGTTATTTCTTGTTCTCAAACTAAGTCCAAATAATGCCTGTGAAAAAGCTATTAGAAAGAAAGGTTTCTAACTGCATTAATAAAATTAACTCATTTTCAGTCAAACCAGCACACCCATCAAAAACACTTTTTCTGATCCTCTTCTCTCACCCACTACAGACTGCTCTTCTCCAAGTTCACTAAACATACCTCTTCTCCATTTTCATCCCAGAATCTCTGTAAACTAGACTTCTCCCCTTAGACACATCATCTGCCCTTACCTATGTCTCTCATTGGTTTTGAACTTAATCAAAGTTGAAAAATAATCCATCATTGAAACATTGTTCTCCTAAAGTTTCCATTACTGTCTTTTTTGTTGTTGTTGTTGTTTTCCTTCTGTGCATCTGTCCTTTACCACTTCATGCCATTTGGAGTTCTTTCAAGACCGCTTCCAGCATTTATGATGATCTAACCCTATGATGATTTAGTTATTATTTTGAATATTCATCTATTCACTCCAGATCTGCCTGTTTTTATTCAACAGAAAGTCTCAAAAAATCTGGCACATATTTCATCTTCAGGGACATGGCCCCAAGAGCAGTATAAAACAACACTTTCAGTTCCATCTCCTTTGCAGTCACCGTGACAAATCATATCTAGCCTGCCACTTATCTGTACTTTCCACCTCCATCTTTTTTCTCATAGCTAAATTATGCCATAATCCTAACAAGACTTTATTCTGAAATTTCTAGTAGAAGGCTTTTTTGCATTCATCTGCATACTAAAAATTCATACAAATTTTCATTATGCCACACACTGCTGCAACATCTGTTTCCTTACCCTTGCCATGCAGTACCTTAATAATTCATCATCATCCAGGGAGATGGTAAGTTCAAATCTTCCTCTTTTACAATCCTTTCTTTGTTATCCCCATCTTTATATCATCAGTGTACACTGTCTTCATTTTCAAGTCCATTTGCAATCTACCCCCACCGTACCATCTCTCAAGCTCTCACATCCAGCCTACCCAGGATCATGCTTCTTATCTGCTTGTTGAAATTCCAGGTATGCACATCCATGTTGTCTCCCATAGTGCTCCCACATGCTCTTGCTGAGTTTCTCATAAACATCAACAAAGCCACTTCAGTATTTTCCTCAAAAATTTCTATTTGAAATTTACCTCTGCCATGATGCTACAGATTTGGGTAAGTCTAGGCAATTGTCTATCATACCGTGTGAACTACCTCATTCTTTCCCAGTACTCTCTCATCTGCTATCTCTCTGATCCACCTACATAAAAATTCTGGCCAAGAATAGGACTGTTATGTACAATAGGGATGATAATATATGTTACGATAGGTAGCAATTGTAACATCTCGACTGTGTTGATACTTTTGTGCAACCCCTCTCTGATATATTTAAATTCATATTTTAGAACATATTATTCTGTATGACAGGCTACAAAAATCATACATATCTTTTCCTCTGTTAAAAATACATTACAACCAAGTTATATCTTTGATTTAATTGAAGATTACATTTAGTGGGACAATGTCAGCCTAGATGCAATATTTCATATATCACTGATTCATACATAAAGTTTGGGGATTCTGTATACAAATGCTTAAAGTAGCGGTATGGGCTCTCCAACATGCTTAGCTTAGTAAGACAGTTAATAAATTTGAATTATTCTAGAGAGGAAGGGTGATTCTTCTTTCCTATGGAAACCTGTTCTCTTAGAATGTAGGTCAAAAGAGCTCCTAGTAGGGGATGCTGCTAGTATAGGTGAAAACAATAGTAAATAAGTAAAGCTTAAATGCAACCAAGAGAGAAAGGAGTATGAGGGAGAATTCAGAGAGGGAAAATAGTGTTTAAATATAATGAGAGAGGCATGCTTTGGGAAACTGTTTATGGAAAGTTACAAATGCTCTGAAAACAAAACTGATTTTAAGAAAATAATCACAGGAAGAATATGTGAGCTATCCTATCTAATCTGTTTTCTTTCAGACATCATTGCTAGTGGCACCAGAACTCCATGGGAAAAAAAAAAAAGGGGTGGGAGACGATGTGATCTGTGAGACTATAATGATGTAGGTCAGTACCATTATTCTGAGATAAGCCATGGACTGCATCATTGATGGGTCTAGACATAACAGGAATTGCCTTCAGAACTTAAGACAGGGACTACTGCAACAGAAAGCCACCCTGCAATCACGTCATCTTACCCCCTGTCAAGTTGCAACCAAATGCTGACATAAAACTATGAATTATGCTCAAGGATGAAATACCTCACGGGCAAAGCTACCTGCATGCACGCCGGAGGTACCTATTACACACAGTAAGACACACTAGGATGAATGAAATCCATTATCCGTAACTGGTCATTATTATTGAAATAAAGATGTATAGTTCCTTGAAATGTCAAATTGTCTAAATAAATGTAGTCTGGAAAGAAATATTATTTAACTTTATTCTGTGTACTGTTTACTTGTCATGGAGAAGTTATAAAAACACACTGACTTTAGAATCATAAAAGAACAAGAGTGTTTTTACTTAGCTAGAAGTCAATTTACTTCATTGGAAAATACAATGCAAAGGATGGCTTGCACACATAGGTCATTTTCATCAGGTATCAGCAGTGTCATAAGCACAGCAAATTACAGTAAAAAGTGGACCAAGTTCAGATTATCTAAACAAATTCAATACCAACAATTCAATTATTCATCTTTGTTTCTGCAAGTCAAAACAGTCACATCCTGATCTTGCAGGTTATAATTAGGCTGAGTCCTTGGCTCTGTAAAAACAGAATGTGTATCTTGCAATCTACCCACATAAGTTTAGAAGACAGGAGAAAGGGCAGTGGTAATGCACAAGAGGAGACTACAGCAGGTGGCTCAGCAGCAGAGAAAACCTATTTTTAAACTACGCGGCAGAGAGTAGGTAAGCTCTAGATCACTGGTACTTTTCATAGCCTGAGCGAGTCTTGTTAAATAAGACAGTAAACCCATTTCTTACAAATCAAGCACTGTTTCTTCTGTTACTCCCCACCACCCCTCCCAAAGGGCTCTGTTTGACTTAGAGGTGCTGGGCAGACCAGCCAGCAATGCTGCTGGGGCGAATGTGCAGAAAACCCTCGTCCCTGATGAATCCCCACAAACACCTGTCCCAGGCAGATCTTGTGGAGTGAACCACTTGCCTTTTTGGTGAAGGATGGTTGCAGCACCCACCAAACGGAAGAGAAAAAAATTGGTTTGTAAGCCCTCGCATGGAAATGATTGTGAAGGGAGAAATACAGCCATAAGTCTTTGATCATGAGCCCAGTCTTCAAAATGAAATGATCCTATTCAAGAGCGATACTTGCAAATTACACATTTTAAAATACACATTTTAAGAAAAGCTTTGTAAAAGGATGTCGGTGCAGTTACAGCAAACTCTACCACCTGAGAATTGTGACTATCGGCCTCTATTGCATGTATTAAATATGCAACGCTGTATAGGAAATTCATGATAAAATTATTTTAAAATTACTACTTGCTCAACCGAGAGCTTGGTTCCTGGGAAAGCAACAGCCACTTTGTAGAGAATAATAATAAACCAGCATCACTCCCTTTTGTTGCATTCTTTTCTCTCAAGACCCTAGGAAAGAAACAATATCTATTCACTTCTTCATGGTTTTTGATTTGTATGTAATGAAATGTCACTGCAAGAAAGAATAAATGAAAAATCTGCTCCTATCCATGTGCCAATTTCTGCACTTTTCAGCTAGGCAAAACTCCCATTGCTTTTGTCTTTTTAAAGGCTCTTCTAAAATGCTGTGATGACAGCATCTTGCTCCATGTATTTACATTTATACCTGTCTATACCGTGTGGATAGAGCTACTTGCTCAATATCCTCTTTACCATCCACTTCCACAGATGCTTGTGTCAAGTTTATTCCTGGCTGGCTCTCAGGTGTCAGTGGGTTGCTACGGATGCAGCGGGTAAGCAGCTCTTTGCTACCGAGACTGTATTGCCTCGGTCAGCCATCAAACCAGTAGCTGCCTGTGTGCCTAACTGGTACAATGACTCATAGGTGCTCCTGGGGAAGACACGTGCAGGACTTGGCACTTCGCACTGTTTCCAGCCGAAGAGATCAGACCGCTCTGATCTGCGCTGGAGGGCCAGCCTGACACCCAGCCAGCTGGTTTGTGGGACCAAAAAAGGAAGCCAAGGCAATCTGGCTGCTGCCTTAAGTGTTTGTTGCTGGCCTGGATCACACCACAACCCCCTTAGAAGTCCCAGGAAGAAACACTAAGATGGCCTGAATGTGGGTGTTTTCCTTCCTTTTTATGGCAAAAAAAATGTCTAAAAATGGTATCTTGTTATGAATGAGACGTGCTGCTTATTTGTTTTCAGAGTCATAGAAGCTTGTTTTACCTGGTAAACCACATTTTTTCCTTTTTTTTTTTTTTTTGGTGTGTGACCTAATGGAGTCTAGTCTAGCTTCACAAAACAACATCTCAATTACACACCATGATGTGCATGTCAGAAAAAAAAAAGGCCTTGGCCTCCACATTCGTGCCTGATTTGCAAGGATTCATATTAGAAAATTCCATCTTTTCAGTTGAGTGAAATTAGCCTTAAACTTTTGGACACAGTAAACAAAAATCTGTTGTACTCTAACATTTCTTTTACAACCACAAGATGAGGGAGGAAAATATTATTATGAATATTCAAGAAACCCAGAAGACAAGTGAGCTATCATGTTTGCTTTCAGTCACGTAAAATTATGGACCGCTGTCGTTATTAAAGCAAAGCTTATTATTAAGTATTCTATCTTCTCTATCACATACCATATTACGAGAAACATCCAAAAGAAGGCACATCTCAGTAAAAATAGTAACTACATCATGTTAGTGCATGAAACTGGTGACTTGTGAAAAGCACTGTAGGAAAGGAAACTGATCTTGTGTAGGTTGTAATAGAACCACAGTTCTTTGCTTGGATTTTGCCACAGCAGTGGTTCTGTCCATGCATTCTCACAAAAATTCAACATGCACTACATCACGTACAATCTGGCCTCATATTAAAATG
The DNA here is from genome assembly GCF_964273445.1 of Streptopelia decaocto. Taxonomy (NCBI): domain Eukaryota; kingdom Metazoa; phylum Chordata; class Aves; order Columbiformes; family Columbidae; genus Streptopelia; species Streptopelia decaocto. Next base: position 105,173,500 of record NC_138663.1, read on the forward strand.
ACAAGGTACACTGATAGGAAAAAAAAATACTTTAATTGCTAGCATATGTTACCGGAAATTCAATTAGTTATTTTTAAGCCTTAAAGCATTACCCAGGCATTAATCTTAATTTTTAACTTTTGGCACTGCCTTCTATCCTCAAATCAGTTACAGGCATAGGGGGATAATTATGGACCACAAAGCCATTGACAGTATCTGGAGTAGAAACACTGGTAGCACATTTTCTACTCTCTGGACAACAGGGTCACACCTTGAACTTCAGTTCAAATTAGCCTTACAATTATGGATGATGTGATAAACTCCTGATACAACTATATGGGAAGATCCACGTACAAACTGGGAGTTTTGGCAGACTTTTAAGCATCAAAGTTGCAGAAGATCAGTTTGACTGCCTGCTCTGAACCATGAATCAGGTCTTTCAGGTGTTAAGTTAGAAATCTTCTGGGACTTCTCTTCTGAACTACAAAGCCTCAAGTCTTTGACTACACTGACAAGCACCAAGCCCTAACAGAAGACCTGTAGAGTGCAACAGTTGTTACCAAGAGCCCCATCTCCAAGCTATACACACTTCAGGCACTCCTAACGTTCAACTAGTTCAGTCTGAGTTGCACTGAGTGCTCACTTGTGGCTGGAATGCATCAGGGGCACTCTTGGAGCACCCCTGCCAGTTTATCTTCATCCAAAAGCAATCTACTTTGTGCACTCCAACACCACTCCACTCTGTGAATCGAAGCACTGTAGGCAGAGATGATGACAGCAGCTACTTCAAAAGTGCATCCCAGATCCAAACTAAAACACTTAAGTCCTGCATGGCCCATGAAGCAGTCTGTATGGAATGACAAATGAAAATGAAGTGACCGATTTTTATGCACTGCAACGCCTGAAGTTCTGTTATCTGTTTTTGCAGAATTTTTTAAGGTTCACATCCTTACAAAAGGCATACACTTTTGGTTAGTGTTACTATTCTCAATACTGAGCCATCACTGAGTCCTACGGCTTGTTATGTCCAGTGGGCTTCATAACATTTTTCTAATTTAAATAACCGTTGAAGCATACCCCAAAAATGGGAGCTGAGTTTGAGCATCTATAACCTGCAGAACTGCATTTTGCCATGATGCATCTAATATTCAATGTTTGCCTGAAAGTGGCAGCTGAAAGTGGCTTTAATATTTAACCGCATTTTAATTTGTGTGAGCAAAGCTGGAAAGTGCATGCCTTACAGGTGCCAGTGACAGAACCTGCAAGCCAAGATCACGGGTTTGTAACGGCTGGAAAAATGCTTGAGTGCTGGAGACATTTTCACCGTTTCAGGAGCTGATCTGAGGAAAAAGGAGATACCCTTTTTTAACGTTCCCACTGCCTTTCTCTGCATGCATCCATGCATCCATCCAGCACAAGCGGTTCCCATGGCACTTCTTCCCCCGCCTCCCCGCCCCGCACACGGGTGACTAACGGCTCTGCGTGCCGCGGGCGTGGACGAGTTTCCATGCCAAAAAAAAAAAAAAAAAAAGCGCGCCCATATTTTAGGTGACACCCTCCCTAACCCCCCTAACGAGAAGCCACCTGTCCCCTTCCCTGTCCAGGGAGGGCCACGTCCCTCATGGCCCTACTGCGGAAGCCTGACCCCCCGCACCTCCGCCTGCCCGCGCTGCCAGCAGCAGAGGTGTCACTCGTAACTACGGCCGCCTCTCCTGCGGACGGACCCATCCTAGGCTACCGTCCCCCGACACGCCGGCCCGCGCCCCAGCCCCGCCACCGCCCGCAGCCCCGCGCCCGTTGCTCGGCAGCTGCGACTCAACCGAACCTGCCGGGAGGGCGGGCTGTGCCGAAGCTAGGGACTGTACCAGTAGGGGACGGAGAGAGAGATGCTAATGACTAGTTTCTATTGGTCCAGAGGAGTGTGGGCGTGGCCCTGTGGCGAGCTCTCTCCTCTGCTACTGGTGGGAGGAAGTGTCAGTGCGGGCTTGGGGGCGGGGCCGGGCGGCTAGTGGGGTCGGTTGAGCGCCGCGTTAGGGAGGGACGGCGGCGGCGGCCGGGGGAGCGGAGTGAGGGGGCGGTGGCGGGCGGGTGAGCGCGCGCCGCCGGGTGTACGGCGAGCAGCGGCAGCGCCGGAGCGGAGGTAGGGGAGCTGCGCGGGGCCGGGCCGGGCCAGCGCTGGGGGGGGGTCGCTCCTGCCCTCCGCCGCCCTCTCCTGTCACCTCCCGCCTGCCGGGCTCTCGCTGCTGCGGCGGGGCAGCCTCGCGCCTCACCGCCTTTCCTTCGGCTCCGTCCCTCCTCCCGACCAACGGCCAGCCGCGCAACCCCCGCCGCTGGCGGCCCCGCTGCCGTTGGGCGGCCGCCGCCCGCCTGTTCTGCTCCCCCCCCCCCCCGCCATCCCGCCGGGAGCAGTTTCCTGGCGCTGCCGCGGCGGGAGCGGGGCCGGTGGGTGTCTCCGCCGGAGGGCAAGCGCCGCGCCCCGCTCCGCACCTCAGGTGCGGTCGGCCGGCGGGGAGCCGAGAGGGCGAGGCCGCGGTGCCCGGTGGGGTCTGGCGGCGGCGCGGTGTCCGCCCGCCGCCCCTCTCGGGGGTGGGGAGCGCGGAGCCCGCGGGCGCGGCCCCTTCTCGGCCCCTCTGGCGGTGGTTTGACTGAGGTGCCCCGGGAGGTGGCGGCGGGGGGGCGGCCGCCCGTGGGATTCCGCTCGTGTTCCTTGTCTTGCGCTGGCTCTGCCCGCTTCCTCCCTCACAGCTCTTCCCTTTGGCTGGCAGGGCTCCTGCCTTTTCCTAAAAAGATACTCCTTACATTATTGTGATTTGGGGGAAGAAGCGTTCATTTGATTTTCTGGTGGTTTTGTCTGTTTGTGTTTTATTTTTAAATCAGTCTCACTGTTGCTGGGCTTGTGCATTTTCTGTGCTAGTTATGAGAAAATACACTAGTTGTTCTCAGGTAGGTGGGTGGTGATGGAGAGCATCAGAGGGGACAACACCCAGGAGAGGCGGCTGTGCCTCAGTTTGAGCCACTAGGAACAAGAGGGATGCCGGGATTCCCACTGCTGGGCTATTCCTTGATTCTGCTCTCGGGTTTCACCTTTTATATTGGTCGGTGAGCAGGAGAAACTCGGTTGCTATCCTTGGACTAGGACTAGGGAAAAGGATTTTTTTTTTCAAGCGGGGTTTTGTGTGTTTGCAGCAATGCCTCTGCCTGAGCTGGGGAAGCAAGAAGCTCTGTTCCTACTCCATTCTCTGTGGTGTATGTGAGGATTCTGCATGCTGTTGCTGAACTACTCTAGCCTTGCTCTCGGAGATCCTCCTTCTGTCTGCATCGTGTACTGCCTACCATTGCTGCGGCAGGTAGCTGTCTGGAACAGCAACAGTGTGAAACTGCCATAGTGAAATTAGTAATGATCATGCAAATTCCTATGTGCTGTGCCTTGGCTGAGGGAAGCTATTACCTGACTTTTACTTAGTAGACTTGTCAAGATGATAATACATTAGTCTACAGTTGTATCTGGGAGAATTCTTATTTATTGTAAATACATATTTGTTTAGCAAAGCTTTGGAACATCTCAAATAGGCTATGAAAGAATATAAAACAGAGGAGGGCTGGGAATATCCTTTGGCATACTGATAGATGCAGAACATGAATGGCCTTCAGGTTCTGCAGGGTTGTAGGAGAGAAGTTTAAAATGGTCCTGTTAGTTTCTTTTGCTGTGTTCATGCTTCTCTGCTTTTTTTTTGAGAGACACTGAGTACCACTGGTGTCCGGTATAATGAGTGATCAAGTTGTATATTGCCAGTTGATAATGGTTTCTTGGGTGGTACAATCTACAGTTCTCATTTGATTTTACCATCTACGAGGATACTTAACTATTTTTTTTCCCCCAGATCTCAGTGTAAGGGTCTCAAAACTAACATTTTGCGTAGTCTGTTGAGTTTGCCTAAAACATGATCTTTTGGATTTTTCTTGTTCTACTGTGTGTCTATGCTGGTTTAACAGCAAAGAGATATGCAGTTGGGGGAAAGAAAAAGGGGGGGGGTTAAGTCTCTTATAAACACGAAGCGCCATTTTAATAGGTGCATTGAGTAATAGCTTTGTCTATTGTACAGACTTAAATACTACATCTAGTTGTGTGGGTGTTTAGGATTTCTCTAATTATGCTCATTTGGCAATAGGAAGCAAAATCTCCCCCTTTGTACTTACAGCAAGATGTTCTGCAAGGAGAAGGCTCTCTGCCTAAGGAAGCCCCTGCATTGATTAACTCCCAGGAGTATGGACTTGTTTAAATGTCAGTATTTACCTAAAACTGTAGTATTTAGGGGTTTAAATAAAAATTGTATCAAAATATTTGTCGCTATGTTTTAACCCCTTCGGTTTTTCTGACACACAGAAAAACTGGATGATGTATTACAATTGGTGAAGAACCATAGTTTACAGGAAAGGGGGTCAATCTAAAGCTGTAGCTACCAAGTGCTGCAAGAAGCAAGTGCTATACCATATTTTGGAACTAGATCTCATGAATTAATTTTGGCCAGTGCTGAAAGCAGTTAGCATTGTTCAGAAATCCTCATGTAAAAAATACTTGCATTACACCTGATTTTTAACTTTAATTGAATGTTGACAATTTTAATGAATATGATATATAATCCATTGTTGTTTTATGTTAAATATTCTTTAAAATGTTTTAGATTTGAGCTTTATAGAAGCTGAAACTGGAAATATGTTTTGATTCCTTTTGTCTGACTTTAAAACAAGAGTTGTAACAAGGCTGTTAGTGTTGTAGCTGATCTGGTCTGGCTCAGTTTTCAAGACTTGAAGTGTCGAAACAAGGGAATTGCAGATCCGTCTTGATGTTCTCATAGATCTTTTCTGTTTAGTTTAATGACGAGGGAAAAAAAATATATTTTGAGGTTCAAATACTGAAATGTTTACTGTAGCTCTGTTTTCCTAACAAAACCCTTGAGAATATTGGTTTCATAAGCCTTTTTAACTAGTGAAATAGTTACAGGAAAATGTAAGAAGTTGTATGGTTGATATAGAGTGAATTTTTTTGTCTAAAGAGGTTTGGGTTAATCTGTTGGAAACTATTATCAAAGCACTGGTATAATTGACTATAGTGCCAGTGTGCTTTGGCACTAGTAGAGGCTATTTCTGTTGTATGGAGCAGGACTATGTGAGTGGGAGGACACCTAAGACTGCAAGTACAAGGTGGCATAAGAGATTAATTTCTGTATGCAGAAAACACCCTTTCCCTATATATAACAAAAAGCCAGTTCAGTGCTGTTATAAAAATAGCTTTTAATAATACTGACTATATATGGATGCTCTTGAAAACTGTTCGCATATAAGCATTAGCTTTCCCTCTATTGAACACGCAACACTCAGCAGTAGAAATCTGGAAAAAACAAAACAGAACAGAACCAAAAACCAACCAACCAGCAGTTTTCCTAGGTGTTATTTAAGATTTAAGTGGGTAAGATACAAATTTTTATTTATGAGAATTTTCTTGAGCTTATATGCTTACTCTGAGCAGAGCATGAACATAGGTCATGAAACAGTAATGAGAGGGAGCTACCCTGAAAATGTGTTGACATGAAGGATAAATGAAGTAATTGCGAAGTTTGTGCTCATCATGTGAAAGGAGTAAGAATGCCTTACATGTATCATAACGTCTAATTGAGAATTTTAAAGAATTTTAGCACCACTGGTGAGCTAAACCTTGCAACTCTAGATTTTTATCTTGATTTTTCCATCAGAACATCAAGACATGAGAATGATCAGTGACTTACTGTTACTAAAGACTGTGTGCAACGTAAAGAGTAATAGAGTTTATTTCCTGGTTCCAAATTCTGTATTCTAACTGTAATACTTCAGGACTTAGATGGAGATTTGTTTGTGAATGGTAATATCAGCTTTCTGCATCAGAAGCAGTAAGAATTAATTTCATTATATAAATTAAAAGGAGCATCAAAACAATATAAAAGTAAACTGAGGAAATCACTGTTAAAACATCAGCCATCTTGCCAAGTCTGTTCAGTTTCATAATATTAAATATGGATGAAGGAGAAATGTTAAACTTCTGAATGTTCACAACACTAATGTATTCAGCTTTTAAAAATAAGCTTTTTTATTTAGAATGTGATAATATATTTCTTTGTCACTGTGTTAAATAAGATACTTTAGCATAGCAAAAATAATTGTGTTAAATATCTTGATGGAATCACAATGAAGAAATGAAATAAATTTTAAAGGTTCTGCATGTCTTAAACTCTGTTGCTATAGAAATATTGCATGTATTTTTTTTTTCTTCCTTCTCTGGGGCAACCAAGAGAATTTCATAGGAATAGGCTAGACTTCCGAGAAGTTCCATGCCTGTTTTATTGAGGCGAAATAACTTCCAGAAATGAATGTATAGGCTTTCAAGTTAGTGTTGTGTTCTGCTCCTCTCTTCATATGAAGATTGATACCTAAGTTATATTTAGTTGCTGTGGGGTCAAAATAATCTATTGCTGTGTCTTAAAATTAGGAAAATGTGTATGGAATAAATAGATAGCTGTAGTTAATAAATGATTACTTTCTATAATACTTACCTGTGATACTGATGTGTTTAGGTCTCCAGAAGCTTTTAATTCTTGCTTCAGTGCAATTAGAATTATCTTTTCTAACACTGCTTCAGAAGAGATGTTAGTGTGTTCCAGTTTGTCTTCAAATTTGTATTCACTATTTGAGATGGTTGAACCTTCTAGTGTTGGAATTGCCCATTAATGTCTTGAAAACTGATCCTTTAGTCGATGTGTTTTTAACAATAGGATAACTTCATTTAACACTGACCCTTATTTTGGAAAAATAACGTAATCTTGCTGTGGGTGGCATTAATGAGGAATACTTGCCTGACAATATTAAAAAAAAGGGGGGGGGGGGACAGGGAAGAAAAAGCCAACAAACCAAAAAAACAAGTCTATTATCTGAAAAAAACAAAAGGTGCATCAGTTCTTAACTGAATCCTCATTATGCCAGCCACATAGAGCTCCATCATTTTGGTGAATTCTATTACTGTCTACTGTTCAGTAGAATCAAATATTTATTTTCAAAGTATAAAAAATAATTATTGGAGCTTGAATATGAAACCTAAACTTTTTTAATCCCCTCCACTTGTTTTCATAGGTAGGTGTCAGTGTTTAAAAGTCATCAGGTAGGAGCTATACACTTATTAGTGAATTCAGACTAATGGTTGACACTTAGAATGGTTTATTTGTAGGGCAGAATTCTTATTTAGCTTAGTTCCTTTGAAATATATTTTGGCTGATATCATCTAACAACTAATAGTGACACCCTTGTGTTTGTGGGGAAGGCGTTAGTTTTCAAAGTCATAGAAGCTGTTGTGACCTTGAAATAATTTTTTGTGTGTGTGTGTGTGTGTTTGTTTTTTGTTTTTTTTTTTTTTAAGTTCCTATTGAATTGATAATTATATGGAGTAGCTATCTGGCCTGTTATCTCAGGAGTTCTTCAGTGTGTTTGTCTTACTTTGAGTGACCTTAATGCTTTTGAAATGAGCAACTACTCAGCTGTAAAGTCCTGCTTACATATGAAGTAAGTGAATAGCTGGTTGAATGTATATCAGTTCACTGCTTTACCGACTCATCCCTTTCGGACCTTGAGAAGGTAGATCTTTCTGTTTGGCCTGCATGTGGTAGATTGGGTGACATTTTGACTTGTTAGAACAATCTGATTTCATGGCCACAGAACAACTGCCAGCTAGGAACTCCTTTAAGCTTTGTAGCAGCAAGTGGGACTTTGTATTAACATATTTTTAAAGCATAGAAACTTTTGAATAAAACTTGAGAGCATGGTAAATTTGTGTTTATAGGCTTCCTACTTGTTGCTACACTTCCCAGTTGTAAGGTAATGTTTATTTTTTTTATGCAATTCACATCTCAGATTCCCTGGGTTTGCTTATGTGTGCTTCAGCACTCTGCTGGTGTTGGTAGAGCAGAAGGTCCAGCATGCCCTGAATATTGCAGGCTCACGATGCTTGGTGGTATGCATTGCTCTTTTTCTCTCTTTTCCCTTTTCATCTGCACACCATTTCTGGATGGTGGCAAAGAGAAAACCATGTTCTGAGGAGAGTCCTGTAATAGATAAGCTTGCAAAGCTTGCCGGAAGGATTTGGATATTCCTCTCTGCTAGCTCTTAGAACAAATTTCAGTATGTCTGGTAAGAGTATCTTGCATGCTGAAGCATGTTATGTTAGTTGCAGGTTTATTAGAGCAGCTTTCCATGAATAAATGTGGTGTAGTTTGATTGTTCCGCCTTTTCCATGATGGTGGGGTTTTTGATAGGTTGCATTTTCGAAAATAGTAGTAGCAAACTTAAAGTCCATGGAAGGTGAGGATATGTCATAGCTCTTCATGAAGCATTTCTTATCAGAGCTATTGTACTTGTTTGAAATTCCGGTTAACCTGCGGTGTTTAGTAAAAACTTCACAGTAGCTGAAAACAAATTGCAGGAAAAGTTCACTCTTCTGTTTTTTATTTTGAACACTTGGCAGCATGTTGTTTTTTCCCTGGAGTCACTTCAGCCCTCTCTGCAAATATTTGTGCACATGTAGTAGGTTAAACATATGTTCAGCTTCAGTTGTATTGCTTATAGAGAAGTGTATGTGAGATTGGGGCACATCTGACTTAATTTTTATGTGACTCCCTTCACAGGTGAAGAAATCTTAAAACTGTCAAAACATACAAAACATTCAGTATATTAAACTGTTTTTAATGTTGCATCTCAATTGATATTTCAATTTCATGTTGTTCAAAATAGTTGGTAGATGTACCGGCAGCTTTTAAGTGTTTTCTGTGTTATTAGAATATACTTTGAGGATGAAAACTAGGGGATGGGCATAGATTTATGATAACTTAGAACAAGTTTGCTTTTTGTTATGCACCACTTGAGATTAAAAAAAGTTTAATTTGCTAATGAGTTGCTTATCTATAGAACTATTCATCTAAAAGTTAAAGCTGCTTATTAGTCAAAGAGTAGGCAATTGTCATAGCAGTGACAATAGATGTTAATAATTTTCAGTTGTGAACCTTAGAAGATTCACTTTTTTTAATGGTATCCTTTTTTATTGCAAGATGGATGTTCAGTGAGGTTAGGCTAAATCTATTAATAAATATAGAATACTTGCTCCCCAACTCTGCTGCTGTTTTTAATAGAATTGCTTGAGGTACTTTGAAGTGATACTAGACATCAGGGATGGAAGAGGGACCTCAGGAGGTTGTCTAGTTAGACCTGCTGCTCAAAAGCAGTATTTTCCTAAAAATATATCTATTCCTAAAATGTCACTAGGAAAAAGTTGTGTAAAATTAAATTATTCTTCTCTCTCCAAAGCACCTTTCCCTTGCCCCGCTTCTTGCTATGCGTGACTCATTTTAGTGACACTGCTGTACTATCTTCTGTTGAGCGATTGAAAAGAGAATTCCAGGTAAAAGGAAGTAAAGGTCTTTGGTGCAAGCAGGTACTTTTGTTGTTGTTGTTGGCTTGGTTTTGTTTGTTTTCTCTTTTTGACTCTCATTTTCCCCCTTTGTTTGTTTCTGCTCTTATTCTGCCACATCCACAACATTGCTGTGTGGTTGTTTGCTTAACCTTTGCAAAAATGCTTCAAGTCTCTCTTTCCTTGCTTGTTAGGCAAGGATGGAATTGCAGTATCCCCAAGTCCACCACATCGAATATGTACATGTAATGTGCTGTTATCTACTTATATCCATAAGCTTTAAAAAAAAACCCAAAGAAACCCCCAAAATCCCTCACCTTAATTAATCCTTGTATGAAAATATCTATGAGTCTATGCTCACTTCAGAAGTTTCATGCTTGAAAAACTTGAGTCTACCTTATGGACCTCTTCACACTTTCCTGATCCATCTGTTCATCTAGCACAGCTTCTTCTCTATCCCTTCACACGATCTTAGGCTGTTGAAATGCAAGACGCCTTTGCAGATCCTTTAATTGGTAGTAGTCTTTATTTTTACTTCTTAAAAAAAAAAAGCACACACACACAAAACCAACCCAAAAAACCCCACCCCTAAGTCTTGTGGTGTTTTTTTTTGTTTTTTTTTTTTTTTCTTGGCATTATTATTATGATTTAAATTACATGCCATTATAATGTTTTTATGCAACCGTTATTTTTCTACTTAACTGTGAAATCTTCTTTGGGTACAGCTTGTGTTTAAAGACAGTTATTTATGGAATGCTGGAGCTGTACATCGTGATGTACAGTCAGTAGTGTGTTGATCTGTTAAGTCCATAGACTAAAACTACTACTTTATGCAGTATAGCCTATTATAAAACAGAAAACCTTGAAGTGAGGAGTGGATAGTGCTGATGAAATGCTTTGTGGAACAGGTGGGACTTCAGAGTTTTATTTTGGTTTGAGGGAAGGTTGCTTATGCAATTGTTCCATCTGTCCATCCATCTGTCCATTAGCCTGTTTTCCCACCCTGCCCAGTAACTTCTGAACCACTTGTTCAATTTCTAGTCGACTTTGCCAGAAGGGGCAGTGTTCTCCAGCTCTCTTGCAGACATACAGGTCTTATGGAAACGGGCAGATGGTTAGAGAAGAGACTGGGTGAGAGTCGGGGGGAACTCTGCTCTGTGTCGCTGCAGTCAGCCTGTAGTAATACATGATCATGGCATTTGTTGCCTTTTGCCAAGCCAGTGTGTAGAGAGATGTGAAGCTGATGTGATGGGTTATTGAGTTGTGCATAATGGGAGGGACATCACAGGGACAATAATTCGGAGATGTTGTTCTAGGAGGAGTGTAAGGGTATTCTCATAGGTGATCATGGGACCCAGAGATATTGTGGGTTTAACAGGTTTAACATTGCCTGATGGAAATTGTGCCAAAATTTAAAGAATCTCCTATCTTTAAAGGAAATAGGGGGAGAGCTGCTCAGTTGAAATCTATCATAAAGAGCAAGGAAAAGGTGAGAATTGTAGGTGGAATAGAAAACATGTCATCTGATGTACGTGGGTAAGAGGTTGTACATATCCTACAAAATCAGTGACAGAAATATGAACTTGATGCAGGAAGAAGAGTGACAACCAACTAGGAGAACTTCAAATATCAAACCTCAGATATAGAACAGAGGGGATTAGAAAGAAAAGAGGTGCTGTAGCACAGCAAAACAAATGGAAATCATTGAAATACTTCTTGAAACACGTGGAGAGCTGAAATGTTCAGTTTAGAATTTCAGGAGTTCTGAAACTGCAACACAATAAATGAGCTGCTGGACTTTCTTTAAAAATTCTACTACTGTTATAAATAAAACCACATTTCAGTATGAAGGTGATAGTGTGGGATGCCCACAGTAGTAGTAACAAAACAATATTTTCAGAAGGTGAACCTTGACTCTGCTTTTCCTAACCAAATAGCTATTTCTGTCATTGGGAGATAGTTAAATCTGTTTCAGTAAATTCTATACATATTGACGTTTTACTTACCTAAGGCTCTGTGAGGGAAGAGCATATTTGAAAAAATCATGGCCTTACTTCTGTTAACCTAGTTGTTTTTCAGTTCCTTCTATTGACTCATTATGCGATGTATCTTGCAGAAAAAAAAAAATCAAGTAAATTAATTACAAATATATACAGAAACTTTAGAATTCTTTAACTCTATGTTTGGAGACTGGGAGATGTGGTGGTGTGTGTTGGTTTTGTGGTGTGGTTTTGTTTGTTTGGTTGTTTTTTTTTAAGAAAATCAAAGTTGTTTATACAAGTCACCATAAAATACAGTGACTAAAATTGTGCTGCAAATAATATGTATGGATGAGGGAAGATAGGAAGGTATTTGTATTAAGGCCAAAGTCTGCTTGGCTTTAATGATACAAAGTACTGAACAGCCCTGGGAGGGCAGGAGGCCTAGTCTGTATTTTTCCACACCAGGAAAATGGGTGACCTTTTGTTTGACTGTTCCAGTTTTATTCACTTAAAATAACATTTGAGCTATTGTTGGCTGTTTCACTGAAAATGGAATGACAGATCAAGCTTGTTAGCTTGCTCTTCTTTAAAGAAATCAGCAAAGAGGAGGTATGCTGTCCTTTTAGATAATTAGATTATATAAAGCTTCAATGCTAGGGGAAAAAAGATTGTTCAATTACAGAAAATATGAATAAACAGTTTAGTAAATTTACTTTTCCAGTAGCATGTATATTTGTGCGATGTTAATTTATGGGCTTTTTTTTTACCATTTCATGTCTCATTTCTATCTCTTGGGATGAAAATCCAGTCCACCTGTGAAGTTGAAATAATTGGATTTTATTTCAGGTGCAATGATAGATGAACATTAAAGTGGACCTTTAGAATCAATTACATTTGTGAGATGGATGGTGAATTTTCCCTAAATGCCTTTCCTTTGTCTGATAGACTTTAACATTTTGTTGAGGAACTGAGGGGCAGATGAAAAGAAATTGTAGGTTTTCATATTCATTACATATGGCGGACTGTGGTGGTGAAGTTCCTCTGCTGAACACCAGACATAAATTTGAACGTGATGTGAATTGTTTAATGTCTGCCAATGCCTGGTAGTTTATAGAACAGATTTTCATCATGATACCACAGCAGAAGCAGTGTTATTTATGCCTTCAACTTGGACTTCAAATCTAGAAGTGAAATATCAAAAGCCAAGATTGTTTTTAAGATATCATAACACTTGCATGAAAATACTTTTGTATAGTTGCATTTTGCAAGTACAAGCACAAGTATATTACTATAGCATAGTATATGCTCATGTTTAGGTCTGTAGGGCTAGTGGTAGAAGAACAAATGATGCTGGGCGCACAAGTATTCGCAGGGTAGAGAATTTCCTGTGATGTTTGCTTTAAGATTGACTCTAAGAGTACAAAAATGTACAAAATGTACTCTTAATGCTCTACAATTTTATTATACATCAAACTGTTAAATTATTTGTTACCAAATCAGGTTTTAAATTACAAAAGCCTTATTTTGTACCGTACTTAATCCAGCTTGGCTAAAAAACAGCTTTTAGGGATGTCTTCCTGCTGTTCCTAGTTTTACCGTATGCCACAGAGTCTCATGTGAAGCACTTTTATGGTCAGTTATGATACTTTATGTGGGACTGCCAATGGTGATGTATTGATATTAGGAAAATACTGGATTTTTTTTTTTTCATACGAGGAATATACCTTTTGTACATTTTATACATGTTTAAGAAACATGCTAACTTTTTTTTTTTTTTAGCAAACTGAAAGCATTTGTATGAAGGCCACAGATTATATTGAAATTTTTGGCCTTTAAATATGCCTCAAAAATACATGAACTAAAGAGAAATTATCCAAAAGGTATATGGAATACTGCAGTATGAAGAGAAGGTTTTAAAATAATTTTCAAGGACATCTTCTGATGGCATATGTGATTACCATATTATTTTTCTATTAGCTTCTTCCTTTTGATAAGTGTTTTTCCCTTTTCTCTGATTGAATGAAGACAAGTAGACATTCTCTTTTGAACATTGTTCCTTACCTATACAGAATACAGTAATGTATGTTGTACATGTCAGTTTTATAGTTGTTATAACTCATTAAGATGCTTTCTAATAATTCCACCTGAGGAAAATAATACTGCCACTTAACAGCAAAACCAAATCATTGGACGAGAAAAGTAGACTCAAACTCATCTGAAAAAAAAAAAAAAGATGAAAACAAGCATTGAGCAATTGCAGTGCAGTACCTAGGAGAAATGTAATGCTCTTGAAGGAGAAACGTGCAAAATAAGTTTCCAAATTGATTTTGAGTTAAGATATCAGTAGCGGGGTGAGAGAACACTGTATGTGTGCTGGTGGTAGTTATGTAGGGTACAGCTGTGATTGGAGTGCTAAGCAAAGTAGAATATAAGTCAAGGTCACAACTGGACTAAATTCTGGGTGAATAAGAGTTCTAGTGTGCAGCCGTTGACTAACACTTATTTTGGTTCAGTTTACTGTGCTTCTAAAATATTGTGAACATGTAATATTTGAACTAAAATCTAAACAATGTTAAACATATGTCCTTATGAACCTTCCCTTTCAAAACAAAATGATTAGGTCAAAATAGGATTTGATCCTTGGATAGTGTGGAATAGTTAAATTGCCAGATAGTTAATAATTATTTACATGCATTTGTTATATGTTGAAAACTGTATCTCTTCTGTCAGAACTTTTGAGAGTCAGTTTTAGCAAACAAGTAGTCTGACCTTTTTTGTTTAAAATTTTTCCAAAATTATGGGACATCAAGTAAGCATTTAACATGTGTTTTTTAATTGCCCTTTTGCCTTCAAGGAGTTTTGGTAGTATTGTGTGCCATGGACTAAATGACTATAGATAGTTGTTCAGATACATTAAGTGGAGTAAATAAAATATAATACATTTTGAAAAAATGGATAAATAGACATGGTTTTTGAGATCCATGCTGTATAAGGAGTTGTGCCGAGCATGACCTGAAACAATACTTTGAGTTCCTTGAGTGGGTCTATTTAATTGCCTGTTTTGTATATCTTATTTTAAGAGGTTTGTGAAACAAGTTGGAGTAATACAAATGGGAGCAAAATTTGAGAAAACATCATGCTTATGCATTTTGGTAGAAACTGTGAATGTCCTGGGCTGTATTGGAACTTGCTATGTGGTTTTCACTGTCGTTGCTTTGTTCTGTTCAGGCTGGTGCCTTTCTTCTTTCATGCACCAATATTCTTATGCTGTTGTTTATACAGTTTTAAGGTTAAAAAGTGGTCAGCATTTTCTTTGACACTTATTTGTAATGATTCCTTTAGTTAAAGAATATGATCATCAAGTAGCCCTTCCACAAACTAATAAACATTATTTCCTCCCCTCTACTGATATACCGTACACTATCCCTGTATTATATTCCTTGCAGTTGAGGCACAACTTAATTGAATTATAGCTGGAGGATACAAACATGTTTTCATCTATTCTACTTGAGAAATCTACAGGTAGAGCTGAAGTGGAAATGAATTTGGCTGGTGGATATACTGAGAAGGCGTTTTAGGTAGATTTTGAAATTATGAATGGCTAACTACATAATGATGCATTTTAATGATATCATTTTACGTGGTAAAGTACTGTTACAGGTTGCCCAGAGAGGTGGTAGATGCCCCATCCCTGGAGACATTCCAGGCCAGGCTGGACAGGGCTCTGAGCAACCTGATCCAGTTGAAGATGTCCCTGCTCATTGCAGGGGGTTGGACTAGATGACCTTTGAAAGCCCCTTCCAACCCAGATTATTTTATGATTCTATGCTGTGATTTGCTTTGAATAGATTTGCTTATTTCTACGACCTCAGTGTGTCTTCCAGTGGACCACCTTTTTTGTGTCTTGGTTCTATTTTAGAATTACTGCCGTGGATGGCAAATGTTGAATAGGGTAAGTCCAGGAAGTGAATGGGGATTGTTTTATCTATTAACAATTATTCTAATGTGAGAATGAAAGTATTACTCGCCACATTTTGCTGGTTTTGTTCATTATGCCTTTTTGTGTTTTTCAGTGGCTTAACTATTGACTTCTAGAAATTATTAAGACTATATGATGAAGTACTGTTGAAGGGAATTTTTGGATGGGAGTCCTTTTTCTAGAGAGTAAGCAGATTTTGTGGGATCTGGCTAAGTGTTTTTGGTAAGACTTCATCTTTGATATCTATTGAATATTAACCACAGAACTTTGAGTTCTAACAAGTGTATTTGCAGTGCCTGTTTAATAAGTAAATGTAGCAAATATTAGGAGTTGGCTCACATGACTCTTCTGTACCCATATTATCTGTACAGAGAGAGATTAAGAGATTTATTACCAAACTTTTCCTGGTCTGCAAAAGAAAAGAACAACCCCAGCACTGTAATGAAATACAGTTTGAGTCCTGAATCCATGTAGTGTTCAAAGGTGTTTATCTGGAGGTTAGGTTACAATACTCCAATCTTCTGAAAAGGAAAAGCACTTGTTTTGTTAGTGTGTTGTTTAGTAACATAGTTGCTTAATATGGTTTCCTGTGAGAAGCAAGCTGTTAGTTTGGGGCTGTTGTAAGCACCTCAATCTGAGCTGTCCTTTATGTAATTCGTTCAAGTGGAGAAAAAAGTCAGTTATTTAGTATGAGTTGTTCAACCGCATAATGTATGTTTTTGGTTATACATTCAACAGTTTTGTCCTTCTAATTAGGACATAAGAACCCATATGATCTTGATAGTAGTTTTTTTTTTTTTTTTTTCTGAAGACTAAAGGCCTGGTAGTAATTAAGTCATAATTACATAAACTTTACACTTCTAGTGTTGCAGTTCCTTTGTACTCCTGTATATGAGAAAATAAAACAAATGATGTTAAAGAGTATATATTTTTTATAAAAAAATGAGGTAGTATATTTTGAGGTTTAAGCAATAATTAACTGATGAGGTGATAGAACATGAAAGTACGAAGAGGGGAAGCATTGTTTATGAGGATGGGGGGGGGGGGGGTGTGTCTTTTCCTGTAGTTCAGCTATAAACACAATTTACAAATACTGTAATTCAGGAAAAGAGGCTAATTTGCTTTTTCAACACTGGGAAGTACATCTTTAGTGAGATCTGCTGTTACACTCTGTTTTACAGACAGCTTAATCTCTGTAGCTGTTGAATTTTCTAGGATGCATCATTCTCTTTGGTAGGCTTCTACAGTTCTGAATTTTTTGGAGGATATCCACAAATGTTGTGGTAAATTAAGGAGAAGAAGGAAAAAAAAGTTTTTGTTGAGAAACAAATACTGGTGAAATATGAAGCTCAATGCTTCTGTGTTTATTTTAGCAAAAAAAAATTTAAGAACTTTGTGCCTAGATGCCAGTTGTGTGCTGTGTCAAGTTGAAATAGAAAAAAATACAGTCTGTGTTGTGCATATGTTCATATTCACTAGAGCAAAAAAATACACGTGTAAACTTGATTCAGCACATTTCTGTTTGTCTGAAGTTTGAAGTGCTCTGTTACTCTGAAGCGAAGCCTACCTCTTTTTTTCTTTTTTTCACTCTTAACTAGAATTGCATTTATATTTGTAGTACCCAGTATCAAATTAGATTAGGTGATTACATTCTTACAAATAGTCCACTTGTATGATACAGAAATACTATGTGTACAGTTTATACAAGCAAGATGATCTTCTTAAGGGAAGAAATCTTTTTTATGGTGTGTGGGTTTTAAATCTTTTTGTTTTTGTCTTGCATTGCCCACTCTTCTTCCCAAAGAAGAAGCTCTTAGAATTGTAGTATTAAGAAAGTGCATTTTGAAAATTATAGGGAACTGTTTTATCAATTGAATTAAGTTGCTAATTGTCTTCATTTGACAGTTACCTTTAGATATTTACAATACACAGTCAAATTTTTTAGAATAAAAAAGCTCTAGTCTTACTAGTTTTGTTTAAAGATGTGGCTGTGATAGTTTATCCATAGTAGCAACAGTAATAGAATGAAATACTGAACTAGAACTATTCCCCAAAGTCTTATTTGCTGTCAGATATCCCAGAAAACATGGAATGATGCAAGGTGCTGTAATAGTAAATCCTATTTTGTGCATAGGAGGTCTATCCCAAATTAGCTGGAAAAGCTGATGATAATTTTCTTGTTTCAGATGAGACAATAACGCATTAATCAAGTACTCTGAAAGGACAAAACATGCAAGAATTCATTCACCTCTAGAAGACTGATATGTATATGTAAAATTAACACTAGTTAGTAGTCTCTGCTATTGGGTATTAGGTATAGCAAGTTGTACTTTGTTAGTGATCTTCTGCATATGGAAGCTCTGCTGTTATTTTCCTGCACTTCTCTGTGGCCAGCATCTTAATACATTATATTAATGAGATTACAGTCAGGAGACTTTAATGTTTCTAATTCTGATTTTAATCAAGGTGTATGAGTATTTCATAACTGGAGCTCATATACATATGAACTCTGACTTTCTACTACTTGCCTGAGAATAAAATTCATTGTTACTGCCTATAGGGTTTACTTTACAGCAGAAGATCATGTGACAGTGTCTTCAATATTAGTGCTTTAGCTGTGTTTTTCTACAACTGGGTCTGTATAATACTTCTTCACTCTGTATATTTATGACAAATACAAGATGTAGTAAAGAAAATGTATATTGTTTAGGATCAATTCTTTTTACAAGGCATAAGTAGTTTATGTGGTGGTCAATATATGATTCTGTTGTTAATTTCACATGTTTGTGTGCTAATTAATGGAAATATATTGAAGAAGACCAGAAAATATTGAGTGGTAACTCCATGTTGTTCTATGTTTTTGTATCAGTTAAACAAAAAGTCACTTTTAAACCATAAATAATAAATGTCTCTTCAGGAAGACTTTCCTGTGTTTTGTTTACAGTTTCTAAACATAAACCTCTGTATTTCTAAAAACAGAAATTAAAGCAATTTAATTACAACCTTTAATGAGTGTTGAGATGAAGGAATAATGTAAACTTCTTGAAGTACTGACAACACACCCTATTCAGTTTCCATTCTAATTCAATTTAAACTGATAAAATAAATGGAGAGGCAAAAAGGAGCAAATAGTACTGCCACTGTGTACCAATGTCATGTTAGTTGTCAGGTTCCATACTTAAATGGGATGTTGCACGCAGTAGCTATGAGATCAGTTTAACAGTAGTGAATTACAAAGGTCAAAAGGTGGTTATTGTTGTTTGGATGTTACAAATCTGCAAAAAACAAAGGGGCAAAAGAATTATTTGAAGGCATAGGCAGATAAATGGCGTTCTGTATCTGTTAGTAAACTTAAATGAGAATTTCACAATATTGAAATCTGTTGGATTTTGGTAAAAGGGACAGGAAGACAGGGAATTGTTTTTGACTTTAGCAAACTTATTGCACACTTTGTAGAACTGTGTGTTTTTTCACTTCTCTCCCTTCTGTGTTCAGCTCCCTTTCTGGAATAAAAGTTGTAATTCATCAGTATAGCTGAATTGCTACGCTTAATGGCACTGACTGATAAAAGGGTAAAATGAGAATAATTACTTCTGACTAGTTGCAGTCATAAGAACACAGATAAACTGTGACTACAGCTATAACTTAATAACTTTTGAAATTTCTGGGTTCTTGTGTTCTTTCAGACAGAGACCACTTAGTGTTATGTTTAATATTCAGTGAAAGCAAACTGAAGACATGGTAGAAATGGAGTTCTCTACAGTTCTGTGCTTCATGGGAGCTATTGTAGGTGAAAAATCCTATAGCCCTGTGTTAGTTTCTCTGGGATCCTAACCTTTTATATTGATATTTGGGTGTAACCAGTTTAGGTTCTTCAAACAAACTACCTGCTATGTGGCCTTTAAATAATGAACGTGACATTTTTAGAAAAAAAAATATTTTGAACATATGGCTGAACTATTGCTCTGTCTTTTAGAATTAACAGTTATGACTCTTGGTTAGCTAAGGCAGTTCGTTTTTTCGGTTGTGCTCTTCCTTGGAGGTATATTCTTTTTACCACAACGTAAAGCTAATAGATTTTAAGTCCTGGAGTAATTGCTGTCATCAACTGCCTTGTTCTGCTGCAAACCAGTTTATAAAACTCCATTCAGTAATTTGTGTGTCAGAATGATAACATCAATTTTGAGCTGAACTAGTCTTTACTTGCTAGTGCATACTGGGTAAATTATTCCTGTATTAAATTACTCTTCTTGTTACAACTGTCTTATTGTCAATATGGTGGGAAATTATGCCCTTTTTAGCTTTTAGGCTGTGTTACATAGAATCATTTCAGTTGGAAGAGACCCTCAGGATCATTGAATCCAATCATAACCTAACTCTAGCACTAAACCATGTCCCTAAGAACCTCATCTACACGTCTTTTAAACATCCCCAGGGATGGTGACTCTATCACTTCCCTGGGCAGCCTGTTCCAGTGCCTGACAACCCTTTCTGTGGATAATTTTTTCCTAATAGCCGATCTAAACCTCCTCTGGCGCAACTTGAGGCCATTTCCTCTTGTCCTGTCACTTGCTACTTGGGAGAAGCCGGAGTGCATAGAACAAGGCTGTACTGAAATCTAGATCTGAGGAAGAAATTATCAGACTTCACCAAAAAGAGAACAGTATGATATTTGGGAGGGTGTTTGTATGGGGCAGAGTCTTTGCGAGAATATTCAAGGTTGTCTTGACATGCCTGTAGTATTCTTATACTATACTCTCTATTCCCTTCTGGTTGTTGTCAGAAACCAGATGCTAGATGTGGTATGCCTGTGGTCAAACAAGTGTAACTTTTTTAGTGTTCTTGAAAGATTGGATCTTTACTAAAGATCCATTTTTTAGGCAGATGACAATACATATAGACTCATTCTGTGTCATCAATTCCATAAAGCTTTGAAATGCCTGTAGTCTGTGGATCTTACTAGTGTTAATGATCTGCTTTCAATATAAAAAAAAAAAAGCTCCAGCAGAATCAAAAGATATCTAGCCTCCTTTTAAAGGCACAGATCTTATGCTTATGAAAAAATTCATAACACTTTTTTTGGAAGACACTGCCTGTATTTTTTTTTCTTGATTGGTGGGGTGCTAGGCAGGGATTTTTAAAAGAAAAATTTGGTAACCTAGATATGTTGGTTGGATTTTGGGCCCCTAGTCTGATTCTGTATTTAGCAGGTACTCTTTTCAGTGTTACAAAGAGGATTTTTACTTCATTTAAAATCTGAATTGGAAGCTGCGAGGAAACCTGTTGGCTTGTGTAAAACACAAGGTGACTCTTAAGGAAGGTAGAAGAACCAGTACTAAAAGCAAAAAGAAGAAAAAGTAACAATATCTTTCCCAGCTCATTAACTGGGAAGTGAGCAATATATAGGCTTTGTTTTTTTCATTAACATATTTGGAAGTACCAATCTTAACCTTTGCTTAAGCTGCAAGTCTTATGCCTGGCTGTTCACTGTATGAATTACTGGTTTTATGACAGTTTTGTTTTAAATAGGAAAGTCTGAGTGTTTGTGCCCATCTCTTCCAAGTATCTGAATGACTGAGTGTGACAGCAAGACATTTTTCATTTTCTAATGGTGAGTAGTAATGTATCTGCCTTCAAAAAATTCCTGAAGCAATTCTAGATAAGAATTCACCACCTGAAGTTGTTTAGCTCTTAAATGAGTTTTTTTTGCACACTGTATAAACTGCATTTATAACATGAAATAAAGCAATGTGGTTTGGACAGATTAATGCATTGTGGACAGATTATCATGTAGAGGAAAGTTTTTATTGGTGCCTCTGTCTGCTCTTGTGTTATTTTTGTATTGTATCAGGGCTAGGGTGCATTAAAATAATTTCTCTAACACTATGCTGTCTGTCAGCATTTAGAAGATGTCACCAGTAGATCCCATTTTATTGCGAACAGGATGGAGGAATTTGAGGCTACTGAAAACTTTGGAAACTCTGAGAGATAATTTTTCAGTCCATTATGGCAGATTAAATAGTCATGATGAACGAGCCTTAAGCAGGTCAGAACTGATAGTTTCAACACTGGTTACACTCCAACTATGCACCACAAATAGTATCTCTCTCTTCTGGTTTATATTGTTTTATTTGATGTAGTATTAAATGTTATTATAGGTGCATGATGTCTATGAATGGACATGCTACTTGGGCTTTTTCCTTCCTTAGTGTCCCACTGTATGGAAGAGATGTTGAGCAATTCTTTGATACATGGATGAGATTTGGTAGGCTTTGAACTGTGCCTTGGCAGTCTAATTGTAAAAGACAAAACAGTTAAGAAACTTAAAATCTCTTTTCTTATCTTTCACTGAATACCAGGCTGTGTGTCCCCATATGCTGAAATGGGAGAGGGATGCTAAAGAGAAGGGACCTTACAAGCAAGGAGTTTTCTCTATAGGTTTCCAGCTTACTCAGTGTGGTGAGTAGGAGAGAGAATGGAAGCCAGTCATCCTTCCTTGGTTATAGGAGGCCGTCCTTTCTAATTTGAACAACTATTGCCTAGTCAGCGCTGGTACACTCCAGAGAAATCGTAAGTATGCTTAGAGTTAAGCAAGCAAAGGAGAAGCAAAAGCCTGTTGTTCTTGTGAGAATGAAAATACATAGTCTGGTCCCTTTCAGTAACTTCTCACCAAAACCATTTCTCCTCTTTGGTGTTCTAAGCAGTAAACTTTTCATCATTGTTCTGCATCTCCACAGCAAATGAAAAAGACTAAAATCCTAGGGAGAACCTGCGATCGTAACACATTTTTACAAGTTTGGTTAATGGTTTGATCAATGTCCTGCTTGTAGGCCTGAGGTTTTATTTATAGCATGATATCATAGTATTCTCTAAGTGATACTCCACAGTGTTCTCTTGCGGCTTTTTAGACTTGACAGACTTTTTGTAATACAAAGTAGAAAATTTCAGCAGCTAGTAAGTCATTTGCTGTACAAATGAAATCACAAAGAGAGGGTAATCCACTGATGAGGCCAACACTGGTAACCTAGAATGTTTTGAACAGTCATTTCAGTCTGTGTGCCATATATTAAAGGGAAGTTAAAGTTTATCTCTGTTTTATTTTATGGTCCCACAGGAACATAGCACAGCTCCTATGACTTCTTCCAGTATAGGAAGTTAGCCAGTGAAATAATTCAGTTCCTGGGGCCCTCTGATAGGGTTTGTAAGTGAATAATCTATTGCTTTCATTTTATTAGGGTTTTGGCCATTGGTGATTTAAGCTATTTAAAAACAAAAGTTGGAATTGCTGCTCCATCTCTGAAATTCACAGGCATTTTGCCAAAGTAACTGTTTTGTTGTGGTATGCACAGCAGTGTCAGATGCCCTCTACCACACAACAAATTTGTTTATTTAATATAGAAGATATGGGGAATAAAGAAGCAAATTTTATTTTATTTTTTTTTTTTTAAATAGTAAGCTATGAAGACATCATCTGAAATTCAGGAGATGCTTCACTTTGCATTGAAAGGCAGAAGAGGCAATTCACCTTTGGCAAATAGGCATCTGAGCCAAGATTAGCAATACTAAGAAGAAATGTCTTAATTACGCACATCTGAAGGGACTGTGGATAACATGACATTTAGAAAACTGTTCATGGCCTTGAGGTGTGGTCAGGAACAAAGGAATATCTCAGGTCTAAGGAAGACTGGTAAATTAAAAGGCAGGAATTAACCATGGACCAGGACACTGTAGGAAAAGAAAGGGATAACATGAAGTTTTGCCCTCCTCCTGTTGCATTTGGTAAATGTTTTCCTGTTGTCATATGGTGCCCTCGGGCTCTGAAAGTGTTGAAGAATCACAGAGTAGGTGAGGTTGGAACGCACCTCCAGAAATCTAAATGCCCATCTTGAGTGAGGTGCCCAAGGACCGTGTCCAGTGATGTTTTTGAATATCTCCAGCATGGAAACTCTGCAGCCTCTCAGAGCAACTGCTCCAGTGTTCAGCCCTCCTCACTCTTAGAGTGCTTTCTTATGCTCAGACAGAACTTCCTTTGTGTCAGTTCATCCCTAATGCTGCTTGTCCTTTTGGGGACACCTCCAAGAAGAGTCTGGCTTCATCTTTTTTACACCCTCCTGTCAGACACTTAAACATTGATCAGATACCCCTCTGGTCACCTGTCCAAAATCCTTGACACCCTAGTGTAGGGTATGGAAAGTAGCAATGACTGTTGACTCAAAACCACCCTGAAGACTCAAGCATTCTTGGAGTTCCTGTTGCACCATGTCAAGCTCAGGCCTTTTGTAGTTCCAATTCATACTGCCTCTTAGGTTTTTGATTTAAAAAATTGTCTCTTTTGATTCTTAGAGCAATTTTGTTTAATAATAAAATCTCATTATGGAGTTTTACTAAGAGAAGATACTTTCAAAAGTGACAGTTCAAGATTCGTTTAATGTTTATGAAAACAGCATATGAATACTTCACAAAATCCTCTGCCTCCTAAGGACCTTGAGAAGTTAGCTGCATCTATATGTCACTGAACTGGTTGCTATACTTCATTTGGTTTTCAGATTTAAAGGAAAAAAAGTTTAAACTTGTGAGATGAACCATTACTTTTGCTTGTATCCTGAAAGCACTTTGAATGACTGAGGAGAATGTCGAGCATTTTTTTTCCTCTCTCAGCCATCAGTGAGGTTCACAGGTGTTGCTCATGCAGTTATAAACAGCGTTGCTCAGCAGCTTGTAATCTGATCGCAAGACACAACCATATCCTTTTCAGTCTCATGAATACATGTTCAACCTGCAGCTGGTTAATTATCTCTTAAGCAGTTCTTCTCTAATTCATTGCTAAACTCTTCTTATTTTCTATTTCCGTGGATTACGCTTCTGAATTAACAAGATGTCAAGAGGAACATCACAGTCTTATTGATATGCTCATGATTATGAGACCAAATGGGTTGTTCTGTGGCAGCTTGCTCTGCATGCTGATTTTTCATCTCAGAGGTGTGAGTTGCTGAAGATTCTAGTCATGAACAAGCAATGTTATTTTTGGTGCGATTGCCATGGTGATCAGGTAGGTTGTGGAGCACAGTGAAGAAATACCTTTTCTCAGTTTAGGAATTTGGGAACCCCTGCTAATCTGAAGCTGTCAGGATTTTTTCTACTGTTGTTAAACCTGCAAGGGGCAGTGCACAGTAGCCAGGTGTTACTCTGTCAGTGCAAAATTGGCTAACCAGTGCTTGCCAGCATTTGAGCTTATGGAGTATCCTTAGTTTGCAGGTGGTGCATATCTGAGTAACTAGGTAACCTCAGTAGCTTCCTGCAAGTGCCTTTTATCACTGTTTATTTGTTTGTGAGTCGACTTTCTCAGCCATTTCTACCATACCTCCTAAATGCACACAAACCAAGTAGCATGAATCTGCTTTAGCAGGTGGGTTCGACTAGACGATCTCCAGAGGTCCCTTCCAACCCTAACCATTCTGTGATTCTAACATGAGGAGAATTCTTCATGCTCAGAAATTGGCACAAATTTTCTGTGCTGTTATTGCAATTTGCTTTTTCTTACTGAGGCTGACTTGCAAGGCATTATGTTTGTCTCTACAAACCACAGCGTATTTGAAATGATTGCTGTTATTGTGGGATAATATAGATTAAAACAATATTCCATTCATTAGTTCTTGCTGTTGGTACAGAAGGAAGTAACTCCTAGTATTCCAACTGTAACATTGCATTATGAATATTTTTAGATGTCTGTTTATTCTTAAAATGTTTTGCTGTGTAATCCGTAAAGTAAGGGTTGAAGATGTATGGAACTGGATCATATGGAAGAGGATTTAATACAGGAAAAGTGCTTCATATACATAGAAGTGATAATTTGGACTTAAGGCTGTGCTAAAGTTGCTGCTGGGATACAGTTTCTGTGCAACATATAGTACCTAACAGTGTTTGTATCAAACCATTGTATTATAAAGTCCATTGTTATTACTCTGTATAGAGAAGCTCATCACCTGTGCTAGAGACAACCCCCTTTTAACAGGGGGTTGGTTTCTTATAATGAATTGATATCCAAGTTAATGAGATCTTAGTGTCTTCTCTGAGAAGTTTACAGTTTCTCCTGTAAGAAGAGTACGCACAGTACTGAAATCAATGGGGTGACTGAGTATTCTAATGTACTAGGTTTTAAAGGTGAACATCATGCCAGAGCAGGACAATTTGTAATCATTTTGAAGAAGATAAATAATTTTTGGGATCTGTCTTTCCCCACCCCCCAACCTCCCCAGGGCAAGGCAGTGGAACAGAAAACATGAATGCTGAAGGATCTTCTATAAAAGCTATTAACTGGATGTAATGCAGGCTTAATGCCTTTCTCCTTGTGTACTCTGATGCAGACTGATTTGCCTACCAAATTGTCGGGGCCCAAGGAGATAGTAATTAAGAGAGAGACCACTGCAGTACAGTTTGAAATACAAATGAAACTCAGGGTTTTGCTGAAATTTGGGTTCATGGAAAAAGTATTGCCAGTAACTAACTGATCTATACAATTAAATATATTTGGCTTCCCTTTCTGGTTTCACTTTAACTAAGTTGCAAAACAGGTTCCATGATCTATATTTAAACAGTATTTAACTGCTGAGGATGCTGGTCCCAAATACCACTCTTTAATTGGTTGTGTAGCATTTCCCTCTTCGCAGGGATACAAAGATAGTTCCAAAGTTAAATCTGATAGCTTTAGGTTTTATAATTTCAAGTAGAAGTTCTAAAAGGTATTAGGAAAACATGTCAAAATTAAGCGCTAAGTAACTTGTTCATTTACTGTAGCAATACTACTATGTGGTCCCTACTGACTACCTGAATACAGTGAGTGATGCTAAGCCTTAAGAGAAGTAAGTACTGTGAATAAAATTGAATTGCATTTTCTTGGCAAATGTATAGATACAATTATCAATATTACCTGCAGTGTTAATTCAGGAAGCAGAATTTGTTAATGCTTTTCTTGGTAGTAAAATGATAAATGAGTTTTGAAGGCTCTGGTGAGAGTATACTGAGCTCTGCTTAATACAAAAAAATATTAAACACTTAACATGTATCTTCTCAAGTGGTAGAGTTTTATTTTTCTTGTTATGACCGAAAAATATAATATAAAACATTTTAGAAAGCCCAAGCAGTAAGAAACTATGGTCAAATGGATATAAATGCTAGGGTTTAAGGAGTTTTGTCCCAGTTACCATTCTAGAAAATGCCAGTTTTACTAATGAAACTTCTGTTCCCTTCAGGTAATCCTAAAAATGTCCTACCGAGTCAGCAACTGGCAGTCTTCAACTTAAATTACATTCATATCTGTTTTAAGTTTGTATTATTTTGCTGATCTAAGTTCTGTGGTAAAGAAATTATACCCATGCAGTATCTAATGGTTGCAGTATTTCAGAGGGGAGTGGTTTCCCTGCCCCATATGTATGATTTGAAATACTTTCCTTGGGTAATTACCTTCCATTTTGTAGCCCATTATCTTTCCTTCTTTTTTTCTTTTATATTGAGCCTTTCTTTTATAATAGTTCTCCTTTATTTCAGCTTTTCCTGTTTCACCAGCAGCAACTCATCTGTTCTCGATTGCAGGGCACTCTCCTTTATTAGATCTAGCAGAAGTCTACTGTACCCATGATTTTGCATTAACTGTTCTTTCGATTTAAGCCCTGTTTTGTTTAATTTCACTAACTGAAACTTCTGAAGAAGCAGCGTTTTGCAGGAAAGAAATTGTTGGGTAACTGATGTGGGCTTCTTGATATGGTCTGGAACATATGGCAGAACAGAATTAAAATAACAAGAAAA
Organism: Streptopelia decaocto; assembly: GCF_964273445.1. Classification (NCBI taxonomy): domain Eukaryota; kingdom Metazoa; phylum Chordata; class Aves; order Columbiformes; family Columbidae; genus Streptopelia; species Streptopelia decaocto. The sequence continues at coordinate 105,200,723 of NC_138663.1, forward strand.
ACCCAAACAAAAAAACTCAGATCCTGGTTCAATGTTTGGGCAAAGGTTTGGGGGTTTTTAGTTTGTTGTTGGGTTTTGGTTGGTTGGTTTTGTTTGTTTGTTTTGAGACTACTGGCTGCTCTGTTTATGATCTGCAATCCTCAGGCTTATTTTAAGAACTTTTTTATTTTAAAGATCAAAGCATATACATTTAAAGCAGTCTTTTGTTTATCTTGCAGCATCAGTTTTATTTGTCACTCAGAGTAAGGATACCACCCGTCCCACATTCTATACATCATACTGAATCCATCCCTTTCTCTTTGTCTCAGATCTCTGCTCTAAATGGAAGAAAGCCTTCATCAATATCATGGTTGTCAGCCTGAAATTTGTAAATTTGATAATTGGATATTGTAACAGTACTCATATCCCTTGATATATACAGATTTGAAGATAAAATGTGAGATCTATTACTTTAGAATATACGTTGATATATGTGGGAGTTTCTAAGCTTATTAACAAAGAATGCTTCTTTACTGAATACACAAAAAGAATAAATTGAAACATCTAGTCTTTGCTAGATTTTAGGGGGGGTTTCGGGGCCTTTTGTAGTAGACAGGTCTGAAACTACTATCTATAATTAAGGTTCCCAAAGCTTCCTCTTTAAGATCCAGGTTTTAAATTGCTTATAACTTTTGCCAAATGTGTCTGGGCTGAGTATTTTTTGTCTTCTCTCCATCTTCCCTATACTGGCTGACTGCCTCAATCTGATTATTTTATGGATTTGCATGTGGTTTGGTTCTGACTCCTTTATTGAATTCAAGCCAAAACAGTTAATTGTTGAGAAAGAAGCTTCTTCAGAAGAAAAAGTTAAAAGGTTTCTTTTAAACACCCTCAGTGCCGTTACAATATTTAATAAGGTATAGAATGGTCACATTCTCATGGTTATGCTTTTCGTCAGGTTTTCACAAATAATGGTAAAAATCTGGCCAGGTTTCATCCACTTATTAAAAAAAAAAAAAGAGTACTGTTTGAATGTGTGTATTGCTCCTTGGAATTTAGCAGTTACCTGGATCCAAAGATTAAAAGCCTGAGAAGAGTAGAAAATGGATCTAACTTGACATGGAGAAAGCTCTTAAGGTGTAGGATAACAGTGTGGGAAGGGGAAGAAGAAGGAGGTATGCAAGGACAAGGGAGAGGTAGATTATTGAGAATGGGGTAAAAAAGAACAAAGCTGGGAGAAAAGGGTAGTAATTAGAGCCTGCCTGGAATGCTAGATTTTGGAAGGGAACCTGTTTAGTCTCCCTCTGCTGTGGAGCCCAGTGGCATGTGGTATGTCTCATATTCCTGTCTGGTGCTGTTTCCTCGCAGAGTAACACAGTGGTTGAGGTTGGAAGGGACCTGCTCAAACAGGGCCACTTCCAGCTGGTCATTCAGGTGCATGTCCAGGTAACTCTGGAGTATTTTCAAGCGTGGACACTCCACAGCCTCCTGGGGCAACAGTGAAAAAGTGTTTCTGCATATTCATGTGACACTTTCTGTCCTTCAGTTTGTGCCCTTTGCCTCTGGTCCTGCTGCTGGGCACCACTGCAAAGCTTGTGAAAGCTCACTTTTCAGTGGGAGCAATGATTGCCTGAATGGCAATGGTATGTCTGGGACAGTTGGAGATTCTGATTAGATTTGAACTGTCTACAAGCATCATGCGAAGTGACATTATCCGCTCTTCAAGTTTGTGCACGCTGTCTGGAGAACCTACACAGAGGTGTGCATGTGTGCACGTAGGCAAATTGTTAAAAATAGTAGAGTAGCAAAATAGAGTATTCAGTTAAGAAATGAGAAAGTTAAGATTCTTAATTGGTGGCCTATCTTTGCTTTTCAATCATCATATGATTGCATGTTCACACTGAACAGGAATTAAAAAAAATGAAATATTGAACAACCAGGTATTAAATGACTGTTTCACACTCTACAGAGTGAAGAAAATGGTAGAGAAAATTGTATTTACAGTGTTTGAACACTGATAGGAAAGCAAAGTTGTTCGCTTTCGTATAGGCTCTGAGTGTCTTGATCACTGTATGGTATGAGTACTTGGTACGATTCTCTGATTTTGTGTTACACTTGGAAGGATGGGTGCTTGTGTTTGACCAGACATGAATGGGCACAAAGTTTAAATAGTTGTTAGTATTTAGTATCTTATTTTAGATATAGCTTTTAGCATTTCATTTAGTACTACAGGACTTTATTTTTACTCTTCTTGAAATCAGTTGCAGCCATGAATATTGTACATGCTTGGAAAAATCTGCTTAAGTACATCAAGATGGGAACCCAGGGAAGAATGGCAGAAGACTTTCCATGCAGATTTTTGTTTTAGCATTTGTTTTATGGAGTTGCAGTTAAGTTCATTTGTAAAGAATTATATTATTGACTTGTTTGTCATGTGCTAGAGCTTCTTGAACTTCCAGAAACTTTCTGGCCATGTCCCTGGCTTATTTGTATTGGCTTCCTTTGCTTATTAGAGGGTACGGTTAATTAGTGGGAGGGTGACGATAATTTTTTTAGATGACTTTCAGGAAATTTGGCCCTTTCTTAGTAGCATGCCAGTACTGGAGTAATATATATCTCTACATACATATATATATATATATATATATAATTATATATATATATATATATATTTTTTTTTTTAAATGGAGTTGGTGGAGGTCCCAAGACAGGTTTTTCAAATGTTTAAATAACTCACCATGAATGAAGAAAATATAAACTTCCACTTTTTTGGATGATGTAGGGTTTTTAGGAAAACAAGAGGTATCTATTTTCTCAGGATGACTCACGATGTCGTCCTATGAGTCTTAACTATTGAACTTAAGAATATTCTACCTCACGTACTAGAATAATGTTATCCCATACACTAGGAAGGGAGGGATGGATATTGCATCTGCATGGTAGTTACCTGGCAGATGTGTATTCTCCTATAGATTAATGGTGATGATGATCAGTTATGTTTTCTTTTTGCTCTGGTTCCCTCATCACTGGACATTAATGAGCTATGTTTAATATCTGTAGGCATTGAATTAAACACTACAGGGTAATGACATACCCAGATTAAATACGTGACATGGCAAACAAGTTTGTAGCTGTTAAAACTAAGTGTATTTTCTGCTTTTTAAAAGTGCTCTTTCTCAATCTTTTGTCCAAGCTAATCAGTGTTGCATTGGAACACAGATGTTCCATTATTTTAAACAACAGGTATGATTTTTACCACTGCAATTGTCAGACTACTAAAAGAGATTGTCTACTGATTGCTACTAATCAGTTAATGATCTGGGAGATTTAGTTGCTTCTGTTAGTTAGAAGATAATCTTCTGCTAACTTGTGTTGAAATGTTAAATCTTAACTTAGGCTGGGTTAAGAAGAGGTGTATTCTACGTAGCTTGGTCTGTGAATTGTCTTTGACATGAGGCTGGGATTGTCATCTAGCAAGAGAAAAGAGCATCAGGATTCTGTAAAAGCTTTTGCCTCTTTGCTTGGAGTCATTGTATAAAAGAGCATTATTAATCTGGGAATGCAGAATCCAGATGGCAAAGCTATTTCTGAGTGTCCCCTTGAGCCTGCTGTGATGATGGCCTAAAGGGAGAGCAAAACTTTGCAGGGACACAAACACATGACACAGAGAAATCTGCTGTCTGTCCTCATTGTGTAAAATCCTCAGGACTGGAAAAAAAATAGGATGTTTATTCAAAGGTTGTTGGAAATACCATCTGATTGGAGAGAAGAAAGCCTAATTAAGTGCATGCGATATTAATTTGTTTTAATATATATAAAACCTTAAAATAGAAGGACTGTGCTTTGAACCCTTGGTGGTAGAAATAGGGATTTGCAATCAGCTGTGGATACTTCGGTTTGCTGACAATTTTATATGGATCAGTAGCAGCTAGAATTTAGTATCTGATTGTATCCTATTGTCTCACAAATATATGTGGATGCTTTTATTTTTATTAGTTTTGGTTTTCAATTCTATGACCTTCTATAAACTCAAATAAAAGAAGCCTAGTTTACTGTCCAGTCTTCTTTAATGGTTACTAAGGAAAAACAAATCTCTGCTCAAACAGCATAAAATAATATTAGGGTGGTTTACTCTTTGAAACACATGCTGGGCTTACCATGGTAGAGACTGTTTTTTAATGATGAGGCCTGCACCAACTTCTGTTATTGTCTCTCTGAGTGGGCTGACCTCTGCAAGTACCGCTTCTACAAACCAGCAAACTCACTTCTTTTCTGTGTTTGGGACATTGAATAAGTTGTTGTTAAATCTGCTTCTTTGAATCATGTTGGAGGCTTTTTAAGTAGGGGTTTTTCTTTTTCACTTTAAGGAACTGATAGTGTAGTCCTATGGGTTATTTTTTGTGCTATGTGGAGGTTTTCATAGAGTAGAGCCCTGAATTACCTCTATGTTAGGGAAAGGGGAGAAGAAATAACGAACGTGAAGACAAGAAAGTAAGTAATACTAAACTTACTTAGAGAATACTCAAACAACCTCACCTGAAGAATCTACATTACATTAACTGAGAGTTAATACTAAATAATTCTAATAAATAAACTTTGAAGTATTCTTGAAGTGACTAGAAGAGTGATGTGTGTAGATTTGAATCAAGACTCACAGAAACTGAAATCTGAGGGGAGTAATCAGTAGGGCATATGTTCCTTCATATGTTTTCTCATATAAAAAATTGAAATATTGAAAATTGTAAGGCCTTAGAACACTTTTTACTTAGATGTAATCAACAAGGATATATTGAAGACCAGATGGAATCTATTGCTGATGTTATTTTATGCCTTTATGCTTTCACTGTACTGGCCTGACAGTCATTACAGCAATCCAAAGCCAGTTATCTGTTGCTGTTTCATCTGTAATGAGATTTTTGGAAAATTTGATTGAAAAGATAATAGATACTCAAAGAATGGGGCATGTATTTGCATATGGCATTTTTTTCCCCTTCTGTGTTTGAATTCAGTGGTTTTTTTTTTTTCAAAAGGTGCACTGCATACCTGGATGTATACTGAATACTACCTTCCATATACAGTATGTTAATGATATGAAAAATACAGTCAAACCTTTTGTAATAGGAAAAACAAATGTTAAGCTGTACAAAATTAATATCAGCAAAGCACCTCAGCATAAAATACTGTGCTACTTTCAAGAAAAGTAAAATCTGTAGTATTATTGTATGACTAATGTCTAAAATACCATATGTCTTGCAAGATACCATCCGTTCTTTCGGAAAGAAACTTTGTCAATGCCTTTTGCTTACTGTACCTGTTTAATTTAGTTGACTGTAGTCTCTCCTTACAGGTGTTGTTCTGGCTACTGATGAGCACCATTCTTAAAAGTTCTTTCAAGTAGACAAAAGTATTATCTTAGAAGTTTGTTTGTTTGTTTGTTTTTTTAAATTGAGCAACATGAAAAAACTAATAGATTATTTTTCTTGGCCCTGGAGGAAGTACAGTCTTTATAAAAATCTAGCATGTGGAATTTCTAGTCATCCATTGCTTTTGTGGCCTACTTAGATGGATTGAGCTGTGAGTTCTGTGGAAAACCTGTTTAGCAATGGGGGAACACCTGAGCAAGCACCCCACAGTCTCATTTGATCTCGTTTGTTTATTCAGCTTCTCTGGGCCCTCGCAGGGCCTGGATTTGCAGGCCTGGAGGGGTTCCTGAGGTTTTACCTGAGTGCTAAAAAGAAACTAGTCGGCCAGAATGACACTAAAGAAAATAGATAAGATTCCATTTTAGTTCCCTGCAGAGAAGAATAACTTGGTTTTCCTTTAGAGATTTTTTTTTTTTTTTAATACTAATTGGGTGCCATTAAAAAAGCTTTTAAGAGAAGAGGGTGGAATGAAGCTTAGAAGGGCTTTCTTAGACTTCAGTTTTCTTAGCATAGGCATATTGTAATAGGTTGGTGCGATGTTGGGAGATAGTGCCAACAATTAAAAAAACCCACAACAACGACAAAAAAAACCCAAACTTCAAGGAGTTGAATGAGCTTTTTGTTAAATGTAAATGTGTGAATACAACTGTTCAGTACAGACGCTCCCTTGAGACTGTTGAAAAATTATCTGCTCATCCTTGCGATCTTAAATTTGTTGTGTTTCTTATTGTTACTGATTTGGCTGTAAATGTGATACAGGATTTTCTTCAGATACTACAGTCAAAGCACTGTTGTCATCATGTTGCTCTGGCTTATCTTCTTAGAAATGTTTTGCAATCCTAATAAGGATGGTAGACTAAATCCTGAGTAACCTGACTGAATGCCTTTGTCCCACCTTGAGCAGTAGTAGACCAAGCATCTCCTCTGGTCCTCCCAACCAGAACTATTCTGTGATTCTAATCTGGTGCACTTCATTCTTCAGAGCTCTGTTGCTCGCTTCTGGAAACCAGTTTGTTTCCCAGCATGGGTGTGGTTACTGGTATGCCATCCAGACATTCTCAAAGACAAATGCTGCTTTAAATTTTCTCTCCTGAAGTTTTTCCTTATAACTGTGTACCATTTTGTATGTATATATTTAAAAAAATATATGTGTGTATATAAAAATATAAACTGCATATATATGACAAGTGGTGTGTTTCTGGCTGATAACACTTGGTTGATGTATCTAGAGCTTCCTGCATCTTTGCTTCTACTGTCTGACAAGTTTTGTGGTGTCAAGAGCTTATTATATGAAAGCTGATACTTGCAGCTTCAATTATGGGTGTTTAGAAGCTGGCTGGTGAGTGCTTTCCACTGAATTAAATTACATGTTATAAAGATGAGCACTTTAAGGTAGTACATTTCAGTTGAGCTGGTTTAGATATTAATGCCAAGTAACCTATGAGTGTTGAAAAGCATGCTGATCTAAGTTACTTGTTGAAAGAGAAGATTGGTGTGGGTGTAGCCTTTCTGGAAGCCTTTAGCAAATGGTAATTCCTTCCAGCTGTATAAACCTCTTATCTGAGTTTTCTACTCAGATGAGATGTCGAATCTCAGTATTGTGGTTACAGGCATGAGCATACATACTTGCTTTACTCCTAGTGAAAAGGTGTCTTTGGCAGACTGATTCTTCTCTGGTGTGGTCTAACTGCTGACTTCCCTATTCTTTTATCTACGTGTGCACAAAACTAGAAAGACTTTCCTGGTTTGCTGTCAGGAAAGTGAGTGTAGCTATCTTACTAAAATGATGGATTTTATCTGTTGTGCCCTAATGACATGAGATTAGATTGGTCAGTAGCTCAGAAGGTTCTGTAAAGCTCTTACTACTGTCATGTTGCTTGCTGTCATGTGTGCCAAGGGTGAAAGGGGATACTCTCCACACTATAGGGTGTGGAGTGTGGCTGGAGGGCAGAAGTAGTGCTTATGCCTATGATCTGAAAAGAGTTACGCTTATTAAAGTGAGTGACTAAAGACTACCTTTCTAGAACAGTGCCTCAGTACTGCTTTGCTTTAAAAAAACAAACAAAAACCAACAAAAAAACCCCAAGCAAACAAACCAACCCACACAAACCAACCAACTCCCCTTGGCACCCCTCCTGCCCTCCATCTCCCACCACCCAAAACCTCTATTTATATTTTACTTCTAAAATAACTTACTTGGGGGAATATGAAGATTTTGTGCGTCCTCTGAGCCAGGTTTCTGAAGCTGGTTTTCCTTATTGCAGTAAATCTTTTCCATACACAGATTAGAGCCCTAGTAGGATGTTGGGACTGCGACCCTGGGGGTCTACTGAAGAAGGTAATGGAAATGACTAGAACCTTGTGCTCTTATTTCCTGTTGTCTTGAGTTGCTATGAGAAAGTTAATTGGTTGGTGTTAACTGAAGGTTTGTCAGGGTTTTGGCTTCGTTTCTGTGTGGAGTTTAATAGACATTAGAGCCTTTAGTGACACAGCTCTTCAGTTCTCAGTGATGTCTTGCTGATTTGATGTGCAGAGTTGGTGTAAAGCTATGAGAAGATTTTTTGGGGGATGAAAAATATTTATCACCTCAAAAACTGACTTGGATTAGATCTAGAAGAAAAGCTGAAGTTGTGTGGGGTTTTTTTGTTTGTTTCTTTGGTTGTGTTTTTTTTTCTTTTTGTGTGTGTGTGGTTTTTTTTTTTTTTTTATTCTCTTGTTTGTACTTGAAGCTCTGTGAATATGGAGAAATGATCTTTTGAGATCAACACAGTCATGCTTTGGGTGGGGTGGGTGAGGACAGCGAATACTGTAGTTCAGTGCCTGTGAATGAACTGGAACACACCAGTGGCTGATACCTTTATTGTGGTGGCTTAGGAAAAGCCTACAAACCAAAGTAGTTTACGTAATCTTACTAAAAAGGATATTTCAGTACTAGACAAATTTGACTTCTCATAGCAGTAAATTTTATTTAAAATATTTTTTATATCCTGAAGTATTGTAGAAATATTATTACAGAAAATCTTGATGATTTTTTTTTGTAGTTTACAAATCTTCTTTTTGACTAATTAGGTTAGAAATTAAAATAAATCAGGCTTTACATATTAAAAGCATGTTTTTCTTACCAAATTAAAATTGTAATGTTCTGTGTCCAAACAGTTTATATAAACTAAGCTGGATAAACTTAAATCAGGCAAAGGACTGCTAAAAGGACATTAATTAAATTAGCTCTGGGGTTTTGTATGAATTGCATTGGCTTAGTGGACACCTGACTATAACTCTGTTATATCTAAAATATGTGTTGTATTATGCCTAAACTTTTAGTCTCTTAAATTCTTGAACTTTGAAATTTTAATGGCTTGCAACTTTAATGGGATGCTTGAAACTGGGATAAATACTATTTCTCCTTCTTATTTTTTCTAAAGATTCATTTCAGCATGTTTGCTGAGGTATTAGGCACAAGTTTACAAACATCTTTGAGCAGAGCTGGCCTGTGTACAGTGTGTCTGGGGAGGAGGATTTCCCTTTTCTCCTGCAAAACAAGAGGCCACAAAATATTTTTGATGGCAAGGTGTATCTTTTGCTTTTGGAATCAAGTATTGTAAGATCTCATTGCTTCAGGTTTCTATATGCAAATATATTTGTCTTCCTAATGATGACATTTGTTATTCTGTCTTTTAATAATAAAACTATATACTGAACGCAAATTAACATAACCTTATTTAGAAAAAGTCCATCAGTACTTCTTTCAACGTACTTAAAATAGTTGCTTTTGTTTGCCATATGAATATCTGTGAACCTGGAACTGAATATTTTCCTAACCCTTTTCTTGTGCGACGGATGTACGTGTTGATGCGTGCTGGGGAGTCTTCCAGAATGCCTGAAGTTAACCACATTCTGTGTTCTATTTCTAGTGTTACTTAGCTACTCCTGCTGCTTACAGGCTGAATTAGAAATAAGATCATTGCATTTTACCACCACTGGAGCTAAGGGTAAAAAATTATTAAAGTTCTCAGCTTGCCAAGAAACAAGTCTTCAATAGCTGGAAAACGTGCTGATGGATTCCTCCCCCCCTACCTCCAATTAATTGAACTTCAAGCACTAGAATATATTTCTGAAGTGAACTGAGAACTTATTATTGGAGCAGATTCAAGCACTATAAGGAGAAGTTCTTCTAAGGGAAGAAAAAAAAAAAAAAGGAGAAGCTTGCTTTTACATAAGTAAAAGAGGGCTGATACCACCTCCTCACACCTCCAAACAAGATGAGAACGGTATTAGATTTTTGCATCTGAAAAGTCCGTTTTTAATTGCAAATTAATATAAATGTCAGTATAATCTGCTTTCACATTTGAAGGCAATAGTGACATACTTCATATTTTGAGAAATTGCTTCTGTTAGTGCTGGAGACGGTTTGCGTTTTCCATATAGGTGTCTTCATTAAAGTGAATAGTGTTCTCCAACATACTGGGCAAATCTTTTACCTGCTACTCAAATTCTAGCAGATCGTGGAGTGATCTGCGTATCTGTTAGACCCTCCTGCAGGTGCAGATCCTATGTTAATTCAGAAACTGCTATCTTGACAGGTTTTTAAATATATTGTTTCTTCAGTCCAAAGTGTTGCTTTATTTTACAAGTCTTTTGTATGTACAGCATACAGAAAGCAGTTGTCTATATTGGTATTCCAGTCCACAGCCGTGTGGGGGTTCTGTTTTTTTCTTTGTTTTCTTGGTGCTTTTTGTGCACTGAAAAAAGTATCATTTATTACTGCAATGGCTTAGCCTTTTATACCAGATCTTCCAACCATGGAGGAAGATATCCATCAGACCCTTTCTTCATTCTTGTAGAGTTCAACTTGTGAACTTAAGCTAAAAATATGAAATAAATGATCTTTTTCTTGTTTGGGCAATGTGTGATCTGTTTAAAAGTGCTAAAAAGAGAGTAAATTTTGATTTGGAGGAAGCTTTTGGCTTATGTATGATTCATTTCTGGAAGGTAGAGAGAGGAGAAGAGGTGATCTAATTTATTCAGATTCGTTTTCAATAAAGAAAAGAAAGGTGATCATTTAGATGAGGTTCTAAGAAAATAAATTTACTGGATTGAGGAATTTGTCCCCTGTCATTCAAAGTAGGTGCATGCACATGTACATCTCTCTGTGTGAGTGTATATATGTAGAGATTAAAAAAAAACCGTTAACTTTATACATATGTATAGCTATTTGTGGGTATATTTACGAGGGATTTTGGCTGTTGATTTGCGTGAGAACCAGTTACAAAACTTGCCAGTCATATTTCTCGGAACAAATTGGCCAAACACTCATTTTGTCAAGCTAAGCAAAGTACAGTTATGTTTTCCATCAAAAAAATGAATGTCCCAACATTAGTATAATGTATTTTTCTAGTGAGGCGGGAGGCTTGGGGCATTTTAAAAGAGAGGACAAAGCAAATGAAAGAAAAGCATATCTAGACTAGATCATTGTTTGGCGAGAGATGTCACATTATAACTTTTTCTTGTTGAATTTCTTGAAAAAGGCAAAGCTATGGCATACTCCCCTCAATGACAGCAGTGACAGTCTTCAAAAGTTAATCTATGAAGTAGTTGTTAATTTTTACTCACTTCTCCCCCCCCCGCCCCGAATTAGCACGTTGGGCTGTTTTATCTTCCTTCTTGTGAAGTTAACTGTTATTTTTCTTCCAAATGAAGAAATTTAAAGATATTGTGAATTCTTCTGCAAGGGAAAAGAATAACACTAATTAAGTAACATTTGACTAAATTTTTGAAATGTTACTAAATATGAAAACTGTCAGTACTCTTCGTATTTTTTCTGTATAATGGATTTTGGAGGTGGGGGGGAGTACATATCCATAAAGTGACAATAACAAATGTTATATCCATTTTACATTACAGGCAGCTAATTAGATTTATTCTTTTAAAACACTAAGAAAGCATGCAGGCGATATAGCCTATTTTTTACCATTATTCAGTATTAACAATGGAGAAGAGAAGGTGGCTTCTAAAGTTGGATACTTAATGCAAATTCATTCTCTTGCATAAGCTACAGAGCAATAGAACATAACACTGTCATTAAAACTGACTCATAGCATTCAACAGAAGGTGTGTTTCAAGCTTTAAAAGTGCTAAGAGAATTACTGCAGTCTAGTAAATACCTTGCAGTGGGAAAAAATGCTGTAGCTGTGATTTCTTGCAAAACTCTATTCTGCAAATTGTCTTGAAAGTATTTTGCTTCTTTAAAAATCTGAGCATGCAAGCAGAGAAATAGAGTTACTCTAAACTACTAAGTATTTTGATCAGTTGAAAAATGGATGTAAATAGACTATAAAATGCATTTAATGTCCGTGTCTGAAATTCCAGCTCAGGATGGTGACTCTTACTTTACTCAATTATCCTTTCATTGGGGGTGGGAGGGATGTCTCTTAGACGTTACAAAAATCTCTCTCTAGCAGTAGGTATTAAGCTCTGTAATTTGTGGTTTGGTGGATTGCATTTGGTTTGGTTGGTGGGGGTTTTTTTGTTTGGTTTTTGGTTTTTTTTTAGCTATGAATAGGTGGAAATAGGAAATGTATATCTAACGCCACAGAAGTTCCAAGTGTTAAACTTGTATTTAAATTAGTGCAGTATGTGGTCTCAGCAGCAAAAAAGTGGTATAATCCAAAGAAGATTACAAGCATTATTTCAGACTTTTTGTCTGAATAAGTAGTATATCCCACATTCTACCTGGTTTACAAAGGAAAGTGGAGATTACCCTTCCAGTGTTAGAAAGGCACAAAGAGAATGTTAGTGGAAGGAAATAATATGGTGTGGTTAGAACTGTCATCTTGCTTCTTGTCTCCTTACCCGCTGGGCAGTGGCTTCTTTGGTTGGATGTGCAGGGTTTAGGGACAGGATTGGTGTGTTCCTGCTTTGTGATTACTGCCTGTGGTGGATGATGAAATGTCTTGATATGTGCCCATTCAGTCCTAGTTGATGACCAATATTGAGGCCTGTCATCACATGTATATGCTTTTGTCCAACTTGCTTACTGTAAACAAGAGATGGCTGTTGCATCTTTTTGATTTAAAGAGTCTTTCACCTCAGTACTCCCTTGCAGTCTCCATCACTAGGTATAACTGAACTTTGGGAAGTTCTTTTGAATCCTCTAAAATATGGAATGGCCTATACTGCTGCCAGCCCCTATTTTCTTCATGTTGCTTTTTAAATTTTTTTTATTATTATTTTTTACTTTCACAGGAAATAAATAATAACGATTTGCTGAAAGTAGATTTTTGTGTTTGAATCTCCCAAGTTACTTCTATTTCCCTTAATGTTACAAGACTGTTTGTACAAGAAGTAACTAGATATATTAGAAACAGGAAAGTCAGCTATGCAAATAGTGAATTTTGGGTGCTGCAAGTTGGTGTTTTTTGTTTTTTTTTGTAGACTAAAATAAATTTCAGTTCTCATGATGAGCTCATCACTCATATCTAGAGCATCTTCTCCTAATATTATTTTTGTCCTCTTTTCTTTCATTCCAGAACTTACCTGTATGCCAGCCTTTCACTGACTCCCTGAAGCAGCTTCCCTTCCTCCCTCACCTACCCCTCTTGCCCTTTGCCAGGGGCACTGCCTTCCCTCTTTTTTTCCTTTCTCCTCCCCCCAATCTCCACACTCTATAGTTAAACACAGAAGACTCAAAGGATAGAGAAACACATGAAGGATGAAAATCAGGATCATGAGCTTTTCTTTTTTAATTACCGTACCTTTGGTAGGCCTGCCAACATTGTTTACTGTTTAGATGCATCTCCCGTTCTCAAGACCTGTTTTTCAGGTCCTTTTTTGAGTCACATATCCAGACATGATTTTACTGCCGTGGGAGTCTCCTGTGCAAGAAGCTGTCAGCACACTGGAGAGCAGCACAATGGGCACATGTGAAGCATTCTGCTTGGGAGGAGGGCCACGCACCTGCCTTTTCCTGCTTGCATTTAAGTAGTTTTCCTCTGATATATGAACTTCTAATCTGGATAATTCTTCACTTTAAATTATAGTTACTACCTTCCAAGCACTTGTCTTTCACTTTTTTTTTTTTTTTGGTTAGCTCATGCCTTTGAGAAGAAAACTTTTCTATTTAGTTAAGAAACATTTTTTTTTCCAGAAGAATAATGTTGACTAGGGCTGTGGCATACTTTAGTTGGGCTTTTACTTTAAATACTCAAATTTTCAACAAAAATGCTAGTTAAGCATGGTTGGCTGTATATGAATGCTTTGCGAGTATGTTGATGGTGGTGGATGGAGGTATAGGCCAAGTACTGGCTGCATTTGTGTTAAGAAATTTGGCGCATCCATATTTTCAATTATGAGATTAATTTTCATGTTATATGAGATTTAAAATACATTTTTCCATTCCCTTTAACTATTAAATGGAAACTGCTAGGCTGAAATTGCAAGACAAGCTATTACTTGATTTTATTTTTTAAGTTATTATGGAGGCTGGCATTGAAAGGGCATTGCTCATTATTAAAAAACAATAATTACCACTACATCCTGTTTCCAGAGATGAATCAAGTTGCCTCCTAATGTTTTAAAAGTTTTCCTGAGTCATCTGGTGAGACTTTCATTTACATCCAGACTCATATTTTACCACAGCAATTCTGTTCATGGAAAGTACAAGGGCCGTAGCATGATTTCAAACATTACATCTTTATATCTTATTTTATAATAATACCTGGGGGCCTTCAACATAGCAAAAAAGTTTCCTTATCAAAGAGCTTAACATCTGATTAAAGACAAGACTCAAGCATGCATCTATCAGTTGATATAAGCAGGAGGGGAAAAGTGAACATCGTGATTACAAGTCTTTGCAATTAGGTTTCCTAGTAGATGTTCTTGAGTCCTTTAAGTTTGAGAAATGGAACAGATGAGGTTATTTTAATATTTTATTATTTTAATAAAGAATTAGAGATAACAAGTTTTAGAAATGGCAAATAATTTCTCCACTGTAGCCTAAATTCATAGTGTAGAGAGGAAGGGTATACAGGGGAAAGTAGTCTGTTCATTTCAGTAGTTTTCTCAAAACAGTCTCTTTATGGAAATAAGTCTCTGTAGTGCTCCAAGCCCATTTGCAGGGTTCTCATTTAGCCTTGCTGTGATCCACCTCAATCCTTGGATAGTATGTGGCAGCCTGTCAGCCTTCATAATTATGTTACTAGCTTCTCAGCTGCTTTTCATCTATCTTGAAGGTAGTTCTTCTACTGGTTTCCTGGTAGCAGAACTGGCCCCTGCCTTGTAGCATTTTAATACAAGTGTGTTTTCTAGCCAAGAGTTTGCTTGCAGCTTCCCATTTTAGAAGCACAAAGGTGGCTCACTTGTTTCTTTCTAAAAAAGATCATCTGCTTTAGCTAATGCTCTAGTTGTTTAAAATTCACAACCACTAGATTTTATGATTTATTTTTTAAGCTGCCAAGCCCTAAACTATCCTGATTGTAGTAGTTTTATTTCATGTTGTGTGAGATGAAAGTAGATCTTTTGATCGCTGAAGAGATTTTTGAGTATAAATATTCTGAAGAAGCTAAAAATCATAACAACCTGTTTTGCCTGCCACCGCCCAGTTTCTCTATAATTTTGATAAACTTAAATTTTGTGTTTAGGTGAAGCAAAAGGTACCTAAATGAATATGAATAATTGTTGCTCCCAGCATGTTTTTTCTTGTATACAGATGAACTCTTCATTAGTATCCATTCACGGATGCAGTTAGCAGTAGTGGAGATAAGCATATGATCTTGTGCGAAAGATAATATTCTGGTCTTCGTTGCTTTTGCCTGACTCTGTTTTTAAGTTGATTTTTCCTGCTTTTAGATGAGATCACAAAATTAGTAGTTTTCTTTCTGTATTATTTTTTTTTTCTCCACTAGAGAGCTGTTTACACGTTTTGCAAATTGACTTGGTCACCTTAATACATCTTCTCAATATGTTTGCAGTAATTTACATAGCAGACTGAAGTTCCCCTACCTGAAGGTGTTCTAGGTGGCTCAGTGTGAGGGCATCTGTCCTGACATCACAGGTTAATTGCTGTCTTGCTGTACTTTAACTGCAGTGGATTTCCGCTCAACACAAAGTTTATTTCATGGTTTTAGTGTTCAGTTACTCTGATAGACATAATAATTAAAAAACTCTATGAAGTGCTAAAGTAAGCACATTCAAATCTTTACAGTATTATTATCTCCAAATTCTGTAAAATTAGAGCAAATGTAATAGACTTTCACACATTGAAATAGTAGCAATATCTTTGAATTCAGATGAAACTTCATGTGGAGAGATGTTTCTGTAAATTTCAATTTCTCTGGGTTTTTTGAAGGAAGTTTTTTTTGAGGTTGATGGAGTTAGAGATTCTTTTTTCTAATTAAAGGGGGAAAAAAAGGCAAACCAAAACAAAAAAAAACAAGCCAAAACCCAACACTCCTCCCAAATGCCCCTGCTGTATGCTGTTTGCCCACCATGTGGTTTAATCCCTTATAATGACTTTTGTGAAAGAAGAACCAATATTGAAAATCCTTTGAGTTGTTTCTTTGAATATGTTTCCTGCATGTGTGCATGCATCCTAATGTGAATTTATTCTTCATATGACTTGTCTGTGGCTGTTGGGACAGTTAGTAATTGAGTGGCTTCTTTTTGTCCTTTATTGAAAACTTTTGATGGCATTCTTTGCAAGATTAACTTTGTAAAAGATGGCTAAGTATTATTTAAATAAAATGCCTCTTACTATTTGCCTGGAAAACACATCAAGAAGAAATAATAAATATTTTTTATAGTGTAATTAAAATATAATGGCTTGTTTGCATGTATTGTATTTTCTTATTAATCTAGTATTAAATTTCAGGGGGCTTCCCCTTCATATTTTTGTTTGTTCCATATCTTTGGTGTGTCCTTTTAAAGGAAATTTTTTTTTCTTGGTTATGTCTTTTTTTTTTCTTTTTACTTCAGATAGTGAACCAGTAATCTGAATTTAATTATATGTTTTGAAGATTACAAGGAAAAGTAGTCATTGTGGTTATTTTGACCTGCATTAGAATACTCACAGAATTTAGTTTCAGCATTCATTTGCTATTTATGAATACTTTATATTCACCTTTTCTGTTCTCTTATAAGAAAGCTCCATCCCAGCGAAAGCCAGAGCAGAGAGGAACATCTGACTTTCAGAATGTGAATGGGGAGTTATTTTTAGAACAATGAAGGCAAAACTGGGCTGGTAGGAGGGAGAAAGTTTGTCAGATGAGAAGAATTTCTGCCGTTTTTTGTTAGGAGACAGTCTCTTTAAATCCCCAGTACCCTTTGTGTGTGCACGTAGGAAAGATTCGGTGGCTGATCCAGTTAAGAATGCTTCAGAGGACTTTCTTCTGAGCGGCCGGGTCTTCTGCTGCCAGCTGGGTGGTGGGGCTCGCTGGCGCAGAGGTAGTGGGTCGCTGCCATTGTGGAGAAGAGGAAGGCAGTGCGCTGACAGCAGGCTGCCAGAGAATAGAGGGACCCGAGAGCATGATGGAAGAACTTGAGAAGTCTTTTCTTTCCTCAAATATCCTGCTGAGCTTAAACTTTAGAGCAGTTCTTCAACTGACTAGCTTTTCACTGCTTCTAACACGTTCCCTTAAAGATAATATATTTTCCTTGCGCAGGAACTCACTCTGCTTGGGACTTTGGCAGAATGTGCTCAATTTATATAGATATATAGATAGGTTTTCTTTTTGGTTTTTTTTGGTGTGTGAGGTAAAGTAGGAAATTTTTTTTTATGCTCAACCCTTTTTTCTTTTTATCTTCTAAGCATGAATCTTGTAACACAATTGTGGGAATTCAATCACAAAGTGCGTGCTGATGTGTAACTCTTTGAAAATAGTGGGATTTTTGGGTAATTATTAAAGAGGAAAAAGCTATGCCAGTAATATTATTTTATAGCCTGGGGGTTTAAAGTCTGTGGCAGATTGTCAAGGATAATATGTGTCTAAATAGTAAGCAACATGATAAATGAATATAGGATATTACTGGAGACTGGTGTTCTGAGAACAGAGAAGGAAAGGTTAAAATGAAAGAACCAGATTCTAAGGAGACCACTACAAATATTGTGTCAGATAAAGAATATTAGCTTCTTCCGCAGGAAGATATTGTATTATGAAATAAGACCTTATTTTATTAAAAAAAAAAAAAACAAAACAAAACCAAAAACAACAACAACCCTCTTGCTCCTCCTTGCCTAAATGTATCTCTGTAAGCAGAAGTGTGCGTTTACTTCGACTACAGATGCTGGGCACTTCTATTTAATAGAAGTGACTGCAGAATTCTCAGGCTCCTTGTACCGGATGAAGCTGCCAAGGCTTTGGATTTAACAGGTTGCTATTTAGTGTTATCCTCCGGACACTGCTGGTTTTAATTCAGAGCTGCTACAGGTATGGCAAGGACCGCCCGGCATGCTTAAGGACCAGCATGAGGTGGTCACACCCACAACAGACATATTTGTTAAGGTTCTTATCAGAGAGGAGGACTAAAACGGAAGAAAAATTGTCTTTCCTGTCCTTCTGTTATGACTCATGGGAGCTGCTTTTGTGCTCAGTGCTTTGATAATCAGTCTGCTTATTTGTCGCTATGGTCTTAGAAGCATCCTTCTAAGCACCCACTCTTTTTTGAGTTGGCCACAGCTGTTAGAGAAGCTCATGAATCCTGCATTTAAGCTTTTAGAAGTGAATTTAGTTTGTATATCCAGGATGAGCTGATTTCTTTTTTATTCTGCACTTGCGTACAAAAGGAAGAACACTCACAGAACAAGGTAAACCAAACCAAATCATTACTAGTGCCCTGGTTGTCAAGCTCAGTTTTCAGATATATTTAATTGGGAGCAGAATCAACCCTTTTCCTACTTATGTACTGGCTGTGGGATGGGAACTTTGTTCAGATTCTTCCCCCACTCCTGCACTCCTGGCCTGCTGCCTTGGAGACATGCTGCCTTTGAGGCCAGTTATGTGACAATGCTTCCCTTGATCTATACTTCATCCAGAGAAGTTTGCAGGTTTCAACATATTAACAATTATTTAAAAAAAAAAATGGGGGGAACAAAACAACTCCTACAAAAACAACAGTGAAGTCAAGTTCCAATTATGATATTACCAATGTCACTAAAAGCTTGCTGGAGCTGAATTTTAAAATCTGTGAGCTTGTGCAAGCAACCTTCCTGGTTTGCTTTTACATAATTTGTTCAAGTTTGAGAATTTTTCTAAATTTTGTATTTATTTTCACCAGCTGTTCTTTTCTTCTTCTTTTTTTTTTTTTTAATGAGCAGAGGAGGATAGATTGAAGCTTAGAGTATGAACATTGGTTTGTTTAATTGCAAGCTTTTCTTGCTTTTTTTTCCTCTCTTCTTCAGCTATTTTCAACTTCTACATTGCAGGTTCCTTCATATTATGTAATCTTGATGGCTCTTCCTCCAGAACCTGGTACTATTAGAAGGTCTGCTGTCCTTCTGTAAAATGGGAAACCAAGTGGTAGCTTTTTTTCCAAATGCAGAGTGAGTCTGGCAAAACTTCATTAGCAATGATTGTATTTTTTCTTTGCATTCAGTATATTACTACTAGCTTTTTCCTTACAGCTGTTCAGATACTGAATATGTTCTTCCTAATCTGTAATTCCTCATAATACTCAATAAATCCTGAAAAACTTATCCAGCTATTTTCTTAACCCTGTCACTTTTATGTTCTGCTCGAAGACTGAATCAGGTGCTTGTAACTTTAATTAGGATTTTTTCTGGAAAATCTCAGGAAATAGAACTACACACATAAAGGCAAGGACAAAGAATAGATGCTGTAGTAGTGAGACATCATGACTAATAGAGCAGTTAATGCTTCCTTTCATGTGTGTGCCTTGCACAACAGAAGTTGCGCCAGGGCTTGGACTAAGGTGTAACCATCAAAGACAGACACTTATATGAGTTCTTTACATCTGTTTACTGACTCATTGTTTTGTTAGTGAGCAGATGAAAATGTATCCAGCCTCTAGAAATTCTTAGTTGTATCCTCTTAGTAAAAATAATAAATTAATGAAAAGATTAAGTTCGCCTCGTGTTTTAGGAAAGCAAGAGTATATTACCTACTGGCAAGAGGCCTGTTTAAAAGCTACTGGATGACTTTGAAGTAAATTAGAAGTTTGTAGCTGACTTCAGCAGGGTGCAAATTGCACTCTTTCTGTCTTGATGTATGAAATGAACCCTACACTTGGTTTATGATGTACTCATACAGAAATCTAACTGTATATTTCTAGAACAGAGTTTTATTCAGATTTTGAGAAGACAGATGTCTACCTCACATTTTTTATAATTCTCACTAAATGTCTCTACTAAGATCTAACCGTGTAAAAAGTGTTGTGTTTTTTTTCCCCGAGCTATTGATAATAATGAAATAATGAATAGCATTTGTATTTAGGATTAAGGCTTTGGAGTGAGTGGTTAAGTTGGATGCCTTTGTGTGGTGCTCTAGTGTTCTTAATGGTCGTGAAAGGAAAAGAAATTGGGGAAGAGCTAGGGCTTTTCCCTTTTGTTTTAATTAGAATGCAAAGGATTAGATACATAGTGCTATAATAGTCTGTGTTTACTCCCAGAACGTGTATATGGGGTTTTTTGTTGTGGGTTTGTTGGTGGTGGTGGTGTTGGTTGGTTGGTTGGGGTGTTTTTGTTGTGTTTGGTTTGGTTTGGTTTTTACATATAAGCCTTACATGCTATTGCAGCACAACTACATTTATATTGAAATCTCACACTGTTATAGTTCTGGATTCAGTATGACTAATTTGTGCTGTCCATTTCATGATGTTTAATCTTGCTGAATTGGCTTTATGTTTTGTAGAAGGCCATGATAACATGGAGACCATCTCAGAGATCTGTTGAGTAAATTCATAAGTTGTTGATGTGCTGTGAATCTGGCTGCCTCAGAAAGGATTATTAGGAGAATGAGTGCTGTTTCCCTACTGGGAACCTTTGAGAGGTAAAGAATGGCCTTATTTCGTCTGCTGCAAGGGTTATCATTTTAGCCAGCAAGCAACTTATTAAAACAGACCTGTATGGTGCTTAGTGCAAAGAACAAAGTTGTGGTTGCTATGAATAACGTTTTCCTTACTATTTCCACGGTTCAGCTTGAACGAATCCAGCCTGTCTTCACTAAGTTACAGAATAATGTAATTATTGCTATGGATAACTTTCAAGAAATTACTCTTTTAACTAAAACTTAGGGATTTTATTTTTTCCTCTGTTTTTATTATTACAGTTACTCTGCCATTCACAAGACTGTGTGCAGTTCATGGAGTTTGATTTCATGTTATCAGATTCCCTGCAAGAATCAGTGATTTTAAAAACAATCTTAAGGCCAGTGCCTATCAAAAAGCAGAAAAATCCCAGAAAATTCAGTGAGTGCTGCCACTGACAAAGTACCTTTAGCAGTTTCTTTTCAGTCTTTCGGGCACTTTTGAAGGCAAAGATCTCAAACAAGTATATACATCTTGTCTAGGGATTAGATGGGTCTAGCTAGTCTGAGTTCACTAATGTTGCAGAAGGTAACTAGTTTGAATTACTGCCCTTTTTGAGGAGATGTTGCAAAAGAGCTGGGGCAAAAAGTGTTTGGGTATGAACCCGTACTACTGCTGCAGGCCATTTGTCATGTTTTCATTAGCTCTCCTTTGCTTTTCAAGATTAGGTTCTCATAAAGTGCTCTCAGCCATGTTATGCACAAAGGTGGCTTCGGGGCTAGTGCAGGAGGGGTGGGTCACTCAAGGGCAGATTTCTTTTGGGAGTCCCCTTGTATGTGCATCTATATTACCTTTGCTGTCAGTCATGATGCACCTTGCAGAGAATTCAAGAAGCTAGTTTTTGTGTTTCTTTGGGCCAGCTGAAGTGTATCACTGATGGAGCATGAACATTGCTAAGTGAGTTGACAGGCTCCCACCTCTAGGGAATTACAGTGAATGCGGCTCTAGGTGACCTGCATCCAGGAGCAGCAGTGTAACAAGCAGTTCAGCTTTCCTTGGCTCTTACTTTTGATGAAGTGGAAAGGCAAAACTGCATGATCAGTGGGGTGAAGAAAATGTGTGGTACTGAATTTCAGAAAGGAGAGTTAGCTGCTTGCAAATCTAAACTTTATTCCCAATGAAAAAATAGGATGTATACTGAGTACACTTGCAGAACTCTTAAAAATGGAAAACCAAAAATAGTGGATCAGAAGCTGCAGGACTGTATAGCTGTAAGTGGTTTAGAAATTATGAATGAGTGATGGATGAAACTGCATCTAAATTTATTGTCGAATTTTTGTTACATTATCTCATAAGCCTCACCATTGTTTTGTCATAGATCCAAAAAGATTGTGTAGACTGTAAGGCAGAAAACAATGTATGGTAACCAATATTAGTGGAGAAGCAAGGAATATTATCATAACGTAATTTCTAGAAAGACTTGTTAATGCATAATGTTGGGAGCTCAAGTGGCAGATTTGGTGATGTTACTGAGTAGTGCAAATATAAAACAGAATTTGTTTTCTGACTGTTCCTTTGTTTCAAGCAAGTATTTTTGCTCTTCTGAACGTGGCTGAGCTGTTTCATGTCTTGTTTACATCACAGCGTTCAGGGTTCTTCCAAGGTCTCTGTAGCTGAGTTCCCCTGGCTCAGGGGCAGCATGGGCCAGCCAGCCGTGCTTGGCACCAGCCTCTTCCAGTAGCAAGCCAAAGCAGCTCAGTGTGGGCTCTGCTCTCAGGTTGGTGGATGCAACAGAGCAGTTCCTCCTGCTTTCCCAGAAGCCCATCTTCTAGTTCTTTGCTGGAACCAGAAAGCCTGGACAAACAGCACAGAGGGTTTTGTGAGAGATGCCAAATGAGATAGGAGGAGGAAGGAAAGGGTTTCTTATACAACTCACAAATGAAGAAAAAATTGAGCAAGTAAAATAGTAAATTAAACCACTGAAATAATCCATCAAGGAATGGGTAACTTTTTAAAAAACAAACCCAAACAAAAATCCTAACCATCCCTTTAATTTAGTAATCACTGCTTTTATAGGTATATTTTTGCTCACTGAGGTAATTCTTATCAATATTTTTGTGTGCTTCTGTTCTGTAGAAAATAACTGCATGTAAGTTAGTTATTATTGAAATAGACATCCTAAGTTTGGGATTACAAGGCCTGCTGTTCTGTCAGATGTGTTCTGCATAGATTCTGTCCACTCTACATACTGTGGAACTCTCTTAATCATAAATGCAGAAGCAAATTGTCTGTTACAATCGTTGGGCAATACTGGTGTGCGTGTTACCATTGCTGTGTTTTACTGAAATAACACAAAGTACTAATAACGTTTTTTTCTTCTTTCCCCAGGAAGCTGCTGACTGCCTAGCAATTAAGAAAGGGTGTGTGGTTGATCAAGGTGGATTTTTTTTCCAAGAGCCTTTTCACAATTGCCTTTTGCAAAATCTTTGGACGCTCCCTATTGTGCCATGTTTTGTGGCTCTCACCGTAAGAGGAATTTGTCTTGATGAAGATTCCTAACATTGGTAATGTGATGAATAAATTTGAGATCCTTGGGGTTGTAGGTGAAGGTACGTAGTATCTTAATAAAAAATGAATTAAAATTTTATTTAGATTTGACTCAGTTCTCTTGATAGTAGTAAGTTTTCCTTTGCCAAGTATTGCTTGAATGGAAATCTTAAGAAACATCAATTTATTCTCTACAGCTCCTTCTAATTCCATTCTCAGATGGAAGGAGAAATTTGGAAGATGAAAGAGAAGGAAGAGAAATGGGACAGTTTGGGGGAGAGGGTGTTAGATTTTTTTTTTTTTTTAAGTGTACTGTACTAATTTCTCTGTAGTGATAGTGAGGAGATGCAAGTTATCAAACTTCTCTCCTAGTATATTTAAAAATAAATAAGTATTTAAAAATCCATTTACTTTCAAGCATTTTTTATAAAATTGTTTTCAGTGCACAGAAATTTAGTACAGAAACCGTATGTGCAAGTTCTGGATAATAATACTGGGAACAATATTATTCCTATAGCCAGGAGCTGACTGAAGACTATTTTATCTTGCTGCTTTTTTTCTTCTTTGTGGTGGTTTATCTCTCTTCTTCTTTGTTTCAGGAGCCTATGGTGTTGTACTTAAATGCAGACACAAGGTAAGCAAGTTGCTTGAAGTCAGAGATAAATGTTTGTATTTAAGTGAAACAATCATTTTTTTTAAGAACTGAGATGTTACAGCGTATGAGATGTGGCATCTGGGGTGGACTTTTCCTTGCAGTCAGTTATGGCTCAATCTAGTAACAGTCCTCATTTTTTGGATGTTAATTCTTTGTCTGAAATACATGAAGTATTACTAACATATAAGCACTTACCTGTTGTGGGGGGTGTGGGGCATGAGGGGTTCCATGTGGAATTTCTACAGCTGTTGGACAAACTGCTGTAAGAAAGCACTGACTGTCATGCTTGTTTATTTTGATTTGGAAGAGGAAGAAAGGAAAAACACCCTGTTTCAGACAAAAACTAAGTCTGGCAACCTGTCTTCACTATTTTAACTACTGTGTAAGTTGGATATATCTGAACTTGTTGCTCATCAATGGGGAACTGTGACATGAGCTATTTGGCTGTCTTTGGAGCTGCAATGTAGTTATATAACAAAATAACTTCAGTGAAGCAAAACATTTCAGAATCGTAGAATGATTTTCTTTTTTGTAGTGATCCAAGGATATAAAAAAGCTTTTGTATGGAGTTCATGCCTTTTTCTAGAAGAAGTTAACTTTGTGCAGAGGACCTACATTCCTGTGATGGCTTTTAGGATGTACACATAGGACTTTTGCACAGGACATACAGTTATATTTGCAGTGGATTACCCTATTTTGTTGATTGAAAGTTATAAAAGAGAAAAAAGAAAAGAACTTGGAAAGATCCTGTCTCAGTCTGAAGCTTTGACTGGCTAGAGGAGAGTACATTGCTCAACAGAATGACTTTGGTAAATTGGATATTTTTGGATAGTTACAGAATAATAATTCAGGGTGAACAGTCTGATGACACCTGGGTAGTGACAATGCAGTTTATGCTAGTGAGCTCTTCTCAAATTCCATTCCTAGTAGTACTGGCAGTGCTATATATGCTGCACAGGTGTACATATATATATATATATACACACACACTAAACTGCGCTTTCAAAGCAGCGTGTCTACTTTTTAAATATAAAATAATTACAGGTCAATACTCAGAGCATCCTCTGAAGTAATGAAGCTACTGAGAAAGAATAAGATGAAAACCAAGCGATTTCAATATTCCCTCTATCTTCTCCCCACTTTTCACTTTGCTGACAGCCTTTTATTTTATGTACCTGTAATTTACTACTTAGCCTCACCAAGACTCAGGAAGTTTCTTGAATTTCCTGCATTGCTGAAGTTTAAGCTCTGCATGTCTTTACTCATATCTTCATCTGCAATAGTTCAGTATTTTAAGAGTATAGGATATTGGCAGGTTGATCTGTTTTCTGAGTTCCTGTAAGAATATCTTACACTACATCAGATGACTAGCAAGGAAAGGCTTTGCTTTAGCAGAGAGAAGTGCTTCTTCCTACAGCCTCTGAGGACACTGAATCGCTTCTGAGGATCTAAATGTTTAGGTAGTCGCACCCTTTTTTTTCTACATTTTCAAGCTTAATCAAAACAACTGTACTGAAGTTCTAAAGCAAGGTGCTATTTATTAAAGCTTCTAGCAAGTGCATTTACTAAGATCTAGGGTTTCCAGTATTTAGAGATCTGAAAAAAAGGTGAGGTATGTTGCCCAGGGAGGTTGTGGAGTCTCCTACCCTGGAAGCATTCAAGACCTGCCTGGACGCCTTCCGGTGTAACCTCGTCTAGGTGTTCCTGCTCCGGCAGGGGGATTGGACTAGATGATCTTTGGAAGTCTCTTCCAATCCCTAACATTCTGTGATTCTGTGATACTGATTTTATTCTCACTTAAAACCAGTTGCACACAACCTCTAAGAGCAGTTGTTTTTAGGGGCTATCTGTTCTACTGAAAAATAATATGTAAAGTTTAAACTTTAAAGTTAAAACATGCATCTTTTTTCCCATCCTTCCCCTGGCTGTTTGTCATGATAATTTTTTCCTTTTGTGCCTTGGTAAAATATGTTGAGAGAGACCTGTCCCCAGCTCTTTTGCAAGGTACTGCACAGATTCAGAGTAGACACATCCTGCTTGTTGCCCAGATATGGAAGGTTTATTAAGAAAACACTTGATAATTGCCAAAGGAGTTTAGTTCATGTTTGACTGTAGGTGTAATAATGTTATTTACTAGTTTCTACTTTTCGATGGATTTACTTTTTTTTTTTTTTTTTACTTGGCTTATTCCTTTTAAATATGGAGGAAGAGTGGCTATAAAAGAAGAAAGTTGGAGGGACCATGTGAATTGGAACTTGAAGATACAAAAAGATGCTGTCTCTTTGCTCCAGATCCAGGCAGAAAAGATCCAGATTATTGACAGAAATTTTAAGACTGTAATATTGATAATTGACTAGAATGAGTGTGATAGAACTGAAGGTGTAGAGGAACACCCTTCTAATGGCAAGGGGAAGAAAGGAAGAAAAGTGGAGAAGATTCTAATTCTGTGGCATCAAAGATGGTATAAACTAAAGTGTTAGGTTTTAGGTGAGGCCTAAAACCAGTCACTAATTAACTCCAAATGGTAACTTCTACCAAACCATGATAGCAAAGATTAAGCTCTAAAAAAGTTACTTGTAAACAAAGGAAGAATTAAAATGTATTGCAGGATGATATATGTACTTGTTCTCCTTGATCAGGAACTGTTTTTTAATACAACTTTCCTGCTTGTATAGGAAAACAAATTCACTTAATTCACTTTCATGAAGTCTTAACAGAATTCCCTGGACATACAAGTATATGTGGGTTTTTTTTTTTATTGCTTGGCTGCTGATGGACATACTTTTTTTTTTTAGTATGGATGAAGAAAGTAAGAAGTTCTTCCGCATGATCTGTCTGCACGTAGCACAGTTGAATTTTGAGTGCATTGCATAGTTATTCAGCACCTCATAAGAAGTTCAGAAACAGCATAAACCCAAAAGAATATTGCAGTGTTTTTAATATATGTGTGATATTTACCAGGCCATCCTTGGTCATGTTCCCTTGACATATACTGCTTTTCTTTTTTGCAAAACTAGCAATTAGGTCTAAGAATTTGAATGTAGAAATATTTATTTTCTTCTTTATGAATAGTGGCAACATGCCAGGATCAACTTCTCAGCTGTTTTAAGCCAATGTATTTCCATTATATTGCTAAAAGGGTAAATTTTGGTAAAATGAGGAGCTGGCCCTAATTGCAACAATTTTCCAACATGTAATCTGCTAGTACTTCAATAAATTTGTAGCTTTTTGCCGCAGTGCATTTTATTGGCATATGTATATGGATTTAAATTGGAGAGAAAGACATAAGGAACAAATACCTTGTCATTATTATATGTATTTTTTCTTTGCTAAGGGAACATTATCAGGAAAACTGAAGTGGCTTCTCTAGAATGACTGTGTTTACATTATTATACAGCATGTTTTCATCACAAGTCCTTTATTGCTAATTTTGGTTTGTACGTAAAGATTAGTTTATCCGTTCTTTTTCTAATGTGAAGCTAATACAAAAAAATGTTGAGGTAAAGCAAATCTGTCATTCTGAAAAGCTTTTTTTTTTTAAGTGAGAGGACTTTTTATAAGAGAATATACTGGAGTACATAGTGTTTGAAAATACTGGAAATACCTTTTATATTTGTGAACTATAATAATAGGCTGTTTTGCCATATTTACTGGATCTCGTCTGTTTTTTGAAAAAGGAAAGCTACTTGAATAGTTAAGCAATGTCAGATCACAGCTGAGGAAAATAATCTTGCTTAAGACTTGTCAAATATTTGCCTTTTAAATAAAACCACTATCTCCTTTACTTTGCAAAGTGGGCTTGCAGCTTCATGAAGGGTTATTATTTGCTAATAGGGACTTAGGAACAAGTATTAAGAGGACTCTGACATCAGATACAAAGCTAACAGGACAATATTGTAACTTAAAATTAATAAAATTATGGGAAGCTGTAGATTTCCAAAGATGGGCACACTGAAGAAAGAAGCCTAGAGGAAAAAGTTAAGATGAAAGTCACCATGAGAATGGAATGGATTGATATACTGTGAGATAATAAACTGTGTATATAGGGGGCGAATATTGAAAATGGTAGCTGCAAGTAGGAGGCATTTGTACAAATGAGGTGAATACATCCTTGGATGACTGAGATAAGTAGACACTGTGTCTAGGTAGGCAAGATGGTGACACTGGAACAGGGGGTCATTCATGACAATGACGCAGAGCTCACTGCAGGGCCAGGCTGGAGAGGGAGAAGGGTACATACAAGCAGGCAGTCAAACCATAACTGTTCTACTAATGCTGTGTGTGTCTAGGTCAAAAGCAGTGATTCTCATTTCTGCTTTAGTTCCAATATCAGAGCATGCATAGTGGTTTGCTTTATCGTGCCAGGCTTTTGTCAAGGATCAGTTGAATGTTTGAGAAGGATATGGATGCAAGTCTGTTAATAAAAATTAAAAAAAGACACCTTATGCTGATCATTATATAAATAACCAAGTGTGGTAGCTCATGCTTTTCCACTATTAGACCTGCTCGTGTGAGGATCTGAAAGTATGCAAAAGGGAAGATACCTATATACATATATCTATATGTGTAAATTTATGGGTTTTTTTAATGTTAGCTAGGTGTGCAGGAAGGTGTGTGGTGATGCAAGTTCTCTAAAAGCACAGCAGAAATTGATAAAATCTCCTAGACTTATTCTTTGTCTTGCTATGTACTGGGTATTATCAGAGTCCTTGAAGCCTGAGGGCATGCAGTTTAATGATTTAGAAATGTAATGCCGCTTGTTCTTGTGTGTACAACATCTCCTGCCTAATATGTTTTTTCTGGTCTCTTATTTTAGATCTATGTCTTGTTTTGGTTGTTCTTTATTGTATGAGACACTTTTAGACCTTTTTCTTTGAAATAAATACCACCGAATTTCTGTACTAAAAACAAACAAACCCACTACTTTGTAGAATCATTTGACCACTTCACTGCATTGAAGAATAATGAAGAATAACCTTTTTAATAGGCTTAATACTTTCAGGCAATTTTCTCTTAACCTAGTATTCAATTTTGTCCTGTTTCAGCTTTCAGTAATGCTCTTGCATTGTCTTCAGGTAACTTGTGTGTGTGTGTCTCACAATATCTGAAAGAAGTATTTACTTACCTCTTAAAGATACAGTTTACGCAGTAGAAAATACAATAGATATGCGTATGTAACAGCATCATTAGATTTCATTTGAGTACCTCAGCCTCTTCTATGTCTTTTATTACTAGGTTTCCTATGGAGTAGCAGGGTCACAGTTTCCTTGGTTTTCCTTTGAAACCAATGTTTTTCTGTTCCTCTAAGTAGCCCATCTCCACTTATGCACTCTTGGCACTACTTGTTTGTGCTTGAGCTCAATCAGGAATTCCCCATTTCCCAGTGCTGACCAACCTGAGAAACTTTTCCCAGCTTAGTGCCTCTTGGAGTGGGTTGTTCCTGTGCTTTGAGGAAGTAATCTGTGAAGAACAGCCAGCCCTTTTAGGCCCCTTTTACGCTTTAGGGCTGTTTCTAAGCAGATCCTTGAACAAGGTAGAAGCTGCTCTTGTGAAGATATGGGGTTGTAGTTCTACTGTCCATCTTGCTTAGCTCTTTCAGGATCTTAAATTCCACTGTATCATGTTGTCTTGCATCAGGAGTTGCTGATCTGTTGTAATCCCAGTAAGAAAAGCACCCACAGTCTGCAAACTGTCATTTGAAGTGCTATTTCTTTATAGTGTTAGCTTTAATTAAGTAAAAAATGGTACAGGCAATCACAGAATCACAGAATTATAATCTTACATGCCTTAATGGTAATCTTACATTCCTTTAGATGCTGGGAATCTTAAGTTGTGCAGCATCAAATGGGCCTCTGATCGGGCTGCAGGGTCCTGTGCAGACCACGTCTGTAAGAAAAGGTTACCCCGTTTTCATTATTTAAGCTATTATAGGATTTTCTTACAATAGGATAGCTATTATAGGATTTTCTTACAATAAAACTCTATTAATCATTTATACTGTCAAACAGAAAGGATGTTTATGGGTTGTTTTGAGGGGTCGTTTTGAGTCAGGTAAGTTCAGCTAGCTCACTATCTTAA
The DNA here is from genome assembly GCF_964273445.1 of Streptopelia decaocto. Classification (NCBI taxonomy): domain Eukaryota; kingdom Metazoa; phylum Chordata; class Aves; order Columbiformes; family Columbidae; genus Streptopelia; species Streptopelia decaocto. The sequence goes on from NC_138663.1 coordinate 105,230,378, forward strand.
AAGTGACTTTGTTAGATGTAAACACGGGATTAAGAACAGGGCAGCCACAATGTGGTACTCCCTACAGTATTCACAGTCTCTAACAGGTACAGTGCTACTGGAAAGTAATTATCACCAGAGTATTCTAGCACAGATTATGCCAACAGTGTGTGGTTTTTTTTGTGTTGTTTTGTTTTTTAATTAGCTTATCCTGTGCTTAAAGCCATGTGTCCATATGTACAATGAACATGAGACCTGTATTGAGCTTCTGAAGAAAACAGAGTGTGCCAGTAGTAAATATTTGCAGTGGTCAGAGTTGAGAATTGTCTTGAGCGTTATGAGAGGAAAATAGAGCCATTATGCAAGCTGTAGTGCTGAAAATAATATTAACTCTTTAATAATGATTTACTTCAACTTCAGCATTAGACAATGAATAACCTTTTGAATTTCTTACAGAATTCTGGTTTGAAATATTAGGTATATAATATTTATTTAATGGGCTTCAATACTCTGCCTCCAAGGCATTGCAGCAGTGAGAGGTGAGCTTGATTAGTGCTAATTAACTTCAGTTATCACTTTTTTCTATATGTGTGTATAAATGATGTATGATGAACATCTGTAACTTCTTGCTATGCAGGGTAGATGCTAATGTGATATTGAAAGTTTCTAAAGCTTTCATTTTTCATTGATACATTGTGGCATTTGCCTGTGCCTGAACATGAGCCTCTTCCACAGTCCTCTCAGTTATCTATGACAGGGAGAAACAGACAATTAACCTATTATTATGTTTCAAATGTAACTGATGTCATATTTATTAAACTAAGTGGAAGATTCATATATGTACTGATATTGCTCCAAACATCAGATAGTTGTGCAGAATGGAGGGTACAAATCAAGTTGCTGAGATCTCACAGGTTGAAGACAGCTGTTGGTCTCTCTTCCCCTCCCACCCTCACGGTGGGATATAGTATTCTCTGTGTTACAGGATTGCTGCATTTTATTTCTTAAAGTCTTATTCCCAAGTCTCTTCTTACTGCAGGTTGTTGTGTTGGTTTTTTTAGGAGTTGTTTCATAAGATATCTCTTAATAAAAACCATTAAAGCACTGATTTTGAGGAAGCCATTCAACTCTAAAACAACTTACCCACTTTGGTGGAAAACAAAATAGATATCTGTGTGTGGTGTTGTCCTAGTTACCTGGAAGTCTGAGTCCTGGGATTAACTGAAGTAAATATTTGGGGTTTTTCACACTTTTAAGGCTATATAGGATGAGAGGATAAAATAAGGTAGTCCCACGTATTTTCTGATGGCTTTTGTTGCGTTATGTTGTCTTCAGTCTTCTTGCTCAGATATACTGTATTTCAAGTATTTCCTCTTTATACACATCTATATTTATATTTGCTATGTTTTGCAGTCACATGCAATTATTACTTTCAGAGGACATGTTCAGATTGTACAAAGCAGGCATGAAAGTAAATGCATTAAATTTAATGGTTTTCATTTTTCACATTAGTCAGCCCATCTGTAGCCATATCAATGGAACAGTGCTGCTCTGATGTCTCGGTTGTGTTGTTTCCCTTTGAGTCTTTTGTGACAACCCAGACTGCTCCATGAAAGGTCCCTTGTATGATACCCCATTCCCTTACCTCCTTCTTTGTAGTTTTCATGTTATGAAGCCTGCTCAGATGTGGGTGGTATTCAGTATTCAAAGCTGGCATTCCCTCTCTCCTTTCTCCCTAAAGGCTAATTTAGAAATGGAAGGTGTAAGGGAAAGATGAGAGTGAGCTTTCAGAGGAGAGAAACTAACTTGGTGTGGAAGGGGACACTAAGATTTTTCTTTTTTCAGGTGTGTTGAATTTAAAGCAGCACAACATGAGGGCGTTACTTTCAGTCCTACAGATTGGGATGACAGAAATTGGCTTGGCCATGGTAAGGTTGGGTAATTGAATTTCAGGCAGCACAAAGCTGAGATACAGAGACCTGATGCTGCAGAAGATCTTCGAAACAAGAAGGGGAGGGAGAAAAACAGGTATTTACCCTTATTACTCCAGTAATGCAGGTAACTGGAGGACACAGAGGAGCCTGAGTTAAAAATAGCAAGAGTGATTCATCTTACCTTAGGAAGGGTATGTGAAATGTATTGCTAATGGTTTTCAATTTAAATTAAGTCAAAGATAAGTGATTTGTTATAGTCACACTATCTCAGATCAGTATTTCTTTTAGTGACACAGCTTCTTCCAGTTTGTCACACTAATGGCTCTAGATTAACCAGACATCTGTAGCACTTTTTTCTTTTGTTTCTTAAAGAAACTGTGTGTCTTTCTGATAATCTTTTACATAGTATGTTACTTGAATTCCTGCTGTGGGTACTGCTTTGGCTAAGTGATAGGTTACTGCTTCTGCCACAAATAACACTTTTCCTTGGAATATTGCCAGTAAATAAGCATGCTCTGTAGTAGTTGCTGTGTACTCCCATCTGCAAATGGATTATATATCATTACACTTGTATTAGTACAGGAATCACATTCAGACCTGCAGCAGCGTGTTCTGTGACTGCTGTTAATGGCTCTTAATTGCAAACAGCTTGTAGTGCTCATTCTAATGCACTTGTAAGTGAAATCTTATTTCCAAGTGTAGATCTGATGAGCACACAAAGCAAGACTACCCATACAAATTATTCTTTCTTGCAAAAAGTTGAAAATGTTATGCCGAAAATTAAAGTTTAAGAGCCTGACTACAATATTTTGTAGAAGCAGCAGCAGAAATTGAATTCAATGAAGATTTGAGACCTGATGTAGGGTGTTGTGTCATTAGGAAAGTAGTGGTGCAGGCTAGGGAATTTGTGGTTAATGCAAATTAAAATACGGGAGAAGGAACAACATATGGCTAATTATAGAACAACATCTGTAGTGGTATGAACTTGCTTGAATATTGGATTACAGTCTAGTCTGGTCATCAAATTGCAAATTACTGTGTAGCATAATTGATGCAAAGAAAATTATATTTCTAAATTTTAGGCTTAATTGTTTTCCTGTGAGGGATTCTTGTGGACTTCTTAAACAGTTGTAGGACATGTGAGGAGCTCTAAGAGCACTAGATTAATCATGGATCTCTGGATACTTGCATGTATTTAAATAAAGGCTAGTAAAACAGAGCACAGTTGAGTTTTCAAGAAGGTCATTAATGTCGATTATTGAATGTACCATGGTAAAAATGACTCAGAATCATCCAGCTGACTTTCAAAAGCATTTGTAGATGCCAAGTTGATTTAAGACATTACTACATATTCAAGTGTCTTGAATATACCAATTACATTAACTTGGGTTTTTTTAATTGATTTTGTAAATTTAAAGCCTTTTCTTAAACCATAAATCCTGGAATTAGAACACTTGACAGTGTAGGTAAAATATTGACAACAATAGTGAAAACTTTCCCAACATTTCACTTCATATGAAAGCTATAGGCTCTTGACATACATTTTTTCCGTCAGTAAAGATTACTGTGTTTTTAAAATAGTAAATTGTCCTTCTGAATGTCCTGGTTAAAGTAATTGAATTTTCCATGTGTACTCAGTTCTGTGTGACTCCTAACTGGTGGACTGCCCTCCTGAAAATCTAGACAACTTTCTGTTCTTTTTGAAGAAAAATTCTTCCAATATGTAATAACTTCTTAAATATAGCAGTATTTACTTCTCATTCAAAACCTGGATAACAATAAATGGTGAAAAAAAGGACAATAGTTGCCATTTATAACATTATACCTGTTTGAAATGTGTACAAACATGTAAAATTTCACACAAAGAACTTAAAAATTTCCTTTCTACTCTATGTGGTGTTTGATCTCGGCTAAAAGCCTAACAGTGTACCCAAGCCTGTCATCAGAGTAGGGTGACCAAGAAATTTTGGGCACAATGGGAGGCCAGACTGAGAACAGAGGCCATTTTGTTCAGGCTGTGTATTGCTCAGTGTTTCTTCAACTGATAGCAATTGTTACAAGTTGGCACAGAACTGGAAGCATTTTTTTATGCTGTCTATCCCTTCTACATATATTACAATTCTGAAACTCTCTAGAACACATCCTTCTGTTTAGCTGTATTTAGCTGCACCTGGACAATAAAGCTTGATGAATCTGCCACTTGCTTTTGATAAAGAATAGTGCCATTGCATTCTAGCTTCTCGTGTTCTGTAGGGTATCTGTTTAAGCTTCTAGTTTAACAGGAAACCCAAAACACCCTCTGGATTTATAATACATTTGCATCTCTATTATATTATCCCTGAATTATTTTAGCTTCGATTGCTAAATTAGACCAATCTTCTTGCAACTCCCTTTTAAATCCTAATGCAACATAATGGCTTAACTTCACCAATTATGAAAAATCACCCACTTGATGGCATTTTATTTTCATTTTTCCACACGTGTAGCAAAGTGAAGATTTATTTCTGAACAGCACGTGTAATTCTTTGTTGGAAACAGATATCAACATTGCTCTCCATTTTATAGCTGTTTTGTGCCTTAAAAACTTTGATAAAGCATCTTTGATTTCTTCCTTCATGTGAATACTAATTTATGTAGAGTACTGCAGCATAAAAAAAATTAGTATGACAAAATGCAATGTAAATCTTATAAAAGGTGAATATTTAAAGGATCTTGAACTAGAATGATTGTACCCACTGATACCCATTCTTTCCTGATTTCACTGGCTCATACCCACACTCTTAGAAATATAAAGGGGTGTGTGTGCCCACTTGGGCAGTATCTGATTTGGACAGTATCTCCAATGTGCAGGAAGAAGGACAAGGGCAACTACCTGTCAAGTCCCCACTGCAACTCTGAAGGGGTTCTTGGTGGTGATGACAAACTAGTTCTTACATCATTTGTATATATTTTGTGTTTAGAAGTTGTCTGTCACTATGGGATGGTCCTTAGCCTCAGTCTTGGTTACTTCAACTGCCATGAGTCTGTTATCTGTTTTTCCTTGTCTGAAATTTGTATTTGAAGTGTATGTCTATAATCTGTTTCCCTGATGGGTTAACAGAAGAAAGGCTGGTATATGTTATAAGCTGCAACCTTGTGCCGCCCTCTTGTCTGGATGCAGGGTCTGCTTGCGAGTCAGCTGTGCTGCAACCTTCTAGGCTTGGCATAATGTTTTCCCTAGTTTTACTATTGGAGCACCATCCTGGGAACAGTTTTCTCTGTTGTCAGTACAAATTATTTTTGAAACCTCATTGTGCAGTTTCTTCTCGTGCTTGTACGTGCTTATGTACATACTCTCTCAATTCCTTCCCCAATATCCTGTTTCTAGTTACCCTGGTCTGTTACATACTTCTGGAGCAGAGTATCAGTTGACCATAAAAGGCCTTGAGAGAGAAAGCTTAGTTTGGGGGCTGCTCTATCTCCTAATCTTTCAGTCCACAGTCTTTATAATATTGAGAAGAACTCCTTCCCAAATGTGTGTTATGAAGCATATTTTACATGCAGTTCTAATAACAGAAGATTACCACAGATTCTAGTGTGCTGAAAATTAAGTGCAAAGTAATTTTTCTTAAACTTAACCTTGACTGAAGAAGGTTACCATCATTACCAGTTTTCCTTTTGGCTGTAGAAAGACTTTTTGTAAATTGTGAGATTTTCAGGTATAACAGAGGTAGATGACATAAGTGTAATCATGCACTGAGGTGTGGCAAGATGAAATTCTATAGGACCAAAAAACCCCATGTTTGTCTGGTTACACCTACCTTCTTTTTTGACAGTACGTGCCTTGACCAGGAGGCAAGCTATCTTCTTGAAATCAATTAACATTTTCAACAGAGATGGAGCAATGCCATGTTTATGCACAGAAATATGTTACAGGCAATGCCATCTGCAGAGTAAAGCTGACGAGCTGCTGCTTCTACAGGATCAAATTTCCTGTGATGGTTTGCGTGAAAAATTCATCTGAGCGGTGTGTTCTCTTTGTTTCCCTCAGAGCACCAGCCAGTGAAGAATGGGGTTAAGAAATGTATACAAGATAGTATCTGGTGGAATTGCAGCCTGTGTTCTGAACCTGTTCTAATATTTAAGTCCTCATGCTTTCCACTGCTGTAACTGCAGTAGTGCTAAGGAATCAAAACTCTTGGGAAGCAAAAGAGAATCAATAGGGACTTCGATATTGACCTTTAGGAAGGCCTAAGAGAGGCCACATAACATCTATCCCATGGAGTCTAACAGGTGAAAAGAAAAAAAAAAAGAGGAGATGGTATTTCTATTTAGAAATTGAGGGAGATCACTCTATCTCTAGTGTTTCTCACTTTCTGTTCACTGTGGTTCTCAATGAAATTGATACTGTTTAATTTATATTGCAGAAGATTAGCTTCGAGTGCTTGACCAATATCCTTTCAATTTCACATGCGTACATGTACAGAGCCATGCACAAGTGTATACACATATTTGTTTAGTTAATGAGTTACAGCAAGTGGTCTTTTCTGGTCACATTTAGAAACTGATACTAGCCCATTCCTTCTGTTGCCCATTAGCACAGTTAGTACTAGTTAGCACACTCATGCTGGTCCTTTTTATTTTTATGTATATGAGGAGAACTGGACACTTATGACTCAATCTGAAATGCAAATTAAAATTATTCTTTTTTATCAAAATACTCAGCAAAAGTGTATAAGTCTTCCACAAAAATCTGAATTAAAAAATTCACAACTGAAGTCTTGTGATTTTTATTTTCTCAGCTTTCACTTGTCTCTTCGTCTGAAGATCATGTTTCAGGAACTTTCTGAAAAATTACCCTCATTGCTAAAGCATCTTGTGCTTTTTCCCTAAACATGTTTGCATGAAAGAAGGCAATCATTTACCACTTCTGAGCTATTTAGGAAGAAAAAGTCTTTGTTTACTGTAGAACTAGAGCCATCAAAAATTCCCAGAATGTTTCAATGGTAGAACATGCCTTCTCTGAAAATGTCTGGCTAGGAATCAAATTATGAGGGTATAGCTTATTCTTACAAAGAATAAATCTGTGGAAAGACAAAAGTAAAGGAACAATTAGGTCCAGGGAACTTTTGTCCATGTTTGTGTTGTTTTTTTTCCCCCAGTTGATTTTTAGGTTAGGGCAGCTTAACAATTAACATTTTGCAAGTCCACCTTTTATTTTTTCAAGAGGTGGTGATAGTTGACTATTCACATTATAGTAACTGAATGAAATCTTTGTGAGGAGACTGATTCTGGGTTTTTAGTGATTGTGGGGGTTAGTTGGTTGGTTTGTTTTGTTTGTTTTTGTTGTTTTTTCAATGAGGATTTTAACTGGATTTAGAGTAGTTAATGACTCACTTGTTAATGTTCTTTTATATTATTCATCACACCCAGAGTTTTGGCTATCTAATCTTACCTTGTAATGTCATTGAAAAAAAAACAAAACAAAAAAACCTCAAAAATCAAACCAACCAAAAAAACAACCAACCAAACAAAACAAAACAACAACAAATCCAGAATTGTGTTAAAATGAAACACAGCCAGATTTAGTACGTACAAAAGAAAAATGCTAGTCAACAAACTGCTGTTAGAGCTTTTGTTTACGCTCTGTACCAGCAGACGGCTTGCTACTATATCAGTTTACAAAGGACAGAGAGCAACTTTCCTCTGAAGAAGCTTTGTTTTCATATCTGCATCTAGTTTAGACCAAGTACCGCAATGAAGGTCCAAGCTTACTTGTATAGTTTTAGCTTTTGGAATTTTGCAGATTAATCCAGTTATATTTAATGTTTTTAATCTCCTTAATAAAATCTGAGGTATCAGTACTGTTATTAAATATTAATGAGAAATGTTACTAAGTAAAAGATTTGAGACCTTTACTCCACAAAGAATCTAAAAACTGTTCCAATTGTTACTTTTTTTTAAATTTCAGTTTAAATGAATCTCTATGGTGCTTTGGCACTGAGAGGAATATAGCTCTAGGATATCACTATATAACATACATTCTAAATCCATATTTTTCTTATGACAGCTTCTCATGTAGATCTTTGTGCTTGTACTCCAGGATCTGAAATGTTCTTCTGGAAGCTTAATGTAAAGAAAAGAGCTCCTTCTAATGGGGCCTCCTTTGCAAGATTTTAAAGCTTTAGTTAGTGATCTCAGGGAGTACCTTCAATTATACTGGAAAAGGAAATGCAAAGCTCATAGCAGAGATATTTATAGCTTCATGAATATACTCATAAGGGAATATGCATGTTATTCTGTAATGTGCAGGATAAAGAAGAAGGATGAGCTTCAGCAATTCTGGTCTTGCTGCTAGCTATGCCAGATTGTTTTGTGGGATGTGAGAATTGACGCTGCACAGTTACATTGGCAATGGAGACGTTCTCACTTCAGTAGCACAGTTGGGAATGCTTTATTTGTGTTGCCAGCAAGTGTATTACAAACACAGTCCAATGGACTGTGATGATATTAACGTAGCAATGGAACTCAAATAATACTGATACAGAGAAGGTAATATTTCTGAAGTTGCTAGTGTTGATCAGAATTTCTGAAATGTACCTTAAAAACACTTGCATCTAAGCTTATGCATGTGTGGAAAAAATAAAACAGGCAGAAGGGTTGCAAAGTCAAGTAACTTGGGTGGACTTAACCTCATCCACTGTTTTGGTGCATAGGTCTTACATAACCAGTCCCCCTAGTTTATATAAATTGTCAGAGTCTAACATCCAAAAAGCAAGTTGTACCACCTGGAAATGGTTAAAATCAGTAACCTTCTGGCCAAATCTTCTCTCCTTTCCCTGCTTTTACTAGCTGTAGGGAAAGCCTTGACAAAGCACATTAGATATGTAACTCCTAGCTCACTGAAGCTAAATGAGATGCACTGTACCTTAGGAAATAGTTGAGGTTTTCTGTTGATTTGTTGAGTCTTTTTAATCACAGAATATACTTGTTCTCAGTCTAAATTTGGTTTTGGAGATCGCTTTTTCTATTTTAGGCTTGCAGAAGGGTTTCAGTTTCTTTTGTGTGCGCCAGTCTTTCTAATTAAAGTATGCTACCTTTTCCCCTCAAATACTGCCTTGCTTATATACACTGTGAGAAACTTTTTTGCCCATAATTTTCTAGACTTCTCAAATACGAAACTCATCATATAACACCATATGGATACCCCCACAGTTGTCACACAGCTGTCAGCTTCTAGTATTTGAGATGGTGTAGCTAGTAACCTGTTGCCTTCATCCCCCATGCATACCAGAACACTGTGAAATGAGACTCATCTGTGGTTTTAGTGGGTTTGCAGCTATTTCTGAATTCTCACCATTCCTCTGCTTTCAGTAAAATTGGATTCCACTGAAATTTTAGATGTTCACAGATTCATTTGCTTATTTGTTACATTGGTTTTAATACTGACTTCTCAGTCTAGGTACCTTTTCCATGTTCTCTCTTCCAATCTGTTCTTAGCCTGCATTTGTCTGCTGCCTTTTTCTAATCTCTTTAGCCTATATATTCCCTGGCCATCAGCTCTTCATTCTGCATTTTTTTATCCAGTGTTTGGGACAATAAACTTGGTGAGATGAAGACACTGTTTTTCTTCCCCTTTTTCCAAGAAGTATTCATTTGTCATGTTTGGGCAAACTTTCACAGTGAACTTAAATTATGCATGATTTTTTTTGTGTGTGTGGTTTAAAAGCACCTGTGTGTGTGCAAGATCTAAAACTAGGATGTATTAAATAGTCTTATCTGTAGGGGAAATTTTTGTTCAAATAGGGTTTTTTTAATCTTCCTGGAACTTGTATGATGTTTAGACTTTTTTCTCCTTTTTTTGAGATTAAGATAGAATATACGGATCTAGTCGTGAGTCCTCAGTATTCCAGAAACTGCTTGAAATAAGTCCACAAACCCTCTTTCTCAATCTAGCTCCAAAACTGAAATTTCATCTGTAGAAATGCTATTTTTATGAGGACTTAGCTGCCTTTTCTTCTTCGTTTGTTAGTAGTATCTGAAGCCTTCATTGGGTGCAGTTCCTTTACTTCCTCATGTATGTTGTGCTTCTCAAGTTAACTGAATCACCATGCGGCTTGTGTAGAGGCAGCCCTCCTGTTCCTCTGACCTCTGCAACAGCCATCAGTAAAACCCAGATGTGTTTGAGGTATCGATCTTGCCTCCTCTCTTTGTTTTTTAAGCGGTTTGGACTGAATTTTAAGCCTTAATGCTCTTCTATAAAGAAGAAAAAGAAAAATCTCTGAAAGGAATGCTTGACAGAGCAAAATGTCTGTTTACTTAAGAGACAAGAATTTCCATCTTATTGTCCAAAAAATGTACTGTTTGTGTAATCCTAGAGAAGAAAAGCTTTTCTTTATCTGCAAACCTGAATGTGGAAACTCTGAGGAAAAAATGAAGGTGTCCACTGAAACCCACATCAATATTCATACTGGAAAAAATGTTTTGAAAAGATAGCTAGATTGAAAGGGAAGTAGGAAAGAGCATTGATTTACGATTCTGTAGAGTATCCATCAGGCTGGTAGGGTAAGAGTCAGAAGTGAGGAGAACTGATCAATAAAATATCAGGAAAAATTATCCTGCCTTATTATAATGCTAAAGCAACTTAAAGATTGAGAACAAGAAAATAGTATCAACTTGCATCTATAGAGCTTTCTCTGTTTCAAGATTGCCCTAGAATTTTGCTTTGATAAGAGCATAATATCAGCAAAAATCTCTCTTGATTGAGGGAAAAAAACTAGAGAGCAGAAAGATGTCTTTTTGTAAATGCCACTAACCCATTTGGGGAAAAAAATAGTTGTTTTCTCTCCATAATACTGTTATCTAATGGAAGAAGCAGCCAGAGAACTGAGGCTAAAAATTACAGGTGGCATTTCCTGTTCAAATTTATCATCCCTTGAACAACACAAAAATATTATCATTAAAGATCTGGAAGAAGCAAAAGGGATGTTTGTGAGGCTTAGTGCTACTTGAAGAGAAAGGAGAAGAGATACCATATGATAGAGAGGATGTTGAATGGCAGATTCTTAGGGTTAATGTAGACATGTATGAAATGTTCTACAGCCAAGCGTATCAATGAGCTGAGACCAAATTACCAAAGGTGTTGATTTACATTTGGTAACACCTTTTACCTATAGAATTGCATGGTCAAGAGAGTGTTACACTATTTTGCATGCCCAAAATAGGGGAAAAAAGCAGATGTCAGTTTAAAATATTTTTTTAAAATTGGCAACACTGAACATAAAGCTTCTCATTGTATCTTGGGCTTTCCCCCAGATGCAGGAAAGTTTATCATTACTAATGTACACTCTCTTTCAAATTAATGTATTTAAACCAAGAATAACCTCAACCATGGCTCTTGCTTCTGTTGCAGGTCAGATTTGGAATGGCTGTTTGGTATGTGAATAGGTGATTAGCACTTCTGGTGGTTTAAGGCCTACTCCAGAACACCGAGGAGTTGTTTCTGCCCTTTGCGCATAAGGGGGAAAGTTAAAGTTAGGGCAAACTTCACATGTAAGTCTGCAGCATGGACGTGACAGTAGCTGCTGCTGGTGTTTGGTTTTGGTTTTGTTCGGGGTTTTTTGTTTGTTTGTTTTGGTGGGGTTTTGTTTGCATTGTTTTTGTTGTTGTTGTTTTCTTCAGCACCAAGATAGCAAATTTTTTTTTCTAGGATAATGGTAAACTGAGCAAATTAAGCTTGGGAAATCCTATTCTAGCTTGTGCTCTAAAATGAAAATTTACTTCATATTTAAAAATGGTTGAAATAGAATTAATACTGGAGCTATATGATGGATGGATGGATACAAGCACTTCAGGAAGGGTGATCTTGAAAGACAGAGAGGGGTGAGGTTTCCCTTTGTGTGGAGGAGTGTGTCAAATATATGGAGGTCTTTTCTGAGATGGGTGACAGTGTGGTTGAGACTGTGGTTCAGAATTAGAGGTAAGACCAGTAACTGTGGCATTGTAATGGGGACTTTGTCATAGGCCGCCTGATCAGGGTGAAGAAGTGGGCAAAGCCTTTAAACAGCTGACAAAGTTTCTAAATCACAGACCGTGATTTTCATGAAGGACTTTATTTTAAGTGACTCATTGCAAAACAAATGCTTTACTGTCTGGTAGTGGTTTCATGAGCTTCTGTTGCCTTGCTGGTGATTGCCTAATGTTCTGTGATTTTTTGCTGGAATTAAGATTATTGAAAGATCTATGTTGAACACTTAAATGTTAAATAACATAATTGTGCTTATTGAAGTCAAACTGTACTACTTTGTTCGGAAGAGCCATTAGCTGTGGGATATGTTTGGCAGAATTTTGTTAATTTTTTTCAGTGTGTCTGTGACAAATTAAATTGTGTGGCTGTAATTATGAATCAGTGAGGGTCAGATCACAGTTTCTTTTCTGCTTCTAGATTATTTTTGTAAAATATAAATATCTCTAGTAGCCTATGTGATTGATTTCACTTTTTCTAGCAGAAGTTAGGCATGCTATTATCTTTAGGCCTTATAGCCTCATACTTGGACAGATGGAAATCATGAGCCAATCACAGAACATGCCATATCATATCTTAATATGCCACTTGATTTATCAGCACAAAACCCAGATGTGATGTACTAGATATTGCTGGAGCAGCTCTGCCGGAGTAAGGCAGCAACATGATGCTTCTCCATAGCATGTGTGTGGTCAGTATAGACTGTTACTGTCTCTACTCAAGTTTGTTGATTTTTCTAAACACTTATGCATTTTTTTAAGCAACCAAAAGAATAAGTGAGAAATTCTTGTAATTATGTACAATGAGGCAGTAAAATTAGAGCTGAATGATGTAAGTTTCTGAAGGACATCATCGTATCTATTTTTCAACAGTCTTTTTATGTACTTGTACTTTGTGTCAAATTTTCCTTGATATGCAAAAGAAAAATAAATATTTGAAACAAAATAAGGAAAAACATTTGAAGAAATGTTTTTGTCCTGTGATATTTTGAAGAACAGCATATAGTTTGGTAGGAAATGTTTTTCTTTCCAGAGAAGAATAGTTATAGTTCCAAGATCTTGATTTATGCTGAGGAGTACCTTTCTCCTTGAGTACTCCCATCATTAACATCAAAGATTTTTCTAGTAATCAACAGAGATACAGTCCTGCACTGTTTCGGAAAATTGCTGTCATGTCTCGTAAATTGTATAGAGACAATAGGTGTCCTCTATCCTTTATGTAAAAACAGCAGGAGTCCTCTATCCTTTAAATGAAATAAAAATAAATTATTTTAAATCAGGGAGCTCATCTAGTTTGATACTGGTGACAGGAAGTATGAGGTATTACAGTCTTGTGAGGAAACCTGGTAGAGAAATCTCTGGGTGTGCAGGAAAAGAGCTGTGAGAACCTGTAAACGTACTCACCTCTCATCTGTGGCTAAGTGGACTGACAGTAAATCACATGTTTTCTCCAAAAGCAATTCTCATGCATATTTTGAGGTAAAGGAAAGGATTGAGCCCTAGCATGAAGTCATTCCCATCTCCAGGACTGGAGATATGCTTTTCCCATGAACAAGTATCTCCTTTCTCCTCTCTATATATTTATACATAAAGGAAACAGACATGGATTAAGCAGTTTTTGTCTTACTCCTATTAGGTGGTACTAGCAGGTTTGTGCACGGAGAAGAGACATATTTTACCCCATTTTAGACACAGATAATCATGGAGTCTGAATAATCAATATGTGTACATCCTTAACTTTTACACAAAGTGTTTTCAGTTACATTAATCTATTGTTGCATGTGTAAGTGTAGAACAGTGCTTTTCCTATAGTTTTGTAACACAGAATGCTTATAATATATGTTCTCAGTAAGCAAAGGTTGTACCAGTTCTAAGAGAGATTTGACTTGTGTGTTTGCAAATTTGCCATTGCCTTCAGAATGCAAAGTGAAATATTGAGGCCAGAATTTTTTAGTAGAACAAGATAATGAGATGCTTAGTAATAAATGTAGCTGAGTGAAGCAAAACTACAGCTAAGTGAACTCAAATTTTCATACTTCATTATATAAGTTAGTAGTAAATAGTAGAGATGAGAAAGGATATTCTGTGTTCCATAAAGATCACAGAATATTTAGGATTATTTCCTTGATATTCATTGAAGTCTCAAAACATTGAATCAACTAGTAACAGCCTATCTATCTAGACAATACATTAATCAGATATGAGAATTATTTGTGTTAGGAGTTGGATACTGAGCTCTTGTCTAAGGAGGGTTTCCACAATCAGACTGAACATTGTTTTCAGTGCCATTTTGTTTCAGAGTACAGTCTTGAAAAAAAAACTTTTGAAATGTAAAAGAGATATTTTAGAGAATGAGAATTCTGTTTTGGAGAATGACCAATTTGCCTGTTTTTGAGGAGCAGAGAACCAGATCGACTGAAGAGCTCAGATCTCCAAAAGGACTTTTAAGTAAAGGTTTAAGTAACAAAGTCTAAATTTGATCTGTAAAGAACCTTTCAGATTCCCACAGGAGCTTGAATTTTCACTGTTGATAGCCCTCATTGCTCAAGGCCCTGCTTTTCTTGTATCCATTATTCCATCCATCTTCTCAGGGCTTAGCAACGTGGTGTCTGTTTGCTTTGCACCTAGCATGGTTGATGCTTGTTTGAAACTTCAGGTTGGGCCTGTGTCATCTGAGAGCTCCAGCATCTCTCTCCTAATCCAGCAAGCATACTCTTTACCACCCTTACTATATGCCTGCAGAATTGGTCCATATATAAAATGTATTCCGTGTTTTCCAGTCTTATTCTGTATTAGTTTGTGTAAATGGCAAATATGTACAATGGCTGATCAAAAGCTTTGTGTGTTAGTTTGTTGCACAGGCTACATGTGCTGCTTGTCTGCAACATCATGCAGTGTGTAGGAGATTGAGTTCTTACTGCTTTCTTCCCCCAAGGTAGGATATTCTATATATGGCTGACAAATTTAAGAATTTTTTTAAAATTTTCTTAAAACTTCCATTTCTCTATAAAGTTTGGTTGAAACTCGACATCTAGTTCAAAATTACTAGTGGTGGTAGCAAACAGAGAGATAGACAAACAGAGCATTTCAGATGGATTCTTCCTTTGGAAACTAGTTTAAAACATGGTCGATGAGGATTTACTATTTTTATGTCACCTCATATAAACTATTTAGTTGGTTTAGAGCACTCAACCAAGAAGTGGGAAATGTGCACTCAGCTTCAGTTTTTGTCCTGCCTAAGGGAGCACTCTGAAACCCTACTGTTTTGTAGGTGTTCCACATCACAGGCAAGTTCCAGACTTTTTGACAAGCAGGTGCATTGTATTTCAAAATCTATGCACAGTAATCTTCAGTGTCCTTGTTTCCATTTTAGCTTTGGCTTGACTGCTTCAAGAGTAGCTGATTCCTAGAGAATGCCATTTAGGTAGGATGAAGTCCTCCAAGAAACCTGGGCAAGAATGCCCCTTCCTAAGGAGAAACAAAATGTTACTAGTGTAACTCCTCAAACCACTTATTATCTAGTCTCATTTTTGTGTTGTTTCACTTCAGGTTATTTAGATATTTGTGGTGTTTTGTTGGGTTTGTTTTGTTTTAAGATAGGAAATATGTGATATGTAAATTATTGGTTACTTAATTATGACACCACTAATTAGTTTAATGAACTAATACAAGCAATAAAGCTTTTCAAATGAACATTTCTTAAATATTATAGTATTTCGAACTGTTTGAATAACTTTTTCTTCCTTACATGTGTTGCTGAGGTCTTTATGTTCCTGTTCTTCATAGAGCCACTCATGCTTTAAATATTGTGAGTAGTCGCAATCCTACAGGATATTTGATAGTATATTTTACATAAGTCTTTGCAAGACTGTGACCCGGGATCTTTTAAAACTTAATTTCCAAATAATCACATGCACTATACACATCAGGGACAGCAGCATATAGCAGGTAAGCCACATGGACTGGATTTTGTGAATGGTGCACAATTGCTGTCTGTGTGAGGCAACAGCTTTTCATTCCTACATTTCTTTCGGTGTACTTAGCCATTACTTCAAGAAAAAAAATGCAACCTTTTGATGGTTGCCAAAACATCTACATGTGAAATAGGAATGTAATGCTAATGGATAAATTTGGCTCTTCTGCAAAGCGCTTGTATGCACGCTGTCTAAACATTGGCATGTCACAGTCAGCAGAGGCTTTTGAAGGCAATTAGAGTGTTCCTTTTCTGAAAAACCTTTCAGAGGCTTAATTAGCTGGAGCACCTAACAGCAGATACCAGAAGTCAAATAAGCTGAATTTACTCACACTCTTAGCCATGTTCCTTCATAGTGTTAGTAACTATTACTATTATTACTATAGAGTTAATAAATATCACAATACTATGACTTAGTAGTAAAATAGTCTTTTCAGTTTAATTTAAACTATTCTGTTTGTAAGCTTCCTGAAAAAAGTATGTAGGAACTGTATTTGATGTAAAAGCTATAGACAAGCCTTTCAGAATCAATCTGAACCTGAAATGCTTATTATCTCCTCAGTTCTGACATCCTTTTCTTTGCTATTCTGTAAATTGTTTGAGCAAATGGTAGTGCTTGGACCTTTGTAGTATCTCAGCTGAATTTATGGAATGTATCAGCCTTCCGATTGGACCAGTGTATATGAAGGGCAGCTTTCAGTAGCAGAAAGTCAATTTGAGTTCTCTCTGAAGTAGTAGCATGTGCTGCTTCTGCTGAACTAACCTTCTTCAATGCAACGTAGATATAGTTGCGTCACTTAAACCAATACAGAACATAATGCTTCCAAGTTTTTCTGATAGATCTATGATTGATGATCAAAGGACTTAAAAAACCCCAACCAAACAAACAAAACCCACCATACAAGTTACACACGGACACTTAAACATATATATATATAAACAACTTGAAGTGAAAAATCTTTGTGTTATTCAGTACTTGGTTATGGACATATCTTCAGTTATTCCAGAAAGGCTTCACTTTTTTATTGCTGTTCTCCAATCCAGCCTTCGTATGCTATTAATAGTGGGATATTGTTGTTTTCTTTTCTTTTTTTAAAAACTGTGGTGTTTGGAAAAGGTGTATAAGCTAGATCTAGCTCATCAAGTAACCCAGGTAGCCTGCTGCCTGCCTGCTCACACACCCGTACTCTGTGACCTTAAAGCTTCTTCCCCATTGTGTTACTAAAATTCAGGTGCTGCATCATTGTATGAACAGACCTACGCTAGTCATGTCACATTGGCTACATTTTGGCCATGTGCTAAATGCATTCCTGCTCACACAACAAGAGAAATGTTTTCATTTAAGAGAAAAATGTGACCTATGATGATCAGTTTTGGTGAGACTAGAGAATACTAGAGGAATGCAAAGGCAGGTGTTAAGTTATGACTGTATAGTTAGCACTTATTAACACTTTCAAATGTAATTAGGGACTCTGGTTTAGGACAGGCTTCCCTTAAGATGACAACTTTTTTTTAAGGAGGCACAGAGAATTTACTTTACTAAAATCATATTCATTGTGGATATTTGGACTTTAAAACTCAAACTTTTGGCAATCAAAATTGCAGGTCTCACTGTAAGCCTTAGCCACATTCTAGTACAGTATTTTCATTACATCTCACAAAGATAAGTACCCACACTCATATTTTGGACAGATAAAATCTTGACTCTCAGAATAACTAGGCAACAAGAGTCACAGGAGCAACTCCTCTGCAAATTTAATGGATATCTGGTACAGATATGAATTTTTAGCATTTAACATTGTATTTTCATACCGGGGTTATTAATTGTGATGTATCTGCTACATGTGGTTCTGTATTGCATTTGGCCTGATCACTGAGGTATTTAGCAGATTTGTAATGATTTTTTTATTTTTTTTGCATTGTAAAATTCCTCTGCCTTTTTTTTTTTTTTTTCTTTGATCCTCAGGGAAAAGAAAAATGAGAAGACACAACAGATCTTGCTCATTTCCCTTTCTTTGCTTTTGTTTTACAGGAGACACATGAAATTGTGGCTATTAAGAAATTCAAAGACAGTGAAGGTAACCTTTCCTACTGCATAATCTTTCATGTCAATAACTACATTGTTAATATCTCTCCAGTTAAAATAAGAAGTCTCATATATCAAGACATGATTTAAAAATGATAATGATTTATTAGCTCTGTGAATATTCAAGGCACTTGATCCTTCACAGCTGCCTAGGGACTGCATTATACACTCCAACTAGATAACTACTGTTCTTTCTTAGCGCATCTGTCTTAATATAGCTGAGAGAGTGGTGCCATATACGCTAGTAAGATCTACAGCTTGGAGCAAAAACTCCTCTTTGGTAGTGGCTTGCACAGTCTTTGGGCTTTATCACCCTTCCTCTGTGGGAGGGCATCTAAATGTTCGGAAGACTTGAAGGGGCAAATGGAGGAGACTGGGAGAAAGTCACCGAGAAGTTCAGTGCTACAAAAAGGAATTGAGGAGCTCTTAAGGTTCAGTGAGAGGATTTGAGGGAGCTCAGCATGGCAGGCTTCACTGTCCACAGGAAACTTGCCCTTTGCCCCCTCACAGCAGCCTCTAGGTACTCTCTCCAGTGTTGCTGAGTTTGCAGAGAGCGGGGATGAGCTCACTCTTGCAGGGCTTAGTTTGGATGGCAAAGTGGGTGGCAGAAGGCAGGACATATGGAAAGCCTTGCCGGTGCTGCACACACCTATTCCTCACCCAGCAGTAATGAAACCAAAGATCTGTACAAGACAAGACTTACTCTGTGATGTACACTTGTTGGGTGACAGTGAATCCCAGTATCCTGGGAAAAACTGGCAGTCAACCACGAGAGCATCTGTTTACCTCATGTACATCAGAAGCTCCACTGATCCCTCCTGGGCTAGCACAAACAGAAGGAGAATCCAAGTACAATAGTAAGAGGAGTCATCCCTTTCTGAGGCAGCGCAGCCACGATTTGCTGTATACCAAGGCTTTAGCTGAAGGTTTGAAGGATGTGGTTTGAAGGAGCACCAGCCACTTTCCTTTTGGTTATTGTTATAGGATTCCTGGTGGCCACAGAGCTGTTGTTGGTTGCAAGGACTGTAATGTTCAGTCAGGCACAGCAAAGTCAGATTTTTGTCTATTGTTTTATGCAATGCGAACTCTTTGCTTTGCAGCTGATTTTGCCAGGCACTTGAAGCATATATTTGATGAATCTTTTAGGTCTGCTATTCAGAAAACAGTTTTAAATCCCCATTAAAGAACATAGGAGATAATTGTGGTGACCATCTTGACCAGGTCATGAGAGTACTTCAGAATTGCTTTCTGGAACTCAACATGGCTATTAAGTACAGATCCTAGGCAACGAATCTCAGTATTAAGCTTTGAACGAGATTATTATTTTAGCCTGTCTACCAAAAAATGAAAACAAAAAAATGCAACATTGCCATAAAGTCTGGCTTTCCAAGAGTATTACGTAATTTCAGTGTACATGATTGATGACTGCTTTTCAGAGTTGTAGCGAGTTGTTTACAAGTTTCTGGAAATATGACAGAAGTTCTTTTGATGGATTTGATTCAGCCCATTTCACATCTGTCTCGTTAATATGGTAGTTCATTAAAAATATGAATATACTGTAATTGTTTCTATTGCCATTTCTGTTTCACTGAATTTTTGCTGTTGTTTGACATATGCATGCTAAATATGCTGCAAAGAGAGTGTCTAGTTATAGATTGAAATTAGGTAATCAGGCTGATGCAAGCCAACACCAAGCACTCAGTTTTAAAATGAAATGACTTAAATTGGTCTAAATTATATATTTATTTTTTTTTACTCAAAACATTTGTGATGATAGTATTTTGTTTTCTTCTTCTCTCCTGCTACACTTTGATTTTTTTTTTTTTTTCTCTCTTCTGATGATGATTATATGCATTTGCATGACCTGTGTTATTTTCTGTCCCCTGAAAACCTGTTTTTTCCTTTTGCCTGCTTGGAAAAAACAATTTCTCTTCCTTGTCTCTTCTTCCTCTGACTGTCTTTGTAGTACATTACCTGCAAATGTGATATAGCTTTGCATTAATGCAGTCATATCCCATTTAATATCCCTCTGTTGTGGACAACAGTTCTAAGAGGTTAAGAGCCCTGCTTCTACATGTGCATGGGCAAATGTACTGAATTAATGGATTTCATTTTACTAAATGAAAAATAAAACTTAATATAATCTGGTTTACTTGACATTTTGTGGTAGTATCCTCTAAAACCCAGTCAGTTCAGAGCCTGTTAATGATAAGCAGCGTATGTACCTTTAGTAGAACACCCCTTCTGTCTTGAACAGCTTTCAGACAACTGAATTTTTGAAACATAAGCTGAAGCAAAGTCACTCCTCAGAACAGGATTCAAGGCTTTATTGAATCGATACTTGCTCTGCTGCCCTCTGTGGCCACTACACTGGTCTGCATTGCAGAATTTCCGTCAAAAGCCTGGGAGGGAAACTTACAGGATGTGCTTTGGTCTTAAAATTTGTCATGGTTTTCGGAGAATGAAATTGAGAATCAAACAGATTTCGTTGACGTTGTTCAGACATGAGCTTCACATTCCAGTGTTTCTGCAGAGGACATATTTACCTTGCTAGTACTTAATGTATTTGTGGGATGGAGGATATGTCTGTACACATACATGTATATACATTTTTAAACATATTCATGCTCTTCATAGTGAAAAAGGGGTTTGTTTCTTATTACTTTTTCTGCCACTAAAAACCTAGGTGGTAGTGGTGGGAAGTCTGTAAGGGTTTCGTAATGATAGCCCAGTCCTCAGTTACCTTTCTTGCAGTGCAGAAGCATCCAGGCAGCAGAGAGTCCATACTGGAGAATGAACCTTTTTCTCTGTAGTATCTAGAACCAGAGAATTTAATTAGGGGTTCAAGGTAAAGATTTATAACACTTGCTACTTGGAGGTTTCATTTTGGTATTTTAATAAGTTGGTTTTGTTTACTTTGTACTCTAGAAAATGAAGAAGTCAAAGAAACCACTTTACGAGAGCTTAAAATGCTTCGCACGTTGAAACAGGAGAATATAGTGGAGCTGAAGGAAGCCTTCAGAAGAAGAGGAAAATTATACTTAGTTTTTGAATATGTGGAAAAAGTGAGTTGAGTTTGTAGTATCCTTGTCACAGTTAAGTCATCAGCTTACTCAAAAAGTCTTTAAAATTACTTTTATTTTTAAAAATCTAGCTGCTTAAGCTCTATAAAGAGGAACAGTAGAAACTTTAATACAATCTGAGTTATTGTAATTAGACATTTATTGTGAAAAATTGTTACTATTGTTTTTACTTCATGTGTTGGTCTTTAAAAAAAATCTTCCTTATGTGAACACAAATATGTTCAAATGATGTAGACATACGTACCATTTGAAGAAAAAATTCCATCCAAACTCTGTAGTCCATTTTAATTGTAAAGCTGATTGACTGTCCTGTGTTATGTTGTGTAATGAATCTTGACGTAATCTTTCAAAACAATATCATAGGCTTTTGACCTTGGAATCTGTTTCAACTTTCTCCATTATTCCCTGTTAAAAATAGGATTTGTTTGTATATTTCTGTAACAAGGCCACTATCAATAGTAGCTTAGAGGGATTTGGCAAAGATCACTGTCATGATTTCCAATCCTGACCTCATTTGAAATGATTCCAAAGTTTCCCTAGATTGGCCTACTGCTGCCAAGCATCCTGCTCAGTTCCCAGAGAGAAAAAAACTAGAACAGATTGGTCTTTCATTATTTTTGCAACCTTCATGATGAAGGTAGATCTTCCCCCTCTATTTTAACCACTTTGCATTTATTCATGGAAATAATTAGATGGTATTCAGATACATATAGTAAAGATAAATGCAAGCTTAAATGTGTTATCTCTGTAGCTTTTATGAGATAGTGTTCCCTTGATAGAAATTCTCATTCTATGTCCTGCCAGTGTGGTGTTGCAGTCTAGCATAGTGCTAGTCCTCTTCAGTCAGTTCTCTCTCATGTAAAGGTTCTTCTCTTTAAATGATGTGTCTCCGTTACCTCAGTTTGCAATTTATTATGTTGGATAACTTTATTGCATAATGTGAGGTGACCTATATTAGGCACAGTTTGGCAGAAATCGATTTTGGTTTCACTATCAGATCAACTACTTCTGATGTGGTGGATCTGACTCAGATCTAACACTCAAAACTTGACTAGTTCCTCCCATGTTCCTTGTAATTTTTTGAGACATGTGGAATGTGTTTGATCACACACCAACTTAGAACATACATTTAATTTTGTGTTATAATTGACTTGGCTAAGTTCTCTGTAGTACTGGGTTGGAAGAGCAGCAGAAGTAAAAGAAATTTAATTGATTTCGTAAGACATATACTTTAAAAGTTTCTAATATTGGTAAAAACACCAGGCTGCAATATCTGACATTATTTGCATTAGAATAAAAGAATTATAAAGGTGGACATCATGTATAGTCTGCGCGTAATGTCATTTCTATATTAATAGAAATGACAGTTAAACTTCACTGTCCATGAACGTTTCTCATTTTCAGATATTTCAAATAGTTTCCACAATAGTTTATTCGAAGACCAGGATGATTTCTGTATTTTTGGATGAAGGCAGAATAGAAGGAATTAAATAAAATGTGATATAGTAGACTAATTTTTGTTTTAACTGGTGATGACCGCCTTGTGTCCTTTATGGAGTCTTAGCTCTGCAATACTCAAATCCAGATTACTTAACTTCACATTTAGTGTAATCTCCTTTATTCATCATCTCCTTAGTTAATGTCTTTATATAGGATTATGTCTCACTGTGTTGATGCTACTATTTTAGTTCATATTTGTAACACTAACCTCTTGACTTACTTATCCAGATCTATGGGCTTTGTGTGGACAAGAGTCTAACTAAAATCAATATGTTTCCTTAACAGAGAATTCCTTTCCTCAGAACTAAAGTGTATTTCTAAGGAAACTTACACTCAAGCACATAAGTTCCAGTGTTTATTTACAGATTGCAAAACTTAGTGTTTTTGAATGTCTCCATTTGTTTTGTCTTGTATTTGTGTTCTTTAAAATATCTTACAAGAGAAACCCAAAAAAATTATTACACAGCCAAAGAAAATGTTTGTCAAAGACAAGGTAAACTTATTTTAAATGAAAAATCTACAAATGCTCAAATCCATAATGAAATGAGTTGTATAAGGCAATATAGCCAAAATACTCATTTCTATTTTAGTATTCAGTAAATAAGACTTTTCTCTCTTTAAGTGGGCTGCTGCTGTCCATTATTCATTCAGGATTCAGAGAACAAGCTCCGTTGTACTTCTAATTGTGCAAAATTGGAGGCATTTGCTAACATAATGGGAAACTAAATGTCCTTTTTGAAAGAGGAAATTTACTCATGTAAACAATCAGTTTGTTTTCTTCCCTGAGTATGTCTATGAAACAGTTAATACGGCCATAGCTTCTGTAGTGTAAATATGTCTAAGATCAATATAGCTGAGATATAGCTATAGGATACTCCCTAGGCTACTACTTACACTCCATGAGGCATTTTTATATCTTGCTTCATTTGCACTAACAGGCTTGTGTTGCTTTAACTGTACCCATTAACATACAGACATGATTTGTGATTTATCGTGGACTTCATATGTCAAAGCAGCAGAACTAGCTTAATAATGAAGAAAACAGTATGTTAAAGCACAGTCAGATACTTGTAAAATGCTGTACTCTACTAAACTTCTCATATGGCCACGCTGACCTGGTGTTTCTGTTTAAGCAAATTTTGTAACTAAATGACTCTTTGCAAGTTTTAGGATAAGTGGTTTGCCAACAATCTTTGAAAGACTTGTGATATATTTATGGTTCACCTTCAGGGATTGTTGGCTTCACAAGTGCTTTCTCTAGAGCAAAACCAGCAAGTAGTATGCTTTTGTTTAAAATACACTCCTTGAATGTTAATCTACTGATTTTGCATACCCAGGCTCAGTGGCCTAAGTATGTTGGTTCAGAATGCTGAATGAATGTTATCTTCTAGCAACTACAGTATAACTCCTTTAAATAATGTGTCTTTTAAACATTTAGAATATGCTTGAATTGCTAGAGGAAATGCCAAATGGAGTTCCACCAGAAAAAGTGAAAAGTTATATCTACCAGCTAATTAAAGCAATTCATTGGTGCCATAAGAATGATATCGTACACAGAGGTAAGTGTGTAGTTCTCTACACAGAAATAAGCCCTGGGTAGGAATTTGCTTTCTAAAGGGAAAGATGTTACAGCTTGAAGTAATTTGCATTTAACATAAATATTAGCAGTCACTTTATATCAACAGAAAAAAAAAAAAATCTGTAAATTTGACAGGGTCTTAAGTCTGCTGTGTGACTTCAGATTGTTTTAGAACTAATCTACATGTAAAGCTTGCTGTCCAGTTTCTTTTGGTTACAATAGAAAGTTTGTATCATGCACAGCCAAGTGAAACTGCAGTACAGACCTTGCCAAAGGAAAAGGAGGGTGTTTTTAAACATTTCATGATACTCAGTCATTTCACTTTTGAAAGGAGGTTTTTAAAAACATTTCATGCTACTCGGTCATTTCACTTTTGAATCCAATAATACAATATTAGGAGAAAAGTAACCCAGAACTTAAAAAAGTAACCCAGTTTGGTCCCCATGTTTTATCTCTTAAGGCAGTTCCTCCTAGCTCCCATGAGTTCAGCTCTGTATATTTACTTTCTCCCATAAGCTTCAAGCACTCAAAGTACATACCTTGATGTGTGATTTTATCTAGTTTTATTTATTTTATCCTGATTTAATAAAATTGTATTTTGCTTTGTGGCTTTGCAAGAGTAATATTTCTAATTAATGTTTCCAAATAATGAAAATTTTCATATAATATTCTGTTTATATTTGAGACTGATCAACCATAAGCAAGAGTCTGCAAATATTCTGTAAAATACGGATTGAAAAATATACTATATATGGGTACTACGATATCCATGTAGGAATAAAAAAAGCTTAAAACTAGGAAACACATTTTTTCTAAACAAGTGACAAGAGGTGATCAAGAAGATCATCGTAGCTGAAAATGTTGAGCACAACACACTTAACATTGTATTGGTTAACTGGGTAATTAAATCTCAGTTCTTTGTATTATTTTTCAATATGCAGTATTCTGCACATTGGTTTGCTGCCCAGAATTATCTGTGGGCACCTTTTGTCTTCACATATTTTGTTGGGAAACACTTTGAAAGACTTCAAAAGGCAGCAAATTAATTCTGCATGTTCACAAAGTGAATTGCTGGAAGCTGTTTCAGCAGTTGCTCTTTTAATGTTTCATTTATGATTACATGAATATCTCTAAATACGTTATAATGAACTAATATTTGTTGACAAAGTTCAAAATTAAAAAGAGAAGCTAACAGCATTTTTTTTTCCCTCTGTCACTCCGATACTCCAGATATCAAGCCAGAGAATCTCTTAATAAGCCACAATGATGTTTTGAAGTTGTGTGACTTCGGTAAGTTCAATAGATAGATACCTTCTTCCTGCATTTTTAAGGAAAATCTCTTGCAGTGAAGTTTTGCCTTATTCTTGTA
This sequence comes from Streptopelia decaocto, assembly GCF_964273445.1. NCBI lineage: Eukaryota > Metazoa > Chordata > Aves > Columbiformes > Columbidae > Streptopelia > Streptopelia decaocto. Next base: position 105,255,883 of record NC_138663.1, read on the forward strand.
CGAGTTCTACAATATGTACTGTTTAAAGCCATTTTAGTGGTCAGAATTGATTACTTCTTCAGGTTTGTGGCTAGTACTTTAATTTGAAAAATCTTTGGGCTTCATTTGCGTACCCTGTGCAATACCTGTATTAAAATGTCAATAGAAACATGGCATTTGTCTTCCTATGTTTGACAAGGTTTTTACTAGCAGTGTTATTGGCACTCAGCTGAGAGCAGTGCAGATGATAAGCTGATTATGAGGCTAGCAAAACTGTAAGTTTATCTGGCCTGTGAATTAAAATACAAAATAATTATTGTTTAATAAAGACTCAATAAACTTTATACGCCATTTGAACCGCTGGCTTTCATAGACTGTTATGTGTGTAGTTATAGGTCAACTTTTGTTGTTGCCTTAATCAAGGAATCATATGTCCGTGGATGATTAATGACTGGATGGCTGTAGGATAAAGACAGAGTTGTGTGTGTAACGTTAACTTTCATGTTTCCTGTTTTATCAATGCCTGTTTAATGTCAACTTTAAGAATGTCAGCTTTTCAAGAATCAGGACCCAAGCACAAGGCAAAGTTTGCCCATGTGAGTAATCCCCAGAAGACAACAGGGCAAAGCGTACACTGTTCCAACAATCTGTATTTTTATTCTAAATGCTTCATAAACACAGAATATTGTTCCCTCTAAAAAGCATACAGTTTGGCTTGATAAAGAGAAACCAGTTCCATAGTGCTACTCAAGGGCACTTTTCAGTGAGAGAAGTTTGAAAGCTGTCATTTCAAGCCTCTGCAATTTTGAATGAAAAAAGAACTGCTAAAAAAATAGATTGCGAGAGGTTTTTTTAGGAACACAAATAAGACATCTGTCATTTGCAGTGCTGTTTATTTCTTTTAATCCTAAAGGTGTTTTTGCCTAAGCATTCAGAAACAATAACAATTCTAGGAAAAGTTTTAGAAGATTTGGTCCTTATGAGTTATTTGAACTAAGGGCAATTTATTCTGCAATGTAAGGAACTGCACAGCTCTGACAGAACAGCAGGGTACCATTGCATAGTGCCCTCTGTCCCTTTGCCTTTTCAGTATCCACAGGCCTTCTGTCTGCAGCGCTGTGGCCTCTCTCCCCTGGCAGCACCAGCAGCCTTGCCCAGAGCTGGGAGGGCAGGATTTTTCCCTTACCCCTGTAGCCATCAGCTAACAAATCTTTGCATGTGAACTCATGTCAGCATCCTCTGTGCAGTAATATTACAGGCAAACCAGTAGCCAAACAAGAGGTACGATCGTGTTCTGGATGACAGATTTCTCACTAGGTATGGATGGTGTGAATTCTGCTCGCAGTGATGTTCATGCGGTCTGTTGACTTGCTCACACTGGACACTACAACCATGTCTCTTTCTGCTGTTAGAAAAGAGGGGCCATCACAGCGTACTCACAGTGCTCGGCACAACCTCAAGGAAGTTATGGGTATTTCTGTTGTTCTTGCTGTTCATGTGGGTTACTTGAAATTTTGATCAAAGTTTCAGATTTAGTTGAATTTAAAATTCCAAGCAACTCTTATAATTCAGGATCAATTTTTTTTAGCCTCATTGCTAATTGACATTATTGCTAGTAGCTTAGGCTCTCCATGTAAAATGTCTGTCAGAATGTTATTAGCCACAAGCATTTCCTGAACATGTACATATTAGGATGTAGGAATTCACCTTTCAATATGATTTGTGGTATACTGTCTGCATACCAAACTTCATGCATGTTTGGAACACGGATATTTGTCAGATGCAGTGCCACATTCCTCATATGATAACGAATTCAAAGACCAGGTCTATGCATCCATCACAGTGCAGATACTGAAGTCACTGGGTTTTTCTGAAAAGCCCAATGGACAAAACAGTTTGAATAGAAAAGTTCCTAATTTTTTAACAAGATAGTTCTTCCTAATCCTTGTGCCATGTGTTCTGTACATATCGTGCTAGATAAAAATGAAATTTAATGTGGTGCTTGCCTGGACACATGTTGTGTGGGTGTCATTTCTGCCAATAGGAGTGGAAAAAGGGAACAGTACAAAATGCCGATTACAGCAGATGCATCTAACTGTTGGAAATATAATAGTTAGGCTTTCTGACTGGTGTGTTTGTTGATTTAACACCAGGGCTTCAAAATTACTTGTTTTAGCAATCTCTTAATCTCTGGAAGATGCATAAGCATAGACATTGTGAAACATAGGACTGGAAAAGACCTCAAGAAATTCTCTAGTTTTTCCACCTACTCAAAGAAAGGATTAAGCATGTCTGTGTCATTCTTGACAGACGTTTGCTTAGCTTATTCTTAAAATTCTCAGTAATGGTGGTTCCCTAGTGTTCCTAGATAACTATTAAAGTACTTACTTATCATTAACATTAGAATGCTTTACTTTATGTCTAACTTAATTTTGCCTTATTTCTTTGTAAGAAACTGACAATCTTCTCCTTTTTTTCTTACATCTTTTTCCTTCTATGTTCTGAATTGTTTGAAGTCCTTTCTTGAAATCTCTTATTTTGCTTGTTCTCCCTTCTTGCATCATGATGCATTTGCAAACTCTATTGCTTTCATAGTTGCTCTCACCAAAATCACCTTCCATCTTCATCTTCTAATGTATTCTTTCTCACAGTTTAAACTAACCTTCTCCCTGGTTACCTTCTGTTTCTGTTGTATCAAAAAATTATACCTGATACCTCAGCACAACTTGGGGCAAGGAACAATAAGCACATGAATGAATGGTTTTTCACTGACAAGATTCATCAGATGGGTCATGTTACAACCATACAAGTATAGTAGTGTGGAAAAAGCAATTCTGGCAGCTTCTGCATGAGAACTGAGATATCAAGAAAAATGACTGTTGCGTTTAAGTAGCACTTATTGATTCTGAAAATGCAATTATGCCTTATACCTCTGCAACGCTTCTGAGTTTTTATTCTTTCTTCATCACTCATGCGATAATAGAAAGACTCATAGTGATTTCACTAAAGTGAATTTTGAATCATTTTTAATAGCACATCCCAGTAAGAAAGCATTTTGAAAATGTTGCTTTTATATTTCAGTCCCAAAAATTTGTCTCAGTTTTAGCTCTAGTAAGAAGCCTACATAACCTGGAGTCTTGCTACTACTATCTATCTGTCCTCAGTCTCGCTTTATTATTTATTAATTATTTGAAAACAGTAAGACACTTAAAACTTTTCTGAAAACAGTGCCAGCATCTGCTGTAGAGTACTTCTACGTGAAGAATCCAATAACATTATTACTGTGGTGCTTGGCTGACTTACTATAAATGGAGAATGAAAACAAAAATATAAATTATTTCTACATGTGGGTTTTCCAGTGCATACACTCCTATCACAGTCAGTGGTCTTAACTGTTATGCCCTACGACAGAAGTTAAGCTTTGGTATAATTGCAAATAAGTTATTACTATTACTATTACTATTATTATTATTATTAACAAAATGATATGGAAAGGGAAGCTAATTTGGACTTGATTTCTGATCCTGATTCACTAAGAGCCTTCTTATTAATGCGATGCTAAAACAGGTGAGAAGCTGACACATGTGGAGTGAGCCAAATGCAGAGATAAAGCAATTTTGCTGATTGTTGGTAGACTCCTGCCTTTTGTAGTTTTAGGGAGATGACCCTGTTTCTTGTCAGATCAGGAAGGGGGTGTCCTTAGATGAGAATAATACGTAATTTCTTGACCAGTGTAAAAATTGAATGCAGTGAGACTATGGTAGTTAGGATCAGTGACTGGAAGGGTCTGTTCCGCATGCATGTTACATTTCTGATGTTATGAATCTTGTTCTGCAAACAGCATCTCAGGGAAATTTAGTGGCAGTAGTTCACTAGATTGCATGGCATACAGACAGGTAACTTTTATCAATCTGTTTTGCTTACGGCAAAGCACCGTAATGGCAAAACCCTGTGGACTTCTGAGGAGAGTACGCAAGTAAAGTAGTCATTAAAGCAGACGTGCTTTCACTGTTTTATCAGTAAAAGCTTGCATTTCACAGAATCACAGAATGTTAGGGATTGGAAGGGACCTCAGGGATCATCTAGTCTAATCCCCCTGCTGCAGCAGGAGCACTTAGATGAGGCTACACAGGAATGTGTCAATTTCAGTAGACAAGCAATTGTTGGGGACATCATTCGGCACTAGGGGCTGTAAACAATTTGCTTCTATTAAAATAGGTGTGAGTTCTTAGTGCCAAAACCAGTGGTGATACACATATTGTATTTTAAATAGGATATAATCTTTCACACTGTTTCTTTGACAGGCTTTGCTCGTAATCTCTCTGAAGGGAGCAATGCTAACTATACAGAATATGTGGCTACCAGATGGTACCGCTCACCTGAACTGTTGCTTGGGTAAGTACAATTTGTAGAACTGCCATGATAAATCTTGATTGATTCTTTATATTTTTTTCAAGCACCTTTTGTAAGACTTACCCATGGAGAGCTGTGCTTGATTTAAAGGGAAGATTTCAAGAGGCTTCCAGATTTTCACTAATTTTTGTTCATTTCCAGTAAGTCAGCGTGAGTCATTGACATATTGACCTGTTGTGAGCTGAGCAGTGTTTAACTGATTAAAATACGAAGCTGAATTGTAGCAGATGTACTTCAGATTCCTTCCCATTCCCTTCGGAAGGGGTTTCCATGGTAGTGCTGTAGCCTGGAATGTTCCATCAGCCCTGTGGCGGACATCACACAGCAATGGCAGTGCAACCTTCACCATGCTACACTCCAAGTCCTCTTCATCCTTTGGGTGAAAACTGTGATTAGGTTTTCATTCCCAGTTATCCTGTACCAGTACTACTGAAGTAGCTCAGAAGGATGGTGCTAAATTTATGCTAGCCAGGAAGAATTTATTGAAGGAGGCTGTATGAATCATTTTAATAAAACACTGAGAAGTAAGTGTTGTGTTGCCCGTGAAAGCAGTAGTTACGTGAGTAGCTTCAGCCAAACTATTTAGTTTACTCCCTTACTAATCTGTAAAATTAGTGTTTCGCTACCTCACAAGGTTAAACAGATTTTTGTGCGCTGTATGAAAAAATTCATAGGACACAAAAAGGCAAAGGAAGAGACAGATATAACTGGAGATCTACTATTAACATATGTGTTCTTCTGACTACCATCAAGTTTTGCACTCCACTATTCTAAACTACATGAATACTTTTGCAGAATACAATTCCTCTATATGTACCCTGTATGTATTTAAATATACATATCCTGGAAATAAGGAATTGGTAGCCACAGGACAAATCAAAAAAGTACTAGTCATTCGCAGGGTTCTTTAGGCAAAATGTTTCATGCTGCTGAGAAACAAGTCTTTGTTGGATGCTTTGACTAACACTGAACTAGACATTTCTTGAATAGTAAAGCATTAGATAACATTGTCAATAAAGTAATCCCAGTATTCCAAGAGCTGTGCTAATCTTAGTCTTAATTGGTAGGCAGTTGTGTTGTTATGTGCAGAATAGTATGTTAAAGTTGTCACTAAAAACCTCAAAGCTCAGCTTTTCATATATCGGAGAAAATAAGTTATTATATTAAGCTTCCAGCAAAGTGCATGTGTGTGTAGGTATGTATGTATAAGTATAAAAAAAGACTTGGAAAAAAGCATCAATTGTGACCTTTTTAGTTACACAACATTTTAATCTTCATCTATAGTAGTAGTGAGGATTTAGGAGGAAAGACATGAAAAGCTTGACAGATGTAGTATTAATCCCACCTGCAGTTTTCAAAACTGTTTTGCTACCAAAGGAAATGTAACAGGAATCTCATCTGTTTATAACGGACTAAATTTGTTTGATTAGCTTGTAGAGAAAGGGAGGTAGTATGTGTATTTAATGCATATGACTTCAGCTTTGCTGGTGTATGTTTTTAATGCCAAGCTTTTCTGGCACAAAGTCATGTCTGCTTCTTGACAATCCTGTTCTGTTTCCCAGACACTCATCTTACCCGTTCCCCTTTGCCTTGCATTTACCAATGCTTTATAAGCATCTAATATTCAGAAGTCTTCCCAGGATTATTAAAACATACATTTTACCAAATACAGTTTTACTTTTTCATTTTTAAAATGCGTCCCAGAGAGGTTTCTGTTCTGCGATAAAGTTCAAGACTTAAATTTCAGGAGGGGAAAGAAATTGCTCCCTAATTATTCACAGAACATCTAAAATCTACTCACTTTGGAGAGCCTCAGGTAACTGTTAGTGGAATACTCTGTACCCTTTGATGATAAAATATTGCTAAAAGCCAGTAAATTTTAAGGCATAACAAATTACTAGATGAAAACATAATTTAGGGAATTTAATTTGTGCAGGAATGGACTATAGTACTTCTGATTTGTGGTCTCTCTGTCCTATAGTAGTTATTTCATTTATTCAGCCACATCACTATTGAATTGTTTGCTTGTTGTGATCCAACAAGGCTGATCCTGCCAGTCCAGGAGTCTTGAGCATGCCTTTTCAAACAAAAAAGTTATGGTTTAATCTGCCACTGCGTTAAGAAATGGGCATTTTCTGATTTGTTTCTGTTTGGCTACAGAGTAAATAGTGGAAACTTCTTAAACTGTGATTCAGCTTCCTTTGTTCTTGTGAGCAAGGAAGGGTGATGGTCTCTGCCTCAATTGTGTTTTAGCCCGTTCCTCAGCCGTAATCCTGGCTTGTTCTCCAATGCCCCAGCGTACAACCACCTTTTCCCTGTTTCACATTTTGGTGGAGAAACCTGCCTATTCAAGGGGTTGCAAATAAAGATGTGTTTGTTTTTCTGTCATGATAAAAAGGTATGTTTTTTTAGTTGCACTCTCACAAACTGTTTTGTTTACAGAGCCTCAGTTTTCCAGGACAGGCACAGAATATCTTAAGAGCAGATCCTTGGCTTTGAAGTCAGTTCTTGTCTGTGTTGCCTTTTGCAGCTTGGAGAAAAACTTAGATCTTCCTCGGCACTCAGACCTGACCTAATGGGTGGCTTGGACTAGCAGCATTATAGAAAAAAGAAACATTGAGTCTCTCAGCAAATCCACACGTAGTCGCTAGGCGAAATTAGTAAGGGAATTAACACGAAGAGCCATTGTAGTGGTAGTACTTCAGGAGCTTGGGCATTCTGTGCTTTGCCATTTGTGATTCCCTGTCAGCAGTCTATTCCAATGGGGCAAACTTGATTTTGTGATGATTGTTTGTGAAAGGACTGAGTGTCTCGTGGCAGTTTCCGAAAGGCAAACAGTTCTTGAAATGCTGGTGTCCTACTACAGCATTCCTAACTACTGTACACTCCTGCAGCAGGCATCTCAGTGGGCTTGTAGTTTCATTCAGGCTATTGTCCAGCTAGAAACGCTTTCTCACCTTCACCTAACTAAATCATCAAAAGGGTTACAGGGTCCTGTGTCAAAGTGCCCTCCACAAAAAGTAAAGCAACTAATCATGAATAATCAATGGGGAAAATTCAGATATCTTTTTCTTTAACCTCAGAGTATTCTCCCTCTAAACATCTTTGATCATCAGCATAAGGAGGGAGTGAAGGGAACAGATTTAGGATAGGATTTGTCACCTGCAACTCCTGCTGCTGTCTTATTCCAGAAATAGGCAAGCCAGCTGTTACTTAAAAATCTCTTGAAACAGAAGGTGAGTTGTTGGATTACAGGTTTCAAGAAGAAGAGACTCAGTGAAATGTGTTTTCAGTCCAGTCTTTGTTCCAGTCTTTATTCTTTTTATATGCTTTTTTCTTTTAGATGAGAACAATTCTCTGGTCATTTTTCTTGAAACCTGAACATCCAGAAGGGATGCTTGGAACATGTTGGATGCTTACAAAAATTTTTTACAAATTCAACAAGCAAGAACTTGGGCATACAGAAAGAGAGTTGCTTCGGCCTATAGCAGGAAAAATGAAAAGCCAACAATATGTAATATGTTAGCTGTTGCACAGTTGTGGTAGGCAGCTAAACAAGCTTGCCAAGGAACAGAACCTTAGGGTGAAAATCAGAAACTGTCCAAAAGGGTTCTTCGTTTCTTCAGTGTTCATACCTTTAGAATTAATGTTGCAGTAGTCTACCACTGCTTTTCATACAAACTTCCACTCTTGGATTTCCCATCATCAATATTGCGTTTTCTTCCATTAAATACCCCTGTATGTAGTCTCAAGAAGTGCTGGTGTAGCCCTTGCCAGTGTAGCATTGACACCACTTAGTTTTGTTTCTGATGAATTCCCTACACCTCTTCATTGATGACCTAGCTTCTTCTGTTGTTAGCAGTTTAAAATATTAGGTGCCATCCTCCTCACCACACAGCATTGCTTGCACACAGAGACCACCCATCAAAATGTCTTCCCAAAATCCCACCTCTGGCTTTGCTCCTAAATAGGAATTACTTATTTTATCATGCTTTCATTGCTCCTCACCTGTGTTTTTTAAGGAACAGTTTTCAAGGCCATTCTGTTTTCTCTCTTATTACAGTTTCACTATATGAATGCTGGAACAGATTTCTTGCCATTTCTGTTCCAGTACTCAGACCCAGTTGTGCCTATCCCCATATTAAGCACAGTGGAAAAAGAAATGTAATGCAAGAACAGAGCACAGTCATCAGCCCCTGGAGAGAAGGGGAGTTAGTGCTAGTTTAACTTGGAATGGTAAAAAAAATTATTCTTGTATGTAAGATTTTTCACAAAGGTAACCAGATCCCCAGGGATACTTGAGAATTCCTCTCCTGCCTTTTCAAGCAGTGATACATCCCGCAAGCCAGGGCAGAAACAGAGGGCTTGATATTGGGGGTAATTTCTTTGATATCAAAGTTTATTTTTCTGTGTTGTAAGGAAGCGAGCCATGGGAAATATGGCCAATAAATTGAAACAGCTCAATAAGAAGACAGTGTCAGTGGGTATAAAATGTTTTATGTTCACTTTACAGAGCCCCTTATGGAAAAGCTGTGGATATGTGGTCTGTAGGCTGCATCCTGGGCGAGCTGAGTGACGGGCAGCCCCTGTTTCCTGGTGAAAGCGAGATTGACCAGCTCTTTACCATTCAGAAGGTGCTAGGCCCGCTGCCAGCCGAGCAGATGAAGCTCTTCTATAGCAACCCACGCTTCCATGGCTTGCGGGTAAGAGAAAGCTTTGTTCTTTTTTTTTTTTTTTTTTTTTTTTTTCATTTACTTATGTAGTATTTACGCTATTGTCTCTGTTGCTTTGAAGGTTCTTTTCATTTATGTTGTGCATTATCTATTGCACATGTTTCTGTGTAAGTGTAGGATATTTAGATTATAAGACATTCATAATTCAAAGTAAAATTTTGATTACACCAGCACTGAGTTTTACAAATATGTTTGATTTACTGTTAAGAGTCAATTAAAGATTTTCTTTCACTTCTTTGACTTTTTTGGGGATGCAAGTTAGCATTTGTAACCCAGCTTAGCATTACCCTGACAGGTTTGCACTGTGAAATTTAGTGACATAGCCCTGTCAGTTTGGGGTGCAGAAAATTTATACCTGCTATCTTCAGGCTACTGTGTTGGAAAAATCTGGGCCATAGATGCTGCTGTCACGATGGAAGAGCTTTTTGTCTTTTGCCTTTTATTCCTGGGGAGCTGTTGTAAGCCACGTGAGTAAAAAAGCTCTTCCTTCTGACAAAGTTGTTCCCCTGGGGTTTGCCAGTACCATGTTATGATAGAGACTCAATAGTGTGGAGAAGCTACTCAAGTTGGGACATGAGATATTGCAAAATCCTAGAAGCAATATATAACTTTATCTGTAACAATACTTGGTCAGTGGTTGTGCTCATGTTTGCTTTTAATTCCATTTTGATTGTCATTTTTTATTAATTACTGTTATTTAGAAAGGGAATTTATTATCTTGATAAATGGTCTGAAATCCTTAGTGTAAAATCCTATGAAGAGACATGGAAAGGTTTTAGGAGAACATATCTATGCTGAAGACTTGAGTTTTAGTCTATAAAAGAGAAAACTTAAAGAATGAGAAAGTGAAAGAGGAGGGACCGAGTTGTCTTAAAACTTGTTAAAGGTTGCCATAAATTTGGTTTAGCTGACGATGGTAAGAAAAGAAATAGTTGGTTTAAGGTGTTAGGATAATTATTTTAACTGCCAGGATAGCTAATTCCTAAGAGTTTTTGTTCAAGTTTGTAGACCTTCTATTAATGGAGCATTTAATAAAACGATTAGACAAGCATTTCTTGCAAGGTCATATGTGTGTTTAATGCTATTTAGAACAGTGGGCTGGATGGGATCTTTTATTTAAAACATTATACCTCTTATGAGGAAAGCAATGCTTTAAAAGTTGTAAGCAAATAAATTACTGCCTCTTCAGCATAATTTTACAGCAGTTCTAGTTGTGCAGTGTATTCTTAGTTGGGTAAATGCTCTGTAATGTCTTAGGATGAGAATGAAGTATCTTTGTAGCTTTAAAATACAGCACTTCAAGATGACAGCATAGACCTAATGTGATTAGCACAGGGTTGAGAGCTCTAAGCGTTCTCATCCTGGACCAATGGTTTATTCCTTGGCCTCAGACATGTTCCTGCCTTCTTAGCCCCACCTGTAAAGTCAGGATACTAATGATGACGACAGTGACATATGTCTTCTAATAGAGTAGGTTTTGAATGCTGAAGTAAAGTCTGAATAATGACCTAAACTTGAAAAATATTGCAAAAAATGTTGGTTTGGAATGCGATATTCATTAGTTAATTAATGGGGAAAATGTATTCCATACTGTAAGACAACCTTAAAAGTACATTTTTTTCTGAATGTAGCGTAGTGCTTAATAGTGGAAGATTTTCTGTTGCATGGCAGATAGAAGGTATGCTCTGATCCTGCAAATTATTACTTACAAGCTGGATCTGGCACTGGGTGTTCATAAGATAACAACTAGCCCAGGATGTGAAATTGTTTATCCATGTGTTTCGGTATGGTATTGTAGCACAAGATTTTTAAAAAATACAGTATGAACACTCCAGCACCACCTGCACATGTATGCAGATGCACATTTGCATACTTTTCTGTTTTTTCTTCCTGCTCATTTCCTCCATGCACATATATATGCGCACACACAGTTTTCTTCACTCCTGAGGTTTAGGGAGTATTTAGTGGTCTCTTTTCAGTCCTTCTGAGGAGGAAAACATTCATAGTATGTTGAAGGCCAAGAAAAATAAAATAAATCTGGGATCAGAAAGTGCCAATGGGTTCATGCCTTTATGGAAAATATGAGTGATAATGTAGGGCTGTAAATATTGTTCTACAAATAAGTTATAAATAAGCTGGATAATCTGCACAATCCCAGTGAGTAGCCATCTCATATTATTGGTTTGCATGGCTCCATTTTGCCATTTGCTTCATGTAAAAAGTGGAGGAAGCATGAAAGCCTTGGTTGACCTAAGTTACCTTCTAAGATCAACACAGCAGACTTGGACTTAATCAAATTCTCAGTCATTAGTAAACCACTTCAAGAGAAAGCAAAGTTAAAAGAAAAACACAGAGACTATTTAGGAATAAACACATTCAAATTAATGCTCTTTCATTTTCCTTCGAAGCTCACATAATGTAGTTTTTGAAAAGTAATGCCAGTATAAATGATGGGCAGCAATTCTTAGTGGTCTAACACTTATGCACATACAGTGCATGTGCAATGCATTTTGCTTCCAAATGCAATTTTGGAAATGTGTTTTTGTGCTGTGTTGTTCTTTAAAGCACAGGTTTGAAGCTCGTATTTAATCTGAGGAAGGTGAATGTGTAAATATATGCACCTACAGTAACAATCCCTAGGTATGAGAGCTCAAAAATGCACAGACGGAAGTAAAGGAAGAAAAGTCTTTCAGACTTCCTGTTCATTGACATTTTAGACCAAACATACAATTTGTTTTTATGCGATAGCAAACTTCCACATAAAATGTTTGTTTATCTTCATGTTTGTTAATATTTTTTTGTTGCTGTTGTCTGTCTTAATTACTGACTTAAATTTTGTTGTTTTCTTGTATTTTCATTGATTTCTAACCATAACTCAGTAATTTTTGTTCATGTATTTCATCTATGACTTGAGCCCATTTGGACATATAGCGATGGTTTTATGTACCAGTAGACAAGAACACTGCATGCTTCTTATTGTCAGTATTCTTGCTTTGCTGTGTAAGTTTAAGGATGTGGATGGGATCAAGCCAAGCTGCAACTGAAATATTTGCATACTATTAGGCAAATTCCACAACTCTGGAACCTGCTAACAAAGTGTCGCGATCTCAGTTACATAGTTTTGGGTAAACCATTTAATGCCAATAGACTGGCTGATTGTTGTTTTGGTTTGATTTGTTTTTTTTCCAGCTGCTTCTCTTGTATTCAAATGCATAATTTTCTCTAACATCAGCATAAGTTGGATCCATGAGGCTTTTTCATGCCTCTGTTGGAAATCCAGCCTTAATTTCCAATTCTGAAAACACTGGCATATATGTTTAGTTTTTTAATTTGAATCTACCTCACTGAAATCAGTTTATCTAGTTGTTTGCTGTCAGTTCAACATGTGCCATGGTCTAGAAGTGGATCTCTGTTTCTTTTCAACTCATTATAGTTGGTATTATGTTATAGCAATGAAATATTGGCAACTTTTCTTTCATTCAATAAAAAGAAAAGATTCTGTCTTCATTCTATTTGATTCTTGCCTTGCTTACAGGGCAAGCATAAAAACCACAATTCTATGCTTTATTTTTTCTTTCTTCAAAACATCCCTGCCTGTTCTGTTCTTCTTTCCAGACAGGGCTAGTTCCAAATACTACCTTTGTGAGGTTTTGTGCAGACTCTAGTTGGAAAGGCACCCTCCAGCAATATGCACTACTTCTCATCGTGTTGCTAGTGTGACGACAGGAGTAATCCTGAACCTTAAACCTTTGGGTTTTTGATGTTTTTCACTTAAAACATTTTGGAATTGTCTGTTAATCTTTGGTATTTAATTAGTACTATATTTGCACTCTCAAATTCTCTCAAAGCTATTTTCAATCCTTTTTTTAAAACACACATATTACTCATTATTTCTGAATCTATTTTAAACCTCCCACCTCTTGTCAATCATAAAGCCACAAACACATTTATGAATCCAAGTTGATTATTTCTCATTTGGGCGAGGTTCCTTGACTGCCCTACTAATCAAGAATACTTTCTTTAGTTGACTAGATGCATATATACGTAAACAGTTATTTGTTTCATTATAATGTTTTGTAATGTTTCATAAACCACCAGCTTTTTCAGTGCATATGATTCCCATTAATTACATGACTTTATTCACTATGTAGTTTCTATTTTTTAAAGCATTGTATTAATGTATACCTTGTTTACATTCTCAGTATATTTATGCTTTATTATTTTTACAGTTTCCAGCAGTCAATCATCCACAGTCTTTAGAGAGAAGATACTTGGGAATTTTAAGTGGTGTGTTGCTTGATCTTATGAAGGTAGGAAATGAATTTTCTCTCTGTACTAAGTGGGGAAAGACGTGACAAGTTATCTTTGTTTCCTAATAGAATACCTCTTAAAAGTACTTGTGACCTTCCTTTTGAGATACTTTGATATCACCATTGTTTGAAGCAAGGCTTAATATTTCCTCAGAATCAGGAAAATACCCCTTGCAGCAAATGCCCCGAGCGTCTGTTCAAATTTCACTGATTCAATAAACAGTACATAGGCCAGACAAAAGAGTCACCATCATTTGCAGCAATATGCATTCACACTGACATATATTCAGGTTACCTTAGTAATGCTGGAGTGTGATCTCTCAACTCGTGATAAATTTAGATAAATACACAGAGTATTAGGCTAACCTTAGTTGCTGTTCATTTGTTACTCGATAAACATGAGGATGTGGATAGTTGTCAAAGGCAAAGTTGATGCACATTTTTGTTGTTGTTGTTTTATTTATTTTTTTAACCTAAGCACTTCATCGGCTTGTTATCACTCACCTCTACACAGTGTGCTTGTTAAGTTACTCTTCAGTCCTGTTTTGGAATAAATCAACTAGTTACCTATGGCCAAACTAAGATAAGGTCCTGAGATAGTTTCTGTTGGGGGATGAGGAGAATCTGGCTCCTCTCAAAATGGCCAGACACTGTAAAACCTTGTGCTATGGATTTGTGCCTTATTCCTGGGTATACAACACATATTATTGTCCTTATTATGGTACTGTAAAAACATCACCTTGGTAAGCTGCAGTACAACCCTTCCATTATTTCATCCACAATAAGCTGGGGAAAAAAAAAGTCTTAGAGTCAAAAATTTGGTTTAGAATCACAGGGGTATTCTCTCAGAACTAAAGGTGCTGTGGGACAAATACAAAGCATGCATATGGCTAATGAACTCTAAATCAATTGTGTGGTCCCAAGACCATCTGCGCCAGTTGTCTTGGAAACTAGGGGTCATCTGCTTTGGCGTATGCTTGGGTGTTTACTTGCTTTTAACAGTACTGATGTAGCCAGCAGAAATCCACTAAATTTGCTCTGCTCTTTTTAGCCAGTTCAAGTAACTTTCATTTCATCTCCCTGCCTTATGAAGAGAGTCAGCATAGCTTTTACCTTGGTTTCATGAAGTCTGCAAAGTAGGTACCTTGGTGCAATCTAATTGCTTGGTTTTGATATTATACATTATCCTCTATTTTCTAATTCACATAAACTTTTTTCTGGCACATCGTTAGCTGTAGCTCAAGCTGTAGTAGCATATGTTGCAGAGCAGCAATTTCAAGATAATTCTTCAGACCATTGTTAGATGTGCTGGGGCAGGGTTTATTTTAATTTTATCCTAATTTTTATGTTATATCTCAATGTCTTTTGGGTTCTTTTGCTGCGATTTAAAAGTTACAAAGTTGTGAAATGAAGCACTTGAATTTTAGGCAAATACAGACTTCCAGGTAATGCCATTCCAATTTAAATAATTCTTGTCAACTTATCTGTCTATATTTCTCCCTACAAGGTGAGAAAGGTCAGGGATTCTGTAGAGGGCATATTTTGGTTTTGACCTGCATTACTTAATTCAGGAGTTGGAACATTGTTAAAGAATGAGCAAAAGACTACAAGAAGAGAACAGAAGAGACTTGTGGTCAAGTTACATGCTACAAATGCTGCACATACTTTGCTGCATGCCTGTCTCTTCTCTAGACGCTGGATGGTCTGGCACTTGCCTGCGCTTGGTGTGTTCCTCATTATCTGAATTCTCAGGGACCTCAGGTCTGATTGCTAGATTACTGACTAACCCACACTTATGTCAGCTAAAGTAATGTGTTCTTCATATATCTCTATTTAGAGAGAATTTCTGGACTAGATTAATGACAAGGCATCTGTTTGGCCCCATTGCTGCCTAGCTCCTCTCCTTCACAAACCATGCTGTTTTGCAAGCATGCATTTGGGAGTTGGGAGCTGCCTTTGCATGTGATGACTTGGGCTAGAAAGACATTGAGTATTTCAGTCTTTTTCATATCATCTGTCATTTGGTTATCTTCCTTCAGGAGCAGACATGCATTTTTTTTCTGAGCTTCCATTTACTACTAGAATACTTTAAAGACCCTTTCTTTTTACCTTTGATATTCTTCACTTGCCTTAGCTCCAGCTGGACTTTGGCCTTCTGAAGTGGCCTATACTTGGTGCTAACGCAATGCTTTTGTAGTCGTCCTTTGTATCCTGTCCTTGACTCTAGTTCTAATATGCTCTTCTTTTGCATTTTTGTTCAATAAGAAACTCCCTGTTTAGCCAACCTGACCTTAGGCAAAATGTTGTGACCTTCTGTACAATAAGATGCTTTGTTCCTGAACTCTCAAGAAATTTTCTTGATTTCCTTCAATTTTCAACTGTATTTCCTGTACACCTTTCCTCTGATGACAGTTTTACAGGAGATTCAGCCCAGTAATTCCTTACAGAAGCTGAAGTTTGCTCTCCAGAAGTCCTGGGTCCTATCCCTGATGCTCATCTTCTCATCCTTCCTTTGGATCCTTACTGTAATCATCTTATGGTCACTACAGCTTGGACTGTGTTCTCTGATCAGATTTGTCACCATTGTTTTACTGTTAGTGCACAGCAGGTCAAGTAGAGTGAAGTCCTGCCCTTGGCTGATTTGCTTCTCCAGCAGCTGCACCAGGAAATTGCTACCAACATAGTCTAGAAATCTCTTGGATCATCTACACAGGCTGGATGTCTGGATAGTTGAAGTCTGCCAAGAGGGTAAAGACCTGTGACCAGGAGACTTCTGCTTCTTGTTGTATAGAGTTGTCCTCTTCATCTTCTAGGAGCATTTTTATGTCTAGTTTTTAGCAAACACACACCATAACATCACAGTGTTACTTTCCCTTCTAATCCTGACCTAGAGACTGTCCATGGATGTACCTTCTGTTTCATGCTGGCATTTGATACCATCCAGGAACTCAATTCTATGAAGTGTCACTCTTTTCCCTCCCCACCCCCTTCCTTCTGAAGCCAGCTGTAGCCATCAGTGACAATGCCTTAGCCATGAGCCATGTCCCACTACTGCTCTGTGATTCCAGGCAGGTTCACAGCCTTGTGATTCCCTGTGGACTTTTGAGTTCTCCTTGTTTGTGGTCCAGGCTCTGCACCTTAGTGTACGGGCACTTGAGGGAAGCGTCTGAACATCCTCTGTGGAATGTGGAAATCATGTCTGGCTGTCTGGCCTTCTTGTGTGTGTCTGGGCCATTTGAGCCACTGTAGCGATGAGCACCAGAAAAAAGGAGGAAAGAAAAAGATTGTCACTCGAGAAGGGAAGATGCCGCATACTGTATGACCAAATGACGTAAGGAATGTAGTTTGCCACTTGCTTTGTTTCCTGAGTGTTTTCCATTTTGAAGTGTGGGGACCCTGTGAAGGGAAAACCTGTTTGTGGTCAAGTGCCTGAATACTATGTTAATGCATATACAGATATGCATTGTATGTGTATATACACATGCATATATATACACAGAGTTGTTCTCTATTCAACCTATATGACCCTTTTAAAAAAAGCTATTATTTTTACTTAATAGCCATTCAAACTTTTATCCTTGCTGACAATCATCCATGTTCAAATATTCCAAGGTAAGTTTTGTATTACCCTGTTTCCGCCAGAAACCTTTCAAACTGATCAAAATACCCAACCTGCTGGTGTTCAATTGCATGATTAAATATTTTTTTACATGTCAGAAAGTGTCTTTGTTTAGAATCACAGAAAATCTTAACAATTGTAAGGCAAATGTTATTCTGAGTGCGTTGTAAACAGTTTAGATGATTCTTTAAAAAATGGGTGGACTTGAACCCTATAAGTAAAACCAAGAACTCTTGTATTTCTATTTTTTTTTTAATGCTAACTTTAAAATACTATTTTTGCTTATATAAGAATGTTCTCATATGCTTGTTCTGTGTATTTGTGAAGCCTGTTTCATTGTAGCATTTTATTACTGGTAAATATAATATCTTTTTGTTCTAACCAACATTGTTGTAAGGTATATCCTGAAAAATATTTAGAAAATATATATCTTTTAAACGTGTATAGGTATATACATAGATTATATTTTTAAAATTTTAGATATTTTTGTATTTTAAGCGTATTTTAAGCACACATATATACTATATTTGTGTATATGTAGCACATATATATGTTTCATAATAAGCAAGGCTGAGGCCTTTAACATCTTAAGTAGAATATAGGTTTTGTAAGTGTTTATTTTGTATTGTATGTAGTTTAATACAACATTAAATTATTCTAGCAGTTACATCTCATCACAGAAACTCTGGAGATTAAAAAGCTATCCCAATGATGTTCTTTATTTTGTTACATTTTTTGTGGATGCAAATAGAGATACTAACATTTGAACTTTGGGATTTCTTTTCCGAAGAACTTACTGAAGCTAGACCCAGCAGACAGATATTTGACCGAACAGTGTTTGAACCATCCTTCATTTCAAACCCAAAGACTCTTGGATCGCTGTGGAAGCTCTCCTTCACGGTCAGCTAAGAGAAAACCTTACCATGGAGACAGCAACACGTTATCTAACAGGTAAACATAGTTGTGTCACCATCATCACTGACATTTGCACTGCCAATGAGTGAGTTGCTGTCATGCTTATGTACAACGTCATCTACAAGAAAAGTAGTAATTTGACAGTTTGAGCACATTGAGACATGGATACTGTTCCGTGTTGCCTCACCAAATAAAGGCAGTAGACACAGTTTTACTGTATTTCAGCCATTCAAGCTGAAATTTTTGCTAACTTTCTACATCAGGCTGAATACTTCTTGGGGGAAAAAAAAGGTAATATTCAAGCCCCTTCTGCATATGGCAAAGGAAAAATAAGTTGGCTTACCCATCTTAAACAAATGTTTAGCCTTTTTCTTGAACAGCAGTAGGAATTTTGTGGCTTGGAGAATGCCTGAGATTCTAAAGAAATGCTCTTTTCTTTGGAATGCTACCATTACTGTATATGTGCAAATCTATCCAAGGTTTTGCTATTTGAACGTTCAAAATTCACACAGGTTAGTAGCAGCTAAATGTCCTGAAAATTGCGTGGATTGGTCATGCTCCAAATTTGGGATGAACAGAATTTTGCGTGTAGTTGCAGTTATGGGTAAAGTCTAGCCTACTTGAACTTTAAGCAGGATGGTTTTGCTCAGTGACTCTCTTCTTGGACCCACACAGCTTGAGAGAAGCTACTTGATTTTAGTACAACAAACCAGGTTTGCTGGTGGGTAAAATACTTCAGCACAAAAAGCCTCATGGCATTCCTCTGACAAAAGCTTTCCTGAGGTCACCCTCTGAAGTAGGCAGAATGATAGTGGCTTTTAATCCAAGCCATGTTTTTCTTTAGCTCTTCCTGTGAGATTAAAAAAATTACTCTCCATTTTAGGATTTGGGATGGTGACATTTACAAGATACGCTTTTTCGGAGATAGACACCAGAAAGTTTTAGCTGCCCTTATAGGTATTTAGGCTAGAAGTTTTACAGTTACGGATGTGGCGTCAGAAAGGAAAACCTAGGTCCGTGGCAAACTTCTTGTCTAATACAAAGGCTTACCCAGCTGCTTGATTTAAAATTAGTAGGTTCTTTATATCTCCAAATTTTTAAAAAAATATACTTCCTTTGAACTAAAAATTCTTTTCAACTGACATTAAAAGTGCTAAATTTCTAGAAACTGTAGTAGAGTACATAATTAGATTGCTAACAGTGGATAATAAAAAAGTCTTAAGTATAAAAATGGCTAGCATTATCCAATTGTAATTGTCAACAAGACCAACAAATGTACAAACTCATTTGTACAGTGAGCTCTCACTTTCACCCTCAGTAATATATAGAACCATAGAATAGTTTGGGTTGGAAGGCTCTGTCAAAGGTTGTCTAGTCCAAGCCCGTGAGATGGGCAGGGACATCTTCAACTAGATCAGGTTGCTCAGAGCCCCGTCCAGCCTGGCCTGGAATGTCTCCAGGGATGGGGCATCTACCACCTCTCTGGGCAACCTGGGCCAGTGTTTCACCACCCTCATTGTAAACAATTTCTTCCTTATGTCTATGTTGAATCTCCTTTCTTTTAGTTTAAAACCATTACGCTTGTCCTGTTGTAACAGGCCCTGCTAAAATGGCTGTCCCCATCTTTCTAGTAGGCCCCTTTCAGAGCACTAAAGGCATTATCATAGGTTTGGTACAGAAATAATTTGACTGTTGATAGCCAGCTTAAGTCTATCATGGCTAACAAGTACAGCTGCAGCACTGTTCAGTCATGGCTAGTTTGCAATACCAGCGTAAGTCCAGAAAGCAGAATTGCTTTTTATGCCAGAAAATCTCAGATAATAAATTCTGCTCAAATACACTGCAGAACCAACTCATATCTCAGTTCCATAGTCCCAAAACCAGGAGAGCTGGAAAGGAGAGTGGAAGTTAAGGACATCACCAAGTAGCTCTGTACCAAGTCAGTGTGGTTGCAGAGCATTTTGAGTCCATCTTTGATGTTAGAGGGCTTGTTCTGCTGTGCTGAGCTCAGGCTCACTCCATCTGGATGTCTTTGCCAGCATAATATCCACTTTTCCCCCTCCTCTCTTCTCCTCCAAATCAGACATACATTAGATAGCCTGGAGCATTAATTTTATCAGCTTTTTGATAGTGCTGATGTACTTTATTGTTCTACTTTCACTTTCATATGCCCGGTGTATTTAAGACTTTTTCAATGGATATACACCTGATTTTCGTAATGTAGTGCTTATGTTATTGATGTGCACTTTTATTACTCACGCATATTCATGAATGTGTAAATATACGTTGGAATCTCTGTGACTGGATTTTATATCTTTATTGTATTTGTCAGGAAAATCCATTAACCAAAGCTGAGTTTGTCCATCAGGATATAATCAGAAAGAAACAGCAGTGTACTAACACTAGAAAATCTATTATTTTAGTGGAGCTGCTGATGCCTAGTTGGCAGTATTTGATCTTACTGGAGTTAAATTTTGTGGTTTTAAATGGCAACTCTCTTCTGAAATGTGTGTACTTCTGTTGAAGTTATTAATACATGAATATGTAATCTGGTATATTAATGCTTCTTTATGCATTTTAATGTAGAAATCAAGCCAGCAAAAGCTCTGCTTTGCAGTCACACCACAGATCAAACAGCAAGGATATACAGACACTAGGGGTTGGCGGACCAAGAGAAGAGGGTCTTCCAGCAAATGAAAGCTTTTTAAATGGAAACCTTCCTGGAGCTGCCCATAGTCCAATGCATACAAAAAAATCAAGCAACACACCTGGATCTGGCAACAAGGATCTAGCCAATAATAACATGCCCCATCTTCTCAGCCCAAAGGAAACAAAGGCCAAAACAGAATTTGATTTCAATGTAGACCCAAAAAGTTCGGATGGTCCAGGCACAAAGTTCCTGAAGTCTAACACCAGATCTCAGCAGAACCGGCATTCATTTATGGAAACTTCTCAGAGCAAAACTGGGACACTGCAACCTGGTGACAAGCACAGTCGCCACAGCTACATTGATACTATCCCACAGTCTTCTAAGAGTCCTTCGTATCGGACAAAGTCAAAGAGCCATGGGGTTCTGACAGACTCAAAATCCGTGGGCAACCTGTCTGAGGTCAGGGCCCAAGCTGCAGAACCAAACAGCAGCAGGTATTTCCCATCCAGCTGTATGGACTTGAACTCCCCTACCAGCCCAACTGCTCCCCGACACAGTGATAACAGAACTTTGCTCAGTCCATCTGGGAGGAATAACCGCAGCGAGGGCACCCTGGATACCCGAAGACCATCAGCAAGACACTCCAAAACAATGGAGGAGTTGAAACTGCCAGATCACATGGATGGAAGCCATTCCCACTCTCTGTCTGCTCCACATGAATCTTTTTCCTATGGTCTAGGTTATACC
Source organism: Streptopelia decaocto (assembly GCF_964273445.1). NCBI lineage: Eukaryota > Metazoa > Chordata > Aves > Columbiformes > Columbidae > Streptopelia > Streptopelia decaocto. The sequence continues at coordinate 105,277,249 of NC_138663.1, forward strand.
AGTCCTTTTTCTTCACAGCAGCGCCCTCATAGACACTCGATGTATGTGAGCCGGGACAGAGTGAGGTCAAAGGGCTCAGAGGGTGGCTTGAGCGTAGGGCAAGGGATGGCAGCCAGAGCAAACAGCCTGCAACTGTTATCTCCACAGGTGCAGCATAAGTCACTCACAAGATCTGTTGGCTCATCACGAGAAGACTGTACGGAAGATACTAATAGGGTTAGTTCAAAATATTGTCTGTTATGGAAGGATGCCTTTCTCTGTTTCATGTGAGGACTGTGTCCTGCTTGCTTTCTTCTTCTTTTTCTTTCTTTAAAGAATTAATTATTTGCCCTGTTAGAAGGCAAGGGATGTTGGGGTTCTTTTTCAGGAGGGCTAAATATTTCAAGTGCAAAATGGGAGACTATTTAAAAGATTTTTGTTTTAAATGGTGTAGGAATACCATTCTCTTAAAGTACTGAAATGTGAGAACAGAAAAATTCGTCTCTGAAGCTAAAATTTCGTTAGTAGTTCCTAGTCTTTGGTTACGTTGTGTGATTACATTTTTATCATATTGTTTTGCTTAATTAACCTTCTCATTTGTGTTTTTTGTTACCGTATGTCTTTCTGTTATGAATGCTAATGTTAATTTTTGAAGTCAGCTTTTCACTTGCTTATAGCAGGACATTATTGCTGAAATGCCATCATTTACTAGAGTAATATCAAGACATGCAATATTTCTCTTGAGTAGTATGATAAATGACTGGGGTAGTCTAGAGATTTTGTGTTGAAGAAGCCACTGGTAAATTTACTCCTTACAGTGATTTCTGTCACTAGATACCATGTTGTATTTTACTGAGAACATTATTTAATAAGTAGAGGAAGGGCTGGTTCTGGTGTTGATTTACATTCCTTACACAACACTTCTGAAGTCATTTTTCTCTCATTTCAGTTAAGTTAAATGTTAATTATTCTTCAAGATGTTACTGTAGAAGGGCAATAACATCAACATTTGAGGTTTTGATAATAAAAACTCATGCTATCTTGTTTTCTTCAGAGCATTAGGATCTTTTTCTGCATTATATAGCAGATGTTAATTTGATAAGTTATTTTAATTTTATTTCGTAGTGTGTAGAGGCAGATTGCTTTTATTAGGTCATTCTTTATCTTTCGACAAATGGTTGACATTTTATTTTAATTAGAAATATTGGTGTGTATCTTAACGCTTATGTTTTTGTTCATTTTGGGTTTGTTTTGGAATGCCTAGTGATTTGTAAAGAACTTGCCTTTATCTCTTATGGTCAGTGTTTTTAAACCTATGCCTTCAGGTAATGTTTTAAAATCTGTATTTCAACCATCAGAAGTCTGAAAAGAAAAATACCCTTCTGAAATGGATGGCAAGTTTGTAAATTCACAAAGCTGTTTTTGTTTCTAGTACTTTCAACAACAAATCAGAATTAAATTCTCAATCGTATGCCTTGTAGAGGCATTTCACAATGAAATCATTCTTTGGCTTCTTCCTATCCTTTTTGCTTTTCTTTTGCTACATTCTGCATTAGAAGTCAGAAAACTTAACTTCCCTCAGGATTACTGAGCTAAAAAAATCAGGAATAACCTAAGTGTTCTCAAAGATTCTTTCTTGTTTTCATGTCACTTTTTTCCATTCAGTTCTACTGGTTCTCTCTCTGTGCTCCTATTTTGTGAAGTTTCCTCACTTCCATGTTTGTCTTTTCTCATTGATTTTCTCTTTAGCTCTACCGAGTCTTTTTAAAGAAAAACATTCTTTGTTTGCTAGGCTTTAAATCTTGCTTGAAAAAAGAAAAAAGGACTTGTATTCACTGTTAGTTTTGCGGCTTTTCCAGTCTCCGTACAACACTTCTGTTTCAAGGGTTCCTTTTTATTTTAAATTGAACATACACAAAAGGGGGCAAGCAGAAGAAAATCAAGTACAAGCTGCTATTACTGTCTCATTTTTGTAACTTAACTGCTAAGCAGAGGTATCTTACACAACTAGTAACTTAATCAAATGCTTCAGCCTCCTGCAAATTTTTAGAAGAATCAAGCTGTGATTTAAAGCCTTGTTTTAGCTCCATTTTTCGTCTTGGCACAGTTTCAAGTTGTTTTATCTGTGACAGTGAGGCCAGATCTTTATTACTAAAAGGCAAAATAGATTTTGCAAATCATGGTATCGTGAACTGGAATCCCAATTTTTAATTCTCATTGGGGTTTTTGTGGTTTTGGTTTTTTAACTTTTGTTGTCCTTGGACATTCTAGATTTAAATTCATGTAGGGGTTTCAGTACAGTTTCCTGTGGGGTCTTGTAGAGACCATTGAATTTTATCTGGTTGGTCCATGCTGTGGGAAAAATTGCAGCATCTAGTTCATTTAAGATTGGCATTAAGTCATATTTGGTGGCACATTACATGCACATGGATGTTTCTAGGAGTGTACTTAAGCTTTTACTTGAAGTACTGTACCTTCCAGGAAGTACTGTATTCAGGAAAACAGAGTTAATTAGAGGTAATAATATTGGTTTTGCTATCCTGTCTGACTTTATTATTTAGCTTATAGATTTCTTAGTTCAGGGACTACCTCTTATTTTGCATACAGTAGATTTCGTGACTGTTGGTACCTCTAGTGCTACTGTATAACAGCTGGTAAGAGATAGTGCTTTGGTGTTGCAATTGTCACTAATTGTATGCATTTCCTGTTTGCTTTTTAAAATTTATCAGTAGCAGAGTGACCATATTTCATCAGAAATTAATTCAACGAGGCCTCTAATAAAAGATCCTCCAAAGATGTTACAACTGCATTTCATTCACAGCAAAAATTTGAGAGTCTGAATCATGGTCAAGTCTTTAAAATTACAACTAAGAGGCAAAATTTTGTTAATGCCATTATGGAAAAAGCAAGCAGACAGCAAAACCAAATAATTATTGATTACATAGTCTGTGATTTGATATTGGCAGTTATTAATAACATGAAAGGAAAATGGTTTGGGGTTTCTTGCTTATCTATGATGGTTAAAAGCTGCGAATCAGTTTATAGTCTTTCATTTTAAATAGTTGATTTTACTTTTGTTTAGGGTGGAGCATATCATGATCCACACACAGAAGATGGAGCATCTTCTAAGGAAAATAGAATTCTGTATAATGACCCTGTTCCGAGAAGAGTTGGCAGCTTTTACAGAGGTAATTTTATGGTGGATCTTTCAAAATTAAACAAGAATTTTAACAAGGAATATAAATTAAGTAGTGGAAATTGACACAGAGAACTAACATGAACAACTAAAAAAATGTATTGGAAAAAGAATAGTTACCCACTTTCAGAGACTGGGTTGACCTGCTATGTTGTATGCAATAACTGTAGTAGTATCATATTATCTATTTCAAAATGATAACTCACTTTGACTAAAAAGTATTTCCAGTGCAGTACCTTTTAAAGCAGAAGATAATTACCAGGGGGAGTTGAACAAAGTAAATAATTATTACCAGAGTAAATAGTGAATTAATATTTTAATTCATATTTTAAATTCTTATTAACATTATATCCGAACACCTTTGTACTTGTAACACACTGACGTACTTACTGATCTATTTCAGATACTGTGGTGCATGAAGCTGTAATGCAAGTTTTTCATTGCTCCAAACCTATATTCATTTATTTTGTTCAGAATTACTAAAGATCAGGGTTTCCTACAAGCAGAAGCACACTTACATCATTGCAGTTCAGAATAAATAACAACACAGAACTGTGTATGTGCATATATATGGATGGATGGATATGTGTTGTGTGTGTGTCTATGTGTATACACATAGACAGATATTGTTCTATTACAGTACACAAAAGATGGTGATTTCTAGCAGGTGCCTCATGGCTAAACCTGGGTTTAGCCTCTCGAAAAAGACAAAGGTGATAAGAAGCTAATTACAGTCATGCAAGCATTAGGAGGTTTGTGGGGCTCCCCTGAACCTTAAGAAGTCCCAATCAGCTAAAAGTAGATTATGAGTCACCTAATAACCTTAAGTGGAGTCACAAATCTCTCTCTAATCCTCTTCAGGTTGATCAGCTGGCTGATGACCTGATTTAGACATGTTAAAATCTGCCAATCCTTCTAAGTGTCCCATTGTAATATTAAAACCTGTGAGCAATATCCAAGCTTGTACTGTTTTGAGCAATGCTTTAGAATGTAAGATTTTGTAGCACGTGCAACAGAGAATCCCTAAGAATCCTCAGTCCTGTGGTGCTTTTACTGATCCTTAAACCCTCCTAAAATTGGACATGGATTATCTTTCTTCTTTATACATAGTGAAACAGAAGGTCCAGGGAAGAATGACTTTCCGTAAGTCACGTGCTAAGTAAACTGTAGGTCTGGGTTTGCATTCAATTCCTTATCATAAACTAGAGGTTTCTTCCTCTTCAATTATAGCTTTGAAACAACTATATTTTAGTTCACAGACTTCATTATTGCACTGGAAAAATTATGCTATATTTAAATAATACTTCAATAATGGTATAGGCAAACAATTGAAAGAAAAAGTTACTGTGAAAAAAGTAAATTCATATTTAAACAATTCTTAAGTACTGACTTAATACAGAGGTTGTTAGCATGTACATTTCTACTACAGCTTGAACAAAAAATGAGATCTAGTTTTGATAAATGGTATAGTGTGATGCTGTAGTGATGCTGCAACTAGTGTATCATCAATTCTTAATCCAGTGCAGGTATTTCTGGTGATATTCATGATTCTAATAAATTTATGTTCTAGATCTGTATAACCTATGTTCAAAACCACAGTACGTCTGTTTGAAAAATAAGTAATATCTGATTTTGATCCTTTCATTTTTAGCAAATAATCTCTTAATTATATTAAAATCTAAAGTAATTTCTTTCAGGATGAGTACTGTTTCTTTTAAGGTCTAAGTGAAGGCAAAGCGTAAACTATAGTGGTTTGTGTCTTTAATAATTGTATTCTAACCTTTTATTCTATGTCTTGGTTTTAAATATTGATGGCACTTGTGACTCTGTACAGATAGAAATGTTCTCAAATCTAGTAACAGCTTACCCAAGTTCTGATAATGTTCTCTTTTTACAACCAATGTTACCTTGCAAGTATCATAAAACAGCTTTTTTTTTCGGTCACATATAAAGTACAACTGTGTCTTCACTGTCTTGTTTCTGTGAAAGAGGTAGAGAGGAAGCAGACAACTGAAAGATGTGATTTTCGGCAGAGCTCAGTGTATATTGTTTGCTGTTTCTCTGTTCAGTTCCATCTCCGCGTCCAGACAGTACGTACATAGAAAACAATGTGTCAAACAGAGCCTCTGTGTTACCAGCAGACAGCAGCACGGTGGCAAACCACTCAAAGAGACAAACCACCTTTGACACCTGGTGAGTTGTTATTTACACAGATATGTAGAGAATGGCAGGGAAAAAAAAAGGATTTTTAACACGAGGGGAAAAAAGAACAGCTAAGTTTTTTTTCCAAATTTGCAATTGTCTATACATGCTTCATTGCTTCCTCTGACTATACTTGTCATAGCATTGCATGTTTGCTGTCCCTTTTTGAGCAACAAGAAATATTTCGTTACACTATCACACTGAATGCATTAAAGATTATATACTTTTGTCCAGTCTTTCCTGATTTTTTTTCCACTCTTAATCTTCAGTTAAAGATAATACAAAGTGCTTGTGTGCATATAGTATGGATAGCAAGGCCATAGCTTTTTTTGTGGATTCCAGAAGCATGAATTGTCAGACAACCGGAAAAAAAAAAAAATCAAAATGCATGTTTCCATATATAAAATAGGACTGTATTAATGAAGAATATAATATTTGCTCTACAATGGGGACTGCTGCTCTTTTTGCTTACGCACCACAGAAGGAAATGAGTACATTCTATGGGAAAACGGACTAAGCAACATCTTAGTGTTGTATATTGATTTTAAAAGATTAAAAGCATCACATGGCTCCATTATATAACATAGAACAATTAAGTATAATTACGCTAATAGAATGACAGCGTATGTGTAGCTTTGCAGGACTTAAAGGGAACTATCATAATTTTGTTGCTCTGAGAGCTGTTCAGCCCTAAAATACTCTTAATCTTCTATTTTGCTCAGTCACAGTAAAGCACACAATAAAAATAAGCAAATGGAGCTCCAGAGGATTGGTGGGAGGAATGGACTGTTTGCATTTGCATGGTTCAACTATGCTTCATCCCACTATCTGAAACACTGCTCTCTGAAAGTGCGATAAAATCATGCTCTCTAAAGAACTCTTTCAGTGGTTTGTTGACTTAATGTGTTTTCACATGAACAACCTGTGAATTATCTGCTTAAATAAGAAAGGGGGGTGAGGGGTGGGGAAGGGAAGCAGCTGGTATTTCAGCCTGTGTTCAGGTTATATACCCGTGTCAGTAATAGAAGATGTTCACTCCAGAACCCTTGTCACCTGCCCTGACTGACTAGAGTCTGCTTCCTGTCCTCCAGTAGCTCCACCTACATCCATTTTCTTGAAGTTAGCTGAGGAATCCAGTCATTTATGTAAAAAAGGTGGTACTTATGTTGTGACTTATGTGGCTAAATAAGGTATTTATTCCTACTGTTGAACCCTTTTACAAATTTTGTTGTCCTTCATATCTGAATCTTTTTATCTTGCCTATAACACAAGCCAATGGGAATCTTGTTTTGCTTTATATAAATCATTCAGCAATATATTACCTCTTGTTACGTGGTCACTGCAAAGAAACGTGTAATGTCATTTTAAGTCTGAACTGAAATAATAGCATATGTAATTAGAGCTGGTTGGGAATTTTTTGACTAAAGTATTTTTTTTCCAATGCCAAATTATCAAAACCAAAACTTTTCAAAGGGACACCAACTGTTTATCGGGAAGATACTTCAGTTCCAGGATGGAATTGCCAGTCAAAACCACAGATACACTCAAAATAACAAATATTCTGAGGTCAGCATTATTTTTTTGAATGTGAGGAACTTGAGTGCAGGGCCTTTGTTCTTCATTATTTAAACCAGAGACTTGAACCACTATCTTAGATCTAACAAGTGAGCGCCCTGAACCAGAAGTTAGAGGTTTTTCTGGAGCACATTCTCTGTTTCCCTCAATATATTCTTTTGAAGCTGTTGAAATAGTGAAAAGAACACAGAGATGCTGAATATGGCCCAGTGAATAAAGCCCTTCATTAACTTTGAGACAGTTAGATTTAAGTCCTTGCTCCAATTAATGTACTCAGATATTTTCACAAAGTGGAACAACTCCTTTGAGAGAAGAACCCACAGAAGAACATGTGTTTCTTCTTGCGGAACAGGAAGAATGGCAGTGCCCACAACACCAAGTTACTGCTGTTTTGGCATGTGTTGCTCTTTGCTTTTCCTACTCCCTATTTTCCTGAAATGTTTCCTGCCCAGCTCTACATGTTAACTCTGTGCAAGTTGTCCTGGCAATGGTCTAATGTTGTTTCAAAATTGTTCTGTGCCATAAATGCAGCTTAATCAGATTCCTGAGTGATGTAGAGTCTATGTTCCTCTACTTAATTTTCTGTATAGAAGTTGTGTAAACGCCTATGAAAATGTCGGAAGCTCTAATGGAATGTGATTCTGCTTACATCAATTTTATGATGAAGTAAATATTTGATGTTTGACTGACATACGTAAATGGTGCATGACAATTCGTCTCAAATTATGAGTGACATGTATTCCACCTCGACTTGCCACAACTGTAAAATATTGCTGCTCTCATACTATTGCTTTGTGTTGCTTTTCTTCTGTCAAAGATTTTGTGAATGGTTGCTAGACTGAATTGTCACAGATGTTCCCTTGTCTTTGTGTGCATTTCTTCACTCCGTCCCTGCTGTCCTGCCTCTTTAAAAAATAAAGATGTTATAAACTCGACTTTTGTCATCAGGTTTTACTCTTCAACTACTAGATCATTTCTGAACTTCAGGCAACTTGATTTGAAAAAAAGGCAATTTTTTCCTCTTCTAGAAAATATTTTCTTTGCCAGGGTTTATTTTCCTGTAAATGACCTTGAACTTTTTCGATTTTTTCTTTTTTGATACCAGAGTGGATGTTTTATTTTCTTTCACTTGTATGAGCTTTGTCTTGAGCTGGGCAAAATCAATAGGTATAGGCAAGATGCTTAACCTTGTTCTGCCAGTCTGCCAAAATTTTGGCTTGAGTTACCTTCGTTATTGTTATAGTTCTAAATATCTCTTTGGAATAAACTCCAACATGCAGTACTTTATCTCACATGATATTGGAAGTGTGTGCATCCATTGCTTGCAAGATATCTCGGGTTTCTGGAAAGCTTTGTTGTTTAGACCTGTAATGTCCATTTAAATGTATTCTTTTTATGACAAACAGCTTGTCATATATTCTACAGCATCCATCATACCTTCCTGCAAAAACAATAAAAAGAGGAAACATATATATATAATATTTATTATTATTTGTATATCTGTATAATAGTAATAAACACACACAAACTTTCATTTAAGAACAAAAAAAAGAACATCCTACTGTTAGGAGTGTCAAAGGCTTACAATTATCTACCTACCATTAATTTTCAAAACTCCAAAATAGTACAGTATTTTGTAAACATGACATGACTGGCTATAATGTCACTGTATCAGTGTAAGAAGGTAGTCATACTGTTCCTGAAACTTTAAGGTTACCAAGATCTGAGCAAAGCTAGTTTCGGGCTTGTATGGCTGTGTCTGCAGTACAGCTGTTGCTGCCTTGTAAATACTGTCCAGTTCATTTACAGCATTCTTAAATTTGGAAAAATACTAGGAAATTACAAACTTACAACTTGAAAGCTTAAAAGTCACCTCTATGTGTTACACTGGTGAGGCTTTAGGAATCTGCCCTGCACAGCTTGAAGATGTTCACTTTCTTAACAGTGTAGCTTTCCCTCTGACATTTCCTGCACATATTGTCATCCAATATATTTGCTTTATTCATCTATTTGGCAACATCTGAACCTCCCTACCAGTCTCTTCTAGTAACTGGTGCCTCTTCCCTGACCCTTCCCCAGTCATCAGTGCTTTTGTTTTGTACTAAAAATGAAATCATGCAGTCTCTATTTGCAAGGAAGCTTTCCAGAATTTGTAGTCATCAGTATTCTGTCCAAAAAATAAGCCTACTGAAGTATATGCTTCAGAAGTTGACAAAACCAACCTCTTCCAAATTTTTATAGTTACTAATGTTGAACGATACCAGGGGAGGGAGGGGTGGAGAATGTGAAATATATGTGTATATATATGCATATGTATGTATGGTGATCTAGTGGCTTTGACGGCTTCTAGGTGATATTCTTTGTATAATAATGTAGATCTGGGGTTTATTCCAGTTAAAAATCCTCTTTTTCCACATTTTAAGAAGGGAAAAAAAAAAAGTAGCTCCAAGCAAAGTTCAGATTTGATCTTTGATTTTTAAGCTTTCAGTGTCAGGCTATTAGACCAAGAAGTTTTAGTATGGGCTTCAGCTTGTGGGATTGAGATTCTTACCTTAAGTAAACCATCTATTTGAGGTGCTTCACTAGTTTCTGACATTTTCTTTATGTTGTTTGTGGTAACTCTCTAACTGCCAAGGGTTTTATGTGAAGCAAAACCAAAAGCTAACTTGGAGAATTAACATTTGTTCATTTAGCTTCCGGAGAAAACTTCAGACATTTCAGTAACTTCTTCATTACACAAAACCCTTATTGTTTAATTGTGAGCGGTTTCATAAAGGGAGTAGTACACTGGCAGTTAAAGGGGATTTCCAAGCCAAGCTGCCTGCTGAGATGAGGGTTGCTGAAGAATGACTCAAACAAGCATGAGGAATTGCCCCCCCCAGAATGCTGTCTGCAGTACGAATCTATGGCAGCGTGAGAGCAGCATGCTTCATAGTTATTCTTTTTAGTTAATATTAAAGCACATCAGTCTGCTTGCCCCATGCATGTTTGCTGCTACACCTCATTGTACCTGCATGAAGTTGGACACCTTTCCTGCCATGGGGCAGTAAATGTTACTGATAATCACAGAATTTCTTTTTATACCTATGCTTTTTCCGAATGTCTCAGATCAGAAGAACCAATGTGATCTACGTTATATGTCCTAGGCATGTGAAGGGCACACAAACATAAAAAAAACAAAGCACAGCACGTTTTGCTGTGGTTTCTGCTGGAGGAGCTCTCTGGGTGGGGACTCTCCTCTAGGGCTGGGTTTACTTGCTAGTGGAAGAGACACTGTGTAACACATTCTGGTGTAACTTTTCAAGAGCTGATGCTTTGTGCAAAATACCAAAATACTTGGAGTTATATTGTAAGAGTTTAGTGTTGAATTACTATACCATACGGATTTTTTTCTGATAATCCTAATTTTTCCTGTACTGCTCACTGACTGAAAATCATCTTTTGGGATGCTTAAAATATCCCAGTGTCTCATCTCATCGATCAAAATGTTCTGCTCTATTTTTACTCAGTGCAAAATCCTGGTGTTGAAGCTTCCTGCTATAATGCTATATATGTTCACTCTCTTCACGTAATGAGCATGTGTTCTGAAGCAGTTACTTTTCAAGGTCAATGCTTTTTCAGACAACTGTACTGCGACATGAGTCATAGGAGTTAATGACATAAACCAGTCAGTATAAAACCACTGGCTTTGGGGCAAGCAGTTTGAAAATGAGCAGACTTCTCAGTCCCTTATTTTTCTTCTCCAGTCACTATAGCCATAAAGAGGAATTGATGGTGCAGAATTTCACTTCTCTGCTTGTCTGCTTTAGGGAGCGGGTTTCTCATCCAGGTTCACTGGGCCAAAGAAAACAATTACACTTGGGTGAATCTTTGTCTAGAAGTGTGGCAAAAATTGTCCCAAGCTTTATTCTGAAGATTAAGTTTACCTTTAAAAACACAGAATCTCCATTTTGAAATAGACCTTGAAACAGAAAAGCCAGAGCAAAACATTGAAAAATTTTAAAGGATGATGTAGAGTAATTATATGGGGACTTCTTGTGATATGACGGTGGTTTCTCAGCAGCCAACCTAGTCACGGGGTTGATGATTTGTACTGGGGCTGTGGCTTGGGGTAAATTTGCAGATGTGGATGCACAGGAGCTCCTTTGGGGAAAGGCTCTGAAGGATTCTCAGCATCATTCACCTGACTTGCATAGTACAAGCAGGATACTTGGGGTACATGCTTTCCTCCAGCTTTTCTAGCAAATTAAGTAAAAATCATTTAGTAAATAAACTGGTAGGTGTTTCTCTGTGTTAAGTCAGTCTTGTGAGTTCACCAAATCTGTAAGGCTGTCAGTAGTCTTTTCTTTCAGGCTTTCTCTTTGGTCCTAATAAAAGACTGCCTTACTGCTGTTACACAGCGGAACCAAATACGGGGACCTGACAGAAACAGGAATCCTTAGCAATCCAATATATTTTAAATGTGCATTATAAATCTGATAATTATGTTCAACTAGAGATTTTTCCTGTAGCATTGTAATTTTCATGTTAAATCTATGTTGTTGTGACCTGAATGTGTTTCCTTTATTTAGATGTAAGTTCCAAAAATCTAAACTAGGAAAATTTCCACCATCCTCTCTGCCTAGAAATCTTTGGTCTAGGCCTGTTCTCTTACTCAACAATTGCGCTTTATTACAGTGTTTAAACACTGTATGTATTTTTATTTAGAACCAGGTAGCACTTCGAGCTTGAGGTGGTTTTATGTGGAAACTGAGGAATTGATGAAACCACCTATCAGAGTGAAGGTACTCTAATCAATAAGGAGGATGACTCCAGTGATTCCTATCCCAATTATGTGTTTTGGGGATTTTTGCTTGGGAAAAAAAAAATAGCTTGGCATGTAGTAGCAGCTGAATCACCAGCTGATAGCATAGCATTTAATGCTAGAATTAGAAGCCAAAGATAACTATAGCAGAGAGTTCCGTGTTGCTACATTACAGTTGCTCCAAGGAAAGCTGCTCCTGTTTGTCATCCAGAACCCTTAGAACTGTGGCTTTCCTCCAGGTTTTCCATCAAGAGAGTGGAATAATTTCATTTTTGTTTTCATACAATTTAAAAGTGAAAAGGGACTATTAAGTCATCCAGTATGATTTTCTGTTATGGTAGTTGCCATTGAATATCGTCTATTCTCTGGGGCCCAGGCTCAGTAACTTATCTGACGAATGTGTGTCTCCCAGAAGAGTATGAGGTCCTGATTTGAAATGTCAAAGATGGGAAATCCACTTCTTCACTAAGGTGTTTGTTCTGATGGTTAATGATTCTCATGGTTAAAATCGGTGCCTTATTTCTAATATGACTTCTCTGGCGTCATCATCCACCTACTTGTTCTTGTTATGGCTTTGCCCTTTACTTTAAAAATCCTTCTAGTACTCTGTAATTTCTTCCTGGATAAGTACTTGTGCGCCACAATCAAGGAAACTATATGTTGAAGCTGGTGAGGCTGTGTTTTTTAAGATACTAAAGAGGCTGAAATCTCTTGACTTTTTAATGTAAGCAATTCTTTCTATCTCTGAAATTATTTCTGTAACACTTTCCTGCACCATTTGCAATTTCCAAACTATTTTAAAGGGCACTAAAACTGCATTCAATCATATCTCACCAATGTCTTATGTAAACCATCGTTTTACCCCGTAGCAGTACTTTGCATATATAGTTTAATGTGTATACTTGAAGTAACATGCCATTTATCAGCAGTAGCTAATTCAACTGTATGGACAAGTTAAAAGGTGGAAATTCAATCTTCAGGCAAGTCACCTGTTCCACTTTCGGGTCGTCTTTTGCCAGCCCTGTCTCACCCACACAGAACAAACTAAGTGAAGTTTTAAAGTGGAACTAGACAACAGTAGATTCCCAGCTTCCCTGGTGATAAATTTGGAACCATGTCAGCAAAGGTCAGGAAGTTCAATTGAAATCGGTTCTCCCTGCTGAACTTCCCAACTCTTGGTTCTCCAGCAAGCATTGGATAAACTAGACCTGTGGTTTTATATCTCATCACCGTTTGTATGTTCTCTCAGATCTGATTTTCATTTTCCTCGAAGACCTTGTGTGAGATATTTTTATTTTAATATTCTGGCTAAAATAAAATCAAAATGCATGCTTTCCTTTTCCCTAAATAACTATTCACTGATTTGAGCTAAACATTTTCCCCTAACACTGTGTTCCTCCTATCCCATTTAGTAAGACTATTTATCCAGTATTTGCATAGTAACCCTTGAACCAATTAATGCTAAAACATTAAGGATCTTTTTGCTTTAATCAATAATTTGCATTCTTTGGCATAAGATTGCATTATTACACAGAAATTACATAATATCAAAATAAAATCTCTCTTACAATACCTTATTTCATGTTTAGGAAAAGTCCTGAAAATCTTAACAGTCACTCAGAACAGCTCAAGGAGAAAGAAAAGCAAGGTTTTTTCAGGGCAATAAAAAAGAAAAAGAAGAAATCTCAAACCGTAAGTATGCAAACCCTAAATATGTTTATCAGTTTTGAGTTATGCCATTTTAACATGCTAGATTAGTACCATTCCTGTGTATTATTTGTGATCGTGCCCCCAGGTATCTGTTTGTTCTTTTATTTTATCTCTTCACTATATGAAAATTAAATTCTTTCCCTCTTCAAGGTTTATTTATCTGCTTTTTCAAATATTTCTTCACCTACTAGTCTTGTGCATTTTTGTTTTCATTCAGACCCTTTGAGAGCCAGTTTTGATGCAGGTTTTAAGCTGATGTTGTGGCAAATTCTTTTGCGGGGTATGGTAATATCACTCCAAGAATAGCAAATGCATTATTGTGTGTCCTCAGAGCCTGAATAATCTCAGACACCCATTAGGAGGAGACCAAACTGTTATAAATGAGAATTCTGTCCAGTCTTTTTCCTGGCAGTGTCTTGAAAACAGCCTCCCTCTTCTTGCTGCACCGTGCAGTGGGAATGAGGAGGATGTGTCTTAATCACTCTTAACATTTTATGTTTTACTAGGGGAATGGATTGTGGCTTTTGTTGTTTGGTAAAAGCCTTCAGGGTCTTTTATACTTTTTTTTTTTACATTTTCATCTAGTTTTTGGGAGGGAGAAAGAACTTTCTTTTGTCAGAGAGCAGTGCTATATTAACATTTCACGAAGTTTTATAATGAAAATCTCCCTAAGAACAGAAGTAATGAAACATCATCTCATTCTCGAATAACAGTTCCAGAAACAGTAAAATACTCATTTACATAAAGTTGTGATGTCTCTCTAAGTGTAACTGCAGTTATAGTTTTGAAGGTTCTCTGAATGGTTTAAATCATGCTCACTCCAGGAGAAGGGGAGTAACTAAATCAAAATATCTATTGTCATAGAGTGAGGTGGCATGACTGGTTATTGGTAGATGTCTGATCTGTTGAAAATTATCAGACTTTCTGTTTGTTTGTTTCTTTGAACTGTATGGAACATGTGCACGTGTGTGTTCAGTAGCACTCAAAAATGCACCTCACCTTCCTGCCGGGCAGGTTTTAGAGGAGTGGCATCTACCTCTCCTTCTGAACTTGTTCATCCTGATATCACAATACGTGTACCCAGTTCAAATATGACCATTAGCATCACACAGCTGAACAAAATACCTGGATTGTAATTCTGGGGTTATTTGATGTCAAAACATCCATGAAAAAATATCACATGTAGGGCTAATGGTTCCAAGTATTAAATTTGCACTGTTCTGCTCTACTGTGATTCCAGCTATTCAGGCATGGTGGCAAGGAACACTTCAAAAGACCAGCTGATAGATGGTGTATCAACTGCTTCCAGATTAAACTGTGCAAAGGAAATATAGACTGGATTGTGTTGCATCTCAAAATCTGGCGCATTCCAAAACATCTAAATCACAAGTACCTTGATCTATAGCTACCAAAGACATCACTGATGACAAGACAAGGCAGGTTTATACATTATCCAGGACAGTATCTAGGGATAGGCTGTACCCACCAATGTGTGTACAAGTGTGTGGTTCAGGCACTGTTCTTTGTTCTTTTTTGTCTGTTAGTTGAGGACATCTACCTAATGAACATTATGATGTTTATTAGGATCTTCCAGCACAAAAAATAATTATTACCTTCAGTTCAGCACTGAGTTTGACTTCAGTAGTAAAAGCTGTTAACAGCACTGTAAGATTAGCTCTTCAACTACATGAATAATGTTTTCTATGAATTCATATTAAAAATCTAACATATAGCTTGTGACTACCGAAGTTTTTTTCTGAGGCTTAAAATTATTTTGGAGTCCCAGAAGTATGTAATTCCACTTATTTACTCTGACACAGACTTTCTGCAGCAAATAACAAATTAGACCAGAGAACGGTCACAATCCTGAGAAACGTGTCATAAAATGTTTGTTAAGAGAGTGATAATAGCACATCTGCTAGCTACTGTTTACTTCTGCTGTCCTCTGGCAAGTCTCATTTTGCTGGTGATCATCATAAGAGTAATAAAAACCATCTGAAATCACGTTGAAGACGTCTTAATAATGGCATTCTCAAAATCTCTAATAGCCCAGAACTCATCCCAATTCCTGACACTTCCTCCTGCAGAGTTGTTCCCATTCATCATTCTCCCTGGAGTTCTCCAGGTGCAGTTCCCTGTGGGATGACAATCGTTACTGCCTGCTATGAGAATTCTTTGCAATATTGCTTTTGTGGAGCTGTTCTCACCCATTCTCCTTTTCATCTGTCTTATCTGGAGTCTTTTAGTAAGGTAGCAAAAGAGTCACAATTTTTTCTGCCATCTGCCACCAAACAATGTGATATTGATGAGGGTTGTGCATAGTGTCAGTAGGCAGCTATCTTCAGAGGAGGCCGAGTTTTGCAGATTTTGGCACATATTGCAAGCTGTGGGTCTGAAGAAATTATATGCTCTGGAAAAACAGTTGCGGGTGAGCATTTCTCCTAGTGATGCTTTGCTTCCTTTTTGACTTGCTGAACTTCAAACAGGAAATTCTTCTACCCATGAAGTTCCTAAAGAAGTTATGCTGATTAGTGACTGTGGTTCGTTAATCTAGAAGCTGAGAAAGCTGTTTGAAAACCAAGCATTTGGTAGTACAACCATCTTTCTCTGTAGTCATGTAACCATTAAATTGTATTATAAAGCTTTCTTTTGATAGGCAGAATAATACTAGATACAGTGTATATGTCCTGTGCTTGTTAGTACCTGAGGAGGTGACAAGTAGTCCCATTCATAATTTTAAGACTTGATAGTTCTGTTTGTTTATGCAACCATTGGTATGCTCATTGGTTGTGTTACAGAAATTCAAATAAAACAGCCAATGCCCTTGCAATACATGAAGTAATTGAAGGCGTATTTTTGTCAGAACTGAAATAATTCATCCCGGAGCCCTAGCTCTTTTGACAAGTTACAAATAAGATACTTTTATTTCTTCTAAAGCTAACTATCAAATGCTCATTCTAAAACCAATTGCTAATATTGCTAGTGTATCTTTGTTTTTTATTTATATAAAAACAAGAAATGTCATACCACTTTAGGTCATTATCATAAGTAACAAATGATTGCCAGTATTACAGCATTTGATCCAAAGCTCAGTAAAGTCAACAAGACCTACCAGTTGTTTCCAAAAGGCTTTGAGACACACGCTGCATTCCTAATGAACATGCCTGTAAGAACTGGTATACTGATTTATTTTTACATGCTTTTTATGCATTGAGGTCTTTGAATTTGTTCCATATGCATTTTTCATTCAATCACTATTGTATTTTCCAAAAGCAAATTATAGGATTGATACCATATATTGTCAGAATTTTAAAAAAGAATATACATATATATATATATATATGGTAAGGACAGATCTCTTGAATTGAAATACTATGCATTTAGTTTTTGTATCTTATATTGCAGACAGAATCAACCAACGGGGAGAATCCAAGAATCAAGAAATCCCTCTTTCCTCTTTTTAATTCAAAGAATAATTTAAAGCATAGTTCTTCTTTGAAAAAGCTTCCTGTAGTCCCTCTACCCATGGTATTAATTTTTAAGTACAGTAGCACTGTAAAATGCTCCAGTAAACTTGTTTTACTGACTACAGCAGCATGTGTTTTATTTTCATGGGATCACTTTCTCTTCATGCCAGTTAAGTATCTTGGGCCAGTTCGATAAATTTAGGTAAAATTGGCAGTTCTGTTGAAATACATTGTGCCTACATTTTTTTTAGTATTTGATATGCGGAAAATGTAACATACAAGTTCCAGAGAGAATGAGCCCTGGGACTAAGACTGAAGGAGGAAAATAGTTGTGAAATCATGTATGTTTAAAATTTACACTGTCTCGTTCCATTTCAATCAGGAAAATAAATAACCTGGTTTGTTTTATAGCTGTATTGGTAATACATTTTTTATGCAACTGATCCTTTATATATATATATATTTAATTAATCAAATATTAACAACAGATCATCTGAAAACTAAATTTTAGCTCATGCCTCTGTTGTATTTTTGTTTGTCCTAATTGTTCATTATAAAACACAGCTTGCATTAAAAATAGGTTAAATTTTGTTAGATTTTCAGCTTGTTAGGGGGAGAAGATTGGGGAGTTTCTTATTTTTTGCTTTAGTGTGGGATATTTGTGGAGAAGGAGAAAGACAGGGAAAGGAAAAACTCTTGGGTTTGTGATCGCAAAATCAGCTAGACATCAGTTGAGAGAAACTTTGGTCAGCTTCACTCAGGAACAAATTTATAGAACTGATCCATGGTCTTAACTGCAGTATGGAACGCTTTTTAAATGAAGAAGAGGCTCAACATTTTTTTTTGTTTAATTTTTATTTTTTATTAAAGCCTTGTTTAACTGCTCTCTCTTACAGCAAATAACACTAACAGCATGTGAATGCTTTAAGGGCTAAGGGTATATTTAGCAAATCTGCATGATATCCACAGCCACTTGCTCTTACTATGGGGAAAGATATTGAAAGGTCATGGCAATTCTGCTGCAGTAATGGGCTTCACTTGCGTTTTGTAATTAACTGAGGGAAATGATTTACAGCTATCCTTAAGAATATATAAGGAAACAAGTATTTAATATTTTGTTGCAGATGCCTAGCAGTGATGGTCAGGATCTCTTGGCATTACAGAAAGCCATTCATTCTTCTAATCACCAGAGCAGCAGGCAGAAGGATTGGCATCCTGAGAAGATGACAGAAATCCAGCCTCATGTAAGTGGCATTATCAGTTCCCTGTGTTTTAACATCACTGAGATATCTTGACAGCTTTTTCTCTGGTGAATAGAAAAATTGCATCTGACGTTATTTCCCAGCCTCCTCATTCCCTGCGCATTGAATGTAAAAAAATCATGTGCCTGTAGTCCTGTGTAATTCTTTGAAAATCTAGATATGAATGACAAGGAAAAGAGAGAAAATGTCCCTGTGTTGGTCTTGGAGCCTTTCAAAATATTGGTTATGTTTTAGAGGCAAGCGATGCTTCAGTGCATGTCTGTGGTAGCTTTGCAGCACTGTAGGAAAGCCCTGAAGTTGGCTCTGCCAGGACTGGTGCATGCTGAGGGCTCACTGCTGCTGGGCACAGTTTGGTACTTGCTGGGATCACCAGAGCATCACGACCACGTCATGGTGCAGCTGTACCTCAGCTGGCACAGGCTGCAGTTTAAGCAGTCTACATTATTGGAGCATAGCACTGGACTAATGCAAGCTTATTTTCTCCAGTTCTAAAATGAGCTTGGGGGCAGGGTTTGGGAGGGAGCTTCAGTGCAATGCTCTGTTGCCATTACAACACTGAAAACTGAAGAAAAGTGTTTGTTGCAGCTGCAGTGTTTGAAGAAGCAAGTTGCTCTGTGAGCTGTGGAATTTGATGAGGTTGTTTTCATACCACTCTGTGTACTCAGAGACTTCCCCAGGCTCTTGCTAGCCATTTCAATAACCCCATGTCTCCATTTTCCTTTAACCAGCTCACCAGTTAAAGCAGTTGTGAGGGACTAGAGCAGCAGATCACCCAGCTGCTGGCAAACAAAATATCTAACTGCTGAGTTCTGCCAGCCCTTATTTCCGTGCAGATGATTACACAAGACTCTCTAACCCCTAACTGATGTTCAGAACATTTTTAGGAGCTTTGTATTTCTGATGTCTGTGCCTCATGAAATGTGGCTGAGGTTCCAAAGTGAACAGAAGGATTAGTGACAGATGGGCAGCTAATGCAATTGTCTATGCCTCCGTTTTCATAGGTAGCAAGGTTAAAATAATTGATGGAAACAATTTTTTTTTCTGGTGTGGGAAAGGTTCCATCTTTTCAGGTAGCTAATAGATTGAGTCATAATGAGAAGACATTTTCTCAGCTGTGTAGTCATAGCTTGGAAGGAAATATTCCAAATTAATACAAATTGAAAGCTAAGAAGTCCTCTGAAGTACAAGAAACTCAGTTTAGGATATGACAGTTGTGTTATAGGAAGTCTGATACGGTGGTGAGCAGAAGGTCAAGTGCTTTTCCCCGTGTCTTTCAGAACCAGCCATTAAAATCTCTCCGAAAGCTCTTACACCTCTCCTCTGCAAATCACCCTGTCCCTGCTGAGCCTCGCTTCCAGCCCTTACCCAGTCAGCCAGCCAAAGCTTCTTTTTCTGAAGTGCGAATTCACCCCATGAGTCAAAGCTCCAGCAACGGCAGCAGCAACGTGCGGCAAGAGCCTCAGCCGAAAACCCGGCCAACACTGCAGCTTCCGAGCCAGCTGGAACCCACCTGGCACGTCTCCCCAGTGAACCGGAGCGCCAGCGATGGGCCTCCCTACTCTGACCAGCTGCCGGCCAAGAGCGGACAGAACGGGCACACGTATAACCGAACCAACCGGTCGCGAATGCCAAACCTGAATGATCTGAAAGAGACAGCCTTGTAGTTGCACTCGGGAGATAGGCCAGTCGAGGTGGAGATCAGCGTAGGGGAGAAGTGGTGGTTCTGGTGATGGTAAGACTTGCATTTTCAGCTTTATAAAGGTGTGCAATATGTACATGTGGAGCTATGCTGTTTGGCACCACAGTGAGAGTCAGGGATTATACAGGAAAACAAGTTGAATTATGAATTACCGGACGTCAGAAATGTCACTGAATGCCAGGCAGAGTGTGCCGGTCAGGGAGAAAAATGCATTGCTGTTTTCTCTCACATTACATTCCAGCTTCGTGCACATCTCTGTCTGAAAGCTGGGAGACTTCTGGTATGTATTGGCACTTATAAGGGTGAAAACATTCATGTCTAGACCTATGCCCTTACTACATTTTTTGCTGCCTAGTTAAAACAGTGGGGTTTATGTGATAAAAGTGTATCCCGGTTAAGGGTTTAAAGTTAAATTGTATGTCTTAAATTTGTTTTTTAAACTTCCATATTTGATAGGATTTGTAATATTTATTTATGATGACCTAATATCGTACTGTTATAATCATATCTTTTATGTTATAATGTAAAGTTATTTTGAGCTGTTTGAAACATTGTGAAGCAGTGCAACAGCTACAGTAGTTTCTATAAAAAACTAACAGTAACATTTATATATTGCATCAGGAGTATTTTATTCTATATATAAATATATATATAAATGGAAAATAACTGTCTGTTTTTTAAATATACTCATTTAAAAGAAAAGTATTGTTATGACACTATCTGCCATATTTTTATACATTTGTGATATAAAGTGCAGTATTATACTTCTAATAAAAGGAAGTTGAATGTGGATATAAACGTGACTGTAACAGTATGAATCTTGCTCAGCTATGACAGCCCAGTATTATAGGCATTATTGGTAACAAACAAAAGACAACATTCAATTCTAAGCTTTATTATGGGCTATTTTGTTGGAAGTATTGGCTACATGTAAGAGACTGCAGAACTGTACAGTAATCTCAACGTGGTGTGTTCTCCCCTGTGTCCTTAGCTTTCCTAGTAATATTAATGGGATTTCAGCATCTGCATCAAGAGCACAGAGCCCCAGTACCAATTTTTTGTCTCCTCTAAAAAGAAAAAGTGTCCCATGACTACAAGCTAAAGCAGGTGCTCTTCCACTTAATAGCAGGGGTGAAAACCAAAGAAACATAGCATGAATTGCAAGTGAAATGCCAAACTTTTGACACGCATAGCATGGCACTTCAGATCACGGTATAAGCTTTTATGCATATGTATATTTTACATCTTGTTTAGCAATCTATTAACTAATAAGATAAACACTGTATTTAAATTTAAACTATTCTTGCACTTTTTATTATATTTCAGGATGTATTTGAAGCTACAAATCTGATATTTGGATATTGAGGGAGAAGGTTGCCATGCAGCTGGGTTTCTCCTTAGGTCTTACTATCCGAATATTCCCATACACAGTTCCGTTACCAGTCTCAGCAAAATACTAGGTTTTGGGCTCCAGTCTCCTGTACAATGTTGTTAAAACTGCCTTTACGTTGGTGAATGTTGAGTGTAGCAAATACCCAACCTGATTCCTCTGTTGCTACTGGCAAACTAAATTGAAGGTGAGCCAGTAGGAGTCAAAAGAGTTGTCAGTCTAAACTTTGTGCAATAAGAGGAGAGTCGGGCCTGTAGTGTCAGAACAATACAATCTTTCCTTTTTAAACACATTAGTTCAACTCCCTCGTTACTCTGCAGCATAGTTTGTTTTCTAGCTGCTGTCCTCATAAGACACTTGTACTTGCAAATACATTGTCTTTTCCAAAAAGAGATTAACCTGAATGTAAATTCGATGATTTAGCCATAGATGTAGTTAACAGAAGCAGCCAGGCAGTAAGAGCTGAACTTCCTACTTGGATAACAATGCAAACTGGACATGCTGTTCGGTACCTCTCGAGTCATACCAAAGTTCTAACAATGGCAAATTTGGCACCACCACTCTAAAAATCTTTGTCAGAAAGTACGTTATGGAAGGATGTTGCATCAGGTTTGTCCAGGACTAAAAGTCGGTCTAGTCAATTTGAAAAATTACAAAAAAATTATTCTTTCTTTGTCAGTTGCCTGCAAGAAATATGCATGTGAATTTCTATAGATATATATGATGTATGGTATCTAGATATATATGATATATACCGTGTTGATATATCATATATATAGCGTATATAAATACAGTAGACATGAAAGGGTATCCAGTTTTCAATAAGTTCAGTGGGCATCCAGGAAGGACATTGTGATATTTACTAGTCATCACTCTCAGAGTTTACAGCATATTTTAATCAATCTCTTTTGGATTCACCAGTCGATCGCCACTAGGTTAGTCCTGGTCTCTGCTTTGAAATGGGCTGATGCCACTGAAGCCCCTCACAAAAGCTGTGTCCAAGAGTGGGGCTCTAAGCAGTGCAATTTGAATGAGGGAGTGTTCAGACCACTCTCCTGTACTTTGTGGATATGTATCCTTTTGCTTCTGCAAGACTTTTAGCTTGCTGGTAAGAGCTTCACGCTGGGGATGATGATGCTGGGCTGTGTGTGGCTGTTCTGGTCTCTAGCAAGGAAAAATGTTTCCAAAGGATTTTTTTTCTCAGTACCCATTAAATCAGGGTAATCTCTGACTGTACATATAGCTGTTTAAAGTAGTTAGCAAAGCTTCAAGGGTGACCCAAAGAATGTTCAAGTATTTGGTGGCCCATATTTACAGAAAGTTGTTTCTACTTCATACTGCATTTTCTTCTCACATTCAACAAACTGTAGTAGATTTCAGTTGCATACTAAATTGTGTTGAACGTATGTAGTATATTCTTCCTTCTGTTGGAAAGAACTTCCAGCAGCTCGGCCAGCTGGTGCTGGGATAAAGTGTTTTATTTTTAACCTGGTCTAACTTCCCAATATTTAGGATATTGCTAATGTAATTTTGCCAAGGCTTCCAAAGGAGTCTTATTATAGTGACTGAGATTTGCTGGTTTCATAAAGGGGAAGAGAATTAACAGAGCAGACAATTTTGTAAGTGTGAGCTTTCCTCTTCACTGGTCTGTGAGTCTTGTGCTACATGTTCTATAGATTTACTTAGGATAAAGTATCGTAGTTCAACTGCATTTTATTATTTGGCAAACTCTCTTGCCTTGTGGCATCATTAATGATGTGAATAGAAAAGGAACTAGGTTTCAGAAATGAATTATAGTCATTTTGCAGAACTCAAACTGCCTAAACTTGTCTGTGTGTTTTTACTATAGCTCGAGCTCTTATTAACTGACAAAGAAGCACCTTAAGCTCATCTTAAATGAAATTGCCTGTGTTTAAGCTGTCTCTTTAAACTGCCATGTAAATGTATTAACCTAAAGCAACTTTTTTTTTCAACAGACCTGACCACAGATAGGTCCCTTAGAGTTATTAACTTAGTGCTTTTTGCTCCGTTTATCGCAGTCCGAGACCTGTTGCTCCTCCGAGAGGTTGCCAGCATGGAGCACCGGGCTGAGCTCTTGGCAGAGAGTCAGCCATCCCAGATTTGGTTCCTTCTTCCTGAAACATGCCCCATTCCACAGGGCTTGGAACTGACACCAGGCTTCGATTTCTGGTACCAAATCAGACCCACCTAAATGTGTGGGTCCTGATGCCACTCTGTTTACAGATACTCACTCTTTTAGATCAGTGTTAAAGCAGGCCTCAAACTTCCAAATAGACGAGACACCCTCAGGTTGTACTTAGGCTTGTTGCCTTTCTCTCTGCTACACCTACGTGTTTCTAGGAGCAAAGCTGGAGTGATTCTTCAAGGAGCAGTGTCCTGTGATGATAGGCTTTTAGCCATTCCTTGTCTTTGCAGTTAGGTCTCTTTAACAGATGAATCTTACTAGTATAAAAAAATACACACCAACTTCTTTCTTCTTCAAAAGCTGCTGTTGCTATTAGCTGAGTAGGCTCCTGCGATCACCCAGAAAAAGCTGTGACTTCTTGACAATTCAGTGCTGTGGACCTCCCTTATAAGAAAGGGAACACGGGTTGTAGAGCCCTGCAAGGACTGTTTTGCTAAGGCAAAACCCAGCTGCTTTTGAGGGGAGTCATGCTCTAGAAGTGTCCGGGGTTTTTGTCTGTGTTTCCGTTTTTTGTTGTCTTAGGACGATTTGGTAGTGAGACATGCTTCAAAAATACCTGCATGTAATTAATTCTGTATGTGTCGCGCACTGTCAGAGTAGAGCTGGGAGAATATTTGAATCCCAGTTACATGTGAGTTTGAAAAGGATAGCCATATATAATATACTGCAAATTGTGGGGTGGCAATGAATGTTTATTTTTTCCATTCCAGCTAGCATACATAACACATCTGTTAATGGGCTTGTATCATAATCCATGCATCTGGGCTGTTGTTCATGGAAGTAGACCCCCATTTGAAATAAGATAGGAGTGTCATGGAAGATGACTGGAAAGGTGATGTGCCCTATATAACCATTTTTAAATGACCTTCAAATCAGCACACTATTAAAGAACAGGTGCCTTTCCCTACACAGCTCTCTCTAATGGAGTCATGGTATTAACCATTCATTAACTGGGTTTGTAGTGAATGAGGAGAAAAGCCATTTAACTTCTGGCCTTTGTTAAAAAGGGAGCAATTTCAGTAAACTCTTTTAATATAACACAGCTTGGAAGTTCTAGATGTTGGCCCCTTTTTCAAAGGGTCAAACAGCAGCAGTGCATCAATGCTCAGGCTCATCAGGCAAGTGAAGGCTTGCGCACATCACTTGGTTCAGATGTTGTACTGAAGAAAGATTTTTCCCTCTGTAATCATGAAGTAAATTTCATTAAAATTAAGCCAAGCAAATTTTATAGGAGATCCTCTTTCAGTTTGAAGGGAAAAACTGTGGTAGGTCATCCTTTCTCTCAGCAGATTGTCGTAACAGCTACTGCGTGAGACAGCACAGCTACATCTGATGGATTAGGTCTGAATGTTACTTGCTCCAAGTTCTGCTTGGATGCTTATTTGTTACTTTGTCTACAGCCAATTGTTTGGTGCAGAAGTTGGCTTTTGACAAACTGAGTGGAAGATGCATGAGAAGTGTGAGAGGACCAGCCCCGCTGCGTTTGGGTTCTTTCATTCCCCTGAATCAGATTGCTTCTCAGGCTCTTCTAGAATGTAACTCAAAATATGCAGCTGGGCAAAAGTGACTCTTAAGACGTGGCCCAAGGGTCTGAACATGGAATTTGTGACTTAGAGTGACTCTAGACATCTCTTGTCTTCTCTGCAAGTCAATCTACCTCCTCTCTCTTGCAGAATGTGGCCAAGCTTTGGTTTGTTTGTTCTCAGTTTATTATTGCCTCCAAATTTTGAAGAGACATAAAAGAACATTCTTCCTCTAGGTACTGTTAGCAACCAAGTAATAAAATCTTGATGGGCCTTCATCTGATATACTTCTGAAACCTCCAAGCCATCCGAGCTCCCTCTCCAGAATCCCAGTGCCATCTTTTGCACTGCTTTGCAGTCTTCCCTTGCCCTTCCCCTTGTGGTTCTCAAATATTGCAGTTGCCTTGTTCTTTGTTGTTTCTCTAGTGCAGATTATCAGGGAGTTAGAGGCCTTATCTACTACTCCACCTTGTTTGCTGTTTTATTCAAACAGCTATCCTTAGACTTGCTCAGGATTTTCTTCATTTTAGTTTTCCATTTCATCTGGGTGAGATACTTTACCTCATTGTGCCCCCACCAAAACACGCTGCCTACCAGGCGCTTGGTTCCACCAAGTCTCTGTTTTTGCAGGGCATTGTTTCTCTGGATCCATTCTGAGAAATGCGAGGTGGCATCTTTATTGTACAGGTGTAAGATGCGTTGTGAAGTAACTGCTGTCCTAGAGCTTTCCATGAGCAGCGTTAAGGCATGTTCACAGCACAAGATGGAAGCGGCTGTTCAAGGTTCCTATAGGATATGAATCTCTTGGTGTAAACTCTTGACATGTAAATTCCATGGCAGAGCTTTTAACTGCTTAGTAACAAAGCAAAAATTTAAGAGTAGGTAACTCTCAACTTTCTTATTATTTTTTTTTTGCTAGTGCACATCTTAGACTCGTACTACTGAAGGATATGTCTATCAAAAGGAGTAACATCTTTATATGTTTGGCTTATATGGAACAAAAAGCAAAAATCTTCCATGAAACCATCATTTCCTTGGAAATTCTATGCAGGCATTTTAAAATCCGGTGAATCTGCTAAGGACTTTCAGAACTGCTTAGATCTCCACTGTGAAATACTGAATTCTGAATTTGTGTCATTTGGAAGAAGGAAGGAGAAGGACGTTTAGAAAAATGTGGTCTTTTTTCACAATCTGCCAGTACAGACTATTCCAAAAATAACAGGCTAGGGAGGTAGTATTCAAAACTTCTAAATTTATGGATAAGATTCCCCAATGTTTTTTAGCAGCTACTAGAAATCTAAAGCGCACAAACTTTTAAATCTACCATGCTTTCTGTTGTGGAAGGGATGTGATGTGGTGTTAGCCTTTTTAATCCTGGAATACAAATTTTAAAATGTGTTGAATATTTAAGGATGACTTCATGCAAGTTAATAAACCATTTGTAAAGTGTTTGTATACAACCCTTTGTATCATGTTGTTGGTACACCTTACCAAATTTTTTTTTGGGCATGTATTCCATTCTTAACTTCTGTACAATTTCTATTGTTGCTGTAAATATTCTAAAAGAGAAAAAAAAAAAAATCCTGTGGTAACCTTAATTATCAGCATGGAAATGGTTAATTTTTACTGAGCACAATGTATTTTTGAATGGGCCTTCCAAAATATGTCTTTAATAAAAATGCAGATTTTGCACTAGAACACTGGCATTGCTCAATGGCTCATCTTATTGCTGACCCATCTGCAGAGCGCCGCCCCGTAGGTTGGCATGGCTAGGGAGCAGAGCGGGCCAGGACCACACGAGGACTTGTCTGCCTGACAGGTCACTGCCAGGCCCTGCTGAACTCCCCACCTGAGAAGCCGTATCTGTCCACCAGACTGACGTTTCCACAGCAGCACAGAGCACAGCTCTGAAGCACCTTGTTGCCCAGCATTCTTGGAGTCTCATTGCAGACATTGCAGGGGGTTTCGTGCCTTTCAGGGCAAGAGTCTCTTATATTCCCTCTTTCCAACAGTATCAACCCACCAATACCCACAGCAGGCATTACCCAGAAATTGAAAAGCTCTGGAAGTCTCCAGCTCTTAAATTATCTTTGCTGCAGTAGAAGATCCACCATTTAGGGAGTATGTTGGCTTTTCGTCATTCCCATATATAAGGTGAGACTCTTTCAGGCAAACATTCAGGTGTCAGCAATACAGTTTTTGGTGGGTACCTCTTTAATGTGTCCTGGCCATGACGTTTTCTGTTATTGTGTGCTGTTTTAAAAAAGTTTACGTATTTCTCTGCTGGTCTCTCATTTTTTAGAGTAGTTGGAAATAAACTGAGGACTATTGACTCCTTTACCTTAGTCTCCCTTCTTTCCCACTGCACTCCAGCAGCAGACTTGCTGGAAGCCAGGACTTGCAGTCCATTCAGATCCTTCTGAAACAGCCACCTGGTCCCTGGGATGTGCCACAGCTGCTGCCTGGTGCCTTCTCTGAGCTGTCCCTGCCACCTACCAAGCAGGGACACTGCTGGCCTGAGCTAGTGGCTTCAACTTCCACCAGTGCAAGCGATCCACCAGCATCTCACGAGTCCCAGACACAATCAGAATCAGTGTGGTTGGAAGAAACCCTCAAGATCATCAAGTCCAACCTTTAACCTAACACTGGCACTAGACCACGTCCCTAAGAACCTCGTCTAACCACCTTTTAAACACCTCCAGGGATGGTGACTCCACCACTTCTCTGGGCAGCCTGTTCCAGCGCCTGACAACTCTTTCTGTGAAGAATTTTTTCCTAATATCCAATATAAACCTCCCCTGGTGCAACCTGAGGCCATTTCCTCTTGTCCTGTCACTTGCTACTTGGGAGAAGAGACCAACACCCTCCATGCTACAACCTCCTTTCAGGTAGTTGCAGACAGTGATCAGGTCTCCCCTCAGCCTCCTTTTCTCCAGGCTGAACAGCCCCAGTTCCCTCAGCTGCTCCTCATCAGACTTGTGCTCCAAATGTGCTTGAAACACCCATGTCCTTGAGGTGCCTTGCTCTCTGGGGACTCGGCTTTACTCCTACAACCTCTCTTTGCCCTAACTCTTAGAAGGATCTCCTTGTAGTGACCCCAGGAGCTTGGTGCCCTTTTCTGCACTCCCTGCGGGGCTCCAGAAAACGCAGTGGCTGCCTCCTTGAAAAGGTGAGGCACCTCACCAGGCTAGTCCTGGTGTCATCAGCGTTGGTCCCTTGTGGGACAGAGAGCAGAGTGGCTGTGGTCGTTTTTCTCACAGACCGCAATCAAGGGAAAATTCCTGCATGTACCCATTAAGAGAAAGGAACTATTGACTTACAAATGCTGTGGCTGTTTTGGAGGCCTGAGGCAGTCTCTTATCATATCGTTTAGATTAGGCAAGTTTGACTTCTCAGTATAGTTGCCTTACTTCTCCCTGTAAACATCCCAGACTAAAAATTAATGTCAGGAAGCTCAAGGTGGCTCTTGGTCCTGCCTCCTATTTCAAACCTGTTACATTTTATGTGGTTGCAAAGCTATGCCTTGGAGTCCCTACTGCTGCAGGTAAATACCTGCAGGATTTTCACTCCTAGAAGATAAATGTTTTCAGCACTGCTTTGCATTGTCTCTTGCAGCCTCAGTTGCTGGCTCTGTTGTGGCTAATTGTGATTGCAGGCATCTGTGCTAGTAAATCAAAACGACAGTGATATGCTAGGAAACTTAGACTTTATGAGGAACACCTTTGTATTTTTGTAATTGTATTTTGCCTAGTTCTGTCCCACTTTCATAATGCCTTCAGTAGCACTGTTACTACAACATGCTGCGTTTATGCAGAGGTGGAAGTCAAGTGCAATTCTAAAAGCATTTTAGGAGCAATTAATTAAGTCTCTCAGCACACTTCTTTTTAGATAAGAAGCAGAGGTTAAGTGAATTTCCAAAGGTCAATTAGCAAGCAAGCTGCATAGCCAGGATCAGAACAAAAACTCCAGCTTTGGCAGGAACCATTTTGACATTGCAGATGAAAGCTAGAAGTAGGTCCCTTCCCCCCGTGCAAGCTGGAGAGGTGAAAATCAGGTGAAGGACAGGACAAGGCAAGAAGCAAACGAACTGTGAAATACACTGTATGCCAGTTAGTTCTACCTTATTTATCACTGTACATTTCAATCTGAAAAATGGTCTAGTGACTTCTTTGAAGCTGGGAGGCTGGAAGAATGATAACACAGGTCCTTTCTACTTGGACAGTCTTTTCTCCTTCCAAGGTTTTATTATATCCTACATGCGGGATCAGTCATGTGAAGACACGTAATTTAGTGTGGTGCCGTGGTGTATAATGGTGTGGTCCATCCATTCAGGCTGTGGATTTAGCTTGTGAGCCCTTCCAAATTACACAGGAACTCTTGGCCCTTGCCACAGGCTGCATTTCCAAAACCAGGCAAGTTGCAAAACCCCAGACTCTGCATGGGAGCTCTTCAGAGGCCAGTCACAGCCAATGCTTTGGGTGGTTGCAGTCAAGCTTAACTGCTTTGGGGTGCTATAGACACTCATCAGCTGGTGCCCAGTCCATCCTCTCACCTCTTCAGCCCCACCCCACCACTTCTCAGTCATTCAACAAAACATCAGCACCCAGGCTCCTTCCCCTCCAGTCACCATCTGCCAGGACATCAGCAGAGCTGCCTGTGCTGATTTTAGGGAAGGGAGAGCAGTGTGTTAATGTGATGGCAGCTGTCTCCAGGGCCTGGAAATGCTTCAGCTTTCAGTGTTGGTGTTACTAACGCAAGAGCTACGATGGCTGGTGGAGAGCCCTTGTCTCCATGCTGTTGTACGTGCAGTACCCCCTCAGAGGCTCTTACCCTGTGCTGCATGCAGGACTTGCTTCAAGCTCAGTGGAGCTTCTCAGTAGAGCTTGCCTGGACTGATTATCATTAGAGAAACACACAGATTCACTGCTTGCTTATTGAGAAATCATGTTCCTAGACGAGTGTGCAGATAGGCAAAACTAATTTGGGGGTATGAGGGAAAGCAAGGAAGTGAGGGTGACACAATAACAATCATCTCAGCAAATGGGGCTTGGTCTTTTCTACATCTCTGTAGACTTCCTACTGTTTATATAGTGGACCAGAAGCTTTCAGGCTTGCCAGAACAGCATATTTTCCTGACAATTATTATTTGTCTCTATATACAGGGAAAAACAAGGCAGAAACATCTGTTCTCATGAATGAATAAAATGTGATGAATTGCACAGACATCCAAAGGCTTTTCTGATGTTTTCGGTCACATGTCATTTGGTTTTAGCCACATCTTGTTTCCTGCCCCGCTCAACAATTGCAGGGATAAGAAGATGGCATGAGAGGCAGAAGCCGCGCCTTGGTGCCATTGGCTTCACGCCTCTCCTCTCTCCACTGAGACACTTCAGGTGCCGATGCTGCAACTTTTGGGGATTTATGCATGGACTGCTAAAAAATAGGAAAAAGGTCTCCAGTGCCTGCCAGGTTTCTGCTGTAGACATGTGGGAAGCCAGACAGTGGCTGCTGTCCCGGAACCCCCCCTGGCCCTGTCACATGGGAGCTGTGGGGGCCATGAGTCCTACCTGGGGTGTGCTGGGTGCCAGCTCCCAGACAGAGACAGGGACATAAGCCACAGCTCCTGGACCGTTGCCCTAGGGAGATGGGTGCACCATCAGAGCTGCTACATGCCCCAGGCACTCAGCACTGGGGACTGGGCCATGGAGATCAAGGTAGTTAATGACAGTGAGTCCTTGTTCCTGTGACCAACCACCCTGTGCTCCCCGAGATGTGTCAGTGCAAAACCAGAGAGGATACAGAGGGGGTTTGGCCACCCACTGCACAAGGCACTGACCGCTGTCCCAAAAACAGCCACGGCAGCTCAGGCTGGAGGGAACCTGATACAGAGGACATGACATGACTTGACAGTGTGAGACACAGGTGGGGGCCCTCGTACTGGGGACTGGCCAGATCTGGCCCCAACTTGGCAGAGGATGGCAGAGAGTGGCAGGAGGAGCATGAGGAAAAGAAGGGTGAGATGTCTGCCCTGATGTGAGAGCCCTCCCTGGTGGGGCAACAGGGGCTGTCTGGTCTCAGGGCCAAATAATCAAGTGCAGATCTGCCCTCCCCAAGACAGTCCAAGCCCTGCCTTTGGACCCCATCTGCATTTACTTTGGCTTTCACAGCACACCATGATGACGATTTCCCCAGATAACTCTCAGGGAGGGCCAAAAGCACCATATCTCACAGGATCAAAGCCACAGCCACGTACCCTCCTGCGTTCCCCAATGCGTGCCTCATAAACACCCGTCAGCTTTGCGGTCAGGTTTGGCTTTATCAACAGGCGTGGTGTGAAGCAACATTTTATTCCAGACAGCCCTTCCCTTTGCGGGCCAGGCGTTTGCACCACAGGATGGTGGCCACAGCAGGCGCCAGTGACAAGGTGGGGTGGCTGCACAGCCAGACACCTACGCACCCAGCCCAGGAGCCAGCATGGGGCTCAGCCGCACTTGCCCAGGCACTCGAGCAGCTCCATGCGGATGGCGATGCGAACGTGCCAGCCCAGCGGGATGAGGCGGATGTAACGGGCCACGATGGGCGGCCGCAGCAGGTTCTGCACCGAAGACGAGCGGTCCGAGTTGCCGTAGAAAACCTGTGGAGAGAGGTGTGGGCACACGGTTAGGGGGCTGTAAATCCCGCCCTGTGAGTTTTGGATGCCTGCGCAGAGCTGGGGAGGAGGAGGGTCACTCTCCTCTGTCCCCAAAGTAAAAGATTTGAAAATTATCGAGACACAGAAAATGTTTGTCACTGTGACTGAGTTCTCTGAGTATGTCACTTTCCCCACCATTTCTTTTCCACTTCTTGTGGTTAGGCTAGGCTTAATCTCACCTTGTTCTATCTCATTCACCCTCCCACAGCAGGGCACCATGTGTTTGGAGTCAGTGTGGCTGTTTGCAGTTTATGAGCTGAGTTCCCAGACACGCTGATATAGACAAAAATGTATTTGAGAGACGTTCCCCACCGCTTGGCCACATTGCCACATCTCCTGCTGCCACAACCTGTTTTTTGGGGGAAAACTCAGCATCCTCCCAGGGCTGCAGGAACCAGTTTCTTTAGCAAAGCCACCAGAGCCTCCCCTGCTGGGGTATGTGCCTTCTGTGCAGATGGACGCTGAGGATGCCTGGGAGGCAGCAGCTGTGGGATCCCCCACCCGACCTGGGCTGCACAGGAACCACAGGCACCACTGTAAGGTCTCCCTAGTGCATTTTTTCACTTCAGACCAACCACTAAGAAGTACGGTGTGCAAATGTTTCAGTGTGCTGTGACTTAACTAGTTGTGGATTTTTGTCCTAGGGGATTTTCTGCATCATCATTGTGCCATAGCCCTGGAGTTACACCAACAGACAGAGCCCCCATTTTGCATTGTCCAGGAGTGGCTGGGGTTGTACTACCTAAACAGAGAGATTTTTACCATGGAGGTGCCACTTCCCCTGTGATGCTGACTAATGCCTCCGTCCTGACCAGCTCAGTCTGGACTCCAGCATTGTCACTACAAAATGTAAAAAATGTATTTCAGCCTTCCGTGGCTGGTCAGCATGGCATTTGTTCTCACTGCAGGGGGGGAGGAATGCCCAGTGCTGCTCCTGGATGTGGGGCGAGCACTGGTTCCCACCCACCCTGCTGCTCCCACAGGACTCCTCTCTTAACACACCTCCCCACTGAGATCCAATGCTTTAGTGTCACCAAACGTGCCCATCCCCAACGCCCTCCCCAAGTGGCTGAAGCGCAAAGTCCACTGACCCGGTTGTTCCCGGTCTGGTCCTTGTAGTAAACCCAGTTGAGGTTTTCATCGGTGCGGTACTGCACGCTGTACTTGGTCATCCACTCATCAGCGTCGCAGCGGCCTTGCGTGAGGATCCCCGAGATCACCTTCACCTCCTTCAGGTCGATCTGCAGCCACTGCCCGTTGTCCTGGTACTTGGAGAGCCAGGCACACCTGGGGGACAGCACCAGCCATGCTATGTCCTCCACCGCTGCCCTCCCGGGTGGCCTCTCCTGCCCTCATGCTGCCACAGGACCCCTGTTCCCCACACCCACACACCCATGGGACCTCTTGGAGAGGCATTTTTGGACTCACCCGAAGCCTTGGCCGTTGAGGCGGGCCTTGTTGGCTGTCCAGGAGGAGTACCAGCCCGTGTATTGCTCAGGGTTGGAGCAGCTTATCTGGTCGGGGGTGACGGCACCGGACTCGAAACCCAGGGGCTTGTGGTAGGGGCACTCTGCAGAACAAGGGAAAAACCATGTTGCCTTAAAGCCACAAGGGGCTTTGTGTCCTGGTTGTGTTTGCATACCTCTTGCTGACACCCTCTGTGGATTCGCTGCTCCCTGTCCTCCCTAGCCAGGATGCTGGGGATGTTCTTAAACCCAGAACACAACCCCTGCAGTATTTGCTGCCTGGAGGCCATGGGGTCTTCATTTTTATCTCTTCTCTTGTATGAATTTCTGACTCTTCTCCCTCCCTCAAATCTTCCTAAACCTGTGCTGCCTGCAGCTTTTTAAGGGGAAGGTTTTATTCAGATGTTTCAGTCTGAATTTCTTCCTGTAAGCACACATGAGCAGATCCAGTCTGGATCCATCAACCTGGATCCAGCCTCCAGGCTGTCAGCCTCTGCCTGGTCCTTGAGACATGTCTGGTATGACTTCTCTTGCTGGGTCTTATGTCCTTTTGCTCCTCCATTCACTGTCATGATTCACAGCTGTGCTTGCATGACAAAATTGCTGAGCCTGCTCTGATCATTCCCCCACAAGCAACCTCAGTTCTTCTGCATTTTCTGCTTTAACAATTATCTTTGTGTCTGGAGATGGTCTTGTGGGAAATGCACAGATACTCCAGTTCTAGCAAGGTGTAACACTTGGCACTGCTCTCCCTGTGAGATTTTGCCTTTGGTGGTTCAGGCTACCAAACCTGACCTCACAGCTGTCTTCTGCAATAGTGAGAGGTTCAGCAAGACTCCCGCTGGCTGCCAAAACTGCTGAGGGCAGAAATACTCATTCATCTTTAAAACTTTCCATGGTGGGTCACCATACAGTGCTCTGGAAGATGAGCCTTTGGTGACACTGCCATGCAGAGCTCCTGCATGCTTGCTGGACCTACTTTGTTGTTGTTATGATCATTTTTTATGCAAGCAGGTTTTCACTACGTATCTAGATACACATAAAGAGGGTATGACAAGTGTCACATGGGAATTGCCTGGGCAAACATCTATATCATGGGCAGCATCTTCTGATGTTGCAGCCTGTGGAGCAGCTGAGGTGCCCCCAACGGCAACTCTGTCACGCTTTCCAGTTCAGTGTAGTTCATTTCATGGGTTTCATCAATAAAGGAGCAAACGGAGCTCTGAGCAGCTTCACATGTGGGTAAGATGTTTCCTTACACCAGCCATGCCTGACTGACCAGTGTGATGCCTCATGTTAAAAATGACTGACATACTGGGAGCATCAGTGGGCACCCAGGGCCCAGCATGACCACAGCCTCCCCGGTGCAACGCACCAGCACTGTGGTGGTGCGATCGATGTCTCATTAGTGAAGTCCACTAGGTTGATATCATATGCATCAATATCTCATTAACATATCTTGCTCAGTCAGTACCTCATGACCGTGTTTTTCCCCACAAAAAGCCAGAGCTGCCATCCCACCTTTCTCCAGGCATGGAAACATTATGCTTTAGCACCACATTATAACTCCTGCTCCCCTTGTGCAAGAGGGAAGCCAGGCCAAGGTGGCCCCGCATGTTTACTACTCAGCAGGCTTATCTCGAACACCACGTAACTTTACTTTTAGCAACACTAATCCACAGACCACACAACCGTAATGCAATTAGAAGGTCACCTTCTGGCATGCCTGGGTGCACCATGCGCGGGGAACCTCGAAATAGATTCCTAGTGCCTGCACGGCCAAACCGGCTGTGCCATTTAACACTGTTACCGCTGACCTGGAGAGCACTTGTGCAGCAGCTGCTCCGCTCCGGCCATACCAGAGACAGCTCTGCAACAACACCTCAGCACGGCTGCTCTGGAAACTGTCCCCAGGCGGTGGGGACACCGGCCACATGGCCGTGGCTGGGCTGGGCAAGGAGAATGCAAAGCCCCACTCCCTGGAGACAGAGACAGTTGGGAGATAAAGTGACAACATTCATTATTCAGGAGAATAGTCTTCATCAGTCAAGGAAGATGCCTTCATTACTCAGCTGCATAATGCTAACAAATGACAGCACCCCTCACACCTAGCTCAACAAGAAACCTATTGCTGCTCCTCTCACACACATCCCACAGTCATGGACGGATCAACCAAACCTGCCACGTCTCCTTTCCTTCCCTTCTTTTTCAAGGGGCAATAGTTTAAATCGAAAAAGGGTAGGTTTAGATTGGACATAAAAATTTTTTTACGATGAGGATGGTGAGCCACTGGGGTAGGTTTCCCAGAGAAGCTGTAGATGGCCCATCATTGGAAGCCTTCAAGGTCACATTGGAGAGGCATTTGACCAACCTGATCTAGTGAAAGATGTCCCTGCCCATGGCAGGCTGGCTGGACTAGATGATCTTCAAAGGTTCCTTCCAACCCAAACCATGCTGCGATCCTGTGATTTTTTTGATGCAAGTGACAGCAACCTAGTACCAGGCTGTAGCAAGGCTTTGTATGGAGAATTGTACACTGTTAAGGTTAAACAGCAAGAAAACTGGGGCTGTTCAGCCTGGAGAAAAGGAAGCTGAGGGAAGACCTTGTCGCTTTCTGCAACTACCTGAAAGGAGGTTGTAGCATGGAGCGGGCTGGTCTCTTCTCTCAGGTAACAAGTGATGGGACAAGAGGAAATGGCATCAAGTTGTGCCAGGATATTGGATATGAGGAAAAAATTCTTCATGGGAAGGATTGTCAGCCACTGGAACAGGCTGCCCAGGGAAGTGGTGGAGTCACCATCCCTGGAGGGGTTTAAAAAGCATTTACATGAGGTTCTTAGGGACATGGTTTACTGCTAGAGTTAGGTTATGGTTGGACTCGGTGATCCTGAGGGTCTCTTCCAACCAAAATGATTCTATAATTCTATGAAATCACACAGTAGGACCAGGCTGGCATGCCAAGTGTAGGTGCTGGTAGGGAGTCACTGTGAGAAGAAGGACTTCTCAAGGGGTTGGTCAGGGATCTCTGCTGGGCGGCTGCAATCCAGTGTTGCCATAAGGCTCTGTGATGCATGTGAGTGTGCCGACGCTGCTACTTGCACATGTGGGAAGCAGGAGGATCCTACGTGGCAACCTGGAGTGTGCAGTAATCTCCATTTGTCCAAAATATCTTTTGCTGCATCTCTATGCAAAGGGATACAGTTACAGGCAGGCGATGTGCAGGTGCAGGGGGGCACCTTCTGAATGGAGAGGGACTCAGACAAGGATGCAAGGACTGCAGGGAGCTGCCCATCACAGATGAGCTTCATGATGATGCTGTGACAAAAAAAGAGTTGTGGCAGCCAGCCCTTTGAAAGGGAGCAGTGGGCTCGGGCAGGGCCATGCCAGCTCAGACTCTGTTTGGGGTCGTGCACATGGGTTTCTTTCACAAGAGACTGGAGGAAACCCTCACAACGAATGATATAAAGTGTTATTTCTGATCTTCTATAAGTGCTGCTTCTGCATCACAGGGGTGGTCTCCAGCAAATGCCTTCTTCATCTGCATACCTGCCTCAGCAGGCAGCCCTGTGGAGATACCTGCTGCAGAAACTGGAAGGACAGAGCCTGAGAAGCCATGACCCTTTACTGGGGATGTGTGGGGCCACTCTGCCCTGGGAGCAAGACACCATCCATGCACAGCAGATGCAAACTCTCCTTGTGGTTTTTCTGGGCAGGGAAGACACCTGTGGGCAACACTCAACCTGGGCAAGCCCCAGGTGGATACGGCCTCCACAGGAGCAGGGTGCGTGGAGGGCCAGCTCAGGGTAAGCTGATGGCCCTGCAAGGCTGACTGGAAAGCCTCTGCACTTGTCAGTTGCCTCACACCATGGGAGGGAAACCTTCAGGTCCAACATGAGCACAGGATAGAAACACCTGGGTTTTTTCCTCTCTCATTTCTGTTTGTGTATGCATGCAAGCTCTGCCAATGGCGTCATATTTTCTTGTTAAAATACATTTTTATTTGCTTTCTAGCCTGTCCTAATTTCCACTCAGAGCTTTTCCATGGTAATTCATTTAACCTCCTCCTCCTTCAGGGCAGCCATGACAAACACTGAACATTGGGGTGACCGTTTCCCCAGTGTATCTCCTCTGGGGAAACCGGAGGCAGCAAAACACACCTCAAGTTGTTGCACAGCCTCTTGCAGGAGCTGGGAGGAGGTGGTTGCTAGTGGGCATGAGGCAGGTATCACTTTAAACTTCCAGTCCTAGAGGAGGTGGCCACCTCTGAACATCTATGTGACAGAGGCCTGAAGAAGAGTGTTGCTCCTGCAGGACACATGAGCTAAACCTGAAGATCAACTGGGCACCAACAAAGCCTTGCTGGAGTAACATGGCAGGGAAAATGTGGCAGTTGCAGAGAATAACAAGGGAAGATCTTGATAAGAAAACCTATAAAACATGATCTGCAAGGAACAACTGAAGGAGGTGGGCAAGGGCAGCCCAGAGAAAACTCAAAGGAAACACTATTGTGGTATTTTACTGTTTAAAAATGTGTTTCAAAGAAAGAATAAACTTTTCCTCGATGCCTGGGGAGAGGAGAAGATGTTACAGTCTGAACCGCAGGAAAGGAGAATCAGCCTGGGTGGCACGAAAGGTTTTCTACAGCGAATCCTACACATGGCGGTAGATGCCCCAGGCCATTTCTGGGTGCTGTAGGAACAGGGCAAGTAAATCTCCTGCTAGTGCCAGCCACCCTGGGCCACCCCTGGTGACCTCCCGAGGCCCAAGCATGGCCCCCGCTGCTGCTGCCCCTCTGCCCGATGGTGGAGGGTCACCCTGCACCTCCCACCAGTACAGCTCCCCCGGCCCCATCAGCACCTGGGTTTGGAACAAGCGCCACCATGATGTGCTACCTCTGCAATGCAGGACGCAATGGGGGAAGCTGCTGAAGATCACCAGGCAAACATGGTTAAACACACACTGGTCCATTACCTGGCATGCACTCTAAGCTGTTCGTCCTACTGGACCACACCGAGTTAGGACCTCCTTGGCAATCGCATTTGCAAGCCTTGCTGTGCCACAGCTCCAATCTCTCATCCTAAAGGGAAAGGGAAAAAACAATAATAAATCAATAGTGACAAGAGACAAAATGTGAGTCCTGAAGCTTAGACAGACACTCATGCCCACCTGGGCTGCTGCAACTTCTCTGAGCCCCTTTCTTCATGCCAGCCCTGCATGAAACATGGGATGACTCCCCCCCCCCCACTTAATTTCAGGGATCAGAGCAACTGTCTGTGCTCAGAGGCCCAGGTGCCATCCCTCCTTCTGCCCTGAGGCACCAGAGCCGGGCAGTGCCAGACCCCCAGCGTTTACCTGGCAGCCAAACCAGCCGGACAGACTTACCTCTCCTGGGGAGAGGGCCAGTGCAGCTGGGGCAGCAGGCATGGAGGAAAGAAGAGAGAGATCAGAAACACAGATGCTGCAACCAAATGTCAGGAAATGCAATGAACATTTACTCCTGAGCTGGGGAAAAATAAATTGAGGAAAACCTGACAAATCTACTGCATTTTCCCAAGCTGATTGCAGGGGAAAGCGAGAAGATGTGGGCAGGTACAGGGCACTGTGTGTGCCCGTGTTGTGCTACTCCCCTACTGTGTTTTCTGTGGCTTTGGCATCTCCTCTTTCTGATCAGATATGGCTGAAACATCCTGAGGAGAAACCCATGCTGGCCCCTTCAGCCTCCACTGTACAGCTAATTTCACCACTGTCCCTTTTTGCCACCTTCCCGTCCAACAGTTTCCCTTTCCCACTTTGCCCTTAAAAACCTTGAGCTGCTGATCCCCAAGGGTGAAATCCCAGCCTGACACCACCACAAATCCCTGGTGCTTTCAAAGGAAATGGGACACCCTGAGAGGTCCCTGGCCTGAAATAACTCCATCTGGACAGCATAGAGGAAAACAAAATGTAAACAGTTCTTCCCAATCCATCTTTCAAAGGAGACTCCCCATTTTTTTCTTTCTTAGAGAAAATCAGCTGTTATGGCTGTAGAGGAAAAGCTGCTATTTTTGTAACATCTGACCTGTTTTATCTCCTACCCATCACTGGGCAATGGCTTTTTTATGAGCCCTTTGCTGAAAGGGCTCTCCGGCTTCCCAGTAAAGTCCAAAGCAGACTACGTTAATAGCATTTGGACTGGCAGACTAGTGCCCAGACAACTATGAAAATAAAACAATTTTTAAAAGAGCTGATAACTCTTCAGCACAATTCAAATGTCAAACATCATGTCTCCAATACTGGTAGTGAATCTGCAAGCCACTAAGGATCAAGCTATTGAGCAGGTAAAAGCTTGCATACAGCAGAAACCCGCCATCTCCAAATACAGATTTTCTGAATAGGAAAAGAGGATCTTTTCACCAAATGAATTAGACTCTGAATTATTCACTGAAATCTAGTTATGATTTATTCATTCATACACTGTCAGTTTGCTGAGCCTAGG
This sequence comes from Streptopelia decaocto, assembly GCF_964273445.1. Taxonomy (NCBI): domain Eukaryota; kingdom Metazoa; phylum Chordata; class Aves; order Columbiformes; family Columbidae; genus Streptopelia; species Streptopelia decaocto. The sequence continues at coordinate 105,316,894 of NC_138663.1, forward strand.
AAGCTCCAGCTAAGGCTGGGAATTTACATCTTGCATTACTATAGCAAGTTGCATCTCAAAAGACTCACAAACACCGTGCAATTATAATCAGCTGAAATATAAGCTATATAACAAAGCTCTCTTTATTACCAAAATGCAACTGCTCCTTGTGTGTGACACTGAGCCTGAATGTATCAAGAGTCTGAAAGAAAGACCCCAGCAAAGAACAAAATGATAATTTTTTTTTAAATCCTTTCTTTAATGCAGAGGTCATCTCCTTTGCTTCAACACCCCTGGGCAGCATTTCTGATCAGGAACTTGCCACATTAACCCAAGGCATCAGCCCTGGCAGAAGTAAATGTCCATCTACAACATAAAGATGCAACTTCTAGTCAGGCTGAAGAAGGAGGTAGGAAGGTACCCAGACCTCATCGAGCTCACCAGAAAAACATGGGTTCAAATCTCTGGACCTGGCCTGGCTCCACCTTTCCCAGCACAGATATTACCCAGTCCCCTGACTCCATGGTGCAACAAGAAAACCAAGGTGGAAGTACAAGCCAAGGCCATGCCACACATTGCCACCTCTGTGCTGGGACACCAGTGGCAAAGCAGGTCAACATAAGCCACCGTGAGGGTGGTTTAAATTAATGCTTCTTGTCGTCAGATCAAGACGATACAAACCAGGACTTTATCACCTATCAAAACGGGACCACCTTTGCAACAGAAGCAATGCAGTGCCTCTCCCACCTGCTTGGTTCTCTCTTGGATGCCTACACTGGAGCAGCACTGGCACCGGTGGCATGGGAGCCAGGCTGGCAGGTGCCTCTCCAGCCCCTCCAGCCCATGCCACAGTGGTCTTTCCCAGCAGGACGGGTGCCCTGATCCAGCAGCAAGAGGGGCAAGGCACAGCTTTGCTACCCTGGGATTTGGGAGCCTGGCTCCCAAGATAGCAGACTCCTGCTGTGCATCCCCACTGCTGATCGTGGGGCAGCAGCCTCTGCTCCTACACTCTGCAGGCATTCAAGTTTCATGTAGACATGTGCACTTCCTACGTGTTTCTTAACTTCTTTTTCATCATCTTTAGCAGACTGATTTTTGTGAGTTGTTTCCAGTTTGCCTTACAGTGGTTAAATGCACTTTGGCCTGGCAATAACCAGGTGTGTGAGTGGAGCCATGCAGAGGTGAAAGCAAAGATGCCTGCACCTCTCTGCCTAAATACTTGCCTTGGATCTCCTGCAGCACTCAAGGTACCTTTACAGCTACAGAGAAAACCTGGTAAACAATCTAGCAAATGAATGTACTTCGTACAGGGATAAAATACTCAAGTATATGTGCACCAGGTACATTGGCCCAGCATGAGGAAGACTGTATTGTGGTGAAACCTACTCTTGTGCACCATGTGCCTGTGGTGGGGAAAGGGGATGTGAATTACCAGGGTGATGTAGGGGTATTGCTTTGGGTCACACTGAGCCCTTTCAGTGGGCCTTCTGAGTCCCTGCCCAGGTATCTGAGAGCCAAGATCAAAATTTGGCACCTCATTGACAGATGCAGCTGGAAACCCAATGGCTGTGAGCAAAAACAACAGAAAAAAAAAAAAAATAGTTTTCACAGAATCAAAGAATTATTTCGGTTAGAAGAGACCTTAAAGATCATCTACTTTTAAGTCCCCTGCCATGGGCCAGGTCATATTCCACTAGACCAGGTTGCTCAAGGACCCGTCCAACCTGGCCTTTTCAGGTAGATGGGTGTATGGTAGCACCTACTCAACCCCCACGAATAAACCCTCCTGCTCTGGCCACGCCAGCCTTCTCCTGGGCTACAAGAGCAGCTTTTAGGGTTTTTAAGCTTGTCACCCAGGGGACACTACTGCAAATCAAGCAAGGGTGTGACATTCAAGCACAAAACCCCTTTTTTCAATGGAATATGTTATTGGTTGGCATGAGACACACCATGGTGCAAAAGCAGTGCCAGGGCAGGGATGCTGGTGTGCCACCTCTCTGGCTGTCCCTGCTGGGCTCGTGGCCTCCACATGTCACAACATGAGTCACTGGTTTAAACATCTCAAGTAGGAGGTCAGTTTTGCCTTTTTGAGCTAAAAGAGGTTAACTGCTCAGAGCTTACTCCCACAAGCGGCTTGGCCATCCAGCACAGCCTGCGGCACAGGGGAGCGGCAGGTTTGGCATGGGGTAAGCATAGCAGCTGCAGATGGACCAAATGTCTCACCTGGGCAGTGTGGCCTGATAACCCCTGGTGTTAGGAGAGAAAAGGAGAGAAAAATATGTCCTTGCCTGCAGTTGGCCGGAAAAAGTAGTAATTGATATATTGGTGTGTTTACAGCTGCGATGGCCCCTGTCCTACAAAGGAAATGAAGAGGAAAGCTGGCTGCCAATAGTCTAAAAATGTGATGGGCAGCATGCTTTTATAGTGAGCATGTTTGCCTTCAAGGAAGGTTACAAAGATAATTGGTAATTGTAGGTCAGACAGAACGAATTGCTGCAATTCGTGGGAGAGTCACAAGCCCTGCACTGCTGCCCAGGGGCTGTTGTGTTAAAAGCACAGGACTGAAAAAAAAACCCAAACCATTAAAAAGGAAAGAGCCCTATTTAGAGTCCCTGTAGTGCCCCAGGACATTCAGCAAACCATCAGTTCAGTGAAATAAATTACTATCTGTGAGTGTTTGTGAGAGGCAGGGAGATAGAGCGTGCGCCTTTCCTGTCCCTCCATCCCTCCCTACAGCGTGACGTGTCCAGTACAGTGCCGTGCAAAAATGCCACCCTGTAGCACAGGATTTGGGGATCAGGGGCTGAGCAAGCACCAGGGGATAATTTTGTGCTGAAGCTCCCATCCTGGTGCAGCTGGGCTGAAGCACAGACCCCAGGGTGGTCCCGCTTGGTACCCACCACTGGGCAGGATGGAGAGGAGAGGAACCCCAGGGACTGTCCCAGGGTTGGCAGAGAAGGAAAAAAGCTGGCGAGATGTGGAGAACATGGGCTTCCTGAGGTAGAGGTGGGATAAAGCAGCAGTCGCAACTTTGGGCTACCTGGGGAAAGGAAGGGGCAAGTGGCAGCAAGGCTCGGTTGCTGGCATTTTAATGACAGGAACAGGTAACTGTATGTCTCAGAAAGTTTCTGGTTATTAATAACATCATTAAACAAGAGAAAGAAGGGAGAAAGGTAAGTGTGGGCAGAAGTACCACTGCTAAAGGCTGAGCACACTTTGATAAGGTCAGGTCTGAGAAATCATATTGAATATCCTGACCACAGAGCCCCAACAGCAAGCTATCTTTTTTTTTAAGCGTAGCTAGAATTACTGACAGATGTACAAGCATGAGAAAGCCCATTATAAAATAAAACAGAGAAATATAACACAGAACAAATGTCAGTCACTCAATTTACTTAAATAAGTTCACATAAACCTGGCCATTGCAGGCAAAGTATGTGGAAAATGTTAATAACTTTGTTTACTATTGACTTTAGCATTTAGGTTGCCTAGAAGCTTCAGCTGGAAAATAGCTAATTTTTCCTCTAATCTCTGTAAGCAGCATCTCAGTTTAACACAGCTCAGAGAGATGAGCAAAACTATATTCTCTCCACTTTTCCCAGTGCTTCCCTGCTTCCCTTCTGCACCGGTGGGCCATGGGGCAGGGGAAAGGAAAACAGCTGAAAAAAACAGAAAAATGTGGCTCGAACGCCAGAAAAGATGTCACAGAAATGAAAGGGCTGATTGGAACAAATGACGCTGGTTTTATCACTTTTTCTAAAAAGCACACTGTTGTAAGTCCATGTTTTCCTTGAGTGGTGCATTAGAGAGCATCAGGAGGCAGAGCTAGGTGAGGAGGCATGAAAGCAACACAGAAGGCTGAAACATTGAAAAAAGCATTGCGGTACCTCTGAGCCCATCGGGTGCCGGTTTGTGGGTTGCTATGTTATTAACCCAGGCTATTTTTACATCCCAGCCCTGGAAATCGTGCCAGGCGAGTGAGGTGACTCACATCAGGCTGCACCAACCTCGGCAGCAAGGTGCATTGGGGGAAGCTGTGTGTTCCAGACCAGCATCGCACATAGCATTTTCCCCATCTCTCCTTGTCCCTGTGTCAGTGGCAACAGCCCCAGGGAATAGGTTGCCCAGAGAGGTGGTGGATGCCCCATCCCTGGAGACATTCCAGGCCAAGCTGGACAGGGCTCTGAGCAACCTGATCTAGTTGAAGATGTTACTGCTCATTGCAGGGGGTTGGACTAGATGACCTTTGAAGGTCCCTTCCAACCCAAACTATTCTGTGATTCTATGATTCTCTGACCCATGCTGCAGCCACGGCCTGTCCCCAGGTCCCCTCAGCCAGCTTAGCCCCCTCACCCTGTCACTTCATGGTTGCTTTTGTTGTTTTTCCCCCAGGGCTTTTTCCGTGGCCACGCTAAGCAGGCTCTGCAGGGACAGAGCCTGTTGTGCAGTGCAAACAGTGCCTTTATTTCTAAAAAGCACAGGGTTTAACTGGTCCTTGGGAGCTATGCTGGCAGGCAGAGACCCCCAGGGCATACATCCACCAAAAGATCTTAGGAGCCAGGCTGGCCTAGTGAATGCAGGGTGTTCATCCAAAGCCTTTCACCACCTGAAGCCACCCTGGGCCAAATGCTCAGCCTGTTGCCCCTGCAGATTATGTTATGGCTGTGGCACCAGCACCTCAGCACACATCAGCCTGCTAGGACTCATCTCTGCTGATGAATGACAGGCTGGGTCAGAGCCAGAGATAGAAGGCAGGAGGACCAGCATCAGCATCGGCCTGCAGAGGGGAGAAGGGCTCATGCTTCACGTTAAGCTCCTCTCTTACACTTCAACACGGCTGCTGTTTCCCTCATTCATTTTGTGGGGACTTATCACAGCTTTATTATTTTCATTTCCATTTAATTTTCTTTAATGCTTTTTATTTAGTTTCCGTTTTTATTCATTTGTATTGTGTCTCATTTAATACTTACCGCTATTTATCTGAAAGTGATAAAAACCATTTAAAAATAACTTTAAATAATGGCAATTATACTTATTTAATTCATGCTCATTTCTCTTTTATACCTGCTGTCTCCATAATGTTTCTACAAATTTTTTTTATGTTGTGAAAATATTTGAAAAAAATCAACCTTTTCCCCTTTTCTTCTCAAGAGACATGTAATTAATTTTTTTTTCCAAAGTGCTCCTTTGAAAATTTTTGGCAGCTTCTGATCTTATTGACATGTTTGTTCCTTCCTGCTCAGAGCCATGCAGAACATTGCCTGCATAGTAATTTCAATAGATGTATCGACTGTGCCAAAGGGCGACACTAAAGATGTTATTTACTGTGATCTGAAGGCGGGTTTGGGCCTTTGATTTTAGTGGTGGGGGAGGGGGTTGTTTTTGTTTTATTTGGCTGGTTTTTGTTTGTGGTTTTTGTTGGTTTTTTTTTGTTTATTTGTTGTTGGTGTTATTTTTTTTTCAAAGCTGCAAAAACAGAGGGGGGAAAAAGAAATCCACTCTTTTAAACTGCTGAGCTGTGCTTATTCCTCGACGTGTAGCGAGCACGGATGGAGTGAGGTGGCGCAGGCACATCACATTCAATGTGCTAAAAGCATATTCGCGTCAATCCGGGGCTCAGGGTGCTCCCCCTCACCGTATGGTGGGGCCCGACAGCTGCTGTGGCTCTGGTGGCAGGAGCCTGCCTGTGGCACCATATGCTGCTGCTGCTGTCACCGAGGTGTCCCCAGCACACAGGAGCTCAGCCGAGGCGCAGGGGCTGCGGGTGCTGCTCTAAGCCACTTTTGCTGATGGAGAATATAAGGTGTAAGGAGCTTATCGTGGCATCACGTGGCTTGGAGGACTGACCTGGCAGCACCTTCTCCATGGTGGGAGAGGCAGGAGTGCGAGGGGCACCTGGGCAAAGAGTCGCTGCTCACTCTTTATCCAGAAGAGGACACTTGGATCATGAAGCAGAGAAACCCAGTAAAGTAAGAAAACTGTAAATTAAGAAAATAAATGCCAAAGGAGTGATGCCTGGAAAGTGATCCTGCAAGTAAATTTTCACTGCAGGCTCTCCAAAAATATCCTGATGTGTGGGTGTCTATTAAAAGCAAGCTGTGTCTGGGATTTAGAGCAAGGTATGAACTCAATCCAAGGACTAATTGCAGTTACGCCACACATTGGGAAAAAACACTGGAGTCCGGGTAAAAACAGCCTCCTGAGAAGCTCAGGCACCCATAACCTTACCACGTGAAACAAAGGAGAGTGAACAAATAATGTATTAAGAGAATGCACCAATATTTGCTGGAAGATTAAAATCAAGACCTATTAATTAGACAGACTGGGGTAGAGCCAAACTAAGAGGATAAAATGAAGGCATGGCTAGTTGAGGAACACTTTTCTATCCATCAGATTTGGTAGACCAAAACATTCAATGGAAACAGAGAAGGACAGAAAAAGATAGACAAAGCAAAACACTGGCAATTCAACATCCACAGGGAAAAAGCTGGACAGTCTGATAAATCTGGCCCATACTCTGACAGATCATACTCTGTTCATACATTAATATTGGTAGATACCACCCAGCACTTTGAAGAGCAAACTCAGCCGTGTTTAAGATAATAACAGCTTTGCCATTGGCTTCGATTAAGCCAGAAGTTCAAACACAATCCAGAAAATGATCTCCTCATTCCACAGCTGGGTTAATTAAAATGGAAGAAGAATGTGACCCTGAATTTTTTGGCATCTTCTAGCTCCTGCTTAGCTGCTATCATTGCTACTTTTCTGAACAGTAAATCTGAGAAAGCCACAAAACTGAGAAAGACTTTTCCTGTTTTCTTGACTTATGATTGCTTTTTGTTCTTAAAGTGCCTTTGGAAGTCTTTTTCCAGGCCAAAATACCTGAAAGAGCCTTTAAAAAAAAGGCAGATCTCCATCAGCAATGTCTTGCTGCCAGATAAAATGATTCAGTTTTGATTAATCAAGAGTTTTGATTAATGAAGGACCAGTCTTTCATGTTATACTGTACCTCATTTTTCAAATCAGCATTATTATTTACTCACTGGCTCAGCTGCACTACAATTTTCTTTGCAAACTCATATTTTGACAAATTATATGGCAATTTTTTTACACTGCAATTATTTTGTGAAACGGAGTTTTACTACTGAATATTCATAGAGCTGTAAGAACACTGCTCACTCATGTACATAAATTACACATCTCCTCCACAATTTTGCCTTTCCCCAAACTATTATGCTTCCATGAAAACACAGAGAAAAGCTTGCTCTTTACCCCACAGCCCCTGGCAGAAGAAAGAAGCACAGATGAAAGAAGAAATACAAAGAGGGACATCTGAAAGCGCCTCCCAGGAGGCAAAGTTCATACCTTTGTACCAGAAAAGAAGAGACAGCAGGACACTTCCCATCTTGAACTGCATCTTTTCCTTCCTCTTTCGGGAATAGCTCCTTAGCGTGCTGCTTGGCTCGCTGGCAAGGCATGAGATTAACTTAAGCATTGCCTAAGAACCTTACTCTCCTCCATTCTCATGATTTTACAAGCACCATCAAGCCAACCACAAAATTATTACTGTCAAGCTCCATCGTAGAGGATGTGTCATGTATAACAGTTTTTAAAAAGTACTGAGGTACTGACACTGAGTGTGACTCTGATTGTGTGTGCAGACATATGTCCAAATAAACAAGGACATACCAACCTAGAAACCACGTATACCCCCCACAGAAATACAGATGTCTAATGCTAATAAAATATATGCAGCAAATATTGTATGTAGCATGTATTCATTATCTTCCCCCCCCAGCTGTTTACCTACACGCAATCAATGTTTTTCCTAATAATGATTGTGTGTAGAAATCTGCCCCGGCCTTACTGCTCTTTCAGTCACATGATTGTAAGGGGCTGAAAACTGCAATTAGTAGATGAAACAGAAATAGCACATATCAGTTGTTTACTTGCTGAGCTGTAAAAATCTCAAACCGAAAAAGTAAACCTCCCTTTGCTAACAGTTCTACCTATAGTATCCTCTCAACCAGTTTACATCAAAGAGGGTTATACATTTCATTTTAAAATGACTGAAAGAGTCAAGACAATAACAGACTGCTAGTGACTCCAGTGATCTTGCGCCTGTTCCTTCAAAATCTAACTATGTGCAATTAGCAGTGAATTTTTAATGGAGGTTTTTGAAAGAAACTGCTTCAGAAGCAGCTTTCTTTGTTTCAAAAGATCTCAGATTGTATGCACAGGGAACAGATTAAAGTGCTGCACAGATCACGTGGGCTGTTGTTGAATTAAGCTAGACCTGTCTCTAGTCTTCTGGTCTACATCCATTCAAAAAATACGGCACAAACATGGATGCTGACTTTTCAGAAACAGTCTCTTAGGTGGGATTCATCTCCCCTGCCTTTGGATACCCACAAAAATTTGAAATGCCTCATAAATGGGATGTCAGGTACAGCATCCCTCTACGGTCACACCTCCAGCGCCTATGCATCCTGGCCTCACCAGGACATGCCACTGGGGCTCGCTGCTTTGCTCAGCCTTGAGCAGTTTAACCTCCTCGACCCAACACTTTTTCCATTTTAACCCACTCTCAGGGAAAGGGCAGGCTATCACAGGCAGAGCCCTGCGTGGGCACGGCCGTCCTGCTTCATGGACCTGGGTCAGCTCACCCCCTCTCACAGAGACAGAGATTTCTAGAGCTACTGAAGACACTCAGACATCTATTTCCTCTCTGCACTGATGAGCACTTGGTATCCAAATCCCACAGGCTTCCAAATCCCACAGGCTTTCAAATCCCAGCTTAAAAACCCCTAAATACCTTCATCCACCTGTCTCTTGGAAAACCAAACCAGGGCTTCAGCCTCTTGCCTTATGGTCTCATAAGCACAGGTCACCAGGAAGCAGAGCTGCCAACCCTGAGAGATATCACCTACCATATTTTAAAAAGCAAAACCAAATTTTCCCCCATCATCCCAAGCAGTTTAAAATCAGGTTGATTTATGGTCAGCTCCACCCTTCAAATAGGTCTTGATTTTGTGTAAGAAATGCAATAGCTCAGGGATCATGTTCAGAAATAGCACAGCTATTATCAAAGAACATTTCCTCCAAAGGGACACCCTCAAGACTGGTGGCTCCCCACTACAAAATTCAGGAAAAAAAGTGTAGTCTTTGTTCAAAAATGTATCTGTAGCATTCAAAAAAAAAAAAATTGGTTCAAAAGAAGAGTAGAGGAGCCTTAAAATTAAAGTCTCTGTATAAATACCATGCAGTTCAGACCCTCTGTGTCTGATGGTGTTGATGGTTCTTCAGTTTAATAACTGTAAACAGCAAAACCATGCTGCCACTGCAGACAACATTGCCAAATGAATCACGTAGTTAATTTCTACCAAGCATACAAATAGAGGTACAGAAGACAGAAAACATTTTAAAGTCTATAAACAACACAGCACCAGAAAGTGCTACATTTGTCCTTTATGAAAAAATAAAATTTTAAAAGGATAGAAATTAGCCTGACATTGATTATGGAATGAAACTGTGGCTGGTACAAAGGGTGCAAAGTAGGATGGCTTGGTGACATCCACACTCCTATGTAAAGCAGGGGCAGAACTGCCTGGGCAGGTTCACTCTCTTGGCCACACATCTTCCCCAGGTCCAGCTCATGTTCCATTGGCCCTAAGACATTTTTGTATGTTTTTACAGCTGTCTGATATTTTGGTGTGTTTTCTTCCCCCAGATTGTGGTAAATAACACAAAGGCCACCCTGCACCATTGGGGTGATTTTAGTCCATGAAGCTGAGAGTACAGTTTGCATTTCAAGGGGCACAACATGAGGGCACAGGGGTAAATAAGGGTGCAAAACCCCTGGGATGGCAGTGGTGTGAACGAAGCCAAGTGGAGGCTCTTTGACACCCTGCCTGGGGGTGCTCCCTGGCATGTGTCCTTCCCCACCTGGGTTAGCTGGCCTGAACCACAATTTTACCAGGAGATTCCTAAGAATTAAACAGCATGGATGGCTAGAGGCCAGTGCTCCAGTCCATACCTTGGCCTTGCTTTGTTAATACTTATAGCTCAGCACAGTTTGAGGAGCCCCATGCCAGCATCTTATGCAGACTTAACGCTTTCTGCCCGTAGATATCTCCTCATGAGGAATGAGTTTAATCCTGAGCATGGCAGAGCTGTGCATTCATGAGCTCTCAAAACACATACGTGGTCACAGAGCTCTGCCTGGCACTTGACGGTCTGGCTCTGTGTGCGTGTGCCCTCAGAGGGGAAGCAGGAGGCAAAAGCACTCATGCAAGAGAGAAGTGCAATTCCACGTAGCAATTTCATGGTTCTCCCAAAGTCAGAGTGCCAGACAGCGAAATCAGAGCGCCACGCATGCGTCTGGGACCTGAACACAGACAACACACAATGTCTCAGCACAAATGTGCAACTGGCACGCTTTGGTTTTAGCACAGTTTGGGAACAAAATACACATTTATACATGTACGTGTGAACCACGGGCATCTCTCAGAAGCAACATACTGATGTGACGAGAGCAAGACTGCCAGCGCTTTCCAAGCTTGAGTCAAACCATCAGGAGCTGGATGCCCTTGAAATGGATGGTCTACACAGGCTGAACATCTGGGCCTTTAAATAATATTTTCTTTCTATAAATCTGAAATGTGAACTTAAGTTCTTTTCTGAAAAGGAGCCTTTTTCCTAAATGGTTCGCTGAGAGGGGATCTTATCAATGCTTATAAATATCTCCAGGGTGGGTGTCAAGAGGGTGGGACCAGAATCCTTTCAGTGGTGCCCAATGATAGGATGAGAGGCAACGGGCACAGACTGAAGCACAGGAGGTTCCATCTGAATATGAGCAGAAACTTCTTTACTTTGTGGGTGCCAGAGCAATGGAACAGGCTGCCCAGAGAGGTTGTGGGGTCTCCTTCTCTGGAGACATTCAAAATCCACTTGGACACATTAATGTGTGACCTGCTCCAGGTGAACCTGCTTTAGCAGGTGGGTTGGACTAGATGATCTCCAGAGGTCCCTTCCTACTGCAGCCATCCTATGATTTCTGTGATTCTGTGAAAACATGATGCAGATAGTTACCTGGTGCTGGCTACCAGGATCAGGCCCACTCCCTGTAACTCATGCACCTGAGGGAGCTGTGGCTGTCCTTGGCAGGGTAAGCACCATGGGATCACCATCCCTGTTAGGGATGTACCCTACATTAGAAGTCTACCTACGGCAAATTCGGCTTTGAGCCTGTATCCTGGAAGCAGCCCATCTATGGAAGACAGTTTACCCAAGAGGCAGGATATATTGTTCTGGCTTCACCTCTTGTGGGCTGAGTACATGCTGCTAACCAAGCAGAAGCCTGTACTTCCAGGCTGCAGGATACACAGGCCCTTAGTGCCGTTACAGTACTTAATGTTACGACCTTATCCTGCTGGGTCTTACTATATGATATATGGGTGCTTTCTACCCGAAAGAACTTTTGCAACCTGGCTCAGGTATCCCCGCATTGCACTGCAATCTCTAACTTCAGCTTGCCCATACCGTAGAGTATTTCTTTAGTAAGAGCAAGCACTGACAAAGTTTAATAGTTTTCTTAGGATGATGACTAAGGAAAATTTACTAAAAAGACCCTGATTAAGGTAAATTAAGCTAATTTTTCTCTTCCTCTTTAAGATAGGTAAATCACACCCTTCCACTACAATCTTGCAAAGAGAGTCAAGAGCAAACTCCAGCTCAGCAGTTCTAAGGGACCTTCCTCCTCCTCCTGCAGAGCCGTCTTGGGTCTTGGCCTCAGCACTCGTTAGGGCTCCCACGCACAGACAGATGCCGTGCCAGCATCCATGCCCAGGGGCTACCCTTTTCTAAAGGCTTGCACGTGCAAAATGAGACAATACATTATGATTCAAAAGTTAAACTGCTCTGAGAAAACCTGAGATGGCGCTTGCTTTCTCAATTAATAAAAATAATTACAGACACAGTACAGGGGAAAACAAGGACAGAGTTAATCGTGCTTGTCAGCTGAGTGCTGTGAAAACCACTGGCCTTTCCCCAGCACTCAAACACTTTTTCCAAACACAGAGGTGAAACCAACAGTGCTCTGGTCTGCCATGATGACATGTCTCCTTGGGGATGCAACAGGCTGGAGCCTTTGCAACTGCCACATGGGTGATCACAGGCCCCTGTCCCCACTTGGGGGGAGGCATGGGCCGCTTCTCCCCACTGCCGCCATGGCTGCCCCTGGTCTCTCAGCACCAGGAGCATGTGGGCTACTGGCCACCACAAAATGGCCCTCAGGGAACATAGCGTGGTGCGTGCCCAGATTAAAACCTTGTAAGTCCTGCCCTGCAGAGCCGTGCCAGGCAGGCAGGTGGAGAGGGCACCAGCTGCTTCAGTGCCTTAGGGTGCAGGCTTGAGCCAGCTCTCGCTGTCTCTCTCTGCATTTTGCTTGGCGTTCTTGTGGGAAACAGAGCTTTTTAGGGAGAAAAAAAAAAGGCAAGCGCTGCAGAAACATTGTCTAAATCATGACCATACTCTGAAAAATGTGGCCTTGCACAGCACTGTTGAAAGGACCCTGCTGGGCCAGGATTTCCTGCCTGAGGGGCCTTTCTGTTCCCTTCCCCACGCATCGCTCCTCCTCCGCCCCAAGCTGGGCCTGCGCTTTACGTGCTGATGAGATTGTCCGTCTTGACGGAAAAAAAAAAAAAAAAAGAAAAAGAAAAAAAAAAAAGCCAAACAGAAACTCATCGCTTTGAAGATGATGGGAGGTGGGGGGGGGAAAAGATATGGGGACGTGGTTCCACTGGGGCTCGAACCCAGGACCTTCTGCGTGTAAAGCAGACGTGATAACCACTACACTATGGAACCGCCACGCACAATGGTGCGGCTCTATCCCTATCGACAAGACGTGGGTGTGGATCCCTGTGTACTGTGCCAGCTACACCCGCCCCGCTGTAAGCTCCGCCGTGTAACACGTACAGCCCGCGTGTGCCTGTACGGTGGGGTATGGACGGCGGGTGTGGCGGCGCGGAGCGGCCTGAGGTGCTCGGAGCGGCGGAGCCAGCACAGTGGGCGGGGCTGTGGCCGGCTCCGGGTGCGCTGCCGCGCCGCCAGCAGGGGGCTCCCCGCGCTCGCCCTCACCGCCTCACTTCCCGCCCCCCCCGCCCCGTCCCTGCCTCTGACCGCGGCGTTTCGCACTGCGCAGTTCGGTTTGCGGGGGTTGTACGTGATACTGCTTTACAAGTGGATTTTTTTGAGGGAAAAAAAAAAATAAAATGTTTTGTTACATGTGGATGTAGGACGAGAAGGCCTAGGTGTTCGTAGGTGTGTCTTTGCTAAAGGGAAGCTGATTGAGCTGCTCACCGTAGCTCTTTGTAAGGGTACAACTACCATGGAATCATAGAATTGTTTATGTTGGAAACGACCTTTAAGATCATCAGGCCCAACCATTAAACTAACACTGCCAAGTCTACTACTAAACCATGTCCCTAAGGACCTCATTTATGCGTCTTTTAAACACCTCCAAGGATGGTGACTCCACCACTTCCCTGGGCAGCCTGTTCCAGTGCCTGACAACCCTTTCCATGAAGAAGTTTTTCCTAATATCCAATCTAAACCTCCCCTCGTGCAACTTGAGGCCATTTTCTCTCATTCTATCCTTTGCTGCTCAGGAGAAGAGACCAACCCCCTCCATGCTACAACCTCCTTTCAGGTAGTTGTAGGCAGCGATCAGGTCTCCCCTCAGCCTCCTTTTCTCCAGGCTGAACAGCCCCAGTTCCCTCAGCCGCTCCTCATCAGACTTGTGCTCCAGACCCCTCACCAGCTTCGTTGCCCTTCTGTGACCTCTCTCCAGCACCTCAATGTCTTTCCTGTAGTGAGGGGCCCAAAACTGAACACAGGATTCAAGGTGCGGCCTCACCAGTGCCAAGTACAGGGGGGTGATCAGTTCTCTAGTCCTGCTGGTCACACTATTCCTGATACAAGCCAGGATGATGTTGGCCTTCTTGGCAGCTGTTTGTGTGCAGTTCTGTGCCCATGTGCATTAGGTATTCATTCATTCAGGGACATTTTTGTCTTCTGTTACACCACACAATAATCACCCAATCTGTTATGTTTTACTTGGGGTTTTGCACTATTTGCATTACCTCAGTCCTCACCTTACTAAATCCTCATATCCCAAAGGCTTGTAGAAGTACAAATTAAGGCACTTGCATGGTGTTTCCAGGACTGTGGTTAAAATTTTGAATATAAACTATTATTTGGAATATAAAACCTAAGTTTGTTAGTTTTTGGAAGTATGTCGTGCCTGTAAACAAAAGAGCGTGTTGTTTGTAACTAAATATCATAATTGCCTTGACTCTTGAAATTAATGTTTCGCTGAAGCATCAGATGATTCGCTGTTGTCTTTTTGTCATTAGAAGCAATTTCATAGGTATAAGATAGAAACAGAGGTGAAAAAAAAAAATTTCCATTTACTTTGCTGTCTCCCTCCCATATATGTGATGGCTGCAGTTAGTAGTTGGCAGTTCCCAGTCTTTAAAAAATAATTTAAAAAAAATATCCTCTATATATTAATCATTAGTGTGTTTATGGTTTATGGTTCACTAGACCACCAAAATGCAGATTAACCTGTCATTAGGCAATTCTTGTGCCCATTTCTTTTTCCTCATGTTGCTTTACTAATATTTGGCAAAACGTGAGTGCTGTAGATAGCTATCACCTCTATAGGCTCTAAGTGGGGGCTGAAGCTAACTTGTAAGGGAGGCAGTTGTGCAAATTAGGTCATTAGTCACTGCTTCCCAGAATAATCTCCACTCAGCTGATAATCTGTGAAGTATTCCTTTTTTTAAAAAATTTGTTCTCATTTTCCAGAAGGTATCCTGATGCTTTCATAGTGTTCTGGTCTAGTTTCTTGGCCTTCAGGAGTTTGGAGGGCTTTCTTTTACATTTCTGATTTTGTGTTCTTTTTACCAGGGTTGCTAGTTTTGATGTCTTTTATTCATCATCTCAGCCAGAACTGTCGGGGTGGGGGGAGATTTCTTTTCCTGTTCACCCAAATTAACATACTCCTGATGTCTGAGAATAGATTTCTGTCATCTCATTGACTGAGGCAGTTTAAAGTTGTTTTGGACATTTATTTCTCTCTTCATTTCTTCTATTATCTTTATTCTTTCCGCTTGTGACTGAACATCCAGGTCTCTCAGGCATGGATTTGTCCCCTGGCTAGTACTTTAAAATACTTTGATGGGTCACATAAAAGTCGTTCTTTCAGCTTGGTAGGGTAAGAGGAAGGGAACCATGGGCAGGGCTCAGAAGGAGCACATTCACTTGGCTGTGATTATGTTCAGTTTTTCTGAAAAATATCAGTTACATCACTTTGTTGTGGGTGCTTCCGAGAAACAGGCCTGAAGCAGAATTTGAATTATGTATGTGGAATGCCTGCATGGAGGCTTGCTCAGGAGGTTAATGTTTCCAAAGTGTTTGGAAAATGGAATACGTGCTATTACATCAAGGAGGGCTGCTTGTAAAGGGGTGCCCCGATTTCTGCACTATCAACATAACTGGGTTTTTCCTTGTCATGCTAAACTGCTCAACAACGTATTGTCAGAATTTTTTAGCCTACTTTCTATTGCAGCTATTGATGCTTGACAGCATTATAAGTGTGCGCGTGATACATGACTGCTGAACAAAAAAGCGGTAGTATGTGCAGCCTTGTTGGTGGGACTGATATGTACTCTTTGCTGTAGGTAGAAAGGAGAATGATCTTGTTTGATACAGGCGAGGTCCTTGGACTTGAATTGGAAAGGTTAATTTGGAAAGCACATTTGTGTTTCCTCAAGTTGCATGTTATTTTGATCCCCATAAGTAACTGGAGAGGTGGCTCAGTCCAGCAAGACTGACTCTTTATCAGATTGCTTTGTCACGTCAGACCAATGAGATAGAGGATAAAAACAACTTCCATGAATAACAAAAGAAAACATGCAGTGGAGGTTTATGTCCTACAGAAGCTAACAGCTAAGGGTTTGATCCTTCTCCCATTGATCTTGGACAGAATGCTTGTGATGGATTTGTCAGCTCTTGGAACAAACCTTGTAGCCTCTCGTTATGCAGAGATCTTGGTAATTGTCAGTTTAGATTAACTTACCAGGTACAGTGAATGTTTTATAAATAATGTGTATTCCCAGAGTGCAGCGGAAAGAGGTTATGATGTATTTTTTCTTGCATGCATTTTGGCAGAACAGCATGATCATACATAAATTATTAGCTACTGTAAGTCTGATCAGGGAAAGTGCATCCTGCCAGAAAAACAAACATCAAAACTCTTCTGGGTCATGCAGAATTATCATGCCTGGTGTGTATTCCATTTGCTGTCTCATCTCACAGGAGAGGAAGAGCTTTGAACGTGGAAGATTGTGTCTGGAACTCAGAACCTCAAAGGACTAGCTTGGTCAATCAAACCAGTGCATTCACACAGCCCCTTCTGCTTTGCTGGTTTGGCACTTTTGCACATTAATAAATATATCCTTTCTGTCACAGTAAGGGCAATTGTCTGTCTGTCCCAAAAGACTATTTGATCACTCTGTCCTTCACAGTGGTGGTTGATGCCTTTAGAACTGTAACTGGACTGATTGCAAAAAAAATCCCAAGAATACCATATTACAGTATTATTACTTCTGGGGCAGGGGCAAGAGGGTGAAGATCTTGCTTTGTTTGTTTTCAGAAATCTTTTACTTCCTATCCAGTTCTGGTGGAACTCTGTCACATGGAGAGGCTGCAGAGCAAGGGGCACGGTGATCCCCACCTTGTGCCCATCCATGTGGAGCTTCTCCCACCACAGCATGCTTTATAACCTGTGGTCCTCTTTGGATCCACAGCCCTCCATGCTGACCCCACACAAGTGGCTTCTGTTCCATCACTTCGAACAGCAGCAAGCAGCCCCTCCTCAGCTTTTGGAGAGGGATGGAAGGACAGGCTTGGGGTAATGGTGGTGAGAGAGTTGGGGTTCTTCAGCCTGGAGAAGAGAAGGCTCCAGGGAGACCTTATTGCAGCCTTTCAGTACTTAAAGGGGCCCATAAGAAAGATGGGGACAGACTTTTTAGCAGGGCCTGTTGCAATAGGAGAAGGGGTAATGGTTTTAAACTAAAAGAGGGGAGATTCAGGCTAGACACAAGGAAGAAATTTTTTACGATGACAGTGGTGAAACATGGGCCCAGGTTGCCCAGAGAGGTGGTAGATGCCCCATCCCTGGAGACATTCCAGGCCACGCTGGACGGGGCTCTGAGCAACCTGATCTAGTTGAAGATGTCCCTGCTCATTGCAGGGGGTTGGACTAGATGACCTTTGAAGGTCCCTTCCAACCCAAACTATTCTATGGTTCTATGATTCTATAGGATGAGTGATGCTGAGGACTAGGCTCAAGGCTATACTCATGATACTACAATACCAGACTTCTACTTATACCAGATATTTTTGAGTAGTTTAGTGTTGTCTTTGAGCTCAAAATCACAGTCTCTTTTTGATATCAACACACTGCCCCATGCCAAATGCAGCAGATTCCTCAGGGGCTGCTGTGCCAGCAACAGTCAGTAACAAATCTCCTTGGGCACCACGGCTCTGCCCTTCCCTGCACACCCATGACGTGAGTGCGGTTAGCATGGCGAGGAGAGAGGTCAGAGGTG
The DNA here is from genome assembly GCF_964273445.1 of Streptopelia decaocto. Lineage (NCBI taxonomy): Eukaryota > Metazoa > Chordata > Aves > Columbiformes > Columbidae > Streptopelia > Streptopelia decaocto. Next base: position 105,334,548 of record NC_138663.1, read on the forward strand.
CGGGTGCTGCTGCCAGGGGTTAGAGTTTGATTTCAAAGCATGCAGTGCCACGGCTTCCTGACTACTCTGGGGAGCAATGCTGCAGCCTCCTCGGCTTGTCCAACCCCTTTCCAGCAGTCAAACGGGGAGCAGACGAGCCAAAACATGAACCGAGTCCACGGAATTCCAGTCACACATTTATGCATAGAAGATGTGCATGCACATGAAGAAATGAGATGTACAGACATTAGTGCAGTGCCTCTGAGAGCAAGATGTGAGTGTTTCATGCTTGTCCTGCTATCTGGGTCTTACTGTTTTGGAGAACACCTGTATAATTAGCATGCAGATACAATGGCTCAGCAGTTCTGCCTTCAGCAGTTTTGTTGTTGTTGGTTTTTTTTCCTTCAGGCTTTCATAACCACGTCAGTCACATCAGATAACCAAATACCTGGACTTTTTTTTTTTTTCCTTTTCTTTTTCCAGTGCTCTAGATCTGCTAAAATGCAAATCATTGCCTTGACACAGCAAAAAGGCCGTTCCTCTTGCAAGAGATCATGTGACTTGGGACACGAAGCAGATCCCTTCAGCCCATCAGTTTCTCTGCCTGAGATTCAGGAGGTACGGTGACAAAACGGCCCTTCAGCAGCACACGTACAGAGCAGCTGGAGGGCTGCAGCCATGAGCTTTCACTTCAGGCTGGACGATGAAAATGACGTTTTCCCCTGACTGTTTCTGAAGAGCAGTGCTCAAGAGATTTCCTCTCGGGAAGCTGTATAAATAGGTGGAGAGCAAGTGTGTTGCAGTTCCTGAGCTCCAGAGAGAATTGGAGCACCTGTTCTGCAGAGCTGCACCCCTCATCGTGCAGTTGTGCTTCCAAAAAGGAGCTGTTTGCTCTTAAAAAAAAAAATTAAAAATCTTCTAGAGTTACTCTTTTGGAAAAACACTCGCTATTGCTGAAGCATAAAGAAAACACAGGTAATTTTTTGGGGGGTGGGGTCTATGTATGTGTGTATATTAGCTCACTTTTAAAGAGCAAATTGACTTCATCCTAAGTCTGTGTAGTGAATGACAGATGTATGTGGCGCTATTTATTATTTTACCCTGAGAAAAAAATCAATGTGCTTCAAGCTATAAAGTTTGACTGGGACTGGATCAGTTATCTAGAACTTCTGAGTACAGAAGAGATCAAAGAGCTTTGAGACTACTGTATTTCATGTACTTTTTGTTTTATGAAGAAGTATTTTGTGATTATAGTTTTTAAACTTAATCTGGTGCTTAACTTAAACGTTATTAAAACCAATATGAATTTCAGCTGGAGCATGATTTTAATTTTTAAACTGGCTCAGATTTCAACATATATTTATTCTGGAGCTTTGCTTTTTCACCGCTTTCCCCTTTCAAGTAAGGAGAATTAAATGGGATGCTCATTAACTGCAGGACAGTGTGTGATTCAGATTTTCCTTTAGCTACACTGTTGTTGACTTTTATGCTCTGGTTGGGTCCAGTTTACTAGAACTGACTTTGCTTTCTCATTGCTTCCTAGTGGAATATCTCCCTAGAGGCATTTAACATTTCTGGAAAGTGGTATGATGGCTTTGCTTATACTTCAAGGTGATCTGCATTCCATTTGTGCACTTTCATTTGCTACTCCCCTTCTTTTTTGAAAACCTTCTCGCCAAAGTCTTGCTGCACAAAAAAATGAGGCTGCTTACTTTGCTTATTTTCTGCACAAAAAAAACCTGTAAATGTTTTTTTGTGAATGTATCCTTTATTGATTGTAAGTATTATAACATGAACTAGCTTTCCTATGTAATTTTTCTACAGATTCTCTTTGGGTTTGCATGCAGTTCCTGAACTCAATAGTTGCTTGAACAATCTCTGCATGTTCACACCTTGGCAGTGCTTACTTTTACTTTTTTATCATGCATTTTTGGGCTCAGGAATATGAGTCCACCTTCATGAGCTGATCTGTCTTCATCCTATTCGCTTTCAGGCTTTGCTGGCTTTTCAGTATCTTACTACATCCATTCTCTATTGATTCCTGGCCCAAACACTGCAGTCTATCAACATGGCCATTGCCAGAAATTATCCCATCAGTTCTATACTGAGCTTAGCTTTGCTTCTCTGAGCAGGCTGAAGAAAATATCTGTAAACACAAAGGCTTTCTCATTTCTTTCTTTGATGTGTATAATCACTGAAAGTCACTTAATAGAAATGTCAGTTTGTCCCATGGATGTAATATAAGAGAGACCTAAACATATACTGCTTTACCTGTGTTTGATGTTCTTATATCGGCCCCTTGGCAGACAACATTCAGCACCGGTGTCAAAATTACAGTTCTTGTGCCACAGCCAAGTTCTCTTTCACTGTGTTAGTTGACTGTCGCTGCTTCATCCCACTTTCTGCAGGGTGTGTCTTTTAGCTAATGAAACCTTTAACTCATTTCTAGATTCCCATCCTTGACAATCCCAACTCTGGCAACAAGAAAGTTTTGAAGAGTTCATCCCTCAGCAGGTACTAACCTGAATGTTGTGATTTAATGTCTGAGTTCTCTACGGTATTTGTTCTTTCCTGCTTCATTCCCTCAGCAACCTACAGAAGAAAATCCATCATAAACCTAGGGTATAGCATCTGTTTCTCAGTCCTCTGCAGTCCTCATTTCCAAAGGAAAACAACTCTTAAGGAAGTCTGTTGAGTCACAGAAAACTAAAAAATAGATAGCAAGAAGACGTCAAAGGAAAGCCCCTGTCATTGGAAGTATCCACCCATCCATCCAGCTGATCTTTATGGAGAAAACAGTCCTTATCTCATCACCTTTCCAACCACAAGTACCTTCTCAGACATGTTATGTTCACAAACATGGTTGAGAAAGGAGCGAGTAGGGCAAAGAGGCACGTTGCTGGAGGTAACCGTTGAAACAACTTGTAGGGGACGTATCTTAATTGTGGAAAACCCATCTCAACAAAAATAAAGGGAGGACCCATTTATTCTTTATTAAAGTAAGAAACAAATGAAATTAAGCAAGAACAAGTTAAAGCCTAGTGGCTCTTATTCTTCTGGCTTCCATATCCTCAGGCTTGACCTAGCTTACACTTGTCTGCCAGTAGCACAGCTCATCTAATTTTAAAAGATACGGTGTGCTTGAAAGGATGGCTCTCTACCCAAATGACGGATTTCATTAAGTCAGTTATAAATCTTCACAAGATTTCCATTGTTCTTGAGGCAGCCTCGTCTTTATGTCACTGACAAAATGAAGGCATGATTGATTTTGGGCAGCACCTATTACATCCGCATCGAATGGTGCTTATTCATTATCTCTGTAAATCAGGCTCTCGACAGCTCAGGTTCTAAACCCCAAATTTCTGAGCACTTGCTGCAGTGTAACCTTCAGTGACGCCTATCCAGAAAAAGAGCAGCATGTGCCAGTCCAGCCTAGCTTGGTGCATGTCTATTGGCATGGTTGGAATGACATTTTATTTTGCTTCAGTGGATGGGTTGTGTATTCAGTGCCTCTGCATCGCAAAATTGCCTTTTTGCCAAGCTGAGAGAAATGTAGCAATTTCTTGGAGCTATATCTAAAAACGGGACAGATCACCGACCTGTAGAAATTGAATTACTGCCTGCTTTTTAGTGAACTGACAGGTTCTCTCCTAAGGGTAAATCTGTGGAAGAGTATCCAGGATGCTAACACAGTATTATGTCCTGAATTCTCATCCAGCTATTTTGTATCTCTGAAGTCCTTTTCAATACCTTGGTAAAAGCCCAGCCTTCCATTTCACCAGCCAACATTTGTGGGAATTTTGTAATTGCACATGATTCTTCACCAGAAGAATCACTGCTACACTGCGTAGTATATAGGTCACAGAAATGAATATTTTAAATATGTGTTTTTCAACCTTCTTCCCATGTAAGACCTTCATGGCCTTTGCCTGTTATTTTTCTATGCCTTTGCTCAGGAAGATAGGGTTCAGCACAGAGCAGGAGCTGGCTTGAACCGACATATCTGCGGGGCGGAAGGGAAGGGATTTCTTAATTTGGAGCAGCTCAGTTAGGAGCAATAAAGAGCCCTGGCCTGCAGGAGGAACCAGCTATTTCTACAGTGGCTTGTTGCCTTTGTTCATGATTCTTTAGTATGGCCAGAAGGGCAGACAGTGAATTTGCTGGGCCTGGGTGGAGACCCTGCCTGCTGGAGTATTCAACAGGTGTGGCTGCTGTGGTGTCTGGACATGCAGATTGGTGGTTGGGGTGGCTCTGTAGCCACCTGAGAAGCCAACAGGAAATTTTTTCATCAGGAAATAGGGTAGTAGTTTGAATGTTCACCATGTCCACTTCAGGATGCAGACATTTGGGACTGAAGAGGATTATTATCACCCTGGACTAGCTCTTTGATGGCCAGATTTGGCCTTTTTAAAAGTTTTAATGATAGGGTACGTTTGTGCAACTTTTCCTCCAAACTTTTGAGTGTATGTTTCAGGTTTCATTTACTGTGAGTACCCTAACATTTCTCTTCCTATGTCTCTATCTTTAAAAAATTTCTTTGCTCAGTAAGGTGCATAGACTTCTAGTCCATGAATTTAGAGGGAGGTGGAGGGAAAAGTGGGCACGACTGGGAGAAAAGCTGAAGTTGTTGAAAGTAGGGTGCAATAGCGATTTGGATCCCAGTTTCTTGGGTCAGCCCATTGTTTGCTATGGTTTCAGTGGAGTCCTGAGGTGTGTGAGGGTTCTGTTTGGGGCTCCCGTTGCCTGGTTGCTGGGCACATGCTGACCTGCCCTTTAATGAACATGGTCTCGCTGCAGTAAGACTTAGATTGTAAATGCTATTTTGCTCTTGCTTCTGGTCGGATGGCAGCTCAAATCACAGCTGGCGGGTTTGAGGCAAACTAATGAAGACCTGAGATTCTCCTAAGAGGGCAAGTGAGGAGACAGTATTCAGGAGAACAACAATTTTTTTGGAGAGAAGACGAATTTGAGCTATTAGCAATATCAGTGTTGTATTTGATGCTCTCAAAGCCATTGATGGGCTCAAAATTAATGTAACAGCACTTGTTTGAATTTCCTGATAGCTCCTTCAGAGGCAAGAAAAACAGTCTATTGTGGGGGAAAAACCCTAAAATCCTTCTTTCCTGAAATACTGACTCAGAAGGTGGCAGGCCCAGCTCAAGTGTGGGATACCCTTTTGTTGTGGGACCTTGAAAATAGTCCCACAACTATGAACAGTTGTGTGATACTAATATAATACAATATAACATAACATAACATAATGTAATGTAACATAACTTCATATATAATAATAAATATATAAAACCTGTAAATAGTCCCACAACAATATGTGTATTCCAACTCTTGAAACTGAAAATTCACTAGTTATGCATTTATGTTTTCCTTTCTCTTATCCTCCTGTTATTTTTACTTCTGCTAGTAAAGCTAAAGAATAGTACTTGAACATTCATTTTATGCTGCTGAATCTATTTGCTTTAAAATTCAAGTTGAAAATGAATATCAATGAAACAAAACAACAAATGCAATAATTTAGGTATGTCAGACATGTTAAAGAGAAACACGTATCCCTGGAGAAACGGAGAGGGGAGTCAGTGTGATCATATAAGTAATCTTTAGTTAAAATAAAGTTTAGTCTCCCTAAGAGCATCAATGACTTTCTTGTTACTTAGAAATTAACCTGTTCTGTTTCTCAGGGGAATTGTAGTCATTTGAACTTGTCGATTAGGAAGTGTATTGCATTAGTGAATGATACCAGTTAGTGAAGAGCTGAGCAGGTGCCAGAAGAAAAATGCAGAAGGCTGCACTGCAAAATGTACTTTGTTCATTTATTTAATTAAACCAAATCTTTTAATGTTTCAGTAGAATGCAACAGCAAATTGGATGTTCTATTTAAACAAAATCTGATAATGAAACCATTTTCTGTGGCACTGCCTCTCCTTGTAAATTTGGTGGTGGTGACACTGAGGGATATAGTGATAAATGGGGTGGTAGGGCACCTTTTCAAATCAATAGAGTGTTAGGAGGGCTGAGGTTTGCGGGTTTTTAGCAGTAGTATCTGGTGTAATTTGAAGTCCTTAGAATTCTACAGTTCCGATATTTCAAATCACAAAAATGAAGAGTAATAGGCCTCTGTAGTCCTTTGTCCCTAGTAGTGAGGCTTTAAATAGCTAGTGCTTCAGATTAAGAAACCACTGGTGCACATTAACTTTCAGCTAACATGTAAGGGAGAAACTGTATTAATTACTGAGTTAATCTGTCTCGAATGCAAGCTGATAGTGATCAGATGTGAAAAAGAAGCAGTATGGTTCATCAGGTCCAGTTTGTGTAGGATATGCTGTACAGTAATTTGTTATGAGCTGTAAGTACTTTAGATTCTGTGTTGTCAAGCACTTTTTTTTTTCCTCTCCCTCCCTCCCTCCATCCCAATCATCTCCCTGTTAGGAGTGGTAGCAAGAGCCCAGGATCCCAGAGCATTATAGTCCTCATCACTGAAGGGAGAACACAGGAAATGTGTGTAATGCTAACAGCTGAGAGAAACATGCTTCGTATCAGCAGCGATTAAAACTGATGGGCAGCATCACTGGAACCATGGGGTGCCGAAGCTCTGTGGCTGACAGAAGGTCAGAGAAAGGTGAGTACTGCTTTTGTCTTCAGGGTCAGTGGTGGTTATCACTGTAACACCAAAAGAGGATTGCAAGGTAACATTTCCTGCTATTGTCTGCATACTTGTTCAGAGAAAATTATTTTCTAGTTATATTATTTTTAAAAGTGCATAGCTTTTAGATTCTTGGTGAGGTCAGAAGGAAAATGTAGACCACCTGTAACATCTACAGATTGGGTTGGAAAAGATTCGCAGCATCTCAGACAGAAAGTAAATTTCAGATGTGTCTGTGCTCACTCTGTCACTGGCAAAATGTATGGAGTAAAGTACTGAAGGGGACTTTTATGGCCTTTCACAATACAAAATACCTGGGCAAAGTGCCCCGATTTCCCTGCTGTTGAGTGGCTCCAATTATGAAACAAGTATAATAAAGCAGAGCTATTACAATGACTCTCTGATGCAATTTTCTGACATATCAAGTGCCTGGCCTGAAATTCTCCCTGACCATCACCGAGGCTGTCAGTTGAAAGTCTCCACAGGACCTGGTTAAATGTTCCTTTAAAAACTAATGCATTATCTGCCTGCTTTTAATCATACCACACCCTGGTATGAACACACCAGGCTTTGCACAGGCAGGTGGGTTCCAGGATTGGCTCAGGCCATTGCTTAGACCCTTTGTGTTCTCTTTGAAGGTTTGTCATTAAAACATGATTTACAGGTCTGCCAATAGGCACGTTCCATGGCACAGTGCATAGTTTTAGGAGATTATCATGCTGAACAGCCACGGTTGAAAAGGAATGCTCTTTTTGGCTACCAAGCCAGGACACAAGTCATGGGAGACTGCTGATTAAGAAGCAGGAGCACTTAGTCATGGCTACAGGGACCTGAGCTGACTGCTGTGAGGGTAGCCCTCATCTCTGTGTACACTCCTTGGCAGTCACAGCAGCATCAGTGCTGTGTCACAGCAATGGCAGTAGAATGGAAACATATGGAGTCCGAGACCTGCCTGTAACTGGGAAGCGGTCCTTCCTCTTTGGGTTTGCATACTATATATATATGTGCCTTGGAAGGTCTTGGATACAAGTTAGGTGGGAATATTTCTGAGGGTGCAAAGGATTTGAGCTGTATTCTTTCACAGTCTGCAACCATCAATACACATTGGTCTGGAGCTAGGCTTTGCTACCCCAAAGCAGGCTTATGATTTTGTGTGCTTGTTTGAAAATGTTTTGTCCTCTCCACTTGCTGGATGGTATTCTTTCTGCACTTCAGCAGTAGTCAAATGATGCTGAACCATGATTCGATCTGCAGCCTGAGGCTATACATCCCTCTAATGCAATAATAATGTGAATTCAACAAGTACTTGCTGGTGTAGAGACCTTCTGCAATTGATAACAATTTATTTTACAGATGCAGTTTAGCCGCATGTAAAAATCATGTTCTGACTCAGTCCTGAGAATATCAGTGCTGTAATAATTGCAATTTAAAAAAAAAAAAAGGAAATATTCTGTTAGATTTGCAACATTAAACAGAGTGGTCTACGTATATCTGCCTCATGTGATACCAGTGGAACTGTGCCATGTTAAGTGCTCAGGACCATTAAGCAACCCAGGGGGTCTTTAATGGGAAGTTTAATGGTTCTGATGCTAGAAATCAGTTTCTGTGCTGGTGGCTGTGCTTTGCCCCTTAGATACTCTTCTAAACAGAAAAGCTGATGACAGCCTTGCTGCAATATGTCAGACTTCCAGTTCTGTGGTGGTGGCGAATTCCAGAAAGGACAGAAAATAAGAGAGGTATCAGAGTTTATGCAGGGTATGAAAGATGTCCTTAGTAATATAGGGGTTATATTTCCTTCAGGCAGGAAGATTTTTCTGGGACAGATGCAATAGCTGTAGGATCGGAGTCTTTACTGATTTTGGCCTTGTCTGGACTAGATAAATTTACCACTTTAACTCTGCTGTATACTTATTAACAGTAAATAAACAAACAATGTGCTGTTTGGCATCTGTAAGCATTTTTATTAAAAAAGCTTCCATAATGTTATACATTTATAAATAGACTCACTTTTCCATGGAGGTTTTTCTTTACCTGCATACTGTCAGTTTAAGAAAAAACTAATTCTTACTCAGGGGTGCCACTCATCTTAATCTCAAAATCCCCAGTATTTGTGATCAGCTAAAATAATTTACTAGTGTGAACTGTTGTTCCCTATAGTAGAGAGTTTTTCTTTGCTGTTTGGCAGGGGAAAAAAGCATTAGTACAGGCTGTTGGTCATTATTTCTTGTTTTGTTTTTCAGTATCAACTGCTCATTTTGGCAACTAGTACAAATATAAGGATATTCATATTAAGACATTAGTGTTGGTTTTAGTTTCCTCTTTTTTTTTTTTTCTTTTTAATGAATTTGCAGTACTGTGCAATGGTGATTGTGTCAAACTCTGGAATTCAGGAGAACACCTCAGTTTTGCTTCTGTTTTTGTTTTGTTTCTCCTGCTTGTCTGTTCATCCTCTCAGAAGTGAGCTCTAGTTCTTGGGAACATTGGCAGATAAGATCAGTGTATTCCTTTTGTCCTTGTACCTTTGATAGAGTTGCCCTGCAGCTGCTTTCACTTGTCCTCCCAAGATCAGATGCATAAGGACTTCTTCTGTGTCCTATGCTGAGCTATTCAGGGTTGAGTTCCTTAGGAAACTCCTTTAAGTGAGGTGTTAGCTGCAGGGCTGGAGACAAAGGCTTGACATTACTGGCCCTGTCCATTTATTTACTGGTATCCGGTTGAGAGTACAGGGAAAAAGGAGGTAAGGAGCCAGTTAAGAACTAATTATGTTCAACTTTAAGTCAGTAAATATGACATCTCTTGAGAGCAGCCTCCTACCATACTCTATTTTTTTGTTGCCAGGCAAGAATGTGGTGCGGGCGATGTGGTTGCATTGGGACAGGTGTAAGATCCAATGCTCCTGTGCTCTGTCTTCCTTTCACTGTTAGGCAGTGATGCATGTAATGCTTCTTGACTGTCCCTGTTAGGGCAAAGCATGTTAGCACAGAGTCCTCTTCTGACCAAAATTTGAGCAAATGACTAGATTTTAATTTGCCATTATTTCAGCTGCTTGACTTTCAAGGCAGTAGCTGCATTTTGTTCCAATTTTGTGCAGAAAATGGTGTCCTACTGTGGATGATAAATCAGTACTTACATATGCCCTATCTGAAACGTGCATTTATATAGTTAACAAGTGACTGAGAAATGTTTTACTCAAAGTCAGTTCATCTTTTTGAATAAGCACCCTTAAAGCACTAGAGAGTCCCAGCTCTGTGAAACAGCACATGTTACTGCTGAGCTCATCTGTTCTCCTCTCCAAAGCTCGTGGTTATCTCAGGCTTAGCATAGCCCCTCCAGCCTCCTGCTTTCACTCCTCCCTCCAGGTCTATCCAAGCTGCAGTGATCACCTGTCATGCAGAGGGCACACCGGCCCACCCTTCCTCTTGTCCTACTGCTGGCAGTGCTGCTGCCACTCACATTTCATGCCCAGGTTCCTCAGAGCTGCTGCCCTTTATGTACCAAGTGTAGCTGTGAGAGTTGTCAGCGTGATGGGGACGGATCAAGTGGGCTTCAGCTCCCAGAGCTCTTGTCCTCCAGCACTGCTCTCGCTAGTGGCCACTGTTCATGCAGCACTAAGTGCTTGGCACAGGTGTAAGGAGCTCTTCCCATGGAACAATGTCCAGCCCAGGACCATTTTGTGCCACCAGACATTGTTCTGCCTTATAAACTTTCATCTGACCAGCTACGGGAATGGGATTTGTTTGTGGTGTGACTGGGGCCTGTAGGCAAGCACTCTAGGCTGCAGTCTTGGTGATTGTCCTACAGGGAAGTTTCCAGCAGTTTTCCAGAATGGGACGATAGTAGGCACAACTTCTTAAAAGTGCTGAGTGGGATGCATATTCAGCACACAGTTCAAAATGGTCTTCTGACATGTCCCACTGAATTCTTGGGGTGAGGCTTCCTTTGTTCACCAAGCTAGCCAAGACATACCTGTGTGTCTTTTGGTGTGTCTATTTAAGCAATGTATTCTGCCCTTCAATACCATTTGTTAACATTTTATCCTAAGGTTTGAATTTTGCTGGCTTGCCAATATAGCTGTATAGGCAAAATCATTCTGTTAAAAGAGGCTGTTGCAAACTCTGTCATTACACGATGCTCATGTTACAGCTTGCAAAGTCTGAAATTTTTTACTGCAGCTTGGTAAAGAAGTACATTTTATTGACAGGCCAAACTGCTCTTCTTCCTTCCGTCACCTTCCCAGAACCCACATAGTGCCTATTAGTTGAACATGGCTGATTCCTTACATGGGTACTGTCTTCAGGACAATGAAATGAGGAAGGTTTCTAACAGTATAGGCATGAGCAATTCAGCTGGTTTGGGATCTGTCCCTAAAGGCAGAAACAGTAAATGCATCATGTATTCATTATTACAAAACACTTTTGCAGCCTCACTTTTACAGAGTTTCATTTTAATGTTGACTGTGTGCAATGAACAAATTTGGCATCTGTCTGCAAAATTCTGCGAAGGTAGCATGTGTTTTCATTGTAGATTACACTGCACCCATGTGTACTCCATTGCTTTCTGTTTTGACAGTCATTAGAGCTGCTATCCTCATCCAGAACTGGTACCGCCTTACAATGGCCCGGCTGGAGATGAGGCGCCGCTATTCTCTGAGTATCTTTCAGTCAATAGAATATGCTGATGAGCAAGATCAGCTGCAGGTTTGTAATCTTCAATTATTCCTGTACAAGCCGTTATGTTATCCCCAGAGGACTGAAGTTGCACAAACAAAATGGTTATGTGGTTATTTCTTCCTATGAAGCTGTGTCCTGTATAATAAAACCACTTCCCTGCCTCACACATGAACTAATTAAGTTGTGTGCATACATATATATACATGTGTGTTTATATATATATATGTAACTATGTAAACAGCAGGACACTGTTCTGCCCATACAACCATATGTAGGTTAGAGGTTCCCACAGAAGAGCTCTGTTACCCAGAGATTGCAGGTCACCTGACCATGGGTGATCTTAACCGTGCTCTGTGAGGTAAGGTATGTGCAATGGAGATATCAGTGTCTCAGCGTGTCAGCTCAGTCTTTCTTTAGGGTCAATAGAGTGAATTAGGAACTTGTAGGGCTTTGTGTTCATCCTAGCATCCATATCTGAAGTCAGTTCAGTGCATTGCAGCAGTGTCTTTCTATTGACTGCAGATGAAGTCCAGGCAAATAGTCTGGCTGATGGACAAGATGAATTACACCCAAAAATGTCAGCAGCATTGATACAGCCCTGGAACTTCTAATGTATTCTTATAGTGTCAATCTGCTAACTCATAGCAAAGAAGGAAAGGAGTAAGCCATTTCTGTAGTAGGACACAAGGTGTATCATTATTGCAGGCTAATGCTATGGGAACATACACTAGTGTCTTAGATCCCCCTAAATGGGAAATTGCTAGAAACTAAGTAAGGAAAGAGAATATTCATGCTTGTTGGATCCCCTAAACTGATCAGTGTGTGTTCTTTTCTTTTCCATATTCAGCTATCTGACTTTTTTACATTCATGCTGGAACGCTGTACTCCTCCTGATTCAGGTAAGGAAAAAATCAAAGTAATATGGAGATTCTGAACCTGATGTGAGAAAAGTTAATTTTCAATGTGACGTTCACAGCCTCTGGCACATGCTGGGGCTGAAGTTTCATTTCCCAAATATTTTAATAAGAATTTTATCCCGTAAGTGTTGACTCTGCTCAGTATCCACTCAGTGAGTCATGATGGAAGACATGTTGTCCTTATGAAAATACCCAGAGGTGCTCGAGTGCTTTCTTGTATGTTACTGCCCTTAAGCCGTTCTCATGGTAGTCTTACTGACTTAAACTTTCACAGTTTTCTATGCATGTTTTCTTAAACTATGAGATGTGATTATCCAGACAGACTGTTTCTAGTTGGTTTAGGACAAGTGTAATCAAAGAAGTTGGTAGGTTTCACCGCAAAACATGTATCAGTATGTGAATGGTTAAAAATGAAAAAAAATTAAACTGCTGGATATAAATCTTTACAATCGCCTTGATTAAAACTTGGTTATTCAAAGAACAACCTTTAACTTTTGAAGTATTTTGGGATCCTTGGACAAAACCTACTTTTGAGGTCAAGCTCAACAGAAGGACAGATTGAAAGTGATTCCTAAGTCCAGAAAACAAACATGGCTTCCCTGAACAAATTGAGAGTAGATCTAATCCCAGCGGAGTTAAAAAGGAGGCTGTCCCCTTCTTATTGAATTAGAAGAGAATGTCCTTTCTCTTTCATCTGATTGAGCTACAGGTTATTCCAATTAAAATTTGCACAAGGCACTTCGATAGCAGGCTAAAACTGCCATAAAAACTGTAAGTGGTTCAGTGTTCTAATCACAACCATTAGAAATTGCAATTTTTTCTCTTAAATACTTTAGAGTACCTAATGATCTCTCTGTTGTGCAGAAAAAGGAATTATGTTTGAGCCTTGCTCCAAAGTCAAAGCAGATGATACAATAGTCCTTCCTTTGATTTTTTTTTCCCCATTACCACTGTATTCTGAAACCAAAACAGAACAACAAAACCCACACCAAAACATACCACCATAATTTAACTTCCTGGGAAGGAAATGACAAACTCAAAGAAAATAACACACTGCTCACTTTATCTACTTCTACATGCTGATAGCGCTCCTCAGTTCAGCTTTTCCACCTGAGTGGGAAAGAAAATAGTAGTGCTAGGTCTGAGGTTTGGAAAATAGTGTTAATCTCCATTTTCATTACAATCTTAAAAGGGAATTTTACAGCTGCTCATTGTAGATATGACATATCCACCTTTATTGACTGTGTCTATTGACAGAAGGAACAAAGGCGAGCTGCCTCAGGTGACTTGCCAGGGCTCGAGATGCGGCTGGTACAGAGCACACTGCGACATGCATGAGCTGTTTGTTTGTGGGCAGGTGGAGACCCAGGTCCTGCCTGTGCACAGGGAGGGACAGAGGGTGCTGTGGGCTGCCCCTCGTCACCACTGCATGGGTGACCTGCTTCTTGGTCTCGCAGACTTTGGGAGTGTGGACGTGGTTAAGGCTGAAACACATGATGAAGTTTATGGTAAAGCTTCTCTTTGTCTTCCTTGCTTAAAACTTTCATTTGTTAGGACAAGCTGTTAAGACTTGATAACTGCTCTGAAGGCTTTATTTCTCTCTTGGTTTGTTACTTACTCTTTACTAACACCCCGTGTTACAGATACCAGAACCCAAAATGAAGCAGAAAGATTCCGTAAGGGACATATTTAATAGAGAGTTGTCTGAGGCTGCCTATGCAAAGGAGATGACTCAGGATTTTTTTGAGAAACTGCCTATCAAATTAGTGTTGTGTGGTTTGTGGCTATGTTTGTCCAATTACTGGCTGTGTGCATTCTTTACTTCAAGCTCTTGATTGCTTGCCCCTTCAAGTGACCTTTGCAGCACCCATGCTAGCCCCAGTGATTTGAGCAAATCAGTGCTGAATAGTGATTCTTAAGGAACTGCTTCCACTTCTGCTGAATCACAGTCTTAAGATGTGAGCCACAGTGAGAGTAAACACAGCAACCAGAGGGGCTTCAAATTGGCTTTGCTATTTCAAAGCGTTTTTTAAACCCCACCATTCTCTGGCCTTTTTTTTTTCCCTTTTTTTTTTTTTTTTCTTTCTTTTCTTTCTTTTTCTTTTTTTTTTTTTTTTTTTTTTTTAACAGTGTGTGCTCACTTAAATTGGAGTGATAGCACATGTTTCAAAAGCCCTCTCCAAGAAGACTATATATAATATTCTTGGCAGAGAATGGGTTGCCTGTTCTTCTCAGTATGTGATCAGAAATCTACCTGAAGATTGTGTGATCTGTGTTTTTCCTTGCGTTATAAAACACTCAGTCTTTGCTATTCATCTTGGCACTTCCCTCTCTTTAATCTGCTTTTTCAGAATATGTTTTTCAAAGAAAGCAAGCAGCCACCATCTCATTAACACAGTAGTGGTTTTGATGCCATTGTTTATCTGTTGTGCCCTGAAGCTTTTTTCATACTCTCAACCTGCTTAAAATTTCAGTGCAGTTTAAGTTATGATTGGGATACTATGTAGCTCTGTGTCTTGTTCTTCTGCTTCTGACTAAAGGCTGTTTTCCAAGGGTTTGTGGGAAGTAAGAGTTAAAACCTTCTCCATCTTACTCTTTTCTCCCTCCCTCCTTCACTCCCTCCTTTTCTCCTTCCTTCCCTCCCTCCCCTAAAAACTCTGCATAGCTACTTAGTCTTTCGATGGAAAGATCTCTGGTCAGAGAAAGCTGGAAACTGCTTTTCCAGCAAAAGATGACCCATTTACTCACTCTTTGGTGGCTGCACTGAGGGTAAGAAGGCTGCAAACATGTCCTGGGCAAAATGGTGGGACTGCAGGTCCAAGGCACCCCTGGCTGTGCCTTTCAAGGTCACTAGGACAGGAGCTGCAGCTCCTGGAGCCTTCCTTCAAAAGGGAACAAAGAAAAAGGTGCTGTTTTCTGCAGTTTCTCTCCCCAGGATGCCTCCCTTACAGCATTAACAACTTTCCAAGGCTTCTTGCACAGAGGGCTTCTTGCAGCAGGGAATAAGTCACAGCTACTTGGAGCTTACAGTGCCAGGAACAGAATGAAGGAATAAATTTTTGGGGCGTTATAGAAATTTTCATCTTCTCAGTGGATTCTGGCTCCATCTGGCTTTGACCTGGTGGCTAGGGATCAGTATCTGGCAGAGGTAAGGGCACTCCTCAGGGGTCAGGGGTGCTCTCAGGGACCTGAGTGGTTAGTCTGTAGGTGCACAGATGGTGGCAGAACACAGGCTTATTTCAAGCTGCAGAAGTAGCTGGTTCCCTGTTACCCCAATAGGGAGCACATCCTTGGCAGTGGTGTCTCTGACTTGCCTTGAACAACTCCCATGATGAGGTGATCTTGTCAGGAGAACCATGTCCCTGGGCTTTCTGTGGCCAAACTGACTCCACGTAGCTCTGGACTTCTGTGTGTAACATGGAATGTGGGTATTGTCCCGTAGGGCAGTTGTATGAGGTCTAGTGAAGGCTCAACTCACTGAGCTTGGGCTGGACCTCTGACACGTGTCAGAGTACAGAGCAGGTCATTCCCTGTACTCACTGGAGAGGTGCAGATACTGACAGAGGGTGTTTTGTTCTTTCTTAAGATGGGTGCCTGAACTAGACACAGTAAGAGTTTTTGTCTCTATCTTTCAATATGGACTGAAAGAGCCTTGACAGCTTCATTGAGAAGATGACTAAATGAGAGGGGTGCCGAATACATCAGGATTAGTCCTCCAGGGTGCTCGTGGTGAGCTGTGGTACGTGTTGGCCAGAGCACTAATCCCCAGGCTGCATTAGGGCATCCATTACTGACTGCTCTGAGACAAGACAGTCATCCTGCTCAGGAAGGAGCCTTAAAATCCAGCTGAAAGACTACCTGAGGAGATATAAGTGCACTCTAGGGCTAATGACCATCATTGGCTTTTGATGACTCATCCAGAAATGGAAAATGGGGTGTACTTTGCAGAGAGATGCCCTCCAGAGAAGGAGATTTGGTTTCCCAGCCTGGGCAAATGCCAAAAAGGAGCAAGGCTGTGAGGAAAGCAGGTTCATGTTCAGAGGTAAAGGGATGTGTAGACTGTTGTGTGCAAGAAGGAAGGGCCGTAGGAGGAGGAGGCCTGGACAGGTCTCTCCCTGCCTTGAAATGCTGAGAAGATTGCTGACTCTGAAGGAGTGTCAGATGAGGAGAGCCTCTGGATAGAACAGGCAACAATGAGCAATTTGGGTGGTCTGAGGAACCCACTCCAGGGTCTGCAGCCACCCACTGCCTGAGAGTTCAGGCACAGTGGGAGATGCCATGCAGAGACCTGCTGCTGGAGCTGGGACAAGACTCAGTGCAGATGTGGTTGGCTGATCAGTATATGCAAACCAGCACTTTCAGTCCATGGGTGATGTTCTGGCACCTGGCCAGATTAAATGTGGTGGGAATCTGCAAATCAGACTGTACTTGGTGGAAACTGTGAACCCTGAGCACCTTGCTGTTACTTGATGCCTTAATCAATTTACATGGCTGTGCACTGAATGTGCTAATCAGCTCACAGCAGAAGAAATGATAAAAAAGGGGGTTTTGTAATGCAGAGCTGATAAAAAGTGTGTTTTTACCTATTTATATATTTAATATGGGTTTCATCCAGTCACAAGACCAGCTGGCCTTTATAAATCTCATAATTTATGAAGCCACATGCCGGATTTGGTTGCTCTGAGTTTTGAGTCACAGCCACAGGTATTCCTCTAGCAATAAATAATACATTTTTATTTCCAGTTGCATCTAATCAAGGTTGCAGAAAACTTACCCGTAGCCCAACAAAGAGTGTTTACAACAATCATCTCACAAGAGCAACTCTGCAGCAGCAGCTGCCAGAACACTGTCCTCTTCTTTTTTAGTATAATAAATGATAAAGACAATCTGCAAGAGAACACTGAAATCTACAGTTCACTAAGTTACATTTCAAGGGTGTGCCAAAAAAATATTGGATTGAAGCAATTAGCAATGTTTCTGCTTTTCCCACATTCCAGGAAAATGAGAAGCTATGCTCTACTTTTATTGCTATGTTTTTGTCTACTTTATTTCATCCAATGGTTTTATGGCAGCCAACCAAGAGCTGGCATTGTCTCCTAGCTGTATCAGCAAGGAGTGCTTTGCAATCCGCTGCAAATAAATAGGATTTTGTTGAGGACTTTTTAACTAATCATTGACCTGCTGGCATTTAACCTGAAAAATTTACATAGAAAATAAGAGTAATGGAAATGAATCTCTAAAACCTGTATTAAAAGTGTAACATTGAACTTTAAACAGGTGATGGTTACTAAATGATCAGCCATGACTTTTGAATCTCCTTGCTTTGTGGAGAAGAAAGTCTGTAACAGGTTATGTTTCTCATTACATCTGATAGCAGATTGCTCCATAACTTCAGTGCAAAATGTTTTGCACCCTAATCACAGCTACTGGCTGTTAGGACAGAGGTTTTGACTGTTTTGTTTTGTTTTTTGGTTTGGTTGGCTTTTGCTTGGTTTTAGTATTGTAAAACAATGTGGGGAGACCTGGAGCTCTTCCACTGTACAGGTCAGGACTTCGCCCCTGCAATAGTGCAGCAAGTAAAGCATCAGTTCCATACAGCTGGTTCTGGTCATGCTGTTACAGCCCTATGGGGGGCTGGTGGAGTTTCTACATTGTTTTTTTTCTTCCCTCTTGTTCCAGTTTCTCACACTTTCACCAGCCCTGGTGTTTCTCAGGTGGTGGATGAAGGCTTCAACATTCAAGAATTTGAAAAGAAGATTTGTGTTCCAGACTCCTATTATGGACCACGACTCTCATTCCCCCTTACTGTTGAACATGCCAATGCTCTTCTTCATGCTTTCAAGAACGAACAGGTGCGTTGCAACTAGTTTTTTTTTTTTTTTTACTTATTTTGCATCTCTGTCAAGTTGTATCACAGTATCACAGTATGTTTGGGATTGGAAGGGACCTCAAAAGATCATCTAGTCCAATCCCCCTGCTGGAGCAGGAATGCCTAGGTGAGGTCGCACAGGAACATGTCCAGGCGGGTTTTGAATGTCTCCAGAGAAGGAGACTCCACAACCTCCCTGGGCAGCCTGTTCCAGTGCTCTGTCACCCTCACTGAGAAGAAGTTTCTTCTCAAATTTAAGTGGAACCTCTTGTGTTCCAGCTTGATCCCATTACCCCTTGTCCTATCATTGTTTGCCACCGAGAAGAGCCTGGCTCCATCCTCATGGCACTCACCCTTTATATATTTATAAACATTAATAAGGTCACCCCTCAGTCTCCTTTTCTCCAAACTAAAGAGACCCAGCTCCCTCAGCCTTTCTTCATAAGGGAGGTGCTCCACTCCCTTAATCATCTTTGTTGCCCTACGCTGGACCCTCTCCAGCAGTTTCCTGTCCTTCTTGAACTGAGGGGCCCAGAACTGGACACAATATTCTAGATGGGGTCTCACCAGGGCGGAGTAGAGGGGAAGGAGAACCTCTCTTGATCTACTAACCACCCCCCTTGTAATACACCTGAGGATGCCATTGGCCTTCTTGGCCACAGGTCCCTTTCCCCTACACTGCTCTCTAATATGTAATTTCCCAACCTATACTGGAACCTGGGGTTGTTCCTGCCCAGATGCAGGACTCTACACTTTCCCTTGTTAAACTTCATCAGGTTATTCCCTGCCCAACTCTCCAGCCTGTCCAGGTCCCTCTGGATGGCAGCACAGCCTTCTGGCGTGTCAGCCACTCCTCCCAGCTTAGTGTCATCAGCAAACTTGCTGATAGTACACTCTATTCCCTCGTCTAAATCATTAATGAGTATATTGAATAATACTGGCCCCAGTACTGACCCCTGAGGCACTCCACTAGATACTGGCCTCCAACTGGACTCCGCACCATTGACTACCACTCTCTGGCTTCTCTCCTTAAGCCAGTTTGCAACCCACCTCACTACTCTATTGTCCAGACCACACCTCCTCAACTTAGCTGTGAGGATGCTGTGGGAGACTGTGTCGAAGGCTTTACTGAAGTCAAGGTAGACCACATCCACCGCTCTGCCATCATCCACAATCAGCTCCACAATCAGCTGAATCCAATGTAAGGCTAAACCGATGCCCAAGGAGATATTTTTCCCCTCCTTTCCATCCCATTACCCTTTCTTGCTGGCTCCATGCGATCACATAGGTACGTGGTGGAGCTGTCTTGGGCTGGAAGCTGACACACAACAAAATCAAAAGCAGTGAGTTCTCAGCCAGAATAGTTCCCAGATTTAATCACTACTTGGCTACATGACCACCAGAGACACTGGGGAGGGGGCAAGGTCTAGTGGGGACCTCTTCTTCTAGCACTGAGATTACAGTGATCATGAAATGGGAACCCTTAGCAGCTGCAAGGCAGGGGTTGTCAGTGAGGCTGCAGGACTGGGGAAGGTATCCTAGGCTAACCTAAAAACTAGTTTCCATCTTTTTCTGGGTTCTGTGGTCCTTTTTTTTTTTTTTTCATTTTCCCACCCCATCCCTGTAGAGGAATTGAGGTGCAAAGGTTGTTCACCTTGTTCCATTGTGCAAGACTCCACCACCATGGAAGGGTGAATATAAAGCATCGCTAAGGTAGTGGAACGGGGTGACAGCACAAATCTCAGGTGGTGGCTGCCTGGACACAGAGAAGGCTGTTCCTGGTTCTCCGTGTTCCTGAGCAACAATATACTGCATATAAAGGATAAGGGTCTATCTTGCTTTTCAGTTTACTAAATAATGGTGGGTTTGTTTGTTTTTTTTCTGTAATTTCCTGTGGAGGCAAAATGTAGCAAAATGTAAAGTGCATGATAAATGAGCCCACCCAGACTTCACCTTACTGTCAGCTTTCTTTTACTATGGTTTGCATTTTATTAAGGAAACTTTTATATGTAATTGGCCTTGTTTGCTTTAAAAACATGAATCTTGAAAAGCCAGTCTGTAGCTCATCTCCTCTACCAAACTTCCTCAGAGCTGTGTTTGAATTAAGTGCCTTAAAAATCTCTGACTGACAAAATTACCACAAAAAGCATTAGCAGAGAAGACTAAAAGCTTCCACGTTGTGTTCTTGTAGCATCTTTACAGCAAACAGGAAAATAACTTTTAACAAGGCAACCTTTTCTGGAGTTTCCCTCTCATTATTTTTGCAATTTGCTGAAATATCATTTATGGCCTTTGGGGTTTTTTTGGTGGTGTGTTTTGTTTTGTTTTTACTGGCAGCTAGAACTATATCCTTTTTTTTTTTTTTTTTTTCCAGTTTCTTTGAACAGATGACCTTATGCAATCATTCTGAGTGCTTTATTACTCAGTCTCTTATCCTTTCTGTAGATACGAAGAGTATAAACAGTACACTAGGAAAGAAATAGAAAAATATGTAAAGCAAGTTCATTAAAGGCTCTATATCCATTCACCAGGATGCAAATACAAAGCTATGAACATTCCTAATTCCCAGCACTAAACCATATAGCCTGTAGTCATGTCTGGAGCTCTGTAGTATAAATAATCTTGGCAATACGTGTCTGGTACTAATAAAGCAGACAGACATATTGCTAATTCTAATAAGTCTCCCTTTTCTCCCTGCGTGTTTTTTTTTCCTCACAGCTGCTTCATGCCCGCTATGTACTGCAGCTGCTATGTGAAACTAAGAAGGTTCTCAAAGAGATGCCAAATATCACCCATCTTTCAACTTCCTACTCCAAGGAGATAACTGTGTGTGGTAAGATACAGAGAAGATAACTTCTTTGGGCTATGGACTGATATTCTAAGGGGTTAGAGAATGATGCAGACATTTCCAAATGTTGCCATTACAAGAAAGTTCTCAATGCTTTTTTTTCTTCTTCCCTCCCCCGCCTCATGAATAAATTAGAACAAACGAAAAAATAAGGTATCTGAGTCATGCTAAGTGTATATTAAGAAAGCCCCTCACCTCTTCTTTTCTTATTTAACATTGCTGAATGAGTCAGTATTAATTCAGCTAATACTGCAGTGTAGCTTAAATGTTCCTGCACTTCCATTTCTAAAATGCCACCAAGTATTTTGATCACCGGCTGCAAGTCTCACCACTTTCTCCTCTTACTAAGAAAAAGACTTTACCATCATAATTTACTCAGTAACGGTGACAAACAAGACCTTTCATTGACAGCATGACTAACTAGAATAAATTGAAATTGTAATAAACCCTCATTTCTAAAGGGACCTGCAAGAATGGATCAGTCATTATACAACCAATAAATTAGTCTCACAGAATGATGTGATGTGCTACAAGGTGTAAAAAACTAGGAGCTCATTGCCTGTCTATTTTGTTATGCTTTCGTAAATTATGGATAAATGGATGCAGTGTCCTGATTTGCCACAGAACACGGTAGCTGCAAAACAGCACAGTAAGGGTGACGTTAACTCTTGACAGCTAGCAGTGTGTGCTGTGTGTCATAGTAAAGTGGTATAAGGAAGGCTACTATGACACATGCAAAACAAATGACATTTTATAACATGTGGTTATGCACCCACTTGGATTGTCAGGAAAGGATTTGTTTAAATGAGGTTTTGTATAACCAGTAATTTGTTAACCAACCAACAAAACCTCTCTCGGAACCAAGGAAACACAGATTCATACTTTTTCACTACACAGCATGTTCTTATTAAACAAAACATCCCCTTCCTGCCATTGAAGCTAATAGCTTTTGTAACCAGAAAGATCCTCTGTGGAAGATTAAAGACCAATTTTTAGATGTAATTGGTCCAAAATCTTGATTTCTTTAACATAAAGTATCCCTTTCCCCATTTGATTTTAATTTCAAATTAATAATGCAGATTAAATACACACCTGAAATATTGCATCCACATGTGATGAAAAACTACCATTGCTTGAAGGACTCCTTAGAAGGACTTTGACTGGCTCATAATTAATAAAAAGTGGCACAGAAAACATGTAGACAGGATAAAAATGTCACATCTTTCCTTTCCTACTCATTGGTGCTGAAAGCATATTATCACAAGGTAGGTTTTGAAATCATTGTATGGCTTCGTGGTGGTGAGTCACAGACGTGAGAAGGTTGGTTCTGTGAGCATGAAATTCAGTCACATGCAGAGAGGAGCTATGCTGCAGCAATCCTTTGTGTTGGGGTGAAATCCCCCTGCCTGTTCCAAAATAAACCTTGGAGAAAGGGCCAAATCTGTCGTTCCTGTGGCATTAGCAGTGAGGCATACAAGCACGGACAGTGCTTGGCACTCTCCATCAAATCCTGCCTGTACTCATCAAAACCTGGCCCTGAATCAGACAGGTGTTCAGTTGTGCTGTAAATAGTGGGCTACACAGTAATGTCTTTTAGTGGCATTTTCTGTTTTTCAGGTTCATGGTATGTTTCTTCATCTTACTCCCATTTCCCTGAGTGAAACTTTGGCCATGTGACTAGTCTGATCTTCAGATCCAGTTGGAAGGACAAAAACTTTATGCAAGACGATTGTGTACTCTTTTAAGTATTTTATTGCCAGATTTTACTAGCAGCTTCAGTATGTACCTTAAAATGAAGCTAATTCTAATATAAGGCAAATTTAAAAAAAATTTCTTCCTCCTTTGTGAGAAAATAAATAAATAAATAGGAAAAGAATGTTTTTGTTTCTTGTAGGAGATTTGCATGGAAACCTGGATGATCTTTTGCTGATATTCTATAAGGTAAGTAGGCAGTCTGTGATGTAGCATTTTCACTTCAAGACTTGTTGAGAACATATATTTACGTCTGATAGATTTATCACTGTTATAAGTATACATGTGGTGTGCATATACCACCCACACAAATCCTGGAACAATTTGGTGATGTCTTTGTTGTAGCTTTTCCTTCTCTATATTCTCCTGCTCACTGTAAAGGGGGAGATCCAGAAGATCTTTCTCTTCCTAAATGTTGAACTGGAGCATGAACCAAAACTTAAGAGAGCTCCTTGCAATGTCTTCAAAACCCTACCACTTTTATATTCCACATTGACCAAAGTCTTCTAAAATCAGGAGCTATCTTAGTTCCTGATGTAACACTGCACCATGGATGATTTTGGCCCTCCAGAAAAAAGCAGAAGCTTTCATTTAGGCCTTCCCTTGATACCTGCAAAGTGGTTTTTTATTATTATTTGTTTACAGGAAAAAAAAAAAAAAAAGAGTGGTATCTATTTAAAAGCTTTTTAAGTCTTGGAAGCAATCCATTAGTCTGCACAATATGGAAATACCTTGGGCACCCTTTACATACCCTTGAACAGCTGCTCACTTTTTAATGTTAAAAAAGCAGAACTCTGTTTTACTTACGTGGAAAAAAAAAATAAATAAATCTCCAGGCTGTCTTTTCTACAATTGTATGTTTAACTGAAGATGTGGGAAGTTTCCTATATTTAGTTTCACATTTATCTTTAGCATGAATCACTGCCTTTCATTTAGCAGATACTCTATGTGATTTGAGCTTTCTGGGGAAAATGGTTTGTGTCTGGTCCTTATACATTCATCTGCACTGAATAGACTGAAGTGTGCTAAACCAGGTGTCTAAATTATGTGTTTCCCCCCTGCTTCCAACTTTGTTACACTTGATCTGACACTAGTTGAACAGAAACGTCGTTTTGCCCAAGTGCATACCTGAAGCCTATTGAAGTATAATCAGACCTTTTTACAGAGTTCTGCTTTTCTTATAAATCAATCAATTATGTTTAGCTGGTCCTTGACTTGCAGTCTTTTAGCCGTTATTTTAATTAGAGAGTCTTCCTTTTTGCAAGTGGAATGAGAGTATGATACAGATTGGTTTCATATGCAGGACCTGGAATTTGAAAAAGAACTATTTTGAAGCTAAACGCTCAGATATTTACAACTGCAATCAGCCTGAGTTTTACTCTTTTGGAGTAAACAACAGATGATTCTTTTTCCCCTCTTAAATGCATGTCATGAAGAGAAAAAAGCTCTAAGCAAGTACTAAAGCCTGACTTGAGTAAACTCAGAGCCATAGCCCCCATTGACTTCAGGCACTAGAATTTATCCCCCATCATTCTCTGTTAAGCTTCTAGGGGACTCCTTTCACCAAACTGCATAAAATGTACAAATATTTTGCCGTTTCAAATTGGTTGAGGAAATAGAGAGCACACGATAGAGCTGCTTAGTTATTTAAAAGCAAATTATATGACACAGTATTTTCTGTCCCTTCTGAGTAGTTTACTTGACCGAGCAGCCAAACCAGTCAATCTCTGGGATCCAAGTTTTTTTTCTGCTTCCCTAACTCTGTTTCAGTGGAAAGGGATTTCTTCCTCTGACCTGGTATGAACCACTTCATAGCCTTAAACAAGAGGCTGCAATGCCAAGTGATGCCATGAAGATGGTACCGATGGCAGTTCTGTGGAAAGCTGAAGTGGCTGCTGCAGCATTTCGGAGGCCTCTGTGTAGAGCAGGTGCCTCGAGCCTGTGACTCTGTCCAGGGAACTTTTATCACGTCCCTTTTACAAACTGTCAATAGCAAACACACCGAAGCTAGCAATCTGCAGCTTATCAATACAATGCTGGTTGTAAAAGTATGTGTAATTCCTAAACCTAGTTTGGGTGAGGCTAAGATGACTTCTTTCTCAATAGCCAGTTTGTAAGGTTTACATTAATCTCCATTAAATTACAGCATTTCCTGAAATTCCTTGAAACCCTTACACTTTAAATTGTGTATTGCTAAGTTCAATTGTTAAATGGATGATACAGATAGAAACAGCCTGAAGCTGTAGAAAATGCGAACAACAAATGGAAGCTAATTAACCACTAACCCAGCAGATACAGTAATGATGCCCAGCAGCAAGTTGCTAATCATTAGAGGGCCTTGTTTGCCTCTTTGACAGGTCAGAGGCTGCACGAGCCTTTAATTTAGTTTTGCTCTTATTGTTGGATGAAACCACAGAAAAGGAAATAAAAATTTTGCATGAGTGTGGGACAAAAATTAAATGTCACATTGAAGTTGAAAGCCCAAAACAAACTCTCATTTAAAATGAAGAGTTTTGGGTATGCTTTTCCAAAAGAAGAATGACAATCTGGAGAGTGCTTCAGTAGATCTGTCTTTCCATAGGATCTGCAGTTACAGAGTAGCTGTGTGTATATTGGCAATCTGCTGGTGATTTGCGTGCCTATCAGTTTTAAGGCAAAGCTTTTATTAATTCATCTTTCCAGGAACTGCTGTTGAGTTTCTCCTGTCTGTTCCACTCCTGAAATCCGTCCTTTCTTTTTTAAAACAACTACAACCCACTGCATTAGCAGAGTGTCATAAATTGCCACTCCTGTGAGCACAGAGCAACCACGCACCTCTTCTGAGTTAACTTGGAGGGAGCTGGGGACAGGCTATGGCAAAATCCAAGCAAGCTGCATTTACAGCAGTCAAGACTGTGCTGCTGTGGGAATCGAGAGACTGGGATTCACTACTGCATCCCAACATAATAGGACAGGACACTGATTTGGACAAAAAAAAAGATATTTCCTAGTGCGTTCAGATTAAATGTTTAATTGAGTCTCTGGCCAAATAATGTATCCTGCAGTACACCTGCTAAGACAGTACACCGGGGAATGCCATAGGAACATAGGAAGTGCGGGACACTGACGCAGTAGTGAGTGAGAAGTGAGATGTATTCATATGCTGCCAAACATGTTAAGAGTGGCCTCCACAGTGGTAATGTAGTTTTATAGATGTTCTACTGATAATTCTTGCACATCAGTTGTGAAAACAGAGGTTTCCTTTTTTGAGTAAGTCAAAATCGAAATAATATTTCTAATACTTGGGACTGGAAATGATGAAGCTACACAATTGCTGCTATACTTTCTGTAAGCTGATGGCATCCACTGACATGATGATAACTAATCTAATGAAACACACCATCAAGTCACAATACTAGCTTTTGATAATTCACCGTTCATAATAAAGCATTGCTCTATATCTTCAGAAAAAGTAAGGCAGGAAAAAGATTTTACGTGCAGCCTCTCAGTTCTGTGAGCAACGTAGTGCATCTTTGCCCTGAGTGGGGGCAAAGCGCAATGTGAGTAAAATTCAAGTTGTGCTTTCAGGATTAATGCAACTGGAATTAAGGTTCTTCAGAGTTCTGTATTACAATTTTATGTCCTCTGAACTGGCCTTTCTTAAAAGTTTCAGAATCATACACTGCAAACAATGTAAATCTATGAAATCCATTTTCTTGCTGTGTAAGGAAACATGAGAACCTTCAGACTTGTGTCAAAAGATAATTCTTCATGGATTTTTTCTCTTCCATTCAAAATGAATGACTCCTTTCTACTTGCAAGTGTATAACTTCCTGGCAGCAGTTGCATTAACAGAAAAGTATATTTTATTAGAAGAATAATGTTCCCATTGGTCCCTTTCAATTTTATTTAATAGGTAGAGGAAAGGATTAGAGATGACATCATAAGAATACTTGAGAGGTCATCTGTCCCTCTGATGGTTTGCACAGGTTGTCTGATGTAGAAATTTTTTGTTCCAAGCAGTGGAAATAAAGAAATGCTGCATTTTAGATCTCTGTATTGTGCAGGTCTTTTGCAGATTTTATAGCAATGTGATCTCATTTGAAATGCTATTTCCTTTGTTACAGTACCATAGAAGCGTCTCTAAATGTCCTTGGTTTTGTTTCCTTCTGCAGAATGGTCTGCCTTCAGAACAAAACTGTTATGTTTTTAACGGCGATTTTGTTGACAGAGGGAAAAACTCTATGGAAATAATTATAATCCTGTTTGCATTTCTTCTTATCTACCCCAATTACCTACACTTGAATAGAGGAAACCATGAAGACTACATCTTGAATCTGAGGTAGAGTTTAGAGGGCAGGGGAGGGTATCTGGCCTTTCACTAGAAATATTGGAGCTTTTGAATGCTGCTTTAGCCACTGTGACACTCTAAAACAGAAATAATGTTTTATTAGTTATTCAGGGGTTGCCCTGCTTCTTGAAGATGTGTGAGGGTGGCAAGAACATCTTCATTACACACAGGCACTCGAATGGGAGTCATGTCTTGTCTCTGACCGAGTCACAGTCTGCTGAAGTCAATGGGCTTAGTGCAGCTTCCAGAGTACCAAATCTGGGGAAAGGGGATGGATGGAAGGATTCTATTTTAGTTAAAGCATTAGCTTTTTTTCCACAGTATGGTAAAAGACATAATATTATGCAATATAATGGCATCAGTAAACCAGGAGCTGATATTTCACTTAGACTAAGATGTCACTTCTCAGACACAAGAGGTGGGTAAATAGCCTAACTTCAATGCCCTGGAGGTCCATTAGTTGAGTGGTGTCAGTCTACCCCACTGCAGGATCAGTTGAGACCCTGTTTTCTGATACAGGCATTTGTACTCAGCTGTACAGTTCTCAGTCGTTTGGTGACTGACTGGTGGGTAACCTGTTGTACCCTTTCTATCATTTGTTGTGTGCACATAAAATATATTGCTCTTTAGCCCAGGCATAAACCTGGGTTAGAGGCACAGTTTCAATGCCGGTTAGTGATCCATGTAAGCAAATCAGTTTCACGATGCTGCCTTTTTCAGCACTTACTTTTAAAAAGAAAAAAAAGGGGGGGGGGGGAAACAAAACAAAACTCCACACAACACTAAGATCAGTTACTCTGTCTACAAGGTAGGAAAATTCCCACCCAAAATAGTGGAAAATGTTAACTAAGTTTGTGATGGTAAGAAGAGCAAAGATGCATTCCTGTGTATGGCTCTTTGCCAGACATTTTGATTAGCAGTGCTGCACATTGGTAAATTGGAAAGCTGCAAGGCAGGGTGTTGTGAAAATGCCCCTTGTGCCAAGGATATCTTGGTGTTAAAAGAATAAGGTCTCAAAATCCTTGTCCCTTGTGGGGGAAAAGATGTTATAGATGACACTGCCTAATGAAGCTGAGTGATTTAGAACAAAAACTCAAATTTTTGTCCATCATCAGTTAGGTTCCTTTGACACTTCTTTCTGGTATCTAAAAGGTAAAACTGCTAAACTATTTCATTTAGATGAGAAAAAGGCCACTTAATAATTATTGGTTGGGGTTCTGTTCCTGATCTCTTGTGTGTAAAATAAATCAGTTTAAGTCAATTCTTCAGAGAGAGCAGCAGAAAGGACATTTAAACTGAGGTTAGACAGAATGGCAGGAGAGAAGGAGGGATAGAAAATTCGTGGCAAACGCTATAGAAAATCATGCAGGAGGGGCATACTGAAACCAGTTCCTGATGTTGTCCTATTTTCAGATATGGCTTCACAAAAGAAGTTTCAAAGAAGTACAAGGTAAGATTCCTTCCCCTATACTTCTTTTATCATTTTGCACATGTAAAATGAAAACTGTGTAAACAAGGAATCTTCCAAACAGTTTAATCAGGTGTAATATGGGATGACTTTGGCGATGTAGTTGGAATTATTTTGTGTTTTCAGTGAAATAACTGGCAAAACAATTTTAAGTGTTAGCCTTTCATGCTCAGAGATCTATGGAACAAAATAAATAGCATTCATGAGACCACTCAAGAACATGAAAAGAGGTGAGCATGAAAGAAAAATGAAATAGTATAGCGATAATCAAATGACCCTAAGGTAAATGTCAGAACGTGTTTGTCGCTGTTGCAGTTCAGGGTTTCACCTGGACAGAACTGTTCAGACTGTGGCAGACACTTAAGCAAAATCTTGAACTTAAAAGCAACAGAATCTGCCGGAATTAGGATCTAACATGAGTGTGTTTTACAGGACCATGGGAATCAGATTTTGTGTCTTCTGCGAGACGTCTTTAGCTGGCTTCCCCTCGCCACTATAATTGATAGCAAAGTTCTTATTCTACATGGAGGGATTTCAGACACCACAGATTTGGATTTCCTGAATGCACTGGAGAGAAGTAAGGTAAGAGATCATGTTCATGTGCGTGTGATTTTGTTTTCATTAACAAATTTAGCAGAAGAAATGCTAAGATGAAGATCTTTGCTTTAAGAAAGGAAATGGCTGCTGTATAAGGCATGTAAGGAAAGAGTCATGTTTTTTCTTCCAAATCTGTGTTTAGGAAGGAAGGTAGGTTTTAGTAGGTGCTGGGAGCCAGTTGTTTGGCTGCTGTAAAGTAACATGAGTCTTTTAACTTCAAAATAGCTAAAAAAGCTTTAGATACCACCTTTCTGCAGTGATGACATGTAAGACGAAAAGTATGAAAATTACTTAATTTTCAGGCTTTTCTAAACACTTTAGAAATCAATCTAGCCACATCTTCTTAGCACTGCCTTTGTCCTGGGGCTGTGCTTCTGCCACCTGTTCTGTGGGGGAAGTTCTGCACCTGTGGGGCTCTCCTTTGGCAGCAGCTGAGCTTTGCCCATGTGGGAGAGCCTTCCCAGTGCAATCAAACTTCAGGACCTGGTTTTGAGCAAACAGAAGCTACTGCTTCTCAGGGATTTAGAAGACAAATATCCTTTTTTTTTTTTTTTTTTTTTTTTTCTCCCTGAAATGCTGAGCAGGTCTTTGGAATCAGTGGAAAATGCTGTGGGATTTGGACAACTAAACTGAAATGTCTTCCTGTGAGCAGGGCGCTTAAGTTCCTTATGAGCAATGGAGACCCAGGAGATCTGGTGGAGATCCATATGTTATAATTGCTCAGACACAGGTCTCCAGTGCTGTTTGTGGAAGCACTTCATCGCCGAGGGATGTATCCTCTGGCCTCTGCCTGTCTCTGCAGAGTCTTCTTTGCAGGTCTCCTCCACCGGTCGGTCTCCTTTAAGTCTAGTTCAAATATGCCCAACCCACGCTAATTCACAGACATGGTAGAGCATCCCAGACGACACGAAACGCCTATTTTTAGGCAACTTTGTGTACCTTGTCATTAGTGTCTGTGGAATCTAGAGCTATTTCTCTCATCCTCATGTTTTCTAATACAGAAATAAATGCTTTACAGGACAGTCAGGTGTGCTCTGTTTCTTAAAGATGTGAAAAAGGGTAATGATGTCTGTGAATATCTGTGGATATCTGTGAAATGCAGAATTAACAGGTCAGAGTTGCTGCTACAGGAGAGCGTTGCTAATGAGATGTGTGGGCCACAACTCAGGGCAATATCGCTCGAGGCCACCTGATGTATTTTAATTGGTACAGCTGGCAGCTGACGGGTCTCAAATACTGGTCAGTGTGCTGGGGAATAACCCCGTGTTTTGCATTTTGTTTTGCATTAGTCCTTTTCTTTGTTAAAGAGTAGAATTGGAGGGGCAGGTGGGAGTTTTGTTGGGGCTTTTTTGTTCAAAAAATGAGCTGGTCTGAGAAAATTTCAAGTGAAAATAAAAGATAACTCCTGGAGAAGATTCTGTATTCATGAGCATTCATGGAGCCATAGCACACAGCTCCAAAAAAGCAAATGCCCATGCATATTGGAGGAGGTCAATTTAACAATAAAAGAGCATGATGTCATACGTTCAGCAATTTCATTGTTATCCTCCTGATTTTCCATTTATTTTAGCTGAATTAACCTATCAGCCTGTTACTGTATCACAGCAGTAGTGAATGCTGTTTCATTTTCAGTACAATACACATGTATCTTTTCAGTTTCTGGTGAAGTTGGGCACTTAAGTGTCTGCCCTGGTCCCAGACTATATTTGCTGTACAGTGAGACCTTGTGATTGACAGTGGCTTGGAATGAGTCTGTGTGTCTTCATAGAATAAGAGAGCAGCTCTGGAGAGGCTGTCTGCTGCTAGGTATAAAGCAAAAATCCTGCCAGTGCCCAAATACCTGCAGCTTCCACCAAACCTGTGAGTTCAGGACATTATGAGAGTTCAGTATTGAGTGCAGGAAATGAGAGCTGTTGTGCCTTTTGGTTGACATGACTGTATCATCTTTATGTTCTGCTAACTTTCTTTTTTTTTTAAGTTGAAATCATTAATGCGGCCACCCAAGTCGCTGAGAGACAGACAGGACCAAGTGAAGGAGAGAATTCCCCCAACCAGATCCACTAAACACGTGGCCACGCGGAATGTTGCAGGGAGAGCACGACGCTTGTCTTCATCGGGTTCTGCTGAGCCTTCAGGCTCAAATTTGCCTCCAGAACCCACGCCAAAGGAATGGAAACAAGTAGGTGAAACCAAACACAGACTGATACTGAGCCCCCCTGCACAAACCAACAGGCGCTCTGTTCAGGCAGTATGCTGGAGCCTGAGGAGACCGTCTCTCGACCAGAAACCCATAATTTTCGGGAATATAGTAGCCAGCTGTTAGGTCTTTGGATGCTTTTTGTAGAGCTGGTAGTAAAGGCTTGTGATTTTATACCTTACAATTTATCCAGTGTTTTCTTGGCCGTTAAGAGTAGGAAGCTGCTCAGCGTGAGATGGGTTTGCATGCCCTCATGTGGTTGCATCTGTTGGTACATCCCTGGCTGTCAATTTAAATAGGTCAGACTGCAATTGTCAACGACAGTGAGCACCTTTTTTTGGCTGTGTTTTTGGCAATTGAATGCTAATAGTGTCCAAAAAAACCTCGGTTCCTGAGACCTACAGGCTGATTACTCAAGAGTGGGAATTTTTTGTCCTCTGATTGTTCATTTCCTCTTGAATATTAGAGGCAATATGGAGCTCTTGTCATGCGGTAATTTAATAAATTGTGACAACTTGAAAAGCTTAATTTGCACAGCAATTTAGAAACACAAAATTGAGTAGTGTATAAGTTTATTTTTCTGAGCTCCTCTTCAGACAGCTGCTTTAAGGAGCACACACTTTTGTTTTGCTTCCTGAGAAGCAAATTCATGTCTGAAAATGTGATTTCCCAAGATACATATCTGACCTACAAATCAATGTAATGAGCACAAGCGGCCCCTCAAATCTGACACTCACCCAGCCAACCAGCCAAGGCTTCAGTGAGCCTCAGTCACAAAGGTGAAGTGGAATGTGTAAGCGTAAACCTTGTCCGGTTAGGTTTAAACAAACACATTTTGCCTGATATTTGCTACTGACTAGAATTAGTAGGTTAGGTGACTTTGAACCATGATAGTTCATCCTCTTGTGTGTAAAATCTTGTTTTGAAACATGAGCTAACCCAAGATACAAAAGCCAAAGGCAACTCTTGCCATGTTTAGAGCAGGCATTCCCAAGCTTAGTTTAGGTAAAGCCACCAACCTTTGTGGTTATCAGGTCTGTGCTAGGAGATAGAAAATGCCTCTCACAGCTACATGTGTAGAAGGCAGCTATTGCTCATGTTGAACTAGCCCAAGTACTGTTCCTGGTGCACCTACCCGAGTCTGGAAACTTCAGCTGTAAAAGGAGGTACGTTTCAGAAGTGCTGTTATTTCATCTGAAGAAGTTCATCCAAAATCTAGACAATGTTTCTTAAGAAAACTAGAACAAAAGTTTCAGCCCAAAGGCCTAGCTGTTACCTCAAGGTGTGTTTTTTTCTCCCTGGTCTGTGCAGCTCTTGCCATAGCCAGTACTTTAGACAGCCATAGCTTGTCAGTCCTCACCTACTACCAGCCCTCACTCGAGTTTGCTGTTTACAGATTCTTGACATTCTCTGGAGTGATCCAAGAAGCCAAAATGGCTGTACACCGAACAAGGCTCGGGGAGGAGGTTGTTACTTTGGCCCTGATGTTACTGCCGAGCTATTCAGAAGGTATAATCTGAAGTTGCTCATCAGGTCTCATGAATTTAAACCGGAAGGTTATGAGATCAGTCACAATGGAAAGGTAAGACGTTTCCATCTAAAGTAGAATTCTGTGAATTTCACAGGCACATCCACAGTAGCTTTGTCTGGAAAGTTAATTAAAAAAAATGAGTGGCTTCTTTAAAATGGGTTTTGGGGAATTGTGTGCAAGATTAGACATTAGAAAGAATGATGGAGTTCTGACAAACAAAATTCTTTACAGCTTCTGGGGGTGGAGACTGGCTTATTACTTGTGTGGAAACAAATGAATGTCAACAAAAGCCCTGAAGAAAGTTATGTGTAAACAGTGCAAGAGATGCTCTAAGGCTCTAGAAGTCTTTTAACTTAATCATTTCTCTTCTGGCCCTTCTTTCTGACATGCTGTATCAGAAGGCCAGCAAGAATCCTGAAAAACAGGTCAATCTTAGCAAGAGGTTTCTGTTTAACTGCATGTTATACCACACTGCCCTCTGAATTGAAGTCTTCCTACAACAGGCCAAAAACACAGGTCTGGAGCTCTAACTCAAAAAGTGCAAGAAATATGGTGAATGACATAGTTGCTGATCTCTGGGTTTATATGCAGACACTTAATTTCATAACCTGCAAGGTTTTCTAAGATCAGTTTCAGAAATCAGTCTCAAGAAAAGTTGTTCTAGCCAATCCAGTTCCTTTGTTTCCTGCGATCAGGTTATCACTATATTTTCTGCTTCTAACTACTACGAAGAGGGGAGCAACCGGGGAGCATACATCAAACTGAACCCTGAACTCATTCCTCGGTTTGTGCAGTATCAAGTCAGCAAGTATACGCTCAGGCACAGTCTTCGGGACAGGTAAAGCTGTGTGTTTTATGCGGTAAGCGTGTTCTCTCTTTGCACGTGAGTACCTGTCACAAAGTTGTGGTTTGATTGAATAATTGAATAGGCACCTATTTTCCTCAGTTTTCCTTGTTTTTCTGTTTTACAATTTAAAAATAATTACAGAAGACGAAACATGTTCTAAGTACTCAGATGCGGTTTCCTGAGAAGCTCCCAAAGGTAATTAGATGTGGTAAGCAGTTAGAACAGACAATTGTCAGGGACTCGTAAGGGGCCTGCACCTGTCTGTCAGTTCTCCTTTATGGCTGCAGCATTAATCTGACCAAATCCTGTTAGGAATTGAGTCCAAAAAGTTTATCATGACAGCTTTGCCATGCCTAGCACTGTGGTCAGATTTACTAATGCAAAGCAGCTTAGAATTACCTGCATAAACTCGATTATCTCATAAATTGAGATTATTCTTATGGGGCTTAGTTTTGTTGGTTTTGTTTTTTCTTTTCTCCAGTGTTGTCTTTTGATGACCCTGAACATACTACATGTTAAAGGATACAAGAATTTTATAGCGAATGTTGAAAAGCATAAAGTGCTAGAGGATTTAAATCCTGTACTGATCTGCTCTGCATTTTTTTTCCCCGTAGGGTGGGTACAATTGAATCAACTGCCTTAAAGTTCTTACGAGAGAAGATTTGTGCTCACAGGTCTGAACTCACTAGTGCTTTTGCACAGTATGACCCCGAGGGCACAGGTAACGCTACCTCACTGTCCAGTTGCCACCATGGGGAAAAGAGCTCCCATCCATGTGGGGAGGCAGAGGGGACAAACCCCATGGAGAGGGGTCCTGCCTGCCAGTGGGAGGCTGGAGGGCAGCAGAGTCTGGCTGCTCTGATGTTCTTCCTGAGCACAGAGGAGGCGTAGGTGTTAGCAAGCGATTAGCCCCAGAAAACAGCTTGAGGGGATGAAGCCCCACAGAGGTGGGAGAAAACAACTGAAAGACAAGGGCCAATAAGGAAGTGGTGTTTGCTGTTGGGCAGAGAGTTTGAGCAGGCAAATCCAACTCCAGAAACTCAAAGGTCACCACCCTCAGCAGTGTCTTCAGTTGTCAGACAGGGAACTGGGGTCTCACGTGGGGGGAACTGGGGTCTCACGTGGGGGGAACTGGTCTCCTTCTCAGTCTGGGACATATTTGAGTAAAGTTGACTGGCTGTGCCACTAGGAGGCACACGCTCACCCATCAGCTGAAGAAAAGTCAGTGGTAAGTTGATATAAGAAACTTTTGTGTAGGAGTAAGGAGTTTGTGATTTCTAGCGCAAGTACAACTTTTCCTCATGACAGCTTTTCACCTGACTGGGTTGTCATCATTGCCCCCAAAAGGGCAATCCATAAGCCATGGTACTGTTTCTTTGGCCACTGAGCAACTGTTTAACACATTTGTCTTGTTGGGTTTTCAGCAGCATAGATATCTATAACTGCAGCTCAGCTCACATCTGAAGTACTCTTCATGGCATAACCTGTTTTTCTCAAAAGGTATTAAAACATGTTGACCATCATAATAGCATCATAAAGCTGCTGAAGTTGGAAGGGACCTGTGGAGATGTCTATTCCAACCCTGCTGCTTGTTGTTACAAGGGTTTTTTTATCCCACGGTTAGGAGAAAATGTTTATGTTTTGCGGCTGTTCTTAAAAACAGCAGAAGGCATGCTGGTGACTGATCTGTGCTGTGTCACGTACCGCTTGTAACCACGAACTGATCCCTTCTGGCAGGCAGGATTTCTGTCAATGACTGGGCTGCAGCGATGGAGTCTGTCCTGCAGCTGAACCTGCCCTGGAGAATACTGCGCTCTCAGATAGCGCTGCTGAGCCCAGATGGAAAAGTTGACTGCGTATCATGTTTTGGTGATTTGGAAATAGCCCAACCTGTAAAAGAGGTAAGGAGGAAAACACTTCCTGACAAACCTTGGAGGAAGAGCTTTTGGTGCAACTTGATGCATAAGACAGTGGTTTGGCCAATCAGGCAGACATCCACAGCTGAACTAGTTGCTGAGCCTCCTTTTATAGTCACTGGAGGGAAATGAGCACTGTGGGGGTACGAATCATCATTCCCTGCTAAGGTAGATGCTTAATATAGGTCGGATGAATCACAAGCTGGAACTGCTTCTTACTTTCCCTTGACTCTCAAGGGTGTTTAGATAATGTAGCTGAGGAGATGTGACAAATTCTACCCAGAGCACTCAACCCTCGCTCTTGCAGATGAGCTTTTCATATGTGCTCCAGAGCCAATTCAGGCACCTGTAGGAGGGAGTTACATTTATAGATGGACTTTCAGATGTGTAATGGTAGCTGAGATCTCTTCTACAGAGTCCAGTTGATACCCTGTGGCTGCACAGTGCTTTGGTAATTAGCTGTCTCCATCATTTTCCTAAACAGCAGGATCCATCACATATGTACAGTGAAACTTTATGTGAGTTCATGGAGTGCAGCATTTTCCCTAGATTACCCATATTTCCACAAATAATTACTGAAGGTAGGAGGTATGAAAGGCTCCTTTCCCCTGTGCCCCACCATCTGAAAGTGACAGGTTTTAGCTGATTATGCCTCAGGGCAAGGCACAATGTTTCATTGCAGGGAACTTGAGCATAAGGAAGTTTTTTTTTCAACATTTGAGAAGTTAAACTGAGAACATCGATTTGTACAGTGCATATTCTGTTGGTTAGACTAATTCAAACCAAGGTTTTGACTGGTTTTCTGTATGGGATTTCACAACCAGGTTCAGCCAGCTTTGGCGGAAACACTGTGCAGATACAGAAAGGATCTGGAGATCATCTTTAACATCATTGACAAAGATCAGTCAGGTAAGTCTAAGTAACTTCACTGTACCAGCTCTAGGCAGCCCATACTTGTTATCTTTCCCCACCGTGTTTCCTCCTTAAGGCTTCTAAATATAGAGGAAGCAGGGGTGATGTCATTTTTGCAGTTTAGTGAAG
Organism: Streptopelia decaocto; assembly: GCF_964273445.1. Lineage (NCBI taxonomy): Eukaryota > Metazoa > Chordata > Aves > Columbiformes > Columbidae > Streptopelia > Streptopelia decaocto. Next base: position 105,371,165 of record NC_138663.1, read on the forward strand.
ACTAATTTAAGCAGTCAGGCTGTAACCATATAAAGGACAGTATACAGAGCCTAATTTGAGACAAAATTCTCACATAACACATCTCCAGAACCGGCTTCACTCTTTTGGAGGCTTTTCTCCGTTCCACTCCCACTTGCAGTATCTAGTGCTTTTTCAGTTCCACTGTTGAAAGCGTTAGATCATTACCTGAAGTAAAAATGTACTTTGGTCACAAAAATCACAACACACACCCCCAAGCCACCACAGTCCAGTAATTTTCTTGCAGTGGAGGAGTGTGCATGTATGTCTGTGTTCATGTAGGAAGGCAAAACAGCACTGGAAAAAGCAACCTGCTGTCTGTCTCCTTTAGGTCTGATTTCTCTTGAGGAGTTTGGCCAGACATGGAAACACTTCACTTCTCACCTGGGTATCGTATATAGTGAATCCCTTGACAAGTTAGTCCTCAGCATGGACTACAACAAAGATGGCTATATTGACTTCAATGAATTCTTAGAGGCCTTCCATGTGGTTCATAGACTACAGAAAAAGGGAGACTCGTGAAAGGCAGTTCTTGTGGGCTGTCCTGGAAGCTCACCTTCCTGTCATTAAACAGTCAGTTAAACCCATTTCCAGACTGACTGACAATAAATGGGCTGCTCGATATGGTAAGCATTGCAGTCACTGTATGCCTTCTAGTAATGACACAGAAGAGATGAAAACCTGCTACTCCTAGTGTGACTGTGTCACTGCCACATCAGTACCTTACAATTTATCCTCATCCTTGGTGGCATCTCCCCCACCACTCTAATGTGTGAACACTGCCAAGGTCGCACCTACAACCCTGTGGGAAGAAAACCGCTGGTTTCTTTCAGCAGACTTTAGCAACAGCTGAGAAATAGCACTGATGGCCACAAGGAACATATCAGACTTCCCTTGTGGATGTAACAGGCACGATGGAGGCCAGCTGTGGACCACCCAGTTCAGGAAAGAAAATAAAGAAGAAGAACCATCTAGTTAAAATACGTAGTTCTGCATTTAATCTTATTGTTTGCATGATGCAGTGAAATTAAAACATTCCGGGTTGTCATGGTTTAACCCCCACTGGCAACTAAGCATCACGCAGCTGCTCGCTCACTCCCCTCACAGTGGAATGGGGAAAGAGACTCAGAAAAGTGAGAAAACTTGTGGATTGAGATAAATACAGTTTAACAGGTAAAGCAAAAGCCACATGTGGAAGCAAAGCAAAATGGGATTCATTCACCACTTCCCATGGGCAGGTGTTCAGCCATCTCCAGAAAAGCCGGGCTCCATCACATGTAACGGTGACTGGGGAAGACAAACAGCATCACTCCAAACATCCTCCCTTTCTTCTTCTTCCCCCAGCTTTATGCTGAGCATGATGTCCTATGGTGTGGAATATCCCTTTGGCCAGTTCGGGTCAGCTGTCCCAGCTGTGTCCCCTCCCAGCTTGTTGTGTACCCCCAGCCTACTCGCTGAAAAGTCCTTGACTTGGTATAAATATTGCTTGGCAACAACTAAAGCATCAGTGTATTATCAATGTTCTTCTAATGCTAAATCCAAACCACAGCACTATACCAACTACTAGGGAGAAAAACTCTGTCCCAGCTGAAACCAGGACACTATCCTCCTTGAAGTTTACAGACACAACTTAAAGGCATTTAAGCTTGCACTAGATTTCTTCTTGCCACTGGTTACTTTTCCCTACATTTGTTGGGGTTTGTAGCTAATAAACAGTCATAACTCATCACCCTAATGCTAAATCCATACCATGTTGATGTAACATAATGTAACATATGATAGATCACAAGATAAAGCTTTACATACTACTGTGAAGATGTATGGTGTCTTTTTTTGCCTGTATTTTGATGTCTTATACATACCAGAGTACAACACGCTTTTCCTGACAATTAACTGCACTTTTTTAACACAAAAAGATGAGCAAGAACACGTAAGTAAAAAAAATTTCACACTAGTGATCCTAAATATTCTTGCATATACTTAAGCATATATCCTTTACCAAGTAAACCGAGAAATTCTGAAACCGAGTTTTTGGAACACAGCAAGAAGGAAGAGTCCTGCGCCCCCATTCCTGCAAGTACCACCCTGCCGGCTCCCAGCAGGGAGAGTAGGGTGATCTGCACCTAATTCTCTTGCATAATATGCTCTGAAAACAACACACTGATATCAAGTGAAGTGCAGCCAGGTCAGGAGCTTTTTGAAAACATTATTACTAATTCAGCCTAAGTAAATACAGTGTGCAGAAAGTGCTTTTTGGATAGGAAAAGGTTCCAGCCTAGCCTGTCTTTAAATTTTCATAGCAAAATATAAACTAAGCAAAGTAGCTATTTTTTATTTAATAACAGTGTTGAAAGTACAAAAAAAGCGCGTATCCTTTGCAGTTTATCATTACAGAATAACAGCAGCCCAAACTTAAGGTACTGCAGTCTTCCTTAAATCTCATTTTCTGCAATTAAATACAAAATACTTTTCTGGAAATATTTTGTAACTTGACAGATGAATGAATAAACATGCACACACTTATTTCCATTGCCTAGGGGAGAGGAAAAGAAAAATCTTTAACGGTGCAAACACAATTTACAGTAAAATTTTAATGGCATTGGTAATAGTGAATGTTTATTTGTAGCATGTATTTATCCTGATCTATGGACTGTATCAGTCCCACCTTATTCCAGTGGAGTGACAAAAAGGCTTCACCTGAGATGCACAAACACCACGGTGTGTGATGGGATCTTGCTTCCCACCATCGGTTTCCTTGCTGTGGGCACAAAGTGACAAGGTGGAATGGGCCAGTGCAGCTCTTGAGTCCTCATTTGTCACCACCACCCCTCCAGAAGAGAGGACAAAGCTAGGGTGTGCTACAAGACCTGGGAGCTCAGAAACATGGCCAACAGCCTCCAGCTTTGATGTCCCCCTCTAATGACACACTGCGGAAGCTCCCCTAGCATGAAGTTGAGGGATACTTGCCTCGAGGGACCACATCCTGAGTGGGGATGGAAAGGTAAGGTGGTGAGGCAGCGCTTCCCTCCGCAGGCAGCACAATGATGATTCCAGGGATGTGGCACTGAAGCATGAGAGGAGCTGAGTCATTGAGCCAAAAAAGAAAAAAGCCTGCCCCATCAGCTGCTAGCGCACACAGGAGCCCCTTACCCCTAACGGAAGAAGCGGGGAGTAACTGTGAAACATGTAATGCCAGAAATAAAAACCACTCCAGACTAAAGCTAGGAGTGGGAGAGACCCCGGCTACTTGTACTTAAATCAAAACTGCTCCAGCTGAAGCTCTTTTTCCATAACACCAACCCCCAATCTTTTTTTTTTTTTTTTTTTTTCTTCTATATCCCACCGTTTTATGCAGCAGCTACCTAATATTACAGCTGTGAGCGGTCTTTTGACCAGGGACTGAATCAGTCTGCAGCCAAGTGCACAAACTCTTTCCCTACAGGTGCAGGTGCCACCACCGGTGGCATCTCCCTTTCTCCCACTTGCTGAACAACTCTGCTCCTACCTCTGGACCACACCACAAAGTTTTTTAGGCTGGGCCTGCACTGACCCAGGCTCCCACTTCACTCCAGCCCCTGGCTGCTGCCAGAGGGGTGACACAGTCCTGCAGTGCCCCGTCCCTGCAGGGGTGCAGCCCAGATGTCCCATGACCCACCACAGAAAGTCACCATTCCTTTCTAGAACTCCCAGGGACTGCCCAGCTCCCCTTCACCTCCTGGGAATGACTGGGGCTCTTTCTCTGAGCAAGGAGACCACAATTAGCAGGACAGAAGCCAAGCAAATTTCATTCTCCAGCCATTAAGTGTTCACATCTGCTTGTAGGAGCAGCAGTCGAATAGGATTAATGCTGCTTGTGATCTGTCCAGTTTGATAAACTTGTGTCCTTTGCACAGCAGCCCCGAGGCAGCAAGCAGGGTGGGCGCTGGCCTGGTGGGGCTGGGTTGAGGCCAGCATGGGGTATGTGCTCTGAGCTGGACATGGTTCATTGTTCTGGCCAGTGCCCCCCGTTAGCCCCAGTTCTGTCTGCAGGCACGGCTGGCTGCCCCATGGCCCTGAAGGTGCTTCTGTCTCCACAGCTGCAAATTGCTCAGGGCAGCAGTGCCCGGCAGACTAGAAAGACTAGGTCTCTGGTGGGTTTCTTTTAACTCATCAGTGCCCTTATTTCTCAGGTGCAGAATGTGTCTGTTTGCCTTCTTTCCATAGATGAATTTTTCAGGGACTTGGAGTTGGCCATGTCATCCTCTGCGGGCTCCCCTGGGATGCCCAACAGCCAAGTCGAGCCTCTGCCAATTAGCTCAGCCCGGCACAAACTGCAAAGCTGTCACATATTTTAACTGGGAGCACACTCTCACCACCGCCGGTGCTAGCTCTGCTCTGCAACACTTAACACACACACACACACACACACACACACACACACACAGGTGGATCTTCAGCAAAGCAGGGGCTCTATATAAAACCCAATTTGCTTAATTAGATTTGCACTAAAATGCTACTTTCCATTTGAAATGGTTCTTTGCTCTGAGTAGTAACACAGCAGCAACTTGCAGCTGTGCCTGATCTGGAGGTAACACAAGTTTCCCTTCTGTTGGTGTTGTGTTTCTGAATCCCACCCTTCAGCACCAGGTACCCAAACTTTTCAAATTACTACATAAATACTACCTGAGTGCCAGTACTCCATGTGATAACTGATCATGATGATCGTAAATGTACCAAAACCTAGGTCATACTATGAATTTCAAATTAAAGATACCAGTGGTACTCCCATTAAAGAGTTAAGGGGTGTCCAGGTATGTTTTGCTGTAGGCTCAATGGTTTTAGACTTCAGTGCAGCTGAATGTAAAACCAACTATATCACCCTTCTTGTTTCTGAAAACAAGATAACACTGTAGGTTTAAAAAAACAAAACAAGAGTCTGAGGGAAAATCATCTTGCAGCTCTCAATCTGGGATTCAACAAGAAAAGCAAAAATAACTGCTCCTACTGCCTTTCTGTTCAATGCTGAGTAGAACCAGAAACTATTACACAGGCTCTTGTGTGCTCACACTCCGCACTGGAACATTTATCTGCTTATACTAGACAAAGGATTTTCCTTTTATTTGCTGGGAAACAAGTTACGTGATCTTTCACAATACAGATGAAAAGAAAAAAAAGAAACAAAACATAATGAAGGCAAAATCCTACAAAACAGGCACCATGCCGATCAAATTACTTCTACATCCAAGGGCTAACTGTACCTGAACCACACCTTTAGACCAGCCCCTCAGCAGGCCCACAGTTTTCACAGTGGTGAACACAGTACATGCCTCTCCCAGGCTCTGCAAAAACATGAGATCATCTCCTCAGGCTTCCCGCAACTTTGGTCTCTTCAGCCAGTGTCCAGACGCTGTTACAACAGCAGCAGCAGCTTCGTGGAGGGACAGCAGGAAGGGTGGCACTGCCATTGGGAGCTTTGCCTCCCCAGGACCATGGATGCTGGCCACTGGCAAGCGAGACACGGGTTCACTTCCCTCCTTTCATCAAGGTATTTCAGATACCTGAATGAAACTGGAACCAAAAACCTTCTTCTCAAAAGCACCAGGTACTATTTTGCCAAAAAAAAAAAAATAAAAAAAAAAATCTTCAAATCCTGTAAAAATGGCCTAGTTGTTTTGAAAGAGTAGAGAGTGGTCTCACAGAAATATGCTTATCAGGCTTATTAGCACAGAATATACGTACTTTTTACAGGCCATATCTGCTAGTTTCCTCTCCACCTGGCAAGGCAGAATTGCTCTGATCCTCTTTGCTCACCCGGCAGCGGAGCCGGCACATCCCAGTGCTGCTGAGGAGCCCGCGGCTAAAGCCACAGCCGCTTTTCTGAGCCGTCAGCCAGGTGCCTGCTGGCTGGTGGCAAAACCAGCAGCGCTGGCAGCACAAGGAAAACCGCAGCCGAGGCCTGAGGGAAAGCAGGGGTTTCCCCTCCAGAGGCAGGCTACCTCTGCTTTCAGTTTAAATAGCTACGGAGCGAATATCCTGCAGGACACACCTGCTCTCCTTGCAGCAGCTCGGAGCAGCCACAGAAATTGGTTTCCAGTGGACAGACTCAAGGTGCAGGCGCTAACCTGGGAGCTGTCTGAAGGGAGATTTCCAGGCAGCTCATCCCTAACTGCATGTGGTAAGTGCAATTTTAAACTGAAAAAAAGAAAAACAAAACGGAGAAACATCAAAGCCTTCCATAAACTCATGCTGTGCTGGAAAGGCAGCAATTATGCCATTCTTAACTCTGAGGCTATTTGCAAGGGAAAGGATCAGGAGATTTGGAAAGAGTGTCCGAGTGGGAGAGGTTTATTTTGTTCCATTCAGAGGAATGGATTACAGGCATAGAACTGTCTGTCACCTTGGAGAAGCTGGAGTCTTGAAATTTTGCCTCAAAAGCCTTGGGGATGCAGGGACGGAAGCGATTTTGTTCCAATTAAAGAGAGGTGCAGCTTCCCGAGAGAGGCCGTCCTCACAAATTAGTGGGTACTGTAAGACACTTGTCTCTACTGGTGTTAGCCCTGCACTGACTAGGTGCAAATGAGATGAGAATCAGGATAAACGTGTATTAGAAATATCACCTCGTTATTTCAAGTTATTCCTGCTCCTCTAATTTGCATTTCCCTGGATGGTTCACACTGTGCATTAGTGATTCACAATGATGTACATTTGCACAAAGCAGGAGAAAAATTAATGAATTCTATCACTTCCCTTATATGGGAGACTTTATGGCTGAGCTACAGCTCCCTTGTTTTATTATGCCTTTTGATCTCCACAGAGTAATCTCTTTTCCCCTTGGCAGAACTGTATAATTCTTGCTAATTTAATATGAATTACATTTACGCACTTTGGGCAGAATAAGCCTCATTATTCGTTATTTCTTGTGCACGCTCTTAAAACCAGGCCAAATTCCTGGCCCCCCACAGGTAGGCGTGCACGTAACATGATGACTAGTGTAACAGGCTGAGGTAGTGCACGGCACAAACACATGCAGCAACTAAACAAGAGGTTCATGGCAGGGAAATAGGTAGAAAGGGCTTCTGAGCCTTCCCTCCCGCACAAGGCATCGCTTATTGCATCGCACAGCCTGTGCTAGGCAGGAAATCGTGTAAATAAATAATTATGGCTTTTGTTAGGTATGTCATGGTGCCATAAGCCCCACTGGGAGCACTGTCATAAAAAAAGTGGCAAATTCCTGTAGCTACATCTTTCTCCAAGATGCCACCAGTAGCTCCAAATGATTTCTGAAAAGACACAAGCAAAGAAGTAGGGAAAGTCAGGCGTGCATGCTTATTTATTGGAAAAAACCCACCACATAATGATTTTGCATTTGTGCTGAATGCTGAAAGCAATTCTCCCTTCCCTCATGAAAACCTTAATCAGGATTATTATAGGACCCAAATGACTTACTTGGATCAGTGTAAGTAAATGAGGAACATATAACTTCACAGATTTTTGTCCTTTGGGGGAGGCGGGTAGAATTACTCAAATACTGGTAATTGTAATTCCTTGGTAAAGCAAAACTTCAATCTACCCACTTAGTTCAGAGCTTGTTAGCTGCTACAATTTTATTCCTTTTAAATCTTGCACAATTCTTAAATTAGTTTTCCAAATATATTTCCAGAAGACACTTAAGCAATTTGGTCTGTCTTTGTAGCGGAAAGAACAAGGACAAGATCGAGCTCATCGCACGTACTAAAAAAGGAGCAGGGGACAATTTTCAAACACGGAGGCTTCCCACCGCTGCCCTTTGAACTCACCAGCTCCTGCAGAAACAGGTCGTTGGCCATGTGCACGATTCGATCCACGTGGATGATGCCCCCGATGCTGTTCACCTCGATGTCAGAGAGGAAGGTGAGAACGAGAATCGCTTCCACCAAGAGCTGCCTGTACTCGGGCTGGGGTACGTGGTTCAGCACCGACTCCACGTGCACAGCAAACTTGATTTCGCACGGGGTCATCTGGCAAGTCGGAGTGCAAATGAAAAGAAAAAAACTGACGAATCCAAAAGACTAGTTCCCCGCATTCTGCGAGTACTTAAGCATATGCTCCTCTCTGCACGTGGGGGTAGACTGACTGAAGCGAACAAAATGTTTGCGCGGCTTTAGCACTTCCAGAAACTTTTTGTGTTGCTAGGCCCTGATCCTGCAAACAGTTACGCAACTTCCAGAAGGCTGCTCCAGCCCTGCAACCCGTCACACACACGGTTTAGCTGCACACAGGACTGCTGGTGCCGGGCTGGCAAATTAACTCTTCGCTCCTCGTGCCGCAGTCTTGTGCACTCTGCCTTGTAAGTATCTTTCTGGCATCGCAGGTTAGTTGCAAAGCCAAAATTGCTGTCGAGTTTTAAAAATAACCACATGCTTAGAGGGAATGCTGTTCCACACAGAGATAGAGCCATATTGTTTGTAGAGCAGCCTAATTTGCACCGGCATAGCTCTGCGGGTGCTACATGAAAGAAAGGCTGCTGCCTTAGGAGGTTTGTGCTTATTTCATTTGATTCCTTTAAACAGCAAAATTAGATACTGTCTAGGTCTGACAGGCTAAAAATATAAGCCTATTTATCTACACAATAGGAATAAATAAAGCTCCTCATTCTGAAAAAAAGGTTTAAATTTGGCAGAAAATTCCAGCTCCTCTCTTCAGCTGTTACCACCGTCCCTCAAAAGAGAAGGAACCCAGAGACAAATCTGAGGGAATCAGACAGGAAAACAGCCTCAGGCACACAAGCACCTCTCTTGTGCTGATGGATTACTGTTCACAAGAGTTTGTTTTATAGATATGAATCCGAAACCTGCCAGTGCACCTAAAGACAGAGCAGAAATCCAACTAAGGGGAAAAAAAAAAAAAAGGAAAGGTTATGGATTTAAAATCAAAGCTTTGGTTAGAAACAATCATCCTCAATTGGTATTTACTTTTGAGACTGAGATGCCAAAATGCACTGGCTGCTGGTAGAATCATAGAATCATTTTGGTTGGAAGAGACCATCAAGATCGAGTCCAACCATAACCTAAGTCTAGGACTAACCATGTCCCTAAGAACCTCGTCTAAACACCTTTTAAAAACCTCCAGGGATGGTGACTGCACCACTTCCCTGGGCAGCCTGTTATAATGCTTGACAACCCTTTCCGTGAAGAAATTTTTCCTCACATCCAATCTAAACCTCCCCTGGCACAACTTAAGGCCATTTCCTATCACTTGCTACTTGGGAGAAGAGACCAACCCCCTCCATGCTACAATCTCCTTTCAGGTAGTTGTAGGCAGCGATCAGGTCTCCCCTCAGCCTCCTTTTCTCCAGGCTGAACAGCCCCAGTTCCCTCAGCTGCTCCTCATCAGACTTGTGCTCCAGGCCCCTCACCAGCTTCGTTGCCCTTCTCTGACCTCTCCCCAGCACCTCAGTGTCTTTCCTGTAGTGAGGGGCCCAAAACTGAACACAGGATTCGAGGTGCGGCCTCTCCAGGGCTGAGTACAGTGGCACAATCACTTCCCTAGTCCTGCTTGCCACACTCTTCCTGACACAAGCCAGGATGCTGTTGGCTTTTTTGGCCACCAGGGCACACTGCTGGCTCGTGTTCAGCACATTCAGCTCATATTCAGCAGTATATTAAAAAAAAAAAAGCGGCAAGCAATGTGTCTGCTTCATTCCAACGTGGCTGCGTGGTCACCCCCCCCTTGCCCCAGGGGCGGCCATCAGGCACCCTCTGCCAAACGCTGCCCATGGGGTCACTGCAGACGTGCGGAGGGCGGGCTCAGTAAAGCGAAAACCTGCAGAAAGCTGCACCCAGGCCTGCCTGGCAGGAACTCATCCACACAGCCCCGGGGACAATGGCAGAAGTGCTGGAGGGAAGGTCCAGATCTTCTAACCTTCTTAAAACCGACGATCTGTAACAGCAGCCCCGCTACGTCTTACACTGTCAAACCAAACATTCAGTCATGGGGCTATGAAACCGTTGGCATTTTACTGTACCTCTCTGGTGGTTGAAGAAGGAAGGACATACCCGTCAATGGACAGACCATGGCACTGAAACAACAACATTTAGACAATGAACAGAAATTCAGTTCTTCCAAGCGAATCTGAGTGTTCTCTGATACCAGTCAGTGTGTAGCAACCCTCAGTTAAAAACAAACAAACAAAACCATCAAACACAAAAATCCATAAAAAAACCCAAACAATTACAATAAAACCTATTAAAAATATCATGTCACCTTTGCTGAAGAAGTTATTACATAACCTGGCAAATGTTAGAATAGCCTGACACGACGCTCAGAGAGTGTCCTGGGCTCCAGCCCAGCTACTGATAGGGAGGAAAGTGCTTAGAAAGCCACTACAGCAAGAGGCACACAAAGGAGGAAAACAAATCAATGAGAACATTCTGTAGGAAAGGATGTAGAAATAAAAGAAAATGCAAAAGCATGACAACAGACTACAGAAGTGAGAACATTCAGTTTTCATTTTCGCTAAAACAACATTGACTTAAGTGTTTCAGATCCAGGGCACCACAACTCAAGGATGTCAACATGTTGTGGTGCCTGGACATAGGCCACCAACAGTGGGGGAGAGGTGGTGTTAGAAATATCAAGTGGTATACAAGAAAAGAGTGACAAAACCTAAATGGTGAAAAGACAGGGAAGGAATGACACTTCTGAGTACCCGAGATACAAAAACACACAAAGAAGAAGAGTGAGCTTTTTTATGAATAGTCCAAAGAGAGTTTAAGAATGAAATACTGAAGACAACTTAGATAAGCACAATTGATTTTAATAACCAGAAAACCATTCTAATAGTCCCAGCTATGACGTTAGGTGAGGACAGAAGTGACGCTCACTCTATTGAAAGGTCCTGTTAGTAAATAGCCATGAGGTCATGTGTGACTCATCTTGGCCGACGTCAACACTAACAGCTTCAGCATAAGTGATTTTAGAAGGACAATCAACCTCAACCTGAGCTGGTGATGCACATTTTTCCCAACTGTGCAGGCATGAACAGCTCAGTGCTGCAAGGTGCTGTGTGCTGGCTTCCATCCAGCAAAGCAGAAGAACAGGTGCATAATCACTTTGAAATTAGTAAAAATTCATAATTCCCCTCTCCTCCTTCCTGGAGAGCTGCTTCAACACATTTCCAGACCCCTGATCCCCAAGGTGCTGCCACAGACTTACTTTTCACTTTAAAAAAAAAACAAAGCAAAACCGAACAACAAAATGTTCAGAATGCAATACAGCTCAGAGGAGCCAGCAAGAGATCTCAAGACATTTTGGAAGAGTCAGTGCAGTTTCCTACTTAATTCCTCACAGCCTTTCTGACCTGGAGCACACGAACTGCACCACATTGCAGTGCTCCTCAGCAGCACTGACCACAACTTGCATTAGGCTGTGGGCGAGGCAAAATAGACAGTGATGGAACAGAACCATTCAGACAAAATTCAACACCGACAGTTTCAGAGCAAAATACTCTTTCAAACAAATGCATGAACTTGTGTTCATCATAGAATCATGGGATCATTCTGGTTAGAAAAGACCTTTAAGATCATTCAGTCCAATCACTAACCTCGCACTGCCAAGTCCACTACTAAACCATGTCCCGAAGAGCCTCATTGATATGTCTTTCAAACACCTCCAAGGATGGTGACTCCACCACTTCCCTTGGCAGCCTGTTCCAGTGCCTGACAACCCTCTCCATGAATAAATTTTTCCTAATACCCAATCTAAACCTCCCCTGGTGCAACTCGAGGCCATTTCCTCTTGTCCTATCACTTGCTACTTGGGAGAAGAGACCAACCACCTCCATGCTACAACCTCCTTTCAGGTAGTTGTAGAGAGTGATCAGGTCTCCCCTCAGCCTCTTTTTCTCCAGGCTGAACAGCCCCAGTTCCCTCAGCTGCTCCTCATCAGACTTGTGCTCCAAACCCCTCACCAGCTTCATTGCCCTTCTCTGAACTCTCTCCAGCACCTCAATGTGTTTCCTGTAGTGAGGAGCCCAAAACTGAACACAGGATTCAGATGCAACGTCACTACAGCCAAGTAGGGGGCCACAATCACTTCTCTAGTCCTGCTGGCCACACTATTCCTGATACAAACCAGGATGCTGTTGGCCTTTTTGGCCACCTGGGCACACTGCTGGCTCATGTTCAGCCGGCTGTCAATCAACATCCCCAGGTCCTTTTCCTCCAGGCAGCTTTTGCAGCCACTTTCCCTCGAGCCTGTAGCTCTGCCTGGGGTTGTTGTGATGACCCAAGCACAGGACCTGGCACTTGGCCTTGTTGAACCTCATACAATTGGCCTCAGCCCATTGATTCAACTGGTCCAGTTCCCTCTGTAGAGTCTTCCTATCCTCCAGCAGATCAACACTGCCACCCAACTTGGTGTTGTCTGCAAACTTACTGAGGGTGCACTCAATTCCCTTGTCCAAAACATTAATAAAAATATTAAGAAGAACTGGCCTTTTTTTTTTTTTTTTTTCCCCAGAGACACACTGCTACTAATGACTCTAGTTTCTACCAGTCTTCCAACTGAAGAGCAACTTCACCTCCCAGCAACATGCCACCTCTGGACGTCCGCATCCCCAAGCTACCACATAGCTTGCTTGCTTCCTGCCCTCCACAGCTGCCAACTTACCTTCTGAAGGATTTTCCACACTTTCTCATAAAAGCCAACAGGAACTCTGTTAATAGCACCATCAAGCCTCCTTCTGCGCAGCCACTGCCCCTTTCGGTCACCCCAGCTTGTTTTTCCACTGGAGCCAGCAGGAGAGGTACTAGTGGGAGATGATGGAGTACTGCCCCTCTGAAAGAAACATCAAAGCCTTGGTTAGTTGCTTTCTACCACCCTTAGTGCTACTCCTGGTGAATACATCATTCTGTTACAAAGCTACCTCAGAACCAGGGAAAAAATACAGGCCATGATGTCATACAAGATGACTGAGCAAGACTGATTCCTTTCTCTTCCATTCACAACAAGCTTCGCTTGTCCAGTACTTCAACTACTTCTCAACAAAACAGACAAGCAGTTCAACAAGGCCTAACCCAGTAAACTTCCCTGCTTGGTTCAACACAGGGCATGACAATTTTAACAACTATGAGTTGGATGCCAGGTCAGTGCCACTGGTGTGCAAGATTTGCAGGATAGGTCTGACTCAAACTTCGGGCTCCATGTTGTAAGAGAACCAAAGGGTCCATGAATCCAGCAAGACAAGACATCTAAATTAAGTAGATTAAAAATTGACTTCATGTGACCGTGTAATCATCATGCCTGCCTCTCTGTAAGTATGAGTCTTGTTTCCTTTGTTGTCACAATTGCTCTATTTTTTTACTCTACCAGACTTGGAGACTAAATTAGACAGCAAATCATCTTCAAAGTTGTGGCATTACCACCAAATTCTTGTTCCCATTTCCACACATGCAGTCTGCCTACTCTTTGCACTCCCTGAGACAGTGCTCTTCCGTTTCCTCCTTCCTTTTCGCACACCTATTACTTGCAGCCCAGAAAGGACTTCACTGACAGCTCCAACGCAAATCCCACCATCTCTGAGTAAGGAACTGCCTGAGCAAAGTTCTGGGGAGGGTGAGAAATAAGAACGAAAGCTGTACATTTGCAAAAGATAGGCTCACTGACTCTACACAGCCAAGCTCTGCAAAAAGGCTGACAAATGCAACCAAAGTCCATATTGACTCCTGTTGGTGTCAGTGAGGCATAGGTGGTGTTCCCTGGATGGCATGATGGATGCCGTTCCTGAGATAGACAGAAGTTTCTGCACCCTGTTGGGTAGAGGAAGGGGATGCAGGAGGTCAGGTCAGCAGGAGGGTGGGTGCCAAAGCAAAGAAATCCATCTGCACATGATAATTAATCTGGCTACTCAGGTGGTTCAGGAAAGCAAAGATCTCACTGAACAATTCCGTGCATTTGGATCGAACACCCAGTTGAAGCCTGCCTTCCTGCATGGGTGTGTGGGAAGAGAGATGCAAAAGCAAGCTGGCAGCTGTCAAGCCAGGCCACAGAGTCAGTGGCACTCTGCAGTTGTGTATTTAGGACGTGGGGGAGGTGTGCCATCGACAGCGAGTCTGTGACCACAAATCACAACCGCCATTTCAAAGTGCATGCATAGCTGCAAACCTTCCATCTCTTCATGACAGATTTGGAGCCTCAGACTTACTTTAAATTGTTCATGTTTCTGTTGGTAAAATATTTAAACAATTATCTTAACAGTGAGAGCTTAAAAGAGCTACAGTTCTTTGCCCCGAATGAAGATGACTGCCTGAGGAGATACCCAGGCCCATAAACCTGCTGTCTCAAGAACCTGAAGCTATTCTGGGTTCATTACTGTCCAGAAACTGCCAGCATTTATCAACACTATATTACTTTTAAGTACTGATGACACCTGCAACATAATCCACCATCAAGTAGCTAAATCTGCTATGGTGTTTTATCTGCTAGAAATGCTTAAGCTTCAGAAGAACTAAGTGGATCTAAAGGTGAGACTCCACTACTATTAAAAGATTACCAATGAGAATTGGTTCCCAATGAAGATGAAAAAGACAAAGAGGTAGGGCTTGAAAACAAGTTTTTACACGGGAGAAGCCACAAGAGGCGTCTAGAGCTAAGACCTTGCACACACACACAGACACGGGGTGAAGAGCAGGTGCAGAGCTGCAGACGGTGTTTTACCATGGAAGCGAACATGCTGCTGGACATGGAGTGGCCCTCACGAAAGAACTACAAAACAAAAACAGACACCAACACATCAGACAGACAGCCATGACAGAACAGGACGCAAACAAGGTTAAGTAACCCATCCGTGCAAAGACAAGAAACATGGAATAAGCTCAGGTACCCCAGCAAAAAGCATGGCAGGCCCTGGCCTCCTGCAGTGCTGCACCTCAGCTGATGTTGGGGCAGCTGCTGCTAATGCCCAGTGTCACCAACAGGCATACCTCACCGTGCCAGAAGCCTGCTTGGTTGTGGTGGAGCCACAAGCTGCCCACACCATTCACTGAGCTCCAAGCATGGCCAACACAAACTGAGACAGTTTTAAGTCGCATGCAAAACCTTCCACGTGACTCAGGGGTGGGAAAAAAAAAAACCCAAGCTTCCCACTTCCATTCCCCATTCATTGCAATGTCAGCAGCTTCTCTTTGCAGGAGTAGGCCATCTTGCTGCAGAAGGTCTGAGGGCTGCCAACTGGGTAGGCAGCACTAAACAAAGAGCTGCAAGGCAAAATTTTTGCTGAAATGTGGATGCAGCACCTCAGGCTTGCAGTACTTTTCTGTAACTGTCTACCCTAAGCCATACCGCCTATTTAAGTATTAATGGTTCAGACCCAAACAAAGGCTTGATGTTCAGACTCCAGAAACAATTGCAGAAAAGGAGAGAGCTACAGCCACTCAACACCTGAGATCTGGTGCAAGGACATATTAGCACAAGTACTTGAAGTGTTCCTTGTAACACAAAATTGATTCCCCCCACTAAAATGACATAAAATTAGTGAATTTTTCAGAGAATGCAGTGAGACACGGCAGGAAGCAGCATGAGTGGAAAGATGGGGGGGAACAAAAATGAAACCAGTCAAGTCTTCCTCTGTGCTGAAACACCAGGTTTCCATCTAATGCAAAAGCAATGCAGGAAACACCTTTCCCACCTCAACAAACCTCCAAGTGTTTCAGCTCAGGTCGACCTCTGTATTTAAAACAAAACCGTGCTGCCACCTAGTGTCTAGTCCCTATTCCTTCCTAGAAAGGTCCACAAGTCAGACACACACCAGATGACTGCAAGCCCTGCTCAGGCTGAACCCCCAAATCATAGAATCATTACAGTTGGAAGAGACCCTCAAGATCGAGTCCAACCGTAATCTAACTCTAGCACTAAACCATGTTCCTAAGTACCTCATCTAAATACATTTTAAACACCTCCAGGGATGGTGACTCTACCACTTCCCTGGGCAGCCTGTTCCAATGCCTGACACCCCTTTCTGTGAACAAATGTTTCCTCATATCCAATCTAAACCTGCCCTGGTGCAACCTGAGGCCATTTCCTCCTGTCCTGTCACTTGTTACTTGGGAGAAGAGACCAACCCCCTCCATGCTACAACCTCCTTTCAGGTAGTTGCAGAGAGCAATCAGGTCTCCCCTCGGCCTCCTTTTCTCCAGGCTGAACAGCCCCAGTTCCCTCAGCTGCTCCTCATCAGACTTGTGCTCCAGACCCCTCACCAGCTTCATTGCCCTTCTCTGAACTCTCTCCAGCACCTCAGTGTCTTTCATGTAGTGAGGGGTCCAAATGCTTCAGAACTGTTGGGAAGCAGCTGGCAGCACCTTCACAGCAACTGCTGTACCACAAGGCTTGGCCACAATGATGCTCAGGCAGCAGCACAGCTCAAACGTGGTGACCAGGTCTCGTGAGACAAGACTCCACATTTCACTGGCGCCTTTGCTTCCTTGCCTTATTGTGTCCCATGAAGGATCATTAACTGATCTTTATTGTCACCATCGAACGATCCACATTAAGACCATGCAGAAATGCCACTCCTTTCTAAAGGCTTATTGAGCAAATATGTTTCATACAGTCAAAGGAAAACATCACATACTTCCTCAGAAACGTATAGAAACAGCCTCTTGTTAAGCTTGCTTGTTAAGAGGGTCTTTAAAAAATAGGTTCTAATATAAAATCATAGAATGGTTTGCACTGGAAGGAACCTTTAAGGACCATGCCACGGGCAGGGACACCTTCCACTAGACCAGGTTGCTCAGAGCTCCATCCAGCCTGGCCTTGAATGCTTCCAGGGATGAGGCATCTATCACCTCTCTGGGCAACCCGTGCCAGTGCCTCACTTCCCTCATGGTGAAGAATTTCTCCCTTATGTCTAATCTAAATCTACGCTCTTTCAGTTGAAATCAGTTGCCCCTTGTCCTGTCACTACAGGCCTTGGCAAAAAGCATGTCTTCATCTTTCTTTGTAAACCCCCTTTATATACTGAAAAGCTGCAATAAGGTCCCCCTGGAGCCTTCTCCAGGCTGAATAATCCAGGCTGAAAAATACAGAACCTTTCTTATACAGGTATTTAGTTGACCACTACCTTCCCATTTATCTAACCACCCATCACATACATTCAGAATATTTTGGTTGTGTTTTCTGTGATATCTCTCCATATACTCAGTTGCTGTGTAATTTAAAGTATTGAACTTACACATATACACATATATATATATACACATGTATATATACATACACACACATTCTAGCAGCAATCATCCTCCATTCCTGAAGAAACAAAACAAGGAGATTAGAAACCAAGATTTCTTTTCCAAGTGTATCTTTTCCAAAAGGCATGTGTAACACTTTAGCAACTTGGCCAGAGTACAAGAATGAAAACTGTTTGCATGAAAGCTTCACTTTGTACATTTGACTTTTCCTTAGCTGAAGACTATGTAAGAGCTGTTTTAAAGTTGATGCCATGAATGCATTAGTTTGTTCAAGTTCTTCTATATTCAGCATGTGAAACAAGAACAAAAAAGGAGGTATATTTTTGGATGAAACATCTCCTTAGTGCCTTCTATTTAGTGATCAGCTTTAAACCAAAGGATCTTTGGAAACTTCCGTCATTTACCAAGAATAAAACCTCACATAACACAGTTCCAGAAAAGCTGCATTTTCTGATGAGCATTGTCAGAAAACCCTTACCTGCTTCATCTCACTCTTCAGTTTAGTAATACCACTTCTTTCTGTTTTGGTTGCTCCAGAATGCCCCATTTCATGAATAGAAATCGCAGGGCTAGATGAAGAGGAATCTACAGGTCGCACTAAAGGAAGCAAATGGACATTTTTACAATTCTAGAGGTAGAAAAACAAATGAAATTGTACCTAGAAGTTAAACACATATCCCTTTGGAAGTGTAAAACGCTCTTGGTGACAGCATCCTTTCAAATCACATCAATAGTTCAAACCTCATTGCATCAAGTAAGGAGCCTAGATCCATGCTTGGATATCAGGGGCTGATTTTCCAAGGCACTGAGCAATTGTAGCTTTAACAGATGTAAGAGTTGCAATGAGTCTGTGAGGGCCTAAGAATGAAGCCAGGAGACAGCCAATGTGCCAGCTGGGAATATCTGGGCATCACAGACCTGGTCCCTGAAGGCAGGTTAGGTGTGACCATTTTATGGTTTACATTCTGATCACATAAAATTTCTTAATTTCAAAGTTTTCCTTCATGTAATTGAAAACTTGATACAATCTTATTTCGGTGCAGGACAGCTTCCATTATATTTGTTTTGTTTATTCCACAGCAGACACACACATGTACTGGCTACCCATGATTAACAGATTACCTATACCTCTATTTTACATGCCAAGAGTCGATTCCTATTTATAAGACAATCTAACTTTACATTTGTAGTTCTTACTTAACATATGCAAGTACCCAAGTGGACAACTTACAGCTTCTTTCCACTCCAAACTCTTTTCCACTGAGAATATGGTGTAGGAGATTTTTCATATCAAAGGGGCTTAGATTCATCAAACTCTCTGAAGCTTCTTCACCTAGTTAAAAAAAAAAAAGACAAACTCATTATAGGCGGCTTTATAGCTAGTTTTCCTAAGTAAACTGTTGATGAATGAAGTTCAGACACATTGATGTTTGTGGCTAACCCTTCCTTTAAAAAAATTAACACGTAGAGTCACATTTCAAAGAAAAGACATTGCAGGACTAAACAACAAACACTGCATGGAAATAACACCATATGCATTAGTGATCATTATGCTGCAGCTTGTGCGAAATCTCACCGAAGCTGACGATGAGAAAGCAGTTGCTCCTTTGTAGAGCAAGATGACTAGAAAAGGCATTACAGCCATCTCTCAACAGCAGATGACATGTAGATCCAAATTACAGAGCCAGAGTTATTCCTTAAAGAAATGCATGCATGTGGAAGGCTTGTGTTTTATTTGATTAAGGATCGTGCTAGTTAAGTGAGAGAGAGGAAAAGCACATACATACACATGAGCCCACGTGAGCACAGACAGCTCTCCCATTGGAGAACATGGACAAGGCAGCAGTAAAGTGGAGGACAGTGTACAAAGCAGCTGGCATTTAAAGCTAAGGAATAGCAAGAGGGACCCCAGGAATGAACAGGCTTTGCACTGTGAACAAAGCTGCTTCTGCTACTCAGCTACAGGCTTGGGCGAAACTGGGCTTTCTGTACTCTGTTCATACAAAAACAGAATTATCCCACAAAATCACTTGGCTGCTTTTGTCACCTTTTCCGAAGGGAGAAACCTGCTACCCCCCAGTGGCAGTCGGCCACTCAAGTCAGCGAACAGCAGCCTCCAAAGTGGCTTCCATCTGACCAGCTACCAGGGACCCCCTCTTCACTCCACCAGGGTGTGCCAGGGCATTAGAAATGGTAACAAGAGCTGAGCCACAACAATATGGCCCAGATCATGCTCCTAAGTGATAGCATTTAACTATATATTTGTCACATTAACTTGATTACTTTTCATGATGACTCCTTCTTAGACTTCTGACTCCTTTCAAGGGGTAAAATTCTTCAGTGATTTTTCAGATCTCTCTTCAGTCATGATTTCTCTCTAGCTTCACTTTTCCAAAATGAGTTTTAAGATATTTTTGCCTTGCACCACTTGTTTTTTTCCTTACTTCTTGGGTTTTTGTAGGGCTTATGCAACATCTTGGGGGCCTGTAAGGATTTGTTTTTACTGATGTCCTGGCAAAAGAACATATCACTAGCTGAAAACTAAATGGCAAATATTTTTCAACTAAGCACATTCAAGGGGAGAAGGCTTACACATAAAAAGGAAGAAGATCAGAAATTATTTGAATCAAAACTACCAGAACTACGAATTAAGGCTTAATTATTCAGAAGACATCTAGGGTCCTAATTCTCATTGACATCAGTAGCACTGGGTCTTTAAATACACACATGTGCAATTTGATGACCTGGACCTCAACCATTTACTGAAAGTCAGGGACTTAAGTATTTAATATGCACTTCCGTTTGAATAACAGGGGGATGGGGCGACAGGAATCTTTCATTAAGCCAAAAAGAGAAGTTATTTTCAAAGTTTGTAAGTGCCCATGCTGCATGAAGAAGTTAATAAAAGGATTTAACACATATAAACGAAAAATCAACCACTGAGGTAAAGCAGAAAAAATGCCATAAGTACCCTTATGATAAAATTGCTCTTACCTGAGCATTTCAGACTTCGAGCCAGTTCAGTGGCCATCACCTGAATTATCAGACCAATGCGGAGCCTGAGCATTTCCACAAAAAGACTGGGCTGTGACCGTACGTACATAGCCAAGTACATAATTATTTCCTGTAAGGACAAATCCATAAGGGCACCCATTCAGAGAAGGTCCTCTTGGCCTTCCCAGTCACAGAGCAAACACTGGTGCTGCACTGGGCACAGCTGGAAGAACCTTTCTTACACATGCTGCTTACCTGTGTCAGGACTGCAATACTGATGTCTTGGCCACTGGCTTCATAAATCAGATCCGTCAGCTCCTCAGGTGGCAGTGGGCTGCAAGAAGGCAAAGCACAGTGAGCAGTGACTCAGGCAGCTGCTGTTAATCTCATGAACAAGCACTGGAACTGAGTCACCCAGAAACATCTTTGCACCACAAAGGTGCCTACAATTCTGACTGGGTGGCTGCAATTCCTCTGAAGGCAAGGAATAAGTTTTAAAATGAGATAACAACAGCAGAACGGTGCTGGCAGGAAGAAGAAGGGCAGGCTGCTTCTGTAACTGAGGCAGAGCTCCAACTTACGCGGTGATTATTTTCTCACGGGGTTCTGGTGGCAGGCCCACTGTAAGTTGCTTGTGGTGCGACAGAAGGTCCGTGCATGCCTATCACAATGGGACGGAAAACAAGAGAACTTGCTTTGAGACATGTGGAAGTGATACGGCTCCTAATTCTCCAAAATGAAGCATTTATTTAGCAATTTTTAAGTGCATCTCTGTTAATTGTCAGACATGTAGATCCAGCAGAATACTGTTAACTAGTTGCCAAAGATGCCCTGAGGTCAACAGGGCTATGAGAGTCTGCCCAGGTTGAAAGCCTGCTTCACTGCACAGTGAGATCAGCAGCATCATGGTTAGGGACTCCCGTGGGGCTGGCACATCAATAAAGGACTTTATCCTTAATCATAAGATAAATGTTTGTTGTTTATTTAAGACAGAAAAGAATGTTTTAATCAATGAAAAGCCTGGCAGTATTAGCTAAAAAAAGTGCTGTGTACTAATATATCTCTTAAAGCAAACAAACACCAAACATACTGCACCACATTCCTGAATCAGACACCCTGACACATTGTGAAATAGGTGCTCCCCCCAGTTCCACAGTGTTTACTGTTCTCTGTCAACCTCCTTTAAAAGTGGGTGTTCAGTTTACCTGTTTTAGGAGCCTGAATCAAATTTCTCTGATTTTGAAGAGTCTATTTCCCCCCCCTCAATGTGGAACACATCAGATCACCTCTACTCTTTTCCTCCCAAATTCTTTGTATCTTTTCAACTTAACATACATGGCTTTCTGTGAACACGTCTGTACTCCTGTCCATCATGTCTTGAGGATGGAAAATGTTATATGCTTAATGAAGTACCATGCAGGGCTATTATCACAAATTGCTCCCCACAGATACAACTGTGACTAAAATAGGGCACCATAGATGTGACAGTCAAAGCTTTGAAAATGGCCAGAAATTAAAGAAAGAGCTCTTCAGAAATATGCAGCGATAAGTACAAAATTAAACAAATATTTTATAGTACTTGGAACACTTCTGTAATGTTCAAAATCAAATCTGTGCCCTTACAGTGGATCTTTCTTGTTACCATTTAATAGCCCCAAATATTTTAAAGCTTCTGAACAACCACATCCATGCACAAGGCAGACTGTCTGCCCAGTGGGATGGAAATCAGCAGAACATGTTTTTGCATCATGGCTGGCACCTTGACATACTGGTGCTCCAAAAGCGTTCACAATAGCAACAGACAATTACCAACGACAACTACAACTTTCAAAGCACATAATTAAGCTTCTCTGTTTAACAGAGATGAAATGAAGCCTTCACAATCATTTACAGTGTGACATTCCCAGTCCATGCCAACATTAGCACAGTTTGCAGTACGGATGAAAGGTAAAGATACGATTTTAGATCAGAAAAGCAACCAGTATTTACTGAAAGATGCTGCCCTATGTATGTTGTGAAGACTAGAAGAAGGGCAAGCACAAGCCCCACTAAACTGGTAGTCTCACCTGTTTCCCCTCAGGAAACTGAGCCAGTTATTATTTCTATTTCATACCTCAGCCAGGACTTCCACTCTCTTTTTGAGTATACCAGAAATATAACGGATTAAGCCCCACTCCTGATTGAGGCCTGCCTCTCTGTAGAGCTCATTGAGCAGGCAATGAACAGTGACGCCGTGCTGTCCATCCAGCTGTGTGTCCCAGTCAGCGCCTCTGCCGGAAAAGACACTGAAGGTTAGTTGTCATCAGATAAAATGCTACACTGCTTAACCTTACCACACAACATTTTGGTCGCATTGCTCATTTTGGTGACAGAATTAAGTAGTACACGGGAGGCGTGGGCCTTCACCAGGTTATATGGGGACAAAACCCTCTTGGTACCAGGAACGTTTATATTTACTTGAGCATTCACTTAGACATGAGACTGTGACTTCAAAGCAACTACCTAAATGATTTCCCACCAGACATTAAACTGAGCATGCATGCAGACAGTTTGCTGAAGGAACACTCCACATGGTGCTTTTTCAGAGCAGAATTCAGCAATGTCTTCAGAACGGCTGAAGACTGCACCCATTTTTCAGATGCCTCAGGGGACTCAAAAGTTTTTTAGCCATGCCTCTTTCTTAGCTAGTAACTACACTTTCACGCTGCTTATGCTGCTACTGAAAAAGCAAAAGAGATTTCTGTTCCTCTCCTGGTTTTGAAATACACTGCATTATGGCTCTTGCTAAAGTTTTGAAGGGTCACAGAATGACCTTGCAACTCCTGCTGGAGGCACAGAAGTCTACCTGCCTGCCCAACAGAGACTCCTACAGTGAAACAAGTCCAGAATGGAAAATTGTTACATGCAGTTAAACAACAAAATGAATTTTTTTTTTTCAGGATTTCCTTTGCTCTTTAAGCGAGGCTGCTAAATATTTTGCTTGGGAAATCAAGACAACCAAAGAAGAGGTCCTCATGGGAGAAAGACTTAACAAAGAGACAATCTTTGTAGCAGTAAGGAAGACCATCTGTGATTAACACATGCTTGTCCTTGCACCCAAAGCTAACTTCCTGACAGGTTCCAGCAGTATTCTCCTGCACAGGAAGAAAAAAAAAAAAAGACCAATAAATGCAATCAAGACGATAATTTTGTTGGTTTGTATTTGCGTTTTATTCCCATCAAACCTATTTAAATAGCAGCTGTTTACTAATGCCAGCAGCTGGGGTTACACAGTTAAGACTGTTCCAAATAACGTTTTGAAGAGCACTGAGTTTCAGGTGGTAGTGCACTTAAACACGCAGAGGCATTAGAGGAAAAATAGCGACTACTCATTAAAACCGCATTTTGCTTCTAATCAGAAAATGACAAGATGAAGTTTCCCTTCACCTCCCTTCTGTGTATAAAATTCACACCAAATCTTTGTGAACTTAATATGGGTGCAGTGAGTTCTCATTCATGGAAAGAATCTGTGCATTTCATTTGTGAGCCTTAGAGCCTGTATGTAGTCATGACTGTGTGCCAATCAACTCTAAAATTTGCACAAGCATTTTTTTTCATCCAAATTATTTATGTAATCAAGCTAATTGCAAAGATGCTTGCTAAAGCACTAAATATTTTAACCTCTCACCTCAAAACACAACCCTGAACAGCAGACAGCTTTTGTACAAGCATAATAAGATAGTTGCAACCATACTTAAAGATGCTGAAGTTTATACTCAGACAACTCACTTCATTATATGCAAGATATATAAGATATCTGCTTGATCATGGAGCGTTGGACATTCCTTCAGCTGCTCAACAAGTTTCCTGCAGTCCAAATCACCATGAGCATCTTTAGGCAAGTGCAAAACATTTTCACGGTCCTGAAAACAAAGATGAATGAAAAATCAAATTAATGATCTTGAAAAAAGTAGCAGATCAAATTCAAACTGTAACTTCCCACTGAACAATACAACAGACTCGCACCATAACTCTGAACTTGAAATGCAGGCACATCATATAGTTCTTGGTAGACTACTACAGACATGACAAGGAGACTAATCCCAGGAAACACAACATCCAGAATAGAACCTTGTCCCTAGTTTTGGTTCAGTCAACAAGAAAAGCTTTTTTTTGGACAAAACAAATATTTTGTAATGAAGGAAACTGAACTATTTGCATGCTTTTCCTGTCATTTGCTGCTACTTGTAAAGAGAAAAGCAGAAGGATACTACTTTTTTTTTTTTTTTAGCTGAAATAATTTAGAGCTTTTTGAGTTCCATCTCTAATCTGCATATATGTGGTGCTTTATGAATTGCTTTACGTTGCCATCATACATCTTCCAAGTTTATGAAACGAACATGTTAACTAATCAGATGTTGCAATATTGTGGTGAGTTCTTGGATGAAGAGATTTGTTTAATTAGCTATTCAGCAATTGATATTGTCCTAAAATACCACTTCTGCAAACAGAGCCTGTAGAGCAGAATCCTTCGGGAGGCTGGATACAACCTCCTGTAACCATTCTCAGCAGCTGGTCACAGGCAAGACAAAACAAGCGCCCAGTGCAAACCACCATTCATACCTTGTTGTGGGGTTTGGCTGGTGCCTTAACGACACCTGTCCTTTCACACACTCCCCTCCTGCCCAGACATTACTGCATATCTCATTTCTTGGAGAACATCTCTAAAGACTGTGAACATCCTGTCCTTCCCTTTGTGTGTTCAGTTAGAACTGAAGATGATGACCTAACAACGATCATATTATTTTCCAGTTTGCACGCATAATTAAAAATTTTCCCCTTGATAATGTCTGTTTAACCAAAAAAAGTCACCCAGCCAAAAAATAAATTCCAAAACAAGCGAGTAGCTACCTGGTACCTTGGGTAGAATGGCTTGTCTGTGAAGGAAAATGAGAACTAACACAGGATTTGGCTGGGAAACACAGGAAAGGTCACAATATTGTGGCCTAAAACGACAAACAGCGTAGAACTTCCCACAGCTTACCTTTGTGTCGAAGAAATGGGGATTATCAACAAGATTCAGAGACTTCCGGTGCGTGTTCAGAACTTTAGTGGGTAGAGACATAGACACAGCTGGAAAGCAAAGCCACCAGAAAAAAAAAAAAAAAAAGAGTCAATTTCAAGTAACATCAAAATTGAAAACACATACGTGAAGAAATAATACTAGGTAAAAACACCAGAAATACCTCAAAGAGTTCAAATATAGAGGTGTTGCTTCTGAGGTGCTGTGGAACTTGGAGACAAGGTCACGTTCTGAACCTTACCTCCTTGCAGGCTTGCTCCAAGAGCTTCTGAGAGCAGCCTGTCAAGGCTCAGGTGCTACAGGCTCAACTGACACCTCTTATGAGGGTT
Organism: Streptopelia decaocto; assembly: GCF_964273445.1. NCBI lineage: Eukaryota > Metazoa > Chordata > Aves > Columbiformes > Columbidae > Streptopelia > Streptopelia decaocto. The sequence continues at coordinate 105,396,769 of NC_138663.1, forward strand.
CATGCCTCAGAAATCCTACAGCCCAATGACCCGATCACAGAATCACAGAATGTTAGGGACTGGAAGGATCCTGCTCAGTGTTTTAAACATTTCAGTGGGAAGTATGTGGAGAAAATGGTCTAACTGGTAAGATACTGTAATTAAACTGATAACTCTAAATGGAAGCTAATGCTTTGTTAATGTCATTTGTTGAATTCAATAGAGGATCGGATGATATGGCACATGAAAGATGGGAGAAAAGAATGACAAAAAAGGTTGAAAGTTATTTACATTGAAGTTAAGGGAAGCCTTCCCTTAACCAGGCTATTGAGTACTATATACCTACATATAAAAAAATGTAAATGTTGGAATTTAATTACAAATTCAGTCAAAGCTTTTTGTTTTGGTATAAATCCTCAAATCAGTCTATTAGTAATATAGCATAATTAGGAATACTGTCCCACCTCTCTACTCCATTTGTTCTTACAAATTTAGAAAGTACATGCACACAGTTGTGCTTTTCTGACATTGAAACATTTCATTTCACCATAACTTCATTAAAATAAGAAAGTACATTTTCTCTGCCTTTGTATAAACAAAAAAAAAGAAGAATTAACTGACTCAGGTTCTAAAATTCTGTCCCACTGAGAAGCTGCAGCAGTTTCCATAACATTAACTTGGATTACATGATACATTTCATAGCAGCTTATCCATGTGTACACCAAGACAGGAGATACTGTGGGAACGTAGCAGTAACTGCTTCCAACTCATTCTTATTTCTTGATAACTACAAGATATTTGTACCACTAGTTATTTTAAAATGGCAGAATTTTGAAATACTTGAACTCATACCTTGTAGCACCCAAACCACATTTTCAATTATTATCAGTAAATAAATAATAGGCAGAAATACCTGGAACCTCTAAGCCCTTTGTCTTGGCCATTATCGACAGTATGTCTGTTGTGGAATGGTTTGCACTGAACACAGGTGGTTGATTCGCAGTCTTTGAGGTTGGAGGCAGGTACGACTTCAGTGCTGTACTCTGCAGGACATCATTTATATACTGATCCAGCTCATCCTGGCTTTCTAGTATGACATACAAAAAGGTTTATTAAATGTAAAATCATAATTTGTCAGTGCTTTCTTTTTCAAACACACCGCTCTATTCTTGCTTATATAGAAGAGCACACACAAAAAAAAAGCAATATCATAAGCACGAGATTTTTAAGCTGATCAAACTGGAAAGAAAAAAAATTAATCTGTTTTTGACACTTTGAAAACAGATACATTAAGAAATTACTTTTCTCTTCGAAAGGAAGCAAAGGAGTTTATATCCTGCTGGTAGTCCACAGGTCATGGTTGGGCTCAATGATCTTAAAGGGCTTTTCCAACCTAAATGATTCTATGATTCTAACATCTCTTCCACACAAGCTCTTGTCTATGACTTCTCGCAGTCTCTTCCGCCCTCTAATCTCTTCCACACCTGCCCTCATGTGCTGACTCTCAGACCCAGCTTTACTGCAGCAGTTACTGGTCAACGCCATACTATGAATGTAGGAAGAGTATGCACAAATTCCTTCTCCAAATTACGTCATGCAGGTCCTGTCCCCACACTGACGCATGAGAAACCTGAATGACTATCAGCTGCACACAAAATAGACTCTGCATTGTAGGTAAACCCAGGCTCTGCTGATAGAACTTGACATAGAAAAAAAAAAAACTGAAGTGAAAACACATTACCTTTTTCACAGAAATCTGATGGATAGCCTCCATATTCACTGTCAGGACTACTACAGCCTTCATTAGGGTTGTCAAACAGTTTTACATCGCAGTCTGGATCCAGGAAGCTCAGATGTGTATGAAAAGAGGTGGTAAGAAATTCTGAGAGCTTACCTATCTTCACCCTGCAAACAGGAACACAGGCCAAAGGGCATTGACATCCACCATTCTGATACTGATTAATACTCCCTGAGCTTTCAAAAACTCCTCCAAAATTTATGAGACCTACTCTTAAATCCAGCCTTGGTAACTGCAAAGCAGGAGATACTGACACTGAGAAAAACAAATGCAAAACACTAATCAAACTTACAAATAACTGTGTTATGGTAACACCTATAGCCCTAACTCAAAGTCTAATTTTTCAGGGTGCTGTATGTTTATATGAAGAGAGACTCTGAACAAACACCTAAGCTCCAAGGATGATGCATGAGACACTGAGGCTGAGAAGTTCCCATGAACAGCAGCATCTTCTCACAGAACTGCAGTACTGCCAAAAACCAGAAAGCACATCTGACTGTCAGAGGAAGACACTGATCAAATGAGGGCAAGCAGAAAGGGAACAGAGAGATACTGTGGCATCATATTAAATTGCTTTTACATGTAGATGAATGCAACACATAAGCTTACAAGTACTACATGAAATTCGTGTTTCGAAGACGTCCAATAACTGTGAAAGATAATTACTTTTTAAAAAGAAGAAACCCAGCCAAGGCCAAGCTTTTGTATCTCCAAAGGTCTGACATTCATTTTTCCTCATCCATTAATGGCAGCCAGAGATGGTACACCTTTTGGGAGACAGATCATTTCCATTGCATCTGAGGTACAGCTACCATGTGGTTGCTACAAAATAACTAAAGCTGAAACTTCTCTCTCTGCAGAGTTCTGCTACAAGGTCTCTGCACTATCACAAATTGAAAGTTGAGGCTTGTATAGAATTTAACAAAAAACGTCATGGAGACAATCATTTGGGGTTTATAACATTACCTTGCACCTCCAAAATAACCATCCTCTAATTTTCTTATGGTGGCAAGAACTGCTGGATGAATGTCGGTACCATCATCAACTAAAAAAGAATAATGGAAGAGCTGAAGCTTACCAACACTTCTTAAATCATCATGTCCAAATAAAATGGATTACTGAGTGTTTTCTACGAAGTAAATCAGAGGTATTTAAAACAGAACTCATAACTGCTATCAATACTAGCTTATTCAAAAAAATCCAAACAAGCAAATAAAAAACAACCCTGAGACAAGTTCTAAACGGATTTCTCCAGACAAAAACGAACCCACTCAAGACAAGGTCCAAAGTGATTTCTATCAAATTTATTTGGATAGAAATAGTATGGAAATGATGGGGATATGCAAGGATATAAAGGGGGAAATGAAATATTAACATGTCATCCAAATTCAGTGTACACTTGAGAAAGTAAAACTGTGCTTTTGATGTTAGAACTCAGATACTGAAACACTCATGCCACCTGCCTTCTCTCAAACCAACTTCTATCCTACTCCTCTGCAGTAATCTACTCTGCTTGAAATAGAGAAAATGAAGTTTACCAAGCATTGTGTGGGTGATGGGAAATGTCAGGGTTGGTCTCCCTGTCATCCTCCAACAAGAAGTGAGGTAAGCCAGCTCTATCTTGAGCATCTCCACGATCATCTGATTGTCTAGAGCCAGATAGAAGTGATGCTGGTCAGTAAACTAGAGAACAGAGAAATATGGCATATGAGTAGTTGTCAGTACTGCCCTTATTTTTTCTGTTTCCTCCCCTAAATAATTCACAAAAGCCATACGTGCCATTCTAGACCACAACACAGACTGCGAAAAAAGAAAACTAAATCCATGCTTGTGCAGAGTCCAGTTTCTTACACTTGTAGGCTGCCTGCGAAAGAAGTATCATGGTATCACAGAATCACAGTATGTTTGGGATTGGAAAGGACCTCAAAAGATCACCTAGTCCAATCCCCCTGCTGGAGCAGGAACGCCTAGGTGAGGTCGCACAGGAACATGTCCAGGCGGGTTTTGAATGTCTCCAGAGAAGGAGACTCCACAACCTCCCTGGGCAGCCTGTTCCAGTGTTCTGGCACACTCACTGAAAAGAAGTTTCTTCTCAAATTTAAGTGGAACCTCTTGTGTTCCAGCTTGATCCCATTACCCCTTGTCCTATCATTGTTTGTCAGCGAGAAGAGCCTGGCTCCATCCTCATGGCACTCACCCTTTATATATTTATAAGCATTAATAAGGTCACCCCTCAGTCTCCTCTTCTCCAAACTAAAAAGACCCAGCTTCCTCAGCCTTTCTTCATAAGGGAGGTGCTCCACTCCCTTAATCATCTTTGTTGCCCTACGCTGGACCCTCTCCAGCAGTTCCCTGTCCTTCTTGAACTGAGGGGCCCAGAACTGGACACAATATTCCAGATGGGGTCTCACCAGGGCGGAGTAGAGGGGAAGGAGGACCTCCCTCGACCTACTAACCACCCCCTTTGTAATACACCTGAGGATGCCATTGGCCTTCCTGGCCACAAGGGCACAGTGCTGGCTCATGGTCATCCTGTTGTCCACCAGGACCCCCAGGTCCCTTTCCCCTACACTGCTCTCTAATATGTAATTTCCCAACCTATACTGGAACCTGGGGTTGCTCCTGCCCAGATGCAGGACTCTACACTTTCCCTTGTTAAATTTCATCAGGTTATTCCCCGCCCAACTCTCCAGCTTGTCCAGGTCCCGCTGGATGGCAGCACAGCCTTCTGGCGTGTCAGCCACTCCTCCCAGCTTAGTGTCATCAGCAAACTTGCTGATAGTACACTCAATTCCCTCGTCTACATTGTTAATGAATATATTGAATAATACTGGCCCCAGTACTGACCCCTGAGGCACTCCACTAGATACTGGCCTCCAACTAGACTCCGCACCATTGACTACCACTCTCTGGCTTCTCTCCTTAAGCCAGTTTGCAACCCACCTCACTACTCTATTGTCTAGACCACACCTCCTCAACTTAGCTGTGAGGATGCTGTGGGAGACTGTGTCAAAGGCTTTACTGAAGTCAAGGTAGACCACATCCACCGCTCTGCCATCATCCATTCACCTTGTTACATTCTCATAAAAGGCTATGAGGTTGTAAGTAAGCCTTACAAATAAAAAGCAGACAATCACATCCATGAAGCAGCATCTTCCCAATGATGAATTTCAGTAACCTATGATCTGGAAGACGGAAGCACTCTAAAGGTGGAAGAAAAAGCTAACAATACCAACAAAACGAATAACAGGCTTAAGTGTACGCAAGGGACTGGGAACTAGTAACTGTATGTCTCTTGGGAACAATCTGAAAGTCAAGCAGAATACGGAAATGCCAGCAGTTACTGTGCAAAAAAGGTACATTAAATGTACAATGGTAAAGTGTGGTGTTCCCGCTACAGAGGGAAGCCAAGAACCTCAACCAAGGACTATTACAGCTACTTCAGGAGCTGTAAACCAAAAAAGCGGGACAAACTGTGGAAGAGCAGAGCAGAGCAGCCATAACAAAAGTTAAGGAAGCACATAACTCTTTGGGAGGGGTTAGCATGTATTGTAAATTCAAGCTGTCAAAGTCCCGATAAATTACTTCACAGAACTTAAGGAAATGGCCAAAGTAATCCCTGAGCCACTTGCAATTAGTTTCGATAGCTCAGGAAAAACAGGTCCCAGAATCCAGGGAGAAGCAAAGACACTGCCTGCCTTTAAAAAGGAAGAGCCAGGATAACACAGAGCAGTCAAGCCCATTTCAGCGCCTGAAAGTACAGGAAAACAAATCCAATTTGAGACTGCCAAGTTATTACAAAATGATCAAGCAAAAGTGCCAAACAGTCATATCGAAAAATCAATCTCCGCAAACGAGTCCAATTTCTTTCTTTGGGAGCAACTAGATGGTAGGTACAAGAAAGTGGCTGGCAACTTTTGCAAATTTTCACACTTGTGAGCTGAAGAAAAAAACATCTGAGGAGGCAGAACTGCTTGAAAAATTGTTCTCAAAACGTAGTTATTAAACATTTTTTCAGAATGAGAGGGTATCTAAATGGGCTCAGTCCCTGCCCCACACCTAATCAATGTTTTCATTAGAGGACAGGACTAAATACAAACTGCAAAACAAAATTTGTGGACATTAGCCAAGATCAACACAGATGAGTTAACTGCTAGCCTTAGGAAGGTGAAATTAAACATTAATTCCACCCCTCTCAAAAAAAGTCAGGGGCAGTGTCTGGCTACAAAGTATGATGGGAAATGTTATGGAGCTTTTAGTCAAACACTGAATAAGCAGAAACTGTCAGCATGTTGCTAATGCAAAGATAAGTGCCTTTTTGGAATATTTTAATAAGTATGTCCATACAGGATATGTGGCAATATTTCAGCCAGAATATTGGGTCCTACTGACATAGTAAGATGTGGACAAAGAGATACTTTGAAAAAACCTCACAACTCTAAGGAATTTTTCCCTAATTTGCAAACATGAAAATTGGTGTGGGGGAGCACCACAACAAATAACCTGTCACAAAGCTGCTTGTGATCAACTGACATGGGGAAGAACAGGAAGGGTTCCACATTCTTTGCAGTAAATCTGCCATTGTTTGGACATCATGAAGCAACACAGAAGCCACCTACGGAGTCCACTGAATGTCTGCCATGGAATTTAGAGACAACATCAGTAAAACATCTGTTTAGGAGGGTATGATCCCCATTTGCAAATTTGGAGTGGGTAACTCTTTGGCCTTCTAGCACAAACTGCTAGAATAAGTCTACAGGAATAAGCATGTCATATTTCATTAAATGTATAAACAAGAGCCATTAATTCTGGGAGGATACAAACTTCCAGCTACATTGAAAAAGGCACTAAACAGAAAACAGAGAACATCCCTTTATCAGCACTATTGACCCTTTCAACAATATAATTAAAAGATTACATCTTACTCTCTTGGGGGTAACAGTACTTGGCATGCTTATGTGAAACTAAATTGTGCATCAAAGCAACCACTAGAAAGATACATTAAGTGACCTATTTCTGGAGAAACTATTTTTCATTAGCTAGAATGTTGGTTCGGGCAAAGATCAGTAACAACTTTGTACTACTGATTTGCTGTGCTCTCCTAAGCCAGAAGCCAAACTCTGTATGAGAGATGAGAGATTCATCAGCACTCCTACCATGCTTGTCACCCAATGTTCTGAAAAACCCCACAAAGCAAAGCACATCTGCTTTATCAGCCCTGCTCCACCTAAGTGACAGCATGTAAAAGCAACGTGATTAGCCATCAAGTAAGCAGTGATTTCCCTGCCAGCTTTACATGCTCACCTGAGGGGTAAAAGCAAATATTTGATTTCTTATCACATACAGCTTGGAGGTGCCTAACACTCCAATATGTCGGTGTGGCCGTCCGCTTAATTTCATGTTCTTGTTCCGGCCTGTAATGAAAAGCAAAAGAAGAAAAATGTCTCGCCTAACAGTTTCTGTGTGGTTGGTTTTCCACAACAACTATTTTAGACAAGGAGATCTACTTCATTGGTATCAGCAAGGCAGAAGACAGATAAGAGAGTGAGATGCTACAAACTGGTCTGTTTTGTAGCAACCACAAGTATAATAGTTGGAGTTCTTCAAAGGCCTGATAAAAAGTTTTGGTTTCACTGACCATGGGATTGAGTCTTTTAATTACAGTCATTGCTCAGCACCCAAAGCTTCCCCACCAAGAAGGACAGGAGGTATGTCCTTTCAAAAACAAGGCCCACACCATACAACAGAAACTGTAATGATTTCACTGAAGAACCTTAAAAATTCTTGACCACAGAAGGCTAAATCCAAAGTACATCCAAGTACAAGACAGATTTTCATTCTTTTCATCAAATAAGCTCCAGTTTTCTCAGCAGAACTTATTAGCAAATGACTTGCACCGCACCCTTTGCTGCAGCAGCCAGGAGCTGACTTGAATCTGTCTGACAAGGAATATGAGCCAAACGACCATGTGCCTGAAAAAATACCACTGTGAGCATTCCCAAAAAAGTCACCATTAAGAACAATACACCAACATATCAAATAATCCAAGTCATCCTCCCACTAGTGAAAGAAAGCTATTATGAATTATTATTAAATAAATGTATACTTCAAAGCCCTGAAAATGTTTTCTTTGTTAAAAGTTCTTAGTGATAAAGACACAGATTCTTTCCAGAAAGCAGCACATGTAATTTCCCTACTCCATGAAAAGGCAAACTTCCTAAGGCATATTCGAAGGTCCTATTATGTTGGATGCTTCCAAAAAACTTCATTTTAAAAGAACAACAACAACAAAAAAAAACAACAAAAAACACCATGACAACGAAAAACTCATTAGAATGGCAGCCACACTGCTCAGTTTCCTGACTTAAACTGGAAGCACTCTGACTTCTGAAAGAAAAAACACTTTATTTTTTTCTGTGTTTTCCCAGGCATTTTTTCTAAAGCCAGTTTCTCTGTAGAAGTAGTTCCTGCAGGACAAAAAAGAGTCAGTTCTTGCCTAACTCCAAGGGTACTGGGAAATATGTATTTGGGCCACCTTTTCTAACAAGGCAATTTTTTTCTCCCCTGTTGGAGTCCGTTATTTAAGACAGAAGTTCTAACTTTATTGAGCTTCTTTGCAGAAATGCATTTTTTTTAATAAATAAAATTTATTTCAAGAAAATAAATTAAATCAAAGAAACTGAGACAGTGTGAAGGAAGAAAAACAAAACACCACCCTTAAAAAGTACCATGCACAGCAGCAGAGAGAGGCTTCCATGTTCAAATACCTACCCAGCATGGTGTAGAGGTTACTCAGGATGCGAGCTGGCTGCACTCTGAGCGGGTAGATATCAGCAATGCTCTGAACACTGATTCCATGGTCTTGCAAGAGATTCTTAATTTCGTTAGTTTCAGCCAAAACAGTTACTGCATAACAGAACAGAAAAGAAAAGCACTAGTAAGAACCAACTTTCTACTCTTTTTAACTGACTGTCTCTACTGTCACCTCTCAGCTAATCCATTTAGTTGACTTAAAAAGGCACAGAGGCCTCACTTCTTTCTTAATTTGTGAGCCTGTGAGACCAAAACAGATTGCCAGAGGGCATCAGGCAGATTTTGGCTCTCTGCTTCTCAACATGTCTTGCCATTCCTGTCTTCTTTGGACTACAGGGTAATTCAAGTTGGCAGGGTACTTACAAGGTTTCTATTCCAACCTCCTGCTCAAAGCCGGGTCAGCTCTGAGGTTAGATCAGGTTCTTAGGGGCTTTATCTGTCGTTTCTCATTTATTTCAGTACCTTTAGTTTGCATCATGCAGTCTCTTTTAGCAGATAGGGCTTTTGCCCCATAAAACAACGGGAAACAAGACTTGAAAAATCTTTGTTGTTCTAATACAGCACACTATTAACAACACAGCCTTATCAATGGGGAACAGGTGCTGTTACATGTATAGCAATAACTGTTAAGAGAGTCCATAAAATGGAAGAGATAGGGGAAAAAAGTCCCAAAATCTGAGGTATTTACAAACCAGGCCCTGATCCCACCTCTTGTCCTGCTTGAGGTTTTGTTCATGTTAGGTGGCTTATTGGTTTGTGACTAATAATTCTGTTCTCTTATTTGCATTATAAATACTTGTCAAAGAATGCTAAAAATATGCAAGCACTTCTATTTCTACTAGAAATTAAGTACTTCAAGAATAACAAAATGCCACCCCCACATCAACAGGGGGTAAACAAGAACCTGCCCAGGTCACAGTAAAATTGACAAAGGCAGATCCTTATAATGAGCTGGTTGCTTTTCCAGAGCAGTACAGACCCTTGAAAAACCTTTAAGCCTCGATCAGCTGGTGGTTGCCTTCTACTTAATTTTCTGGTTTTGGCTGTTCCTGCACTGACTACAGGAGCCACCCCATGCAGCAGCTAAAAGGTGGCCCTAAGTCTGGCTGCCTCACCTCTGTGTGCAGAGATCCTCCCCACTCATTGCTCTCTGGTTCCTCCAAAAAGGGGCTGCACAGATACCCAGCTAAACTGACCTATCTCCTGTCACTCCTATCTTTCTCGCTAAAATCCACCGAGATTTTCCTTTTCCCTAAAAGATCAAGTTTGCCACTCTCCCGCCCCTGACAAGTCTTAACATTTTAACAAATATAGTTTTTTAAAAAGTTTGTTAAACCTGGTCTTCCCTCCTGGAAAAAAAAAAGCTGCTGGGCAAACAACCACTTTCTCCTTCTCAAAGTATCACATCAAAGAAAAATCCACGTTTATTTTAAACATGTCTTTCTTCTCTCCTGTACACCGGGACTTTGCCATTACATGATCCAATTCACCCAGAATATTCAAAAAACCTTCCTCACCTTGTACCACAACATCAGGTTTAAATCCAGTGGAAAATCTCCTGTTTAAGGGATCAATTTCACCTGCAGCAAGAAATCCCTACAATAAATGCAAAAGAAAAAAGAAAGGAAATGAAAAAATAAGTAAAAGGCTTCTGATGACATCTAGAAGAAATCTTAACCAAATTTCATGTTTTGTCAGGAGAGCGGGACTTAAAGCCTGGTTTATCTACCCCATCCTCCAAGTAGTACATTCCGTAAAAACAGTATTCTTTCAGAATAACAAGAAAATGTTTATGACTGACACAATCTGCATGTTCAGATTTCCTATTTTAGAGTTGCAGCAACTGTCACAATTTCACCAGACCAGTGATTTTTTTTTTAGCTCCACAAAGATATTCAGTGGTTCCTTTAACAAGCCCATGGCTAATACGGGACAACTCCGCAGGCATCCTAGTGGAGCCGAAACAGTGCAAAATCCCAGCTCTGGGACAGACAAGTCAGACCAGGCATTTTCCTCTAGCCTAAGCATATATTCAGGCCATGTGACAACTTATTTGGCTCGATTAGAAACAGATAATTGCATATCAATATCCAAAAAAACAAAAAATTGCTCCTGAAAGCTCAGAGTCAGCTCTCCATAGTTCATGTACATGTTTCTACCGGAAAACACATTATTCCCTACCTGTCAATCAAATTGTCCTTAAAGTCCAAGCCATCTCAAAACAAAATGAAATTCAAGGTCACCTACTATATAAGAAACAATTACCTCTGCTAACAGGCAGCTAAGGACATACAACGATTGGCCCCAAAGATGAGGCAACTTTCCCACTGGGACACGATCCACTGAGTGAGGATTTTCATACTCCTCATCCACCTGAAAACCAACACATAAGCAAGAAAAATTACTTTAAAGTTGTGAAGAACAATCTGTAACACGGAAGTATTTAAAAAAAGTATGGTTTATCGTCTACCCTTTCTAACCTGGCATCATTACCGACATCAAGATCTCTTGGTTTTATTTTTATGGCTGCATGTTTTCTGGGATAAGAACTATGCTTCCATTTCATACACCACCCCACCCTTCAAAGCTGGAGGTTAAATGGATACTCTGCATATAATTATAGCTTTGGTGTTGGTGCTTCCCTTTCTTCTCGCCATGTCTTTGCTGCCTTCCCTCTGGGCAGCTTGTAGGTAATTGTGTGTCCGCTTTCCAGCCCCTGGCAACATGACACTTGAACTTCACTGATGTCCACCTAGTTCCCAAATTAAAGGTGCTTTCCGAAAATGAAAGCTATTCCAACTTTCCCATGTTAGCAAGAATGACCAATGGGAAAATTAAGAGTAGACTCATTAATTTAGAAAAAATGTCTTGGTTTTGCAGTATGCAGAGATCTACTGAGCACAGGGGGAAAACCCTCCTAGAAAATATCTCTACCATAGCCATTCTAAAATTTATAAATGACATATTGGCATATTCATCAGATCATGGTATCAGAATTCACAAGAAGGCTCTGAACTCTCACACACTTGTTTCCCACTAGGAAGGCAACTGAGAGTTCCCACCCCTGATCTGCGACCAACATATCAGCTGTCGACGCTCCCTGCCCATACTCAGACCAACCCAGGAGGCTCTGCACCCCTAGTGAATGAGGGCTGACAAGTCTGGAGTGGAAGAGGAAGTTGGCAGGGAAGGATGCAAAGGCAAAGAGCATGGAAGAACACATAAGCTCATCTGAATTTCTCTGTCGCAATGGAAGAATCAGGTAAGAAGTAACAGCAAAGATGAGGGGAAAAAAAACCAAAACAAAACACCCAAGCAAAAAACCACACCACAACAAACAAAAAACCCAGCCCAAACCCTAATCCATCTGAAACCCGATTCCCTCCTACATACAAACTCTGGAAAAGAGAGCACAACCAATCAATAGACTAGGCAGGCAGGACAGTCTATGCTTTATTTTGTCATCGAGTTTCAGTTCCTAAGTCAGCATTAGCACTTCTTAAATATATGTCTTACTATGAGCACTTAAAGCTTTAGACCTGCTTTCATATTTCTGTAGGCACCCAGATTCCCAAGTTAAAAATGTGACCATTTGAAAGCCTGAAGTTTACCATTTCTCAGTGGGAGCTGTGACATGTCTCTTAGTTTTTAAATAACGTGAATCAGTCTTTTTTACTGCTGGTTTAGATTTATCAGCTATAGGAAAACTACAAAACCAACATTCGTCTTGATATCTGTACTTTGCATACTGAAGTGGATGCTACATTTTCACAATACCTTTTCTGGAGGGACTGCATATAGTTCAGGCATTAGCACTATTCCATTCTTCTCTCTAATAAGTATTCCTTCCAGTGCCTCTCTGTATTCTTGTACCTGGAAATATTTTTAAAAGGAAGTGAGAATTCACATTTCAGTCAGCAAAAGTGACGCAGTAAAGTTATAACACTTTCCCACAGTACGTTTTAGCTGAAAGTTCATAAAAAAAAAGGCGGGGGGGGGGGGACGGAGCTGAAATCGTGACTTGCTATTGCAAGATCAGGATCCAAATCCTCAGCATCTCTCTTTCAGCATCTCCATACTATCAGCCTCAGAAATGTGAACATACATCTTTAATCTATACCACACCACTGCAGTACAAAGCTTCTAACATTTTCCTATCAAGAAGCCACAAGAACAAATCCTACATGAAATTTGCAACAGATGATAATGCAGTGACATGGATGTCAGGACTGCCAATATCCATAAAAGTGTAAGATGTGTAATAATTATTAGTTTTCTACTGTGCACATTTGTCTATGATTTTCTGAATTCTGCACTGCAGAATTGGGAAATCAGTTTCACTTAACAGATTAACTTAAAAAATTGCCCCCTGGAAAACTTTTAAACCATTTAAAAATATCTAAGTTAACCAAATAGAAAATAGACAACATATTATGAACAGAAATACTAGACCGATACAAAATGAAGAACATTTAACATTCTTTTTACCAGATGCCTTATTTTGTTCCATTTTTTAACTATTCTATTCCAAGTTTTTACATACAAGAAAGCTGTTTTCAAGCTTCCCCAGTACCTGCCTCTGAAATCCTATTTCTGCAATCCCTGAGTGCAGTGGAAAATGCAAGGTAAGGTGCTCACAGGTTCTTTTATGGTGCACTGACATTTTCAGTATCCCATCCTTCTCTACTTATTTGAGTCCCTCACATGCTTATTTTTCTAACAATTGCTGCCATTGCAACCACTTGTTTGCAGCAGTTACTGGGGAAGACGAGACACTCACCTGAGTGTCCCAGTGTGTCACTCAGCTGTGCTTAAATGGTGGGAACTGGGAACAATTGGCTGGTCTGACCATGCCCTAGCACAGCCTGTCTACACACCATAAGGGCAACCAGGTACAAACCATCTCAGATAATCCAACTGAATTCTAGAGGCTGCTTTCTGAAGTGGTATTTTATTGACATGACTGAAGTTTCCAATTTTTTTCCCCTCATGAAATAATGCCTTTTCTCTCTCCACCAGACTATTTTTATTGTGTTCAGGAAAGCAATCTACATTTCTAGTGTCAGTAAGTATTTCACTTGATATACAGCATCTGGTACAAAAAGAGGGCTTTTTTTGGTCTGAAATTCCCTGCTTTGTTTCTGATGTCATTTTACTTTTTAAGAGTTTAGTTTAGTAATCTCCTGTCCCCCTACACACTAGGTAACTAAATCACATGTATTTTTTACTTCCATCAAGCCATCAAGCTACAGAAGTCTTGGTATGAACACATTTAGTCCTGGATACTTGTCACTCTAATTCACCAGTACTCTCCAAGTGCCACAATAACGTTTGGAGGGCTACAATCGATTTAGCTCCCATGACCACTGAATACTTGATACAGTAAAGACATGAAGTAACTTAGGGAGTTGTTAATTAACTTAGGAAATTAGTGAAAATTAAATAGTTCCTCATAGTCCAATGCCAAATCTCCCTGAAGGTACATAAGGACTGAAGGTGCTGTGAATCCTGTTCTCAGAGCCAAGCCACAGAAATTGGATGGAAAAAGAAGCTGGTCTCATCCTGCAGTAATTGGGAAAGAGGCACAAAAGCTGGCAATCAGACAGAAACAGGCAAATTAACCCTGTTCGGCTCAGTTTGACCACACCAGCTAACAGAGCCACCCAGGCTGGCAGAGAGAGGGCAATGAGGCCTCGGTGTGCACAACACTGCAGCCTCTACCACATCACAAACTCCCCAAAAGGAAGAGATTGCCTGAAGACTGCTCTCATCCTACTGATAGGGTGTTCAACTGATACTCAAAAAAAACCACGGAGCAAAGCTACAAAACACTGTGGGCAAATGGCTTCGCTTTTCCATTGAAAGAAAAGTCTTCTTTCCTCACCTGAATTTTGTCCTCATTAAAGACTCCATCAATTAGGAAGTATGTCCAGAATACCGGCCACTCACATTCAATATTTTCAAAAAGCTTGAGCTCAGCGGGATCATAATGCAGCCTGCTTGGATCCTGGAAATACAATCATACTCGTTCAGTCACAGTGCTCAATTAGTCATTCATATTCCAGTCATAATGGCAGCCTATTTTATACAAGAATTAAAACCAAGAAACAAATAAAAACACCATAAATAGTTTCCACACAGTCTCTTGACTTCTTTTTCACACTCAGTCTCAAACTCATTTAATCGTTCCCCAGACAAATTGACCCTTCCCTGTCACAGAATCTAGGTGTCACCCGAACAATCTTGGCTCTGCCTCAGTTCAGAGATATTTTGGGAAGCCTCAGAGACAATGGTTCCACTTAGGCACCATAAGCATATCTAAGGGCTCATTTCCTACAGAATTATTAATTAAGTTCTGTCCTTAACAACTGGTTTTCAAACCCTTAGCCTCCTGCAGATATGTGTCGTTTCCAGGGCGGATACATAGACTACCTCCAAATCCACTAAGATGTCTTAACAGCGATACAGAACTTCACCCCTTCATGTAAATGTGACAAAACTTGTCTATAAACAAGAGATAAAATTCTTTCTAATGCCTACTGAAAATATACATCAGAAGTACCTCTCTGGGCGTCTTGTAACCATCTCGGAGAAAGCGACAACAGCCATAGCGGCCCTGTAAAAACAGACAGAATTACAGAAAACTTCACATACTGTTCTTCCTCACAGACTAACATCAGCATAAAAGTATGTGCTGAGTTTTAAGTGCCACTTAGGGACTTTCCTCCCCCTCTTCCACAACAGATGAACCTAGTCTGGCAACCCATCTTTAATTAAGATTTTTTTGTTCAGAAAGGGGGGTTCTGCTTCTCTTTCCTTCCAGAAAATAAAAATAAAAGAACTCCTTACCTGCAATTTGGATATGATTTCACTCTTGGTTACATTAACAAGGTTTAGATCCTCCACTGCAAAAGCCGGGTAAGAAATAATAGAGAGAAGGCCAGCATCTATCTCCTTTGAGGTGGATGCCCTTGGCAACATGGAGTACAGAATAGACTGAGCAAAACAGGAACAGAAGAGAGGGATGTAAAACAATTTACCTGCTTCAGAAGATTACATCAAGTGCAAAATGAATAGACTGTGTTATTTGCAAACTGACAGAGAACTCAATGCATAATTATTTTTAACTGAGTTAGAACGAGAATGCTTTACATCACTCACTTTCACATGATCTACTAGAAATAGGGTGAACAGCATAGTCTGAAGCCACCCTATTACATTAAGTTCTTAGCTCTGTTAATCAACATTTCATTTAAAAACAAAAGAGACAGGGTGTTGTTCCCCTAGGAAAGGAAACAGAAGATTCATTTTTACCTGACAATGTTCTACTTCATCAGGAAGAACATGAATCACTGATTTGTGTCCTCCATGAGCTCCAAAAAGATCTAGTTCATCAATTGCTTCCAAAGCAGCCTTCAAAAAATCCCAAACAACAACCCAAATCATTAAATACCTTTGAAGCCAAGTATAAACTCCAGCACCTGCACTTATCCTCTGAAGGAAATTCCGTAAGACAGAAGTTTGCTTCACATTTTTTCATCTTTAAAGCCTGGCAATATTTTAGAAAAAGTGAATATTTCTCTCTTTCTGCTAGTAGAATACCGGACTGATGTGCTGATGATCCTTCTTATAACTTAAAGGCAATGCAAAACAACGAGGAGCTGGGCTTCCACCAAGACAATATCTAAATATGAAAGTATTTAGTAATGAACACATCTTCCAAAATAACCCCTATTCAGTGGCTTTTCACTCCTCCTGCCTGAAGGGCTCTTCAAAGAAGGCTTGTTTTGGTCATCCCAGAATTGGCAGACAGTGGTGCCTCAAGAGCATCGCCATCTCTCTAATGCTATCACTTCCCAAGGGGAAGAGAAACGAGATGTCTGCTCTTTGCACAGCCAACCCAGGCACACCATGCTCATATCAACAGATGAACCACCACACCCCACACCTCTTAGCCACAGCACGTTTGCCTAGTGAAGGCAGAAGTGAAGCTGCTCTGGGGAGCAGCTCCGCAGAGAGGGATCTGGGAGTTTTGGTTGACGGCAAGTTGAACATGAGTCAACAGTGTGCCCTGGCAGCCAAGAGGGCCAACCATGTCCTGTGCATCCAGCACAGCACTGCCAGCCAGGCAAGGGAGGTGATTGTCCCGCTCTGCTCGGCACTGGTGCAGCCTCACCTTGAGCACTGCGTGCAGTTCTGGGCAACACAGGATAAAAAAAAAAGATATTAAGCTACTGGAGAGTATCCATAAGAGGGCTACTAAATTGGTGAAGAGTTTGGAGGGGAAGCTGTATGAGGAGTGGCTAAGGTCACTGGGTTTGTTCAGCTTGGAGGAGACTGAGGGGAGACCCCATGGCAGCTACAGCTTCCTCACAAGGGGAGGAAGAAGGGCAGGTGCTGATCTCTTCTCTCTGGTGACCAATGACAGAACCTGAGGGAATGGCAGGAAGATGTGCCAGGGGAGGTTTAGGTTGGACATTAGGAAAAGGTTCTTCCCCCAGAGGGTGGTGGAGCACTGGAACAGGCTCCCCAGGGAGGTGTCACGGCCCCAAGTCTGACAGTGTTCAAGAAGAGACTGGACAACACCCTCAGACACATGGTGTGAACTGTGGGGTTGTCATATGCTGGACTCGATGATCCTTGTGGGTCCCTTCCAACCCAGGACATTCTATGATTCTAAGACATCAGCCACCTGCTTTGTACTCCTGCTTTCACCTTGCAGGCTACAAAACCCAGCTTTGCAGACGCAGGGTGTGCAGCGCCGCACAGGCAATGCGGCAGGGAAGAGAGCAATGACAAGACAGTCAGAGCCAGCCCAGCAGAGCTTTCCTCTGAAATGCATATTAACAGGGTGGTGGTAACACTCAGTGTTGCTTCATGCCCATTTTTGTCCTGCAGGTTCATGGTAATGTCAACCTCTGACAAAGGAAGCAGCTTGCCTTATTCTCTCTGCAGAGAAACAAGGGTATTTTTCTTCTTCCAACACAAACACGGGCTTACTGCCTCTGTAGAGCCTCTCCCCAGCCCAGCACTAGCGCAGCACATGTTCCTGGTGGCAGCAGAAAGCCTCACTGAGGAACTACTCACAACTCACAACTACACCTTTGACTTTAACAATATTTGGCTTCTATCAGTCCACCAGACACCATGTAAAAAAGTAGCTGTCAATTGCACATTTACATTTAGGGCCTTCTGAGCTTCATTTAGTATCTCTGTGACCTTGTGCTATGGGGGAAGCAGAAATAGCTTTCTTTTAGAATCATAGAATCATTTTGGTTGGAAGAGAACCTCAAGATCATCAAGTCCAACTGTTAACCTAACATTGGCACTAAACCATGTCCCTAAGAGCCTCATGTACGCATCTTTTAAACACCTCCAGTGACGGGGACTCCACCACTTCCCTGGGCAACCTCTTCCAATGCCTGACAACCCTTTCTGTGAAGAAACTTTTCTTAATATAAAATCTAAACCTCCCCTGAGGTTCACAACTTGAGGCCATTTCCTCCTGTCCAATCACTTGTTCCTTGGGAGAAGAGACCAACCCCCTCCATGCTACAGCCCCCTTTCAGGTAGTTGTAGAGAGCAACACAAGTACATCTTTACTCTTTTTTCTCGCTAAATTACTTGTGAATAATTTATTAGACTGATATTCTGTTGTTTTCCAGAATTTACATCTGACTTAATCTTACCATGAAAACACCACATATAATACTGGGGTTGGAGAATTAAGATAGAGGGACAGAAAACCAGAAGACATTTCATGAGACTGCACCTCAGTGAATCAGATTCATGCCTCAATGAATCTGGTACCTTTCTTGCAATTCCTGGAACAACTGTGCTGAGGTCTTTCAATCAAAGCCGTTATTACAAGAATTTTACACTGAAAAATATTCACACTCAAACAAAAATTCTTATACAATCAGCTAATTATCGCAATGGCCAAGAAGACTATGCAAAGGAAGCCATCAGGTTTGTGAGAATCTTCAGCATGACAGAACAGCCACGAAGGAAATGTTAGGAAGACATTCTCACTTTGGCCATCCCTACGGAGCTTGCGTTCAGTTCAGGGATGCCCTGGTTTGTCTTGTCACCACGTTCCCAAATTCCATAGTCCTGGAACAACATCATCAAGAAAACATCTGCATGATAATAAACAATAACAATGTTTTCCCCTTTTATCCCACGATAAAACTAGAGCCCTACATGAAATTAGTTCACTTGCCTTAGGGGAAAAAAAAAAAAAAAAGAGAAAGAAAAAAGGAAAAGTAAAGGCTCCAAGTCTACAAAGAGCCATCCTCATGTTCAAAGGGCAGCGCATAAAAATATACCCCAACAGGATCAGGTCTACACTCATGAATCACTGTTTTCACAGAACACACCAAGTTCTTTATCCTTCCCCCTGTGTCCATTCAACTCATCACTTTACAGAAAGTCTTTTAACAGTTTACTCTTTTTAGAAATGTCCATAAGATTTAAGTGAGAGATCAGAAAATAATATTAATTATTAATAAACTATTTTTACCATAAAACAAGTATACTTCATCCAGGTAGCCATAAATCCTCCACAGCCCTCCTACCACCTTGAAAGATGCTCCTTACAATGTAAAGTACTGATGGTTTCTAATATATTCTTATGGAAGAAGAAGTCTGTATTTTCCTTCTCCATCAGTAAATAATTTTCCACCCACATCTGAGCAGTGTTCAGGTCTTTTACATATAAATAACTACTTACAGCAACTTTGTAGGCAGCTTCTATGTAAAAAACAAGATTCTGAATAAAGGTAACTTCATCAAGGGTAAAGATAATACGTAACCCTGATTGAAAGAAGGGAAGAGAGTAATTATACTGTATCAGAATTAAAGTATCACAGTATCACAGTATGTTTGGGATTGGAAAGGACCTCAAAAGATCATCTAGTCCAATCCCCCTGCTGGAGCAGGAACGCCTAGGTGAGGTCGCACAGGAACATGTCCAGGCGGGTTTTGAATGTCTCCAGCGAAGGAGACTCCACAATCTCCCTGGGCTGCCTGTTCCAGTGTTCTGTCACCCTTACTGAGAATAAGTTTTTTCTCAAATTTAAGTGGAACCTCTTGTGTTCCAGCTTGATCCCATTACCCCTTGTCCTATCATTGTTTGCCACCGAGAAGAGCCTGGCTCCATCCTCATGGCACTCACCCTTTATATATTTATAAACATTAATAAGGTCACCCCTCAGTCTCCTCTTCTCCAAACTAAAGAGACCCAGCTCCCTCAGCCTTTCTTCATAAGGGAGGTGCTCCACTCCCTTCATCGTCTTTGTTGCCCTACGCTGGACTCTCTCCAGCAGTTCCCTGTCCTTCTGGAACTGAGGGGCCCAGAACTGGACACAATATTCCAGATGGGGTCTCACCAGGGCGGAGTAGAGGGGAAGGAGGACCTCCCTCGACCTACTAACTACCCCCCTTGTAATACACCCCAGGATGCCATTGGCCTTCCTGGCCACAAGGGCACAGTGCTGGCTCATGGTCATCCTGTTGTCCACCAGGACCCCCAGGTCCCTTTCCCCTACACTGATCTCTATTATGTAATTTCCCAACCTATACTGGAACCTGGGGTTGTTCCTGCCCAGATGCAGGACTCTATACTTTCCCTTGTTAAATTTCATTAGGTTATTTACTCCTCAGTGAGCTTCATGATTTTGTTTATTTGCTACTAACTCCTGCCCACTGAAATCAAAGGAAAAATGCTGATTTTGAAAGATCAGGCAGCAAGCCTCAATACTTACTGCTGATAAAATACTTTGAATGTCACCAAGACATCCTGCTTCAAAGACCAACCAAAAACCACTCTTGGGAGGGTGGCATTGAGAGATGGTGGGTACAGAGCAGATCAATCTGAGCCACCTCTGGTTCCCAAGAGCAGTTCACCCCAGTTCCCGCAGTTTACCAGCCCACCGCCCACTCAGTGCTTTATCAAGGGACCACCAGGACAATCAGGCACCCGCGCTGCAGGAATAAGTTGTGAGGGGCTCTGAGGACAGAAAAACACGTAGGGAAACAAACCCTTATCCTCACAGGAGGAGTACAGTTGAGAACAGCACAAAATAAAACAGCGCCAGCAAGAAGAGGAACACAGATGGTGCTAGTGGCACCTGTCTCAGTGTTGCCACTCCCTGAAGAAAACTGGTTGTCCATTAGGATGCCCTACAAATGCTAAGCTTCTCTGACATGATTCTGAATATCTCGTGTATTTGTACATCAACAAACATTAAGGGAACAGACACTGCCAGTTACTATAAACATGAAATCCTAACTAAGCCACATCTCTTTTTCCAGAGAAATATTACTTTATTCTGAGCAATAACTATGTACAGGTCTTTGAAGCTAGTTACAACTTTTTTTTCCTTTTTCAATGAAAACTAGAAGAGAAGAAGACTGCAACAATAGTCAAGGCTAAAATATGTTCTGCTTACCTGATGCAGTCATCTGTGCCAAGAAGAGCAGGTAAAGGGAGGTTGCATCCACTTGTAGATGCCCCCATTGGTCATCCCCAACCACAGTGGCACAAGTTGCAGAGTTATACTTGGCATGTAGGCAGTCTTTGGTACTCTGTGTGCGCTTGAACTTCTCTACCTTATCTACCTAAAAAACACCACAAATCTAAAATCTGAAGCATTTCAGAAGAAAATTCCCAAACTGTTTCAAAATTAACAACTTTTCTTAGGTGAGGAGCAACTTGAGGTCTTAATTTTTGTTACCTCACTTCAGTGTGTTTTGATTGGTCAGAGTGCTTAAACACAACTCTAACTTAAGGCTCCAGCTAAATCCACATCTCTTCAGGAAGGAGTAAGAAGAAATTACTTTGTTGAGTTGAGACCTTGGTTATATATAAACATCTTGGTAAAAATCGGTTTATAAAGGCAAAACTGCAATTTGCTACAAATACAATCTCAAAAAGGTGCAAGTAAGATCAGAGTTTTGCTGCAGTTAAAAATACTCCCCACACTACCATCTACACACATGCAGAAAACTCACAAGGAATATATGCTGGAGATGAAATGCTTTGTAAATGCAACACGTACTAGTTCAGCTCATACTTATGACATTACCTGTCGCATCATGCACTGTAAGAGTCCCCGCATCAGCTTCACAACGTTCTGCGGGAACAAAACAGACCAGTGACACCCTCACAGGGCCAAAGCCGTCAGCTGTTACAAACAACATTCAAAAGTGACAAAGTTCACATCCCCTACTAATATCCTGCCATAGGTAAAAAAATGCGTACTTGTCTGAAATGCTTTACCTGTCTTTTTAAAAATATACTGATTGATCTTTATTCCCACATCCTTATGTAGGAGAACAAATCTTTTCCCAACAGTCCTCTCTAAACAGTGGAGCAAATCTCTGTGATCCTTTTATCCAGTTAAGGAAGTGAGCAGAATGTTATGTCTTGTAAAAATAATAATAACGATGATTATGATGATTTTTAGAGTGACAGATCCAGGGAACACTGGTAGGTGACTGCAAGACACTGACACGATTGGAAAACCCGTGGAGCTTCTTTTCCTCTTTATACAGCATAACAGAAAGCAGATGACTAATGTAAAGAAAGGGTCTTTAGTGTGTACAGAGTACAAGTTTTTGTCTTAAATGAAGAAATCAACCCCATCTTTTTATCCACAAATTACTATAGCCTCAAAACATGATCATGCAAACTAAGCCAAGGTTATTTAGCCACCACAGACCTCTCTGGTTTCAGCACTACATGTCAGCATAAAATTTACCCAATGCCTACAAAAACAACAGCAGGACACTGACACCAATGCTCTCTCACTTCCCATGTAACCCATCTCTGCACCCTCACTTCTGATACCCACTTTCCCAGCTGCAGATTATAGAAATTAACTGTGTCAGTTACCTCCCCTTCTAATTCTCCAGCACACAACTCTTAACAGTTTGGAGACTGTTGCTTTGTCTGGTTTGATCAAACATGTCCATACACCATGTAGGACTTCCATGAGATGACAAGTGCCCACATCAAAGATTGCTACTTTAAATGGCACGCTTCTCCTTACAGGGAAGAGTGGCCTAGCAAAAAATTGCTACCCTAGGATCCAAGTGACCTTGGCTTAATCTTCTGTTCTGTAATGTAACTCAGGAGGGATATCAAGGTTTAATTAGACTCTTGTAAATCTGGGCATAAAATCTCTCAGAAGCCTAATTTTCAACAATCAGCCAAATGATGGAGGTCTGATTCCTATATGTATTTGTTTTGTTTATATTTTAATCCAGATATAAGCCTCTCTGCTACAGTTCTCCAAATCTTGCTTGTGGGATGGCTGCCAGGAATACCATACACCATGTACTGCACAGATACTGATGTGATAGGAACGCGACATGTACTCCAAGCTGGGAAAACCCTGCCAGATCCTAAATAGAGCGGCAATGCAAACACACTGTTCAAAACCACCACGATATGAAAAATAATCAAACAGCGTAAGTGGTTTACACTAAATTTTGACATACCTGCTCGAGCTCGTAGGCTTTGGCCTTATCCTCATCCCGGTCCGCGTTCTTCCGATAAGCCATCCCCAGCCCCCACACGGCCAGGATGCTGTAGATGTTGTCCCGTACCCAGGCATCCTTATGGTCCGCACCGGCTGAGAGCAGTCCGGTAACTGGATTCTAATCACAGAAGAAGGAATAAAGAACAAACATTACTAGCTGAAATTCCACCTTTCCATATCAAAGGGTTACAAAACAAGAGAGAGAGACAAAAATGATTGCATACTGCGGCCGCCCACAATTTTGCAACAGAAGTGAGGTCCCACCTTTCTTTCCCCAACTCACATCAGTGAAATACAAAATTTCTTTGAACGCTTCAGGATATAAAGCTTACGGTGTCCAGCTGGGCATCCTCATCCCCATAGGATTATTAGCTAAGTCACTAAGTGAAACTTGAAATATATTGAGGAAATAGGAATTTAAATGTTATATATTTGTAAGGAAAAGACGGTACTGAGATAACATTAGCAAATGAGTCTGGAATCTGTTCTTCTCTATGCAACTAGTCTGTGGCATAATCTTGAGGAAGTAAAAAAACCTACTACTTCCCTTTCAGGAAATTAAAGAAGTATTTCTATTCATTTATAATACCTGCTTGGTTTATGACAGCCAAAACATGAATACACGCAAAGCCTTTTTATATCCTCCTCTGAAAAATGTACAGAAAGGTAAATTCTGGTGGTGTTGAAAAGCAGGAGTGTCTGAAAAGCAGCACACTGAGTAGTCTCCTGCATCCCAAATAATCCATTACATTTTTCATTGCATCATTAATTCCCATCATTTCATTATCATTAATTTTTAAGACCATCTTTCTCAGTTGCATGTTCTTCACTACCAAAAAAATGAGGTAGAGAGGCAAAAGCTCGACAGAGCTTTCAGTCAACTCAAGCCTTTATAGAAAATTTAACTGACCAAAGGCCAGTTGCCAGGGCTGGAGTGACAAAGGGGAAAGATTACAATAATAAAGGTAAGTAAAATTTTTAAAAATACACACATCAATTGCTCATTTCTGGCACACACCGGTCCACTCAACTCCTTCCGTAGTTATTTTTAAGAAAGAAGTTCGGGGGTGGGGAGGAGCTTCAATTACAATTTCCTGGGCTTTGCATGTGACAACTGAACAAGAGGCGGGTGACAGTCGGACACACTAGGCCAGTCACAGTCCATGCTATTGTTAGGGTTTATACAGAGAAATGTCTTGTGGCTCGCAGAGAGTACAAACGTGTAGTTCTGCTGCAAGAGTCCCTCAGCACGGCCTGAACAAACAACATAACAACAGCAGGACACCCACTCGGCTGTTTGCTGGTGAAAATATTATCCCAAAGAGCTTAAAAAACCCCTCTTTCTGAACTTCAAAAGTCAAACCAAGGAGTAAGAGAACAACAAGTGAGAGAGCAAAGAAGGGAGAACCTGCTTCCATTTCAGCACTGTACCTATGAGGCAAAAACCAGGGTCTTGAAAGGCAGATTGCATGTTCTCAGCTTTTTTAGAGAGAACTTGGTTTCCCTTCTCTCATGCAGCACAACAAATTTCTATATAACCACAACCCTGGCTTGACAGAGTTCACCCTGCTGCCTGAGAAATGGTGATTTTGGTTTGTTTTTCCCCACCCTTCATGCAGCTGCAAATTAAAAAAGCCTCCAGGTACCAAGATGGAAATCCTTGAAAAATGGCCCATGCAAGACTTTAGATAAACCATTCAGTCCCCAGGAAGGGACGTACCTGCCTTCAAGAGGCCACATTAAACACATCCAACAGCAGCTATCACCATTTCAGTGCCTTTGGTTCCTCTACAAGAAGGTCTCAGCTCCTGGGGAACACTGAGGCTGGCTCTCATGGACTGACAACACATTAATGTCTTTCCTCATGCACATTCATAATGTTAGCAGAACACCACAATATTTTTTAATAAAAACCTTATTCTTAAAAACTACAGTTATTTTCTTCTGTTACCTCTGACACCAGATGAAAAGTACAACGCTTACAAGGCGCTACAGAACCTGAAGAAACACCATGTGTTTAACTCCAAAGGTGTCAAAGGAATTTTAGCTCAGCAAGTGCTTCAAAGCATCACATGTATGCAGTGATGTCTAACTGGACTAGCAGGTTTCATCCTGCAAATCACACTGTGCATACAGACGCATGGAGCAAAGAATCAGCATCTATGGGCTCTGTGAGCTGAGAGCACCAGAACAGAAAGCTGATTGCTGGACTAAGACTTTAAACAGCTGTATCATGCCCATCCTATTTGTAAGTTTATCTGTTAGTCTGGAAACTAAAAACCCCAAAACACCACACCAGTTCCTACAGGGAAACAGATATTAATATGAACTGCAGTAATACAGGCACAAAAGTAGTGAGGTTCTAACCAGAATAGCAACACAAGTAAGCCCACTTTTAGCATCTTGTTGAAAATCTATTTAATTTGTTTCATTGATCTGTCAGATGAAAACCAATGTAAGCTCTAGCAAAGTTTGCAGATAGATTATTTGTGTGAAATCAGACATAACACAATTTGTGTTACCCAAAAATGTATGCCAAATGTGCTTTCCTTATCAGCTCCATATGCTTTCTCTTATAGTACCCTAGCAACACTTAAAATGTATATAGACGTTACGTTTTGCTATTTTATGTACATATCTTAAGATTCACATTTTTTCTTAACCATTCAAATTAACAAGTGTAATAAGCAGCTGAGCACGGCCTGCTGGTGATGCTCTTCAGTGCTTGCTCAGCTACAGTATGGAAGCATCCCTCTGGCCCCTGTCCCCACGGACACGTGCAATAGCTGGCAGACCCCACAACATGGCAGGTCAGTATAGCCAACACAAAGGCATGATACAGGAGCCAGCAGTTTGGTCTCAGCCTCCTTGTACAACCTTTAACATGATCGTACTTATCACTGTGCATGCTGCAGGGACTGATCAATGTTTGTAATGCTTGCAAAACAATAAAAAGTTGGCTTCAGATCCAGTACTGCAAGGCGCTGCATAAGGAAAACTCTCAGCCCTGGTGAAGAGTCTGGACTTGCAATGTGAATGCACGTCTGCCTAGTAGCATCCAAATTAAAAGTTACCTCTAAAATTACACTGACTTTGAGTGATTGGAATGAATGCAAGATCAGTTGCTACTACTGAGAAACGTGACCCCTGATGTACTAAATGTCTTCTTATCAAAACAAAATGTTCCTGAGCACGCTAAGTGTTCTCATTGCTGCATCCGTACAAGAGCAAGCTCGTCACTGCCCTCCATCAGAGCACACCAGCTGCCATGCCAAGTCTGCACAGCTGGCACGCCTGTGCATGTGAGGTACAAGGTCACAGCCACACGTCACCCCTGCACTGAGCAGCAGCACATCAGAGGCATTTCAAATGCCTCCCGGCTCTTCTGTCAGGCTGCTCCTAGGAAAAACGACGGCTTAAATTCTCCTCCCTGGCTCCACCCTGAAAGGCACCAGCAGTAGTGAAGCAGCTCAGCTCAGCTCACCACAGGCTATTCTGTTCTCAAGCAAGACAGGGCTGCACCTGGCCCAAGGACAACCGTCCTAAGTTGCCCAAGCAAGCACTGCATCTCTTCACCCAGCTGAGTGGGACATTTCCATCTAGTGCAGTGGAAAACTGTAAAGAGTATAGATAAAAAAAAAAATCTAGAAACCTGCCTTGCAGCATTTCTCTGGGGCCACTTCTAATATTGCTGTCCGTTTGCATTGCTGCTACCCTGTGACTTGCCTTCCACACACAGAAGAAAACTTATTTATCTCCTTCCCTGATCTCTGAACTCTCCACAGCATTGAGCACCTAGTGGAAAAGGCAGCACTGAGCCATGAACACACATCCAAGCACTGTAGATAGCAAATATAAAATTCAGAGATGCTGGTATAATCTCCCATATTTCCTTTAAGTTACCCTTTTTATTATTGTTAACCACTAATATCATTAAGGCACGGCTTTCACAGGGCATTTTTGATCTCTGGATCCCAGAGGCTCCATCTCTCCTCTAATGGAGCATGTTATTGGCATCCCCATCCTATAAACATGGAACTCAAAGCAGGCACTGGAAGCCAAAGTGACATGTCCAAGGTCATCCCACAGACAAAAGGCTGAGACAGGAGCACAACTCAGCATCTCCTGCAGCCCAGCACAGCCAGGGAGCAAAATTATCTTCTCACACCACTTATTCCTTGCATTTTTTTTCTAATGAGTTCACAATAACTCATACACAAATATTAACTATGGGTGTCTGGACTGTGTGCTCACAACAGTCAGTGACAAAAATCTTATGGACCTAAGAGGATTTCAGTCCTCACCTCTTCTTTCACTGCTTTCCAGTTTCTTGTAACTCTCAGCAATATTTGGAAACCAATTAGTGAAAAAACCCCTGTTGCTCTCATCTTTATGTAGCGGACTGTTTTAACTGAAGCATGACACTACAGAGCACACTGTTGAGTGCCCATCCTCGGAGCCCGCCTGGGTGAAGCAAGCACATGAAGCAGAGAACCCTACGCTATACAGTTATGCAGACGCACTGGCCAAAAAACACATAGTGGATAAGTTTTTCCCCACCAGCCTTGACATCTTCATTCTTTTACAGCTCACACACGCAGGCAGCACCGCCCAACAAGCTGGTGTAACCCCGGGACAAGTCGTGCCACTAAACCCATGGCTGCAGAAGCTGCCCCAGCAGCAGCTCGGGGTCGGGGATCTCTGGGACGTGCCCCACTGCACATACGTACCGCACACAGCACAGCGGCCCCTGTGAGCCCTCTCCTGGATTCACATCGAGCTGATGCTGACAGATGTATTTCAAAGGCCCTGCTAGGGACCTCTGCCTTACTGGGACTTCATAGTGTTACGGGCATGTGTAGATATATATATATATATATACACACACATATAGTCTTACAGCAGATAGCTTTGTATCATATGACCACGAACACGTTCTATACATAGTATTATTGTTTGCAAGCACAGGCTTGTGGTACTTCGCACTTAGAGAAGCTGCCGGCCAGCACCCCCGAGGCTTCGCAGCGCCTCGGCTTCCCCGCGCTGCTCCTCAGGCGGGGGCAGGCGGAGATCCGGAGGAGGCCATGCGCCGGGGAGATAGGGTATCTTCTCCCCCCCGGCCCCGTCACGCCCCTTGTGCAACCAAGCTGCGGTCAGCGGCCCCGGCCGCTCCAGCTGGCGGCCCCCGCCGCGGCCCTCCGCGCCCTGGCCAACCCCATCGATCCGGGCGCCGCAAGCCCCGGCCGGGCGTCCCGCGGCGGCGGCCCTCACCTGATGGCAAAGGATGGTACGCTGGACCAGGCGGGCGTAGCCGTCCAGGCGTACCCCTGAGTTGCTACGGCTCCTCATCGCCCCACAGCCGGCCCGCCCGCCACCTCCGAGCCTCCCGCCTCAGCCGGGGCGGCTGCCGGGCCTGCCCCCTCTCCCCCGGTAGCGATCGGCGCGGCGGCTGCCGGAGATGGCGGCGGCCTCCTCCCTCCCTGCCGGCCTGGGCAACGGGTGGAGCGCCAGCCTGCCCTCCCGCCGGCGGGGCGGGGCGGGGAGAACCGGCCTCCTCGCTCCGGGCAGGCAGGCGGACGGCAGGTCCCCAGAGGGGCGGAAGTGGGCGAAGGCGAGGGTGGGCTGACTCGGAGGCGACGTGAGCGGGAGCTTGCAGGCCCCCGCAGGAAAGGGGAGCGTGAGGGTGGGATGCTTGAAATCCCAAATTCAGCTTTTCTGAAGAACCAGCAGGCTTTTTCCTGCGGTGTTTGCAGCTACTTTCCCAAGCCTCACCACCTGGGAAGCGCCAGGAATAGGGCGAGCGTGAGGGACGGGAAGGCACCGCAACCCGCAGGGATACCGGGGCGGGGAGGGGGTTGTCGATGCCCAAGGGACTAGTTTGGACAACGGCAAGGGCGAGCAGTGTGAGCCGTCAGGCTAAATTGCCAATAACGGCGATTTTATGCATCCACTTTGTAAATTCATAAGATAAAATGCAAAATGTCAGAACATTTATTGGAAGCGTGTTTGTTTTTTTCTTCTTCCCCAGCCTTAAAAAATACCGTTTTGAGATCTGACAGAATGAAAGAAAAAAGAAAATGCAAGACTTTATTAGGTGACTTCACACCCCAGCCTTGGCTTTCCAGCTTAATAAAGAAAGAAGATTTATGATGGAAATGAACCTGCTATTCCCACAGGCACTCACTAGGAGCATCATAGGATAGGGCAGGAGCAAGCAGAAAGACGGCAAGCCGGGGAAAGAGTGCCAAGATGTGGGTACTTGACAAAGACTTAACAGAACAAAAAAAGAAGAAAGAAAGACACGTGTTACAGTTGCAAAATCTTCAGCGGGTTCCCCCTGTGGTCCTCGCACCAGGAAGAAAAACAATGGTAAATGTGGACATGGTGCTGAAGCACAAAAACGATGTTGCAGGGTAGCTGGAGATGTGAGATTCACTCAGACTTCAGAAAGGATTTTTCTGTTTTTTGTTTGCTTTTCTCATGTGGAATAACACCATTAACGGAGTTAATTTTGTAACTTTTTTTTTCTGTACTTAACTTGTTGACTGTGTAACTGACCACCATTGTTGCAAAAACAGGCTTAAAAAGAGACCTGTTGGTTCAGCGGTGGCCATCAGACAGCTTTTCTGTAGGTCCTGCACAGCAGAAGGTGACAGGGCACTGCTCCAAGGTTCGGTAATGCCATCAGCCAGAGCCCCGCAGCTGTGGTTCAGTGAAGGCTGCGCAGTCCCAGAACCTGGACCAGTTCACTCTCCCCTAAACTCTGCAGGAGCTTCCTGCTTCAGGGCACCACTTTTTACAGAGAAGATGGCGTACGCTTCAGCAACGAGTTTGCTGAGCAAGGTGGTGCCAGCTGTACACAGCATGTTGCTGTTTATCAATGACTAAGCTTAAAACCTCCTTACAGATGTCTTTGAGTTGGCTTTGCATCCCCCAAATGATGCACAGAGTTTTACTTTGCGCTCTGGGAAGGGGTTGTAGCTTTCATCAAGCCATGGGCTGCCATGGCAAAACTGCGAGCAGCATACAAGAGGCCAAGTACCAAAAGGATAGCAGGACATCCAATAAGCAAACACTTTTTCAGCTAGTTTAATGATGGTAATGATTACTGAGCTAAAATAATATGCTGCTGTGAGTGCAAAATTTTACAATATGTGCGTGCTTTTAAGTGGCAAAATCAGAAAAGACTTCCCACTCCCAGGAATATATAAAATAAAAATTATTAAAATATTCCTACCATAAGTTAGCGTACAAAAACAAAAACAAAGGAAGACTCGAAGCAGGTCAGTGACAGTGGAGTATGTGTTTTCATAGTGAATTTAATTACTGAAGCCAAACCCAACTATGTGCTTTTGCTCACAGCTTTCTTGTGGAAGAGCTTCAGCAGACTTGACGGCACACATTGACTGGACAGATTTATGTCAGGGTTTTCTCTGCTGAAAACCACATCTGCTAGAACCATGAAAGGTAAAATATGTGGAAGACAATAAATGTAAGGACTAAGTCAGCAGTTTCTCCAAGATGTTACTTACTCCAGCTCATGTAATCTGAAGAATTGTAACACAGCCAAGTATAATGGCACATTTATCTAAAATACAAAGTTTATATATTTTACATGTTGTACTTCCTGTAAATTTATTATTTTTTTTTCTACAGTTGAAAATATAAATACAAGAACATTAAATAAATTTACAAGAAACAGTGCAAAGGCAATTAGCCAAATAGTTAAAGCATTCACAGAAATGCATTCCAGCTACTAGCATTCCAGTACTGTCTTTTATTAACATGCAGTTAAAACCTTGTGGATAAAGACAAGAAATACTTCAAATTCTCACTTTAAAAGCATATTCAGAGTAGTCTTGGACACAGGTGACCAAAAGACCCCATGCATTGCACATAAAACCACAAGAGGGTTTGAGTACTGAACAGATTCAATTGCTGAACTACAGCAGAGCCCCAGACAGGAGGCATTTTTCTGATGCCTTTTACTGAGAAGAGTGTTTCCAGAGCTCCCTACTGAGTCCCTCTGGGAAAGCAAAGCTCTTGGTCCCCTCCTGCGTGCATCTGCCTGAAAAAATCCCCTTTACAGGGCCTGGCACTCCACAGTTTGATGCCAGTTTGTTCCAGCTCTTGCTCCAGGAGCATCCAACCTTTGGCCAAGAGCACAAGGAAAAAAAGTAACCGCCACAGCTGCATGCCTGCATGAGGAAGAGGAAGCACAACCTAATTTATGTTCAGGGAGAATCTTCACAATGTCATATGGGCTTTCAGCTGCTGTGCATGAAGGGCCAAAACTCAGCTTTTTCAGACAACTGTCATAAAGGGAATGAAATTTTGCTTCAGGAATTACTGAGCTAGGGCCTCAGGATTTGGGTTCCAACCAAGGGCCAAAGTACAAGCAGAAATACTCATCAGAATAGCTCAAAAGCTGCCCCTTAAAAAACAGCCACACTATGGAACAAACAATTTCTTGGCTACTAAATATAGCAGCTAGCAGTTATTCTCTGTATTTTTTCTTCAAAAAATAACACTTCTCTACTTCTATTTATCACTGCAAATCAGAAATGGCAGTGTGCTTAATCTCTGGAACCACCATGCAAGATAAAATATTGACCGTGCTGAAGTCAATGGCAAAAGCACACATTGACTTACTCAAGCCACTAACAAAACGTAGTTGTATTTTATAACCTGCTGACTACTTTATTTATCAGTCCTTTATTCATGGCACTCTATTTTGATGATACCCAGTTTTATCCCTCTAAGGCATACTAAGAGGTCACTAAAGGTTCGAGACCGATAGCGTTTATATTTACAGTTCTGTGTCTAGTGAATATATTTAAACCACTGTAAGTGATTTCACTTACTGAACAAATAAACTTCTGTATCATTCTATATTAAAGTTAATTATTTCAATTAAAGAAAACTGCAAACTTATAATAAAATTAAAAGAAAAAAACAATTCTTTTTCTATACATAGGAATATTAAAATTTATATTACAAGAAATAAATATAAAAAGTATCATTAAGATGCTTAAAGGTTGATATTTTTGTGCTTATGTACATCACTATAGAGTTTGCTACTACAACGTACAAAAAGTTGAAGACAGCGTAGCTAACATTTTTAAAGATAACATCATTTGTATGCACAAGTTGTAACTTCCTATATTTATACAATACTACTATGCATTATATCCAGATAAACTTAGTTGTAATGAAAAATGTCTTAACAAAACTTTCCTTCAAATGTAAAAAAAAACCCTCAAAAATGCTCTAATGAAGAACCAAAATAGAAATGTGCCAGCTGTAATTTGATATCCAAGATACCTTGTCAAATTAGTAGCTTCCTTTTTTTTTGATAATTGTCCTCATCAATCCATTGCATGGCTGCTTTGAAGATCCAGTACCATATATTAAATAAAATCAGTTCTTGGTCTGCTCACATTATGTAAAACTGTTAAAGTAAATCTCTACTTCACACTGTAAAAAATGTGCTGTTTACAAGGAAATCACATTTTCTCAATAAAACTTAGGCCCCCCCTCTTTGAAGTCCTTTTGAGCAAGATACGGCCTTTCTGGCTGCCTGTATCATCCTTTTCTTGAAATACAAGTTGTTTGCCTGAAAATTCATGGAGACACACATCATCATTCTTTACACTGAAAGAAACACCATTCTTCTCACTGGGAAGATGGCCTGTTGAAACAAAAAAGTGCATCTGCTATCAGAAAGGTTCAGAATCAAGTCTCCCATCCTTTTTCAGTCACTGTAGGGAGTCCACATACTCTAGTTGTATTCCTCTGACAATTTCAAAATGTGGATTTTTCTGTACATATTCTGTATATATTTATTTTTCTGCGTGAAATCAGTAAGAGATTTCAGAGATGTTAATCTATTTATGCACAATAGGATTCAGTATTTTCAGCAGCGAAAGTCACAATTCTCGGAATATAGACTTTG
The DNA here is from genome assembly GCF_964273445.1 of Streptopelia decaocto. Lineage (NCBI taxonomy): Eukaryota > Metazoa > Chordata > Aves > Columbiformes > Columbidae > Streptopelia > Streptopelia decaocto. Next base: position 105,429,860 of record NC_138663.1, read on the forward strand.
ACTCAAAATAAATATCTCTAGGTAAGATGCAAAATACATCTCATTCTAGTTTTGTTTCAACAAGTTAAATTTAAAGATTTCGTAGGTTTGCCATGCATCTGAAACAAAGTTTTTGAGAAAACAAGGATATTTTTTTCCTTTCAAAGGAACTCAACTTGCAGCATTTATTTCTGGAGGACAATTAGAATATGTCCTATGTTCAATCGTGGATCTAAGCCATATTTTGACGAGAATCTTGTGCATTTAGGTGAATCTACAATGAACATGTGTAATACCACTGCTGATTGCAGCCTATTAATGAAATCCTCCACAAATGCTCCATTCACTAGATAGAATCCCCTACCTCTATGCATCAGATTCTAGATGCAGAGCTATCATTTATCATTTATACCAGAAACAGAATAAAAACCATAAAACATCCCAATTTGCTATTTATGTTAATGCTCATAACATGTCATATACAAACATCATCATGATTCAGTAGATTTCAGTAAATGTACTGAAAAGACACAACAGTTTTACAGCCTCTATTTTCTCTTATTCGCATAAGCAGCTTATAGAAGCTCGCATAGGCGAGTGTTCTATTAATGTTCTTCCTAGTATTACTTCTTACATTATTTCTTTCATACTTTCAAACCACATTATCCTGTATTTCTTTCCTCTTCAGGCAATGTTTGTTTTAATGAGGTTTACAAGATGAACTGTTTTAAAACATGCTTGGAGTTTATTGTTATATATTCAGGTGACAAGAGAAGTGTTAGCAGCTTCTGCTAAGTAATTGCTCTAATAATGAAGATTACCTACTATTTGATATATAAACAATGAGTTCCCTCTAAGTAGGAGAAATGGATATTTTAAAACTTTTCTATAGTCCCCTAAAACTGACGTGGACATCCTGAAATCGATGGGGTATATACATATATACCCTATACTTAGGAATAATATTTGGTCAGCACTTCACTTTATATTAGCATGAAAGAGCATAGCACTTCTGTTTTAAGACAAGGAAAAAAAATAGCTTCAGAAATACTATGTTGCATTACACATACCATTTCCATTTGTGTGCACTGAATAATCACTATTCATTAGCAGTATTGTAGAGTTAGTGGAGTTACTGTTTGATTGTAAGGAATTGGAAGAACTGGATACTCCTTGATTCGTAGTCTGCTTCTTTAAACCGTTAGTAGCGGTTCTACTCCAGTCTACAATAGATACATGTGACAGAAAATAGCACAAGTCATACAAGCACAATATACAGTTAAGAATGTAACTGAATTAAAATGAAAACAAGGCTTTACCCACTCTCTTCACAGTGTTCCAGACACAATGATGTTATCCTAGGAATTTAATGATTCTTGATGTTTAAAATTATATAAATCTACTTCCTTTTTCTCTTGGCCCTTTTTTTAATACAAGCAGCCAACTGTCATAGTTTTACAAATGCAGACCAGATCAGAGAAATAACTGAAGTACAGTTGATATTCTTAGTTAAAGTGTCTAAAAAGTATACAGCTTCATGAGAAGTAAACTACGGAATAACTAACCTAAACTCATTTACATTTTTTTTGGTTTAAACTATGCTTTACTTTGTTTTTGTGGAAGTCACTAGTAAAACTATAGCTGACTCAGAAGCTAGAACACATCTTACAGTTTTTCACATGATCAAAAGTCTTCTGCAAAGACATGCCTTTATACTTCAGTGGAAGAGATGAACTGGAGTTACAGCTTAATGTAACAGCATGTAACCATGTAAGAACAGAATCTATGAGCCCCTTAAAGAGTATAATTTTATAGGTTTATTACACCATGGATAATAAATTAGACCTGCAACTACAGCAACATGATTTATTGACTATTTTTTTAAGTATTGCAAAATACTATGAACTCAACACTAAGTATTCAGAAGAAAAAAAAAAAAAAAATCATATTTACCAGAGTTTTCAGCCAGCCTGAATTTCCCACAACAGAGATATCTTCTCCACTGTTTACGGACATTGTCCTTTGTTACACAATAGAAGATAAAAATGAAGAACCCTGCAAAGCAATAATATTAGAATTCATTGCAAAATTGACTTTTGCTACTTCTTAATGAACAACATTTTGGTTTTCTTTCATTTCTTTTAAATTTCTAAACAAAAGTTATGGTGAAAAAGTTTACATCTCTGAACACTGAGGAGTACTTTTCCCTTACATAGATGAGAAGAATCATACACAAAAATGTAAGAACAAAAAATATAACCAAATTCACAAAGTGCATAAAGTTTCCCTCTAAGAGAAAAAAAATCTCTGGATCCTGAAATTTACTTAACACTTCTGGAAAAGAATTCAAAGCGATGCCAAACAGAGGGTATGATATGACACTGTCAGGCTATGCAGATGTTAGCACATGGTGTGACACTGTCCCATCTTTTATTTGAAGCTAATCTGTTACCACCAACTGCAATAGAACCAGTAACACCATAAAATTCTGAGCATTCATATAAAGAAAATAACTCTCATCTAAAATAATAATGAATGTTCCCCCCTTTACAACAAACTCAAGACAAATATTTTCTAGAAGGGATGGGGCTCATCCCTGTCTCTTGTGGGTGCCACACTACAGATTGCTGGCTTCTCATTCAATTCTAACTGACACAAGGTGGGACCTAACTTTCCTTGCTTAAAAGTCCATCATTATCATCCCCCTCGCAATGTGTCCTCGAGAGCAGATATTAGGTTTTCAATGAATTGAAAATAACGAAGGAAAACTAAATGATCAGACTGGTGCAGACACACATGCATATTATGTTTACCCTGCTTTTGAGGCCAGTTAAACGTAGAATCACACTAGAAAAGATTACTCACATCTTTCTTTGCTTAAGTATCTTTCTTAACTTTGGCTTTTAGGGTGAATTTTTGAATGTAACTAAGTGTTGCTATACACAGATGATCCTATATGTTTTTCAAATACAGTGTTGAAACACTAGCATAAGCTTAATTAAAGTAAATACAATTTATGCACCTTTATTACTCTAGTATCAAATTTACCCAGAACCTAACTAAAAACTGGGAACAGAGGTACTTATTTTCACTAAACAGATTACTCTGACTACACAGAATCTAGTCTTGTGGTAGTTCAAGACAATCCCATGCAAGATCTGGAAAGATGTGGGTTTAACCCTTCAAGTTACCAAGGAGTAATGTACTCTAAAATCAACATAACAAATAGAGGAGGGATGTATACACTGAACTGCAATTTTCATAGTTTCAATCTGTCTGGGAAATCATCCAGAATCAACCGCAAATCCTCTCATGTGCTACTTAAGCAGAAGTTTGGATCCAAACTTGAGTAGGGCAATTCGGGTATACTTAGATAACTGTAGGCACCGATGGTACCTCACATTTATATGGAAGTTTTTGCAGCCTCTGAAACTCTGCTTTTGGATATGTCCAGTAGCATCTTGGCCTTTGCAAAGCTGCATGCCTTCATATCTATGTCCTGTATGTTCTTAAGTACTAAAGGTCACAGTTGAGAATTAGACCACTAACTAGATGTTGCAGCCCTTCCTGTCTCAATGGCCCTTTGTCAAATGTCACAGCCCACCCTCAAGCTTTAGGGTAAGTGGAGAAATGATACAGTCTTCACTATATTAATCGCATTATTATGTGAACACTTACAGTAACTGAGTATTTACAATTGATTTGTTGCCTAGAGAAATACAGTCACTTCCAGTGGTGTCTGGTTTGCATTCATTTTAAAAATTATAATATTTATAAATATCCTATACATATAAATAGTAACTAGCTCTCCTGTACCTTACCATAGCATAACTGTAACTTAAGATTACAGTAAGGCAGTATCATCTCTAATTTAATTAATATGTTAAAGCGCATATCATAATTACGTCTTTATTGCTGAATCAAGAAAAATGCCATTTCCAAATGTTTTGATCATTATATTGCATGCAACGGCCTGTCACATAAAGGATAAACTTACCTTGCAAGCTGTTGAAAATGGTGAAGAGGTAAGTAAACACATCAGTTACTGTGAAGAAAGCAAATCCCCAAGTAATCCCCAACAAGAATGTGAGGCCAGCAACACTCCTAAGATCTTGAATACTGTTTCTTCTTTGAGCACCAAGTTGTTTTCTCTTTTTGATACGACAGAGCTGGATCAGCACAACAATGAACATGCTGATATTGATGAGGAATATAACACAGAAGTATCCCACAGCAGTAATATAGAAGACAGTTTTATTTTTAATCCAGCAGCTAGAAGACAAGAACAGTCTGTCAATCATTGTTAGAAACAGAAATTAAGTAACAAGAGATAAAGGGGTAGTTTGTTGCACATGCAAGCTATTTTGCCTCTTTAGTAAAAAAGGGTTTTTTGGCCAAAGAATAAGAGCTTTCATATAGGCCATAACCACAAAACACATGACATACTGTAAAGCTATACCATTTCAAAGCTCTCCCATTGCTTCCCTCACCACCTTTACTTTAAAAAAACTAATTTTGTAGGACCTCCTCTCACCCACTCCCAAAAAAGCACCTCCCTTTAACTCACAATTCATCGGGTCTGCTTATTGAAACCGTTCCAGTGGATATAAGTCCATAATTATCTGGTGACACTACCAACACAATGGACACAACTACTGCTGGTAACCCTAAAAGATTATGAGCAAACATATAAGTGAAAATCAAAACAAAGACAGTATTACAACTTGAAATTATTATGTTTTTCTATGAAAACTACAACTTGTTTCTGAAATCTGCCTGTTGAATTCTGCTGACTACTAGCTGTCTGAAAGAATCTAAAAGCTGGAGCATTCAAACTGTTCAAGAACTTGCAAAGAAACGAGTTCTCCACAGCTAGCTCCAAACCTTTCTGAATATGGTAACAAATACCATCACTCATCAAACTGATTTCAAACATGTGAAATACAGGATACCTGATTTTCTTTCTAACATCTGTTTTAAATAAACAATTCTATTGATTTTAGTGCCTTCACATTCACTCATATTTACTGAAGTGGCCAGAGAGGATAATCAGGTCCAGAATCTCTTCATCCTTCATCCAGTTCTTTTTCTTTTAGCATCAGTGTTATCTCAGAAATGGAATATATATACACTTATTGGCATTTATTTTCAAAACTGAACGGACACCATCTGTCTGCTAAATGGAATTGGAAGTATGCACATTCCAAACTGGTTTTATTGTACTTGGCACAAGGGAAATTCATTATCAATTTGCATTGCAGCAGCCTCAGTTCTGCAGTTAGAGGGGCAGCTCCCTACCACAGAAAGGTAGAATATGTAGGCAGGTTTACTGATAATGAATACGTGGTCACTGAAAGGTTGTAACATTAAATGACTGCTTCATTTTCATTTCTGAACTATGTCACATTCACTGAAATACTTGATAAGAGGACTGATTTATTTAGAATCCAAAAGGAAAAACAAAGAAACCAACCACAATTAAAAATACATACCCCAACCAACAATGCAAAATTTAATAATGTATCTCCGTACATAGGTATTAAAAACTTTCACAAGTGCCAGATACATGTGGAAAGCTTCTAGGCCCATCCAGGTGAAGGAAACCAAGAGGAAATAGTGAAGAAATACTGCAGCTGCAATGCATAGGCCTCGTGAATCATGTAGTGCAATCCATGAGTCAAGAAGGAAAACTAAGTTGAGTAGCAGTAATGCAGCACACAGCTGAATAAGGATTTTGGAGGGGTAGTCTCTCCGGATTTTCCTAAAAAAGCAAATTAGTGAGATTATATCAGCTGTCCATGGATCCCTGGCTTACTCCCTCTCTTTTAGTCTTTAGTGCACAAATGCAAAAAATATATATATTTTTTTTCATTCATACATAATGCTTCATATACTGCATGGAGAGAGTAATTCACAAAAGATCGCCAAATTAATGTTCTGTATGAATAAAGTTTGTTATGATAAGGTTACATAAATACAAACAACAACTTTGATTCTTAGAGTTTAGTACCATGATGTTTTGGTTTTTTTTTAACTGTATGTTGGACTCCTTGTACTTCCAAAAATCAAAATGTGACTGTTCTTACGGCTAAGCTACACTAGGCTTTTGACTGGGCTTCAAGAGCTGTGATAGAGACAAGTCAGTCCTTGATGATAGGATAATGAGAGAACAAACACGTGCTTTGAGGAGGATTTTCAAAACATAGTATGGAGAAGTCAATAGTTAAGGCTCACACATAAGAAAATGTTCCAACAAACAACAAAGAACACAAATGCATTTAAATTTGCTATCATTCTGCACTGCTCTATATATATCTTAAACACATTCCTTCACACTTCTATTACGATAATCTGTTATAAATTATTTAAGAGTGCTACTTCTTCACTTCTTACTGCATAGAGCTACATGATTAATTCACTTGTCCACAAGATTAATTAACATTCCTGAAGATTGAATCAAAACATTCCCAGTAAAATGGACAACTTTGTGCGCTATTGAAGGAGACAGAATCCATAACTATTGGAAAGGACTTTGCAGTGAAGAGTACAAGCTATCATCATTTAAGAATAATAGGAGTTCAGTTGAACAGGTACTTACTCAAAGGCTATGTAGGTCACAAGTGTAATAGAAAGAAAAATTGCAGAGATGCCACAGCCTATATAGGATATAAAAGTCAGCACCAATTGTTGTGTGAGATTCAAAGGAGTATCTCCATACAAGTTCTAAAACAGAAAGATAATTTAATTTCAGAGAATGTTTATTAAATGGAAAAAGATCAGAAGAACCCCAAAAGCACCTTTCTCTCTGCGATTAAAAAAAAAAAAAAAAAAGGGAAAACATTATTTTCATCATGGATCTTATAAAAGGTTAATTGAAAAACAGAAAAGCTAATCTAGTCCTGCGAGAAGCAGGGAGTTGAACCTGATGATCCTTTTGGGTGCCTTCCAAATTGAGATATTCCATGATTCTAATTGAGTAATCCCATTTGATTAAAAACCTGTTTAAAATCTAATTTATCCTAATTTTCATTTCTTACAATATAAACAACTGCCTAAATGTAAAGTCTGCAATTTAATAAGCACTTACAGAATTTTTTACTTCAATGGAACTCATGGGCCCCCACTCAACAAGCAGCTTAAGCATGCGACTAGTTTTATTGCTATATGTAGTAACACTGAAGTGACTAGAACCTGAGTAATATTTCATAGGTGGCATATGCTTACTGAATCCTCATTTGCTTAAGCTAACACATGCTTAAGTCTTTTCTTGCGTCAGAGTTAGATTGCATAATTTTTTAAATAATTACCATCAAAACTGCAAAGCCTGTGAGATGGTTGCATGAACAGACTGTTTCAGTTACTCTACTTTCTTTAACTATGCAGCCTTCATATGACCAGCCTCCTTCTCCACCTGTTAAAGAAAACAGCTTTGCTATTCATAAGAGTCTTTATTTATATTAACATGTATTAATATAGCTAAAACAGTATATCTTGGGTGATATGAAGTACTTACCATTCTTATTGAAGTCCCAAAAAACACATCTAACTGTTGAATTATCCTGTTTGGGAGGTAAATAAAAAAAATTACTAAACTATGAGTTTATTATCAAGTACTTTATTAATTATCTACAAAATAGAGGCAAGAATAAATACTGTATGCAGCAAATATACCTGTTTTTTATGAATTTAGGTGCATAGAATAGATTAATATTGTAACACACGTGAAAAAATGATGAACAAATTCAAAGTCACCATACAGAAGCTAGCTCTCATGCTTACACGAAGATTCTGTTCTTGGTAGAACATTATGAATGCTGTTTTTTTGCCTTCCCACATCATATATTCTCGGAATTTCTCATTTTTCCTGATTTTGTAAGTATCAGAAAATGATCACAAATCTGCCAAAATGTAAGCCATACCTGATTAGGTTTGATATTCTGTAAAGTGACAGTAACATTTGCCTTTAAGTTGCTTATTTTGAGGTTAGCAACACTTGATGATATAACATTGCTGATTAAAGATTCATTCTTCAAGGACAGATCCTGGAACAACAAAAAATAATCAGATTTTAAATCTTAAAGGAAATAATAATAGAGTACAGCACCCACAAGCTCAGTTATTATGTGGAGTGAGCACTGGACAAAAACAATTACTTTTTAAATCAGGAAGTTTTGAAATATCTTTTGTGGGAAAAAAAGTCCACTCGTGTTTTATTTTGCTCTAGGCTTGAATTTAAACCCCTTATGAACAGAGGATCAAAAAGATACCTGGAACACAGTAGTCTTTTTAAAGAAATTAAATATAATTCTAGAAGCCAGGTCCAACTCTTCAGGAGATAAATTTGTCAGCAATGATGAGGGAAGCGTAATTGATCCAAGATTATTTAAGCCATGGTTTGCATTAGAGCCTAGAGAGATCTGAAAAATAAATGCAATGATTATGCTTCATTTCAGTCACTAAAGAAAAATTAAATTATTACTTCTTTCTGTTTAGAATTTCAAATTACATATCTCTGTAATTACTGTCAGGAGCTCATTGCTGCTCTCTCATTCCCTTCCTGCTCTGATGAATAAATAGCGCCTGCAGGCCTGAAAAGGATGCAACTCATTTCAGGTCTGCCTACCACTGCAAACGTTCAGTCGTTACCTATTTGCTTACAGGGACAGAACATATCACTGTGGTCGATACTATTGATTTGAAAAAGGTGAAGAGCAACAACCTATGCTGGTCTGTTTAACTGTGTAGGGAGATAAACATTTCACAGAATGCAAAGGCAAAGAATTTTTATAACCCATATGAAGTATGTCAGAATTCAGAAAAAAAATGTAAATAGCCATTATTTGTCAATAGTAGGTTAAGCAGAACCTAAGAACAGAAACCCTAACTTTACGATCATCTGGCAAAAATGACAAAAATAAACTGCATAAGCTTCAATTCAGGTATCTCAAGAACTTAGTGATTTAACATCATAAAAAAAAATCTGAACTTTCAACTAGTTTTCTGTGCTGTAGTTACAGGTCGGAGAACTTTGCTTAGTACAAAATCTCTAACATCTTCTCATTGCACAGTAGTTACTTAACACAAATATAATAATCTCTGAGTTCCTGAGAGATGTGAAACATTAGCAGAATTGAAGAAAGAAATTATCTGTGAATGCAAAGAATGGTTGTAATAGGACTAACACTATGAGCTTTCCGCAGTGCCCTAACAGTATGGTTTAACTCTTCTGTTTCGACCAGTGGTCTCCAAACTATTTTGATCATGCATACCCTAAACATTTTTTAAGCAAACACCCCCAAATAAATCTATTTATAAATTATATATATGCACTACTGTAGTAATATATTATGCACCTTATAAAACATATACAAAAATAGAACTTTTTAAAGGATGAGATAAGGATTAATAATATTTTTAACTATATTTTCTATTTATTAATTGTATAAAAATATTTTCTTCCTGTACCCCAATGGACTGTCATGTGCACGCCCTGGCGTACTAACGCCCCACTTTGGAGATCACTGGTTTAGACAGCCACCAAAGAAATCCCGAATCAATTCCACAAAAGAACTAGATGATAACTTGTTGAAAATGCTCTGCATTTCATTGCCAGTGCTATGAGATTTCCGGAAAATCATTACTTAGCAAATATTTGCTTTTCAGGGCTGCCACCTTCTAGACACCTCACATATTGCTAAGAAAATAGGAGAGAACTAAAATGTTAACATTTTGTATCATTTTCAGTTTCACGGAACAGTTCCAATACTACTTATGGCTCATGCTACATTAAGATATTTCCTTCTCTGAAAGGATAGAATATGCCAAAATTTGTACAGAACTTTCCATCTCTCCTTGTTTAAGCCACCAAGGCTGGTATTGTCCAAATTATTAGATCCTCAGCCAGGAGGGAGGCTTTGAGTGAGACAAAGTGGATCCAAACTTTCTAAGCACTTATTTCTTGGCGAGATCAACTAGTCAATGAGAGACAAATCCATGAATGTCTTTATCCAAGCAACATAGTAGTTCTTTCCTGGAACCCTCTGCAATTAATCTTCTAACAGATGAAACCATCTGGCAACACTCCTTGACAAATTTCAGCACTGTTCAGGATGGGTGATTAAGTGACTCATGATTCAGGGTTTTTGAGGCAAACTTATTCCTCCAAGCACTCTGGTCATTCCAGTGTTCTGGCTGTACCATCTCTAACAGCTTATTAGTCAAATGCCAGTTTCTGATAAGTCTGTTGCTTATTTACAACATAATAGAAAACAAACTGTACAACAATGGAGGGTTTCAAAAACAAAGTATTTTTTCTTTGAAACAAACATGAGCAAAAGACTCCAAAATTGTGACATAAACACAGAAAAAACTCATGTTCCATATAAATATGAAAACATAAATACTTAAAAATAAACGTTTGAGACTTTGTAAATATTTAGAATTATCGATGTTTAACCTGGAGATTAGCTGAATCCTGGACAGCAAAAGACACTTGGTTGGAGCGGATGCTGTTGGTTTTGACAACTGCCAGAGCCAAGGAAGGGGAGGCAAAATCCGCAGACTCTGCTGAAAAGCTCAGTTTTAAGCCAATGTAATCCACCAGTTTTATAATTCTGTTAAAAAGAAGAGATGCTTAGTATTACCAAGCACACACACCCAAAATTCCCAGGCAAATTGCAGTTATGGAGCAGCAATCCAAGTGTAGTGCAAAACACAGCTGACTCTGCTCACTTATTGTGGTGTCAACACAAAACATACACTGTTTTCCATGGCATTATATTACAGTAGAGCTGGTAACACTAGAATGATACTCCATTTTGTATAAGCACATTAGAGAATAAATATTTTGGATTGTGATTATGAAAAAAATAAACTCCCTGAAGCCAATTTATCAAGACATTCAATACAACACACCTTTAATCTATTGCTAGAATGACCTACCTGTTAGAAATTTCAGGTGATAATGGTTGAGAAGAAGTCAGGACTTCACTAATCTCACTGACCATCCTTTCTACATCTTTTGGTTCTACTTTTCCAGCTGCTAAATCATTTTCTATGTTGGACACGATTTGTTCAGGTGTGGTCTTATTAAAGATGATATCTATAGTACTTAGATCTGGCAGTACCTTTCCTGTCACAAAAGAAAAGTTGCGCATTCACTTAAACTCTGTATTCAACAAAGGAAGAAAGCTTTGACAAGCAGAAAAATTAAGCAGTTTTCTTGACCAATAAACCTCATCACAACTTGTAAAGACTCTCAACATGTTATGTGAGACAGAATCCCTTTTTCTCCCTATCAGCCACTTTGCAAATACTTTAAATCTTATTAAAACATAAAGCAAGGTTTCAAATGGGCAGCATTATTTTTATTGATTACAAAGTTTCTCATATGAGACCATTAGTGATGTTAAATAATCTATTATTTTTGATTTTTAGCCACTGGATGCCTGAAAGTAGAAAAAAAATCAAGATAAATGAATTTGTAGGGTGAGGTATCACTCATCATGGCCAAAGGCATCACAATGTATTTTAAAATAACTATACACTTCATGAGAGTTGTCTCAGGTTATTCACAGTAATTGCAAGGCCACAGCTCATATGTATAACCTTGTTCATGAAGTTTAAAAGCAAATTCAGTATATGGCATTCAAATAAAAAAAGAATTTCACTTGTCATATTTTGTCATATTTACCTGTGTTCCCATTAGGCCTGTTACTGTGGCCATCAGCAGTAGAATGTGGATGAGGAGCTGAGACAGAATGGTTGACAGGACTAACAGTAGGGTTCAAAGTTATTGTGAAAGGCGTAAGGGGACGAATAGGTGCTGTAGTGACACTTTTGTTACCAGAAATAGGTTGGGTGGAATCTGTAGCAGGCTGAATTTGTGAAAGACATCTGGTGGTAGTCTCAAAGGGGGGAATTGCTATTGGAGGATTGGAGGGAAGTTTAGAAGGGGAAGGTTTAGTGAAATTTACAGAAGGAGAAATTATTGTAATAGGCTTGCTAAGATATGCAGTATCAGATTTACTTGAGAAAGCAGCATTAGTGACAGATTTTGTTTCAGGTGTGGAAGCAGTGACAGATTTATTAGAAGCTATGGAAGGAAAAGTTGGAATGGTAGGTTGGCCAAGAGACTCAGAAGAGGAAAGTGTAGTGGTAACACTGGTGGAAGACACAGAAGTTTCAGTAGAAGATGAGGTAGAAGTTTCAGAGAGAGGATTTGTAGTGGGAGATGTGGAGAGAGTTCCAGAAAAAGCAGTTTCTGTGAATGGTGGGATCAGTGGTCTAACTGTGGGGCTTTGTTTGCTAGAAAGCATAGTGGGGGAAATAAAAGTGTTAGATTTGGGGGGAATCTTTTTAGGGAGAGAAGGAGAACGAGGGAAAGGAACCCATATAGAATGAGGTGGTACTTGTATAATACTGGAAAAAGAAAAAAAAAGCACAGAAATACACGTCAAATTTAACATTGTTTATATTTTAAAGAAAACACATTTTAATAGAGGAATATATATTCATTTTATGGACTTACTACATTGCATGTTTCATGCTCTAGTAATAAATATGAATTCCATAATATTTTGAGGGTTCTTACTTTCTATTTTGCTGTAGTTGTAACTATGTTAACTATGTCCATAAATACTACTGCTACCTATTCCAGAGGTGACTTGATGCTGAACACAAAAGCTATCTGCATCAGGGGAAAAAAAAAGTGTGTGTGTGTGGGGAACAGGGAGAAGGAAAAAAAAAAAAAGGGAAAAGAAGGGAGGGAAGGGGAACATGGAGGAATGGGGAGGGAGCTATACAGGAAAATGCCTGTCAAGTTGTTCTTGTAGACTCCTTCCTAGCTATTACACTGCAACATAGAACTTGACTCTATTAATGCATTAGGAAATAAGCAAGTCAAATTTTGTATTTATACATACTACATCTGTAATTCTTCAGCAGTCAAGGAGCAATACTTCACTGATGAACAGCAGCACCGCTCTGAGATGAGAAAGAAGCATTAACCTAGTTCATCCTCAAGCATAAAAAATGCTAATAATGTTAAGCAGGATATTCAATTAAGCATGTGGTTTATGTTTTTTAAACAATAGTGCATATCGCAGAATTTATTTTGAGGTTTCTTTCTGAAATGACATTTGCAAACCACGTCTTGACCAGTCAGAATACTGCGATACCCTCAGATTTTTGCTCAATGCCTTGCAAGTATAGAGTTCTCTTCTTGTAAACAAACCAAAATGCAAAGCTACATCTTTTGAAACAAAGAGACAAATTGTATGAGTCACCACTTCATTCTATCACAATATCACTGAGGAAGCTTGGCTAGTTTATAAGCTTTTCAACTCAGATCACCATTTCATTAACATGTTTATGTTCTCAAGTAATTTTACACCTAATCCTTTCAAAGTCTGTTTTATTAATGTAGTCAGAAATTTTATACCAAAGTTTTTTTAAGACATATTTCTATCTTCTGCTTCCCTACCCCAAAATCATAAGGCTGCATTTTTTATCTATTTATATTGTTTAACAAAAATTATCTATAAATAAGCATCATTTTTTTCTTTTAGGTACTTGATGGTGACCTGTAAATATATGAAATTTAATCTGAAGGGGTAACTGTTATGAGACTGTGTTTAAAGCATAACTTACCAAGTTGGCTTAATTTTACTTTGTCAGTTAAACTGCTTATATTCTCTCTCTCAGCCAGCTTCATTATGAAATCGCAGTGTATACTATAATGAGAAGAAAAAGCTTTAGACTCAAGAAACATATCTGTGTCATCTTTATGACACCTGAAATTAACATCAAATGCTAAGTGAAAGCACATTCTCACAAATGCTAAGTTTGAAAGCACATTTTTCCTAGGGTCTTTCAGATTTGGGGATATTCTTAATGCACATGAAACACTATGCCAGGCTAAATAGAAGAGTAATACATCAGTTTGTGGCAGCTTATTTTTTCTCTACAGACACTGTTGATGCTTAAACGGAGTCCTCCCTAATCAATGCTATCCATTAATTAATTGTTAATTTTGTGAAGATAATAATGTAATCTTCACTGTTACTGTAAAAAAACTCCATAGAGGAACTAGCAAGTGTCCTAGGTGGCTATGTCAGTCTATATGAAATCTCCATCACCTGGAGAAAGCCAGTGTTCTCTCTCTTGACTTCAGAGAGTACTTAAAATGACCCACTTAAACAGGTACCTACACATTAACAATTATGGTTCAATGACATGAAACCTTGCCTAAACTAGCAAACCTGTATCAAGAATTCTTTATGTTCGGTGAACTCAAACACACAAGTGAATGAAAAGGCAACACACATTAAAGATGAAGTGAAGCTTCTTTTCAGCTAACAAGAATGAAAAGAGTGCCCTAACTACTGCCAGTATATGACATGAAGGTGTGATCTGATTTTCTGTATGTTACTATTTGAGTGGTTTGAACTTTCACCCTAACCCAGGATGATAAACACCAAATTCAGGTATTTGGGGAAAGGAAGTTATTATTTTCTTTTATAACATCATGTTTCCAAGCTGATCAGTTTAAAGGACCAGCAATTTAGTGGTAAGGAACAATCAGATTGACAGGCATTATCTACATTTCAGGATTTCCAGGATCACCTCTGTGGAGTAGCCTTGCTGTTCTGATACTCCATGGCTTCCAAACTCTGAACTAGTTACCTTCTCAGGCTTCCACTCTGCTGAGGATGCCTGGTTTCCCAAGCCAAAGAACAGCAACGTGGGATGTCCAAAGCAATTTCCTCATAAAGACTGCTTCATATTCGCAAACTCTTGAAGCCTGGTGATTCCAAATCACCATAGCCTTAGTGGTTAGATTGCTATGTCACTCAGCTAACACAAAGATGCAGAAGGCATATGGCAGGCAAGCCCATGCTTCATCAGAAGATGAATGAAAAGCAACACAGTTTGGTTTAAAAAAATAAAAATAAAATCACTAATGCTAGGAGAAAACAGGGTCAGCCTACATATACTTCTCCAGTCTGTTTCTCAAACTTAACTTCCTAGAAAGTCTGTTTCTTCTTCTGTCACATAGCCATTCATACTTGATATATCACAAGATAATACATGAGCTTTTAAATATATGAGCATTTAAAAAATTAACAACAAACCTTTGGTTTTCTGCACTGCATTCCATAACGTAGGACTGTAATGACAAGTGAAAATAGAAAAAATTATTTTGTCAGGAGAAAACAGGAGTGATGCTTATTATCAGAAATAAGTTGGAAAAGAGTTTTCCAAACACTAACAATTAGTAATCTTACCTCACTTACTGCTTGCAAGGTTTTGTTGAATTCTGAAATTCTTTAAAATAAAAAGTTACCATTATGAAGGATTTCTATGTACGTTTCTAAAGGCAATTACAACAATATAACAAAAAGAACAAGCAATTACTGGGAAAAAAAAAACACAAAACAAAAACATTTTTCTATTTGTTCAGCGATTTTTTAAAAATCATGCCAGTTCTAATATTATAAAACCACTTTTCAAAGGATTAAACATTTTAAAAGTTGTCTTTTATTAGGCAATCTATAAACTAAGTTTAAATGTCCCTCTTCACATATCTTAACATCAATACACTTCTTTAAAAGTTCTTTAAAAGAGCAAAAGATAAATCTTAATGTTGCCTTTTGGCAGGCAAGCATTTGGAACAGAATTCTAAATTCATACTCAAGCCATAAAAACAGAATGAGTAAGAAATATAGATTTCTTCTACAAACAAGACCTGCTGGCTTATGTACATATTTTTAATTTTCAGCATAAGTTTTGAGAACAGTAGTAAATATTCACTCATTTAAATCCATGTTCATAAACACTGTGAAAGAAGAAACTACGCTAAAATAAAACTATAGCTGTGACTCCAAAAATATGTATTAAAAACCAGGCAACTATGGAAGTTCTCTTAGTAATTTCCTAATAGGAAGACCAAATACCTGAAATTATGCAAAGCATTTAGTCATGAAGATCAGCAGCCAGACTGGTATCCTCTACAACCCACAACTCATGCCCTCAGATATTACTACTACTACTATTACTTCTCCTATAACTATTGCTACTATTATTAAGATCGGCACCATATAAAAACCAAGGTCTTTGGGCATTGTTGAACCCCAAGAAAACTGAAAGACCTAAAAGGAAATCAGCAAGTGTACCGGTTCTTAAAACAAAGCCCAGTGGCACAAAACAAAATGAAGAGTATTCTAACCAATATGAACTTCATGTTAAAGAACAATAACTTACAACTCCTGAAATTTTTGGTTTATAAAGTGCAGGAATAATGCAAAGTGAAGCACCTGCTAAGCACATGCAAGGTCTCAATCTTTTTCAAATATAACAAAGATTTCAATCCTTATTCAAAATTACCTCAGTTGTTGTAGGGTAGGTGCTGGAATTGTAATTAATTTTGTAACTTGATTGTCAGTGGTCATGTTATTAATCTGTTAGAAACAAAGATTCCCATAGCTAAGTAAAACCAGTAATTTTTAGACTTAAAAGAAACTTATGTTCATTTCACACATTTTAACAGTCTGAAATTCCGAAGATAAGAAGCACATTTTCTCATTAATACACTTCAACAAGTATTTACCATGACACTGTTGTCACAACTTACGGAAGGAATTGGCTAATCTAGTATAGAGGGAATGACAGGATCTCATTTGTGAAAGATATGGGGCATAATGACTTTGCCATATCTCATGTTGGAAAAAGAGGAATTTGGCTTAGTTTGCAACAAAGACAGCTTAGACCAGACACTGGACAAACTTTTAAACTCTAAGCATAGCAATGGGACAAGCTCCATAAGTGACCTAAATAACAGACAACACAGAATCCTGGGAGTAACAAGTCAAGAACTGAGGTAAAAGATGTGGCAGCAATGTTCTAGATACATATGATGTAGCCTTAGGGCTGGCGGATACACCAAGGTTTATTTAAAGGCCCTTTCTAGATCTGGATTCTTATGTTCTGCTTGCCACCATTACTGGATATTTTTATATTTCAGGCAAGCAGCAATCACCACAATAAAAATGTCATCTAACATATATGGTATTGACATTACCTAAAATATTCTGTTAAAAAGTCAAAGAGTTTCATGAAAGAGGAAACCCGTTTTTCTAATAGCTGTTACATGTAATATTAATACACTGGGATGGTTTCAGTAGGCATTATCACCACTGAAATGCAACATAATGCAGAGGTGGCTCTTGCCAGAGGCCTACCCCTGCCCAAACTCAGTGCCCCACATACACCTGTGCAGAGGCTCTCTACAGTGATTTTGCTGTCTACTGCCATGTATGCAGAGACTGGCACGTGAAATCTCAGACTGAGAGCAGATGGATATGTAGGAGAAAGACACAAGGTCTTTTACACTATAATGTCTTTTCGTGTGTGTGTTTGTTTGTTTGTTTTCTCCCTTCAGTTTTATATCTACAACAACTGAACATACTCATGCTCATAGTATTATTTCAATACTGAATTATCTATATGGCCCTTGCTTTGCATGGTATCATTCTCTTCAACCTCTGTTGTGTTGCATAAGTAGACACACTCATATCACATAGGCCTATTGCAAATTAATAACTGATTAATCACATGACAAAAAGCATTGAACAATACCCTATTTATAAAAGTCTCGACATGAATTATTCACAGGATGCAACTCAACAGAACTTATGCCCATGCTGTTGCCATGTAATGATGCTCACTTTCTAAAGTAAAGTGCCTAAATTCATCTCCAAAGGTAGATCCTGTGTCTCTAAATGCAGATTCTTAATTGGGCAGTTCCTCTCTCCTTTCAGTGGCTATGTAGAGAATATAGGCCCAGACTGCAGGAAGTTTACTTATCTGGAATTCTAAATTTAGCTGTAAATCAGCTGTTTAAGAGTAGATACCTCTACGGCAAACATTAATTTGTACTGCAAACTGTATTCGAAATAAAAATATAAAGGACATAATAAGAATCATATCAGGGTATCAGTATTTTAAGCGTAGACAAAGAAAATTATTTCAACCTTCCTTACAATAAAGTTTTAAAAGAGGGAACACTTACTATTTCTACATTTAGTGACGTGTTACTTTCTTCATTTGTGTGAAGTTTCACCTTGCCCACATAGAACACTAAAAACAAAAGGCAAAAATGTTAAGAAAAATCAATGCTAAACCACATTATATATAATTCAGTATTTAAAAACTCACAGTCTTGTTTTACAGTAGAAGGGAAATAAGAACACTAGCTTTTCTGATCATTCAGTATTTTTGCAATTGTTCTTCCATCTTTTCACTTACTATTTGCACAAAGTAGTCCAATAACTTCGTTATTTTCTGGAAAGTTATTTAATTTACTTTTGCTGGCTGTCTCTTAAATTCCTTCTAGTTCTTTTTTTTTTTTTTTTTTTTTTTTTTTTTTCCTCTATTAATACAACTTCAGCTCCCACAATGAGAATAAACTGTGTGGGAAAAGGTAAAATGATGCTCTGAAAATTATTCACATGGAGATTAAAGAACTTTCAGGATACCATCATTCAGAGCATTGTTCAACAGTCCTTGACAGCTGGTAGGCCCATGTTGGAGACAAAATGGAACTTCCACCCAAATCACCTAGCAGTTTACCATGTCAACCAGTAGGTAAACTTTATAAGGCGGGGTTGGGGGGGCAGATACTTATTCTGCCTCTTTCTAATTTATAAAGTACTCAGCATATGCCTACTTGGCAGAAGTGACTTCATTTTTAAAGCATTTCTCATGGAAGCTCTTCATCAAAGTGTTTTGGAAGGCAGAAACACGTTTCAACAAAATCTTTGTTTACTACATCTTTGTTAACACACATAAAGGGAACTGCAGTGCCCCTTCAATTTTCCTTTGTTTACCTGTTCTGTCACATTACATTTTCAAAACATATGCAGACTTTTACAGTAATTTTCCTAAACACTATTCCAACTTCTATTCCTGATACAGAGTTAGGCTCAATATGGCAGATATTAGTGCCTACCATAGCACACTAATTTCTTGTTTTCTCAGGTTTGTAATTCTTGTCTGCAACTGTGTATCATTTGATAAGAAACCAAAGATCAAAAATACAATAGACTAAATATTACTTTTAAATAAAAAAACCCAATATTTTATAATAATGTTTTAGAAGTTTCACAAAATCTCTCTAAATTCACAAGAAAATTTATTACAGAGCTAGCTTTTACACAGCAACTAAAAGTCGCCTCTTTAATCAGAATGGAAGATATTTGAACATGGTTTTTATAAGAAAAAAAGGGAAACCACTAACCTGAAAAATTACAGGCAGGTGTTATGTTGCATAAAATGGTTTCTTCTGCTATAGTTTATTTGGGGGAAAAAAATCTAGTGAGTAAAAAAGCGGAACTTAAAACCAGTACTGACAAACATATATATTTACAATCATTTCAATGTTTTAAATGTAAAGGTCTTTACCTTTTAGAAAGCTTTTGGCTACTCCCATATTTCTAATACTACCTACACTGCAAAGAAATAACACTGATCCCGAATTAAAGGTACTGTAAACAGCTGGCTCTGTTGTGTAAAATCAAAATAGGAGACTGGAAAGATATTTGCATCCAAGACAAAACACCTACTCTTGTTCATAAAAACAATGTGGAAGCACAACTTTCCTTACATTACTTAAGTAGATTGCTCAGTTACGCTGAGGATGGCAAAACGGTTCAAAATAAACACCATATTTTGGTATAAGAATAGAGATTGGCATCCATTAACAGAAAAACAAATGCTATTTTCTCTGCTGTTACCATTAGCTAGTGCCAAATAAGATGGGAATTTTACTTTCTTTTCTGTGGTACAAACGTTTGCCTGTTATAGCTTGATGCTTCATTAATTTTACCACCATCGTCAAACAGCCATCAGAGGGTACAGATAGTGAGCTGGTGGCAATATTCAAATTATTACAAAAAAAAAAATTCAGACAGCAAATCCGATTCAAATAAATTTGCCTTCCATTCTGTGTTGGCAGTTGGCAGTGAAATAGTTATGAAAATTGTATCAGCACTTTACTCTTTTTAAACAATCCCTAAAGAAATAAAATGTTCGTAAATAACTGAGTTTGACAAAACTATTAACTACATAAAGAACAAAACCACTTATAAAACCCCAAAGCAAAACCCAAGAGTGACACAAAAGTAAAAGGTAACATCAGCCTACATAGGTAGTGTGGAGGATAAAAAACTGATGAAAAATCACTAGTGCATCCAGCCCCCAAAGATCTTCAGGTAACAGCTGCAAACTTCCTGTAGGTCACATTCACACTCAAATTATACTAGCCAGTATACTAGCCAGGATGGTCTCATGCCAGTTCTTCCACCAGTTACATTAATTCAGTACAAATACATTCTAATTGGTCTATCCTACATGGATAATAATAAAATTAAATTCAGCCTACTCCTATAGACTGGACCTGCCATGAGAAAGAACATCATGACTGGATTCAGTCTGCTGTGATCTACTGAAAAGCATAAGGATATTTTTTTAAAGTAAACGTGGTCCCTGAGGTTGTGTTTCTTACATTGTTGTGGTAACCTGCTGCTCTGAATTACAAAACAACCAAACTCTTCTATATGTGGCCATCTAGGCAAGCATTGCACAATTAGGCCTTCTACCAGACTGGAAATCAATGCAAAGTAAGACGGACTGCTAATACAACACACCATAATACCAAGAAAAAAAAATCTTATTAAAAATATTTGGGAGCAGACTTCCTGAACTCACACACACTCAAATTTTGAGGAGTGTAAAAGAAGGTCAGTGGTGATATATGAATCCTACCTGGTGCTATGGTAGAGTAATAATCAGTGATGTTAAGAGGTTCTGTTAAAAAAAAAAAAGTTTTAAAATTAATTTTTCACATTTTAACTTTAAAAGCCTATGAAATATATGTCACAAAAAAAAGTTTCCTAATTTCTGCTTTAGGCAGTGTCCCCAGGAGAAGTGTAATTAAGTTATTATCAGAATTGGGAAATGAAAAAGCAGCATTCGGAATGAGATCCATCCAATCAAATGTTTATGTCCCCATGTGAGCCAGTTACTCCAGGCTCCCTGTTATTCAGTGGAGAAAGCGGTGCTTTTAAGGTGTGATTCCCATTTAACCTATTCTACACGGGCACTTCAGCATAAGATTAATCATGTTGCATAAATGTGTCTTGCTCTCCATCAGCTATGAAGAACAGCAGGATGTCTAGCTCATATACAGACATGTAGGAATCTGATAATGGGATGAACCTACTCCTTGTTTTCAAATGCAAACATCAGGAGAAAAAGGAGTAGCAAGTTCTTCTGATTGAGTCTTTACTGATCCTATTTGGCAACTTACTGCAAGAACATGCATCATTTAAGTGTCTTTAAGGAATGGTGTGTATATTTTACTTTTGTAAAATACTTTAAACAGTATCAGAAAGTATAGAAAACATTTGATTTATAAATATACCAAAAAAAACCCATACTTGCTAAAAATAAATATGCCCAGTTTGGGCTTTGGTAAGCAATGTAATATTTTGAATAAAAAAGAAAGGTTAACAGCTCAGAGTCAGTTTAATTTGCTTCAAAACCCTGCCCATCCAGACTTCAAATACAGATTGGAGATAATACAAATTTTAAGATCACATAAGAAAAGAATTTGGACTAAACAAACCCCAGTTATTTAAAAAAAAAAAAAAAGAAAAAAAAAGCAAACTTTCATGAATGCAGCAAAGATCTCCCTTCACACTTTACTCTCTTCATGTTAATTCTCACCTGGAGTTTGTGTAGTCTCCTCTGAAGTCATATCTGAAGAAGAAAAATTAATAACAGTAAGAGCAATAAAAATAAAAATCTAAAGAAATCTAAAATAGCTAACTCTAAATCTAAATAAGAGAAATATTAATAAAACCTTGCCTGAAGGATTAATAGGATAGGTGATAAAAGTAATAATAGAGGATTCTGGAGAAAAAAAAAGAAAGAAAATAAGTACAAAAGTAGAAATTACTAATATAATATTTTATTTCCATGAATTTTAGAGAAAAAATGTCAAGCATGCAAAGCTTCGAAGAGGAACTGAATTTAATTATCTAAGTTCTTTTTTAAGAACAACTGCAGTACTTGTTAGGAATGTTCACATTGTTTCAGTAGAAATATTTGGAAAAATGTTCACATTTTTTAAAAAATCTGAGTATCTGAATATGAACAGCTGGTAATCAAGTTCCTTCAGATAAATTCCTTTTATTGTTTTAATTCTTTCAGAAAATGCAGATGAATTTGGCATGTCTGACAGCAACAACTGCTTCACCCCAAGGACCTTTCCAAGCACCAACTCACAACACTCATGAGCAGAGATGACACACAGTGTGTGGCAAACTGTCATTCCAAAAAAGCTATTTTTGCCAGTAACCATACATAAATAAAACAGAGTGAGGATGCAAGGGTTTTTTAGCTACTTTTTTTTTAAAAAAAGAAAATTACATTAAGAGGATAGAAGAAAATGTAAGGATTGCTCAGGAACAGTATGCTTAGTAGGCATATTAGTGGTTAGACCACTTAATATCACTCCGATATGACAACTTAGTGCCTTTTTAAGAATGGGCCAGAGCACCTTTATAACAGAAAAACATTATACTTTCTAAGCTTCTTTACTAAAAGCACCACTGTCATTAGAAGCAATATCTTGCATATAATAAAAAAAAAGTTGGTGGCTCTGCATAAAGATAATTGCATATCAAGAAAAAAGGCAATCTATTTCATCGCATGGAAAGGGAAAGGGAGTTTTTCTATTTGGTATATTTATTTCAAGTAGGCTAGCCATTTTGAGCCTTTTCTAGAATGACCTCTTAATTCCACACACCGAGCAAAAGACAAGCATATTTGGTTCTTAAGTAACAATCCCGAAGACAACTAATTTTCAAAGGCAACTAGCAAGCAGCCAAAATATGAGGAATCAGAGTGAAAATTAAGTGCTGACTTCATCTGTATTATTTGGCTTGGTATAAACTACAAGAAATATTGAATTGGCTGCAGTTGTTAAAGATTAACAATTCCCAGAGAAAGACTGTATCTGTAAAAGAACATAAGCATGTGTGTTTGTGTCTGCTATTACTCCTTTTCTCCAGAGCACGATATGTCAGTATACATTAAGCAAGAAAGCAACTGGTTTTCAAACAGCTGTTGCTGCATGTCCACATCCTTCATTTTTCAAAAATGCTTTCATAGGTGATTTTCATCACCTCTGGTCTCAGAAATTAAGAGTCTCATGTGTGTCTGTGTGTGTAGTATACCACACTGCATCAGCTGACACATGCGTATCTGCTAGGATAGGAGGAGAGGGAAGGTAGCTCTCTTTACAATGTTCCTCCTCTTCCATCTCTGCAAACTGTTCACTGTTCAGGTTACTGGAGAAAAGGTTCCTGATGAAGCAACTTGCACCTACTTCATCCCCAAGCAACACTGCCACAAACCATGAGTGGCACTTTTAAGGCTTGCTATTTCATTACAAAGTAGAAAAAATAAATTAATTTTCTCTTCAAAAAATAAACAATGAAAACACAAAATGCTGGAATTCGTTTACATTACAATTTTGCTGCTTTACATCAGACAAAGGCAGATTTATGTAACAGGAAATAACAAACATTGCAATAATCAGTGAAGTCCTGATTTTCTTACCAGAACTGGTTGTTGCAGCTGACTCATCTGAATTTGCATCTTTTGTTTCAGTTCCCAAAAAAAAAAAAAAAAAAAGGGGGTGGCGGGGGGAGGAAAAAAAAGGACCATAATAAAGTTTCGACACATACATCATCATCCTCAGCAGCCTTTCCTTATATTAACACAAGTTTACTGTGTTCACCAGAAGAGGGCAACACCTGCTTACAAGAAGAACACTTCCAGGTTGTCAAAAAAAGGCATATGTAACAATCTCTGACCAAAAAAAATTTACTATTTTAATGAATTCAAATAGCATTTTACTGAAGACAATTTATTTTCAACAAATACTGGATAATTTACATTGTATAATGTTAAGAAAGCAAAGATCATTGACCCAAGTTATGTGCTATACTAGTCTGAAAGCTGCATGCCTGTCCTGAGTGTTTTGCTAATTCTGGAAATGCAAATCAAGCATACATAACGAGGTGGCTATAGCTGGGTATGAAGAACTCTTCTCAGACTTCGTATAATAGCACTGAGACTTGTAATTTAAAATTTGTCCCACACATATCTGTTCTCTTTTCTATCCTGCAAAAAGCAGCATTACAAAAAGCTAATTCACTTCAAGTTTGAACCTCTGATCTTGATAGGAGCCAGCCAAATATTTATATAGCAAACACTACCCACTAAATCTTTGATGTTGTTACAGTCAGTATTTTGATCAAAAATAAATTAGGAAATTTGATATCTGGTTCACACAGCAACTTCAAAGTTAGCCGTTTCAGTGAGTGGTTTTTGATAGTGCCCTGGATAAGTCAAGTCACAGTTACCAAAGAAATATAATCTAAAAGTTGGCTGCAAATATGAAACAGTATTTAAAAATATACTTAAGGTATTTCAACATCCTCTCTCAAAAGTCATCCTATAATGTTACTTCCGATACAATAATTATACTGTAAAGCCTTTCCTATTGTTGTAGAGAGTTAAAAGACAGAGAAACCAGAAGTCTCTGTGGAAAACCAAATTTTTTTTTTTTGGTTAAACATAGTAAACAAGGAGTTTCTGAAAGGCTAATCACTCACATGATTCCTTGCTCAGACTATTTTGCTTGCCTTACTGAAAACTAGTAATAGCTTCTTTCCAAAGGATAAATGTAAACATAATTTCTGCAATGAAAGGAGAATCAGAGTCATCTCAGTGACCCTATTATCATTTTCTCTGGAAAATCAGTGATGCTATTTGCACCATGAAATATGCTAATAAGCCATAAGAATTATATGGATAATTAATTTGCAAGGATTTACATATTCTTAACTATCTCCATGAATTAAAAAGTAACAGCAGTAAAAATTTTCCTATGCACTTTCTAAAATAAAAGAACAATGGGAAAAAATTATGAAGAACCTCATTACCTGTTATCTGTTTTCTGCCAGGCAGCGTAGCAGTAGTCTCAACTATAAAGGAAAAAGATTTTTTAGGAACAGAAGTTTTTATATATATTTAGACACACACACACACAAACACACACACACATATATATATATACATATATATATATATATACATACACACACACTTTTTAAAACACAACTATTCTAGATGTGCCACTCACCTCAATTCAAACTGGTTTGCAAAACTACTTTGCATCCATTGAGAAATGTGTGTTGAGTCTTTTTGAAAGCTGGAAGGTGAACTCTTTTGAGTTCAATTTCTTACTCAGTTTATCACTTTTATGCTTTTGGAAGACACAGATTCGGCTGTGAGCTTTTCCACTGCCCTTCCATTGGCAATGCCTTCAGAAACCCTTTCAGCACATTGGCTTGAGAGAAGTAGACTAAAAAGCAACAACTAAAAACATAACAGGTACACACAACTGTGCTTTCACACAGCTATTTTTGCAAAAAATGTGGAAAAGACATGCTTATGTATTATTCAAGAAGAGAAATTTTATTAATACAAAGAGAACCAGATAAATTAAAGCAAAAAGAAGCAGAGGGCAGGTGAGTTGGGTAAGACAGGGGTGCTTTATTCCATACATATTTACAAATAACATGAGATGTATTTTGAGAATATATCTATATCATTATGTGCATATACATCATGTACATGCTCACAAGAGCTGTACCACCAAAGAACATCTAAACAATTAAATCATGTGGCAAGAAGCCCTAGGGAATAATTCCAACTGGAATTATTCTATGATTCTATAATTCTATGAGCAGATAGATCAAGCTGCCATAAATGAAGCAGCTCAGGAGAACCTGCACTGGGAATGAAAAGGTGAACTATTTCTAGCTCAATGGGCCCATGAAACATGTCCCTAGGGACACCTAAGGAGAGATGCAGCAAGGTGTGGATCTGACAACTGAAACTACTGCACAGGCTACCCATGAATGTGAAATGTGTGCCATAATCAAGTGAGCCAAGTGACTAAAACCTCCCAGGAATAGAAGATGGTGGCTGGGCCATCAATATGGGTAGGCCTAGCAGATTGATTACATCAGAACACCATTGCAAACATGCCACCAAGGCAAGTGTTATGTGCTTCCTGTGATGGAGGCAACTAGCAGGTGGCTAGAAAGGTACCCTGCAATCTATGCCACCACTCAAAACATCATCCTGGGCCTTGAAAAACAAGTGGCAAAACACCACAACATATAGTTAAGGTACTGTCATCTACTTCAGCACCACTGATAGCTGAGACCCTGGCTGTTTGGGCAAGAAGGAAGAGACACTGTCTTTGAGCCACTGAACCTGTTGGGACACTCTAGCCACAGCCAAGACGCAGGTCTACAAGGATGATGAAGAAGAGAGATTCTCTCTGAATTGTCAAAGCTGGTGTGACAATTTCTCCACAGTTAGTACCTTGATATCTGTCCAGTCCATCATCACCAACCAATGCGCTGGCATATTACACTGGTGTGTACTATATTAACCTCTGCAACATAGCTCATGTGAAACCTCCATCATCCAGATCTTTTGCGACCTGGCTGTTGCCTAGGTTGCTGCAGACCACCTCTCCACCACTGCTAACTCTCTCAAGAAAGACACCTTCTTTCTTCCATCTGTGCTGGCCCACTTGCATCGGCAGTCTACAAGACCATCCTCAGACTCTGAATCCAGTGATCCAAGTTCAAATATCCCTGTGGAACCTGCAGCAAAGAACCAGTTGGGGATGACGCACAGGAACGTGTTCTGAGGCAGCAAATTCCTAGGTAGCAATTTGTGTGGGAAAATTAGGACAGGTGCCTAGAGCAGTCTTCACCTCTGATGGCCTGGGAGTTTGCACTTGAACAGGCATGGAATCCTGTTGAAATGGCAGACCACTTGAAGGAAGGATGCCTTGCTTTTACACTGAAGACAGAGACTTATGGTGCTGTGTTGAGGCCTGGCCTATACCTATAAAGCCTGTGGCCAGGACCCTGAAAGGAGCAAGAGGGTCTCTGGATCTAAGGACATGCAAATGGATACTGCAGCTAAACCAGAGACAATCCTAACCGTAACAGTCACTCCTGCAGTCAAGAGGAAACAATGAAAGTGGAGGTTGAGCCATTTAGCGAAGGAAGAAGAAGATTCTCTTGAGGGGATGCAGGAAGAAGACTCAGAAGAGGTAGCCTGTTCTGCACCAGGACAGCCACAAGAACAGGAGGGGGAAGTGACAGAAATCATAAACAAGACAGAAACCATTCAGTCCCTATTCCTGAGTGAGTTGTGAGATATGCACAAAGATTACAGCTGCTGTTAGTTTTAGTTGATTTGCATCCTGGGTAGAAATTTTATTATATAAAAGAAAGAACACTAATATTCTAAGTAAAATGATACATATGAAGGTATAACTTTTTAGTTATACTTTTTGCTTAATGGATGCGTATCAGTCTACTGAATTTAAACTATTTCAGTAAAGACATGTAAAAAGGAAAGTAAAATAACTCAAGGTGTGCTATTTACAAACTAACAGAAAATTTCTTTCTCTTAGGTTGTTTACTATCGATAAGAGCAATAAAATCCTTATGTATATGAAACCTCATTTTATTTGCTCCATGCATTTTTATTTGCAACACTGTTAATTTAGGATCACCAAATCAACACAGCTAATATCCTATTCCAAAACAAAGCATTATATATTATAGTAATACTTTTCTCTAATAGAAAACATTCCTCAGAATCCTAACAGCAAATATAGGCAAGTAGCATTAATCAGTATTACTCTTTGCTTTTGCTTTTTCTGCAAGGGAGACAGAATAGGTCCCTACAAGAACTACTGTTTTTTTCTAAAGTAAAAGGCAACTCCATTAAGTGAGATAAGCACCAGTTTCTGTTACTAACATGCATCATTAGAAACAAAAGCAGCAACTCCCTTACTGTCTTCTTATCACTTTGTACTGTTCCTAAGCCAAGACTTGAGAATTCCACCCGTGCAGGCAGAGGAAACTGTTCCACTGGTATGAAACCTGTTCAGCAACTCTTGCCATCCCTTCAAACCACAGCTGCAAAAAACTTACCTGAGAACCAGTACTTGCAGTGACAACCTTCATTTCCTATAATGACTTTGTATGACACTGGGGACCAGTGTAATCTAACAGCTCCAGACTGGTAGGAGACTAAATCCATTAATAACAGTACTTAAGGCTAGGTCCACAAACTGATGTAGCTCTGACAGAGATCAGTTCCTGGCCCTGTCTACAAAATAGCCTTATGTTTACAGCATTCCCTAGTATGACAGATCTTATCTACCAGTCTACTGGCTTTTTTAGGATGGGATGGTCTCCACATGTCCTGCTGAAGCTGTTCCATCAAGCAAAGCAGAATTCAAAAATCAAATCAGCCAAAAGGAAAGAAAGGCAGAATGGAGGCTTTGTAACACAGTTGTGAAGATTGGGATGGATAGTTTTGGTCCCTGCACCACAGACACTGTCACTCTCTGCATGTCTTTTATTCATTAACTTAGACACCTGATACAGAAAAAGCCCTTAAAGCATCAACGGTGTACAATGTTCTGTCTCCAACTGTAATAATGAAAAATATACTTTTCTTCTCCCTACCTCAAATCTAACTTATGATCAGTATACACTTAAGATTTTTGGAAAGGCAACACCCTTTCTGATTCACCTGTCTTCACACAACTCACTCTGCCAGAAGCAGTTCAGTTTTTCCAGGGTGGAGGAGTGAGAAGCAGCTAGAACCTGGCTGCAGATAACATCGTGCAAGAACTAAGTTATTGGCAGCTGCTTCTTGCTCCCCTGTCTCTGGGGAACAGTGTTGCTGCTGAGTAAATACTGTTTGACCTAACACTTCATGATCGCCTTTAAACTTTTGAAGAAAGCATCCTTTGAGCACGTCTGAGACAGCAACTAGAGTGCTTTCTTAGGAGAAGGAGAAAAAGAGTCTGAACTGTAGTGAACTAGAGCCTCCTGTCACATGGACACATCCTCTGCCCAGTCTGTGGGGTGTGGAGGGGCAGCGGATGGTACAGCAAGAGGGTTGTGCCTGCTGGCCTCTGCCTCTCACGAAACGCAGTGAGAGAATGCAGGTCCAGACATGAAATATGTACTGAACACTTCAGCAGTACCAACAGCCCTGGCAATCTGTAGGAACACAGACAACATTACAGACATAAAAACATACATTTATGGACTTAGATGCTCTGGGTCCTAGAAGACAGGTTTATGAAATGAAGTCCCTTAAATTTTACTGGTATTAATTGAAAAACAAGCCAAAAATGAAAACAGTTTGTATTATCACCCAGGACTATTCTATCAAACTAAAGGTAACCTCAACCATGTCAGGTCTCACAAATGGATCAACAGCAGAATCCAGGTGGAAGAATCCCAAGGGACACCTTGGTGGCTATGTAATTTCATCGCCCCATGCCTCAGTACTTGGTTGACACCACAGAATGGCATTGGATAACCACAACTGTGTATTGCTGATGAGATCAGTTTTGATTTGCAAATACACACAAAAATACTAGGAAATTAATAAAAATCAGATTTTCTAAAGAAGGTGTGATAGAAAATGTAGTACTGAAAGTTTTCTGATTGAGGCTAGGGAATTAATTTGCATTAAAAATTCCCATCAGAAATTCCAAAGCGGAAATTTTATTAAAATAGATATACAATACACTTTCTGGCTTTAAAAAAAAATAATTAAAACCATTTTACATCAAAAAATTGATTCCATACTGCATTTTTAAGTCTATACAATGTCTCTTCTAAACATTCTCATAAGCAACAGTTATCAGTACATATTACATCAGTTACCAGTACTGTGCAGCAACTACCATCCATTTCTATTTAGTGTTACTAGGATACAATCATGTGAAAATGCCTGGCATTAATACATTTCACAGGTCTTGTGAACAAAACTGAGTAGCCCAAACAGAAAACTTCAAAATGGTGCTTTTCTAAAATCCATCTCTTTACAGAAATAGTCACCAAAAATATGACATTCAAGTATCATATTTAAATTAAATCCATATTTTCTATTAAGAAATTGGGGCCCTTTAACATTTGATAAACCTTGCAGCTGGATAAACGTTCTGCCAAAATGAACCATCCTGTCACACATGGCATTAATAACAGTAACAAATAAGAAACCTCCTCAATTGTTCTACTGTATGTATTAGTCCATGATGACTTTTTGCTTAAGTTAGGTTTTGAGACACATCGTACAAGTTTACAGGATAAAACTACGTGCAATCTCAATTTCATGTTTTGGTGCCCCTCATGACACCTCAAATCTGCTCTGACTCACTGGTTTTGGACAGCAGCAAATATAAGAAAACAATATAAGTGCTTGTTCACATCAGGCTCTGTTACTTTGGCCAGTTCATTTTAGTATTCTTAACAGAAAATGTAGGTACAGTATTTTAACTCGGCTGTGATGTTACACAGGTATTTAGGAAATAAGGTTATAAACAAAGCTTTATCTGTTTGTATAAAGTTCTGTTTGTATAAAGCTGTACTTCAAATACTGAGGTGAATCAAATCACTTCTCCAGCAGGCTGATTTCCAAAAAACTACTTCCTTTGATATCACAGTGGAGGGAGGCAACAAGAGCAAAGAAAAGGAAGGTCAAACATACATTCTGTTAATAGGTACAAAATAGAGTGGCACATGAGTCATCAAATAGGCACTCCAGAGTTAGGTATTTTTTCCCCGTCGCATTTACTTCCTTTAAGAGCTTCTGGTGGTTTCTGTAGTATTCTGTCCTCACAGGTTTAGAAAGAAAATGGTATCAGGCCATATCATTTATTTTTTCATCTCCACCTTTCATGGCCCACTCGATAAACATAACAATATGGCCCAAAGTTTGATACCAAACAGACTAGGATGCAGACTGGATGAATGGTAACTACCTCCTCAAGCAGAAGGTGGAGGTATAAAGCATTGGAACTCCAGGAAAGCTGATCCTGTCATCAGAAGTGCACAAAGCCCAGGAAATCTTTAAAAGGGATTGCATGAGCCTAAATTGTACCTCCTATTGCCCACACCTGCAAACTAGAACAACAGCCCAAACTGCAGTTTTTCTCCTCCTTGAGCATACAAAGGCAAAATAGTCACACAAGGCACCAGTCACTTCCCACTTCTCCCATCAGCATTAAACAGCTTTGTTCCCACAAGCTTGGAAACGTCCTCCAACAACACCAGTAGCAGGCTCAGCAATACTTGGAGTGAAAAGGATGTATGGAAAAGCAGGGGCAACACCTTAACCTTGACATGCCTAAAATGCCTAAAATGTCACATTATAAATACTGAATCGTATTTATGCAAAAAAATGCAATCAAAAGCAAGAGGCACGGGACTTCTGCTAAAAGTTAGGGCACAAATGAGATGACAGTGCTCTACTGCCTGTGATACTGTTCACAGTTATGCCATAAATCATCTATTTTATTTATTCATTGAGATTTGTAAAAGATAGCCCACCATCTCTGTGCTCTTTTCATAAATGCACAGTGTAAGAGTTTATGTATTTATATATGGATTAAGAATGTTACTGTTTAATGTGTAACTGAAATAATTAATGTTTAAACAGTACATTTCTTTCAGTTGTCAAATTATTTTTAAAGGCAACTTGCAAATATCCCATGTAAAAATGACAACTAAAGAGCTGGTGCTCACAGATGACTAAAGTTTATTTTCAAGCATTTAGCATTTTCAACTCACTTATTTTCTCGTGGTTTTGTATTCTGTTAAATCACCCAGGGGTTTATATTACTAGGTGCACTTTTTTCTTGGATTATGAAGAGACAATAGTGATATCATTCCTATTGTGCACATTAAAGTACACAGCTAAATAGGAATTATTCATCAAAGAACAAGATAAAAAAATTTTCCAAAGTTGGCATTTGGAAGGGTGAGCACATCTTTCTTCACTTCTATATTTTTAAATACCAGGAGTTAAAGTGAGATACATTCAATCTGTGACACTCTATCTCCATATCACAGCTGTTATGCTATTTCTCATTCTCAGCAAATGGGGAATTATCAAAGGAACCTGAGGAATGTAAGTGGAAGGTTAGTGACGCAGAATGTGTGGGGCCTCGTTCTCTCTTTGGCCCTACCTGCAGTATTCACACCTGATCAGCATGCAATGGCTACACCAAGCAGAGGGGAACCAGAAGACTGTGTGACTGCAAGAAGCAAGAGTTGCGTCTTTAACTCAGATCAAAAGATTATTATTTCTACGTTCTATTAGTCCAAGAAATGTGATCAGTCCTCAATACAAACTGGGAAGCAGTCAGGTATGTCCTTTCTTGCAAATCTTCAGCTGCATAAGATACATAGCTACTGCAAATGTAATTCCATCTGCTTCTGGGGAACAAACTACTTGATTAGAGTTAAGCATGCCTTTAAGTGCTAAGCATGTATGCAAATCTTGCCAGAATCAGGATTCTGGTCCTTATTAGACCCCACATGGTTAAGAAAAAAACAAATATATTTTTGGTAGCCTGAAAAATTATTAGAAAAATAATTAATAAAACCAAAAGAAAAATAATCTGAAGAGTCAACAGAAAGATAGGCAGGAAAGGAAGGTAAGGAAACATAAACTAATGTGATGTTAAGTAAATCTAGACTTATTAATGGAGTGCATCACAGTGTATGAGACACCAATTAGATAATGGCCTACACTGCACAATGATTTTGAGTGTTTAAGCAAAGGAGAAATCACAGAAATCATGGGAACCCTTGACTGAACATTTTAGAAATTGTTGGTTTATGTAAGCACAAAATGCCAAACAGATAAAAAAAATTCTGAAAAATTCTGGCACAATTATGACTGTAATGAACCACTTCCTTTTCACTTTTTGTGTCTAGACAGGAGGCATAGCCCTTTCTCAAGCTTTAGCCATTTACCTGTTATGTTCTTTATGGATGTAAAATCAGACCTTTATGAAGACTTACTAGTCAAAGTCCTTCTGTTTTAACAAAAACAGAGCAGCTTTCAAAATCGGGTAAGTTTTACACGGGTGTACAGAGGAACTTATAGAAAGAAATCAGATTGTAAGACTAGTAGCACCATCAATTAAAATTGCCTGACACTGATTATTACAGGCTCCTACTGTCAATGCTTTGTTTTTGTTTATTTGTTGGATTGATATTTGTTAAATATATGCCTTTCACGGGCTGACGTGGAGGGGAAGGGCAAACAGCAAAAATGCATCTATTCCTGAAAACAGGCAAAAAAACTGTTAAAAAATTCCAGTGAAGTTTTATTCAAAAAGCTGCTATTCTGCCAAGTTATCTAGAGGAGATAACTTACATTTAGCAGTAGAGATGGTGTCTGTACTGAATCAAACTTCTGTCAGCACAATTAAAGTTCAATTAGCTAAGTAACAGAGCTCTGGAAACCATGCTTCTTATACACTCACTGGAGAGCTCTTGCAGTTAGACAAAGGATTCCACAAGCCCCAAAATTACTAATTCTAAAATCATTGATTGGTTGGGGCTGGAGTTGAGCATTGCCTAACCAAGCTGCCCTGTGATGCTCAAGGACTCTCTCTATTCAAGGCAGAAAGCGCTGGAACTGAAAACTAGAAGGTTATCCTTTCAATGCCTCAGTGAAAGATAATCAGATGCTCCACTGACCAGGTTTTATGCCACTATGCAGACAGATCTCTCTCAGTCTTCCTTGGTAAAAAACTTTTTTCTGGTAGCCACAATGTTTCTGCTTTCAGCCTTAGGACTATGTTACTTCAAACACCGTCACACAAGAGCAAAAGAAAGACATCCTGTCTTCAACTCCTCTCCCAAATCACACGACCCAACAGAGAAGATGTGCTCCCAGCCACAGCACCAGGCCAGCAGAGGAATTTCATTCATTATGACCCAGTGTTGGAAACATTCTCCTTGAGTCCTGTTTTTTTTGGACAGATTTCTTTCTCTCCCAGAAAAAGAAATCTGGTCACCTTATTTAATGCCCCTACTAAGACACTTCTAATCTACCCAGTCAGGCAGTTATTATAATATTACATAGTTAAAAAGTATTTTTTAGTGTGCACAAAATAGATAGGTACAGTTTTTAAGGATAAAGGTGATGATTGGTGTGACAATTTAACTGAAGAACTTAGGCTATATAAGAATTTTAGGAATGAATTGAGCTAGTCACCTTAAAAATCTCTGAAGGTCTTAGGGGGTAATACCATTTACTACAGTTGATAAATTGGATGCCACCTGAACTTGATTCA
Source organism: Streptopelia decaocto (assembly GCF_964273445.1). NCBI lineage: Eukaryota > Metazoa > Chordata > Aves > Columbiformes > Columbidae > Streptopelia > Streptopelia decaocto. Next base: position 105,464,190 of record NC_138663.1, read on the forward strand.
AATTTGTCTTTCTTGTCAACAGACATGATAACAAAAGCTAGAAAGATGGTTATTCTCTTGCTTTAACTCAATTTATCTGAAAATGAAATTTTTGTTTTGTTTTAAAGCTTTTTATGGTTCTTTTTCAGGACAGAGTTGAATTTTGAGAAATGTGTGAGAAACCATTTGGCCATTTTAATAATGGAAGACATTACTGATACAGAAGCAAGAAGAAATCAGAGCCTCCAGTAATCTTTACAGATGTAGACCTTACCAGCTAAAGATGGTGTAATGTGCCAGTGAAACAGTGAAAAGTTGTACTCATTGAAGTTCTGACCCAACTAATATGCAGGAAGAGGACCAGCAATGCTTTCCTCTATATATATTCCCTGAACAGAAGGTATGTAAATTAATTATTTTAAGATGACATTGATAGAAAGCCCTAATATTCCAAGGAGTTTTGTGTGGATGCATCCTGCTCTCATTACCATTACACGGACAGTAGACAGACACATAAGTTGAAGCAAGTTGACAGTCTTTAAAGGACTGCTGCTATGCTTCCTACATTTGGATAAAAGCTGGCGAAAGCTGCACATCCTCATATGATCTCATTAAGCATTTAGCTAGAAATTACTACTACACAAAGACTTTGTAAAACCTGGAAGAGAAATGTTAGACATTCATTTCAACTTTTGTCAAAAACAGAATTTTAAAAACAGGAGTACAATGGTACTTACCACATGGCAAAGAGTTATCCTCTTCTATTGTCTTATTATAGACCCAATCCTCCTTTCTCCAGCGTATAACACCACTATCTTCACAGTCCCAAGAATTCTTTATATTTGCTTTATCCCACATTCTGAACATGTACAGCTCCCCAGTCATACCTGGGTTAGGTGACGTAGCTGTACCTGGCAGCTTTGAACAGCCAAGTAAGAACTGCCCTTTTCCAGGCAAATTAACTTTTCCGGTTAGTTTTTTGTTTACTTTTTTTGTTTCATTTATGAATATTTTCATCTCCTCATCTTCACTTTTCCACTGGATACATATTCGGTTCCAAGTGTTTTCATGAAGTCTCACTGTTGTATTTATTTGATTTCCAAACAACCATATCCTCAATTTACCATGACCTCCTGTAAGTCCAAGATCATACCTATTTACAGAGAGATTGGTGTGAGGTGTTTCTTGATTGTATACATACGCTGTCCAGGGACTCTCTGAGGAATATAGCTTGAGGTGCACACAGACAATGAATTCTTTCAAGGGACGCAGAGAAATTCTTGGTGACATAATCCAAGGGTCTTCACATGCAGTCTTAAAAACGGCTTTATATTTTCCTAGAAATTCCTCCTGATCTAAATAAAGAAAAGGTAACTTGTAAAATTATTTTGTTTTTAAAAGGATCTCCTATATTAATGTTATTCTTCCATATAGTACTGCTCCTAGGAGTTTTAAAAGTAACACATTAAGAAATCTTGTATCCTTCTCTTTTGCTTTTTTGTATTGGGGAAGCGGCAAATTTGGAGGCAGTCAATAAATTCTAGCTGCTCATGAGTTTTGAAGTAAACTCATGCACGAGACAAAAGATGACCATGTAGTTCTCTAAGGCAGCACTCAAATGACCAGTGCGAGGCAAAAAGAGAATCACAGATCCTGGTTCCAGTTCCCAGGACTGCACAGGTATTTTGCATTTAATAGAAACTGGATAAAAAAAACAGAAACAGAGCTAGAAGAAGGGACTATAGGCCTTACTGTCTCCTCATGTCCCAGCCTTGTATCCTCCCTTCTCTGAAAAAGACAGTGCTTCTCCATGCCATTTTTTTCCAACCCTGATTTTCTTAAATCCCCTGCTGCATACTGGCAGAGTTTCAGCAACAAAGGTAGAACACAGCCACATTCTAGAAAAGAATGAGTTGAGGTAACTTTCAGGAAATGTGTTTCGGAGCCACTGGTTTATTTAAAATTTAATTCCATTCAGCCCGTGTTCTCTGTTCTCTACTGGGGCATTTACTTGCAGAGACATCTTATCTGTTAATCTCAAACCTGCTGAGGCATTGAGATGGTGGTAACCCGGAGTTCAAGTGTGACAGTAAATAGAATTTCAGGTACTGACAGCAAATTTACTGGAGAAAACAGGGTGTCAGAAAAAGAAACAAGAACAAGTAGTGCCAGGGAAGGCCTGTATTGTACCTTATTGAGCAAAACAGGATCCACTCAAGCAAAATAATGCCTTCAAGGCCAGCATGAAGCAGCCACAAGCTATCAACAGTGTCTGCAGCTAATCAAGATAAGGGCCTGTCAGAAGACAGTGAAAGAATTCAATGAGAAGCAAGAAGACCCCAGACTCAAATATTATTATTGGACTGAATCACTATGTGATGGGCAGGTAAATAGTCTGTAAGGGTAAAATTGCCCAGGGACTTCTTTGCTCAAGTGGGCAAGTTTGCAAAAGCATCCAGTTCTAATCAACCCTGCTGCAGCACTACTCCATTAAATTACTTATTTCTATGAACTTTGATGCCTGAAAGTTTGCTTCAAGAGACCTAGGACTCAGACTTTGGAGAGACCTGGCACCCCTAGAGGGGAGGTAAGCAGGTTGAGATGCAGCATGATGGAACTTTTGAAATCCTAGCCAAGCGGTATAAAGAATCAGGTGTGCACATATAATCCTTTTGCCATAAACAAATATAATCCCTTACCTGTTTTCCCTCGCTTTTTTGTGTCCCTTAGACATAAAATGTTGAACAAGTGTGGGACTAAGTTTGGATTCAGCCACACCTGGACTCCTCTTTGAGAAGGAGTTTAGAAAGCAAGGGGGTCCATTCTGAACCTCATGACTCAATGGCAGGGCCTCCCTCTAGCCCTTTGCATCTCCTGTCCCCCTACTAACCATTCTAAAATTACTTCCACCCTATTCTCGCTGGTATATTTCCTCCATGCAGTAAGTAACAGAGTGAACCTTGCCACTGCAATCTGTTAAGTTGTACTTTTCTTTAAGCACTGTTCCATGACACTCAGCTAGAAACAGTTCAGGACAGTTTTTAAAACATGACTTAAAAGCTGAGGTGAGGAAGACTTGGCAGGAGGGGAAAGTGTCAGAGAAGTGGAGGTTTTTAGAGACAGACTCAAATGTACTTATCCTTTTTAATAAAAGGGGTACAATATCTGACAGTCTCTCCTAAGAAAAATAATTGCTTAAGTCTTTCATTGTTAAGTAGGAAGTATACTGAAGGTTTAGAAAGATTTGATGCAGCTACTGTGCCTCAGGAAGTATATGTCAGAAGTACACATGTGTGATTCATATACTCTCCAAAATTCCTGTAAGAAATCTTGAGCATGCAGAGATGGCCAAAGTGACTGGTTAAAGAAGTCTCCTGACATAGCTTCAAAACTTGAAGTTACTGTTGACTATCCAGATTAGAAGACTGGAAATTCATTCCTGAGCAAAATTTTGATCAGAACTTGAGGTACCTTCAGCAGACTTGATTTTTGCAAGTGAACAAATTCTGAGAGGGGCTTGATTTAATATTAAGCATTAAATCAGTGTTCATGTGCAAACAGTGAATTAATTACAGGGCTGAAAAATCCTATGGCATTCTTTAGGAGAGAAGTTGTCAAGGGAACCAGAGTGGACATAAACTTGCAGGTGAAAACAGTCTTAAGGCAGGTAACCAAGACAAATTATGCAAAATGAGATTAATTCTGATGATGATTCTCCTAGTCTGCTTTGTGTCATTCAAAAAGACTGCTGTTGATCCGTATGGAAGGCCTGACAAATTAATTTAAACTAACAAAAGAGTTTACTTAGAGAGGTCTAGCCTTCTGGAAACTGGAAAATCTGGCCCACATTGATCTAAATAATTAAAAAAAAAAAAAAAGTGCCCCAAACCGAAAAGGGGCATCAAAGTTAAGAGAATAGATATCAATACTATCTGAATTGTGACAAGAAAGGCTTGGAAAATTTTCTGTGGTTTGTCTACTCAAACAATGCTGAAAAAGCACAAAGGAAATCATAACCATAGTCAGAAAATGCACTTCACTGTTCCAAGTGGAACACATTCAGTACAGTGTTAAATTAGTTAGAAATTAATTATCAACATGATCCTAGCTAAGTCTGTTTGATATGTGGGTGGATGCAACGTAAGTAGGAGATGACATTACTTTAAAGCTTTTGGAAGTTCTGTTAATCATTGCTTATTTTCTCTAGTAATGATACTTGTGGGCTGTGGCCCACCCTTGACCATGGAACCGAGGAGCTAGAACTGGTTGTGCTCTGACAATGGCATTCTGGGTTTATAAGTAGTTCCTTTGGGTCCAGACAGTACAAATCACGTTCAGAAACCTAGCGATGAAAATTACTTTGCCACCACAGTACAGAAAAGGTAGCATAGCAGAAAGAATGCTCAAAACATCTCCAGAATAAGAAAAATAAGCAAAAAACAAAATTTGGAGTCAAGTAAATTCCAGGCAATAGTGATGGTGAGCTGACTTTTCAATGTTAGTTGCTGTATTCAAGCACTTAATCTCTTTCAGAAATGCAAATTGTTCCTTCTTAATATATTTTTCTCTTTTAGATGCAAGAGCTGGGGTTGTTACCCTCACTAAAACTAAGAGCAGGCACTTCATAAGTGTGTTCTCTTAAGCCCTAAAACAAATCCCGAAATGCATGCGCATACTTCTAAACATTTAAAATAAACTTTCTAAGAATGACAAGGTAATGAAAACATAAACCAAAAATGTCATCTCTCTTTTTTAAAACATTTTCAGATAGTAGTAATTGATGTCTTTTCAAGAGATAGCCAACTATAAGTAGACATACAGAAGCAGATCCTCTCAGTATAGAAGCACCAGTGTTATTTTCCTTACATTACTAATAACTACTGTATCAGTATAGTTGAGCATTAATACAGTTGAGTATATTTTTGAATAAAAATAGCCACAAGTTTATATGTCTGCACAAACTGGCTTTTAACCAGTGACAAGAGTTATTAATTTCTCTGCCAGTGCTTGCCACCTGCAACACAATTTGGCTTGTTATGGTCCATTAAGATGATATCATAAGAATCTTGTTTCTTTATGTATTCCACCTAGAGACCATAACTGTTCTTTAAAAAAAGTTTAAATCTCTAAACTTTCTACATGTTTTGGGAACCTGAAGCTAATAACTGTTTCCTCAAAATTAATTTCATCCCTCCTTCTCCTTCATAGTTGTATTTGGATATCTCGATGTCCTAGACACTGGAAAAACACAGGCAGTTCTTCTCTCCTTATGTTTAAAGGAGAACACAAATGTACTTTGGCTCCTTAGACAAGGAGAGAACTGAGTAGGGATGTTGCTGACAGTGCTAACAGCCTAAAAATAAACAAACAAAAAAATAGGGTGGAACCATAAATAAAACCTTGCATCAGTTTAGCTTTTCTTGAAGGACTACTGACACTTGCAAATGATATGTAGTTGAAAGACAAAATCCCTCTTTGCTTCCTGCATCAGAACTCCAGAGGTAGTTGAATTTTCCCTGGAAAAATTCTTGTAGAACATCTACCCATCTTCAGAGCAGCACTGTCCTTTTTATTACTCAAAGTACATAAGGTTAAAACCTGACCATGTTAGTAACAATTTTATCAGCTGAATCTCAAATTCTGTCTCAATAAAAGCTTCATTTTATGAAAATTATTACGTCTGGAGAATTGGAATCAGAACTAGTCTAGTCTGTAAATCTGAGAAATTTAATTGCTAGTATAATGTCGTTAAGCAGGCATACTTACTAGGTACATTTGAACTGCAATAAACTTTGACCTATTAGAGTAAAAAAACACACCATGACGTAAGAAGCAGTTTCTAAAAATAGCCATTCAGTATATGGCAAAAAACACTTCTAATTTTTTAATATTCCATGCACATTACTAACATGATAAATGTATTACACAATATGGATATAAAGAAGTTTTATGAAAGACAAGCACTGTTATCTGTATCTATTGAGGTCCAGAGTAGTGACAGATTTGTATCTGCTGCTTACAGAACAGCCATGAATAAATCACAAATTTCTGATTCTACTGTACCTCATAAAAAAAGCATCGCCATGTCAGTTACCCAATTTGTACAAGAACCCTATGAATTTATTCTTCATTTGGTTATATAAAGAGCACACAGACTGTCAAATTCAAATACATAACTTCTGTTACATGTTTTGGACCTTACTGCCTTCTTCCTAACAATATTTGGATCCACGACCAAGAGCAATGCAGATGTTCTACACTCATACGTGCACAAGGTAGATTCAAGCTCAAAGGATCTTGTGATGTTTGTGTAAGAGCAGTGTAAAAGATTTAACGACATGTTCTGAAAATAGTAACACTTCCAGCTCAAAAAATTAGCAAGAAAGTAACACATAACTGTGTTTACATCCTCTCCTCATCCATAGCCAAAAAAGAAGTTACTACTGATGACTTTCTCTGAACACAAATCCTGTTAACAGAGCATTTGTATATCCAAACTGCTAAGCACCAACTGTTCCATTTCTTGTTAATGGCAGGTTTTCCTCCTGATTTCAAGAGGGCAGAAACTTGCCCGTTCTGAGTATATTCGAAAGTTCTATTCATCAAGACTAATGCTATTTATTTGGAATACCTACACTAGATAAATCAGGAAAAAATTGTCTTACCTTTGCCTGCTGTAGCCAGGAACAAATGAAGTAAAAGGACTGCTAGAACAATCGTGAATCTCAAGAAAATATCCTGTATTCTGCCAACACAGCAGTGCTGTTTTCCCCAGGCAACCATTCTAGAATAAAAAATAAATAAATAAACCTCAGTGAGTAGAAAACATGCAGCTGTGCAGATATCATGACAAATTATGTTTCCAACCCAAGAGCGTAAATCTTTTCAACCCTGTTATACTATTGGGTGTATATGGTACAGAAATGAACAAACACTCTGTGGAATCTTGCCAAGTCACTAAGAAAGAAACTGTTTGCTGGGGAGGGGGGGGGAACAAACAAACAAAAACACTCAAGATCTAGTTCTCCAAAGATTCACAAGTGCACCAGAGCATGGCCATGAGTCCTTGCACAAGTAAGGCTTTCAAAAAGCAAGCAAACCATCAAATAACAAAAAAACCCCACACCAACAGAGCACCCAAGCAAAATGGCTAGAAAGCAAGCTTGGAGAGCTTATCCAAAAGCTTTGTTAATCTCAGTAAGTGTATAGGAAGCATCTCTTCAGTCTTCCAAGAGTTTGATTCTGAATCCTCATCTCATTCTCAAGGCAGGAAGCTACTGAAAAAAAAAAAAAAAGAAAGAAATGCCACAATTCACTGTGGGCAGCACGTTCATGAAAAGTAGGGTCAAAACCTGGTTTGTCCACATTTATTCCTAGTGATGGTTGCCTAATGTGAGCAAAAAGACATGGCAGTAGACAAAAGAACATACCTCCCACTGTAAGAGATAATGTTCTATGAAATTATACACTTTTTAAAAGAAGTCTTTTCAATAAAGGTACATCAAAATATTTTGCATGTCAAAGGAAATGTGCTTTTTGCATGCAGTATTTCCTAAATAAAAACTTTTAGGGACACGTAGTTACAAGTGGTTCTATAATTGATTCTTGAAACAAGCGGTAAACTTTACATATTGTTTATGTTTAATGTATCAGCTTTATGGTAGACCAGAGCATTATGCATGACACCAGAAATTTAACTTTGCCATCACAAGTTTGACATATGTGTATGTTGGTTAGCACTCATACTGCTTGCAAACTTCACTATATTTTTGTACATGCTTATGTTCCCTTATTTCCAAGCACGGTAAATTATGAATTCTTTCAGGAGCTGTAAATTCCTTTTAAGGTTAGGACTAAAATGTATTTTTTGCAAGCACTCACATTAATGTAAATATTTATCAGCATAAAATCATTACTATGGGCTGAACTCTCCAAGAGAAGTGGTAGAGGAATAAACTGCCAAAGAGTGAAGTTGCTAGATACTTGACATTTTGAAAATTGATTAAATGCACATAAATTGCACACCTACGATAACATAACATAGATTACATAAAGCAAAGGCTTTTTAAAAATTAGAGCACTGCAACATTGTTGCCAGCCAGTGGGCATATGGGCAATTACACAATATGTGATATTTCTAGTCCAAAAATAAGATCATACTTCTTGCATTGAAGCAAACCATTCTGGATGATGACACATACTGCTTCCACTTTGCAGATTTTGGATACTGTGCTTAAAATTCAAATACACTAAGGAAATAACAGTCAAATTGAGGCAACATCATGACTGGCATCTGCATGGGTGCTGCAAATGTTAATGAGCAGAAAGAAAAGCTATTGATGAAAGGAATGACCAACCTCATAGCCTTTTATGAGAATGTAACAAGGTGGATGGATGATGGCAGAGCGGTGGATGTGGTCTACCTTGACTTCAGTAAAGCCTTTGACACAGTCTCCCACAGCATCCTCACAGCTAAGCTGAAGAGGTTTGGTCTAGACAGTAGAGTAGTGAGGTGGGTTGCAAACTGGCTTAGGGAGAGAAGCCAGAGAGTGGTAGTCAATGGTGCGGAGTCTAGTTGGAGGCCAGTATCTAGTGGAGTACCTCAGGGGTCAGTACTGGGGCCAGTATTATTCAATATATTCATTAACGATGTAGACGAGGGAATTGAGTGTACTATCAGCAAGTTTGCTGATGACACTAAGCTGGGAGGAGTGGCTGACACGCCAGAAGGCTGTGCTGCCATCCAGCGGGACCTGGACAGGCTGGAGAGTTGGGCGGGGAATAACCTGATGAAATTTAACAAGGGAAAGTGTAGAGTCCTGCATCTGGGCAGGAACAACCCCAGGTTCCAGTATAAGTTGGGAAATTACATATTAGAGAGCAGTGTAGGGGAAAGGGACCTGGGGGTCCTGGTGGACAACAGGATGACCATGAGCCAGCACTGTGCCCTTGTGGCCAAGAAGGCCAATGGCATCCTGGGGTGTATTACAAGGAGGGTGGTTAGTAGATCAAGAGAGGTCCTCCTTCCCCTCTACTCCGCCTTGGTGAGACACCATCTGGAATATTGTGTCCAGTTCTGGGCCCCTCAGTTCCAGAAGGACAGGGAACTGCTGGAGAGGGTCCAGCATAGGGCAACAAAGATGATTAAGGGAGTGGAGCATCTTCCTTATGAAGAAAGGCTGAGGGAGCTGGGTCTCTTTAGTTTGGAGGAGAGGAGACTGAGGGGTGACCTTATTAATGCTTATAAATATATAAAGGGTGAGTGCCACGAGGACGGAGCCAGGCTTTTCTCGGTGGCAAACAATGATAGGACAAGGGTAATGGGATCAAGCTGGAACACAAGAGGTTCCACTTAAATTTGAAAAGAAACTTCTTCTCAGTGAGGGTGACAGAGCACTGGAACAGGCTGCTCAGGGAGGTTGTGGAGTCTCCTCCTCTGGAGACATTCAAAACCCGCCTGGACATGTTCCTGTGCGACTTCACCTAGGCGTTCCTGCTCCAGCAGAGGGATTGGACTAGATGATCTTTTGAGGTCCTTTCCAATCCCAAACATACTGTGATACTGTGAATACAAAAATCAAACATGCTAAAGCTGAGAGGAAAATAAGTAGTATGCTAAAACAATGGACATAGCTAATACACAGAATCCTATGCAGGAACAGACCAATAAAAGCAAGTAAAAATAGCAAAAAATGTCATAAGTGGACTAGCTTTCTAGAGATTTACAGGAAACATGTCCAAACCCGTCTTCAGCTTACATTAGTGCCCTATCCACCAGAAGCAACAATTGCATTCTAAGAGTTCAAAGTTGTGGGCAAGAGCCAAGAAATTCCTGGTTGTGATTCCAGCTCTGCCTGAGTGCTATGTAGCCCTGAAGAGTAAGAACAGACATTCCTCTAACTCAAGCCTCACAGAATGAGCTTTGCTAATATTTGCCCAGTGTTTAAACGAAAGACTACAATAAATACTTTCAATACTTTTTTATCCCCTCCAGTTTTTTTTACATTATTCTCACTTCCTGAGATAGGCCTGGCAAAGAAAAATGGGGACAGAGACACAGCTTCATGTTGACAGAATATAGTCACATCAAGAACTCCAAATCTATTCAAAGCTATGAATGCAGGTTAATGGTCTGATGGAAAGCAATAAAATCCAGATAGCAGGAAAGGGAGTGGATGTATCAAGCAAAATCCTGATGTGGCCACAGCTCAGCTGACTTTTCGCAAGACTTAGGACATTTATGCTAGCTGAAGATTAGTTCCAATGTATGGATAACAAGTACAATTAAAAGAGTTAGGAAAATAACATTAGTATTTCTTTCTTTTTCCAAAAATGCTGTTTAGACACTAGAAAAGATGCTGCTAGCTTTGATAGATTTAGATTAAAAAAAAAAAGACGTACAATATTATTTCACCATATCTATCTAAAAAAGATCATATGATACATGCCAAAACATTTTCTTAAACTTATTTAAACCCTTCTTTGTATTGGAATTCTAAAACTTTACTCTTAATTATGATCGTGAAAAGTAATATAATTGTAAATATATAGTTGTGGACATCACAGAATTAGGCATAAGTGATTATTTTTCATTTGTTATTAATTTTGTTCATTTGTTCAAATAAACACTTGTATTGTTCATTATAATAGGTGGATACGGCATGACTCAGAGAGCCGAGCATGAATCTGCACAGTTTTTGCAGTAGGATAAAAAATTTTCACTTGTAAATCAGGCAAATCTAATCAAGTAAACCACTACTGGGCACAACTACTGAGTCACCCAAGCATGGGTGAGAATTCTATGCACAGACCACAGGTAAAGCTGTAACTAGCTATCTTTCTCACTTACTATTCTCAAATAAGAATTACGTCACTTTTATGCACAAAGAGCTAACTGTCTGAAGTAGAAGAGAATGTAATAAATCACTTTATGGTCAGTAGATAAAACGGAAATTCAGAAAACAGAAAGTAAGGGCTTAGGCACATATCTGTTCTCCCTTGTTTGCTCTCCACGAAGAGTGCTCTATTTTGACCAGTGACAATCTTGCAGCATTGGTACCAAGGTTTCACAACCAATCATACCATACATTAACTTGAAAGTGAAACTAGAATTGATAGAACTTTTCTTAAAACAAATTAAACATACTTCGAAAAATTAAACGTTTGTTTTGCATGTTGTGTTACGCGCCTTGCAGTTCTGCATTAATACAACATTCTCTAGAAATTAAAGAGGTTACTGGAAATGAAGACAGGAGGACGGTATAAAGGGGAGTCTGTATTCTTATCATTAGTATTAACTAGGTTATGTCGTGCTATTTTACTAGTTTTCTGATCGAATTGTCCTTCAACACAATGTGAGTTTTACTTGCCTAAAGAGCACAGAGTTTCTGCAGGAGAAGTTGCTGAAACCTAATAGGTTTACCAAGACAAATACTGGAGAGGGAGCCTGCTGCAGAAGGACCAGCAGAAGAAAGGGTGAAGGTCAGTAAGTCAACAGCAACAAAAAGAGTAGGCAAAGAAAACTGTTAAAACCAAGGCTTGTAAGGCTTTTACCATGTTTACATGTTTACTCTGCTGTACTCAGCTTTGTACCTCTGAAAGATGAGAAACATTGTTTGAAGTTGACTTTTAAATGTCCTTTAGGTAGATACTCAGAAGTATCCACAGTGATTTTGAGGTGCCCCAGGAAACTGGGCTTGTGTTACAAACACAACTGGAAGGCAGATGACATGGTGTCCATGCCACTGCAACAAGCCTCACAGAGGACCACATGATGCAGCTCCATTCAAAGTGCAGTGTGAGAAACCTGGACTGCTTTCCAAGTGTGCACCCATGGGTGACATATCAAGAGATATAGGGGCTTACCTTAAGCCACTACTTGCCTTGTATTATAGCAGATATATTTTCAGTAGGCTTAAAGCCAAAGAAAAGTGCAAAAATGAAAAGAGAGCTGGTTCGTGCTGTATTGTACTTCATTAAATCACCTTTTGAAAAATATATTCAAATTTTACAGATCCTGTTGAATATATCTATTTATTGACAGTCTCTAAAATTTAATAAACTATTCATTTTTTTATGCCACGTTTTAGCCAGAGCAGGTTCTCACTGCCAATGCATAAACTGTTCGTAACAGAAACTTCGGTTGGAAATCATGACCCAACGCAATCACTCATTTATTTCTAACCATGCTGTCTACTGCTGCACTTCAATGTGTTCTGTTCAAGTCACACTTATTCCACTCACAGTCTTTGGGGCCCACTCTGCCTACTTTTGTATATAGCCCCTATTAAAATCTTGGATTTCAATAAAAATATTTCCAAAATTTATGGAGTTTACTCTTAAGGAAGATGGCAATAATGAATGGTAAGCTTCTGGCCATTGTTTTGTGACAGTCTGCAGTATTCAAATCTACACCAGCTGATAAAAGGCAGAAGTGAGCAAGAGAAACATCTTACAGCTCAAGTATGTGAACTTCTTGATGCTGCAGACTTCTTCCATCAACCCCTTATATTTTCCAGACTGGAACCAAAATGTAGTAAAGTTTTTGTGTTATTTTTAAATTTTGGCTGAAGCAAGTTAGATGTAATAGGGAGGACGCTTACAATGGAAAGTCTTATGTCACTGTGAATTTTGGCACATACAGCATCCACTGACTTAACAGCAGAAGTAAGCACCATTGATTTTAAAATGTTGTTCCATGGGATTTTTTAATGCATTTTTCCAGAAGACAGTAATAGGATTATTACTGTCTGATAATAGCTTGGTTTTCAATATTTTCTCCACTTTTTATTGAAGGCTGTAAAAACAGTCATACTGTGTTCTACACATAGTTGCTTTATGTAGAACACTAGCATTTTCTAAGACTGCAGTGGTAATGTGTGGAGCCAGTTCGAGGACCTCTCAAACTTATCCTCATAACACAAATCTTTACTGTTTTCAAAGACATTAAATATTTTACTTTTTAATAAGTTGGCTTACAGAGAGCAACAAACCACTGTTAAACACCAGTCTTCTGAAAAAACTCACAGCTCATTGGTTCAGTTCTTAACAGAAATAAACAGGAGAAAGTACCCTCCAAGAAATGCATTCTTTTGTCTAGTCTTTCAACTTCTGAGGATAGTGGTATAAGAAAAGGTTTTTTTTAATTTTATTTTACAAATATCAAGCTTATAAGTCAATGTCTACCCTCAGTTCAACTCCTAGATCTCTCCTTAGATTCATGTAAAAATGTAAGCTTAATCATTAAGGTTTGTATAAGTGAATTAATGAGTGTAATATGCTATTGGATGGCTCTCCATTACAGTTCTCAGAGCCAAAAAGTACTTTTGGTACTGAATTCTCTCTTACAGTAACTTGTGTCATTGTATATAGTACAAAAATGGAACAGGCAACAATTTCAAACAAGTTTTTCTTCCCTCTTATCCAGTTTGGCCATGTTTTCTCATATTCAACAATCACCTAGGAGAGGAGCAAGAGACCTCTTTCTAGCTCTTATAAAAGTTCTACACTATCTAGAAAATCCTCTTCTGCATTGTGTATTTCTTTGAGAGAACAATGTTATCCAGGTGCTCTATTAAATCTTCCAGAGCAAACACAAAAGCCCTTCAGTGACAATACCTGAGCAGGATTCCACTTCAAAGAGTTTACAAAGTACTGATGAGACATAAGAAGCAGAGATGTAATAAAGTAGTTACATTTGTCACAAATCTGGTTACTTCAACTTCAGTCAGGTTTTTATATTTTCATTTTTAACAAGTGCAAAATCCAAGAGACCTGTATACTTCAGAGTACAGAGGTAAATAAGTTCATGGGGTGAAATAACAAAAGAAGTGTTCTGCAGAGTAGAAGACTGAAAGTACAACAAAGACTATATTTCAGTTGGCACACAGAAAAAGATCAAAGGAATGCTAGACATGCACCTTGAGCCATGCAAAAAGGATGAGGAAGTGTGTACAAAGACACAAGCATAGCAAAAAAGACAAAGTTTTGCAAAATCTTTATATTCGGTAACAGGACTTGAATTTGATGCAGAGAGAAAGAGGGAAGGACAAAGACTTTTCTAAAGCTGAAATATTCAAACCAGTGAACAATGTAAGCAGGCTGTAAGGAATCAAGTGAGAGCCAGAAAGAAGACTGTTCAGCTCATGCTTTAAATTTTGCTACTTTTCAAAAATGAGACCTGAAAGTTTATTTCATCTTACTGTAAGGGAGGAGAGGGAAACCAGTTGTTTTTGCTCAGTTTACACTCTCCTTCCCCACTCTCCTTTCCATGCTCTCTTGGCTTGAAAAGCAGCACCCTAAAAAAAGAAATTATATTATGATTTCATCCTAAACTTCACTTTATGGACTTAACAGATCTCTTGGATCTTGCATTTGGAGCTGTTAAAATTTCTGTGGAAGCTAAGAAGCACAATACTTGGTGGAGACATTTTGTTTATTGTTTTGTTGTTGTTGTTGTTGTTTTGGTTTGTGGGTATTTTTTCTTTTAAACAGTCTCTCAGACTGTTTTAATCAACAGCCCGATGACCAAAATTAATAGTTTATAGCAAAGAAATAAAGCTCAACAGTTTTGAAAGATGTATGCACTGAAGCAAACATCTTCCTGATCTCCACTACAACTCTGATTAGGAATATGGCATCGCTATACAGCCTAAAGAAATAGTCACTTTGGCACCTCAGTCTTCCCATGGGGTAAATATTTAGGGGTCCTCTATTAATACATTCTACGAAACGGGACTATGTCAGAACCGCATTCTGGGTCTCTTTTAGCACTGCTCCTCTGGTACAATGTAAGTCTATGGAGGGCAGGGGAAAAGAGATGGTACCACTGCCAGGACAAGCCCCATCTGTTGTTAGGGAAAGAAGGGGAGGCAAAGTTCCAACTAGAACCTACATTAGACTAATACAACTGAAACAAATTAGTCAACAGCAATCATTCTTAAATGTTTGAAAGTTACTACACAAGAAAGCAGATGATTTCCAAGCAACTTCATTTATTTAAACCAGCACAACTTCTGTGTGCAGCCCACATAAATGCATCAGCTCAGAAAACATACTTTGTACAGCTACACTTGACATGGCTTCTTTCACCATCAACACCTCTATTAAAAAAAAAAGTGATTAGCCCGCTTACAAGTAAACCACCCTAACCACAGTGCCAACTTGCTGAAACATAGATAAGAGTGGAAAAAAGTAAGGTATTTTTTAATTAAAGTTACATGAATACTTGGACTCTGTTATGAATAAGTAATGATGGGACAAAGTCCCCCAGACTTCAAAACATGAAGTGACAAGTATTATCAGAAACCCATTCAGTCAGCTCATGTCCATAATTAATTGGGTGCAAAGGAAAAAAAGATATTCAAAGTCTGGATGGGAACTCAGAAATTCAATGTGGAATTTGGCAGCATTCACAATCAGGCATGCCCAGATGTCTAATAAATCCAGGCAGAGAGCCAAAGTAATTTTTGCTCTAAGGAATATAAAATGGATTTTTAAGAGAATATTTAAACCACTAAAAACGTCAGTAAAAAGATGCTGGTTTTTGTTACGTGTGCACAATGTTGTTTCCATAATCAGCATACTCACATTATTCATTCTCTTGCTAGTTCTACCATTTCTAAATGTGTTATATCTTGTCAAACACCACGGCTTCTGGCAAACCTACTACTGGATCTCTTAGGTCTTAATTCTTTGACAATTCCTTTAAGGAGCACCATAAACGAGGACATGCAGAGTGCTTAATTTGTGAGTGGGTGTTCTTTTTTTTGGTAAGTAAGGCATCACCTGAGGTACTCATGCAAATTTCAGAAAACAGAAATAATGTGATAAATTGTAGTAATTTCCTCTAAATGCTATGGAGTGAAAAAGTATTTTTAGTAGACTGGAGAACTTCATAGGCTATTTCTTTTCTATACATTGTCTCATCTAGCGTAACTGACATTCTACAGTTTTCACAGAATCACAGAACCACAGAATCACAGAATGTTAGGGATTGGAAGGGACCTCAAAAGATCATCTAGTCCAATCCCCCTGCCAGAGCAGGAACACATAGATGAGGCTACACAGGAATGTGTCCAGGCGGGTTTTGAATGTCTCCAGAGAAGGAAACCCCACAACCTCCCTGGGCAGCCTGTTCCAGTGCCCCGTCAACCTCACCATAAAGAAGTTTCCCCTCATTTTTCCCCTCTTGTGTTCCAGTTTGTGCCTGCTGCCCCTTGTCCTATCATTGGTTGTCACCAAGAAGAGCCTGGCTCCATCCTCATGACGCTCACCCTTTACATATTTATAAACATTAATGAGATCATCCCTCAGTCTCCTCCAAGCTAAAGAGACCCAGCTCCCTCAGCCTTTCCTCATAAGGAAGATGCTCCACTCCCTTAATCACCTCTTTTGCCCTGCGCTGGACTGTCTCCAGCAGTTCCCTGTCCTTCTGGAACTGAGGGGCCCAGAGAGGAGAACCTCTCTCAACCTACTCACCACACCCCTTCTAATCCACACCAGGATGCCATTGGCCTTCTTGGCCACAAGGGCACAGTGCTGGTTTATGGTCATCCTGTTGTCCACCAGGACTCCCAGGTCCCTTTCCCCTACGCTGCTCTCTATTAGGTTGTTCCCCAACTTATACTGGGACCTGGGGTTGTTCCTGCCCAGATGCAAGACTCTACACTTGCTCTTGTTACATTTCATTAAATTTTTCCCCACCCAATTCTCCAGCCTGTCCAGGTCTCGCTGGATGGCAGCACAGCAGTCTGGTGTGTCAGCCACTCCTCCCAGCTTGGTGTCATCAGCAAACTTGCTGACAGTGCACTCTATTCCCTCATCCAAGTAGCTGATTAATATATTGAATAATACTGGTCCCAGTACTGACCCTTGAGGCACTCCACTAGATACAGGCCTCCAACTAGATTCTGCCCCATTTACCATGACTCTCTGGCTTCTTTCCTTCAGCCAGTTCGCAGTTCACCTCACTACCTGATCGTCCAGACCACACTTCCTCAGTTTAGCAGCGAGGATGCTGTGGGAGACTGTGTCAAATGCTTTACTGAAATTAAGGTAGACCACATCCACTGCTTTGCCATCATCTATCCAGCTGGTTATGTCCTCATAAAAGGCTATGAGGTTGGTTAAGCATGACTTCCCCTTGGTGAAGCCATGTTGACTGCCCCTAATGACCCTCTTATCCTTGATATACCTTGAGATAGTACCAAGGATAAGTTGTTCCATCACCTTTCCAGAGATAGAAGTAAGGCTGACCGGTGTATAGTTACCCAGGTCCTCCTTCTTGCCCTTTTTGAAGACTGGAGTGACATTTGTTTTCCTCCAGTCCTCAGGCACCTCTCCTGTTCCCCACGAGTTAGCAACAATGATGGAGAGTGGCCTAGCAATGACTTCAGCCAGCTCCCTCAGCACCCGCAGATGCATCTCATCAAGACCCATGGATTTATGGATGTCCATAAATTGCTCCCTAACCCAGTCCTCATCAACCAAGGCAAACTCCTCCATTGTCCTGCCTTCCTCTGGGGCCTCAGGGATAGGGGGTTCCTCAGAACAGCCTCTGGCAGAGTAGACAGAGACAAAGAAGGCATTCAGTAACTCTGGCCTCTCTGTATCTTCTGTCACCAGGGCACCCATCTCATTCATCAGTGGGCCTACATTGCCTCTAGTGTTAGTTTTATCTGCCATGTATTTGAAGAAGCTCTTTTCTTTTAAAGCAAATAAGTCAATCATGCTACAAACTACAGTTTTTCTCTGAAATGTTAAAAACACTATTTCAGTAGCCAGCAGAAGAGGACCTAAAACAGAAGAGCAAAATCAATGTTTTAATAAGGTACTAGCTGAAAAGCAGATATTTTGTCAAACAATAATTATATTTCTGAGCTACACCGCTCATCAATAAAACAAAACCAGAAAATGCTGAGGTTGGGACTTTAGCTGCCAAATACGCTACTAAAATATTGTGTCAGTTCTACTACATATTACCTAAAATAAAACTGTCCTGAAGCTGATGGAAGTAACACTCGTAGGTTGAGCACCTGTGGTATACATGTCCAGCTCACAGCTGAAGACAAATGCATCTGACTCATGCAGGGAGGAGTGTGAGATTCTTTTTTTTTTTGTCTTTGACTTAATGTCAACTACAAAGGATCCTTTGTCCACCCTGAACAACCATAAATTTCAAAGATATTTTGGCACAAAAGGAATGCAAGATTCCCAAAAAATTGAGTCCTATTAAGTACCATATAGTTACACAAGACTATCTTTTCATAGAGCAAATATAGATCCTTTCCATGTTATAATTACACTGACTGGAAGAACAAGACCCTCGTAATCATGATTATCTATCTAAGAAAAATGAAATTATTCACTCTGCTCCTTTCTTCTTCACAAGCTGAGTAGCACCTACCAGTGTCCTGCAATTATTCAAATATTCTCTAAATTTGTGCATCTAAAAAAAGAGTAAAGTTTTTACTTGAACCTAGATATAACAATACTACTAAACTTATCATTTATCAGAAAGCTAATGTTTCAGGCCAAATACTATGCCTTACTCCTGCCAATAATTCTGTTGAAGGCAACGAGACTAATTGTATGAGCTACCCTGATTTTGGCCTTCCAATAATCCGCTATTCCACTGAAAACATAAAATTCCAAAGTCAAGTGTAGTGATCAGCTTTAAAGGTACACTGTGTTTGCCAAGGTCACTGATCATTTTACATAGCAAGAACTTAAAATTGTCCAAATTTAACAAGTTATTCTCTCATGAAATCCAAAACTTTCTCCGTCTGCCAACACTCTACAGCTATTGGTGAAAGACCTGACTAAAGCATTCACAGCACAAAAAATCATATAAATTGAGCAATTAACTTGAGACTGAGAATGTAGTCCTTTATCTCTCTCCAGCTGGCTCTAATTTGAGCCAAGTTCTGTTGATGTATAAGAAATAGAGGTTTAACATTAAATATGGAAGTATGTACTCACAAACTCCATCTGATCTATAGAATTACCTTAAGATACTAAAGTAATATTAATAAAGATACTAATAACATTAGTTTACTTGGTTTCTGACTGCCACAGCAGAAATAAGATGATACTAGCTTGCAGCGTAAGCAGAAAATTTTGCGGTCCCAATTCATACCTAAGCAAACTTTGTTTACACACAATTTCTTCCCTGAATCTTCTTTCAAAGCATTTCACTTTAGAGACTGTCTTTATCAATAAATTATAAGTGTGCTTACTCAGTCAAGACAAGTACTTGGAGACCCTTCTAAGAAAAGGACATGTTTTCTGTTCTTCAGTTTAATTCAAACAAACACATTTCTGGTCAGCTGGTAGAAGACCAAGTCCTGCTTGTTTCCCCCATGCACACAGTCATAGAAGTATACTTTCCGTCCTAGGAAGAAAGGGGTATAGCCATAAGCTTAAAGCTTAAGAACAGGAATCTCAACCTGCGCAGCTCTTTTCTAACGAGGATGCATGCTGTTAGCCTACGCAACCAAAAGGAGGAAGCGTATTTTGAGCAGAGGCGCACACTATACCAGCTTTAGCTTTTCAGCACAAGTGACAGAGGTAAATAGCCAAATAGTTTGCTTTGGGACCAAATAACACTTAGATCTGCACGCCTGAGGTTGTAAACTTTATTTTGGCTCACACTGAAGCTCATTCTACCATGCATTCAGCACTACTATAACTGATTTCATGTAAGCCAAAACCAGCCCGGGCTTGTACAACCACACGTTTAATTTGCTGGATAGGCACGCCTTTAGAAAGACAGTGAATTAGTTTACAAACGTTGCTTCAGCATTTCTGCATAAATCAATGCAAGACAATCACACAGTTGCTTTTGCAACAGAGTTCAGAACTGTTATAAATTCTACCTGTGAATTATGTAACCTATATATTTGCAAAGCAAAAATAAATGCAGCCAGGAAAGAAAGCTTCCAGTGCACTGATATTTCTTCACTTAGCCAGTGTAAAGGGAAAAGTAAAAAATAAAAAAGAAAAAACAAAAACAAACAAACAAACAAAAACAGACCCAAAAAACCCTCCAAACAATTATTGTGCACAACAGGTGACTCTGAAGACATTTTACTTTCAGTGACACCAGTTACCTTGCAGAACGTACGAGAAACAAGCAGCAAAACCTTTTGATGTTATACTCTCAGCACCCATTCCCACAGAAAACGTGTGTGAGAGCAAAATCTGGCCCAGTCTAGAAATTCAGACCCAACAGGACGCTTCCCTTGCTCTTCATCGTAGAAAACATTCAGATCCTACTGATGCATCAAACAAAACCATTCACTTTTAAACCGACTTAAATATGTTACTGTTTTCTCATCATCACTGATTAAGCGCTTAAAATAAGGCTGGAAACCAGAAGGAAACGTTTCTACTAGCACTACTGCGGAATGTACCGGGTAAGAAGAGCAGTCCTCCTTCAAGACGAACTCTGAAACGTGTCCTCCGCAGCCTCTGATCGTGGCCTCACACCCCGCACCGGCCCGCTCGCGAGTCCCAACGGCCACCAACGGCCCCGGCAGCGCGCGGCCCCCGCCCCGGCCCCACGGCACGCCTTGTGCCCGCAGGCGGGATCTCCCCTCAGGCCACTCGGACTGTGCTTCCCTCGACCAGGCGAAACCCCTAAGTGCCACTCAGGGGTGGGATCGCCGAGGGGAACGTGACTAAGGGGGAGCCGCAGGGCTTGGCTGCAGGGAGCGAAGCTCCACGACTTGCCCTCCTCCGCCCGCCACCGCCAGCTTCGCAGGCAGCTTCCCGCTGGACCCTTCTGCCCTCACCCCGGCCGTCCCTCCAAGGACGGTGAGCGGGAAAGCCCACCCGCAGAGAGGCGCGCACCTCTGCCGCCTAGCCCCGGAGCGTCGCTCACCTCAGCCCGTCAGGGCGAGTCCAACCTTCGCAGCCCGCCGTGTTGCCGGTCCCCCAAGCCCCGGAGAGCCCGCCGCCCCAGGCCGCCCACGCCCCGCGAGCCCCGCAGCCGCTCACCTGGCCCCGGGAGACCGCCCGTCCCGTCCCATCCTGCGCCGCCGCCCCGCCGCGCTGCCCGCTCGGCACTGGGCGCAGAGACGAGGCGGCCGGCCCCCGCAGCTGGGGCAGCCGCTGGACACGCTCGGGGGGCGGAGGCAGGCGAGGGAGGTGCTGCGAGAAGCTGAGAGGGAACCCAGCGCTGCGGCGGCGGCCGGAGGGGCCGCCTGGGAGGTGCCCCTGCCCCCCTTTGCAAGGCGGGCCCGGCGGCGGCTGCGGGCGCCTCCCCAGCCGGCGGCCCCACGGGTGCGGGCGTCGTCCCCGGCTGCTGAGGGGAGCGGGAGCCTGGCGGGACAGCTCCTGAGGCGTTCGGCTGGCCGGGGGCAGGTCGAAGGGTTTAAAGGCAGCAAGCATGCTGCCTCATTAATGCTTACTAATCCTCGTTAATGTTTATAAATACATAAAGGATGAGTGTAACGAGGATGGAGCCAGGCTCTTCTTGGTGACAACCAATGATAAAACAAGGGGTAATGGGTTCAAACTGGAACACAAGAGGTTCCACTTAAATTTGAAAAGAAACTTCTTCTCAGTGAGGGTAACAGAACACTGGAACGGGCTGCCCAGGGAGGTTGTGGAGTCTCCTTCTCTGGAGACATTCAAAACCTGCCTGGACACATTCCTGTGTAGCCTCATCTACGTGTTCCTGCTCTGGCAGGGGGATTGGACTAGATGATCTTTTGAGGTCCCTTCCAATCCCTAACATTCTGTGATTCTGTGAAGCAGTAGCTGGATACAGCGAACTCTGGGGGACTAATTACCACTCCAATTAAACTGTCTTAAAGTCCTTGGTGGAAAACACATTCAGTGCTAAAACAACATTTTTTTTCTTGTATAGCTTATTTCACTTTTAGAACAGACTTAACTACATTAAGCCCTAATGTGAATGTAGTTTTTCAGAATTAGCAGCCTTCATTCGATTTCGTTTGAGATTCATTCCTTCAGTCAGTTCACATTATTGACAGTGTAAATGAACTTTGCTTAGCCATCAGAAGGACAGTAGTAAGCTGCAGCTGTGGCCCTCCTCTTCCCTCTTTTTAATTGCTTGGGATAAAGTGAATTCTGAAAATGCAGCATTTTCAATGACCTTTCATTTATTTGTTTGTTAATTGCTTAGTGTACTGAAATGTTTAGGAACTGCTCTCTGGGTGTCGGCTGGAGCTTCGGTCACTAGGCACAGCTGAGTGTGGCTCCAGGGCACAGCTGGGCAAAGCAGTTCACACTGCACATCCTGAGGGAAAGGTGGGAACCTTAGGCAACAGCTCTTCTCAGTGTTACTGAAGACGAGACAGGGATAAATTCTACAAATTCCACAGACAGCAGGTGTTCCTGGGGATGCAGAGTGTGATGAGTCCACATGATGAGCAGGATTTCATAGAAAAGTACTTGTGAAGAAGAACTGGGGTTAGATGAAGAGCCTTGTTTCATTTTGCTTAGATTGATGGTGTCTTTGGATGCTTTGGAGTCAGCATGCAGTGAAACACAAAGCCAGTGTTTTTGCAGTTCCTCACACAGGAAAAAACAGGAGGCATTTATCTTTCTCTGCCTTGCTTATCTTCAACTTCCTCAAATGTTTAAGTACCACAAATGGTGTTCTCTTCCTACCTTATACCACCTGAGAGAATTACATCTCCTTCATGTTGATCAGGATGTCTGAGGTCAATAAGGAAGAAGAGAAAAATTGTCCTGAAGCTAATGCTAAGGGTGTGATATATGAGAATATTGTTTGTCTATGAAAACACTTGCCCAGTGGTTCTACGTCAGTGCTCTTTTGACACATCCACAGTGTGCTTTATTAATGTGGCTTAGCGATGTCTCGGCAGAAAGGCTGAAACTTTGAATGAGGCTGGAAACTGAAGGCCAACTTAACCACTGGGCGTGTTACACATTGACAGTGCAGGGTTATTAAGCTTACTGTGTTGCTTCTTGTGTGAATAGTTACCAGCATACAGATAAATGGAAGTCTGCCCCTGTCCACCAGGCACCTGTGACAAATGGCACATTCTTTTGGATAAAAATCAGCCAGTGTCAGAATTTTCAAGCACTGAAATGTAGGCAATTACCTCAAAATTCCTATTCCCTTTCCACTCAGGCCAAGTTAATTTATTATGTGTAATTTACAAAAGGAAACCACTCAATTTATATCTGTAATTGTTTATTTAAACTTGTAATTGTTTATTTAAACTGTCTATTGCATACAAGTGGGTAGTATCCAGTATCATGCAGAGAAACTAAACAGAACTGATCACTAATGACCTACAAGGCAGGGCTAAATAAAGAGCTTAATTCCCAAAATGTATTTTTATAGCTGTGCTTAGCTGGAAAAGTCCCTGAAATCTATGTATATTCGCTCAGATACCAGTACACCAGTACACCAGCTATATAGTTCCAGGACTACACTGGATCTGGCCAGTGTCACATGCAAGCCAAAGGCAAACTCATATGCACTTACCAAGAAAACGTAGATTGTAGCAGGTCTGAACAAGAAGCATGGATAACTGAATGATAAAGAACTTTTCAGACCCATTAGTTTTCTCATGTTTTTGAGAAAATGCAAAAAAACCCACCCAAAACCCCAAAAAGGTTGCCTTAATTCAGATTGCTCAATACCTCTTTTATTGTGTGGTTGTGCAATACTGAGCACTGGTTTAGTAGGAACGGCAGGTGACATATGCAGGTTTAAGAGAATGGAGAGAAGGGGCAAATCTTCTCTCCTCAGGCAAGATGATCATATTAACAACATCTTGAATAAAGCTAATAGTTCCTGGAGCTGGAAGACTCTCTAGAAATTTGCTAATCAAAAGGTGACTAACTTGAAAATGGATACCATAATCTGGTGTTGATATAAATTGTGCCATGCACCCTCCTACTAGAGATTACTGGATTTCAAAGGTTTGACAATTCAAGCATTTTATTTTCACCTATGTTCAACAAGGTTGAACATAGAAACCCCAACACTGACTCCAACAAAGGCAGTACCTAAATTCACATTAATTTCCCCTTTACCAGAACTTCATGTTAAGCTTTCTAATTGGTTTGGGATTATTATTTTTTTCTTTAAAATCTTTCTCTCTTTATTTATGTGTGTGTGTATCTGTGTTTCCTAGGGAGATAAGACATTACTGTGACATATTGCAGCGTTCATTTCATGTTTATAATTTATGTATCCAAATGAGACTTGTTCTAATGATGTAATCCATGTCTCAGTAGGAAAAAACACAAGTAATTGATAAGTGAAAGGAGACGGGAGAAGTGGTGGAAGAGGTGAGGTCTGTTTGCCTTTTCATTCATGCTCTGAAGGTAAGATGCTGTTATTTCACAGGTGCTCAACAGGACAGACATCCTGTGTTTGCTTCTCCCTACTCCTTCCCTTTTACTAGTGTGCAGGATAGGAGGTTGCTTTGCCCTGTGATCTGTATATGGTCAATCCCAGAGAGTTTAAGTAGATTATTCTCTTAAAAAGGAGTAAGCATAAAGTTAGGGGGATGACTGCTTCAATGAATCATGTTAAGGTAGCACCATTTATATCTAAGCTACTCAATTTAAAAGCAAAGCAAAAAGGCGTTCTGATAATCTCAATGGCTTTGGATTTTGTGGGGTTTTGTCCTCTTCTTTGCCACATTAGATGTTTCTGTGAGCACCAGAAACTGACTGGAGGTACAAAGCAACAGTTAAAATGGTTATACTTATTTATTTAATATATTAATATAGTCTGTCCATGTCCCCCCCTGCAATCATTCATGTTCTATAATCTCATATACTTGTTATAAGACATGTAAATTACAGATTATTAGGTCAAAAGTAGCTTAGGTGGGTTTTTTTTAACTGATGGTAACATTGAAGATTAAATAAAATCATATATGAGTCTTTCAGTCTATTTTCTGCATTCAGCATTACAAAGATGTAAACAATGGGTGAGCAATTTTAGGATAAGGAAATGATATGGACTAGCTGTGATGCTGAAGGGAGTTAAACATATCAAGGGAGGAGGATCTTAAGTCTAATCTTAAAACTGCACATATTTAGCACAAAGTTGAGAGCTCCGTTTGTGAAAAAGAGTCTGCCTCTGTTCAAAATTTGTGCCTGACCAACAAATCCGTATCTTACAAGAGAGTCCTTGGAGCAGATATACCTATCTAACATTCTAATAGGATAACTACTTGTTAATATTCTTTTGTCAGAAAGTAGCATATAGGTGTGGATACCATGAACACAGTGTTTGCTGAATGTCAACTGAACCAGTATGTAAAAGAAATCTCTTAGATATGTAATAATTAAATAAGGAGGTTTAGTCTATCCAGCTGTGATTTTACACGTGTTGTCAAACACTAAGTACAACGCCCAGGGTAAGATTTTCTTTTGACTGTTGCAGTTTCTTCATAAAACAAAAGAAATATGTGCTTAGCCAAAGAAATATGTAATATCTTCTCTACTGAAGGTCCAAATGATATTATTATTATTAATTATAGTAATAACTATATCTCTGTGGTTAACTTCTAAGCCTCAAGTCACCAAAGAAACATGTATTTCACTAGTTCTTTTAAAAAAACATGTTTGAAGAATTGTGTACTGATGACAAGTGATATTTATGCTCAACAGGTTATTTGACCCTGCTGAATTCCATGTTGCAGGTCCTCTTGCTTACAGACACACAACGGTGCATTCCAGCTCAGTGTCCCTTTTGCATTTAGATTCCAAAATGGCATGGGGGGCAATTTGTTAGGCCAGGCCAAAAGAAAAGAGAAATCTCTGGTTTGTTTAGCAAAATTTCATTATAATTATACAAAGAATGAGTGGTTATATGTAGCAGCAGGATGAACATTCTTCTCTGTTGGGTGGTCAGCCCTTCAATGGTTCACCCTCTGCATACGTTTTCTTACAATACTTCATTTTGTGGAGTTAAGAGCCTTCATTATTACCTGTTGGAATTAAAAGGGAATGGAGCACAAACTGAAATGCAATAAATTCGATTTAAACATATGAAAAAACTTTTTTATGGTGAGGGTGATCAAACATTGGACCAGGGTGCCCAGAGAGGTTGTGGAGTCTCCTCCCTTGGAGATACTCAAAAGCTGTCTGGATACAGTCCTGAGCAACCCGCTGCAGCAGCCCCTGCTCTGAGCAGGAGGTTGGACCAGACGATCTCCAGAGGTGCCCTCCAGTCTCAACCAGTGTCTGACGCTGTGAGAAGAACTGCCAACACACTGCTTTCTCTCAGTATAAAAATACATTTTTGGCCAAGAAAAGGACAATGATCCTCAAATTGTAAAAAACTTGAAGGTGACGAAAGGCTCATGTACCCAAAACCCAGACCAAGGTCCTAATTAATATTATGAGAAAATACAAAGAGGAGTTGCCAAGGAAAGCAGTTCTGAAGAGAACACCTGGAAAGAATTATAAAACTTCTCTATTCTCAATTTATGGCACTCACTCTCTTTAAATTATACCAACACTTGTCTTTCCATTAAACAAACATTTTAATGGAGTTGTAACTTATTCATAAAAAATGGGTCTGTGTGGATCTTGGCAGGCAAATTCTCATTCTGGGAACATTTCATATTTTTGCTTTTTAAAAAAAATCTTAATTTACAAAAAAGCTGTGTTAACCTCCAAAAGTTTACACTAACTCTAGTGTTTCCACATTAAATGCTCTTGTGTAGTAAGACCTTGATCATAGCGTGAACTGTTAAAACAAAGTCAAGGAGGTTACTATACCCCTGCTGATTCTCAGCTCTACGTAACTTGTAAAGCAACAGAGGAGGATCTTTTTTTTATCAGGGCACACTTTTCCAATGTATGGTCTGCAATGTATATCTTTCACACACTAGGGAAAGGATTTTAGCTTTCATGCCAAGTCCTTTCCTCCCTGACAACACTTTTTTCTTCTTTTCTTGAGAGGAAAACTTGAGTTCATAGTTGTCCTGTCTATCTCTGTTCTTGGCTCTGCTGTGTCTTTTAAACAAAGTATGTTCATCTCAACCATAAAATAAGAGGTAGATGGTGACATGCAGAGTAAAATGTGAGATTTCAGCATGTTTTGAGGATCAGCAAGAAAGGCAACATGCTTTTGATGCATCAAAGGAGGGGAGATTTCCTTCCTCCAGTTTAACTTTGTAATTAATTCCCCTATTTTGCAGTATTGAACTCTGTCCACACTTTACAGCAAGTGACTGAAATCAGGGAGTGGCGAGAGACCTTATCAAACTGTTGCAGTAGTTCTGGAAGATCTTTCTGCTGAAGTTCCAACTTCTACAATTTTAATGCCACTGGCTATATTATTTTTTTAACCCCATCATTTTTTCAGTCTTTTACTGGTGTGAAAAGAAAGAAAGTCATTCATAAAAGGTCAACTAATCCGTGCTGCCTTTGATTTTACACCAACATAAAGCTGTTTCACAAAATTTCTTTTTAATCATAGTAGCACATTTGGGAGGAAAACCAGAATATGACAAATTTTCAGCTCAGAAGAGCCCTTCCTCCATGGCTCTGCCTATGATGCCGGAGTACAGGGTGTTTCAAAAAGATGGACCCAATCTGAAATCACTACATCTTTGAAACTGGGTTCATATTTTTGAAACACCCTGTATATACATACAGAAACCACAAACCCAGCTGTCAATACTGGTGTTCTTTAGGAGGGTTAAGGCAAAGGAGATTTCTAGATTTCCAAAGAGTTCAGCATATGTAGACTTTAGGGTAAGTGATTTCTGAGTTGAAGGCTGCAATTTCAAGTGCTGTTTAAGTGACAGCTTCTGGAACAGGCTATGTGCAGCTAGACAACCTGCTACAGGTCAACTACATTTCAACAATCCTTATATCTGGTTGGAAGCAGATACTACACCATAGCATAAGATGTGGCTAGTTATCTTCATCTGGGATGAACTGAAATCACTAGTGGCATGTCTGATGGAAAAGGAAAATAAAATGGTAGACAGCAATTTCATTGTTCATCTGTAGACCGGAGATAGTATTTCAGCCTTTTTCTGTACACATCAGTTGTTTTATACTAAATATCTTTTTAGTTGATCTTTTAAAATGTTAACAGTGATGCCAATGTGTCATTCTTGGTGGTGCCAGAAAGCTCTTTGGCTAAGTGAACCACAGGAGTTTTAATAAACCTCAGCACTGCCATTAGTTGTAACTTGACTAACATTCTGAATGCTTTGTGCAGAAAATCCACTTCTTGTTTCTACCTAGGTCAAATAATTTGCAACATTAAATATTAAACAACCTATAATACTGGATGATTGAGATAAAAAAAGAAGCATATAAAGCCTCAAGTGCCAGGAAATTAATGTTTTCTTCTACCATTATGTGCCTGTCTCCTCTAATAGTTTGCAATGTCTTCTTACAAGTTCCAGATCTTTTGCAGAACTTGATTTTATTTTTTTTTTTTTCCAGCTGGAATGACTCAATTGAATAAAAAATATTTTTATGATATAAACTGTTACATTTTGTGTCATGGCGGGGGGAGGACCTTTTTTAATTTAAAGAATTACAACTTTCTGGCTGTAGAGCTTTTCTGTATTGAATCCCTTAACAATTATTTTTGGTCTTGACTTTTCTTCTTCCAGACTTATTTGCTAATTGCCCTGTTTTTGAGATATTGTATGTATTTAGCTAAATTAAAGCCTCCATTGGGATAAACAAGCTGAAGCTCCATGGAGCTTAAAGGAGTAAAACCTTTTAAAGAAAACTGTCAGCCTGATTCTAGACCACTGTATCTTTTCTATTAATGTTTTTCTATTCCTGAAGCCTTATTTACTCCTATTGCTTGTCTACATTACTTAATATATTATTTTCTTAACCACGTTTTATATCTCCAGTTCACTGCTATGTTCCCTCTTCCTACCCACCCTATTTTGGTGCTCAGCTAAATGCCATGGAAAACACAGGATTGTGCTGCCCTAAATTCAGCTTTGCATAAATAGAACTCACTTTAATGTTGAATTTAATCCACATGTTAGTTATTGTATGGAAATCAAATGGGCATTTTACTGAGCATACAGGTCTTTGCTTTTGTATCTTTTACACTTGGAGGACTGCTTTCTGTGTCTTTCACAGCATCTTTAAACTCTGAGCAAAGTTCTCCTTGAAGCAAGCAGTCATATACCTGTACATATTACAAATAAGACAATATTGCTATGTTTAGAGAAAACATTTTCATAACTTTATGCAACCTCAACTTTTGTTCCAAGGCTCTCTAATTTTGTTCTGTTTCAAAGTTTTGCTTACATTTCTGTACTTCATGTCGAGTCCTTGCTCAGTCTGCTACCTTTGAGACCAGGCAACTGAAACATGGGGAGGAATAGTGGCACAGGACTTCCACTGCAGAAAAGTAAAATTGAAACCACCATAACTCATATATCAATATGATATGTTAGCTATATCCTGTAGTTTTTTTTTTTTTTTTTTTTTGCCAAGGTTCCCTTTTTGTAGTCCCTAAACTTGTTTGGGAGTTTGAGGGGAATGGTGTGTGTTTGTTTTGTTTTCCTGAGATTTTTTTTTTTTCCTGTGAATTATCTTTCATCATCTTCAAACTTAGCCTGACTCTGAATCAAACTTAGGTGTCACATAATTTTCTGAAATGTATTTCTTCCAAGATTAAATTAAAATTTATCAAGGTCCTGAATCTTTATGTTATTCTGGGTAATCAAATCACAAATAAGAGCACATATGTTTCAAGTATCATTTGTTCCTGTTCAAAAGGCCAGGAGAAAGTCTACACATAATTTGTGGAATTAGAAGTCTGTTTTGAGGACTTAGGTATTGTTTAAGTGATTACTAGGTCTTGTGCAGATTTTCTGAACACCGGTGAAAGTCATTCTTTGTATATTCGTTTGTATATAGAATTGGACGTAGTCGCGTCTTCTGGAAAGGAGGGACACATTGCTTAGGATTTGATGACTATCTTGGGTACTTTTCATGTTCAGTGGCATAAGAGTCTGACTTTTAACCTGAGATAACATGGCAAAACTGAAGAACTGTATGATTCTTCTTCATGAACAATCAAGAGATTTCCACAGAAAACCAACTTACACATGACTTTATTTTTAGGATCCATTCTGCATGATAAATTATTTTACCTAACTTATCTCGTTCTTTGATTACTGCACTGATTATAGATTAATGTTTGCAAAAATGCAAAATACCCCCAGTAAGTTGACAGAACTTTGTCCTGCCGTTTAGGAAAGGCCCGATGGTGGTCCCTTGTACTTCCAGCAAAGTATTGAGCAGAAACTTCTTTCTGCCACTTCGTATTAAGCTCTTTGGCTTGCCAAAGAATCACTAAGGTCTTAAGAGGAGTTTTGTTTAGTCATCTTTATTGAGAAAGGTCCATTCAAATGGAAATTGGCCCAGAGAGGTAGTTGATTGTGCTAGGTTCCTGGGTCAGCAAAATGTCCATGGCTGTGGCCACAAAAACAAATAAATAAAGGGACAAAATATGCCTGTGCTACATGTCTGAAAATAATATTGCAAAACAAACTTAATGACCAGCTGAGATCATCATGTCAGCTGACACCTGGAACATGCTTCAGTAAGACGCAGTTTTGCTGATCTTGATATAAGGATAGTTGCTTGCATCAGACCAGAATGGATATAACAATGGTCTTCAGTTTTCGAAGAATACTGTGGAATAAAATGATAGTATGATGAAAAAATAAGCAAGAACATGGATGTTAGTATTCAGACAGTATAATATATTTTTTTTTTCTTGGTAGTTGTGTTTGGCCTTACATTCATAATTATTCTTAAATTCATTGCACGCTAGCATTCATATATGATCTTTAGGGACCATATATGACATATCATGAAATCTGGTCTTGGCAGTTTTCCACCAGTAATATAGGGGTTAACCTTATACCTTCTGGTAACTTCAGGAAAATCATATTTGCAAAGTCTTCCATCAATACAGTCTTGGGTACCTTGCATCTTTTTTACCTGCTAAGCTTAGCCACATATTAGTTGTGGTTTCTTTGTTTACTGTTAAGTACATTTTTCATTTTCTTCAATGGTTTAATGCATTAAAATATTGCTCCACAGAATTATTTCAATTTCAAAATAACCAGTCATATTAAATTAGTCATTGGCTCTTTAACATATTAACTTAGCTTTATGGTATCTTCAAAGAGTTGTCTTCAAGATTTGTCTTTCCTGATATTAAAATATTTGAAGCTGAATAATATGATTTCAAATATATGGCATTCCCAAGGTTGGTTCCAGAGACTGTATTTGACATAGTAGTGTATGAATTACTATTGTCACTAAGGACAAGGTAATCCAGAAATCATAGTGAGCATCTGTCATGTGTTTCTCTAATCAATATCTGTGCAGTTCTTGAGTTCCATATTTTGCAGCAGTGTGAAGTGAGAATGTGGTCCAAACTGCACTAAAAACACTTAAGAAGTGGCAGTATATTGTAAAAGAAAACAGACACTGTTTCTTATAAAAGGTAACAGAAGCCATCATAGAGCATGTGGTGGGTTGGCCTTCTCCAGCTGCCAGGCACCCATCCAGATGTTCTCTCATCCCCCTCCTTAGCAGAACAGGGGAGAAAATATGATGAAAAAGCTCATAGTCAAGATAAAGGCAGGGACATCAGTTACCAATTACCACCACAGGCAAAACAGACTCAACCCGACTTGGGAAAAATTAGTTTATTTCCAAGCAACATAGAGTTGGATTCAGAGAAACAAAGGAAAAAAACAAAACCCCTTCCTCCCACCCTCTGTTTTTCCCAGGCTTAAATTCTTTTATTCATTCTCAGCTCCTCTCCCTCCTTCTTTTATGTGTACTGGTTCTCCAGTGTTCCATTAAAAATATAATTAGAGTTTAAAAGATGCAGCTATTGAAATATAAAGATGTTACCGGATTAAAGATAATGTAGATTCTTTAGACTCTAGGAACAAATCTAATCCTGGTAGCAGATGTTTCATCCTTATCTTCAAGCCATTGTGATGTGACCAGGGAGACAAAAAAAGACTTCAAGCATTCCCACATGATTGGAACTTAATTTTCACAGCTGATAGCTGGAAACGAAAAATCTTGACAGTGCTTATCTTAAGATACAATGAACCTAGCAACAAAAAAGTAATTTACTGGGAAAAATAGAACTTGCTGCCTGGATTCTTCTTCTGAATTGTTTTGCGATATTGTAGCTCTTGACTTGTAAATGTCTCTCCACATGTAACGTATGATTTATATAATATATAGTATATAGTAGATAATATGTAATTAATATGTGAAAATACGATGATATGTCTCTATCAGCCTGCAGTATACACTCTTAATGCCTGATTCTACTCTCAGTTTGCTTTTGTAAAAGTATAAATTTAGGCTGAGTTACAACCCTGAAATGTGCATCTCTCCTTGTGTGAGGTATATAAAGTATTCAATATCTGTATGAATTTATACTTATCTTTTAGACAGGTGTATATGTGAATAATAGAGGATAATCATCAATGTGATTAAGATCAGATTTGGTTTTAATTATTTAGCATCATAAAAATGGAAAATCATTAACTTTTTCTGAAATGTGAAAACAAAGTGAGTTTGATTACATGTGTATGCGATACTGCATATTCACCAAACTTGAATTGAGAAGTACCCTTGAGTGGCTGTTCTCAGGAAGCAGTTTATCTGAAAACATTTACTTTTGTCTGAAAATTACTTTTTAATTTGCTTTTGAATTACTCTCAATTATTAGGTCACTGTTATTCACAAGAAGTAAAAGAGAATGTTTGGTTGTTGAGTAACAGCATCCACTTTTTTGGGACAAATGAGTTTCCCTGCAGCAATCTGAAGCACTGCTGGTGTAAGAAGGAAGCAAGTTCATCTGCGTGTTACCATTGCATGGGCTAAGCACCCAGGTCTTTGTTGGCTTAGATCCATTGAACCAGTGCCTCTCCACTGACTTAATTGTCAGTGTAAACTGGATTATCATTCAAAATACTTATAGGTATTGATAGCTTCCTGTATGCTATTTACAGACAACTTAGTGGCTAGAATGGGGAAATTAAAACTGAAGTTTGGCTTAATGGTCTAAGAAAAGTATTTAACTCTTCATGGTTCATTTTGCTTGCAGGTAAAACAGGTATATAATGCTCAGACCTTTAGTGAACAAACCAGGGCCAGATTATTTCCAAATACTTGAAACAAATCTTCCGTGACAGTTGGCTAGATGTTATGCTCACCTCTCTTCATCCTCTTCCACTGAAAAACAAGCTGAAGATTTGAAATATGCTATCAGGCATGACTGCTTGAGTGAGAGCTTTTTCACAGCTGTTGGCTTCTCCCAGGGTCCATATGTTTTCCCAATAGAGTTTTTCCTGAAGTCTGTCTATGACACAGCTAATAGCACAGATAAAGTAAGCATTATCAGGAACCAGCCTGCTCAAACAATTTTAATGCAAAAGATGCTCACACTTCTTTATAACTTACATATCCAGGGTATATCACTCTATCCTTGCAAAAAAAGAAAAATATTTCTTTGCTGCTGGCAGACACGTAGATAACAAAATAGCTTCCTCTGCTCTGACCGTTAGTCAGGAGTTATGATTTTTGACTGACTTCTGTTTGGAGCAGAGGTGAAGCAGGAGAAGAGGTGAAGAGGAGATGCATAGATATCTCTTTGACGCACATGGTTTTGAAAAATTTTGTCAGACACTGAAGAACAAGAATGTAATTACAAGCAAGTGGGTGGACCTGGGACAGGAATAAATATGACCCAGTTTCTTTCTAGTGGCCTGCTAACAGTAGATGAATGTATCTTGACATCATTCAAAGGGAAGGAGAGAAAATCTCTTTTCGGTTCTGCAGGTTCAGATACAATATTGTAACAGAGGCATGGGAGAGCGAAAAGCTGGAAAAGAAGCTGCTTGAGCTGCTGTGTGAATGCATTGAAGAGATGTGGGCAACCCGGTATCTATGGGTCTTGTTTTGACTTTGTAGCAACAAAGAGTGAACTCGTTTCAGTTTGGGAGAAGAAAAGGAAGCAAAATGTGTCCCAATCACAAATCATCAGAGCAAATAGGGGAAGAATGATTCTCACTCCCCAGGCAATGAGCTACAAGGAGGCATGATTTACAGGAAATATGCGGGGGTAACAAAGGTTCTTTCTGATTCCCGGCCCTGTGACTGGGTGCAAGATCATTTGTCTCCATTTATGGTATGTATTTCTGAGTAAACCAACTGTGTTTTCTCCAAAAAAAAAGCACCTACTTGTTGATGGTTAAAAATCTGCTGCCATTCTATGCCAGAATTTGATGCAGATTGAATCAGAAGCTTGGCAGCCTTCACTGATCTGTCCCCCTCAATATACCTCTCATCGTTTAGTTATATGAGCAGTAATGAAATAGAGAGCTGGGAGCTAATACTGTTACTTTCAACTACTACTTTGACCAAGAATGACAGATAATGACATTTTACAGATGAATGAATGAAGATTAATAGAGACATAGCTGTGAAGATTAAATAATCTAGAATCTCAACTGGATGGAGAAAACTCTCGTGAAATGCACTGGGAAAATGTAATAAACATTTTAAAGAATGAATGTAAAAAAAATCATGTTTTTACCTACAAAGACTGGAAATTCATCTGTATTTATCTTAGTAATAAGTTTGATGTTTAGCTTCAGAAATATTAAAAATTATTGTTTTTCCATAGACACAACTGCTCTTGCCCACAGGAGCAGTCAGTAAGTATAAAGGGTGAGGAAGTACTCACAAAGTTTTCTATGGGGAAAAGAAGCAATGAAAGGCCATTACAATTAAGGACTGTATAGAAAGTCTTTGTGGGTAAATTAATTATGAAAGGTAAGTGTGAAATTCCCCAGGCATACCTGCTCCCTGTTAATGGGCTTTCAGGCTGGTCATATTTGCTGCAGAGTTCAGGACCAAGAGATCTGCTGATACCCCTTGACTCACTATTTGTGAAAGGATGCTGCCACAAACTATAGGATTTTCAGATATGAAATTGCGTTTTGAATTGTACTGATGTTATTGTTCCATAATAAATAGCTGTGAAATTGCCCAATATACCTGAGCTTCCTCAGCAATAAATAGAGATATTGAATTATAAAGAAATTCTGTCCCTGGACATGTGTGAAACAGAAGTCAGTGTTTGCTGCTGTAGTTTCATGTGACACCTAAGGCTAAGCTGGTGCACCACACCTTCTGCTTTTCTCCATTTCCCTGTCTCCGTGGTTACGTCACCCCTGTTCTTATCATGTCCTGCTTTGTATGAGTGTAGCTACTCGCATGTCCACCCAGTGAACGAACTGTGGTTGATTGCAAGGATAGCTTTCATGCCTTGGCCCAGTGCATGAGGGACCACACAGGATGCTTTTGCATGATGAGAGAAGAATGGCTCTGGGGCAGGAGCAGGAGCAGCAGGGGTGCGGGTGAGACAGGGCCACTCCTTCCAGTGGCAGTCTCGGCCTGAAGTGCTCATGGGTTTGCTGTGTCAGTTAATGCGATCATTTCCTGTTCTAAATTTAGTGAAAGTGGTAATGCCAGATTAATGCTGTGTGGTAACTGCTAGTAAATTCCTCCCTTTTGAAATAATGAGCACCAAATGTGCAGCCAGTTAGACATTTGTTGCCTGGGAGGAATACAGAGAAATTGTCCAAGCTGCCAAGGATCAGGTTAGGAAAGCTAAAACCCTGACAGAATGGTGACAGTGATGTCAAGGGCAACAAGAAAAGATTCTACAGGTACATAGGTGATAAAATGAAGACCACAGAAAACATGAGACCTCTTCACAAGGAAATGGGAGACCTGGTTGCCTGGGATATGAAGAAACCTGAGGTACTCAATGACTTCTTTGCCTCAGTCTTCACCATTAAGTGCTCCAGCCACATTGCCTAAGTTGCAGAAGACAAAGCCAGGGACATGGAGAATGAAGATCAGATTCAAGATCATCTAAGGAACATGATGGTGCACAAGTCCATGGGACCTGATGAGATGTATCTGTGGGTCCTGAAGGAACTGATGGATGAAGTTGCTGATGCACTACCCATTATATTTGAGAAGTTGTGGCAGTCTGGCAAAGTTTCCACTGACTGGAAAAGGGGAAACATCACCCCTATTTTTAAAAAGGGAAAAAAGGAAGACCTGGGGTACTACAGGCCAGTCAGTCTCACCTCTGTGCCTGGAAAGATCATGGAGTAGATAATCTTTGAAACTATGCTAAGGCACATGGAAAAGAAGGAGGTCATTGGTGACAGCCAGCATAGCTTCACTAGGGGCAAATCATACTTGACAAATTTTATGGCCTTCTATAACAAGGTTACAGTGTTGGCAAATAAAGGAAGAGGAACTGATGTCATTTAACTGGACTTGTGCAAAGCATTTGATGCTGTCCCACGTGACATCCTTGTCCCTAAATTAGAGAGACTTGGATTCGACAGATGGACCACTCAGTGGATAAGGAACTGGCTGGATGGTTGCACTCAAAGAGTTGTGGTCAACAATATCCAAGTGGAGACCAGTGAGGAGCAGCATTCCTTGGGGATCGGTATTGGGACCAGCGCTATTTAACATCTTTGTCATCGACAGGGACAGTGGAATTGAGTGCACCTTCAGCAGGACTTGCTGATGACACCAAGCTGTGTAGTGTAGTCAACATGCTGGAGGGAAGGAAAGGCATCCGGAGGAACTTTGATAGGCTTGAAAGGTGGGCCCAAGTGAACCTCACAAATTTCAACAAGGCCAAGTTCAAGACCTGGCACATGACTTGGGGCAATCCCAAGCACAAATACCGGCTGGGCAGCCCTGAGAAGAAGGACTTGGGGTGTTAGTTGATGAGAAGTTCAACATGACCTGGCAATGTGTGCTTGCAGCCCAGAAAGCCAACCATATCCTGGGCTGCCTCAAAAGAAGTATAACCAGCAAGATGATGGAGGTGATTCTGCCCCTGTACTCTGATCTTGTGAGACCCCACCTGGAGTATCTACCTCTGGGGCCTCCAACATAAAAAGGACATGGACCTGTTGGAGCAAGCCCAGAGGAGGGCCACGAAGATGATCAGAGGGCTGGAACACCTCTCCTATGAAGAAAGGCTGAAGGAGTTGGGCCTGTTCCGCCTGGAGAAGAGAAGGCTCCGTGTAGACCTTCTAGCAGCCTTCCAGTACCTAAAAGGGACCCACAAGAAAGCGGGAGAGGGAATTTTTGCAAAGGCATGTAGTGACAGGACAAGAGGAAATGGCTTTAAACTGAAAGAGGGTAGATTTGGATCACATATAAGGAAGAAATTCTTCACCAGGAGAGTGGTGAGACACCACCCAGAGAAGCTGTGGATGCTGGAACTGTTCAAGGCCAGGTTAGGTGGGGCCTTCATGCAGTTACTGTATGCATGAGTATATGCAGGTGACTAAATTCCCAGTCTGATTTGTATGCCACATAAAAACATCACAAAGAAACAGTTTCTAAATTACAAACCCTGTAGAACACTCCTGGTTGCAGAGAAACTTCATGATCTGCATGAGAGGATAAGTTAGGCAGGACCTGATATCTGAATATGACAAGTATACTAACTTCTGGACGTCCAAAAAAAACAGAACAAAAGTATATTTTTCTCTAAGACACTGTGGTCTAGTTTACAGGTAGTAGAAAAAAATTGCTTACAGTATCACAGTTTTTACCACATCTTCTTCCACTTAGCATATTTTTTCTGTAAATGGGCAGGATTTGAGGATGTTTTCATTCATTTGACTTCAGTAAAACTTAAGTGGAAGGAGAAAATGCATGTTGTTTCAGGCTTCCTGTCAGAAGACATCTGGCCCTTTATTTGATTGTTTAAGTCAATGGTTCCCAAAGTAAGGTTACAAATCAGTGAAATTACCAGGGCATCATAAGAGGTTGGAAAATATAGATTGCTATGTTAAAAGGTAGAGTAGATAGATTTTTAAATTAAAATATTTGTGATTGAAGTATGTGAATATTAACAATAATCTGAGCCTGTCTTTCAATTTGCAGACACAGACATAAGAAAAATGCTCATAGAAGATAGTAGTTTCTTAGGGAGCTATTGAAAATGTTTAAATTAATTCACAGTAAAATCATTTCACTGTGTATAGACTAAACATTTCAGTGGTTTCACTTCTCTTCTTTAAGCATCAGAATGCCTGAGCAAAAAACAAGGTCTTTCTCATCCTTTACCAGATAGAGACTGTTTCCAGGAGCTCATTGTGTCAGGTGATGACCCTGGTAATTCTGGTCAGTACCCAAGGAACTCTATCCCACTGTGTTTGGGTAGATTGCAATTCTGTGTGGATCTGCTTCTTGTTTAAGTAAGAAGTGATTGGTTGGGAAACTTCTGTAAAGCCTATTTTTATATATTTGAGTCATCACATGCTCCTGGGAAGGTAAAGAGCAATGTTAGTAATGTATTTTCTCATGCACAGCCCTGCCCATGCAGTATGTACACAAGAAATCAAAAGCAGAAAGGATTAAAGACAAGGAGCCATTGGGATAAGAAAACCAGGTTAGGGCAAAACAGAGGCAAGAAGGCAACTTGAGATAAGAAGGTTTTGGAAGAAACTTCACCTTTACTCCCATGTTTGTAGCCCACAAAGTACTGAACATTGTGTGGGGCGAGAAGCTACTGCGACCTACTGTTTTCTCCACAGACATCGACTGGTTGTTTAAGTAGAAACACAGTACTGGGAAGCCAGTCTGTCTCCTATGAGAAGAGGTACACTACCCACATGAGGTAGTCAGCATGCGGATTAATGCCAAATGCCAGAAGACAGCAAGGTCCTACTTCCGCAGACAGACAGAAAGGTGTTTGTTGAGGCATACTCCTGCTCCTGAAGTTTAAGACCACGGTCTGATGTGGCAGGCCTGCTGTTTTCACCCCACATCTCTCCACAAGGTGTAAGAAACTATAAGAACCACAAGTTTACACTAGTACTGGCATGTTATCTCCTTACAGTAAAAAGGTAT
Organism: Streptopelia decaocto; assembly: GCF_964273445.1. Classification (NCBI taxonomy): domain Eukaryota; kingdom Metazoa; phylum Chordata; class Aves; order Columbiformes; family Columbidae; genus Streptopelia; species Streptopelia decaocto. The sequence continues at coordinate 105,503,151 of NC_138663.1, forward strand.
TTTATTGAGTCAAATGTCTCTGTCCAACATTTTCAAATATGTTTTCAGACAAATTAAATCATTGGAAACTTAATGCACTGCAGGAATTACATATGTCAGATCTTTCCTTTATTTCATATCTAGAAAGATGAACAAAACTATTGCTGGTGGTGAATTCAGGCCTGAACACAGTAGTCCAACAGGTACGCAGTAAGGGAAGCGTTACTGTAAGACTGGGACAGTTACCAAAGTTTGATAAAAGTCGTATCAAACTTCAGCATAAGGCTGTATAGATACCTAGAATGCCTACACAGGAGATCTACAGTCAGTGTAAACTAGCCTGTTTTTTTCTTATTAACAGGATCTTTATGCTTTGATGACCAGCTTGTCTCCTAAACTGGATTTTTTAACAGGTGAATTTTGCAAGCTTTCTTCTCAATAACTCATGACAATTTCAAGGGTTGTTGTTAAACTAACTTGGGATCTGCACAAAATACAAGTTAGTTTGTTTCCAGTTTATTCCAATTATGACATCTTCTTGGCTCAGTGATAGCTAATGGTGCCAAGATAACTTCTAACATTTTTTGAATAATTGGGTGATTTCACAATAGTGTCTAAAGCCACCTGATTTTTCTTGGGCAATAGCCCAAGATTTTTCAAATGACAGAATGATGACCTAACTGCAGATGAAATGTATGTTGCCTGTTTAGAAGTTGTATTCAAAACCTTGCTAAAATCCACCATCTTGGATTAGTTACGGAGTTTTCAGGAGACTGGTAAAATTGTATTACACAGAGGATAAGTCCGATCCAGAGATGACGCAGAATTGATTTTCAGTGTAAGAGCCACAAGAATGTTAAACAAGTCATGTTCTTTTGACATTTCTACCTGGTAAACTGTTCCCTCTACCTTCTAAAATAAAACATGAACGGTAACTGCTGTGGTAATTTTTACGGCGGCAATTAACACTGCTGCACACTGAGCTGACTTTTTAGCTCTGCATGCCTGATATAGGCATCTAAACAAAGGTGAATCCCTGAAATGGCAAATGCCTCCTCTTGTCATTGACCTTCTCCCATGCAAAAAGGAGGCTGTTTGACTTAGACATCTAAATCCAGATGTGAATGCCTACATTTATTCTGTATAGGAGGAAGACTTTCAAAATTCTGGCCACAGTTTTTGGGTTGGTTGTGTTTTTTTTTAGGATTTTCAGGATTTTAGGGCTGAAGGACATTTCAGTCCCTTTAGCTCATCAGATACACCTGAAAGGAAAGAAACAAATTATATGAGTTAGCTAACTGAACATTATGTAAAGCTGACAATAAATAAGGGTGAAACCACTAGGTATTTTTAAAGGCCTCTAATTAATGTGGACAATGTAAATAAAGCCTTAGGAAAAAAATAAGAAATGTTTTTTTCCCCTTCTAATCAATAAAAGAGTAAAGGATAGTAAGATTGGACCTATTATTTCTGTAAGATGTGGTGCTCTGAAATAATTGTTTCAGTTACCTAAATACACACACACATTGTTTAATAAATTGTGTTAAAATTCAAAGCATATTTTCATAATCTTACTTATAATTTGGTTTGCTCTTTCTAAAAAATCACCTAATGATCAAAATATTAAAAGTTATTTTTAGGCACGTTAATTGTATTTATATTTTTATGTAAATGCACCTTGACATGATTCAACATTAACAAAAATACCAACTAGCACAAAATAAACATGTCATAGAAGATCTCAAGTTGTTCTTTTCTGTGGCCACCAGCTGTTCTGGCAGCAGAATGGGCTCCTAAAGCTGAGGGTGGTTCAGAACAGGGGATTCTTTTACAGAGCTTTATATGACTTCTTTGCTTCCTCTAATGTAGAAATAATCATCCTCATTTTTTTTTTATTCACATTTTGGTCAACTGAGAAGACTGTGTAATTCCTTTTAGAAACATTACATGTAAATCTTTGTTGATCTCTGCCAAAGCTCTCAAGAACATCCAAGAAGGAAGAGGATTTCATGGCTTATTATGATTACACCAGTGAAGTATTAGGCAAAGTGATTGTCTGATTTGGAAATTTTAAAAATCCATTTCATTTAACCCAGGGCTCAACATGCCAGAATACTGGAATTCTGAGGGCAGCTTTCTACTAAATAAAATGGCAGTTACTAAAATGCTCTGCATTTTGAACAATCTCTTTCCAGCTGTTTAGTTCCTAGCAAGTTACCAGCAGCATCCATTACGTATAGTAAAAAGTTTGTAAAAAGAACTTTCCATTTCTAAACCTAAATAAATAGTTTTGCAATATGATTAGGTTAAAGAAGCAAAGCATCCCATAATTTTTGAATGAAAATATTATTGGAGCCTTTGTAGTGTTTTCTGGTTACATCAAAATATGTAAATAAAGGAAGTGAGCCAATATAAAAATATTGAAACAAGAATGTTGCAATATGAAGGAAAAACTATTACATGAGATTACACACACTATAATTATCAAATAATATTTACAATTTGAATTTGCCAACTTCAGTTCTTGTTTCTCTAAAGCTATTAAAATTTCTATGTCACAGGCACAGCTGCAGAAATCCAGCCCTTCACTGATTCCAGGAGCATGAGATTTCAGCTGCTCTGTTAAACTGGTTATTTTATTGAAGAACATTTGAAGTTAAATATATAGTCAATGTTCAGCTTTAATGATCATGACGCATCCGTTTCTTTTGGAACAATATGCACAAGAGGAGTAGTATAAGAGTGGAGCCTCTGACATTTTTAGTGTTGGTATGTCAATTTTTCCATTCTAAATCCTTACTTTGAGGTGGTTTTTAGTGAACTGTAACATTTGGCAGAGAAGCTTTTAGCACTGGGGAGTTGTTTGGGGTTTTTTAAAAATAAATAAATATAAAACTAACATGAATTCTCTGTGTTACAGGACACAGAAGAAAGAAACTGAGTCTGTCATTCTTACTTCCCCCAAGCTGATTGCCTTAAAAAGAGCCCTGCTTTTAAGTGTTATAAATCTGTCTGGCCTCTCATGTGGGCTAAGATATTTAAGAGTTGGGGAAAACATAGAAGGATAAATGAGAAGACAAAAAGAAAACTGCTTTTATAACAAGCAGTGACTTCATTTATTTGTAATGAATAAATGAATTAATTTATCTAACAGGTATCCATGATTTGAAGTGAATCAACATTTGATAAGGGACCAGAGTCAGGGTATCATATCTGGGTTAGGACCATGTTTTGGAAAGCTTGGGGAGACGCGGCGGCCTCTGGGATGCATTAGGGAGTGGCAGAGCATTGCTTGCAGCCGGACCCAGCAGCTGCATCTCATTCCCTTTTCCTTGGACCACACAGCTGCTGTCGTCACTAAAGCGAGCCCAAGGGTGTGGTGTCCCAGACCTTGGAAATTTTGGCCAGCCAGTGCACTGCCCCAACCAAACAAAGCCTTTTCAACACCTCCTTAACGTTAGCTGGAGCCCTCCCTACTGGCCTTGTGGCCAGAATCCCTCGTGCTCACCTCTGGCTCTGGGCTTGACTTCTGGCCAGGGACGGCTCAAAAAGATGCACTAGCCAGCACCCAGCCACACAGCGAGATGGACTGGCTCATGAACAGAGCTGAAAAAGAGCCCATAAAGAATTTACATAGCTGTTGGAGGAGTGGCTTGATCCAGTCGACTATGCGCTGCATGATTGATGCTGCCGACACCAGCGTTACAGTAGGAAATCATAGGTGGGGTGAAGGGGGTGGAAGGAACCATCCCCACCAGCCACAGCACGACTGAATGGGGAAATTCAGCCTGAGGGGTTTCTCATCCCAGCTTTCCCAGCCTCACACAGGCAACCTCAGGGAAGAAACTTGGTGTACTTTTGTTTGCATTAACCGCAAAAATCAATTTTTAGAAGTCCACTGAAATGAGCATGCAAAAAAGCATCAACAATATTTGTCTGGTTGAAGAAATCCAAAGACTAGATTTTTTCCTTTTAAATTATTTTAATTGTCATGCCCGAGTTATTATATCACATAGCATGGTTAGCAGCTTGGCATAAACATATAAATAATGAGATATCCTGTAGCTGAAGAGACAGCAACAATAAATTACTGTAATAAAAAAACCAACAATATGGCCCAAGCTCACCATGGTCAGAGAAGTTTCAAATGCTTTATGGATCAGCAACTGAGTGCTTGGAAAACTGTTTAAAAGTAAACAGTTTGTGCCCAGGCAACTGAGGGAAAGTCCTTTCTAGAGATTTTTTTTTTTTCTCTAATGGATTAGCCGCATATGGAACAAGATGGCTTATAACAACGTTGTATATACAATTTCTTCATCCTGGTCAGATGGGGATGCAGCTCTCTCCCCAGCTGGGATTGCTCACACTTCCATTAAGCAAATTCAAGCAAATTAAGATAACTGGTGGACACCCAGGATGCTGCTGTTGCTGTCAGTTCCAGCTGGTTATTGTGGTTATGAGGCTGCGTTTCTCACAAAAAGATCTTCTTCCGACCTGTGAATAATTCACACAGGTAGGAAAGTACCTATGAGTAATTGATGGGTTCACCATGGTCACTATAAACATATTTTGCTATCCTTAACCTTGTGCCAAAGAGCTCAGGAAATACATTTCAGGGTTTTTTTGTTCTGTTGGTTTGGGTTTTTGTTTTGGTTGTTTTTTTGTTGTTGTTTTTTTTTTTTTTTTCCAAACAGTATATTATTTGACTATCGACTCTTCACTATTAATAGTATGTGATTAGTCACATATGTCTAACAACATTTTCCAGTTAACTGCCCGGGTGCCTGAAAGCTTTAAAACAGGAGGAAAAGGAAGGATGATTGTAAAATGCCGAACAATCTACAAAAGTTATTGAAAACTTTTCTTATTGCTGCATATTAGAGTATATTAGAACATGTACTCTGTCAAACAAGGCACTGTTTGTGCACCAGAATATATCTAAAGTTACATTCCACTGTAGAAGAAAGTTAAGTTACAGCTGAAGTTACTTAAATTATTATTTTCATCATTTTACTCCAAGTAAAAAAAAGTAAAAGTTGGATTGTGTATGTTCTATAACACAGCAATACCCATGCTCTTTATCTTTCCATCGGAGCATGCACAGCCAGTTTGGGTGTTCCCAACTGCAACTCAATGGCTTGCTCATGTTGATTATATAACGAGACATGTTTCCAAGGCTGTGGCTGGGTGCAGGTGCTAAGATCAAGTTCTTGGTGTTTTGATTCTCGGGAGGGTCTTCAGAAGATGAAGCATCTGTGGTTACATTTATAATTATAAATCATGCAATGAGATCATTGTAAGTCTCTGTTTTCGTAATAACACCATGTAAGATTTTAAAGCACATAGACTGTATACTGGAAAAAGCATTTAATGAGAAACATCCCAAGGTAAAATGCAGTGAACTTTTCTGAACTACTAATTTTTATATACTAGGAAGTAGTTTTAAAGTCCTCTCACCTCCGTTTTTTAAGGCAACTCCTTCACATATTGTTTCCAACACTTTTCAAAGAAAGTATACAAACTGCTGCAAACAAAGGCAATACCTAACCTATGCACTAATAGAAGAATCTCTGTTTAATAAGTGAAGTGTGAAAAATCTGTAACCACTTTACTATTCTGTAATAAAATCATCTTTTATTGGCATTACTACCTTTTTTCTTATTAAGGAAGTGGCATTTTGTACACAGTACTGTTTGCTCTACATGATACAAATGGAAATAATAAGCTAGTGGATAAATATTTACTTATTACATTCTTCCCCTATATGCTATTCACCAAGTCATGCAACCTGCAGTTTTATATAGGAAGATGATCAATGATTAACCACAGGTTACATCAGATTCCCTGGACAATCCCATAGAGATTTCTACTAAAAGGCTAATGTTTATTAGAGGTGGGTACTCACACAAAGATTATGTCTTCTTTTTTTAGCTGAATTCCTTCTGTGTCCAGTGTATTGTTTTCTTCCATATTTTTTCTGTTCTATAGTATTTGGTAGATACTGGAAGAGAAGATTATTAGCTCATATGTCAGAACATGGAAAACATTCCCCAAATCTTTTTAAAAGTAGAAATACTTCATCATAAACCCCAAGTATTTTCAGTAAAAAAATTAATTGTTTAGACTTGCAGTATCCTGAAAAATTTCTGATTTTCTTAAGGCAAATGTTTCCCACAAGATGCTTTGCTCACCCATACTATTTTCTACAAAAAACCAAACACAAACAACAGTTTTAATGAAAATTTCATGCCCTGGAGTGTAAGAACAGTTCATAAAGGGAAAGGTGTGCCTCTGTAGCGTGACTCACGGTGTGGGAACTCCCGTGTGCCAGGCAATGGTCACCTGGACTGAGTTTCTATACGCAAGGGCTGTTCTGCCACGAACTGTGCTGCTGGGAGACATTGTGGTGGTGAGGGCAAGGGGCAATGACAGAAATGTGTCTTAAGGGTAACTTGGAGAGAAATGGGAATCCTGAACAGGCAGATGACACCGCTGTGCAGAACTGAGCAGGGATTTATTCCTCTCCATGGTACACCACCTGGTTCTACTGTGCCACTCCGTTGGGTGGAAGAATTGAATGTGCATCATGAAGCAGGGAAAAGGCCTCTCCTGAGCCAGAAGGGAATATACAGAGTTAGTGTCACAAAAAATGTCAGCCCTGCAGAGCTTCTCGAGGAGTTTGGCACATGCTTCCCTGAACACATCCTCTCAGGGACTGTTTGCCATTAAGGATGTGCAGGCCAAAAAGTTGTCACCGAGTGTCTTGCAGTTATCTGAGTGCTGCGCCAGACACTTCACAATCTGTTGAATACTTTCTCTTGGTGAATCTAGAAGCAAATGATCATTGTCTGCTTTTTCAAAGAGTGATCTGCGGAAAAGCTGAAACATGTTTGCTTCATCTCCTGGTCCGGGTGCATGCTCCACTCACTAATTCATGCATAACTCTTTATACTGGTATAACGTACCATGTACTTCACAAAACATTTCTTCTGAAACCCAACTAACCCCTTGTTGTCTTAATTTTGGCCTCATTTAAAAGTCAAGGCAAAATGTACAGTGGCAGGAACATGTTTACATATTTCTATTATATGAAAATAAACCACCTGTCATATACCTCTGTGCATGCACACACATTTTAATGTACCATGGTAAACCACCTCTAACCTTATCCCTAAAGAGATTGTTCCACATCTACTTTCATCACAGCAGTCTCTGCCACAACTGCAAATGAACTAGTGATGGCAAAGGTGAGGCTGAAGTGAATATATCGCTTCCTCAGTGATTTCTATGTTATATATTCTTTCACATGACTCCCAGGAGAGAAAGGATACTAAAAATATGTGAAGTTAAAAATAATGTGACAAATATACATTTGAATTATTTTATAGGCTGCAGGAAGAAAGCAGGAAGTCACAGACTGTTATGTAGACTTCTCGGTGTTTGTCACAAGAGATTCACTGACTCACAGAGTTAATGGACTTAAAAGACTCATCGCTTCCATGTCACTGCTAGTGTGGAATTATTTCTTATACTACCTTCTCCAGTACTTAAATCCACTCCTATATTAACATTTTCTATTTTTACTTATTTTCCTTAAGTGCTTTACATTGATTTTGCATTTCAGCACACCACAAAGGCTCTCATCATCATTACGGTATAAACTAAGCATGCAAAAAAATCCCCATACTCCCAGATTAAGAGCTTACAATGTAAAGCCACAAAATGCCATGTAGAATTCTAGATATTTATCTGAGAAATTCACTGAGTCACAGAGCTACTAATGCATGAAGAAACCTGTTAAATTTATGTGTGTGAGTAGCCTCCTGAATGTAATGAGAATGCTCATCTTGGTTCTAGAAAGTGTTAGTGTTTAAAACAGCTTTCTGTTCTTTGCCTATGCCTATTCTCTCTTGTTCAGTAGCATCATGAAGTGGGAAATATATATACAGGTAAACAGTCAAGACATCTTTTAAGAGAGCTTTAATGCTGCACTAGAAATGTCTTGTTTTAAAAACAAACAAAAAAAATCTCAAACAAACAAACACCAGAAAAAGAAACCAGAAAGACATTTGCTTCTCCCATACAGGCAGAAATTCACCTTGAACGGAAAGCTAGCACAAAATTTGTGCGCTCCTTTAATTCAATTTACATAAATGTGTCCATTACATGGAGTGTATTGTTTGGGGATTTCACTTGAAAGTAAAAGACATGCAGGTTTCCATATTCTTTCATGTAACTGTATATATCACCTCATTGCACTGGATTCTGGAATCACACAATACATCCTCCCTTCTGGCAATCAAGATCTATGGTCTCCTGCAAAATATCTGTATATTCATAGTATAAAATTGCTGCCATGAATTTGCTAGTAAGCTCCAACTCTAACAACTAAATTGATCTTATTGGTAGCATTCTTCCATGATGTTTCTAGTTTAAGGATATGCACTCTATGTGACATTTTTAAGGTTTGCATTGGATGATTTCTAAAACAGTTCAGAGATTGCTTAGCACCAACATAAATGTTAGGCCCAAAAGATTACTGAGTTTGTAACCACAACTGATTAGTAAATTTCCAGAGAGACAAACAATCATGGGAAAATACCTGTGTGTCCACCCCACAAATTTTCCACTTAGAAGATGTCAAATTTTACCAGTGTTTTGCAGAATCGTTCCTAAAATGCTTCCAAAGCTTCCTGTTGACAGCTCCAGCCCTCAACGAGGTGTGTTATACTCTCATTGTGGTATTCTAAATAGAAACCACAATATTTTGTAAAGACTAAACTTTTCATTTTAATTCATGTTAAATGTGTCTCCTTTTTGACTCAAATCATCAGGGTCATAACCTCTCAGTGACTAGTTGAACATCTGAGCTGATTTCCTGCAACACCTAACTCAGTATTATTATACAATTTATTTGAATCTGATGTACAGTACACCAGATTTAGCCAATGAAAAGCAGGATTTGCACTTTGCTGGAATTTGATTAGTCTATAAATTCCACTGGTGTTTTAGTTTCCTCAAGCATAAAATTAAACTCTTCCATATCTGTGCTAAGACTTAAGCTACACAGAAATCACTGAAGTAATTCCTGCCTTCCCGTAAGGAGCAAGAGGCTCAGTTTATCAGAAAGGTGACTTTCACTTTGTCATTCTTTTTGTAACTACCCCAAGAAGGGGCACAAGACTGAAGGACAAGCACACAGTGTGCTTATCCAGGGAATAAGTGCACCTTTGAATGACTTACTCTTTAGGTAAAACTTGTGCTTGGAAAGATTATGCCAAGTTCTTATCATGTGCAAATGTGCATGGCATGTGCACCTCATGTGAGCTTGCAGTAAAGTCTTTCAAGTGCTCATTTCTGCTGAAAACACTTAAGTTATTTTGGAATGGAGCAGAAGATCAGTAAAGAGCTAAGCTGAGGGTCTTCTCTTTACTTCTTCCACCTTTCTGTAGTCCAGGCCCCTGTGGACAATGACAGGGACATCCAACCTTCTGTGAGGACTTCCCATCTGCTGTGGCTTGTCTTGCTGGAGAAATCTCCAATAGTCAGCAAAGGTATGGGTACTTGCAGCTCACAGATGAACATTCTTGCACCTAGGATACATTTATGCATTGGCAACTGGAATATAAAAATGGTGACCCTAGAATAATGTATATTACTTGCCCCCTTTTCTACATATTCCTAAACACAGAAACATAAATTAGTGTGTGTAGCAATATTGTGAAAAGGTTGGAATGGTCATTCTCTTATTTTATTCTTTTTTTAAAACCTAGATTAAAAAAATCAATATGAAACAAAACAGAATAAGTAGCATTTACAAGACGACCAGGAAAATCTAATAAATGCTAATAGATTGGCAGACACATTGTTAGAAACATATAGTCTACCATTTGGTCAATAGCTACTGCTACATAGTTTTAGTGATTGCATCTTTAAATCAATAGCTTCTTTTCAATATTTAATGTCCTTATACCATTAGCTTGTTGTTGAGTCCCTTTTTTATTGCTAATCAAAACTATTGGCAATGACCTTGACATTTTTCTAAGTTTTTAAAGGCTCAGGTTTCACTTAAATTAGCAAGCACAGGAAAAGCTTTTTGTTGATTTAAAATTTATCTCAATTTTAAGAACTTTCTTTCCAGTTTGTTATTTCACCAGAAAGCAATTTTATCATTTTTATGTGAAATATAAGGCCTAAATTAAAATGCTTTGGACTTTTCTTTTTTTCGTTCTATATAGTAACCAGATACAATCAAAGTGACTTCTTATATATATTTAATTATGTGTTAAGACTGCATGATAACAATAATTAATTTCAGTCTTCCATTGTAATTATCCAGAGAAACCATTGTCAGTTTAGGTTCTCAGTCTGGGTTTTCAGTTTGTTTGAAAGGATATTTGGGACATTTGGTATTTCATGGTTATTGTGTAGCTGTGGTGGAAGGTGTTCAAATTCAATTTTCTGTGTTTCATTAGGTGTGGAACATACCTTTATCTTGGAGTTACTGCATAGTTAACTGCATCTCAAGCATTTCCTTGTATACTGAGGACAGCATATGAAAATGTTCTCTGTGAAAAAGAAAAGCACACAGCATCTCATTATTTCAATTAGCCAGGTAAGAATAAGGAACAAGGTTCCAGAACTGAAATCACACTCAATTAAATAAGCATCGATCCAACATTGCTTTTTCACACAGACTGCTTTCCTGTTAATGGTGTTTTAACAATTATCTTATCAGTTGCTACTAGCCCAATAGTGATTTACATAATTCTGCCCATGTAGTTAGACTGCTATTAGATTATATCCATTGAAATAAACATAGCAGTTGCATTCAATAGTTCATTTACTTTTCAATGAGTCACAGGAAATACTTAAACCAGTTTACTTTGTACTAGCAAAAGCTTTGTACTAAAAGTTACAAAAAAATAAAAGTAGGATCTTATCCAGAGCTTGTTGAAGTTATCCAGATCTTTTTGCTAACTGCAATCAGCCTCTTATAGACATGCATAATATTTAAAAACTGGTCTCTCCTTTTGTAATTTCTCCTGTCTGCAATAATTCCTGGAGTTTTTCAGTCTGTATCTCTCACTGAAATTAATCAGATGCCTACACAGAGCCGGGCTAAGAATTCAGGTCAGTGTGTGGTGTTCATCTTCCTCTACGCTCAGGGCTGCATCTGTGCAATAAAGTCCAGAGGGGTCTTTCCAAGTAGTCTTGGCTGGAGGCACACTTGGCAGATTTCCCAGTGTTATACAGTGATTTAGAAAGACGCCGAACAGATCAGAGGGAAATGTCGGTGCTATTTGCTTACAGCAGAATAGCAGAATTGCACATGTTCTGTGGGAAAGCATCTGAGAAGCCTGGAAGTTGAATGCCAAGGTTGTGACTTTGTCCTGCAAACCCCTGTTTATAGGAGCCAGCCTTACAGATGTGACTCCATGGAGAGAAGCATATTCATTGCCCAAAGACATACGGAAGTGTTGTTAGCAACACTTCTCACAGACCAGAGCCAAACACAAAGCTGCCCGCAAAAGTTAGTGATAATTTTGACAAGGAAGCAATTGTAGAACAAATTCCATCATATGCACTGGAATAAAAATGATATTATATGCATGTGAACAATCCTTTTCACACAGAGATTTCAAGACACTTCCCACATGTGGATAAATATTTTCATTCCCTGTGGGCAGGTGCAAAAACTAATTGCAAAATAGTAGCTTCGCACAAGCGACAGTGAGGATGAGTGGTAGACCTAAACAAAATTATGTTGGGATACCTTTTAAGGAATCCTCACTGCAAACTGAATGCCTTTTTTTGGTGTTATTTCTTCTATTATTGCTTGTTTTTCAGAAATATGCATACCCCTCTTTATCATTGATCAACTCTAACAAGTGTAGCTTTGCTGAAGTTACATATGAAAGGAAATACCAGCAAGAGACCTATATAATACTGCCCTTTAACAAGAAGATTATTTCTGTGCCCCCAAGAGTCAACATTTTCATCTTCTTCTGCAAAAGGAATCTTCTTCCATTATGAAGACTACACTATAAATGAATTTCTGGAAAATTTGCTGGCTTTAGAGGTACATTCTAAAATCAGTGGCACCCTACAAATGCTTGTCTAATGAATCCTGAGAGTTAACTTTAAACATGCTCTGTACCACCACAATCTAATAATTAACATTGCTATCATAATATTACAAGTGCTAAGAAATTTCAGGGGTTTATTATATAACTGCAATGCTCAATGCAAGAAATGTCAGAAGGTCATGATTATTGTGTGCTCAGCATTTCCTGAACATCAGGCTTCATTTAGGTGTCTCACTCTCAAAATAAAGTATTACAAATTTTAACTCAGCCTTGAAAACATTGGCTGATCTTGGTAGACGCACCAGTCAATGGCTCAGTTAAATGCGAAGAGTTTTAAGGTTAAGTTTCTTTACTGCTGGAATGTGCAAAAAGGTATGCTGAAAGCTCAGTTTCTGCTGGCTATTGGCATGCTAATGACATACAAAGGAGCAAACATATCTATAGGGCCTGTTGCTGGTGTTGCAATTGCTCAGTAATTTTCAAAAAAACCCAGAATAGAGAAATAATGGTGACATTGGGCCAGGTCTGAAAAAATGGAGCTGTTCTTAGATATTTAAATTAATTTGCATACTTAGAACTAATATACGTTATTGTCTTCTGGAAGGAGGTATTCACCTCTTGAATATGATTTTCATCTGGGACTCCCACATTCAGGTAATGAGACATTTTGCTTACATTTTATATTAACATTCATTTTATAACAAAGACAGAGGAAGTAATAGATTCAGTATATTGTATATTGTTACAAGCACCATACTGGAGGATATATAACCCAGAAATTTATATGCCATGAAAATAAGCAGCATGAATATCTGTTGAACACTTAACAGCACAGAATCATAGTATCATAGCATCATAGAATAGTTTGGGTTGGAAGGGACCTTCAAAGGTCATCTAGTCCAACCCCCTGCCATGAGCAGGGACATCTTCAACTAGATCAGGTTGCTCAGAGCCCCATCCAGCCTGGCCTGGAATGTCTCCAGGGAAGGGGCATCTACCACCTCTCTGGGCAACATGTTCCAGATTTTACCACCCTCAGGGTAAAAGATTTATTCTTCATGTCTATGACAACATGTTGTCATAAATCTCTAAATTTTTTAGCCATTTATTAGTTTTATACAGATAAACCCTTACAGAGACTAGCACTAGATTCACACTAAAGGAATGTTAATAACACAGAAAATGTGCATCTAAAATATTCACTTCCTTCTCATGCCTCAGTGTCTTCAGAAACTGTCAAAAGATAACCAGAGGCAATTTTAGGAGTGCACAAGCACAGCAATTCCCTTGCATCCCATGTGATGGTTTGAACAAGGGACTGAAAAAGGGCAGAGTCCTCAGTCAGACAGCAATGCAGATCATCCATACAGCTACGGGACATGAGAAAAAGCAGCTTTTGGGGGCTCCGACAACTCCAACTGTGAATCACAGTAAAAACCAGGCTAACACATCCAAATGGCAACTCAGCTTCTCAGTGTCTTGCTGAAGAGCATAGGTCAATAGGCTCGTTTTCTCAGAACGCAACTCAATTTCCTAGAAACAACCCGGCAAGGAGCAGAAAGGACATGCTATTTCTATTACAGAATTGCCTTGTGCTCCTGGGACGCTTTGTTCTAAGTGTGGGCCAGTCCTAAGAATGAGGCCAAAGGCAGAAATGTTAACACTCTTAATTAAAATACGGCAGTGGAATCAAATTTATACCTTTAGGTCTTCTGTGGAATTTCAACACTAGTGTGCACCCTTCTGATGGTGCCAGTGGAGTTTTGTTTTGACTCCTGAAGTCATCTTTCACTTCAGATATGGTAGGGAAGAGCAACACAGTATTTCTGACAATTCTTATTTAGAAATTGTGCATCTGAGCTACTCCAGATTTCAGCTACATTTGGATCCAGATCAGGATCTTGTAACTTGGATTCATCTCTGTTATTAATTAAGCACTCAGGAATACTGAAAAAGCAAGTATTAAGGTTGCACTGAGTATAACAGGTTCTGGTAGTCTGTATAACCTTTGCCCAGCTTTCTTGCAGGAAGGCATTGTGATAATGTACTCAACTGCATGCTCTCGACTTTCTAAAAATAGGTCTCCCATTTACATTTTATAGCATTTATCACTGTGAGTGCTTCACAAATACTATTTTTTTTCAAGTGTTCCATTGTGGTATGTAGGTACTATTACAGTCATTTTAGGTTGATATAGATGAGTACTCAAAAAAGCGCCAGTTCATCTGTATACTCGAGTGACTGAGGTTCAGCTGCCCTGGTACTTCATATGGTGTAGTAGTTTGGAAATCCTGGTATTTCCTGGTATAATAACTGATAAATATTGGTATGTAATGTATTCATCCTGCAGCCATACCAGAAAAGTAATGGTACACACTTTTTTAGGTGCCTGAATGACATAATGGGCACACAGGTATATGCGGGTGCATATACCCATATACTTTCTGCCCATTGCAGCACCGGAAGGACTGGAGTCACAGGCCTTTTCAGCACCACACGGAAACTCCATGCGGGTGCATGAAGTTTATGTGAGTTCAGGAGGGACAGACCAAGTACCTCGAAGAGAGAACCACCCTGGGAGTTACTAAATAAGTCACAAAGGAAATCACTTGATTTCAAGTGATTTCAAGGCTCAGAAAATCACTTGAGATGCAAATGAAGGCTGGGAGAGTACTGGGTCAGGAGAGAAAAGGGAGTTTGCTTTGAGTTATTCTTCAAAGGGGTCTACTTCTGGCTCTTGAGAGAGACAGAAACCTGAGCCACGTGGCCCATTGACTGAACTAGAATTTCCACTCTTGTGGAAGCTACTGTACAGCAGCTACCTTCAGCATGAAACATGTTTTCTCCTCTGCAATTCCCTGCATCAAAGCATAGTCAAAGCTCGTTGGTTTAACTTCCATTGGGAAGTGGGTGGAAGGATAACTAGGCCTGGGTGGTTCCTGACTGGGTGCAGCTGTTGTAACCCAAGAGATAGAAGGGTTACAAGGGCTACATAAGCAAGAGAAGTGCTTGGGCAATAATGGGGAGACCTGGTTTTCTCCATGGGGGGAAGCATCATGACGAAACAATTGTTTGCCTGCCTGTGGTCTCCCACATGCCAGCCTGAGGAGACATATAGATGTGCAATACATGGTTTGCACTGTCATAATCAGACTGTTGGCAACCCAGAAATATTCCCGTTGAGTGTGGTCTGACCATCAACCCAATGGTCTCCCTCAGCATGGGTGCTGAGGCAGGCAGCAGCTGTTAGGCCTGTGCAGCCATCCTGCACTTCAGACAGATGAAGTGCTATCTCTCTCTCTTTGCTTTTGTGTTTTGTAACCCCTCTGAGATACGTGGCCTGTTTGGGTTCAGTGAATGAACACTCATATTTGCATCTTTGGTTAACTTGGCATGCATTAAAAGCGATTTCAAGATGACTGAATAACAACAAAGCATTCCCCACACAAATACACAGTGAAAATATAAACCACAGCACCTTAACAGCACTGTAATAAGCGCCTTCTGTGTATCAAAGAACAACAGGGTGTTCTTCACAGGGGCCAGGACAGGAAGAAATGTCTAGTGATCATCAGGTAACAGAGAAGGCTCTTTGCCAGGCAGCAGGACACTGGGAGCCTGGGCTGATTCCAGAGAGCAATCAAGCAATTACTTTCAGTGACACTGCAGAGACAGCATCCATGCCTGTTTGTAATTAACAGAAGCCAGGATTCATCCTTGACATCAGCAATAAAAGTTACAGTGTTATTAAGACACCGTGTTTCATGGAGGACAATGGGTGAGGGATGGGTTTTGTTTGTTGTTTCGTTTTGGTTTTAACTTGTGTATTACAAATTAGGGAACAAGGGACAGGACATTTCAGGCAGGAGTGGTTTTGGAGGCTGGGCTGCAATTTCATACTGACTGGGAAAAAAATTGGTGCAGAAACTACTGATTGCAGGGGGCGGGAAAAGCCTTTCTATGGTGAAGGTCTTTCAACCTATTTCTATTTGCATTTGAACTTCAATGTATGCATGGGTGCTTCGCAGAATCACAGAATGTTAGGGATTGGAAGGGACCTCAAAAGATCATCTAGTCCAATCCCCCTGCCGGAGCAGGAACACCTAAATGAGGTTACACAGGAAGATGTCCAGGCAGGTCTTGAATGTCTCCAGAGAAGGAGACTCCACAACCTCCCTGGGCAGCCTGTTTCAGTGCTCTGTCACCCTCACTGAGAAGAAGTTTCTTCTCAAATTTAAGAGGAACCTTCTGTGTTCCAATTTGAACCCATTACCCCTTGGTTGTCACCGAGAAGGGCCTGGCTCCAACCTCCTGACACTCACCCTTTATATATTTATAAACATTAATGAGGTCACCCCTCAGTCTCCTCTTCTCCAAGCTAAAGAGACCCAGCTCCCTCAGCCTTTCCTCATAAGGGAGGTGCTCCACTCCCTTAATCATCTTTGTTGCCCTACGCTGGACCCTCTCCAGCAGTTCCCTGTCCTGGAACTGAGGGGCCCAGAACTGGACACAATATTCCAGGTGGGGTCTCACCAGGGCAGAGTAGAGGGGGAGGAGGACCTCTCTCGACCTTCTCTAACCTCTCTTGAACCACCCCACTTCTAATACACCCCAGGATGCCATTGGCCTTCCTGGCCACAAGGGCACAGTGCTGGCTCATGGTCATCCTGCTGTCCACCAGGACCCCCAGGTCCCTTTCCCCTACACTGCTCTCTAATAGGTCATTCCCCAACCTATACTGGACCCTGGGGTTGTTCCTACCCAGACGTAAGACTCTATACTTTCCCTTGTTATATTTCATTAAATTTTTCCCTGCCCAACTCTCCAGCCTGTCCAGGTCTCGCTGGATGGCAGCACAGCCTTCTGGCGTGTCAGCCACTCCTCCCAGCTTCATGTCATCAGCAAACTTGCTGACAGGGCACTCTATTACCTCATCGAAATCATTGATGAATATATTGAATAACATAGGCCCCAGTACTGACCCTTGAGGCACTTCGCTAGATACAGGCCTCCAACTGGACTCCACCCCATTGACCACGACTGTCTGGCTTCTTCCCTTCAGCCAGTTCGCAGTCCACCTCACTACCCGTTCATCCATATTTAGATCTTCCAGGGAGAGCTTCAAGAAATGCAAAACTATGTTAATTCAGCATTCTTATGATCAGGTGGATAGAGCAAGGTTATTCCAGATCAGCCCTGTACCGGGAAAATCAGAAGTACTCTTGAAGCTTAGGTACAACTACCCTTTGCTGAGACAACTGGAAAAGATGCTGAAGAGGAAGGGAACCAGAAGAAAGGAAAAAGCAGCCTAAAGGGCTGCAAAGAACTGAAGGAAGAGGGACTTCATGGCCACGATATAAGCATTTAGTGACACAGAGACCAGGGAGTCATTTGAGTTTGAAAGACTCTGCCTCTAGGCTTCTATATGGGAGGTTTGTGTTAAGTCATATCTCACAGTCTTCGAAAGTTTATTGAAGAGCATAAAGCAGCAAAAGAACATTAGATGTCTGCTTTGCTAATCAAGCTAGAGAGTGACATTCTGTTTTCGACAGCTTCGTCAAGGATGAGCTTCAGATTATAGACAGCCAAAATAAGTTTTATTTTAAAGGTTTTGAATCCAGAGTTTCAAGGAAAGGAAGACTCAGATTTATTAATGGATACGGTTAAGCTGCTGGAAAACCTGCATTTGATTAACCACAGACTTTGAAATCCTTACCCCACCTGGTTCATTTTTGTTATCATTAAATCTGTGACTGTAAATAGGTCTTGTGAAGCTGTCTTTGTAAGGACTGCAGACCACAGCTCTGCCTTCAATATGCCTTAATGTTTTATATGATTTCTGATTTACTCTGCAGCTGTAAACCTGCAGTAAGAGATTTCCCAGTGCTATGTCCCACCATTCTCACTCTGTGAAAAACAACAGAATAGCACTTAGTAGCTTAGTATGAATGCTGAGGTTGTTAAGTTGAGCAGTCTAAGACCCTTAGAAGAAGAATGTCACAAAAGCTCTACTGTATTGGCAATATTATTGTTGATGTTGAAAATTTGCTTGGATACTACAGCAATGGGCTTTACAGAACATGCTCCAGAAAAAGAAAGAAAGAAACTAAATATTTGCACATGCTTGAAAGAGAGTGAGTCAGCAGCTGAGTGGGAACATGAATCAAAACTTAACAATGAGCAACATTGTGATCGGTCTTACTTCAAGCACGGGATTCACCAGAGCTTTCTCCTAAAATAAAGTTCTCAGGAATGGGCTCAGCTGGAAATTCTTTTGTACAAAAGAAGTACAAAAAGAGGAGGTATAAAATTACTCTTATTTTTAACTGTAGCTATATGCAAAGGACTGGAAGGAAACAACCCCTCATTCACTCCTGAGACCTCATTTGACTGCATGTAGGCTATGGAGAGAGGTTAATTGGCTAACAAGACTCTTGGGCCATGTAATAACTCCTGCCTGGAAAACTGCTGCTGCCCAGACAAAAGGAAAGAAGGCAGTGAATGGAATCAGGGAGGGACAAGCCAGGAGAAATATTTTTTAAACTGTTCCCAGAGTTTAGAACAGTCAAGCAACTCAGTTTTCCCATTTGCCTTGGTTATCAAGCTAGTCATTTTGATACCCTGCCACATTACACATGCAAACTAGTAACAGGAATATGTCCTGTTCATAAAATAAAGCCATCAGTCACAGTGTTGTGTCTCCAAAAACAGATAAACAGCATTGTTGAAAAATTAGCCAGTGCCAGAAATTATGCAGCCTTCTGTATCAACAGCATTCTGGAATAAGTCTAGGCCTGTCAACACCGGAACATGTAATATGATTTCTTAACTATAGCAAAAAGGTTTGGGTCCAACCCATCCTTAATGAAGACGGGAAATGTTGATGCTCCCACACAGAATATAGCATAGTTAGTTCGCATGTGATTTTATCCTGAAAACATGAATTGTTATTGAGAAATCTGTTAGCAGATGCTTGCTAAAGAGGGAGAACCTTGTTAAAGTTTCTTACTGTGTGTTCACTGAAAACTTCTGGAGCATGATTTCAAAACATATATGCCATACCTCAAATACTTGATAAAATCAGTGAAACTGAATTAGGGAATTATTTTGTAGGCTATATAATTGTTTAGCTAACAACCTATGAAGGACTTGTATGAAAAAAGCACCATCCAAGGGTGTTTCCAGGAACAGGTTTTTGCATATTCCAGGTAGAGGAAGAAATAAAAGTATTCAATGAGATTTCTTAGAATTTTAGAAAGTTGACTAACATCTCTATTCAGAGCTGAAATGGGGTGAGCATCACTGTTTAGTTTGAATTGTCCTGGCTTGTATTAGAAACCAGCATGGCTACAAGCCAGCTCAAAAATCAAGAAGACTCTGAAGGGAAGGTCTGTACAGCTCAGCTCTTGCTTCACTTACTCAAGATGAACTGCTTTAAGGCTATAATCGTGCACTTCCACAGATTCAAATCTTTGAGTTATTGGGGGAGGGGAAGACAGAATTTATTAACTATGGGGTCTGTGTGCCTGTTTGATATGCAGTCTTTAGTGTTACTATTTTAATGTTCCAACACACTTGAAAGCATCTTTTTTCCTTCCAAATACAGAAGTGATACTAGTCATTGAACACTCAACTCATAAAACAGATCAAGGAAGAAAACACTCAAGTGCAATCAAAAGCAATAAGTATAAATCTCCTTATCTCAAGTATTCACAGTAGCTTTTCAGAAGTCTTACGTGTGTCTCTGTAAGAAGCTTCTGTGGCTAGTGTGAAATTTCCAGAAGTTTCTTAATGCAACCAGGTGGCTCTGCTGTAAGTTGTGGCACTGTGCTTACTCTAAATGTTAAAGAGGAAGAGTTTTCAGTCAAATTTTAAAAATGAAATAGTTTTTTCTTTAAAATTCAATAGTGTATGTTGATAGGCAGAAAAGAGCACAAAAAGACACTCAAGATGGGCCTCTGATTACTGAGCTAGAAGTGTTGCTCTTGATGGTCCACCATATAGACCAAATATAATGGTTCAGGCAGCCACCATTTTCTTTCCAAGGGCTGCAGCATATGGAAAATAGGCCTGGTCAGAATATTGTTTTATGAAATTCTGGTTTAACCTGTTGTTTTGCTAAAAATGAATTGTTTCACAGAGACATACCTGCTTTTGACATACTCCTTAGAGTCATCATAGGAAGTCTGCTCCAAAGCAAGCAGAACATTGCTTTTCAAGTAGGGTTCCCAGCAGCCACCTCTGCAGAAATCTCTCTGCTCTTCATTTCAGAACAGGTATTTTGATGCTGTTGTATTTTCTCAAAAATTTTGGAAAGGTTTAGGAACTCTTTCAATTAACACAGACACACACAAAAGCAACCCACATTTTGAAACATCACTGTAAAGTTTGATTTTCTTCCTCCAGGCACCACCAGTGATAATTTAACACAGAACACTCATTCATATTAGGTTTCGTATGAATACCTCACCACAGCAACTAGAGAGAGGTCTCCCAATAAGTAAGTATTCTGCAGGGAAAAGTGAATTCTGGTAGTGTCTGGAGCACTTGGCTGAAATTTGTGAGTTCATTCAACACAGTGTTTAAAATGTGGCAGTATAAATGTCGGAGAAAAAAAAAAATACAGAGAGAAAAAAATACTGAGAGTTGGAAATTTTCTCATCAGACAAAAAACCAATATTGAGAGTTGGAAGGTTTATCATCATATGGAGCCACGCAGGCAACCAAGCATTACTGTTAAGGTTCATACCTTCAGATCTACAGAAGAGACTTTTATTTCCTGAACAAACTATATAGTAGGCAACAGTAAAATGCCATTATCCTCCCCTTGGGGCAACCACTGGAAAAAGATAAGAGACCAGTATATGCTGCCAGCAGGTTGCACAGCAGATGACTGTAGAGAGTTAGGCGTGGCTCATGTCTGTGGTCCCATCCTGTGGTCCCATCTGTGCATTCATCTCAGTACTTTTACTTCCATACCATCAGCTCTTCAGCCAGGAGAACACTGACACAATTTCTCCACTTCTGATCTGCAAATATGGTGCCATAGTAGCCCTTTCTGATACAGAAAGACTATTTCTGCATCAATCCTCTGTTCTTGTTTCATGTCTCCAGTTTTCACCTTGTCTCCCTTCAAATTACAGGGAGGACTGTGGACTGTTCTGTTCCTTGAGTTTTGTTTGCTTTGTTAAGAATTTGGTGGTTGCTTTCCAATCGGGCAACTGCTGCCTCCTTCATACTAATTGCTTCAGCAAAAGGTCAATAATTGCAATAGCACCTCTCCAAGTCTCTTCCAGACCACACCATGTGTGATAACAAGGGGTGCGGTTCCCATTAGCCTCTGCTAGAAATCTTAGCACATGCCCTGCAGCAAGCCTGGAAATGATTGTTCAGTCTCTCATAATTTGCACTTCAAATTTCATGTAAATGTTGGTGAGGGGTTTTTGTTTGTTGTTTGGTTTTGGTTTTGTTTTGTTCATTGGTTGGTTGTTTTTTTCACCCTGAAGCCAAGTGATGCACACCCTTTTCAGTCAGTAGCATGTGCCTGCCAACTTTAACAATTATTCAACTTCTGCCTTAGCCCTGTTCTGATTTGATTTGATTTATTTAGTTTCGAAGCATGGATTAGTTTATTTATTTATTTTTTTTTTTTTAAAGAGGCTATGTTTGGGTGTTCCTTACTCTCACCAAAACCAGAGCACACAAAGTGACTCATTCAAACTTGTAAATGGAAAAGTACAGCACAGACGATTTTTGGTGTTAAGCCCCTCCTGTTACTTTAGGTCTAAAAGAGATCAGAGGCTTGTCACAGAGTAAATCAGATGTTATCATCCTGTTGCATGCAGCTCAAATGAAAGCCACAGGATACATCTGCATCACCTCATTGTGTTAGCACAAAGTTAACCAAATCCCCACCTCCAGGAGAAAACCATCAGAGGCTCTGCAATGGTATCCTGGGTTTTCCATCCATGCCCCTACACTGGGTCACTGCCATTCCTAGGAGCCACAGGCAGCTTCTGCTAAAGACTCAGGCTCAAAGCCTCCTTTCCCCTTGAGTTTCTGCAGTTCCATGTAGTTCTTGGCCATGTCAGGATTTCTGATGTACAGCCAAGAATGGTCAGCATCTTCTGATGAGTTTCACCTCTTCCATCACAAACTCTCCTCTATAACATCAGAGGAGCACTCTGATCATCTCTGGAGGTGTACTTTGCACATCTTGACAATTTTAACAGTTTCTTTTCTTACAGTAGGAAAAACAAAAAAAAAGAAAGAAAAAAAAAGCGATGAAACAAAACAGAAGGGCGGATGTGAATACGTAGGTCCAGAAAACCTTGGTTAAATTTGCTGCTATTAATAGGCTTTGAACCCTGTGTGACTACAACGTGAATAGGCAAATTATTTTGCAGAGTGCAGCTTTAAGGAGAAGTTAGTATTGCAATGGCTTTAGTGGGTGTAGGGGAAAAAGAAGAGATCTGGAAAATAAGAGTGATACCATTCCAAGTTGTTTGTACCACCAACTGTTTTATTTTGCCGAAAGATCCCTCCAAATATCTCACCCTTGGCTAGTAAAAGCAGCTGTTGAAAAAATACTAGCAGAGCTGTGGGGAGCAGTGATCTAGAGACTTTGGCACAGCAGAGAGTGGATGGCATCCTGGGGGGTGTTTTCTGCTTCATTTTATGGAGTTCATCACTATGGAGATTATGCTTGTTGGTTTTGGTAAAGGGTGGCAGCTCTGATGAGGGAATAGCTTGTGTTCAGTTAGTTATA
This sequence comes from Streptopelia decaocto, assembly GCF_964273445.1. Taxonomy (NCBI): domain Eukaryota; kingdom Metazoa; phylum Chordata; class Aves; order Columbiformes; family Columbidae; genus Streptopelia; species Streptopelia decaocto. The sequence goes on from NC_138663.1 coordinate 105,525,987, forward strand.
GTATGATTTCCAGAGAGAGAATGGAGGGAAATAAAATGAGAGCAATAAAGCAAGGGAAGACATAAATTCCGTGTAAGGGGGGGGCGGGAAATGGGGACACAAATTTTTCAGTACGTAAAGAAGGATTAAAAAACAAACCCCAAAAGCCCATGTTCGTTCTCACCACAACAGGCAGCACTTCGTGTTGATTAGTATCAAAATGGGATATAAATTTTAAAAAGAAACTCCAAACAGCTTTATTGATGGCAAAAGCAGATTTATCATCTGCAGATATAGCTAGTATTTTGCTTCTCTGTCACAGGTGGTATTACATTTCCATTTGGATCTTCTGAAAATATGGATGAGATAGAGATCCATGATGTATCTGGTACTGATTATTTTCAGCCTATTTCAAGCATTTGTATATGTGAAACTCAGCCTAAAGCTGTATTCAAGGTTTATGGAGCAGAAACAACTGAGAGGCTAAGAGGACCTTTCTCCATGGTAACCTAGATATTAAAATGGAATGATTTAGACCATTTGTATATGGAATGTGCCCAGAGCCACAGGCCAATATACATTAATATGGTCAAAAAACACTGACAAAGACTTCTGCTGGTGTTGCAAAGAAGAGAGCTTGTGAAATATTGGGAAAGTTTATTTTCAACAGACACAGAACTGCCAAGGTAACCTCAACTTTTCTTTGCTGGCATCTTCATTCCTCTGCTAAGCCCAGCCATGTCTGTAACTCCTTCATGGATGTCAAATTACACCCTCCAGGAACATTTGGATCCTCAGGCTACGACTTCTCAGTGTCTCTGCAAATGCACTTTTCTGGCATTGTAGGTGCTCTGGACTACAATGCCAACATGACAACTGAAAAATTTTGTAATGGTTCCAAAATGCCAATTTCTGTCTTTTTTGAGGTAGTATGACAAATGGATAAATTAGACAATATTATAAATAACTGCATGCATGTCCTTTCCACATCAGTCTTGTAAGCCCTTTCGTCAGTACTCTCTCAGGATTTTTCTTTCCACAGATGCTTTCTCCTTTGATTCACGAATTCATAAACAATAAGGCTGAAAGGAACATAAAGAAATCATCTGGTGTACTTTGTCCTGATGTAATATCAAATGCACATAATCATTCTAAATGGATATTTGTCTGACATCCATTGAAGAATTTCATACTCTCCAAGCAAAATATTCCAGTTCTTCAGTATTCTTACTCTTAGAAATATTCTCTACATGTCTAACATGCTTCCCTTTTTGTAAGTCCATTGCTCTTACATAGAAGAAACATGTAGAAGCTGCTATATAATTTTTTTTCTCTATATTTAGGGATTTTTATATTGTGTCTCCTGTCTCCTCCTCTCTAAACCGAGTCTTCTTTTCTCCTCCAAGTCTTTTAGAGTTCATCTAGTCCAGCCCCTGAAACAAGGAAGGGTCTCCTATAGATGTCAATTCTGTTTATCTGATCAGTGTTTGGCCTCTTTATAATACAGATTTAATGATGAGTGTAGTCATAGTTGTATAGTTCCTGGTTTATGTCCAGTCTTTCCCCAGAAATTTACCTTCTGACAAACACTTCCTAAACCTGTAATGGAGTATCTCTGCCCACATGTTTCTCAGTGTGTTTCATGCAGGGAGGTGCGAGTTCCCCTTATGACCAAATAAGGTAAAACAGCAGTTGCCAGTTGCTTTTAATGTAATTTATAGACACTTCTAAAGTGAATATAGTATTTTATCTAGGGTCCAATTTAGAAACAACGCAGACTGTATTTTCCTCCCTCTCACAGCTCTACAACATTACACTGAGGTAATTAAAGCAAAGTGAGCTTTATGTTTAGTGGTACAAAACCAATTTCAATGCTTTTGAAAACACTCCACAAAGAGTTTTGCTGTAAATTATGATAATGCAAAAAGCATGATAGTGATGTGTGACATATATTGTGCCTTTTTAGGATGATCTATGGAATTGACAGATGTCTTTCCCATTCTTCTCACATATGGGTCCCTAAAACAGAGGTGCTCACACAATATTTCATGCATAAACACTGTTTAGCACCTCCAGTGCCTTTCTGGTAACTTGGGATAATTAATAAGGTATAATGACATGGACATACACTGTCCTGCAGCAAGCAGTTGTAGGAAAATAAACTAAGCATTGTTAACATTGAGTCATCCACAGTAATAAACCATAAAATAATACAGGCTAGAGAAGGAAAAGACCTATTAAGTCATCTAATCCATCTCCTGCCAAGGCAGGCTTCTTTGCTGCCATATATTATTAAGTGCTTTGTCCAGTCTAGTTTTAAATTATTCAACCAATTACATTTTTGCTATTTCCCTTGGGAGACTATTCTACAATTCAATTCAGAGGTATGTTTATTTATTCCTTGCATTTTAAGTAAAATTTTCTTTGCTTACCTTCACTATTTTAAAAACTACTTTCTAAACTTTTTTTTTTTTTTTTTTTTAATTCTATTACTATTGGAACAGGAATGTAAAATGGGATATGGAGAGGACTTTGAATGAAACAATGATGTGAAGTTCTCCTGGAAGAGTAAATTAAGGGAATGTGTTTTTTTGGTTTGGTGGTTTTGTTTGTTTGGGTTTTTTTGTTTGTTTGGCTTGGTTTGTTTTTTGTTTTTGTTTTAATCTCACATAATATCTTTATACACTTCACAAAGATCCAAATATAATCGCAGCACTTACACACAGTTGAATAACTTATCCTCATCCTGCTGGTAATCGTCTGTTAAGCACCTGTAATCTGTAAGCACCTCAAGCGAGGGTGGGGGACATGCGCCAGGAGCAGCAAGGAGGCGGGAAGGGATGGTGGCCCAGTGCCCTGTCCAGAGTGCACCCTGCCCGTGGGCTGCCCTCAGCAGTGGCAGGTTTTGCAGAGCCACACACATGGTGGTATGGGGTTGTCACGAAATATTACACGGAGGCACCCCAAGGTTAATTTAAGGGACAACAGAGTCCACAGCAACTTTTATTAAACCAGTAAGAAACAGGGTTCTTGCACTCCACAAGTGACTTAAATACAGGTTCAGATATCAGTTGAGGAAATAATTTGAAGGGGCAGCAACTAATACAACAGCGGTCCACAGTGTGCATGCACGTGGCTGCACCAAAACAATGCCGGAGCCAGCCTTGGGTCCCGGAGAAGCACACACTTGCCAAACACGGTGCAAAAGAGATGCACGTACTCGTAGTGAGTACGAGAAGTGTGCACTCGCGATTCCGCGAGGGTAAATTTATAATACACTCGCAATTGTGCGAGGAAATAATTTACTTACCCGTGCCAGTGTGCACGGAATCCTACACGTGCTTATGTGAAAGCACGGGAGGAAAATACACTCGCGGTTGTGCGAGGGGCTCTCAGCGGCCACTCGCGACTGTGCGAGGATTAATTTAAAGTACCCGTGCAAATGTGCACGGAAAATATATGTGCAAATGTGCACGGAAAGTATAAATGTACTCGCAATCCTGCGAGAAGTTTTACTTACACACGTGGCGGCGAGGCAAGCAGAGTCTCCATCCCGGGGAGCGGGGGGGGCCCGTGGCTCCCGGCGGCAGGGGCCAAGCTCGTGCTCCGAGGGACCCGCACAATGGGCCGAGTCGCCGACGAGTGTCCCGTTTTTTATACTGGCTGATCAGATTATGACGTGTAGGCACTCTAGAAGCTTCTCTGCACCCCCACACTGGAGTGGGCACCCCTGGAGCCTTCCATCATCCCCCACACTGCCTGTGGGTGCCCAGAGACTGGGCTAATGGGTCTGGCTAGGGTGCTCTGGGGCCAAACAAAAGAAGCTGTTAGCCTCAAGTATCAGATAAAGAGGGAGACGTGCCTGCTCCTTCCAAACTGAAGGGGGGTTGCATTCCACGACAGGGGTGGAAACAAACATGGCAAGAGGGTGGGACCAGACTCTTTTCAGTGATGCCCAACAAGCACAGACTGAACATAGGACATTCCATCTAAACATGAGTAGAAACTTTACTTTGCGGGTGTCAGAGCACTGGAACAGGCTGCCCAGAGAGGGTGTGGAGTCTCCTCTGGAGACATGCAAAACCCACCTGGACACATTCCTGTGTGATCTGCTCTGGTGAACCTGCTTTAGCAGGTGGGTTGGACTAGACAATCTCCAGAGGTCCCTTCCAACCCCAACCATTCTATGATTCTGTGATGGCAAAGGTTTTTGAATCCCTGGGCTGCTCGGAAACATCAGGTCAGCTCAGGACAGCCCTGCATGTTTCACAACCTCACTGGTCACTGGGCGGGCTGTTGCAAGGGGAACGGCCAAGCGCTAAATTTGCAGGGCAGTAGAAAACACAGGTAAATGACTACGAGGAATGATTGCAAAGCATGTGTGTGGCATAAAAGGATAAATAGTAAATACAAAATTTCGTAATCCCAGTTGTTCAGCTTGTGAAGTGTTTCAGTGAGCTTGTCCCCAGCCCTACGCTTGGGTACACTTTATAAGAAGTTTCAGGTAATGGGAGTTTAAAAATTAACTGGTGCACCCTGTGCTGTACACTCAGGAGCCGGGGCCCTTTGAAGTGGGCAGAAATATCCCCACCAATTTCAAAGGGCTGTGAAACGGGTCCTGAGCACACGGAGGTAGTAGTTGATTTTACACTTGAACACAAAGATGACCTGCAAGTGAGTGGCATGGCTGGGCCAGGACACACCGAAGAGCCTTAGCCCCACCGTCCCACTGCCAGGGAGGTGGCCAGGGGCAGAGCCAGTGCACAGCCACTTTGTGTAAAATGGCAGCCAGCCAGTATGGCGTCCATACTGCAGCCGTGCCTCTGGCAGGCACCAACCTCCTGTTAGCAAGATTAAGGCAATGCAGAAAGACATGGAAAAATACAATCTGCCCTTCTGCTGAGTACAAATGTCCAGTCTTGGGAAGAGCTGCGACCCTGAAGTAACCGCCTGGGAAGCCACCTTTGCTTGGCAATGGGAATGGAGTGGAAGGTAAGTTTAGTATGGGATAGCTGAAAATACTGTGAATACTGAGAAACACACTAAATGGTAAAACATCCAGGGTCTTGGAGTAAAAAGGACATAATGTGGCAGCAGACTGCTGCTTCTCCTACAACTGCAAAAGAAAATGAAGGTCCTCTTTGAGCAATCATACAGAAAGTCTAGGGTTCGGTGGCAGCCAACAGCAGCAGCTCCTTTATTTAGATCTCCTTTTCTTATCCTCTGATGGAGAAGGAATGACCCCATGCTTGGTGGAACAAGAGTAAAAAATCTTGCTCCTGGGCATCTAGAAGGCACTGCAGAGAATGAAGGCAGTTTCCCAGCCAGCACTGAGGTGCAGGCACAGCTCGGCATCACCTATCGCAGCTGTCAGCGTGCCTCACTCTGCTGCCAGACCAGCTCCTGCCTCGCTCAGCTGGGGACAAGCCAGAGTGTAGCTCCCAGTTGCTGAGGTACTCCAGTCTCCACTCTGTGCCTCTTGGGTAGCAGGGCAGCAAGGCTTCTTCCGCACCAGCCCTTTTGGGCTTCTCTCCCTGCGTTGCTGTGTCTCAGCCCCAGCCCCTTGTCCTTGGGGTGGCCTCACTATGGCTTGGTGGCACTGCCGAGATGCACAATGCCAGTTCCAAGGCACTGGTAAGGGACTAAGCAAGGCCAGGGAGTAATGCCTGAGCATCACCCTATGGATATCAGATTTGGACTCCAGAGAGGATTCCCTCTGAACTCATTCTTGTTCCCCTTGCATGACAATATGGCTACCTCAGAGTCCAGGCACATCCATCTTGAGACTGAAGGCTTTTTATAAGTCATTTTCTTTAATTATTAATTACCTTCAGTGTTTTAAGAAGGTAATTTGAATTGCTAGTGTCTGATTGTACTCCTTATCATTGTTTTAGAAGAAAAAAATGTAAAAAATTATAGCATATTACAAATAATAATTCATATAAAATATAAACACACATGAAGTATTACACCAGATATCTTCAAAATATTGGTATGTGTTACAAGTTTCCAGTTTGTAAGAACCACAGATGTTTCCAAGGAGCTCATTAATTTTTCCAATTTTTGTGAATGTGCTTGAGCACATCATCAAAATTGTGTGTTTTATTCAAACAATATCTTCTTTTAACTGTATGAGCTCTATTTAGTATTATCCATTGGGATCTACACAATTTGATGTGACATTCCACAACGACAGCCACTATTTCTGGCACACCATGGGAACAGCTACATTTAAGCAGTCCAGTTTGGGATCCAGACAAGTAAAATTCTCCGGAACAAGGCCTTGCTCACTCCAGCACCTGAGTTGAACACTAATAAGCACTTCAGGCTGCTTTATTGTAACTCTACTATTACTTGCTTCCTTGGCAACTTTATTTAAAATCTATATATGTGAAAAACACACAGAGTAGTATGAGCTCCTGGAAAATATTACTTGGCAAACTAACGGGACTGGAAGTAAGAACTACATAGGAAGTACACACATGACATATAAAAATTTCTATTATTAACAAAAATATTCAAAGTAGTCCCTTAAAACAGTTTGAGAAGAGCTGACCTGGAAGAGGAGGATGAACCACAGCAGTGCCTTCTAGCTTCGGTCTCTCTATGGGGCACACAAGCTGACAGCAGAACAATGTTCAACTGACGGACAGTTCAGTGGTTAATGGGTCTCAGCAAAAGGAGTAGAAAACATTGTGAAAGCTGTTTATTTCTACTTAATCATTAAAGCTTTCTACTCAAATAAGTTCTGCTCTATTCAAATATGTTCAGCCATTTCATTATAAGAATTACATGAAATATATTCCCGGATTGGTTAGTGACTCTGTATTGCTGCCATCCATAACTTGGTCTGATTTTTAAACATGCAAAGTAGGCACCCCTTAGATGATATAAAAACATTTTCAGCTACCAGTTAAAAAAAAAAAAAAGGTAACATTTACTCTATTAAAAAAAAAAAAAAGAGAGAAAACTTTTATTGCCAAATAGCAAAGATGTTCACAACTATGTCTTTTATAGTTGGATTAATATTTACAGTTGTTGTCATTAGACTTAATTACCAGTGTCATCCTTACGACTCTGTGTGACACTTTTGTAGCAGCTTATTTCATATGCTATACAAATCTGCGAAGTAGCCACTGATATTTGATGGCGGCCTGTATTTAAATTAGGCTATCAATTGAATAGAAGTGTTTTAATTGTTGTCATTCATTATGTTAATATTAGGACTACGAAAACTGAAAATACAATTTTATTTGAATTTTATGTCTCATTCTTCAATCTAAGTATTTTCTTAGACTCCTTATGGATACACTGTCCTAGTCAGATGGACCAACACGTAGACTTCAGCCAGCTCCTGCGTAAGACGGAGGCCACTTGCACTCTCCTTGACTTCTTTGGGAATGAAAGTGAGGAAAACAACTGCTCACCCTCAACTGTGGTCTGCCATGGTGCTGAGTAACAGCTTGGTCCCGGCACAGACAGTGGTTTTTCGTGGAGTAACGTTTAACGTATTCGTTACAAAATCCAGCTCTGGGGTTGAAGGAGGTGAAGGTGCGCAAAATGACTTGGCCCATTACTTCACAGTGTCGCTGCACATCACTTCATACTCTATGGGACTGAAGGGTAATATCTAAAGAACTATCATCTCCCAGCAGTTCTAATGTAGTAATGTGTGGCATCACATGCTCCATAAAGCTCTGTAGCTTGTAACACTGCCCCTTAGCTAAATTAGCCCTACTTCTTAGCGTGGCTAATCAATCGAAGCAGAGTCCACCCTCACACAATACTACCTTTGGTCCTAAAGCCAACTGGTTTGCTGCTGGCTTAAGGATGCCCAACGGCCATGCTCCATTATATGGTTTGTATGGACCTGTAAGTGGAAGTTTTCAAACGTTGTGAATATTTCAATCTGATGTCAGTGTGATTCAGCCGGTGGGTTGTGATATGAAGTTGGGAGACTCCTGTCAGGCCAGAGGCAGCCATAAGCTGGGATACCAGATGAAGGCAAAATATTTGCAATGCTACATCCAGTCACAAAAGAAATTATGTTCTTCTGCAAATGGATTTCTGGTCAAGTGTCTTTGCAGAGAGTAAAACAACTAACTCACATGTATTGGCCAATCCCTCTCTCTCACCCAGCATTGCTGTGATACCAGAGATCTTTCTATCAGGGTTATGGGATGATAGGAACTGCTGTCTGAGCAGAAGTGCCTGGCCACCAGGTGGAACTGAGTGCCACCTTAAGACTGACATATTTCTTTCCCTTTGCCCTCTCATGTAGGGCAACTGTCCCAAGGCATCCAGAAGAAATTATCTAGGCAATACAAACCCAGTCCAGTGGCTTCCTTGTGTACTCCAAGGCCAACCTCATCTGCTAAGTTACACATATGTAAGAATACAGTTAAAGAAAATATACCTACTTTTCCCCTGGAAGAGAGATGCAAATATTTTTAAACAGAAAACATGAGGTGGTAGATTCTGCTAAAGAAAAGGGATTTTCAGTAACAGGAAAATTTCCAACTAAATATAATTCCAGCCTCCTTACTGTATTAAACAGCATGCTCAGTGATTTTACAGGGATGATTTGTGTTCTAAAATATCTTGGTCTCCTTTAGCCTCCATTGTAGTTAAATTTGAAACATCAGATATTGTTATAGCAACAGTTTGCTTTCAGAAAAACAAAATTTGTCAGGGAATATTTCACTTCCCTAAAGAATTAAGGAGTTGGTAAAGACTAAAACAGAAATGTCTGAAATCACAGGTTAGGGAATATAGAAGGATGATGTACTACAAACCTCTTATTACAGAGTGTTGCCAACTTTCACAATTATTTAATATCTGAAAGCCTCAACACTCAACATACTTCCATTTGATTTTTTTTTTTAATTTTAAAATAAAGTCAGAAAGCATTTTAAAGGTAAAATAAATCGATGATATTTTGTAACGAAATTTGGGAAATACTTGCCCACTTAAACTACCTGAACAAGCAGCTTGGAAGTACTAGTATGCAACAGTGACTACTAAATAAAGGATACGTATAACATAAATGTGTTTGAGAAACTGAGGGACTCACTGAAGTTGATAGATGATATGACAGAAACTGTAATAATGAATTCCAGTGATATATACAAGAACAGACAACTTGAAATGTAATTCATGCATATAAAAAGTTTTACATATTACTCATGGAAGTCTAGTGGGTGTCATGTGCATAAAAAGCATACCACAGAGTTGAGTACCTTAGCCTCATGCAGGGAAGGAATCAGGTAAGGGAGCTCAGGACACTGATGCACAATTAACACTGTCAAATGATTGAACGACACTGAGAAAGCATATGCTGTCATCTGTAGAAAACTAGTTCAACTGAGAACTGAAAATCAAAATGGTGTATGGCCCTGACTTCTCTTCATATAACTTCATACAACTTGTCTAATGTGCCATACAGCACCAATTTTCTATCAGTTTTATGTTCAATTTACAATCCAGACATTTGTAATTGACAAAATAACCTCTATATCCACAGGTTACAGAGACAGTCCTGTGCATTGTTAGGGGGAAAAAGGAGCAAAGTTTGAGTTATTTGCTGGACTCTTTATAACAGAGCACAACCAGAGGCCGATGTCTTATTTAGTCAGACTGCCTGGTGTTTAAAAGACAGATAAAACAAAACAAACCTCCTCGGATGGAAAAATGGTTGCAAACAACAGCTGTACCATGACATGTGGCTACATACATGCCAGGGAATCATAGGCATCTTCTTCATGTCCCAAAAGCGAATAAGAGACAAAGCACAGAGCTGATGCAACTCCTGGAGTCTGCAAGGCAGAGGAACCACTGTGGACTGAAATGGCAGGTGAGACAACCAGAAGAACAGACATACCAACAACAGGAACACAGGTATCTTTGGGGAGACCTGCTGATCAGACAACAGTTCTGAATTGCCCTGGTTGAAACAGAGACTAACTGAATGCAGATTGCCTATTTGAATTCAAAATTTTTCTTACATAAACATTGCTGATTAATTTCATTAGTGTTGGCTTGGAACAGGAAAAAGTGAGTAACTGAGATTTCTTAGGAGGCAACTGTTTTGTTAAATAGTTCTGATAACAGATTGGTCATCGGTTCCCACTTGGGTACTGAGTGAAGCAAACCTCTGCCTTCTGTTTTCCAAGAAAACAGAGACAGACTGCCACCCACTCCAACATCTACCAAGAAACCGAAACAATCAACAAAGCCCAGTATCTTTGATACTCTTTAAGTTTCAGATATTAGAGTGTTTCATGCAGAATCTAAACAGAAATATTTATTTCAATCCTATACACACTTCTGACTTCTCAGAATACCCCTAGAAACTGATATCAAGCTTGTTTCTTGCAGAGCAAGCTAGACTGTCAGAAGAATCATCTTTTGGATACCCTCAGTGTTACAGCAGGGAGTTGCCTTGAGAACTGAGAACTCAAAAGCAGAGAGAAAAATTCTTAAATGTTACTGAATACCTGTAGGAAATATTAGCAGAGTTTCAGCTGACTTCACTATGTATTTAATGCTAACTTATTTGTCCCTTAACTGTACTAAATCTTTTAATAGCACTTTTTCAGTATTGGAGCAGTCCAGGAAAATTCCAGGCTTTACTTTGGCTGCTTAGCCAAGAAAAGAAACAATCTGCAAAGCAGAAATATGTTAGCAGACAAAACCTGAAGTATTCAGACACTAGGGAAGGTTGGATTGATTTTCTCAGAGAACAGGGCAAAGGACTTCTATGCACAGCTGCCTCCAGCCAGCATTTGCCTGAAGATAATACTGGCTATTTTCAGTTTTTAGGTTTACTTACTTTTTTCATTTGGGCACCATCCAAGAATAATGAAAAGACCATACTACTTTTCTAGAGCACTTACAAGAAGACGATAATACTGAATAAGAATACACTGAACTTGTTCTAGTTATGAATGGTGTAAAGTAATATAGACTTTTTTTTTTTTTTTCCTGAATTTCTAACTTTTTCAGAGGGTAGAGGGAGACACCTACTACCATGTCACTCAATAATAAAATTATTTACCCAGAATTGTTCTTAAGAATCAAACCTTTCTTCCTAGTCTTCACTTTCACAGTTGATTTGACATGAAAAGTGCTCCTTGGGGGCACAGTTGGTCTTGTAATGACCCAAGTAGAATCCTTTACAAAGATAAGTATACTTATTGTTTGCCATTATGAATATAATGGCTCAAATCAACTATATTGTATTTTGCCTTCTGAGTCTGCAGACATCTCAAAACAATTCCTCTGAAAAATGTACCAGTACAAATAAGATGATCACATGAGAAACAGTGAGTGGAAGCTTTTATTGATGCTATTATCTCAGGCTCTCAAAATTTACCAAAGCATTTCCATTACATCAGTTTTCAATATTGATGCAAGAATCAGTCAGGAAATATTATATTTGCATTTAAATTAAATGGTTACAAAAACATTCAGGCCTCATTGACTTTCGTATTCCTTTCTTTTCCTCATTTCATGCCTTTAAAAATGTGTGTGTAACAAATATATATTGACATGTGCATGTGTTTTGAGAATTTATAAGGAAATCTTGGAGAATCTAGTGTCTTTGATAAAGACTTTGGGTACAGTTTACCCCAGTATATATAAGCGTTGTGAACAACCCTGGTTTAGTTGCATTTTTAAATTGGATAGCAGCTTTGTTTTGGATTACATGCATTCTGTGGTTTGCTGACATAATAATGTAGTCTCTAACTTCAAAATCAAGTCCAGAAAAAATAGATCATTTTAAGCCACATGCTCCAGGCTGTCAAACAGCCTCCAAGTGGCTATCATCTGTATCTTCTAGTAAAGCCAGGGGAAAGTCTTTTCATAATCTGGGTCATGCTAGAGTTTTATGTTTTTGGGAAAAGTATTCCTAGCTTTCAGAACAAAATACCTCTTTAAACTTTTTAACAAGACAGCATATGTAAACCAGATAACTTTCTGCAAGCTCTCCACTTCTGTTTCATTCTTTTCTTCTGTGTTTCTTCTCATAAGTTATATATCACTCCTTTATGTTATCTATATCAAAAGATCCATACAGTAAAACTTTTGTATTTAGTTATCTAAATTCCTCCCCTTTCTGGTTTTGACTACATTCTTTTCTCTGCTGGAAAAGCAAGAGATGAGTGGATCTCCAAAGCCACACAACATTTATTTTTCTTTCATTGTCCTCACATTTTAAGATGTGTAATCCATTAGTGGAGGAAAGTGTAGCAGTTAGAATAGCAGGTGAGGTCCACCCATGGTGGCAGCAGAGGAAGGTGAGGGGTGGAAGCACCAGGACGTTGCCAAAAATACCCATCAGCGTGTAGGCACAGAGCCAGGCTGAGGCACAGCAGGGATTGAAGCCTTCCACAATGTGACGTGGGATCTGCCGAGCTGGGACAGACAGTGAAAGGAGGGAGATGAAGCAGGTGGCTTCGCTCCAGAAAGAAGGGAAGGGATGGTAATAGCGGGGAACAGATCTTGCTAGCAATGTGTGGGACTTTTCTTGTTTTGTCTTTAATTTTAATTAAGCTGTTACACAGTATCACAGTATCACAGTATGTTTGGGATTGGAAGGGACCTCAAAAGATCATCTAGTCCAATCCCCCTGCTGGAGCAGGAACACCTAGGTGAGGTCGCACAGGAACATGTCCAGGCGGGTTTTGAATGTCTCCAGAGAAGGAGACTCCACAACTTCCCTGGGCAGCCTGTTCCAGTGCTCTGTCACCCTCACTGAGAAGAAGTTTCTTCTCAAATTTAAGTGGAACCTCTTGTGTTCCAGCTTGATCCCATTACCCCTTGTCCTATCATTGTTTGCCACTGAGAAGAGTCTGGCTCCATCCTCATGGCACTCACCCTTTATATATTTATAAACATTAATAAGGTCCCCCCTTAGTCTCCTCTTCTCCAAACTAAAGAGACCCAGCTCCCTCAGCCTTTCTTCATAAGGGAGGTGCTCCACTCCCTTAATCATCTTCGTTGCCCTACGCTGGACCCTCTCCAGCAGTTCCCTGTCCTTCTTGAACTGAGGGGCCCAGAACTGGACACAATATTCCAGATGTGGTCTCACCAGGGCAGAGTAGAGGGGAAGGAGGACCTCTGTTCTACCAAAACACCTCCTGCACAGCACTGGGGAGGAGGGACTAGTTTGTCTGAATCAACAGTGAATATTTTGACCAAGTTATTTGTTGGACACTCAGACCAGTTTCACCCAGCTCAAGCTTCATGAGTATGGAAATTTTTCAAAACCTCTTTATCTTCTGACACATCCCTTTTCCATCTCACATTCTTCTGGACTTCCTCACTCTATCAGATACTTCCTCTTCTGTCTGAATTGCCCTTTTATCTTTCATTTCACTTTTCTCCTGACTTTTTCTCATGGCAGTCTTCTGACTTATCTGGCCTTCATTCACAAATCTCAGATCCTTTTTGTAGAAGACACCGCAATGTAAATAACTTGGAAGATGTGAGAGAAGAAAAATTAAGACATAAGTATGGAAAGAGAGCTGTCAGCATCTTCTGCTACTTCTCTTGTTGCAGCAATTACGACAGGAGGATGCAGCAGGATGTTTTGTCTGGTGGTTTGGTAGCAATCCAAACAAGATTTTTATCATAATGGTCTCCTCTGACCTAGAACCTATGCAGTCCTGGATCTTCTCTGCATTATGTTTTCCACATAGAGATACCCCAAGTTTTTGCTTTTTTCCTTTTTCTGTCTGCTGCTGTTCAAAGAGTGGGTTTGCCCTCTCTTCTTTTCAAAATATTGCAGGATTTCCATAGTACTAATCTGACTGACGAGTTTTTCTTTTCATTTGCAATGACAGTCCTAAAGATTTAACATTCCTGGTTTGATTTCAAACCCACAACATTAAATCAGCTTTGATATTAGCCAGGGAGAGTCTGCCCAGCCAACTGTAAGTACGTGTAAAAGGCTTGCACTTATTCCATTACAGCACGCATTGGTTATTACATTAAATCCTTAACAAAGTTACATTAAAAGGCTTGTAATAGTGAGACAGAAACTTCCAACAAAGGGGAAATATTGAGTAAGTATCTCTGCTGTGGCTTTAATTCCTTTTGTCTAGACATCACAACAGCCATTAGGCTTATCCTGCCAAGGTTAATAAAGTCTCTTGAGGATACATGGTAAATTAACAAATATAGCAATAAAAGTAATGGGATAAGAATTACCTAACTATAATAATAGCACAGCATCTATTAATGACATATACAGGCACACACAGGCACATAGATGCCACACATAACTTCTGAGCCAAATCTGCAACTCACCTCATACCACGGCAAGCCTGTTTTTTCCATGTAAACTTGTACATGCACAGCTCTTCATGGTGGATGCATCTGATGCTTAGGCCATTATGATGTCTGTATATGAGAATAACAAAGTGTACGCATAATGCCAGATCCGTACATATACATAAAGGCCACCACAGCCACTGTCCTCTGAGGTGAGACCAGGCACCTTCTAACTCTCAGTAGCCACTGGCATGTTGGTGCCTCATGTTTCTCCTTTCACGTACTGTCCGACCTGTGGCTGAACTCCGATGGCCCGCTGATCCCAGATGCTGTCCTTGCAGATGGAACTGACGCCACTCCGAAAGTGCTGTCTTCTCTGTGAGGGTGGCAATGATGTGGCAGGATGCTCACATGAGTTTCTGAGTGTTCTGTGAGCACAGGACACTGGCAGCTCTGGTGGGGTTACCCAGAGCCACCTCCACCGGTGCTCTTGCAAGCAGGCAACAACCAAAGAGTCTCTGAATCCTCCAGTGCTGGGTGGATGCAACTGCACCATTCTAGACTGAAATTTTTCCAGTTACGAGGAAGACAAAGGGTCCCTCTTCACAAGAAGCCAGATGGAGACGACAAGTGGCAATGGATATGAGTTTCATCTTGATCTAAGAAAGAACAATCAAACACCGGAACAACTTCCCCAGGGACATGGTGGAATTCCCATCACTGGAGGTTTTCAAGATGTGATTGTATAGGGTGCTAGATAATCTCATGTAGGCTCCCTTTCCAGCGAAAGGTTGTACCATATGATCTTTCAAGGTCTGTTCCAGCCTGGGCTGTGCCATGGTTCTGTGATTCGGTTGAGTATCTGCTTGGGTTCTTCTGACACTTCCAGGAAGTCCATGAGTTTCACAGCTAGAAAGTTTTTCACTATCAATTTTAACAGCAACACTCTTCTAATATACTGAGAGAAGAGTTCTTTCACAGTTGTCCAATGGACAAAACTGTAACCACAATTTTAGCAGTCACTATAAATCTTGGAGGGATTGAACAAAAAAGGTCAAACTTGCCTCTAGAGGGATCTTTCCCATGGTTCTTTATTGATCCAACTGAACAAAACAATCGGAGGGAAGAGAAAATAATAATCTCTTCCTGATATACAAATCTACTCTTTTCTATATGAATCCTTTCTAAGTAACCTCCTTTTCCCTCAAGCTCCATCTCCTTCGGCATAAAGCAGAAAACAAGTCGGCATCCTTGCAGTAACCTGAACGAGAGTTTACACCCATCTCGTTGTCACTGGATTGCATCTGCAGAACTAAACATTAATGAGCTCTGAACTGAATAAGGGACTTTAAAAACTTTTTTTGCTTTAAAATGAGAAATCTCCACCTTTTCATAAACTGCATTGCACACTATGTCTTCATTGAAATCATTAATAAGTTAGGAAATGAAAGCAATAGTGAAGATAGTTATTTTTTTTGTGAGTTTTCAGGGAGTTTATACCTCTCATTTAAAACACTGCAATGTGACATTTATCATACTTTATATTCCAAACAGCTCCATTGAATGCTATATTACAGTTGATTTCAGGTTATAAAGGTATTGTACTGATTTCATCACCAGATGAACACTATTCACACCAAAAGGTTGGAGTCTCACTTCACGCCCCTCTCTAAAAGACAGTGGAGTTTCACCGAGTTTAACTGTGGTTCAACTTGTCATTAGTGAGATAAACTCAAGATTTACTTGAAATAATGGCTATAGATTACAGTCCTTAGAGCTGCAAAAATTTGAAAGATGTGCAAAACAGTTTCTCAGAAAGAGACACAGATGGTCTTAGGGTGATATTACATGTTTACTGGAATAGTTGAGTCTCCTTTTAAAAGACAACAAAACAAGGAAGCTTTAAAGTTTTAAGCGTGGATGCTGTCATTAAACTACTCTAACCAGTCCTGAAAGAGTTCATGATTTTTTTCTGTTTGTTGGTCATGGTTGCCACAGCAACTAACTGGTTCTACATGAAGTTAGGTGCAAGCCAGCAGGGCTGTAATGGAATACATTCCTTAGCGTGAGTCAATGCCTGCGCTGAAGAGGAAACACACTGTTTTGGAAATAGGCTCTAAAATGGTGTGTTCTGCTCAGAGGCTGGAAATAAGAAATTGTCTGGAATCAGATTTCTCCCTCCTCTGTGTATTTTCAATTATAAGTACTTTAGTTATGCCTTGCGATGGATTTGGAGTCCTGCTCTTCCAATGTGACTGAGCGATGGCAAGGAGGGAGCTGGAGCTGAGGTTGCTTTGTGCCCAGTAGAACAGAGAGAGAGATCTCTATCGGTCACAGCATAGGCTGTCAATTCTTTCCTGTAAGAGCAGCCTTTCCTGCTGTGGTTTTCACACTGTGTCACACACACCCCTGGGGTTTTGCTGACCGCTTCTGAAAGGTCTTCAAAATGCAGCTATAAAACCCAAGTCAACTGGTGTTATGATTTAAATTCACTATCCAGGGATCAGTATTTCTCTTGGAAAAATATGAAAGCTCCAAAGAAGCTGAAATTCATGGATATATACAATGGAATGATACCTACTGTGTAAAGTGAGTCTCACTCTCCCTTCATAAAACCAGCATCAGTCTGGTGAAATTCTGATCACACTGGGAATTACACAGGTGTAGGTGTAGAAGGCTGAAACTTCTCCCTGGCCAAACTGCTTCAGCTCATGTTTTATGAAACATTTAGACATTGATTAGTAAAGAATCAAATACATTTTGTCATGCCATTTTGAGGGGAGAGTTATGGCTCAGTCCTAAGTCAGGATAAAGGCAAATTTGAGGAACAGCAAAATGAAGTTGTATCCCAAACAGCAATTCACAGTAATGATTAAAGTTAAGTAAATTATTAACTCAGTGCTTTTAATAAGATACATTTGAGGTTACCAGTCTGTGGAAGGAGTTCCATGAATTTTAGATTGCTATTTTAAAGCAACATTGCATTGCCCAAGTTCATAAACCATCAACCAGATGAAATCTTAGGATAGATTATTTTTGCAACAATGTTGGATGCATCTGATGTATCTCTGTGCAGTGAGAGATACTTTGGACGTGCTATTTTGTTTTTGTTTTTGTTTTTTTTGAAAACAGATTAAGAGCTCACTTTGCATCGCAGGTATTATGTCATCTGCTTTAAAAAATAAATCTACAACTCTAGTCACAGGCTGGTAACCTCAAATGTAACATGTCACGTATGTCTTAACAAATCCAGCACCTTAATAATACTCAGAATTTTAATAACGAATTTGTCTTGGAATTGCAGTTTGGAATATGATTTAAAGTTACTTTCCCTAAAACTTTCCTTTAAGACATTTATTATAAAATTGAACCATAATTTCCTCAAAATTAAAACAGATGACAAATTATGTTTGGTCCCTTAACAGTCAAACTTAGGGAAGGCTTAATGAAAGGCTTACGTGAGATATCAGAGTGAGAAATAAACTGGTTAGTAAATATATTATTTTTCTACTCAGTTTAAAGTAACGGATTGATCTCATTTTCTGACCCCCAAAATTATATTTTCACATATGACTCTATAAAACTTGACAGCTGTGAAGCTTATTTTTACCCTTCCACTAATGGGCAAATTGCAACCACAGTAATCTCTATATTTTCAAGCGGAACTGCAGGGGCCACCCTAACAAACTATGATTCATTGACAGTCTGGGGTAGAACACTTCCTCAGAAAATGAAATTAAATAACGGCTTTGGCTTCTCTTTTGCAACATGTGGAAACAATACATAAGGCTAAAGAGAAGAAAATAATTCGCAATTTGCCTCTATCACTTTGATAAATATTAATGATCTGCAAGAATGTCCACAGGAATAGCAAAGTTTGGCCAATAAAATCTTGTAGATTGTAAAATTATTACAACACCAGTCTGATTTCCTGCATAATGTCATCTATGGAATGGCATCCAGCAACTCATATATTGAGTCTAATAACTTGTGCTCAGCTCTGGAAAGCATTTCAGGCAATTTCAGTTTGAGGATAGAGAACCCCATGCTTCTCTTGGTAATTTATTTGGGTGTCATCATCACAACTATTAAACATATGTGCTTTTTTCTAGTGGAATAATGTAGCTCAAATTTTCTGGCCATTGGTTCTTAAGTTTTTCCCTACTAGACTGTCCACAGTAAAAGTATCAAGCATGATATTTTATGTACAAAATGCTTATTTTGTGCATAGAAACAGGTTGTGCTCTTTAAATTTATCACTGCAAAGCATTATAACCATTTTGAGTTGTTTTCACTTTCCTCTCTTTCTTCATAGAGGTTTCAGAACAGTACAAAATATTCCAGTATCAGCACTATAAACAAAGATAAAATCATTTTCCTGATTCTTCACACTACTTCCCAGTAAGGCTGGTGAGACACGGGCCCAGGTTTCCCAGAGAGGTGGTAGATGCCCCATCCCTGGAGAGATTCCAGGCCAGGCTGGACGGGGCTCTGAGCAACCTGATCTAGTTGAAGATGTCCCTGCTCATTGCAGGGGGTTGGACTAGGTGAGCTTTGAAGGTCCCTTCCAACCCAGACTATTCTGTGATTCTATGATTTTATATGAGCATGGATTATAAAAAGTATTCCCTAATACTTATCTGTATTTCCACAGTGATGAATGAAACATTTCCCAAGCTGTTGAGGCTACTGCCCTAAAGTGCAAAATTTGCAAGAGTAACAATGTTGTAACAGAACATTAACTGTACTTCCTAATCTCAACATCTGTTTTCCAATTCTGGTTGCTTCTAGGAAGTGGTTAAAAGGTCTGGACCCAAAGATTTTGACAAACTACCAAATATTAGATATTCTCACTGTTCTGCTAAAAGTAACCTGAGGTGATGCTCAAGCCTATTCTGTACCACTTTCTTAATTTTCTCTTAGAAAAGGCAGGCTGTTCCCTGTTCAAAAGGAGAGTTGGCTCTTTTGTATATCAGCTGTGTCCTCAATAGGAACACTAAATCATAACTAGATGTGAGCTTTCCAGTTGTACATAACTTCCTTTTTTCAGATAAGAAGGCCAAAGGTCAGGAGGTCCTTACAGAACGTCATCTTGTGCTAATTCACATATGCTGAAGAAATAGAACTTCTTGTAGGTGTTGATGAAAATCATCCTGTTGCAAATTAGACCATATGGCACTTGAAAGCTCCCTGCAAACCAATTTGTAAATTACACAATGAGGGGGCCTGAACCAATTTAGGATTTTCTTTCATCCTGCCTCCCTCCTTCCTCACAACTCTGCAATCACTAAACATATGCTTGATTTTACTAAAATGAGTAGACCCATAATGACATCTGCTTTCCTCAAGGTTAAGCCTCTGCAAAAGTATTTGCAGGACTGGGGCTAATTTGGCTGGCAAGATAGAAAACTTCACTCCAATTTCCATTATACTTGTTACCTGCCAGAGGCTAGAAATGTAAAGAGTTTTAGAAACTGTGCAATCCGCTGTTAATAAAATTCTGGTAGCTTAGCTATGTCAGATTGGAAAGCTATGAATCAGACGTATCCTTCTCTCCTGCTTACTGTTGCTCCATGACTGGAACAACTTCATTTCACAAAGTACCAGCCTAAGAAAACAGGTCCAGATTTTGAAAAGGAGAATTACTACAGTGACTGTGATCTGATGTATTTATTTCAGAGAGGGAAACCTGCATGTTGTAAAATGTACTTCAAGAATCTCTCTACTGCAATGTGCAGAATAAAAGTAAAAGTTTGGAGGTAAACATAGACTTTTGCCTGTGACTACATGGAGAAGAGACTGTTTCAAAAGTGATGTGTGTAAGTCCAAGGAGCCAACATTACCTTAGCTCAGCCTTCCCATAGATCTATTTTCCATTGCTGGCTGAATACAAAGGATAGTTGAAGTGATATTTTTAATAATAATAAAGAATAAAAAAGATTTCCATGTGTCTAGTGACTGAGCCAAACTCCTGTGCAAATTTCAGCCTGTGTAGCACTTTGCAGGGTCAGAGCATGAAGAGATAGTAAAATTCCCCTTCTTTTTTAGTGTGCTTAAAAAAAAAAAAAAATTCCACTTGAGGTATCTGCATTATTCCAGCACTGGCCACACCAAATTTAAAAAAATATCTGTAATCCATTGAGAGTGCAGTTAAAAAGTTACTGTGGGTTTTGCTTGTTGAACAGGAGCTATGAGAAACAAAACGAAAATGCTATTTCAGAAAATGCTGGAGGAGGCAAAAGACAGGTATCACTGAATTCCTGGATTCTTTTCCTGCTTCTGTTTCTCCTTAAATGAAAAAAAAAAGTTCAATGACAGCAAAACCTGTAATATCCTCTGATATTTTAATGAATACAAATGCACCAATGAAACCCACCTACTAACCTTTCTTTACTCTGAACTTTCATCTAATCCTAGATGCATATTGAGCATGCATTGCTTTGTGCTTGTGATACTGAAGTTAAGATATTTGTTTTCATGGTTGAGAGGGTCCTTTTAACATTTTCTGGTTTATTCCACTAGTACAAGCTAATGTTTAACTCCTGTCTTTCATTTCTATCATGATCATGTTACATGTAATTCTTCTCACCTACATATGGCCGTTTCAAATTAAGTACTTATTCTAAGCCAGTCCCTTCCAGAGGGCCATTTCTTTTACTGGTGATCTTTTAGGGTAAGGTGAACCATTCTGTAGGGTTGTTTACCTCTCTTCAGTGACCATAAAGTCTAAATAATAAGCTCAAACAGCATGTGTCACTTCCACTTATACGAAACTATGCAAGGTGACCCCACCATTTTCCAGGTAAATCTGTAAATCCTTTCATTTGGCCTTATGGGTCTGATTTCCCATTTGCATGATTTTGTTTCTAATCTTAAACCGTTGTCCCTAAGTAATTTTGTTTTTATTTTATATTTCGCTCCCATTGAAGTACTACGTCTAGTACGAACTCTTCCATGAAATTGCAGGCTTTTATTGTCCATAGTGGATGGCTATGGTCACAGAATGATCCCCAAGAAAAAAATGTTACCATCAATGTTAACATTTCATCTTTTGAGGTGTTGTCCAATTTCATGCACTCTCTGTTCTCTTCTGTCTGCCAATGCAACATCCTCATGTACATATTTATTTTGAGGCACATTTTGTGTGTGTTCCTCATACTGGCACTCTTTCTGTTTGGCATGACAGGCATTTATTGGAAACCTGTTCTCACTGTGCCTTTGCTCTGACCTTATGGTCTTTGTGGATGGGACCCTGATCTTGCCTTTTTCTATTTTTGTGTGCACTGGATTCCTGTCCAAGAAAGTTTGCCTACAAAAAGTGGAAACTTCTCATCATTTGATTAAGAACATAAGTAATACCACCTTCAAACTTCATTTCTCTGAGGGAGATCTATACTGTTTGAGCACCATTTTATGTACCTGCACATTCACACACAAATAAAGCACAGCTGCTAAGCAAAAATTGACGTGCTACCTCAAATTAGTGAGATCCAAAACCACGTTACCACATCTGAATTTCTTCTGGCATGCAGAGTACTTGATTTAATTCTAGCTGAGTATCTCTATATGATGCTGCTTTTCCACAGCAGATCTTTTTTAAAAAATCTATTCAAAACATGGATTTTTCTAAAGTATTCTTAATGGATCTCTATTTGAGGGAGCAATATAAATCAAGACATGTGAGCATTACCTGCATACAATTTCATAAGACTATACCCACCAGTGAAAGTCAAAAAGCTTTTCCCTGACAAGTTTGACAGATGTGAAACTGCTATAGAGAAGGAACATCCAAAAGGCAGTAATCTCAAAATCAATTTTCATTATGATCTGAGTTTGTCCCCACTCTCTGAAATATATGGATTTGGGTCTGCTGCTTTTACTCACCCAAGTGACCATTTCTTATAAGAATAGTCAAATTAGTATAATTACATCCTTAATTGCAAAGGCACTGTTCGTACATGGACTACTACACAAGTATGAGTTTCTGAAACAAGCATGGCTACCTTTCTGTTGATTTTAATGATGTCCAATTTCAGTTTGACAACATCAAATTTTCAAACCCATTAAGAACCTAATCAGCTGGCTGCCTAGAGATATTTCAGGAAGCCTTCAGGGCAGACAGACAGACTCACAGCTTTTCTTGCATAGAAACATCCCACCAGTAACAATGTAGGTTTGAACATGCAAGAAGAGGACTCTGGCCTTTGTTTTCAGAACTAATGTCCTTGTAACAATGGCTTGAAAAGAAGTATTGTCAGAAACTCTCATTTTGAGGTCCTTGTGTTTGGATTTCTCATAGACTCCTTATATTCTTAGATCGGTCATCTGGTATAACAAAGAGTTGCAATTAACTGCGAATTCCCTGCTGCTGAAAGGTAGTTTTCTTAACAAAATTCTCTCCTCCGTAAGTGCTTGTTTGCTCAGTTACAGCAGTTTTTCAGCTATGGAAGGAATAATGGCCTTGCAGAATTGAGGTCCAGTAAGAAATAATGCCAGAGAGTAACAGCCTGGATCAGAGAAGGCAGCTGGCAGCCTGTGGGGTGATTTTGCTCAGCCTCTAACAGTTCAGACTTCTCCTACCGAGACTGCACATGCTTGGCCCCTTTCTTTGATGAGCAATAATCCCGTCTAAGTGAGTTGAGAGAGCAGCATAAATGGACAGCAGATGTGCCCAAAACTGGCATCTGTCCCACCAAACTGTTAAGTAACCCTGATCTAAGCGGTAACGAGCCTCAGAGGCTGACAGTGTCTCACCCTGGTTTTCATGGGGCTGATACTCCCTTAAAAATAATAATAATAATAATAATAATAATAATAATAATAATAATAATAATAATAATAATAATAATAATAATATAATGTGGTCTTTAATGTAAAATGCAACAGTAATAGCCTCAAGGGCTTGTTTCAGTGTCATTGTGGGGCTTACATTAATCCTTACATACTATCAAGAAAATTAATTACACAGGACGGCATCTTTAGTGTCAAACATTTCAGCTGATCCAAGGCATACTGTTCTCTGCAGTATGTTTTGGTCTTCCTAGTGATACATCTTTTGCTGGCACAGGCAATCTGCAACAGAGACATAGCTGAAATGAAGAAGTTATTCCTATCTACTGTCCAGGAAAAGTGAATCCAGAGGCAAATTGTTGAGTATTTTATTCCATTCCCTTCCTGGAATAATTTATGCTCTTGAACATTCTTTAACATAGAGCTAACAAGCAATCTTCAGACTACATGAGTCTTTATAAATATTGCAGTTGTAGGTAGGCCAAGTGAAGATGCTAATTACTAAAATCAGCACCAGATTAAAGCAAACCAGAAGGAAAATCAGTTGAATACAACACCCTGAAGCACCATAATTTCCTATTTCTATCTCTGTCCTTTCTTCTGCTATAAAAGTGGAAATAAGCGTGCAGGACAAATGAGGGAACTCTTCAACTGACTGAATGTACATGTTCAAAAAGTTTGGAAAAATAACAGAAAAATTCACACAAGCTCAGATTTCCTTTGCTTCTGCTTTCTGATCTGCTCTTTGAGCTAAACTTCTCCTAGAAGAGCTATAAAAAAATCCACACTGGAAATCTACAACTTACCGCTTTGGGTCAGCCAGCTGGATCACTTGTCTCACACACTTTTCCAGCCATTGAGAAATGTTCTCCCAGAAATTCTGTCTGTCTGGCTTTCCTTACTAGCTTTTCAAGTGGGTGGTGGCCACACTATCATGACCCCACATACCAAATTCGTACAGTAGTCTCGTCTTCCTCCATTTCATCAGCCTACCCAGGTGAAAAATAGGAAAAAAATGCCATCCTAATATTGTGCACCCCTTGGTTTCATTGCTGCCTATCCCTCACACGTAGTTATGATTATCATAGCTGAGTTTTTCCTATTAGAACTCTCTCAGAATGAACGTTAGTATTGGAAATTGATGTGTGGTCATGTATTCTGAAATGGGCTTACCCAACTCTTTTTTCCAACATAAATCTTCAGATTCTTTAAAGCATTTATTGACCTGAATATCTGAGTCACAGACTATATGTTGCAATTAGAATGGCTTAAAATGTTTTTATGAGTTGAATCCTGGAGAAAAAAAAATACAAAATGCATCTAAAAAATAAGCAAGATTTATCTATCCATCCTCCCTGCAAATCTTAAAAATGTATATTCTAGTCTTTGTGGAAACGAGATGCTCAGTCTGCTTGTCTACTCTCACTGAAAAGTTGATGAAAAATTAACGGGAAAAAAATGAACCCATTTCACGGGAGACTAAAACAAATTGCTCTGAGCCTTGTTGAAAATTGCTGTCATGCTGCTGTAGAAAAATAGAACACATGAATTTTCCTTGCTGGTACCCACTCCATCCAACTCACATGGTTCTTTTCCTCACCAAAATGTACTTGCTTCAGGTAAATGGCTATCAGAATTTGAAAAGTTTGTTTTATTTGGCTAATTTGTAAATCAAAATAGTTGACTAACTTGAAGTATTATCTTTGTTTGAGGAAAAAATAGCCACCTGCAAAAAAAAGTGAAACATTCCAACAAAAGTAATTTAAAACAAATGAGTGACTATTGAGGTTTCTAATGGGAAAGAAAATTTGCTGTCAGCTGCATTATATGGCACCAGCAAGAGAATATTGGAGTCTAGCTGTTGAAGGATCTGGGAGAACACTGTTTGTCATATGAAATAGGAGACAGATGCTTGAAGAAAAACTAGAGCTAAGGATTGCAGGACTGTATAGTAAAAGCATCCAAGGCATAACTCTTGTATAAAGTTTATGGCTCTCTAAAGCAGTTGAAGTTAGTCAGACAAAAAGAAATAAATTGTGCCTTACTTGGCAGAGACTGTAAAATTAACAAACACTTAGAAATAGTTTGTATTCAAACACAAACTCTTCTTCATGTTTACTCATTGTTTAAGTACAGCTGAAGTTAATCATGTGCTTCCGAGCTCTGAACACAGGACACAAAATCTTAAAATCTTTTAATGATTTGCGTGGTTTATGTCAAAGTGTTTTAGTCTTGTATGTTTGACTGCAACATAAACATATCAATACATTTGAAAGCTAATACACAACGAGCTTTACTGAAAACACACAGAAATCAATAGGAAGCTTCTCATTGATTTTGATTGAGCCTGGAGAAGACTCAAAATCTGAAAAGCAGTATGGTAAATCTTGTTCTCATCAAGATGGTAGTTACACTTCGTAGCCTCCACCAGCTGCTTTCTGAAGAGATATTCCCCCCTTCTTCCCTTTCGCATGGCTTTATAGTGAATTACTGTTCAGCAAATATTTTTGCAAGCAAATCTGTTTGCAGCACACCTTGGCCCTTCAGACAAAGACTCCTAGGGTTTGTAGGCAAGGGAAACACATCAAGGAGATACGCAACCGGAATAAAAAGCCATTCTTGTGCAGGATCAACTAGAAACATGGGGAAAACTAGGATTTGCCTAAGACAGGTGACTGCCAGGGGCAACAAAATTATCATGGCCCTACTCCTTATTTTGCTGGTGCTGGGGCCCTGGAAAGTCTTGCTGGTTGCTGCTGCCGGCAGAGAAGTCCATGGGGCAGCAGTGCTGCTCTGGCAGGGCATGGTGTCCATGCTCCCCATCAGCACACAGGCCCCGGGAGCCACAAACCCAGCTCCATACAGCTCTCCTTACAGTTTTATAGCTCTTTCCCTCCTTTCTGCTCGGGGCACAGGACACAGCTCCAAATTTTGCTTATCTGGCTCAGACTCCCCAAAACTGGAGAGGCCTTGGACTAGTGCTGCCTTCAGCCACTTGTTCAGGACTTGCCTAAGTGATAGTAATGCAAGCACAAATCTAATATCCAAATGTAAACCAATAACACAGCCAAAATATTCTGAGTTTTTAGGCCAAAATTATACGGAAGATCCCATTTAATGTTACCAAGAAAATAACATTTAGAAAAAAATGTGCAGGCATTGCCTTGTGATGTTCAGGACCAGGTGACACTGAATTCAGCTTTAACAAAGCTGTACCTGATTTTAAAAGTGAGGAACAAAGTAATAATATGGGATTCATTCTACTCATTCGGGAAGTCACATGTAGATTACCAGAAGAGATTCCGTGGTTTGGCGAAAGTTAGCCAAGTTCCCTTAACAAATTTTTGTATTTAAATGCTTTTCAACCATTCTCAATAAAAGAAAACACCTGAACAGAAAATTGTCAGACTGGAGGGACTGCTCTTCACATCTCTGAAAAGCAGAAGACTGTTTCTTACTTAATTCACTCCCACTCCCCATTTTATTTGTATGCATTTAGAGCAGTCTTGGTTGCATAATTGAAAATAATTTTGAATGCCCTTAATCATGGCAAAAGAAAAGAATTCCTGAAAGTGTGAGATTAGAGAGATGAGTTTTATTCCTGAGTCCTCCAAAGGCGCAAGAGTGTATTTTAGTATCAAAGCTCTGGAAGCCAGATTAAAGAACATTCTTAATTATGTTATTTCTTTGATCTGTTTTCGTAAGTGTAGCGTTCTCTCCTATAATTATTTGCAGGTTTTCTGCACGTGGATCCAGTTGCACACATGCTGAAGCAAGTGGCATCATATGATCACAAAACTAGAGTAAGCAAGGAATGAATCAGAATCCACTAAGGGTTGTCAGAGACAATGTGACCTAGTGCAAAATGACTTCAGATCATACGAGTCTGGTATTGACTGGTCATGACACATATCTCAGGGTGGGGCTTTTTTGTGATATATGGCCCTTAATGTATACCACAGGACTGGCTTGGATTTTGCAGAGGTTCAAAAAGCTTTGCAACAAGTACAGTTGAGTTTCTTTTGTGTGGGGAGCGCGGGGAGAAGGGTTGTGTAAGTTTGACTCCGTTCAAATTTATGAGCTTCATTAAAACCAGATAAACATCAAAATTATTGAAGGACAAATCTAAAGTAGGCACTCCTTCCTCTGAGGGAGCCAGGGGACAGATTGGGTACTAAGCATCCCCTTTTTGTGCTCAGGGAAAGGAAAGAAACACCACAGCTACAACTGGGGAAGCAATACCAAGCAGTCGCACCCTTTCCAGGGTAATCAGCTAATTTTCAGTTGGTTCCCTTCATATTATCCTAACATTACTCTCCCAAGTAACTGAGCAACCTCCAGTGCCTCACTGACAGAACAGTTTGAGTCACTGTTCGGTAGTTCTGGGTTCGCCACCGGCTGCAGGAGAAAGTGCAGAGACGCTTCCATCCCGGGGCTGCGCTGCCGCCTGATGGTACATTTTCCACACAGCTCTCTTTTTATCCCCTAAGACTCCAAAAAGCCCACAATCAATGAATAGTTGGTGATCTGTGATACTGCTGGTAACATAATTCTGGTGAAGTCTTTCCTTGTGCCTGTACAATTCATTTTTCTTATTAGCAAGGGATAAGGGAACACAGAATCTCCCATTTAACTCTGAGGAGACATAAAACAGAGGGGCAGAGGATGAGAACGCAGAGTTATTTGTAAAATGGGAAGAGTGGACTGAAAGAGAGGATGTAAATCAGTGTTTTCTACCTGGAAACAGAGAGCAGAACCCAACAAAGAAAAGTCAGGCAGGGAATGGCAACAATCCTGCAGGGAAGAACCTGGAATTGTAGTTGTTCTCAAGTGAGTATTGTTCAAAAATATTCTGCCAGTGTGAAAAAGGCAGGTGTTATATAGAGCTGTATTGAAAAGAAAGTTGTGTGTAAGGTGCTGTGAAACAGAACAGAGCAGAAAAGGGATGCCTATGTATAAAGCATAAATTACAAACAGTTGGTTTCTTTAAAAATCTTTCTATGTACACAGAGGCTTCACAAAGTGTTTGTTTAGAGAGTTTGCTTAAGTCTTGCAGACACAAAGTCTAAGATCTTGATTCTGGATAAAACTATACCTTTATATATATCAGAAACACATATATGATCTCAAAATGCAAAAGGACTGAACTGAATCCCAGACATAACATTTCAGTTTTCATACCAATGAGATCCAGCAACAACAGAAAATATGTCTGTTTTCTTCCCAGTTTTCAAATGGATCAATGTTATGTTCAAATAATTTCACGGTAGTTTGGCTTATGCAAGAAAGTAAAGTAACAGCTTCTTTTCCTTGTGAGTTTACTATGTAAATGAATACAGCCTTTTCTACAGCAGTGCTTCTCTGTATATTGTAATACTAATTACTCCTGGGACTAAAAAAAAGAAAGTAACATAATGGGAGGCACAGAGAGGAATGGCATAAAAAGATAAATAATTCAAGCATGAAAAATGACATTATAACTTCATTGGCATCTTGCTACTTTAGTGTTTTCCAAATGATAATGCAGGAAAGCAATCAGAATGACAAACAAATCATAATTTCTCAATCTATTTTTCTGCAACTGCTAGAAGAAAAACATCTGGAAGATCCTAGAAAACTACTTCTCTTCCAAACTCCAACAACTCCAAAGAAAACAAATCGTCTGAAGGATTTTGACAGTGTAATTAATTGTTCTAATTCCCCCATCAATGCTGATTGCATGTGTCTCATTATTAAAAGTGACTTGGGAACAGTGTTGCTGTCTAAACCAGGAGCTACTAGAAAATGTAGGACAGAATGGGAATTAGTCAGAAGGGGTGAGAGGCAAAGGACCAAAATGGAGAGAGAGATTTTTTTTGTGAGAGATGTAGAGGAGCAAAATGGACCTGAAAAAAAGAAGAGAGGAATAGTGACAAAGGAAACTTTGGCAAGATCTAGGCAAGACAATCAAATGAGGTAGGGAAGGACAGAAAGAAAAATAGGAGGAGATAAAACAAATGAAAACTCAAAAGAAGGAACAATGAGAGAAAAATGATTGTTCCTGCTGAGAAGTCTCAAACAGAGTGTAGTACATTTAGAACAGGAGGATGCATCTGGAGTGAAGCTGCCGATTCAGGTTTTAAAGATGGAAAACAAACTAAGGCTACGTCTGTTCTGTTTGATAGCTTAATTCTTTGGTTCCATTCCAGGACCTGGTCCCCAGTTGTTCACATCTGAATGTGTTCATCCACTTGTGTGCTTTTCTTTGAAGCTAACTGACTGCTTCTCTCTAGGAAGAAGCCAGTGCACAGTCCTGCCTGTGACCAGCAGGGATGAGGCTGTGCCACCACCCTTCCAAGCCAGTCCTCCAAAACAGAGCCAGCTCACCATAACACCACACAAATTCCCACACCACCAAGCATGCAGCCCAGTCCCACTGCGTAATGCCATTCAGGTGACACTCAGATGGCCTGCTACACAGCCTCTGTTTACTACAAGCTTTTGGAACTGAATAAACATGAAGAATAGTTATTACGATTTAAGGGGCCACCTTACAGTGCCACACAGGAGATCTGGGCAAGCACACCACAGTGTAGATGCCCCATGGAGAAAATGGGGCTGAACTGCTGTCACCACAAGCTGTTCTGTGGCTGGCGTTAGGTCTATGGTGGCACAGGAAGAAGGAAAATCAGGCAGAAAGCTTCTGACTCCCAGAATGAGGTGAGAATTGCTTCCACCTGGATGCACACGGATGGTGAGCGGGGGTGAGTCCCGAACACTGGATGCTCTCCTCCGTCTTTAACGTAACGGCAGACATTTGTAATAGCAGCTGCAGTCTGAGAAATGATAACATTTCAGTATCACACCCAGAACAATAGAAAACAATGAATTTTGGCCAACTGCCACGCACCACACCCTTGATGTGGTAATACTGGAGTCACACATGGCAAGGTGCTCCATTATGAAATATTACATAATCATCTTTCATTAAATTATTTTCTAGTGTCATTCTCTGCTTATGATTTTATTATATTTTCCTTTTCATTGTTTACCTCATTCATGAATTAGCTTTCTCCATTAGTTTGTCTGTGGGACAATTTAATAATTTCAGGATGTTTTAAGAGTTTTTAATGGAGAAAACATATTAACGAAATAACATGAAAGTAAAATAGTCACAGAGGTAATATAGGTCAATGCTTTACTATATTTCCAGGTAGGACAAAAATGGATCCTTTCCCATGAAAAATAACTATTTCCTATGGCTACTAGAAGTGTTAGAAATGTATCAATCTATAAATGCATGATTATAAAAAGTGCTCCGCTTTTTTCTTCCACATGGAGAAGGAATGGGTAGATGATATAGAACTGCACTCTTTTGTAATAATAATAATAATAATAATTTTTCCTTTAAGCAGGATGATGTCCACAGTTAATTGTTCACAGATCTCTTGAAAAATTTACTTCATGTTGTTGCTTAGTGAAGAAGTGGCACATGAGTTTACCACAAGCTTTCTATCTCATGTACAGATACCTATGTGCTTCATTCTCTTGGGCTAAAGCAGATAAGCCTCAACTATAGAATGATAAAACTGCAGAATAAAGTGGTGAATCATTGTTCTGACATGTATTGCAGGAAATTCTGATAGCCTTACCACCCTCACCAGTGCAAGCTACCTTTGCTGCACATCTCTCCAGCTCTGACCAGAGGCCAGTTTTCCAAATGAGATGTGCTAAAAAAAATATGTATTAGCAAGTAAAAAAGCTGGGTACGAAGGATATGGGAGGAGGGGAGGAAATGTTACACGGAGTTAGTGCAATGGAGAAGGCAGGACAAGGAACAGCTTGTTCAAAATGACAAAGAGGGAAGAAACAGCACTGGGAGTCACGAGGAGAGGAAGCAGAGAATTTTGGTTTCAGTAGGGAAAATATATAAGGAAGCTGAACAAGGCCTGAAGAGAGGGAGTGAGCAGCAGGAAGATTCAGCCATACATACAAAGCATCATGTTCAGAGGTGCTCCTTCTCCTGGTTGGTCAATTTTCCCTCTTTACAGGAAAGCACCAGGGAAAGAAGAGAGGTGCTACTGTTGCTGCTGGGGATTTGGGCCCCTTTGCATTCTTCAAATAGATGATTTTTTCTGCATATCTCTCCCAAAATGCAGCATCTTCAGTGAGGGGTGTCAGGAAGCTGTTGTTACCAGCCAGGTGGAGCAGTGTTACCATGAGGTGACCTCAAAGCCTCTGCTTCCCCCTGCCCATCTCCTGACTCCGTCCCTGGCAGGTTGGTGACACAGTCTGCTAAGGAATCCTGCCACCTGCAGACAGCAGAAGTCATCCCACCCTGGGTGCCCTTTGGCCTCGCTGTAAACCTGAGTAGGCCAGGAGGACAGTGGAAGTATTTGTGTTTCATGAGTCGCATCAACATAACTGGTGTGTGCATGACCACTATTGGTGCACATGAATCCATCAGTAATCTTTCCAGTCCTGTGCAACACTGGTTGATACAGGTGGAGGTTGTGAACTTTCACACAGAGACAACTACACCATTCAGAAGCAGCCTGGGACCCTCTGGCTGTCACAATACCTTGGCAACCTTGGGGAACCGTCACACAGACCTTCTGGGTAATGCTTTCTCTAGCTGCAGGGCCACTCCCTGCCTGCAGAACATCATCTCTAGCAAGTCTGTGCTTGCTTTCCAAGAAGGGAAGTGCTACAGATTAAAGATACTCCAGGAAAAATGCCTTCTGAAACAACTTATCAATGTTTTTACCCAGCATTTTGTTCTCTTGGAGGCCAGCTGCTGTTGTTGCTCTTGCTGCTTCATGAACGACATCTAAAGCTGCTGGGTAGTGCAGAACTAACTTGAAAAATTCAAGCTTCTTATAAGTTGCATACCAAAAATTACTCAAGAAGAAGCACCTGTGTAGGCTTGCCTTTAGCAGTGTGTTAGAACTTTGTCCTTAGAGAGAACAGAAAACAGCACTACTTGTCTACTCACAGGTGGATTTCATTATAGCAAGTGACATTATTTTCAGATATTTTAAGGTTTAAACCCTTCGATGTGAAAAGAGGCAGCCTGAAATTGCTTCTTTTATACATTTCACCCTGTGCTAATGCATAGCGTAACTTGGAGTACCTGCAGGGTAGCAGCACAAAGGTAGGATGCTGAGCACTGCCAGTGCTCTGTATTGTCACCTGAAGCTGAAGAAAGTCTGGTAATTTTCTGTCTTCCAGCATGCTGGTGCCAACTCTGGGCTTGCTTTTCTAACCAACAACTAACCAAATACATAAAGAGTTAGGCTTCTTTTTAATACGTCTGCAGAGATGGCTACCCGTCTTCCTCACCTCTTCCTACTTTGCGTTATGGAGAAGATGAGGAAAGAATCACATTGGCCACTGGCATCCTGTGCAACAGAACAAGTAAGCAGCCAAGGAAGGAGGTGAACAATGCAGTGGGGATCCAGATTAAGCTATGTTTTGGAAACAGATGTCTGCTTTCTGTCCTCTGATAGAGGCTGAGGTGTAGTTAGTTTCAGGAACATATTTTCAGTGCTAACTGTGCTTTAAGCATTTATCAGTAGTGCTGCAAATGTGCTGAGGTCTGTGCAACCCTCAGGACTCAGCAAACACAAGCATTTTTGGGGGGGTGGGAGGGGACAGGGGTAGTGTTGCTACCTTTTAGCTGGATCAGTTCAGTGCTCAGCTACAGGGTTATGCGGGTGCTGATGTCAGCCCTGCTAAGGGAAGTGGAGCAGGGGCAGGAGCCAACAGCCAGATGTGGAGCCAGGATGGCGTGAGGAGCGGTTAACCTGGTTTGGGCACTCTTCTGCAACCCAGTGTGGAACCGCAGCGTGAACCTGTCAGTGGGTGGGAAGGGGAGGCTGGCTGGAGAGGTCAGCAGATGTGATCTGACGAGAGGACTCTTCAACATTTAGTTAAAACTTAACTGTTGCACACTTCCCAGGGGTGGGATGCCTATGAAATTAAAAGGTACTGTTGTATAATAACACTTTAGTTACTTAATGCACGTAAAAATGAGTTAGGGAATGCTCTTTACGAAGACCAATATGCTGGAGGGGCTGTGCCAGGCACCAGGCAGAGCTGGGGAAGTGGCAGGGCTGGGGAAGAGGGGGAATGTTCAAAACATTCCTTTTCATGTCCAGCTGGCCAAAGACAGCCTTAATCCAGGTGCACTTGCTAGACTCCAAGGGTTTTGAACAAATTGATCTTTTCTGTGTTTAATGATGGGGCCTTTCAGTGCTTAAAAGAGGCTAGCAAGAAATACGGAAACAGACTTTTTAGCAAGGCCTGTTACAATAGGACAATGGGTAATGGTTTTAAACTAAAGGAGGGGAGATTCAGGCCAGACATAAGAAAGACATTTTTTACAAAGAGGGTGGTGAAACACTGGTCCAGGTTGCCCAGAGAGGTGGTAGATGCCCCAACCCTGGAGACATTCCAGGCCAGGCTGGACGGGGCTCTGAGCAACCTGATCTAGTTGAAGATGTCCCTGCTCATTGCAGGGGGGTGGACTAGATGACCTTTCAAGGTCCCTTCCAACCCATACTACTCTGTGATTTCGTGATTCTGTGACCGGCGCGTGAGGCCCTCTCGCCTATGGGGGATCCCACTGGCCCTCCGCATCACCCACACACTCCACAGCCTACACACTCGCCCCAAATCCCCACGCAGGAGCCTGTGTCGGCCCGCCACCGCCCGCCGTGTCCCAGCTCCGCACCGCGCCAATCAGCTGCCGCGACGCCGCCAGGCCCCGCGCATGCGCGCCGTCGAGGAGGAACGCAGGGAAAGGCGCCGGTCGGCCCACTGCTCGGGAGCTAGTCTCCGGGAGGCTGTTGGTTGGCCGGGGAGGCGGGCAGTTGGCGGTGGTAGCAGGGGCGGCGGCTGAAGGAGACTCGAGGACTGGGGTGCCGCTCCAGGCGCTGTCGCTCCATGCGCAAGATGCTGCTGGCCGCGTTCTCCCGGGTGCTGCAGGGTCCGGCCGCCGCCACGGCCGCGGCCGCCGGGAGGACGGTGAGTGCGGCCGTTGCCTGCCCGGCCACAGAACGGGGCGGGGGAGACCAACGGCCCCAACGGGCGCGGCGGGGCGGGCCGTGGCTGTCGCGCGCTTCCCTGTGTGGGGTGAGCGAGACGCGCGGGGGGGGGCGCTGTCGGCGGGGCCGGGCCAGGGCGGCCGGTACCGCCTCAGCCGTTGGCGTGTCGCTCGCCGTCACTCGCCCGGCACCTGGGCTGCCGCAGGCCCTGCCCGGTCACGGCGTGTCCGGGCCCTCGGAGGCCGGGCCAGGGCTGGCGGGGAGCGGCCGCGCTGGGCTCCGCCTGCTGGTACCGCACGGCTGCTGCGGTGGGGTCGTGGGTTTGTCCTTTGGAAGTAACGCTGGCGTGAGGGCTGGCAGCACGGGGGTGACCGGAGCCAGACCGGTTACTTGGTTCCGGCGGCAAAATAAAATAATTTTTTTTAAAAAATTAAAGCTGTTTATTTATTTTTCACTCAGTGTAAAATACTGCGTGAAAATAAAACGGTTGCTGTGTGCAGGATCTCACTGCATAACCGCCCGTCACAAGTGCCCGGTACGCAGTGCTTTCCAAGCGCCGCGGCCGATGCCGCTGCCCACGCGTGGGGTTCCTGAGGGGAAATGGGGGACGAACGTGCCTCCAGCAGCCCCGGCGTTGTGGCGGGAGGGCAGAGCGTTCCCGCGGCGGCGCCGGCCGGAGCACGGGCCGCTGGGAAGAGGCGGCTGCAGCCGCCCTGGCTGGAGACACTCTGCTGCTTCTGTGCGCAGCCACCTCTTTGCTGTCTTCCTCTTTAGTGCACTAAAAAAATGTTTTGATTTCTGAAACGCTTTTCCCGGCACTCTGCATAGAGTTATTTTATTTATTTGTATTTTGGCTGTCAGCACAGGTCAGATCCTAAACAGGGGGTGAACATACTCTTCTTGTTCCATTTGAAATTCAGCCATCTGACCTTTTTAAAGCCACTTCACCTTTCTTTGTTTAAGCAATGGTCTCTTTTCATATTTTCCTAAATTTTCTTTCATTTTTTTCTTTTTTTTCTGGTGTTAGCATATAATTTGTTGTGTGTTATCTCTTGTGTGGAAAAGATCTTTCTATGTGTATTGAGACTATGTAGAATATGTATCTGAAACTATTTACTAATTTACAAATAAAACATCTATGTTAAAATTTTCAAACATGGATGCCTAAAATTAGTTCCTCGCTGCAAGTACTTGGCTGGCTCCTGACATCTGCGTTTTCCTGGAAGTCAAAACTAGATTTGGTTTGGATATCTTAACACAGATTTTTGGATCCTAGGGACTACCAAATATATAAATATTTGTCTTGAATTGTTCCTGTGCATTTATATTGAAAGTGTAAATTAGCAAATAAATAGAAGCAGTCTTAATCCATAAAGTAGTATTTTATAGCTACTTTGAGCATATTGCAAAGCATAAAAACGGATTTCCATGATGCAGAGCTTACCTGTAAAGAAACTACCTCTTATAGTGTTCTAGTTGGCTAATCATTGGCTGACTTCTTTCCTAATTGTTGCAGTCACTTATTCTTGTCTCTTTTTTTTCTTTTTTTCCCCCCCCTTCAAAATGCTGCTAACCTAGGGAGCTGTTAGTGAGGTAAGGCTTGAATTAGTTATGTAGAGATTTGTTTTTGACATGTGTATTGGCCATCTATTTAGAACTTTTGCTTTTATGTCATGTGCAGGATGGGGGGTGGGGGAGTTGGAGCAGGTTGCCCACAAAGGTCCCTTCCAGCCTCAGCCATTCTGTGATTCCCAAACTCTTGATTTACTTCCAACTCTAGAAGTCAAATAGTTTTTTTTTCACTGATAATACTGATGCATTGTGGTAAACAGTGTAGAAACTTGGTTTATATTTAAAACTTTGTTTAATCTGATAATGGAGCAGGGGGAGGCGGGGATCAGGATTGCTAAATCAAATATGCAACAAAGTAGGTAACTAGGATGGATTGAGAAATTTGTCCTGACTTTTTTCCAAGCTTTCTACCTATCAATCAGATCTGGTTTGGAGACAGTGACCCAGAGATTCTCAGACTTTTGAAATAATGAACCTTCAGTTAAATGTATGTAAATTCCATGGTTGAATGAGCTCCTGAAATTTATGTGTAACTTAATTAGCAATACGATTTTACCACTAAAGACGTAGTCTGTTCTTTACACTAGGACCACAGTGCATGCAGGGACAGATGAGCATCAAATATGATGCTGCAGTGAAACTTTG
Source organism: Streptopelia decaocto (assembly GCF_964273445.1). NCBI lineage: Eukaryota > Metazoa > Chordata > Aves > Columbiformes > Columbidae > Streptopelia > Streptopelia decaocto. The sequence continues at coordinate 105,562,277 of NC_138663.1, forward strand.
TGAAATTATCTAAAAACACCAGATGTTCATTAGTCAATAGCTTGTGCTTATTCTTTAAGACAGAACAGTAATGTATTTTTAAATGTCCCTCTTATCTCTTCCCTACCATGCCACCTTTTCTGTTCTGTATTTCATGTATACTCGGGTGTGTCACCTTTTATGTTTGTAGGTAATTTTTAAGTAGTGGCCATGCTGTTACCCACTTAAGTGATACTCTCTGTTGTTATTGCCATGCGTCTTAAAAAGAAAGAGTGAGAGTAGTTCACATTCCAGAAATCTGCTTTTTGTTTGGTTTTGTTTGGCTTGTGTTTGTTTGGGGTTGGTTTTTTTAATAAGGCAAATTCCAGTCAGCACAGAGCCATCAAAATCTGCATTGGCTGTCTCTACTTGTATAGACAATCTGGCAGATGAAGGGAAAAATAATTATTTTTGTGGCTTTGATGCTCTTCGTAATCTTTTGAAATTTCTTGGTTTAATTCTAGACAATTAAGGGTACTACAAATTTAAAATTCTGTTCTCTTTTCTAATCTTAATTTTAAATACTGTGTTTTAACGAACTTCTAGCACACACATATAAAATAGAAGTTCTCTAGTATTATAAGGACGTGTCACCGGTGACTTTAATTCACACATAATTTGGGAGTACTGTTAGAAATTATTTGAGAATTTACCCACTTTTGCTTGATAATTAAATATTTCTCATGTTTTGGTTTTGTCTTTTTTTAAAGGCATCTCGAGTGATGGTAGCATCATCACGTAACTATGCAGACTTTGCAAGTGAAGCTACGTTTGAAGTTAAGGTAAAGCAGCTGAACGCTTAATACTGACATTCTGTGTAAGTGCTTGTAGACCTTGGCATGATGGAATTGCCCCTTTGTCTTTTCAATTAGAAAAATACTGTTTGAATTTCTGGAACCAAACCCCTCACTATTTCACCTGATCCTAAATGTAGCTGGAAGTACTGTGCTAGGCAGTATGTAGTAACGTTACTTGTTTCTTAAAAATGTGAAGTTGTGATTCTTTGCAGCTGTGATGCTGCAATGCAGCTGTGAGAATGAGGTCACAAAAGAGCCGAAGAACCTTTTTTGTTCTGAAGGGAAGAGTATTAATGTTTTCTTACTGCTTTTAAAACAAATAGTTGCTCTTTCCTGCCTACCCTTCTTTCCATCTCCCTTTTGTTTATGGAGTCATGGGTGCTGATCCCACATGTACAGCTGATTGAGTTCCATATAGGTTTTGGAGGAAAAAATGTGACATAATTTTAATGCTTAACTTGGTGTTGCTTAAAAAATGTGCATTATATTCTGTTGGCTTTCCGCATTGCCTATGTCTTAGGAAAAAGCAATGCTTCTATTGACAGTAGCTTTTGTGCTGACTTTTCATTCATGAATTTATAAATTCTGAAAGAAACTTTTATCCACTCTGTGTTTGTCCGTGCCTGTAAAGTATTAAAATTGTTTCACAGGCAGAAGGGAGGGAAAATAAGTTTATATGAAAGATCTTTTCTGAGTAGATACAAGGTTTAATGTTTGGTCCTGTGTTGATTACAAGACTCCTAAGTTTCTGTTGTTACGTGAACTCTGAAGCAGAGCTGTCCCAAGAGTAGTGTCCACATGTTATATCAAATTCATCTAGGTGTCAGTGGATTTGCTCTGGAGAGACTTTGCTTAATATAAACCATCTAATCTCTATAGCAGTATTTTGGCCATTTAATCTGCTCTGACAGAGTGATTTGTTTGTTCTATTCCACTGAACTCAGCTGATTTTTAATTTTTGTTTTGTGTGGGTACCTAAATCAGCCCTCTTGTGCAACTCTAAGTCCATGGTTTGGGGATGAAGTTGTACTGGGTACGTGATTGTTTGATTGGCAGGGTGGCTGGTGCAACAGTGGTTTATCACTGCTTGTTAGAAGTGGTACTAAAAGAGGTGAAGTCCAGTCTTAGGACCAGATCGTACAAGCTGTTTCATGAAGGAAACTGTCTTCTCTCTTCACTAAGCATTCACTAAGCCACTAACTTGGCTCTTACCAAGTATTTGGCATGCAGCAACTGTGCAAATGTACATTTCCAGTATTTCGTCAGGACTTTAGTTCATCTGCTAGTATGAACTGCAAGGCTTCATTTAATGAATGGAAATCTGTTGTTATTAAAAAGTAAAGCTTTCAGTTCCCTGAATTTGGAAATAGTGCACAAACTTGACAGTTATTTTGACCCATGAATTTAGGTTTTGCTGGCTTTTTAAAAGATATTAAAAGCAGAATTTTAAAATGGCACATAAAAAAAAAAAGTGATATTCGTAAATAGGATAAATTACTTTCAAGAAATGACTGCTTGTTCAACTTGGCAGAAATGTGACCTCCATCGCCTGGAAGAAGGCCCTAGTACCACAGCAGTGATGACCCGAGATGAGGGGCTCCAGTACTACAAGACAATGCAGACCATACGACGCATGGAGCTGAAGTCTGACCAGCTGTACAAGCAGAAGATTATTCGTGGCTTCTGCCACTTATATGATGGTCAGGTAAGAATTTTTTTTCCAAGAGGTTTTATATTGCCTTAGCTTTCTTAATTTAGGGACTTGAATAGAGTGGAGAATAAATCAGAACAAAGTATCTATGTAAAATGTCTGAAGTTGTAACTGGATCCATGATTTGTACACAAGGGAATCCCTGAGGTCTTGAGACAGCAATAGGAAGAGAGAGAGGCAAGGTGCAGTTGAAGATCAGCTGAAGGTGAGGAATAAGCAACATATTAAGTTCAACACATTTGGAGGCCCACATCCTCCTCCTCAAGCTTCATTGATATTTTTTTGTTCCAGTGTCTCATAGGCCACTTGCCCACTAAAAAGCAATAGCCAAGAGAAGGAGCTTCATGAATTTGGTGAAACTTTGCTATCTGTCCATTCCCTCCTTCTGTTTTTGAATTGCAGTTATTTAGATGTTTCATTTGGGAGATGGGTGTAGAAAAATTCCATGGATCTTTGCAGCTTCTATTCCCCTCCTGGCTGCTTTTGTTAGTTGAAATCAGGACAAGTTGGAATGTAGAGCCCAAGGCTGTTGTGGCTCCAGGTTATGCGAACACAGGCCTGCCACACCTTGGGATTTGAGGCAGTCTCCTGTCTCTGTGCTCTTCCTGGTTTCTGCTGATATTTGAAGTATTTGAGACCATAGCTAGCCTTGCCACGCTGCTGACTGTGGAAATCGTGTGTTTTTCTTCATTTCTTTGTAACAGGAGGCTTGCTGTGTAGGGATCGAAGCTGCCATAAAGCCTACAGACCATTTGATAACAGCTTACAGAGCTCATGGCTTTACCTATACACGAGGAGTGCCTGTTCGAGAAATTCTTGCAGAACTGACAGGTTTGTGCTTGGTAAAGTGAGGATTCACATGCTGCTGTACTTGTGTCAGAATTTTTAATTCAAATTCAGTTATGTTGGTGCATGAAGTAAGGTGTGTCTTTAGAAGCAGTTTAGTGATGTAGAATAAATTGATTTCATAATTTTATGCTGCATCCACTTTTTATTGTAAAACATAAGTCACAGAATGTGCTGGTACTTCTAAAGCACAACTTTTGAAAATTTTTCTTGATACCATATGCTGTATTTGTTGTGCTACGGCAGCTTGGGTAGATGACGCTTGCTAGTGGTCGATGTTTATTCTCAATAGGACAGGGCATTACCTTCCCTAGGAGACAGGCTTGGGTTTTCAGAGTTAAACTGCTGAAGTCTTAGGAAGACTGGTAAACACTGTCTGTAATGATAAACTGAATTGTTCTGGAAAATTTGACTGTAACAAGAGTGTTAGATGGTGATCTAGACAGAGCTAAGATTTTTTGGAGAGAGATTTCTTCACAATAGGGTCATATGGAGCAAGGAAGAGAGGAGTGGATCAGCCTCTTGAACTCTTAGAGGTCTGTGAAAGGGTGCCAGAAGTGAAAAATGAACAAGGAGTTTGAAGGCCTTTGTGAATCGTTGGTCTAAATAACGTCTTGATCCTAGAGTTGGCATTCTTGGAATGTTAATACAGGAAAACACATTTTGAAGGTAGAGAAGAGATATGGTTTCATATACTAAGAATGTAAGTGTGTGTTAAGAATGCATGTTAATAATGTATGTGGAAGCCCAGATTCTAGTGAATGATTGACTTTCCAGGTGTCACTTAATACTGAGAAGAGAGTATGCAAGGAGATTGTCATGACTCAAGTCTGCTGTCGGCACTGAAACTACAAACATCAGTGATGATAATAATTTATTTCTTTTCACAACATGCATTATCTTCTGTAGCATTGTGTTTGGTTTTAGTGGAGTTCTTTTAATTGGGAAAGATCGTCTGCAGTACAGAGACTGCTGTTCCAAGTAACAACACTTGGGGCAAGTTTCTAGGGAGGGAGTGCTGCTAGAGCTGATTTTTGCCAACAAATATCTTCACTGAACATGCCAAACTGAAAGACAGCCTGAGTTCTAATGACCATAAAATTACAGAATTCAAATGTCTTTGAAGGAGCAGGAAGCAGAGTCACCCAAAGACTAGTGGATACAATCCTAAAGGAAACAAACTATAAAAAAGGACTTTTATGGAGAATTGATGATTCATTGACAAGCAGTTTTGTGGATGTCAAGGCAGATTGTTCTAAGAAGAGTAGAAAGTATAGCAGAAAGTGACATTGGTAAAACCAGGAGTTCTTAGCTAAAATACAAGAAAGGATTGTACAAAAAATGGAGGGAGATTACTGTAGTTTAATTACAGTTAAGAGAAACAGTCTTCTGATTAAAATTAGATTATCATTTCTTATTATTATTATTTTTGCTTTACTTTGGCTCTAGCTGACAGGATCCATAAAAGCTCACATGAAGCCAATTCATAAGCATATGAAAGGTAAAAGAAACACCAATAATAAAAAATAATCCACTATGAGAAAGAGAAGTACAAATTCCTGAAGGAGGTCAAGCATACATCTTCTAAAAAGCAAAGGCAGAAAAAAACAACCAAACAAGCTGTGCTTATTAGAAATAAAATAGAAACCTCTGTGGCTATTAACAAGACAGATTAGAATGAGAAATAGAGTGGGTTGATGAGAAATTTTACGTTTTTAGATCAGCTCATTTAATAGGGTTGTTTGTAATGCTTTGTGGACCACCAGTTTTCTTCAAACTACAGCTTGAATAAATGTGACTTTTTGATGTTTATGATGGGGCAGGGTGGGGAGTTGTTGGTTTGGTTTTGCGTATCTGTAATTTTTACTTCTGGTTATTGTCACAGGGGAGTCAAGTGTAGATTATTACAACTAATTTGGAACAGTGTTCATATCTTTCTTGCAGAAGCCAAAAGTAATAAGGACTGTAAATACTGCTTTTTACAGATAACTTATATGAGAAGCATAGACCATGTTTGTTGCTTTTTCCATGCGAGAGACGGAACCTGACACACCAGTGTGATGTTCACAGAGTTCACTTTATTATCGGACTGGGCTAGCTTTATAGCAACGCCTTGCAACAATGTGATTGGTTGTAACACGTACTATACAATAAAGTGATAGGCTGCATGTACTGTGCACGCGCTCTGCACGCATGTGTCCGGCGATTGCTCATTCATTGTTACCTTCTAATGGGGCTCCTTTTGTTTCTTTTGTCTCTGGCTTCACCTCTCAGCCAGGCTGGTGACAACCCCATCCCCCTGGGGTTGGGGGGGTACTCTGCCACTACACATGTTGGCTATTAAAAAAAACCCATACGTTTATCAGAAAGTGCTTTTGTATAGTAGGACACTGAAAATTCTTGGTTGGTTTTAAAAGTTCTTCTAAATCTCATTCTGTATTTCCTGAATTATGTTTTCATTATCATTCTGTTTTTCCCCCATCTCTTAATTGTTTTGTGATATATTTAACTGTAAACTCATTTGGGAGAGGCCATTGTGCCTTAACTGCACACAGATCTAATAGCAACAACATGGTCTTAGTGTTATTACCTTTAGGAATTGAATCAGATGTTCCCATTTGCAGAGTATTTTTTCCTCCGGGGAGAAAAATAAATTGCTTGTTCTTCATGTTTCAGGTCGAAAAGGAGGATGTGCAAAGGGAAAAGGAGGATCAATGCATATGTATACCAAAAACTTCTATGGTGGCAATGGTATTGTTGGTGCTCAGGTATATACATAACTTCTACTTTAAAGCACAAGCTGAATTTGGCTTTTGTCCAGTGCCAGTGGTTTCCTCTTGTTTTTTGTTGTGTGAGCTTGTATGCAGATACTGTTACTCTGTGGCTATTAAATCTGTTATGTCTTTATTCTGGTTTGCTCACAGTTTTGTGAACTGTAGCAAAAAAAAAATAAAATTGAGAATATAGTTAATGTTTAGATTTTGGCTGTAATACAGATTGGAACTAATCTAAGTGGGTTGCTAACAACTTGTTTGTTGAGCAGATCTCCAGCAGTGTAACTGTCACTTTACAGTTCATAAGCCACCTGTCTCCAACTCCTTTAAACATTGTTCTGAGATGTTGGTTTGTCCTGTACTCTGTCATAGGTTCCTCTTGGAGCTGGGATTGCGCTGGCCTGTAAATACTTCGGTAGAAACGAAATCTGTTTGGCTTTATATGGGGATGGTGCAGCCAATCAGGTAAACAAGCTTTGTCTAGTGTGGCTCTGTGAGGAGGAGTGTGACTGTGGGTAATCAATTTTCCTTCTGGGGGCTGTCAGCTCTGCATCTCCACCACGTGGTGGGAGAGCCCTTTTCACGCTGCCTGTGTAGTACCTGCAACCCAGGCAATGGCTGACATGCAACTTAGGCTGAGGTGGTTGTATTGGGCTTCGTGCAGTGAGGATGCTTTATTGAAGGCCACTGGTGCTGAAAAATCAGTCCTGGGGAGAAGAGCCAAGGTACACCCTTTGTCCTGCAGCCCACTGCAGTTTTTTTTAGCCTTTTGTTGTGAAGTGCTGTTCACTGAGACAAACTTCATTTAGGTGGCTGGGCATCTTGCGAATTTTGGACACTAGCACCTCTTATTTGTGTTGTCCTAGGCATTTGAGGAGGAGCGTGTTTCAAGTACTGTGTAGTCTTCAGAGGGGTGATTCAGATCAACAGTTAAAAAGTTGACTGCTAGATTCTCTTTATGTATCAGGAATGTAGTATGACCTTGGATTTTTTTATCAAGTTTTGGACCTGTGGAAAATTCTGTCTTTTCCCACCCTCTGTTTTGAACTCTGCCCTTGTTGCTGGAGCAGAGGGAAAGCTGCTCAGCCCTGCAGTGCTTTGGATACTCAGGGAGTAAGGCTAATGGTTAATTATGTGAACACTGCATGAGTCATGGGAGGAGGGGTTTCCAGTTACTCTTGTTATCCTCTTTCCTATTACGCGTGGTTCGCTTAAGCATAACACCCTGAAGTCTCTGTGCTGTAAGGAGAGCTCTGAAGGATGGCAGTGACAATGACAGTGCTGCCAAATGGGGAGAAACATGTAACTTAGATTTCTGAAGATGGAGGAGAAGACAGAGCATCTTGCAGAGCTCTTTTGGTATTCTGGCCAGTCTCTTCATGTTATCAGCAGAGACATTAAGCCAGATAAGAAAATGGTGGTTTAGAGTGTGCTGTTGATATAATTTCCCACTTTCAAAACACAGGTGGAGATATCAGTTCTTGGTTTTCCCTGTCTTTGACTTAGAATAGCAAGGCTGATGCTGGCACTGTGGTCAAACTTTACTTTGCTGTAGCAGCATTCTGCCACATTAATCAAATGTGAAGGTTTTTATGACTGTTGCTGAAATACTTCACGTAAAGCTGAAAGTTTTGTGCTACCCTAACACAGATACTGATAGAGGTTTAAAAATTAAGTTCTACAAACTATTCGTTGAGATGGCAATTACCTTGTATAGTGTAGCTTCTCTTTCAGTCCTGCTGAGCTGCCACAAGGGGCTGGTTTCAGATCGCTTTTAGTATTACAGTTTCTCCTAACTAGACCTCTGCAACTGAATGACTTTCAGTAGAGCCTACTGCTTGAAGGCTGAGCTCTCGGTCTAGATGTAACTTGCTCCTTTTCTTTCAGGGCCAGATATTTGAAACGTACAATATGGCTGCCTTATGGAAGTTGCCTTGTATTTTTATCTGTGAGAACAATCGGTATGGAATGGGAACTTCGGTTGAAAGAGCTGCAGCCAGCACTGACTACTACAAAAGAGGAGACTACATTCCAGGACTCAGGGTGAGGACAACCCCAGCTTTTTTTGGAGGGTTGGAAGTAGGGGGATGCGTAAGCACACACCCACACAATACATACGTATGTATTTCCTTTATTTATAAATGTATTTATAATTATTTTTTAACTATAGGAAAATTTGAAACTTAATTCCTTTTGTACTTGTGGAAGTAGTGTAACTGGAAGTTTAGGGTTTGGCATTTTTTTACCTTGTAGTTTCTTTTTATCAGGTGGATGGCATGGATGTCCTCTGTGTTCGAGAAGCAGTGAAGTTTGCAGCTGAGCACTGTAGATCTGGAAAAGTAAGTCACTAATCATAATTTCTTTTCCAGAGGTGAAATTCTTAGCCAGATTATTGCTGCATAAAAAGTTATTCATCTAGCTCAGTTTCTCCAGTCACTGTTGAAACTTTACTTGACCTTTATTTCCTTTTTCTCTCCACAGTGTTGAACCTGTAAGCAATTGAGTGGTTCTTTAATTTTGTTAGAATTTATTAACATGCAATTAGTATTAACCAAGCATTTAAAAAAATATATATGTCCTCATACTCTGTCATCTTTTTCCTCATTTCTACCCCAGTTAATTTCTGTTGTGAAAGGCGTTCTGTCGGGCAGTTGTGTTCTTTGTGAAGAGGTTAATTAGGGAAGTATTAAATAAAGTAGTAATCATCCTATATTTACAACAAATGGAAAATGAAGTAAAAATTTGTCAGTCAGCATTATTGTCTGTCACCCAAGATTTTTAGAAGATTTTTAGTATTTGGTGAAATAATGTTTGTGCTGGGAACATAGAAAAGGAAAAAAGTTCATAGAGAAGAATAACTGTGAGTTAAAATCTTAGAGGGAAACAACAGGCAATTTGAAATATTCTGAGTAATGGTGGAGTGTCATTGGAAGGGAAGACATTGTATAGTGCTGCTCAATAAGAACAGGAGAATAAATGCCTACAATATCAACATATGCTTTCATTTGAAAATTAAGTTTAATTTTACTAGTTGTTATAATGTTATGTAAATTAAACTGAGGAAAAAAAATTGAATTAAAGTCATTCACCACTGGTGCAATTCGCCTACACCAAATACTTGCTGCTGTAACAACAAATTGGTCACTCAAGGTGGTAACACTCTCTGTGTTGTTTTTCTTTTTAAGGGTCCTATTGTGATGGAGCTGCAGACATACCGTTATCATGGCCACAGTATGAGTGACCCTGGAATCAGGTACAGTGACATTCTTTCTTGGCATTCTCTGAACACAAATAAGTATTGATGGCCAAAATCCTGAAACTGTCATGGATTCACTGTTTCAATCCACTGAAGTCCGTATAAAGGTTATGACCAGTCTGATCACTCATTTCATTGCTCAGCTGATAATCTGTGGTCCTGTAAAATACTTGTTTTACTTGCAGTATTAAGAGTTTTAGAACAAGCACAATGTCAGTTAAATTTGTGTGCTTTCTGGTAATGAATTCTGCTTTCAGTGCAACTTTATTGTGTGTTCAAACAGCTTGAACTGAAAAGCAGTGTGGTTTGTTTTTTTTTTTTTTAGTGTATTTAAAATCCTGCAAGCTAAAATCATAGGAACAGTTTGGACTGCCCAGTCAAGTAGAACACTTCTCAAAAATACAAATACACAGGTGCCAAAAAGACTTGGGCATTGCACCAACTGACAAATCCAAATTTATCTACATGAAGTAGAGGTGTATCCCTACGTTTGGCTAGAAACCTGGAGTGGAAGTGTGCAGCAAGTCACCTAGAACCCCAGTAAGGGGAGGTTGGAAAGAGGCAGGATAGTCCCTTGTAGTGGCTGTCTCAGGCTGGGATTGCTCCCCTTTCCCCACCTACTTTATATTTGAGTTTGCAGCTGCTTCAGCTCGGTTGTCACTTAGAGCTGTAAGCAGAGTTTTAGATGTAAGTGTGCCACCCTGTGAGTGATAAATGTCAGTGTATTTTTGTTGCATCCCTGACAATCCTTGGGTTACACCTTTCTCTAAAAGTGAGCTGTGTCCAGAACCTCACCTCTATTCAAGGGTACCCCTGAAGAAGTTCATGTCTTTGCTTGTCTTGCTCCTAGCTATCGTACTAGAGAAGAAATTCAAGAAGTGAGAAGCAAAAGTGATCCCATTACCATGCTAAAGGACAGGATGGTAAACAACAACCTTGCTAGTGTTGAGGAATTAAAGGTATGGCTTTTAGTTGCTGTTTAAGCAAGCTCTTGTGCTTTCCAGAGCTCATTAGTGTGGGAATGCTCATCATAGGGCAGTGTGCATCACTTGTTCTTTCAAGTTTGTTTTAACATCACTTTTATTGGTGAAGGTGAAGTTTTGTTGCAGACCAGCTAATCAAGTTGCCCGCAACATTCTGCTTTTGGGTGCTGAGTGTAACTCAGCAGTGCAAGGCTGTGTGTATGTATGACTGTTAGTGTTTCAAGTACAGCTCTTGTCATATACTAACAAACATGTAGAAATCAAAACTACCCAGGCTTTCTTGTCTACCTAGGAAGGGGTTAAGTCTCTGAAAGGGAAGTGATTGATAGTGAAAAATCCTAGTGCAGGAGTCAGGAGCTTTCTAAGCAAGTGTTGTAGATATTTTCATCAATGGTTGTTTAAAAAAAACCCAAAACTTTCACAGAATCAGAATCAAAAACGTAGAGGTTCAGTGGCGTTATGTTCCACTGGCAGTGAATTACAAAAGGCAGTAAGGGACAAATGTGTAGTAGGAAGTAAGGTTTAACAGGTTTTTTTTAATGTTTATAGACAGTGTTAATGCTAATTCTGACCAATACTTAATCACTGCATTTAAATTCAAAACTGTGCTGCTTTTTCTGAGCTGCCTTCTAATAATCATCCATTTTTCGTTTAGGAAATTGATGTGGCAGTAAGGAAGGAGATCGAGGAAGCTGCTCAGTTTGCTACCACTGACCCGGAGCCACCACTGGAAGAACTAGGTCACCACATCTACTACAATGAGCCACCCTTTGAAGTGCGTGGTCCAAACCAGTGGATAAGGTACAAGTCTGTCAACTAAAGGCCTTTTTGTTGGCATAACATTCATAAGAATAAGTGAATGCATTTACAGGAAACACAAGGACTGAGAAACAAACCTTAAGCTTATTTAAAAGTTCTTTCCAAAAAGGAAATGTGTAGGGAAATCTGTCTCAGTATGGATTTTCTTAAATGTGCTGAATGTTGTTTCAGAAGGAGCTAAATTAAGAGAAAACAGTGGTTTATTTTAAGTGCTATATGTTTGCTGACTTTTTGCTGACTTTTCTTTGGATTGCTGTATGTGTTCTGTACAGTGAAAAAAAATAAATAAAGTTTAACAAGATTTATCTAGTGGTCTGTTTGCTTTGTTTCTCGATGACCCAGTTTCCAAAAACCACCAGTTACTAGATGTAAACATCACACCAGCACACACAGTAGTTCAGTGAGAGTAGCTTTAATACAAAAAGCTATGTACATTCACCTCTGAAGAGGTGACACATGCTCTACCATAGCCCCCTCCGTGCTCCAACCATTAGCTAGCAGAACTGTAAGGCATCTTAAGTTCACAGTTTTCACAATGCTGAAGCCAATTCAGATGTGTGGTACCTGTTTTGCAGAAAAGGGTTTTTTTCTCAGCTAATGCTTTTTATGACATTGACAGGCAGTTGACTTCTGCAGTAGTATATCATAAGTCATTTAAGTGCAGTGACACTGGCTTAAAAGCTGTTACTATTCAGTCTGTATTATGCTGATGGTCAAACAAGCTACATAACTGTGCAAAACCTGCAAGGCCACTATACATAAATATATACATCTAATAATTTATGTGGTAGGAATGTATCTTTCATTTGTTTATTCCCATTACATGTTCTCCTTCCAAAGTATTAAACTTCTGCACTGAGGTCGTCCCAGATGTTTGCCGGTGGTTTAATATTGCATTCCAAATTCGGCAGAGGAGACCACCCCTGTATGAAGAACAATAGAGAACAGTTAGGGAGGACTCCCTCATCTCCATTACTTAAAAGTGAGCAAGAAGTAAATTCTAGAAATGCCAAGGATATACCAGTTATGACAGGACATGAAAAACAAAACACTACACTTCCTTAAGGCTATAGCTAAAATGCCTTCTGGGTTAGCAGAATGACAACGAAAGGCCTTGAACCAAGGGCTAAGAAAAATAAGTTCTTTAGCCTGTTTTCCATGTGATAACATCATCCTGAATGGTGCCGAAATAGCTCCCAGCCTTGATAAATGCCAAAACGTAGATGGCTTGAAGTACCTGAGGTGGAGTAGTTGCGCTGTGTCAGTTAAGATGTGAAAAACTTTTAACAGAAAATCAGGGATGAAATTCACAGCAGTTGCCACTGACCTATCTGAAAAACTTCTAAAAATGTGGGTTTTTTTTCCAAGCTACCTTTAATTAAGCTCTTAAGAATGAATTTAAAAGTCCGTCCTTACCGGAGTTGAAGATACCGCAAATCATCTTTAGTGATATCATTAAGGACAGCACTTAGTGTATAATCTTCCTCAGCAAACTGGAAGGCAAATTTATTCTTAAATTAATATTCCTTCTTTGAAACCAAATTGCTAATTGTGACAACAATGACCTTTTTTAAAAAAAAAAAAGTTGTTTCTTTGTTTGTTTGTTTGTTTTTAATTACCCTCTTGATGGCATCCAAGTCTGCTCCGTGTTGTGTCAGCCAGTTCATGAGCTCAGGGTCTGCATTCTTTTTAGAAGTTGCTGCAGACTGTTGGGAACCTTTAATAGAATACAGAAGTATGGGTTAATACACATCAAAACTAGGGCAAAAGTGATTTTTCAGACTACTGAAGCTTAAAATAGACCATCCTTTATCCTTTAAACAAGCATATGATCCAATACATTTGTGTACAACTGTCAAAGTATGCAGCATCTCATACCTTCAGGTTTAAGTTTTAATCGAAGCCAGTGTAATTCCTGATTTTTTTGTTCCAAAGATTGTCGTAAGAGGGTCTGATACTCTTTCTCCTTCTGAATAAGGTTTTCCAAAAGCCTGTTAGCATGAGAGAAATCAAACACAACCCTACTGTGAATAAATCTAGCAGGAAAAAAGTATTTATCATTTTTAGCGACTACTAAAGGACAGAAACACTTGAGAGATAGTCTTAAGTAACATATTTTATGGTTTACACATTTCATTTCGGTTGTCTGAGACCCAGTTTAGTGGAGGCATTTCAAGGCTTTCATCTATGCAGAATTTAGTAGGCAGCTTGTAAATTCTGTGCCTATTGTCTCACAGCCTCCCTGGGCAGAGCTGCTACCTTTATACTGTAATTTACTGCTGAACAGTGTCACGCTGATGTTCTAGCAGGGACTTCCTGAGTACAGATTTACACCAAATCCATAAAGAATGGGAGCTTCAGGTGTTTACACACTGGCAGCAGCCTACAAATGTAACCCATGAGAGACGGGATGGGCTCTGCTTATGCTAATTTGTGGGCAGCAGGACAGAGCAGCTTCTGGCCCTTCCTTGCAGGAACAGCCTGGAGGACACTGCCACTGGGTCAGGTGGCATCCAAGGAGCTAAGGAAGTAGGAAGGAAATGGGCAGAGTTGCACAAGTCTAATTACTTAACAGAGAAATCCAACATGACATTCTGTAATTAATAATTAATTACACGGAAAAAAAAAATGTGCTGAAGGCTGATGAGTTGTCAAACCAGTGCTACCAGCATATTCTGAATGCACTGGTATTCTTAGAAGGCCTGCTTTATCAGATGGCAGTAAAACCAGGTGAGCAGTATGTATGTTATGTATGTACATGTCACTATAGAAAGCAACATCTGAGAACTTTTCAAAGACCACCTGAACCTAAAATCCACAGTCTCTGTAGGAGGGTTACCTTAAGGTCTCTTGTTGAAGTCTGCCCAGCTCCAGGCTGAGCTGCTGCTGAACCTCATGTGACACCACCGAACTAAGGGTGCTGTCTCCTGACGTGACGGCGGTGAGATCCTCAGCCCCGTTTTGTTCAGTGGGCTGGTAACTGTCCTCTGCTTCCTCGCCATCCTTGTCCCCACCTTCAGTTTCTGATGCTGGCTCAAAGTGAGCTCGAAGCTCTGGCAAAATTAAACAGTGTAAGAATGAAGTCTGCCTTCAGGGGTACTACAGTTTGTTTTTTAGTCCTGTGGGTGGGGGAGCTTCAGCTGAGGACGTGTCCTGGCTGCACAATGTGCTTTCACAATACTGAGCAGGGGAGTAGCAAAGGATGACGTGAGCTGGACCACATATTCTCTGGCGTCAACTGAAAAATGAGTGGCACTGTAACAGCACAGCCATGGCACACCAGTACAGGTAGGTAGCTGTAGATTACAGCTATAGAGATGAAAAATACATTTATGATTAATGCATTTTATTAAAGATCTTGTAATTAATTTAATGAGAAAAACTTGAAAGCTTGCTTTTTCTAAAAAGAAGTAAAAATTTTTTTAAAAAAGGTTTTTTCCCCCCAATGCTGTGAACCAAAGAATTTATGAAACCTTTCTCTTTTTCAGGTAGAATTTCTAACCTCTAACTTCTCTCAGAACTTGCTGCAGGTGGCCACCCTTCCCAGCAAAGAATAGCTAGCATTCTTCTCCTACAAAGTCCTAAAAAAATCTTTAAAATTTGGTTGATTTGGCTTGAAAGCTAAAGCGACTTTGGACCGAAGGGGCTCACCATCAATAAGTGCTCTCAGAACATTCTCATACTGGATGGGGTGCTCAGCACCTCAAAGAGTTATATGTATTCCTAGACAGTTCTTAGCTGTTTGTCCTTCTTGGGCTGGTGATTTTTCCTACTACCAATCTGTAGGCCAAAATCATACTCCTCATATTAATGCACTCTCTTCTCTGCATCTGTTCCATGGCTCAGTAATCCTTTTTCAGAACACAAAACCAGACCTGTGCAGTGTTATCCACCTTGGATTTCATTAAAATGTTATACAATCATTTTCTTTCTTACCAAAAAAGCTCCAGCCCAGACTGAATTTAATCTGCCCTTGTTTTGTCATGGTTGGACCACACCAGTGGTGCAGCATCACTGGTTATCTCCTCATTATCTGCTTTTGTACTGCAAGTGCTGCATTAATCCTCCAGATCAACACTTCTTTCTGTACAACATTCTGACCCTGTGCCTTTGATATAGTGGCACATGGGATGCAGTTAATGGCATGCTGACAGATTAAATGCCTAAACTGTTCCAATCGCTGTAACTCTTTGATATGTGAACAGACACCTTCTTGTAAAAAGCAGACACCTTCTCCAGCTGCTTTGATTTACCTGGAATAAGAATAGTGACTGCTGCTTGGACTGCACGGCGAATTATGTTATCCATTGCAAACATCCAATGGGGCCTTATTAAATGATTTCTTAATACTTTGTTCACCTGTAAATAAATAAGCAAGTGAAAGAGCAGCAAACAACTATTGCATACACCTTATGAGAGATAATCTTGTTTTTCAACAGCCAGATGGAATTTTATGAAGTAACACCTGCATGGGTCACTAAAACCTTTTAAAGGTCACTAAGACCTTTGAAAGTCTATGCAACCGATTTTAGGCTAGAGCTTTCAAACCGTACCCAGACTGTGACATTCAAGCCCCTCAACAGTACAAGGAGGGACAGCACAGTAAATAAAGGTGAGATCCAGAACAAACACTAGAGCTTGCAGTGAGTACATGGGCAGCCCGTCAAGCACCACTTCCCTTGTAAGGCCTGTCTGGGAGTGCCCACCTGAAGCTCACTGAGGTGCCAGCACATCAGGGCTCTGTGTCCAGCCCCATCTGCCCCTCTGAAGAGCTCGGCTAATGTCTATGGCCACACCCCAGGGTTCCTCCTAGAGTGAGGGAACTTTCAACACTGGTCCACAGGTTGCCAGGCAAAACCTGACCTTCAAACACCTTCAGTCTTTTCTTAGTCTTCCATACGATCAGTCACCAGGGCTTTGTCTGCTCCATACTACCCACATCCTCCCACCTTCCCCAGCAAGCACAGGTGCTTCTGAAGAACTGGGGAGAAAATGGCTGCTCAGCACGAACAGGGTAAAAAAGAAGGGTGAGGAAGAACAGAGGAGCTGCCCAGGAAGAATTCCCCTCTCCCCCTGCTCTAGGCAAGGGACTCACCGCATCCTGAAATCCAAACAGCACCAGATGAATCTGATTGATGGAAGCGCTGTCGAAGTCCAAATCCATTTTCAACTTGGAAATGGTAGAAGCCATCACTCTCTGTTCTGGAGAGCGTATGAAGTCCCTTAAAATCCCAATAATTTGCTTGATGTGGGCCACTGAAAGCTGCAGTTCTTCAGAGCTCTGGAGAAAATATAACAAATGTATAACAAGTTAATCCCAGAGTCGTTAATCATCTAACGGTCACACTACTATTTTTTAGGGTCACAATTTATAGCTTTGACTATGTATGTTTTACAGTGATGCACAGAAATCACAGAACTTTTGTTTCTGGAAAGCCTTTATTTTCTACCTTTTTCTAACTACAATTTTGTATTAGTAATTCATATTTTCCAAAAAATAAATTAAGTCTGCTGCTATTGTGGCTGTCACAAAGGAAAGGAAGGTGGTCCAGATAACACACATATCTACAATGTACTGCAGAGGGCAGCTCTCCTCCATTAAAACAGCAGAATCAGTAAGAGAAACACATTTTTTTAGATGCTATCCTTTCGATATGCTGAATCTGGACTTATATCTAATAATGCAGACATTTTATTTCATTGGGCAAAAAAATATGTTTATATATACATTTAGCCTAAGTCAGAAAAAGGTCTAAGGTTACACAGTGATAGGATTCAAGTGTTCATTCTATGATTTGTAGTCTACAAGCCCCACAGTTAAAGCCATCCAAGTGCCTGTAAGAACAACAACCTGTGTAATTAAAGGGAGAAGTATTACAGAAATTATGGAAAAGAGATGGTTACAGCAGTGCTGCAAAACAGCTGGAGATTGAGGTAGGGCTTGCTGTTACTAAATGATCCTTCTTTATCCTGGAAAATATTTAGAGCCTTGGTTATTTCCGACTAAGATCTCACATATGACTTCTAGTCCTCAGTAAAGCTATAAGCTATTTTGCAGTTTAAGCTCAGAGCAGAAATTTACCCCAGTTGCCTCCGCATCTGGAGCCTGTGGGTTTGCAAAGCTCGACAGGAGCCCCTGGGGTGTGGGCTGAGCCGACCTGCACCCCAGGGCAGCCTCGCAGGGGCAGCAAGTCTTGGGGAGCAGCAAACCCTGCACTGTGCGGAGCCGCTGCTCACGCTGGGCTCGGCTGGAGCTGCCCCGGGAGCAGCAGGACCCAGCGGCGGTGCTGCAAGTGCCTCTGTGCCCCAAGCAAGGGCTGGCTGGGGCATCACAAGAGACAGCAGCCTCCCCTTCATGTACATGTGGTTCAGGGGAAAAAACACGGGTTTGGTAAGAACAGATAATGTCAGTGGAACATTAAAAGCAGACATCAAGAAGAAAAGGCTAAGCAGTCGTTACTGGTGTGAGGCATTGTTTGGCTATGGGTTAACCAAATGCACAATTTTTCTCTCAATCCTTCCCTCCACAGAAATCTACCATAGATTTTTCTAAGATTCATGTACTGTGTTCTTGCCTCCTAGTTTACATATGCTTTGAATTTAAAACTGTTAATCAGTTCCCTACCCTTAAAGCAAATAGTATCTCTTACTACCTGGTGTTCCATTTCCATGTCCTTGAAAGCCACAACAAATCACAACATAAAAACCACCCAACCCACCAACCTCAGGCCCCCAACCCCACATCACATGCCCCAAACCTCCCCCCTCAGAAAAAAAAAAACAAGAGCCCAGCAGCAAGCAAAAGGCGGAGTTAGCTATGCATTCAGAACAGCAAAGGGATCACACACCGGGCTCAGAGATCAAAGATATTCAGAAGGAAGTGAAATTACCTGTGCAATACAGTCCTGCAAATTGGAAGCAACTTTATTCTGTTCTTCCTTAAGGATTTTATAGAGGATCGCTCGGCGTTCACTGTCCTTCCGCAGCAGAAACAGACCAGAATCCTTATCCTCAAGGGAACAAGAGGCGCTCCTGTCCTCCGAGGCTGAGCCCTCATCGGGTACACTGGGTCAGCAACCAGGTGCACACACAAGAGAGACCTCAGCGTTAGCAACATGGCAGTACTGTCAGAAGCGAGTTGGGATGCTTCAGAGGTTAAAAAGTGAGTTGCACTACAGCAGTGGATTGATCAGACTGTTCAACACTCGTTCTGAGACAGAAGATGGCTCAGATCCTCAGCTGGCAAAAAAAGCCAAAAGCACGAGGCTGATTTCATCCAGCTAAGAAGCTGGCATTAATGTCACCCAGCACTGGTTCACTCTTGGGGAGGAAAGCTGAAAACTCTGGACTGAGATAACTATACACACATACAGTATACATACATACAGTAACATACTAATTTCAAAGTATTGTTTTGTGATCTTTGAGCAGCAAAACTGTCCTTCTGCTGCCTCTTTCCCACATTTTTTCATGTGTACATGGAAGGATCAACCCTTCTGCTAACTCCTGAATCCATATCCATTCAGTCAATGAGACAACTGACATTTCTTTGCTGGGAGTGGAAAAGTATCTAAATATACGGAAACCTTAAGGAGAAAGAATCATTGTTCATAATTAATGAAGATAATGTATACAGACAATACTTAAATTAACTAGTAACTTGCCTATGTAACTCGCTTGCTGCTTAACATATCTGCTTATCTAGTAATTATGTGAAAAAATTGCCCTCATAAAATAAAATGTGAATTAAATCCACGTAATCCCTTGTGGGTGTCAAGCAACAAGCAAATGCTTTACCTTAGTAAATGGGAGATGGGATGCTTTGTCTGAATCTCTGAAATGGATCTCTTTGGCCTTTCGAAAAGCATGTCATGCTGTACATCAGAGTCTGGTGAAACAGAGCCATGCTCGCTGCTGCTACTGCCTGCCTGTTCTCCATGGATTGGCAGTGGGAGGGATATATTACGATTATAATCTATGAACAGACATTGTAAAACATGTAACAGAGCTAGGCAGGAAACAGTAATGTGCTCTAAACAGCTGTGATCAGTGGTATCAAGGCCTCATTTTGCAAAATGGTTGAGGGAGAAGTAACCTTGTTGATAGAAAGCAGCAATGCAACTGAAAATCATAATATGCATAAGCAATAAAAGGTGTGAACGAGCTAACAGCTGAACCCAAAGACAGCAAAGCAGCTAGATACTCATATGAAATGCCATTTTGGTACCTTTGCTTGCGCGTGCACACACACACACTCCCCCTTGATGCTGGTCTCACAAAGTGGTACAACTGGATATACAGCTGTTTAAAGAGCCTGAATCAAACCAAGAGGTTGTCAGCAGCTGTGCCATCACAGCCATATCTCTAAGCAGAGAGCAGTCTGCTACCTGCCCTCCTCGCCTCTGCCTGAGTTGACTGATATATATTTGTTCTCTCTCTGACACTAGAGGCATCTGCCTCGCTCTCATGCCCCCTTGTCCTCAGTAAGGGTGCTCTCTCTCTCAGCACTGGCCTGAAGGAAATCTCTTGTCCCTTTCCAGTTCATCTTGAAAGTAAGAAGAAATAAAAAGTAACAGATATTGAGAGCTTGCTGTCATCCTCATTGCCAGTTTGGAGCTGCGTCATAGGAAAGATAAGGAAGTTCTGTCAACTCAGAGGGCACATATCCATGGAGCTAAAATATCACAAAAGTTTTTCATGGTTGTCACTACAAATTCTGTGGAGGCAGGGGAGGAAGGGACCTAGAAGTTAAAAGTTGTTCAGAAAGCTCTGACATACTCCGTGGTACATGACTGATGTTCCAATGGCTGAGGTTTAAACAGTCACAGAAATGAAACAGTATGTGTCACCTTGTGATAATTGGTTCAAGGTATCTCAGCAGTACAGAAAATTGAAAGTTGCTGTCTCAGGAGTAAGGGCTGAGATTTGCTCTGGGCTGCCTTTATTATTGGAAAGAAAAAAGGGATAGAGACAGGATGGAAAGATGATGACAAAGCTGAGGAAACTGGCGCTGAGGGAAACAGCAGAGGGAGGAAACAGTGAACTGCTGCAGCTGAGACTGTGGCAACTGCTGGGCCAGGACTCACCTTAGACCCCAAACTCCCTTTGGTGATGGCTGCGGCAGCCAGCACAGCGTTCCCCAGCTCCAGGGCAGCAAAGCGCACACTTGTCTGCAGCTGTGTTGCCTTTCCCTCCCCTCTCCCAATAGACAATGCTCATAACACTTGCCCACTCTGCTCATGTCTGTGGCCAGCACTGAGAATCATAGAATCATAGAATATCCCGAGCTGGAAGGGACCCACAAGGATCATGGAGTCCAACTCCTGTCCCCGCACAGGGCAACCCCACAGTTCACACCATGTGTCTGAGGGTGTTGTCCAGTCTCTTCTTGAACACTGTCAGGCTTGGGGCCGTGACACCTCCCTGGGGAGCCTGTTCCAGTGCTCCACCACCCTCTGGGGGAAGAACCGTTTCCTCATGTCCAACCTAAACCCCCCCGGCACATCTTCCTGCCATTCCCTCGGGTTCTGTCATTGGTCATCAGTGCCTGCCGCTCCTCCCCTTGTAAGGCAGCTATAGCCACCATGAGGTCTCCCCTCAGTCTCCTCTTCTCCTGAGCTTGCTTCTTGCTGCAGCCCAGTGCTTAACTTTGCAGCACCAGATTCTTTTGCTGTCTGAAGGAGCCCCATAACCACATCAATGAGTGGGAGAAGAGAAGAAGGGAGGAAGGCAGAAGACAGCTCCACTTTCCCCGATATTTGACAAAGATCCCATTGCTCCCAAGGCAGCTAACAAGGCAAGGTCCATCCTTTCTAATGCCATGCAGTTCCTCCAGGAAAACATCCTCAGCCAAGGGCTGAAAAGGCCACAAGGGCATGTTCTTGCCGTGGGGCAGAAGGCTGCAGGCTGCTGATAGCTCCTGCCTGTCACTGCCTCGGCTGAGCAGTGTGAGCTCTCCTGCTGCCCAGGTGTGACTGCAGAGGTGGCAGCTCTCAGTGCCCCTCAGGTCAAGTGATGATGCCCATTTCCTTGCTGAAACCAGCTCAGCTAGATGTTATAAATTCTTTGCTATTTTTCTTCCCCATTACAATTCTGTTCCCTTTCTTTCAAATGTTTCCTCCTAGGGGAAAAAAAAAAAAGCTCAAAAAGGGAAGCAATTCAATTTGCATGGGGAGTGTGTGTGTGCGTGTGTGTGCAGACAGTTGAAAGAAGCAGCAAAATGAATGGCTTTGCTTGTTTTAAATAGACAGTGCCTTCAAACACTAATTATTTATTTGGTGAGTCTATATTAAGATTTGTAATCTTATCCTTGTGAAAGTGCCTAAGGGGGGTGGAAGAGCACGCTAGGCAGATAAAACACAACAACCCGCTAAACAGCTGCTTTGGCACCTACGTGCCAAATTTCCAAGTTACATATGAAGTTTGAAAATGCTGACCCTTGTAGATCCAAACACTTAATAGACCCACATTTTCAGGTGCAGAGCACCTACTCTATAAAACTCAAATCTCTGAAGTGTATGTAATTATGACTCTAAAATCCAAAATTGCTTTGGAAAGTCCCTCTGTAGACAGATGGGAACAACTTCACATTTACAAGCCCTGGTTCTCACGGGGGACTTTAACCACCCCAATACCTGTTGGAGGGACAACATGGGAGGGCATAAGCAAACCAGGAGGTTCCTAGAATGCATTGGTGATAACTTCCATCTCCAAGGGACAGAGGAGTCAACAAGGAGAGGTGCTATGCTGGACCTTGTTCTCACCAGCAAGGAGGGGCTGGGGTGGAATGTGAATGCTGGAGGGATGGGACACCATCCAGAGGGACCTTTACAGACTTGAGAGGTGGGCCTGTGCAAACCTCATTAAGTTAAACAAGGCCAAGTGCAAGGTCCTGCACATGGGTTGGGACAGTCCCAAACACAAATACAGGCTGGGCAGAGAATGGATGGAGAGCAGCCCTGAGGAGAAAGATTTGGGGATGCTGGTTGATGAGAAGCTCAACATGACCCAGGAATGTGTGCTTGCAGCCCAGAAAGCCAACCATGTCCTGTGCTGCATCAAAAGAAGTGTGACCAGCAGGTCAAGAGAGGTGATTCTGCCTCTACTCCACTCTGGTGAGAGCCTACCTGGAGTGGTGCATCCAGCCTCCAGTACAGGAAAGACATGGACCTGTTGGAGAGGGTCCAGAGGAGGCCACAAAGATGATCAGAGGGCTGGAACAGCTCTGCTGTGAGGACAGGCTGAGAGAGTTGGGGTTGTTCAGCCTGGAGAAGAGAAGGCTCCAGGGAGACCTTATTGCGACCTTTCAGTACCTAGAGAGGGCCTCTAAGAAAGCTGAAGAAAGACTTTTTACAATGGCATGTAGTAATAGGACAAGCAGTAATCACTTTAAACTGAAAGAGGGGAGATTTGGATTAGATATAAGGGAGCAATTCTTTACTATGTGTGTGGTGAGGCACTGGGACAGGTTACCCAGAGAAGTTGCCTCATCCCTGGAAGTGTTCAAGGCCAAGCTGGATTACGCTTGGGCAACCTGGTCTAGTGGAAGATGTCCCTGTCCAAGGCAGGGGGTTTGGAACTAGATGTTCCTTAAGGTCCCTTCCAACCCAAACCATTCTATGATGCACAGGATGTAATTTTTCTAATTTTAATTTACTATAAATGAGGCACTTATTTGGGCGAGGGGAAAAGCAGGGTTGGGAGACTTCAGCAACCAAAACACAAAATAAGCATGTCACCATATTTTGTGGGAATTGTTAAATTAAAATATACCTAATTACAAATCACAGGCACTTTCAACAGTTGAGTTCCTGCTGCTTTCCTGGCACGAGGAACATCCTTAGTAAAAGAGAGTGCTTAATGATGGTAATCTTTTATATAACACTTAATGATGATGTTGACTTGCATTTGGCTGGTAATTCCTTACCTGAAGGCTTGAATGCAATTCTACTTTTCTTGCCCTTGTTTACTTGTTTCAGGAAGGCATCTCTGAGCAAATCAGATGCTGTAACACGTTTGCTAGAATCAGGTTCAAAACACAGCAAAATAAATGCCCTTGTTTCAGCAGACAGTGATTCTGGAATTTCAGGATGAATCTTAAACATCCCAACCTGCAAGTAAAACACAAATACAAATTAGTTTTACTGAACAACTGCAAGGAGATCATGGGCTAAAGCTTTCTTAGTGTGATCTCTCACACTCTCGCTGACTCTCATGGAAAAGGGGCACTCCAGGTACCCACACAAAGCAGTGAAGTGACAACAAGGCTCTGAATCTATTTTACTTCATCGTAAGCATGGCATGAATGTCCATGTGGTATTACACAAATGTGAAGTTATCGATGTATCCAACCATCTGCCTTCAGGTAGTCTTGGGATCTGGACATTATCCACACCAAGTGCTTCAAATGCTGCGTCTCCTACCAGCCACAAATCCCTCCAGCTACTGCATATGCTTCCCATCACCCCTGCCCCGCTCTGTGTCTCTCTGTTGCTGACTCCTCTCCAGCACATTTGTGTCCAGAACAGGAATAACTTCCTCCTCCAGCACCTGCTGCCTAGGGCCTGCACCTGTTCTGCTCCTGCCGCTGCCAAATTTCTATGTTCAAATGCTCATGATGACCTTGCCAGACCTTGTCACCACCCCTGGCACTCAGGCCGGATGTCTTCCCTCACCTTTCAGTGGTATTTAACTGAAAAATCACATGACACCTAAAGGTTTAACAAGAGCTTCCACTTTCTTTAAAGCAATGAAAATGCACTTCTACAGGTTGCTCCCTAGTGATTTTTCCAGCTCCTTCATGGTCGTCTTATTCTCTAACGCCAATCTGGCATATATATTTTGAAGCGAGAGTTGTGTAACACGTGTGCGCTGTATGGCATATATCTGGCAAGATTATGACTGGTAGGTCTCTGCATTTTTGCGTATAAAGGGCTCTGGAGAACAAGCAGACAGATAGTGGCCACAAGGGAGATAGTAGCCCAGCAGTTAAACAAGTGCCAGCTGCTCGCTAAAATGAAGAGTTGTTTAAATAATCTCATTATATAGTTGCATTAACATACTCTGGCACCATTAGGCACTCACAATAGCAGTTCAGCTTCAATGCGAGCTGAAGCAAAAAATGCTGAGCAGTTGTACTTCTGTTTGAATGACAGTGTAGAATGTGAAATGCTAATAATGCATTAAGCCCTTCCAAACCATGGCTCTACACACATTCAAAACTCAGTATTTCCTGTGTGTTACATTTTTAATACATGCATTTTGCTAATCTCTGCAATTAAATTTATGTATTTAATAGAGTAATTGAATAAATACATAAATAAATTGATGTCATGTCCTGCTGGCAGGTTACAACTTCTATATATTTACCTTGTCTGATGGAGCATCTTTAACTGATTTGTAAATTTCCATGCATATTTTATACAGTGTTTTATAAATGGGGTATACAATTTCGCCACTTCAAAACATCAGCCTGGCAAGATTTTTGCTTTGGAGCAGAGAGAGAAGACAGCCCCCTGCCTACTGTGCTCTGACAACTGCTCTTGACATGCCCGTCCCTGTGGTCAGCCCATTGCTCCTTGTGCATCCTGGGGACAGGATCCCCCAGCCAGCGCCAGCTGGGTCAGTGTGACAGGCTGACAGCCCTGGGATGCCAGGCTGTACCTTTGTGCACTAAACAAAACCCAGGACAGTTCAAACCAGGACCAGGAAATATGAACGCATCTCTTATCTTAATCTCTGTGGCTCAAGGGGAATAAGCTCTGTCAGAGGCATCCAGAAACTCTGTGGAAGCGTTAGTTTACTTTCTCTCTCGTTTGTTCCTTTCACACAGAACCAGATGCACACACACTATGCTCACAGATGGAACACCACACAATGTATACTCAGACAGGAATTATTTCCAGTTCTTGGTTTCACTCTAGCCCTTTTTCTCTACTTTGTCCAATTCTTTGGTGATTTGCAATTTCTATAGTGACTGCACACCCAGACTCAGACCTTCCTTCTCCTCACCTGCCTTATGTACAACACAGTGTAAATGTGGAGGTGGGGACCTCAAATTTTCCATATCCTAAGTTTTCCAGGCTCTTCTGTTCTTTTTACATGCCTGCCCAGTTGACCTGTTTCATTCCTGGCTTCAAATCTAGCTTCCAGCTTGCTTACTTCTGTTGTACAGCAAAAAGAAACCACAGTTTGCAATTTTTGGTGCCCAGCAAGAAGCAGTTTCAAGCAGGTCCCAGCAAAGCCAAGAAACAGAGAACAAAAACAAATGCCTGACTGTAGCACATTTTGCAATAACAACACTAAAAAACTCTGACACGTCCTTGAAGAAAGAAGTGCAAGAAATGTATTTTAAATATACCAGTTCTGAGACTTCAGAACACAGCTCTATGGCCTGGAAGTGCTTTTGGGCAGGACGTGCACAATCCTGCCAGAGCTCACATCATGAGCCTGTGCAGATCCCATTGAGCACCCAGAACTGAAGCAGCACTTCCCGACAGTTCAGTAAACTCCACTGAAAAATAAGACATGTAGCTCACTGCACAGTTCAACTGTGTGCCAGATCCATAAGATGAAAAGGCATCTGCCAACACAACCGTATCTGACATTTACAGTGATGTGGAAAAAAGTCTCTTTCCACAGGTCCCTCAGGAAAGCTTTAGTGAACCAAACCATGGTCACCCACGCAGCTTCTTTTGACATAGTGTCACAAGTCGACAGCACCAAGGTGACACATTATACTGTTGAAATAGCTACATCAAAACCCATAACCATCCCTTTCTTTGCCTTTTAGCTGTGGCGCATGGGAAAACTCTCAGGCCTAGTAAGTCACACGGCATTATGTGCCATGCTGAATTGCAGCCCAGCTAACTATACTTATTGATAAATATCTGATTTTGCTACCATGGTTCCAGTAATAATTATACTGATGTGTGACATACACGAATAAATTAACAATATTGATAATTTAAAGCAGTTTGATGTGTTATGGCTGTGGTATTTTCCTCATTATAAGAACAAGGACTCTGAAGCATGAGTGAAAACTTAAGTACTTTACTAAAGGTCTACTGCAAGCCAATGGAAGAACCAAAAATTTTCAGTCTGCATATCTGACACATTAGCACATCATAGCTTTTACACTACTGTTAGTTTTAGAGTTAGAATAAGTAATTTTTTCAAATACATTTATTATTAAAACTATCTGAAGAATTCTCTTCTCAAGTATTAATTTGAGCATTTGAAAACAGATACACTAAGAGAAATAAAGAAATAGAGGCAAGAGTTTACCAAGGAGGTAACTGTGATCCAAAGGATTTAGGATGTAAAATACAGATTATTTTACTCCTTCAGTACATAATAAAAATCCTTGAAAGTGAGCCCTCCACTCCCCTTCTACCATAGCTTGGTGCCATGTTGCAGAGACTGGACCTTTGAAAGACAAGGCAAACAGATACTCTGGGAGGGAGGCTTACAAAAAATAAAGACTTAAAGGAGCAGAAATAACTTAGTTGTCATTTTTGAGACTGGTTGCCAAGAAGGAAATCATAAAACAAGAGCAGGAGATGATACAAGTCTTAGGGTAGAGAATATTGGTTTTCATAAGACTTCACTCATTTTTCAGGTTGCTGCTCTGAGTCATGACCTATTTCCAGCACAAAAATAAATGATTACATCCTAGAGCAATACAGCTTTGAGCACGGAAGAATCACTCAGTGAGAGTTAAGAACACAGGTCAGACTGCGGCTTTGTGCAAAATAACCCATTTAACAAAAGGTTACTGCCAATTAAATTAATATTAGAAAATTAAGTTAGTATTTGCAAATTCATAAACTCTATAGCAAAAAAGCTGCACTTACTTTAAACATTGCGGCTTGAGGTTCCCCTAGTTCATGAAATGGAGGTTTGCCTGTTGCCATTTCAATAATGGTACAGCCCAGTGACCAGATATCAGCTGGAGCACCGTATCCTCGTGGCCCTTTATCGATGATTTCTGGAGCCATGTACTGCAAGGTTCCTAGTCAGGATAGAAGAACAGCCAAGTGTTACAGACTTCATTCTTCTTAAAGAGAATTAACACACAACTGTGCAAGCTAAAAATTGTCCAATGCAACCTGTATAGCCAAAATATTTGATTTCCCATCTCAGTGCTGAATACTACACAGAGACTTATGTTTTAACATCTTTTCTATAAATGTTTCCTCCTCATTCTGATACAAGGCTTCAAACTGCCCAAAGTATATTCACCACATAATCCCAAATGCTTCCTTAGAATGTCAAAAATTATCAGACAATTTTTGCAGACACTAAATTGTAAAGATTGTGCATGTAAGAGATGATGAAAACCTGCAAAGTGACAGATAGTCTTAATGAGAATAATTTTTCATGTTTACTCCTACAATGAGAACACTAGTGACAGAATTTCAAAAAGTTAGTCTGAAAATAAGCTATTTTTATTAAAAATAGATAATAAAGAATGTTTAAAAAAAAATTCAAGGTTTACACAAAAACAATCAAGGTTGTAATCAAGGTAAATCAATCATACAATAACTAAAAAATAAGGGAGTCCACTATATATTGCAATTCCAGGAAGTTTTTTTGGATGTCCTTAGGATTTCTGACATCCAAGGTCACCAAAAAAGAAAACACAAAACTATTGAAACTTCTAAAGCTATATGTCTTGGCAAAATATAAGATCCTGCCTAAGCCTACAGTTGGCTTTTAACAAATAAATCTGAATGTCTCTAAAGTTTGCCTGTAGATAATTTTATTTCAATATTAGTTATAATGCTGATAAAAAGAACAGTAGAAGTGAAATAAAAGATGGTCAATTTGGAATCACTGATTTTCAATCATATACTAACAGAGCTAGCAAGAGGTCTTTACAGGACGACAGTCCATACCAGTGACAGAAACCTATAGATGTTCTGAGTGTTTTAAACACTACAGTACTTTCTCCACAAGAATTCCTACCAGTTCTGACATCTTTAAATTAAATTATTTTTCTTCTTAAGAATGCAATAAAATTACACCATGGTAAAGCTGTGAACTATAAAGGACATGTGTTGAAGATAAAAGGGATTGGATATTACTATATTCATTAAATATGATTGATGTAGAACAAAAGCTCAAGCCACACAGGCAGAGTGGTTTTCCTCTAATATCTGTTTCAGACATAATAGTGATCAGCTGTAATAGTGACTTTCTAGGACAAAATTAAATTTTGGACTATCACATTAAACAGCCACAAAAGGATCTTCGACCATCACTTCATCTTTTACCTTACTGTATTTATAAGTTTGTTTGGTTTTCTGCACTTCCAGACATACTTCAATAAAGTGTGCATGCATGAGTTACTGTTATCAAAATTATTAAATAAAAAAGTTGCTGTATTCAAGTATTTGCAGATGTAATTGCAACAAATTAATTGCTACTTAATGAAAAACTCTTAGAAGAAAAACTATTATGCCACCACATTGAAGAAGTCTAAAAAACAAAAAAAAAACAAAAAAAAGGAAGAAAATTATTTAAAAAAAAAAAAAGGAGATAGCAAGACTGTGTTTATGTCGACCACACTCCCATTCACTCTTCCTTGAAAATAGAGACCTAATCATGTTTTCATCACAAATCCAAAGAGTCCATTGGCTCTACTTCTAAATCTATCATCAAAACCCTCACAAACTCTGCTAAATTAGTCTTACCTGTAAATGTTTCGGTGCATGGATTAATTCCTGCCAGCCTTTTGGAAGTACCAAAATCAGATATCTTTACCACGCCACTGTAGGTGTTCACCAAAACATTATCACCCTGTGGTTTGGATGAGAGAGAGAGAGGGAACAGGGAGAGGAGACAGATGAGTAGATTCCAAATCCCAATCTCAGTACTCCTTCAAGTTCACAGTTATTTTTTAATATACCTTCCTACAAACGAATTTTCCAGGAGCACTGTGGAGAAGGGGTTGTTTTATTCATTCCTTTTGTCTTAAGCTTCCATGAAATCCTATTAAAATTTCTGCTTCAGGTTAGAGTAAACCTAACTGAAATAAATAAGATCAAAAGCAAATCACTCAAGACACACTGAAAGAAAATTTACCTTTATATCTCTGTGTACAATCTGGTTCTCATGGAGATACTTGAGACCTTCCAGAATCTGCTTGGTGTAAAATTTAATGGTAGGTTCTTTCATTGGGCCCCATTTAGATCTTAGGAGAGCTGAGAGGCTGCCTAAAAGAGTTAAGGAAGTGCATCAAGATAGAAAAATCTACAAATTAACATGAAACCTTTACATCTGGATTAAGCCTTTGTTCAATATCCTAATACAAGAGAAATGCAGTACCTATAATTAAGCCAAATTCTTCCTAGATCCCTCAAAGCAAATAATTTGATGCTACTTTTGACTGGCTATTCCTTTCTTGCCAGCTCAGCTCTTACCCCCATGACAGGAATAAGTGTTATGACAGGGCTGGATGCATCTCCCCCACATCAGTCTAACAACTGTTGAGACTAGGACTAGCAACCATTTAGCCTTTCATGATATAAAGACCAGATAACACTGTATGATGTTATACACTACACTTCATGAACCACATGCATGGGCAAAGAGGAGCTGATTTACTTGAGGCAGGCAGGGGAGAAGCAAAACAGAAAGAGTATTTTCCATGCAGATATGGGATTATCTCCTGCAAATATTCAGAGACAGAGGAAAGAAAGCTCCTGAAAAAAATCAAGTAATGGATGTTCAGAGTAGGAGATAGGTTATCCACACTTCCCCTAGTTGTAATAAATCTATCCTTTTTTTTAAAAAAAAAAAAAACACAAATATTTTCATCATTAATCAAAATAAAGACAGTTTTGCTTTTTCTGTTTGTAATAAACTAACCATAGTGGGTCTCAATGCCAGACAAATTCAGCTTAAAGGGGTTTTCAGTCAACATCAACAGCTTTCTAAAGTTTAGTTTCCTCAAATAATTTTGCGTAACCTGAACAGCCAGTTCCTTTTTAAGACTGGCTGCAGAGTTTAAAATATCTGAATTGGTTCAATAATATCTTGGTATTAATGACTAATCACTGCACACGCTACTCTGTGTGTATGGTCAGGAAAAGAAAGGTAGGTAAACAACATCAGTTGACACTTTTAGCAAGTGCAGGAAAAGAGGTGGAAGCTTGCATCTGCATGTCAGAGTGTCTCAGCTTTCAGGTGAGAAGGTCACAGGAATTGAAAAAATAAAGAACTTCCCTATGCTCCAGATGTATTTAATTACACCTTGAATGTTTGTGTCTGGACCTTCCCTAGAAAACCTGAACTTTTTTCCCTGTTTTGCTTATTTCTGTTTTTATTTTGCAAATTATATTCTTGCAATGATTTAACATTCATTCTGACACATACTTGACACTGAAGAACAAACACCAGAAGGGAGATGGAAATACAACCTGGAGAAGATGTAGAGGGACTTCGCATCTTAAAATGTGGAGAAGGCTAGAGAAGCAAAGCTGGAACTTATGAGCAAGGGAAGCATATAACTTTTATCTCTAATCCACCTAGAAAACAACAGTGCTTTGTATATAGCAGTCACAAAATAATACTCAATTGCTCAGTCGGTGTTACTGTTCAACAGAAACTTATCCTAGAAGTCCAGTCATCATTCAGATGTCAGGCTAAATGCACTATACAGCTCTAACTCCACTATTTTATAACACATGAGTATTTGACACCAAATACTTCTAATGACTTTTTTCTACAGTTATAATTATTACAGAAAGGGGAGAGGATACTGGGACCTGTACACTTCAGATCTATTCTTTATATCAGAAGCATACCACCTGTAGTTAATGTCTGAACAGAAAAGCCATATACAGTGCACAAGCATATTAAATGCACAACTATTTGCTTTCATTAAGTTTAGAGTCCTGACTGCTCTCAAATCCTTTGAGAGACTAAGCTCAGAATGATACAAACCTCCTGGTACCTGCTCCATAAAAATCTTAATGTATCCATTTTCTGAAACAGATCCAAGATACTGGACAATGTTTCGATGCTTTAAATATTTATGCAGTGCTATTTCTTCATGAAGAGGTTGAGAATACCTATTAGGGAAAAAAAAAAAAAAAAAAAAAGAGGAGTATCTCATCATGCAGGAAAAGGTTCTTCATTATGCTTAAATGCCAGTTTGCAAACAGAATGGATTTTAGGGATACTGATCCAATTCTCAGCAAACATCTTGTCCATGACCTTCAAAATGCAGTGTGACTGGCTGCCTATTCAGAAAAAGTACAGAGATAGAACTCAGAGAAACCCCAAAGGAGAAACATGGCCTCAAAGAATTTATACATGCCTTTCTTCTGTATCATTACATAGTACTGTCTTTGCCTCCAAAACTCCTTTTATGCTTTTCCCCCTTCCCAAAAAGAATACAAATGAGATACAGCTGCAGCTTAAACCCCAAAATATGTCCTATTCTAGAATTCATGATATACATATAATTATCCAACTGCATTATTTATTATATATATCATATATTTTCCAAAAAGAAAAAAAAAATCCTTATTCTCAAAAGGGTACCAAAAGGGTACTGTTGACAAATGGAGGAAATAATTGAATTTTAGTATACTGGGATTTTCTAAGGTAACCCTATAGAAATACATGCTAAGAAGAGAAAAATTTTCAGCAAACAACTGCAGTTTCTTTAGCAATGTATTTATAACAATAAACTAGGTCTTACCTGCTGTCTCTCTCAGGTATTTCTTTGATGGCTATTCGGACCTGATTGCTAAGGTCTCTTCCAGCATAAACTATTCCGTAAGTACCTTTCCCTAGAACCACCCTGTCACCGTTCTCATCGTAATCATACTCATACTGCAAGCAGAAAAGATGAACACAGCAGCACAGAAATTGTTATCAGTAACATTGGACATTACAGAGAGCTTTAACAACAGTTATGTACTACACAGAGTAGCTACTGCAGTACAGCTGCAGTACAGTAGGTTTCCCACCAGCCTGGTGCATTTTACAGCTTGTAAAATTTCCATGCTACTTGCTTTACAAAACAACTTTCCCTAAGCAGCTTCCAAATGCATTCACCCAAAAAAAAGGAACTCAGCATTAAACCAAATTAAATGAAACAGTGCTGTCAGAAGAACACATTCAGGTATTATCTCTAAGAATTGCTGACAGATCCTTCAGAATACATAAATGTATGGAACATAACCTACAATTTTGAAACCAATGGTTTAATAAAGACATAAAAGTGATATTCTCATTACAGTGGGTGGACAGTATTTTAAGACCCCAAACTCTCATTCGAGCTTCACCACAGCAAAATTAATTTCTGACATATTCCCCTCATCACAAGCTTTTCCAAAAGTCAAAAAAAAATGCTCATGTTCTCCAAGGATGATGAAATATTTGAAGTGGTGGTTTCCACTGCTGCTGAAACCATGCAGGGTCATATTGCCAGATGCATAAGTCACTGCTGGTTCACTGGCTTCAGTAAAACTACACTAATTTAAACCACCTCATGGTCTTGTCCCATATGGTGATCTTATCATAGAGCTCTCCTACTATAAAGGTCAGTGAAAAGCCTATTGATGAATGATGCTTAACCAAAGTATGTCCCAGACACCAAATTTCTCATGGAAGTTGGGTTACGCAGCACACACCTGATTCAAATCAGGAAAGTGATGCAGGACATTGGAAAAGCACTTCTGCAAAGAGTTAGAGGAATTGGACAGTTTCATAGCCTCAGATATTATCAGGAGTACACAGACCTCCCCTAGTATCTTCCCAAATCCAATAGGATGTCCCATATGGGAAAACTGCAGGGTAGTCTTTGTGGCTTCATATGAATTCTATATTAAAAAACAAACAAATGCACCAATAACAGCAAACCAAACCAAACAAACAAACCCCACCAAACAACACCACCTTTTTACAATGGCCATAACTATTGACATTTCTGTCAATCACCACTTTTTCTGCTTCATCCAATAAGACAGACGCTCTCATACAGAATGCAGCCTTGAGATGTATTTCTTTGCGGTGTCTTCCCAGCTCATATTGCAGCTCTGGTATTGCAATGTCCATGTGTCACTGACACTCCCCATCATTCATCTCCGCAAAGATGGCAAGTTTCATGCTGCTGTATGGAGGGTACTAAAGAAAAAACATCTGTCGTTTATCCTAACAGCATATTCTGCTCAGTGGAACTAAACTTCAGTTAGTGCAGCTTTACTACAGTTTCATTTTCCATGTTTCAGCACTTCATGGTTCATAACATAATCTTGTTGTATGATAGGCATAACTGACCTAAAACGCCATATGTAAAACTTGTCAGGTTCTTTGGCAGGAGGATATCCAGCTTTCACAGTTATCATATGACACAAAACTGTGCAAAAAAAAGACAGCAGTCACATTGCAGAATTTAAGATTGACAGCAACCCTATCTGCAACAGACTGATCCTTAGCCAACTCTATAATTACTGTGGAGAAACCTATGTTCTCTAGTCTGTGTCCCATGATACATGAAAATCGTTGAGATTTATAGTTCAGTGCTAGTTAGTAGACAGTTTAATAGACTTGTATATACTTGATGCCAGCTCACATTTGCCCCATCTCCTTCCAACAGCTACAAAGATTGAATAAATCACTGTTGGTTGCCAAAGGTCTGAATATGTGATCCACTGGACGTGCAATTAAACCGTTAGGTATGAGTAAACAAGTGTTCATAGCTGACCTTCTGTATGAATGTGGTGGGGCAGAGTCTGATCTCTAGGGCATTCTATCCAGGGTACAGCAGGTACTCTTAAAGTGACAGGAACTTCTTCAACATCAATATCCAGAAGCAAATACCCTAAGTTTGAAAGGAATGCCAAGCTCACTCTCCTTCCAAATCATAGTCAGCTGTAAAACTAAACTGTACTTGCTAAACTATATTGCAATCAAAACTGTACAACCCCTTGGGGCAACATTCTCATAAGAATTCTGACTGAAATATTTTCTTCCCGCAAAATGTGCTCAAGGTTATTTCTTTCTCTTCCTCACATATAACCAGTTGTTTTATTATAACAACATTAAGAATTTTGGCTTTCTCTGTGCTTGTCAAGCCCATCAAGACCATACAAAGCTGCATTTTCCATGTTGTCTCTTAAATGTAAGATCTCAGGCTGCAGAAAGACATGAATCGTCTTAGCTCATTTATAAGCTAAACAAATTAATCCTCCCCTTCTGTCCCTTGATTTCTTTCATTAATGTCCTGACACAAGACAGTAAGTACAAAGTGATAATTGTGAAGACTTTAAGATATGTAGAATGATAAAGCTTAAAGATTTAAAATTTTAATTTCTGTAGTAATTTCTCCATTGATGCATGCAGGATTGTTTCTTCCTGTGCAATCTCAAGTGACTATTTCAGCGCGGTTTTTAAAAGGCTCAAGCCACGGTGAGCTCACTTCCTCTGAGAGACTGTCATACCACTGAACAGACTGCGTTGTTTGGAGATTGTCCCGCTATTAGCTAATTACAGAAGCATGCAATGTCAAATCAGCAGCTATAGATAATACTCTGCCAAGGCAGAACCCTGATCCTAGGCCAAGACCACAGATGTATGTGTTAAGCAGGGTTTAATAGGTGTGCATATCTTGGCCTTTTCACTTGAGAATTCTGTGGCCACTATGCATAAACTTCTGTGCAAAACCTCATCTTTCCCCCCACACACAATTACATTCAACAGTGCAGTAGAGCGTCTTCTACTTTCTTAACCCTCTGCTGAAGCCCCAGGTACCATAAAAGGTTCACTGTCATAAAGAGATGCTCTGAATCATAAGCCTAAGAGAATTGCTGGAATGAGACAGTCAGAAAGATACCCAGCTCAAACAAACCATAATAGGGCTCTTACACACATTAAACAGATTGACTGAATTTGCTCAACCACAAATAAAAGTTACAACCTGCTTTTTATGATGGCTTTTCAAAACAAATGAACAGAAGCACAGGGTATGTACTTAGTGCCATGAATCTGGACATTTGCCACGAGACAGTGTGTCTTATGAACACATGGATTCACCTGCCCTAACCTGAGCCCACATAAAATGTCAATAACCCTGTACAATTGCGGGGTTTTTCGTGTGTTTTTGTTTGGTTTCTGGTGGTGTTTTGTGTTTGGTGGGTTTTTTTGTTTTGTTTTTCTGCTGTTGTTGTGGGGTTTGTTTGTGTTTTTTGTTTGGTTGTTGTTGTTGTTGGGTTTTTTTTGTTTTTGGTTTTTTTGGGGGGTGTTGTTTTTGTTTGTTGTGGTTTTTTTTTTCCTGTCCCTTCTGTATACTTATTATAAATACAGCCTACAGCCACTAGGTTCCTAACAAGGATGTTTCAGTGATAAGCCAAAAGAGCCAAAAGAGCAATGAATTAATCTGATCACAAACATCTGCAAAACTCTGTGAAAGAAGAAGCCTGTCAAATGAAATTACTTGGAGAAGTAATAGCACCAGATACCAACTAGAAAAACAAAGTACTTTTGCTAAATGGCTTTTTCCTAGAATTTATTTAATATCTTATATTTTTTATCTACTTAAGCCAACTGATATCAGATGATTCTCACTTGTAGATTGTTTGCAACATAAATACAAGATCAGTAACACCCTTCTTTAGGGATTTATGCAGTTTATAGTAGTGACAGGCTCACTTCATTAAAAATGTGGAGTTTTAAATGAATGAAACTCTTGTGTACAAATTGTTATGTAAGAGTTGAAATT
Organism: Streptopelia decaocto; assembly: GCF_964273445.1. NCBI lineage: Eukaryota > Metazoa > Chordata > Aves > Columbiformes > Columbidae > Streptopelia > Streptopelia decaocto. The sequence goes on from NC_138663.1 coordinate 105,598,217, forward strand.
TCATATACAATTAAGAAGTTTAAATGCTGTTTATCTTTCTAGTATACTGACATGAAAGTGCAGGAAGGACGGAGGACAAATTTCAGTTTTGGATCTTTTATCCTTGACATACCTCCAATGTGTCTCCATCTATTTCTCCTTCTAATTCCAAAGTACTGCCAACAGCATCAGACAAAATTCCTTTCACCAACCCACAGAATCTAAAAAAACAATAAATAGCACAGGATCAAAGAAAAACATCCTTTTGGAAGGAGATTAAACAGATTCTTCACAAGGTGGGCTCTGCTTTCAAGCTAATAAACTGACTAGCATGTTCATGGTTTTTTTCATTACTTACTTTCTCCATATTTATCCAGTCTTAAATGAGGAAGAACATCAAACGCACACTGAAAAGCCTAATTATTTATAAAATTACTTTATTTGCTGTAGCAGGACCAAACGCTTGTTATTGAAATTGCAAAGTAAAATCTTGGTAGATTAAACTCAAATATTTTTGTTGTACTATTTGATTGAAAGTGCTTAGTATGGCTTTGACTTTACAAATATAAAAATAAGTTGAAATATTAAAAAAATCAAGCATTGATTTTCAGTGGTTCAAGTAAGTAGTGCTAAATTTGTGACATCACACTGGGTGGTTCTCCTTCTGTCTAGCAATGAGAACTTTATTAATATTACCTTCAGTTTAATTTAAATGTTCCTATGGAGTTTGGTTACAATTGTGATTACTCAGTATTTCTGAAAACCAGATATTGTGGTTTCTAGTCAGGCATCCAGAAGCCAAGAATATAAAAAGTAGTAACGTTTTGAAGAACAGAGCTTTGACTCTTTTCATCTAGTTCTCTGGGATGGAAATCCTTAAGTACAAGACCATCTTCTCATGTAGACCCCTGCCTGAACCACTTGCTTTTTCCAAATTCCATAACAAATGGTTGACAATTATTAAAAGTTATTATAAAATATTTACATCTCTTTCAACGAATAATAGAGACACATCTTTGTAATGGACTCCTGTTCTGCACTGAATAAGGCATAAAAAATGTGACAATGTTTCATAACACTAATTGCAATGCCAAATTAAGGCTGAGCAGGTAATATTAATGTTGGTGTTTTCTATCATTTACACGCTGCACTCTACCAAGCTAGTAATTTTCTTCAATCTGACTTTATTCCATGTAACACATAAATATTAATTATTGCAAGAAAAATAAATATACCATCCAACCCCCAATATTAAGTGTATTAACAAACCACTCCTACTTAATTCAGAAGGTTCATATGCCAAATAGCACTCCCCAAGAAGAATTAGCTCTGTAAAGATTTAGGCATGAAATTCAGTTAGCATGCTTACTGTTTAGAGGCAACATATCATCAGGAAATAATGGAATACAGGCTCAGACAGTAACAGATATCTGTAACAAAATATAAGCTAGAAATTTCTATTACATCTAGTTGCTCCTACTTAAATCAAACTGAACAGGTACATAAGGGAATCTAAAACAGAGTACCTTACATGACATGGCCAACACAATGAAAATTAAGATAATAGCTATACGTTAGAACAAGCTACTTAAGCCTTTTCTCAGACCTAATGACTTGTCAGTAAACTGATCAGAACCAGCCAACAACTGTAATGGGACATTGCTCTCATCACCTTCAATATCACTGAGTTTAGGTCATTGCTTCTTCCTCGAGCAAAGAGAAGTGAGGAAATAATTAACTAATTAATTTCTCAAACAAAAAGATCAGCTTTCAATCTTTACTAAATAAATTATATTTGGGACATAGATCTCACATGAAATACCCACACAAACTGAACTCACCTACTGCACTGGTTTTCTGTAGAAAAGTAGATTTGAAAGTCATCAGAGTTGTCATGGACATAAAGAAAACAACACCGTTCATCAAATTTGGAAATGCTGTAAAATTCATATTAAGAAAAGATTATTTTGGATGTAAGTATTAGAAGAAATAGAATAAGAAGTAGGTTTGGTTTTTGTTTTTTTTTTAATTATGAACACTTAGCAAACATCTTTTTCACCGTTAATTAACTCAGAGAGGCAGAATGCAATTATATTTCTCTTCCTTACAACTAGAAGCTTTGAGTTTGTTTATATATTCTATAATCCTATCTCCAGTTTGATAAATGTTGTTTATTATCATGTTTATAAATGTTTGATAAATAATACTGCTACACTTATAGACTCTTACAAAACTCATAAACTTACTCCACTGATAAAGTCTTACAAAACATACTTTCTATAACTGATAAACAAGTCTCAGGACACCAATATTTACTCCAAACTACAGCAATAATTCTGACAAAGTGATTATTTATTGCATATTATGTCTTGCCAGTGTCATATATATTCCATCTAAAGGCACTGAAGTGAAAAAGTGAAGAGGCCATAAAACACATCAATATGAAAGTAAACCTAGGAATCCATCTCTTATCATTCCAAACACTTGTACTTCAGTATTATTCTACATAAATGCCAAGTTGTTATGCTTGTGAAGGTATTGCCATTATTTTTGTGCATTAAATTATAATAATAAAATGTATTAGATTCTTGCCTGATCTGTTTACTCAAAACTCTCAGATTTTGCTTAGCCTCTGTTGAGCCAGTTAGTTAAAATAAATGACAACGGACTACAGTAAAGTTGCAGAATGTTAGAAGACCAACTTGCTGTAGCATCATTAAGGGCTACATGGACAAACGTTCCAAAAACTCAGAATTTTGTCAGAAGATTTTTTCAGAAATATAGGAAAACACACTACATCAATCTGTAGCTTGGTTCTGGTATGGCGATTTCTAGTGTAGCAAAGGTAGATTAACCTTGACACAAGAACTGAGCAACAAAGCAAGATGATTCCTCCAGAAGCAAATATAGGATAGAGAAGACAGTATCAAAATAACAATACCGTATTGTAAACAGTGTAACACATGTGGTATATAAGATGAACTGGTTAGCATAAATGCAGTTTAAGGGTTTTGACAGAGTATAAGTTAACTGAGACCACTGTTTTGTTATGGGGTGTTTGGGGTTTTGTTTTTGTTATTTTTGTTGGTTTGGTTTGGTTTGGGTTTTTGTTTGTTTGTTTCTCCACTAAAACTAATGCAAAAGTGCAGCAATTGACACATACGGTTTTGGTGTTGATTTTGGGTTTTTTTGTTTTGTTTTGTTTTTCACTAAAACTAATGCAATTTCAAAAGTACAGCAGCTGTCACATACATAGCAAACATCTAATGCTACTAAGTTTAAAAAGATTGCCCTTTGAGCTTTGTAATTCCCAGAAGTTATGAAGAATCAAAGCAAATTAATTGCTTGCTTATATTTAATTAAAAGTTACCTTTCTCAAAGATTAATTTCTGTGCAATAGATTGACTGATGGTAATTCATATGTTTCAGAAACATTATGCTGAGTTCTGCTCAGTCAGCTCCACTGCCCAGAAACTCTCTGCTTTGAGAATTACAGAAGTCATTAGGTATCTGAATTTATGCTTGTACTTGAATCAGAAAGTTTTTCAAGCACTTAAGCTTAAGCACTCACTCAAGTGGCCCCAGCCATCTGTGTCCCTAGAAAGGCAGGATCCACCAACGTGGTGTCTCACAAGCTCAGAGAGAAGGCAGAACACACATTCCCTGTGCTCACAGCTCCTCTGGTTCTCAGCTCCAGCCTGCATAATGCAGAGACCAGGAACACCACAGACACACAGGGCTCTACAGACATATTTCATTTTGTTTTCTCTCCTGGTGCCTTGTCTCTCACCTTTCTGGCAGGAAAGTAGCCCAACTTGAGATATATAAGGTAGATTCTAGATGTAGTCATGCATTTTGCAGTTGTTAATACATAATGTGATTCTTTTCCATCCTTTCAGTTCTCAGAACAAACCAGTTCTTTCTCTATATTATTCTGATCTTCTTTCATGCTATTTAATATTTGGACCCATTTACTTGTCACTGGTGTTTCCATTAATCTAAGTATCACAAAACAGAACTACTTTACCTATTTAAAGGCTAGTCCTTGGGAAACTCCACCAGCACTCTCCTTCCAGCTGAAGAAATCTTTCCTTAGTATAAACTACGTCCTTGCCTCATTTAATATTTTTCTAACAAACCAAGGTTTTACCTAGTAGATTTTTAGATAGAGCCATATCAGAAGCATTTCTGAATTCCAAACAGAAAATAGATACCATGGTTTCTTTTTCTTAAAGGAAAACAGACAAATGGTTCTTTTGCTTATGGAAACAAGAAGAGCTAAGGGCTCTTCTTTACTTCTGCCCTCCATATTTTTAAATACAGAAATGGCAATAACTTCATTGAAAAATTCAGAAAAACATATAAAAAGCAAGTACACAATTGGAAACAGGGAAGTCAGAGAATACACACACCCCCGTTAGATGAGTATTCCTATGAGAAATGTACAGCTTTGCCCATATGTGCAAAGGTAAAGTCTTCTGTGTTGACATTTCAAGGCAGGTTGGGCAGAACAAGCTTTTATTATAGGCAATGCAGAGCAGAGATTTAAGGCAGAATCCAGATTTCCCACTTAAGGGAGCTATAAAGTATAAACAAAAATCCACTTAACTGTTTTCTGATATACTAACCTTATTCCCCTAATGGAAGAAGCTGTAAAATTCCATTCATGAATCTGTTTCTGAAAGAACAAAGACCTGTAATCAACCACCATTTAACCTTGACTTACTATTGAAAACAAAGTCACAGCATGGTAAGCAAAATAAAGTTTTTCAAAAATATGTCTTCCTTCCTTCCTTCCTTCCTTCCTTCCTTCCTTCCTTCCTTCCTTCCTTCCTTCCTTCCTTCCTTCCTTCCTTCCTTCCTTCCTTCCTTCCTTCCTTCCTTCCTTCCTTCCTTCCTTCCTTCCTTCCTTCCTCTTTCTCTATTTCTTTCTCTGTCTGTTTTCTTCTCTCTTTCTTCTGCGTCCCCCCCACCAATTTCAAATAAGATTGCTATATATGTAAAGAAAGCCCATACATTGCCATTTTACTCCTTTGAGGAAAAAGGAATATAAATGGCACAGGGTGGAAGTAAAGGCTACATTTCCTCATGTAAAATTAGATTTGAAGAATAAATCTTAAAGCACAACTTAACAAATATTATGTTTTGACTCAAGACATCAATATTTCATATTAATCATGGAGCAGACTATGCCATACTGTTATTTGGACTCAAAGGGTGTTGTGGTTTAATCCCAGCTGGCAACTAAGCCACACAGCTGCTCACTCACTGTCCCCAGTGGGATGGGGGAGAGAATCAGAAGGGTAAAAGTGTGAAAACTCGTGGGCTGAGATAAGAACCGTTTAATAATAGAAATATAATAATAATAGTAATAGTAATAATAACAACAACAATAATAAAATTGTAATGAAAAGGAAAATAACAAAGAGAGAGAAATAAAACCCAAGAAAGACAAGTGATGTAAATGAAAACAACTGCTCACCACCAACCAACTGATGCCCAGCCAGTCCCTGAGCATTTTAGTTTTATTGCTGAGCATGATGTCATATGGTATTGAATATCCCTTTGCTCAGTTGGAGTCAACTGTCCCTGCTGTGTCTCCTCCCAATGTTTTGTGCACCCACAGCCTACTCGCTGGTGGGGTGGTGTGAGAAGCAGAAAAGGCCTTGACCCTGTGCAAGCGCTGCTCAGCAATAACGAAACATCCCTGTGTTATCTACACCGTTTCCAGCACAAATCCAAAACACAGACACATACTAGCTACTATGAAGAAAATTAACTCTGTCTCAGCCCAAACCAGCACAAAGGGAAAGGAAACTTCATACATCTTCCTAAGAGGTACTGAGCCAACAGCTTTGGCCCAGGGAGCACACTGGAGGCAAAACAGAGGTAGGACAGCCTGTGCCTAGGACTGTAGACTTCCATAAACCTCTAGCTAATAGCTGGATCTTATTTAGCACTGCCAGATATGCAACAAGAAGTTACTCCATAAAGCAAACCTGTGTCAGACACATTCACCTGAAGCAGTGAACGTTGTCCTGGAAAATGCTTCTTTTCCAGACTTGGCCTCCCTACATTTTGAGTCTATTCTCCACCTGTATTGTTCTGATATTAAAAAGGGGTGATAAAATACATTCCAGAGTTCAACTCTTTCAATGTGAAACTGAAACTAACTCTCACTTTTAAGAGATTACACTGTCCATAAACTGTGCCTACTCCTTTCCTAATCTCCTGTGCCTCATCCAATAATACAAGACACCAAATATTTAATTACTTGACACTTATTTGTCACAGGCTGCCTTTTTTTTCCCAGTTTCTAATGTTATAATTGTAAAACTTCAAAATTTCTAAAACATTAAACACAATACTGAGCTTTATCTTCAGCTTTTATCTATCTTTGAGCTGCATCTTAGTAAAAATCACACAATTATAATGAGAACTATTATGGGCAGATGAAATAACTCAAGCACTTCTAAGAGACACGGTCAGGATAAGTGAAATGTCAACAAGAGGTCAAAAACACTTGAGTTCTAATCATAGTTGCTCTTTTTACTTTCTCTGTAAAAAGTCAACTTTCATAAATGCACGACAGAGATATTGAGGCTTGTGCTTCACAGAAATATAGCTAACTTTAAATTATCTTAAAGTGCTCCAAAATCTCCATGTAAAAAGGTAACTTTAAGCACAACAAATTAGAATACATGAAATACATCTGCTGACAGTTTTACCATTTCAGTGGGAGAGACATGCCACAAAGAGAGAGACCTCTCATCTGCTTCATTGTTGATTGAAACATATGCAGGCTGATAGACTTTAGTTGGTTCTATCACCAAAACCTGAAGAGAGAGAACATTTTTCCGTAATAAACCAGCAGCTAATACACAATAGTATCTTCAGATGCTCTGACACAGACAATCAAGGCCTAAATAATTTCCAGGGGGAGAGAGCAAGGCAAGACAAGGCAGGAAGAAGCTGTTTTCCTACATACAACAAAACAGCGTTATCATAATTTGTTGTAGGAGATTTTAAAGTATTTCTTATAATGCTTTTAGGGTGGTGGGTTACATGTTCTTTAGAGCAAAGATTAGCAAAATACAGGAGCTTGATGCATGCAATGAAATAACAAGCAGGTAAGTATGTAAGTATTGTGTTTAGTCTTCCGATTCTTGTTATATCCTATCCAGAAACATAAGACATACAAAACTTGTTTGAATATAACATCTTACTGGAAATCTCAGTCCATTAGTTCTTTCTTTCGTTGCCTCAAAAATTATATCTAGCCAGAAAGTCAATCTTTCTTGTCTAGGAGAATGTTCTATGGTGAGTTTCTTGAAACGCTGAATTAACATCAGATTCTGAACTAATGATTTCAAGTACCTAGAATGTATTGAATTAGTGAGTTAACAGAGAGAAAACAAAATTTGACCAGATTCTAAAAGCACTTAACTGACTTATACATTAAAAAAACTCACTGCAAAATTAAATGTATTTTTAAAGCTACCATAATGGAAATGATTCTGTTGATTTTTAGAGATTTCTGAAAAGAACAGCAAGTTTAGTTAAAACCTTAAATCACAAGTTACATGGATGTTCATGAACAACGTCTTTTTTGCTAATGGGTATAGTTACATGGTAGTTACATGGTGGTTAGACAGGATATTATGAGCTAGTAGATGGTGGGAGAGGGAAGTAGCAGCTATCTAAACCCAGAAAATGATGTTTTCACAATCTTTTCACAATTGTTTCACAAGGAATCATCACTAATTTCCAAATTCTTTCCTAGAAAACATGTGTTTCAATGGGATTTAAACCCAGTAAAAATGGGTAACTTAATTTCTTACCTTCTCCCTCCCTTCCCAAAATAAACAGACTGTAAACTCAGAGTTACAAATAATCTAAAACGGAAAAATCCAGTTAAGTTATCCAAGTGCCTACAAGATTTTCTCCAGTTATGTATTTCACCATTGTTGGGTACTTGAGCTACAGTCTTCTATCACATACCATACTGGAGGTTTCAGCTTAAAAAGTTTCTCTGCTGCTTGTACTGCTTTACCAATATCATTAGCCAGCATGCTCACACTGAAGAACTGTCCCACATCCCAGTAATTGTTCATTTTTTCTAGGCTTCCTTTTCTTCCCAATAAACTGTTTAACCGTACACCTGTAAAATTTCAAATAAAAATCACAATTTTCTATCAGTAAAGCACTAGTAAGTGGTTTTTTTATGGGTAAGTTTATCAGTAGAAGACTAATAAGACTTGATTAAGCATAACTGATAAAACTAGAGGGAGCAATTTTTCCACAGAAAAAATATTGCCCAGCACAATGGCTGGGTCTGCAAATAACATCCTCTATACAGTTCAGACAGTCAGAACTATCACACACAGTATTGAAAAAAACTCTTGTACTATCTGTCTGGGCTATCTGCATCCTGATGCTCAGCATAAATTGCACACGTCTGTGTCCTCAAGATCTGCATCTACTGGAAGAGATCAATGGCTAGAGCTTACACAAGTCCACCTCAGAGAGAGGGCAGTGGAATGATTTAGAAACACCTTTGCATTCTTCCCCGTTAAGGTTCAAATATGTGTTTCAGACAGGATCTGAGTCCAAATATAATTTTCAACTATTATCTTTCTAGGAAGAACTGTATATCTGCTTCTATCATACTATTTCTTTATAGATGTACAGTGGCAGGGTTTAGTTAGCATCTACATGGAAGATGTCAATCTAGGTAGACAACCAGTTATTGTCCTGCTAGATCCTTCCAGGCAATACTTCCTGTGGATCTCTCAGTTCAGGAACAACAGAAACCCTGTGGATCCCTCCCTGGCATCCCTGAGGAGGGCTGGACCACCATGTCACTTCTGCCTTTGTCCCCTGTTGGCGATGCAATGGGATAATCTCTGTGGTGCAGTAAAGGCAGTTTACAGACTATGCTGGTCAGTCCTTCCTTGTTCCTCTCCCATCTCTGGGATCCTTTAGTTGGGCCAAGTTACTAGAAAGCTCCTCTGAGGCAACAAGGAGAGAAATGGTTCTTCAAGATCCCTGTGTTTTAGACCGCCACCCAGGACCTGTCAGCTGAAAACCCTGAACCACCTTTCTGTCTATGCAACCCAACACTATAAGAATTTTGATTTCTTCATAGAGAGACAGACAAAAAAACTTGCCTGTGGCACTGTGTGTGGATATTTACCTATTTTTCGCAGTTCCATTGAGCTTTCAAACTGTTGTCCTGCAACAAGCAGCAAAACTGCAAGGTTAATTCCAGAATACAGAGTTGACTGTAGTTCAAATCCTTTCCGATACCTGCAGAGAAGAGTCAAGAGTTCACATTTTGCTGTATAAAAGAACTGAAATACTGAAAGATTTTGCTAGGTGTTTAAGCTATTAATTTACACTAAAGACTACTATAGCTAGTTGGTACCAATGGCACTCTTTGCAAAGAGCACTTGAAAGAAAGTAGCTTTTTATCTTACAAAGATAAACAACTGCAAAACCTTAACGTAGTTTTGTGAAAACACAACTCAAACTGGATACCGCAAAACTCTTAAATGCAATAGAACATAATTTTGATGTATTATTTACATGAGAGAAGCAATGAAAATATTGGCCTTTAGTGCAAGTTTTACAGATAGGATCCAATCTAAGCCCTTTGTTGTAAAGCTTCACATTCATTAAAGGTAACTGAGACACAGCTGACAAAGGCTGCATGTGTGCCACTAGCTGGAGCAGAATAAAGAAACCTGTAAGTTCCCTGCTACTCACGTTGCACTGCCCATGTTGAGGTAATTTGGGGGGAAAAAAATCAGAAAGATGAGAGAGATAGAGAGAGGTATTTTAACAGTTACAATACAAGCCACACATTGCCGCACTATTTTGTATAATTACACAAAAATACATGTGTGAACTGTATGTCAGAGAGAGCCTGCATGCATGTGCATGCCTTACTGTCTTAAGAAGATTCATAATGCAATTTATCAATATTTTTTCTTATATACAGTAGACCATTGCATTTCCCAGGAATCAAAAGGGGAAACTATCCTTGCACAGAGCACCAATGTAACTCCTATGACCTGACTTACACTTCATTTTGGCCTTGAAGCAGATAAACTGTTTATTTTCTCTACAAAGAGGTGGGTGTCTCCCCCAATAAACTATGTATATCATTCCATATTTATGATAGTCTATAAAGCAAGGAAACACATATCCAAAGACTTTCTGCTCAGTAAACCAATTACACAAACAGGACCCTGAAAAAAAGAACAAGTAGAACATTTGATTTCCTAGATCTCACAGCCCTGATTTTCATAAGCAGAGTGAAAGACTGAAAAAGTTTTTAAATAGAGATTTTTGTTGCTGTTTTCTGTTACCATTCAATGGCATGATCTCGACTATTGGTGTCTTTACAGTCAGAATCAAGAAACATATCCTTGTAGATCCTCCCACATAAGCAAAACATATCTGGAGCAGGGTGATCGCATGTCTGCAGGACTTGAAGCATAACTTGTAGTGCCTTCTCCCTGTCACCTGCATTATTTCTTCTGAAATCAAATACAGAGAATAAAATAAATGAGTTCAGATCTGAAACAGTAACTGCAAAATGGTGGAATAACATTATCCCCCACCTATCCCACAACCCATCCATCATAACTAAAACCAGAATTCATTTTATTTACACTGGCATCTGATTGTTGGTTGATTGATAAAAAACAAATACATTCTCCTGTCACGGGACTGTGCCTCTGGGCTCATATAAGAGCTGATTTAAGCCTCACAGCTCCTCTATGAAAAAAAATCTGTCATCTCACTCGATTTCTCCCTGTATAAGCAGACAGACTCTGCACATCCTGCAATGAGAAAGTGCTTGTTTGGTGTTCATTCCTGACAATACTTATACCAAACTGGCCATTTTCAGCATTCAAATGACAGCTCATTCAACTATGCCCAAGATTTGTAATCTGGAACCCAGAGGATCCAGAGCCAATACCAGGCAGTACTGACTAAGTACAGAAGAAGCTAGGTCAATCTTATTTTGGCCAAAGAAGGATGGAGTTCAATATATGAGACCTTTGAACTACAACAAGAACAAAAGGGCAAAACCAAACTGTACTTATTTCTTAGTTAAAATTCTTCATATTAGAGAAAAATTTGAACGAACAATTGTCATAAAGATTCTTTTGCCAAATATTTAATGACCGTATCAGTTAAAAAAAACAAAACAAAACAAAAAAAAAACAAACAAGCAAAAAAACCCCTGTACTTAAGTAACATTTCAGTTCCTTATTATTAAACACAGTTGAAGTTTTGCCTCCTTTTACCTTGTTGTTTTTGTAAGTTTAGAATTCCCTATTTACTGTGAAAAGTCACTTTGAACAAACAAAAATGTTTATTTGCAAGAGTAATTCAAACACAGCTTAGGAGTTTAATAGCTTCTTCAAGACAATTTTTAATCATTGGAGAGATTTAAAATATTTACCAACCCCTTTTCAGATCTGTTTACCATTTTTTGATCCCTACCTAGGTATCCAGGAACCGGCTTACACATACTGTGATTACTTTGTCAGCAGTACCAGTAGCAGACAACGGTTTCTGGTAAATTTATTATTTGCATGCTCCGAAAGGATTAATATTTACTGCAAAGCGGTTTAGTTCCTTAGGTAACCAGCTGATGCAATAAGACCAATTACAACATATCTGTAGCAAAATGCAGGCTTCTGTGCACATTAGGTGACAGAGAACACCTAATAAGATTAAAGAGATTTGTAGCTAGTTGTGCAGGCTTTATCCTGCCTTTGATGTCACTGGCAGAGTGTAAACTTTCACAGCAAGTACTTGCATATTTTAAAAAGCATTTTTTCTTCAGATTGACTGTTATTCTGAAGTTAATACTGGTTTTCTCTTTTTCAGTTTTACAAGAAATAAATAGAAGTTTAAAAGTGTGAGGGTAAGTTCATTACACAAGTCAGCATGCTCTATCCAAACCTGTTCTGAGCTAACCAGATTATCTCAGTAATAGTACCCAAGTTTCTCTGTTGTCAATATGAACACAGAGAAAGTTCAGTCAGAGCTTAGAACAAAATTAGACCCTAAATATAAGTCAAACAGCTCCCAGGTCACATGTAACGAGGTCACAGAAGTTGTAATGAGTTCAAGCTTCTGCTGAAAACACAAGAAATGCACGACTAATACGTAACTTACAGCACTTTGGCATGGAAAAAGAAAATGTAAAAAAATTGTTGCTTCCCAGACAAGACAAACTTTGACTCAACTCTGCCTTGTTTCAAAACAGGTTAAACATTAATGATAATATAAAGAAGTGCTATGTACTGATTGCAAAAGCATAAAGCAAAACGGCTTAAAATAGGACACTGTGCAGATTAACGCTCTGGACATCAAAGGATGAACCTGTACACATCAAATAGAATACCAGGAGCATTTCAAAGCACCAAACCCTAAACAAACAGTGTACTAGAGGACTCAAAGTAAAAGTAAAGGTTTCTATCTCTTATAAGGAGGGGGGGGGGGGGAATCTATTAAACAAAATTTAGCACTTGGCAACTATACAATAATCTAACAGGATATTATTAAACAAAAATCGAGTTATATAGCTTAATATTAAACTCTGTTTCTCACAGCAGCAGAATGTGATTCCCACTGGGCAATACAAACCCAACATACCAGTCATAATAATCTACAAATTTGGGAACAGTTATCGCCTTCTAAAGCAACCCCCAAACAAGAAGGAGAAAAACAACACAGAACACCCAAGCAAACAGAAGAATCCCAACAAAAAACAAACCCAATCAAACAAAAAAACCCAACAAACAAACAAAAACCACACACCACCAAACAGAAGAATCACATAATTTAGGCTACAAGCAGCTTCGCTCAATCAATATGAAAATATACTCTTGGATAATATGCAGAACCTGTTATGCTGGACCAAGACAGATTTCATCTCCTTTTTCATACCCCACACTTTGCCAGATCTGCATGTCTGACAGCTTAAAATTTGTTTCAAGGTGTCTTGAAACAGGTCTGTAGTGTTAACCAATACAACAAAAGAGTTTACCTTACTCACTTGAAGCTGTAGCACCAGCTTCTATTTTTCTTACCCAATATCAAATATATTGGCTTCCACACCCTCCCTAGGCCCCATTTAAAGCCACACTAGAGCAAATCACAAAGATGCAGGTTGGAAGGGACTTCTGAATGTTGTGTAATAGAATCTCCTCAGAGCAGGCCCATCTCCCAACACCAGACCATGGCAGCCTTGGCTTTGCCTGAAAAGCTGAATATGTTAAACCTCTGAAGACAGAGATGCCACAGCCTCTTGGAACAGGGAAAGCTAAAGTACTGTATGTTACGGTGTACAGTCATGAGGAAGAAGGCAGAAATGTTCTCTTCAGGGAGTAAATTGGTACACTAGGTGAGACTGATTCTGCAAAGCAAATCCCCTGAATTTGAAGTTTTATAAGCCAGAGAAGAATCCTAACAGGCTACTGCAGAAAGGACCCTACCAGTTCATTTTACTGCTCCTTGGTAGAGGCCAGCTTGCACTGAAATACAGATGTCCCTCACGGTATCACACAAAGTCGCTTTGCAAATGAAATACAATTTTGAAATAGGTATTTTTCATTGGCACTCTTCAACATACAATCCATCAGCTTTTTCACATCTGGAATAAGATGCATCCTACCTCACACAAGCCTGCACACACATGAAGGTAAAATTAGTTATTCTTCCTTGTTTGGAGGGAGCAGTTTTGAAAATCACTAATCATGATATGAAAATTCTTTCAATTCTTTTACCTTTACAAAATATATTTTAATGGTAAACGAGCTAGAAAAAAGAATACTACTCCAATTCATTTAGAAACTATATTAAAACAAAGCATATGCCTTGGTAGAGCTGTTAATAACACTATTTTTTCCCCACTGGTTTCTTTGTTAGCACATTTTAGTTCTCTCCTTACAAACCCTGCCTCGCAAAATTTTGCACAGAAACCAAACAGAGAAAATCAGTCTAAATTATGTGAACACAATAACTGCAAGAGCTACAGCCAGTGAGGAAAGAGATCTTCAAGTTACTTCTAAATACTAGGGCAATTATGAAAATATCCTAGTGCTCAGTAAAACACTGCCAAGATCCTAACACAAGCAAAATTCTAGGAATTAAAAGGAAATGGACAGAGAGTGAAAATTTAAAACACCAGGATGCATTTTTACAAATACCCAGCACACTAATCTTCAGTACTGTGTACAGCTTTAGGCTGTATTTGAAAAAAAGAAACTAAACTATTAGGATTAGGAAAAACAAAATCAAAGGGAATGAAGAACAATCAATAGTATAGAATGATTTCTGCATGAAGAAAGCTTGAATAAACTAAGGCTTTTCAGGCAGAAATGGCTGTATAGAGTTTTTTTTTTTCCTAAAAAGAAGTTGTCCTGTAGGACTTTATAGTCTCTAATCACTTCCTCTAAATTAGTCTTAATGTTCTGTTGCCAGTTTAGTTTTGCATCCTCCAGAAACTGCTCAATGTTTTGTTTGCCAGTTTGCTAATTTGCTCCTTGCAGTGTTGCCACAGTCTATCATGTTTCTTTAATCACAGAAGCTTCTCACTGCCCTGTCTACACAAGCCTCTTATCTATCTCCCTGTCCTGCTCAACTACCCACTCCTCCTTTACCCCTCTGAATCACTCTGTAGGGCTACAAACCTGATGGAAACAGCTTAGCACATAAGAAAAATATTTTTTTAAGCACCTGCATATAAACGTGTTCTGAACTAAAAGAATTAAGATATGATCAAGTTACAGTGCAACATCAGTTTTGTATCATGTTCTAATTTGTTGCTCTCCACTCCATCTTGCTTTCATATTTTCTCTTAACCCAGGGTTGGAATTGGACATTCTTATTCATAAAGATACTCAACTCAAACACTTTCTCCTGAAGCCAAGGCACATGTTGCAAAATTAAGCAATATTGCTTCTTCTAAAAAGCATGACATGTTCAAAAAATTTCTGCTACTAAGCTATGATAGGATTTTTTCTGTCCTTCCACATCCCATCCCCACTTCTCCACACTCTCCCTCTCAGAAAGAAGCTGCTGTTCCATAACTTGGCAACTTCAGCCACCAGAATTGTGGCTTGGATTTAGAAGCCCAGAGGTGCTTGATGCTGCTGAGACATGTTTGTTTGTTTCAGTGGGGGAACA
This sequence comes from Streptopelia decaocto, assembly GCF_964273445.1. Lineage (NCBI taxonomy): Eukaryota > Metazoa > Chordata > Aves > Columbiformes > Columbidae > Streptopelia > Streptopelia decaocto. The sequence continues at coordinate 105,613,412 of NC_138663.1, forward strand.
ACTACACCACCAAGCCCTAAAGGACACGCTCATGCTCTCTCCTTGTGGTGTACTCACAGCATCCTCTTCAGCTATTAATATTTCAGGGACCTGAGATATTCTCAGACTAAAATAAGCAAACTGCTAATGGCAGCAGAAACACCCCCTCCACAAATCAGCCCTGTCCCCTTCCATCACCCCCACAGTTCTCTAGGCCTCTCCTGCTCTAAAGTGCAAGAATAATTTGTTGAGGTTTGCTTCAGTTTGTTCAAGTTTTCTCTGAGTTTGCAGTAATGGAGATGTTACAAAAACCAGGAATCAATCATCATTTGCAGAAAGCAGAATCTCTTTACAAATCTACCCTCCTTTTCCATTTCCAAATTTACTTGACAAACAAAAATTACCACCACTACCTCAGCAAGTCCCTGAGCCACAAGTTGGTGGAAGCAGTGGGAATATTTACGGACATGTATCACCATGCGTTTTCCTATCTTCACTCTCTTCTCCAGGAATATGCTATATTCCCAGATATGGGAAATCTAGGCTAGAAGGAAAGATGCCCTGAGCCAGTGTGGCCATCCTTATGCTACTTCTCTCCCCTACCTTGTGAGAATCATCCAGATATCATTTTCTACCACAGCCTCTCACCTGGAATAACACTACCATACAGAAAAAACAACAACAATAACCGCCAAACAAACAAACATTCCCCCCCAAAAAAACCCAACCACCACCACCAAAAAACAACCACAAATTCTCCTTTTTTTCTCTCTCTCTTTTTGAGTCCATGGTTGCTACCTTCCTCCTCAAATCCATTCTCTTCTCTGAATCCGTTTCTCCACTGCAGTCATTATAGGGAGTCCTACTTTTAAATATCCCTAAAACTAAAATTCTTCCTGCTTCACAGGCTGGTTTTATTAGCTTTAAAGCACTGGTGTGGCTAAGGAGCCAGAACTACACTCTAGTGAATGAAGCCTGTTAACAAAGTTAACAGGAACAGCATGGATTTCACTGGGACAAGAATGAGCTCGCTCTGTAAGTAACAGCTGATATAATCTTTGTCTTTCAGCTTTTTGTTCACATCTTCCCATGTATGGATTATTTCCATTTATCTAGCTACAGAAACCCATATGCCAGTGAAAAGTAAGTCACTCAAGGGAATCTACCTTTAGTTTCCTTTATATTTCATATTGACTTATTGAGTTGATCTTCTCTTGTTATTTTAAGGCCTCTATAAAGAAACAGATTTCTTAAAGAGCAATACACAGGGGAATAAATCAAACCATTTCAAAGAATTCTGAAAACATTCCCCAGAGAAAAGTACGTTCAAAAATAGTAACTTATTTTTTCCATTCTATTCCTGTGTGAATCTTGTTTCTCTTCTGATTTCAGCCTTGAAGTAGCTATCAATAGTTTACTGCACATATTGTGATTAATAAAAACATCTGATCTCACTGTCACATTGCAGAAGAAATGTCAGTGAGACAACTTAATCAGTTAGTATAAATGCAATCATTCATAAAATAACTGTTCTTCAGTTACAATACTGTGCTCATTTATTATCATGTACAATATCTTTGCTTACAGTAACATGTAATTAATAAAAAATATGTATTTTGAATTTTCTTGTATAAAAATAGGACACAGTTAAGTAAGCCTTAATGACTCCGTTGCAGATGATCTGAACTGCCGCTAACTATTCAGAAATCTACAGAAAAAACAAAACAAAACCCAACAAAAATTAAAACCAAAACACAACAACTTAATCACTGAGGAATACAATAACTAATTTGAATCAGAGTTATTACCCTTGCACTCTTGCTTAAAACAATAAACTAATTTGTGAATTAAAACACACTTCACTGAGGATGCAATTTGGTTGTAGAACCTTCAATATTTGAAACAGTGAATGAGGAAAACAAGACCCTAAATTGGGCTTTGAGACTGGACCTAAATTTGTGAGTCTCCAGTTAGATATGACAATGAAAAAAACAGCTTTTTTCCCCCCTCATATACACTTCAGGTGCTTCATGGAAGCCACTCATATAAAATGAAGAACCCCGTGATGTGTTTTTCACTAAATCTGAGTAATCACAGAATAGAACATTTTAAACAACCCAATGTTTTTTTAATGGGAATAATTTCTTATGGCTACTATTATTCACAATTACTAGTGATTTTCTACTTGCACCCTGTTATGCCCTTCACTTGCTAATGCCCTTTTTTAATACTGTATTGGAATATGCTGCTTGTTAAAACACAGCATGCTGAGTTAAGTAATAGCACCTGCAGCTGCCCTCATCTTTAATGTAAGTGAAGATAGAACTGCCTTGGAAAGAGACTGAAGTTTACACAGGTCTGGCTTCATACCAGGGCTGGGTTTGATTTTAAAGTCTACCCTGCTTTGCACAGAATCTGGCATACCTTTTGGCCTCTTCTGGATCTTGGTAACTCCAGTCCTGGTAAATAAGGCCAAATGGAAATACACAAACATAAGTGCGTTGTGAATCATCAAAAACTTTTCTATGCAGACCTAGATTAGTGAAGTAGATCCTAAGAAAGCAGACAGCTGACAAGAACACTTAGCACTTGAATGAACCATAAATATCTGTACTTTATCAATGTACTATATATACTACGGCAACAGAAAATAAAACCATAAGGAACAAACTAGTATCCTCTCTTAATCTGATTACAAGCAAGTAAAATTCACAGAAACGGATTGCAAATCTTTCCTGTCCCATTGGCTTTGATCATGATTTGTATTGCTCATGTGACTTGCTCAATACATTTAGATAATTTGATGCAATATAAAACACAGAATAGGAAACGGTTAATTTTATTCTAAAATTATTAAATAACAGAAAATATTCTATAGACTTTTTAATGCAATATTACAATTATTCCTTTCTACAAAAGACTTGCTAGAATAAAAGAGTACTTTTTAAAAAAATCTTAAGTATCTTCTTTTACTGTTTGTTTTGTTGGGTTTTTTGTGTGCGTGTTTTGGTGGTGGTGGTGCTTTGTTTGGTTTGGTCTGGCTTTTTTTCCCCCAGATAGATCAAAAGTTTAACTGTTGCTTATAATTAATCCACGTGATACTTTAAAGCATTGAAATATTGTGATGCCAAACACAAAAGGCACAAATATATACATAATACATTAATAAAGCATATGAAATCACTTTATATATCAATCTCCCTTGAGAAGAATCCTGATGTTTTTCATTTAAAAAAAGGGAAGAAAGAGAGCTGTAATACTAGAGAACCAGTTTTGACACTACGTCATACATGCATGTAGTATTTCTACCTTCTCTTCATTAATAAAGACCACCATTGCACTAGACAGTAAGAAAAATTACTTATTGGAGAGGGAGCTGGATGTGTTCACACATCCAGATTCTGTAAGACATCAAATCCCAGGGTGAAAGCTTACACACATACACAAAAAATATTGACCAGCTTCTCTGTGTGTGAATCTAGAAATTAATCAATAAAAGTACTTGGCAGACCTCAGCTATAGGAGTAGTACGTGAAAGAGCTCATGTGGCAAAAGCCAGGTCCTAACACCAGCAGTATTAACCTGAGCCAATGCCATGAACTATAGCTGTAACTCACACAGGAAAGCAGAATGGACAAAAGTGACAAACATAGTGACATGCAAACCACAGCACAATACACGGGAGCCCTCTTTAAAACTGCGAAACCCTCAGAGTTTCAGGAAAAAAACAGAAATTCAGGTCATCGTTACAATGTAAATGCAGGCTCCATATTTGATAAAATTAAAGTGTGTGATACAAGCCAGGGGCGGGGAACGGGACAGGGGTTTCGTTTTATTTGTTTGGGGGTTTTTTGTTATTTAAAGGAAACATGACCACTGGTAATCTCATATGAGAGCTGCTTTTACTGTGAGGTTCTGCCATGGCCTTGCATTCACTAACAGTTTTGAGGCCCCTGCCTCAGGAGTTGGGATGCAGGTAGAGGCTGGGAGATCGAGGAGAAAGGCCAACTGTGCACCTGAGGCAGCTGGAGGCCATCCTGCATGACTCTCTGCCAGCTTCACACAGGTCCCTTCACCTAAAGGCTCGCCAAAGAAATATGCAGTCCTTATTTTATAGGAGTGTTAGCTTGAGAGCCTGAAGGCTAATTAATAAAGGTGCATTTGCATTTACTGCAGAAGACAACAGCATTTTTAAATATGATTCATCATGCTTTATACTTCAAAAGACATCTCAAGCTAAGAGCCTCTAATTACTGGACTTTGTGTATCTGTGTGTTAGTTCCACATCTGCAAATGTAAGTAAACAGCATTCTTCTGTTTCTCCACGATGTGGCTATAAACTACCCAGGTATTACAACAAACATGGAAGGACCCATAAGGAACTAATGATACTTCATGTGTGGGGTGGAGATCTGTGCCATATAATAAATGTGTATTAGTTTATCATACGGAACTCTTGCATCTTTAACAAACAGATCAACATAAAATACAAGATACTGACCAGCTGACCTTCAGCTGCTCCAGTGCACCACCCCAGGCAAAGCTCTCAAGGCAATAAATCAGGCAGCCTTCAATTAGACACACATTTAAAATGGAGAAAATGAAATGGCAACCTTCATTCAGAAACTTCTAGGCTTTCAAGAACCTGGAAGTATGAGAACATTCTTTAACACAGCAGCTTCCATAACGCATCTTCTCCTCACACAGTGGTTGTCTCCCAGGCCAGGTATACCCATGGACTGAAGCAAATAGCCATCTACACCTGAGACACCCAGCCCTCAATCAGACAGTATCTTACTTCATACCGAAGCTGTGAATACAAATACTGAAAACATTCATGTTGCACATTTGGTCTGAACTTATGCCTAAAGATACCTTCCATTCTGTGCCTAAATTAAGATACAAGCAGACTTAAATCTCAACTGGGAAGCAACAAGGAACAATGTCTTAAATCAACCCACGTCTGTATAAAAGAGAGCCCTCTCTGCTCTGCTTGTGTGTGAAGTCAAAACTAATTCGCTTAAGACACAGATAGAGGAATGGTCTTTTGCTCCCTAGGACTTCTAAACAAACAGCCAGGAGGGTGACCTCTGCAGACAGCCCACAAGCATGCCATTGCATACATCCATTATTAGCCTCTGCTATTAGACATAAGATGTGACAAATCTCGGATGCTCTTAATGGTCTGCTCTGAAATCGAAACCAAGGAGGAAGACTGATTCAGGAGAGGGGCTGTGATTCAAAACCTGCTATGTGAATCAAGATACCAGGTATCAGCATGAAAATGTCTGTCTCCCCTACATATGATAACAGTAAGGTCTTTAGCACATTTCTGCACAGCACCCTGCAGGCAGGCCCAGGCTTGTGTTGCTCCTGATCCGAGCCAGGTCAGACCCAGGCTGGCTCTGACCCAGAAAACGCACAGCTAGGCTGGAACGGTACTGAGTCTAAAGTAAAATATCCCTGTCCCTTCCCTTAGCACAGCTTGCACCCAGAGCTGCACACAACTGTGGTTCGGGTTGGGCTTGTGTCTACATGACGTACCAGCAAAGACCTGAGGTCCCCAGAAACAATCCTCGACCACTTGCATGCTACATCACCAGCTCTGTGCAGCACTCAAATAACACTGACTTGAAAATACTAAGGGAAAATAATTGCCAACAGAATTCAGTTACAGAGGCCAAGAGCAAATCAATGAATTACTTTGTTGATTGTGATCACCATTCTGGTACGCACTCATAACAAAACTAAGCAAACTAACTTCTGCAGGGTCAGATATTCTCACAGCTGCTAATTCTGTGTTGCTTACGAAGTATTTTGTTCCTAGTTGTACTGAGCAACATTAATACTGTTCTATATGCTGAAATTAACAGAAAGTGAAAACATTGTTCTGTATTTTTATAAACAGGTTCTGACGGAACTAATTTAAAAAAAAAAAAAAAAAAAACAAAAAAACTCCACAGAAATAAGATGCTAAGAGCAACACCTTAGGGGTCATTTGGAATTACACGGACTTGTTCTGAAAAAGCTCAAGTCTTAACCTCTGAATTTTGTCCATCGTTTTGTTTTAAGAAGGCAAAAACATCTGTAGAAGTTAAATTTGCATTCCTACTGATGGAAAACTGGTCATTTATTTCTGAAAAAAAACTTTTCCATATAAATGTTAAAATTGTTCCCAGAAGAACACAAGGAGTCAGACTGGTTCAGGCTAGTGATTGATTCAATGAAACTTGTTGATGGGGAGAGCAAGTTCATGAGCAATTCATTTTGTCTTGTCTCGTCTCACAACAGCACTACCGGCATTGCCAAACCAGAAGATTTAACAGCATGAGGTTCAGATGCTGCTCAAAATACAACAAATTTGAAGACAGAGAGAATAAAGCAGCTCACCAATTTTATTGTGCACATGTGAATGAAAAAGTTTTAAAAACTCATCAAATCAGGATATTTTCCTAAGGACAAGGCACTGCCCTAGCATTATTCTAACTGGCAAATTTAAACGTCTTGAGTCCAATTCCTGAAATAACTAAAAAATGGACAAACTTCTGAAAAAATAGGGCTAAATCCTTTTTACTGAAACAATTTCTCAAGACATTAGTGTGCTATCTTAAGGGGAATTGAATTTCAGAAGCTTTAAAGGATCAAGCCTGCAATTTTTAGGGGTTGGGGAAAAAAAGCTAGAAAACCATACAATCCAAGAATAACAATAATAACTGTCTCAAACCTTATTGTTTCTCTCTATTTATAAAAAACCAAAAACAAAAACAATTAAAAAGGCATTTTAAACAGGTTTAATTCCACCTGTCAAAACCACCTCTATAGCTAGCTGTCATAAAAACATAGGCATTAGAATTACACACAGTATCAGTCACGCCTGTGCTGAGTCCTGTATATATTCTATATTATTCACTCCTACGTTCTTTCAAAGATCACTTCAAGCTGCTTGCCACTGCGTGATTCAGATGATCACTCAACCTGTTAACAAACCACCAGATCCTTTTCAATAATCCTGTTTTCTATTAGCTTTCCTGTTGGCATGGACTTCATTCTTTGTTACTATGTGTATGACCTTGTACATGGTTGCATAAGAATTATTTTTATTTTTTTTTTAGAGAACAGTCTATAAAATGCTGCAAAAAGACTGTTCTTTGACACAGAACTGATGTAGTGATATCCAGTATTTTTCTGAGCAATGATTTTGCATTGACTCGTAAGTCTGACGGAACTGTCAAATGGCACCAGACTTATTACACTTTCCATAAAATGCCACAGGAACTGCTTTTCTAGATCTATTATTAGGTTCTTATCCCTTTGACATATGCCATCCTGACACTGCCTAGTGCTACTTTTTAGGTAGATCGCAGGTCACAATTTTTAATAGCACGTGGATTGCATGTAACCAGTTACTTTTATTATTACATGTGATTTCATTTGTGTAAGTTCTATTTTCTGCAGTATAATCTTAATATAAATTCTCCAGAAATCTGTAACTAACTAAAAGAATTCAATAATATTTCTGTGCTTCCTAGTCTAGCAACATGCCTGTAGGTCCAGATCACCTTTCAGCCTTTCAAGGAAGAGGTAGCCTGAATGTGTATTCATGGATCAAGCAGTGCTTGTTACCTATTACTTTAACAACTCACCCGTAACTCTATTATGCTAAACTTCTCAAGAAGTTCAGAAAAATCAGTGACTCAGAATAAACAATCTCAGCCTGCCTAAGAACCCAATGGTATCACTGTAGTATTTCACAATTACTCAGGTGGCCTTTGGAACAGATCCATTCTGTCAGCTTGTTGACAAAATGATGGTCGTTGGAAAATTATGATTTCAAAAGATAAAAGCTCTCCTGGTGTTCAGGAAGTATGGGACTAAGGAAAGATGACTGTGAAGAATATTAGTGTATGCAGAAAGGGAAAATGATTTGATATTATCTGCACTATAAATTTATATATCAACCCATATAGAACAGCAATAAAATGAAACAACTTCAACCGATCATCCTTACCGATTCAACGCAAAAGCATAATGAAATTTAATGTTGTGTTGATCAGCCAGATCACAAGTAGGAAGCATTTCTAGTGTTTCCACCAGCTTCACCATGGCGTCATAGTCCTGGTATGAATTAAGAAAAAAGGAAAAAAAGAAAGAAAATAAAAGAACCTGAAAGCAGAGGAAAGCATCGCTAAACTAAACTGTATCATGACTGCTAGATAGTATCTCAACTGACCGGTCCTAGAAGAATCAGTGAAACAGACACAAACTCTGTGTAAGGAATTAAACAGGGATTTTTTTTCTATCCATGTCAGTACATGGTTCTTCCTCACCTCTGTGCTACGGCTCAGATTACTGAATCCCTCTGGCCAGTTTGATCAATTACGCTCCCAGCACCAGGAAGGAGCAGTGATGAGTCTGGCTCTTTCAGGCCTTGTTAAGGACTTCTGATGAATGACAGTTCATCAGGTCACCGCAGACTCGAGCACAGTTCATTCTGCAGGATGCCAGCTGGCTGTGCATTCATTTTGATTTCTCAGGGGTGACCCACATATACATTGCTGGAGAGGACAGTTTACTGACATCACAAGTGGCCTCACATCACTTAATTTGTTTGTTCAAAACAGGTTTCCAGATGATTACATTTCTCAAGGAAGATCACCTTTCAAAAGCATGCAAATGATCAGCAGAGGCAACAAAAATGCAGGATGATGTTGTCACCTACTGCTCTCACAAGCCATTTGTACTTATGAAATAATGAATTTAGCTTCTGATGGAAAAAAATTTTCCATGGCTGGAAGTGTATTTTAAAAGGGATGTCAAACACACAGACAGGCAGTTTGGAAATAGAGTATGCAGGCAGTGTTTTAGCAAAAGTAAAACTTGTTTAAAAAACAAAATCAAGAAAAAAAGGTGCAGTTGTATTTTAAAAACAAATAAAGGTTTATTTGAATTCTAGTTCTCAACTTGGGCACCTCTGGCCAATAAAATGGTCACAACAATTGCTTTTTCTTCACTTCTAAATATATTTGACTTTGGGGGCAGGGAAGAAAAGGGAAGGAAGGGAAAAGTAAACATCTTGCTCAGTAGGGGATTTTTTTCTTTTAATTCTCTTTAATGGGGTTAAAATGACTAAAAAAAGGAGGAGACCTCAGGAAGGCACCTGATCTGTCTCTTCTTCATAGGAAAAATAAAGAAGAGTCTAAAGCCTCTTAAGTTGGCCACAAGACAAATCAAACTGTTAAACAATGTAAGAATTTACCGTCACCTTTGAATCACTGTTTAACAAACAATGAAGTGTAGGGAACAAGCAAGAGCCAAAATCCCATGATAAAATAATCTTTCTTAGTCTTTTGGAACATACCTGAATATCTCTATAAGAAAGAAGCAGGTTTATGACAATGTCAGAAGTCAGCACTTCAGTATTATCCATACGAAGCTTAATCCTGGCCAGTTCCTTAGCCAGTTCATCTCCTTGATATTTCTCTCTAGCTTTTCTAATATCATTTAGCAGAGTTTCTTTATAATAGGCACTGAAGAAATAAAAGATAGACATGCGGGAAGAAGACTGTTAGTTATTTCTTTTGAAATATGATTATATTTCTTATGAAACATGATTATATTTCTAATAAAAACATAATTTATCCTAAAAAGTACCACTTCCTCAGAGTGAGATGCATATCAAGTGTTTCCACATTTTTTCATTAACTCATTATACATATTCCACCTTGCCTCACCTCAGGCTGTGGGGCTATGTATCGATATGTTTACAACCAGGTTTGTGATAATTTTATCAACACAGTAAAACTGGGGCATTTCTTTGCTACAAGCCTGTGATGAATGTGGTAATTTGCATCCTCAAGAAGGCAGCAAATGGGATAATAAAGTGACACAGAGAAGAAAGATCGGTGTGATGTAAAGAAGAGATATATCATGAAAGCAGTGAAAAGGCTTTCAAATAAAGAAACTGAACAAAAAACAAGCCACCAAAAGTTGATTTAGTTGCAATCTGTTTGATGAACATAATACATAATGTGGGCAGGATACACTAAGTGCATTTTCTTTACACTAACATCAGTGCACAGTGCAACAGAGGTTTTGTAGAATATAAAAATCATATATATTCAGTATGACAGTTATAAATGACCTGGATGGGCTACTTAGAGGTAACTTTATCTGGAGCAGCTTAAGGAGTCTACAGTTTGGAAGTTAGCAGATGTCACCTGACAGGTACTCCACTGCACAGAATGCCCTTTTTGTTTACAAATGAGTATTGCAAAGTATTCAACATTGCTTAGCATAAGTCCTACTACATATAGGAAAGAAAACTAATTTTTCTGTCTAATACACATTACATCTTACATAGGCCATCTAACATATGTTTGTAATGTAAAGCAGGAAGGTCACCATAAGCACTATTGGAAAAGTACTCAGTCTCCCCCAGTGTTTTTCAGAAATACAAACAAAATCAAACTAGCTGCAGAGTACAGGGTGAGCACTTGAGAAGGAGTGACTTCCATCTCCAGCCCAAATTCTCAAAACCCCAACAGTCCCTCACAGAAGTGGCTGAACAGTATCACGTTTATTAGGTGGTATCAGATGGCTAATATTATCAAACAAAAACCAACCACAGAAGTTACATTTGATTGTCCATTGTTACCTTATACATATACACTTATTTGGTGACAGAAAATGACAGTCTTTGGGTTTGAGCTCTATGAAGAGGCTGTGGTCTCATTTCCTATTCCGACTTTATGCACTGTAATTTATACTTAAGCACTGTAATTTATACTTAAGCACTTTACCATGGATATATGGACTGCTTTTGCTTACTGTTATTTTGGAAAGTAAACATAAATCATTTTCTAGCATAACACAGCATTAACCACAACAGCTGCAGGACATCAATACACAAAGCAGTAAAGTTACCAGCTTCTTTTAACACTATATTAAGTGCAGTGAAAAACAGACAAACAAAAAAAATCAATGCTACTAGAGATTTTTGCATCTTTTTTCATAACCTTAAAAAGAGACTATCAAAGGTTCTGGAGGTATATGTGCTGTAAAATTACCATGATGTAACATGAACATCCTTGAGAAGGCTGATAAACTTGTCCACCAGTGGGACACAAAGCGGCCCCAGGATATTGTCCCAGCTGGGTTGCATATACTCAGAAGCTCTTCGTTGGGCATCACTTTCACAGCAAAAGTAGTCAGCAGAAGGAGTGACAATGTATGGAATAAAATAATAATTGCCACTGGAAGCCTAAGGGAAAAACAGACATAGTTTAGAAAACAAATGAAAGTAGAAATACAATTGTTTATGCACAGAATCTTTTACTGTCAGAAAATAACAGCTAGAATAAAGCTAGTGCACCCTCGAGCCTTAATGCACTGTTTAACACAAGATTTGCAAGCATTAAATTGAAGGAATGTTCTATAGAAGAATTACAAATATTAACAATTATCCAGATCTGTTAAGCAACAATACAACAAAACTGTTCATTTTTTTGGTGATGCATGGACCCTAGGGTCTGACAGTCACAAGCTAACCTTCTGCTCCCAGATTTTTGGGGTCAGAGGTGTACTTGCATCCTCCAGGCTCACCCTGTGCTATGAAGGATATGAGGCAGAGCTCCCCACAAAGAGAGCAAGAAATACAGAACCACAGGCATTGGGAGATGTTTAATCCACAGAAGCCTACAAAACATCTGCTGCATGCTGCCAAACACCAAACCAACCAACCAAACTTTGGACCTTTAACATCAAATTCTAGAAGTAAAAACCAAAAAATCCTCAATATGCCACATAAAAAGTGCAAACATGATTGAGGCACTGAAAGGGGAGAGGAAATGCCCTTCAGAGCCCAAACCCAGTAAGTTCAGAGTCTTCAGCTCCTGATCAAGACCCCAAAAACCAGACAACTGTGAAGTTTTCCACAGCTATGAGAAGCACCGGTATCCCATTTTGAGCTGCAACAATTCTCTGCTGTTTAAAAGAAAAGCAGACTTCACATTTCAGTTTAACTATATAGAAGCACTGAAGCATGGTCAGTATCTAACACAATCAGCTACCACTAAATATCCTTTAACTGCCACCTTGGGGATATCAAGGCATCAAACACATACAGCAAAATCATACCTTTCATTTTTTTTCATATCATCTAAGCCTGCAGTAAAGCTGTAGCCATTTAAAGTCACCTTGAACAATGGGAGAATGCTGAGATGATGGAAAGAATGGATATGAAGATGGCACATTTTTATATGCATTAATAAACTAGACAATAGAAATAAACTGTTCACAGGAAGTAACAATGTAGGGCATGCAGTTACTAAAAATACAGATGGAAAAAAACTGTATCAGTACATCCTACTGCTGATCTGAGTCTGTAAGGATTAAGAATTTCAAATTATTTCCAACAGATGAAGATCAAACCACATTCCTTCCTCATAAACCCTACAGTACAGTATCTCTGTTGTAACAACATAATTATCTGTTGCAATGCCATCTTCCTACTAAAAAAGTCAGAAAAATTGCAACACAAAGCACCAGGATGTTAAAACTATTTAGTCTCAAGTGTAAACAATTTAGTCACAAGTTTATTCAAATAAACACTGAGTTCAGTGGAACACAAAAGATGCTTGTGCATAAATTCTATGCTTAAAACTGTAACAGTGAATTAGCTCTTCCCATAATGGGGAAAAAAAAAAAAATCAAAACAAAACAACAACAAAAACCCGCAACAATTTGAAAGTATGATGTATTTTGTGACGCAAAGAAAGTTGCAGTTATCTACTGAAAAATCAAAGTAATTTTCAGAAAAAAAAAAGTTAAATGACACCTGTGAAACACTCTGTTACTCTTGTTTGGCCAACATCTCATCTATTTGACTTAAGAGTTCCTGTCTCTTTTTGTATAGTGAGAACTATGCAATTAAAAACAAAATTTTGATCCCCGAAAGACACATTTTTGTGTGCAGAAATCAGGAACCCTGCACATATGTGAGCACAAATTTGAGCCTGTGGCCTAAGAGCGTCTTTCTTATCTTCATTACATAAAAGAAACAGTTTGGTCCATCTACTTTTCTTATGCTATCAAGGGTGAGAGATGGCTGAAAATATAATCCTTGCTTCTTCTGATCATCTACTCAGGATGCTGGTATCTGACACAAAAAACTAATTATTGTGAAAATTACTGTCATGTCATACACCAACTATTGCTTTTTAAGACAATAAATAAATGGCACAGGTATGTATGAAGTAACACATATACCAATTCTAGCAGCAAATATATGTAATCTATAAATTATGGCATGTAATTGTACTATAATTATAACTTTATACCTTATAAAGACTGTATGCTGAGTTGGTTTATTTCAGGATTAGTAGTTAAGCTTTTTTATTGTCTTATTTTGAGAAATTTTAAAGTTAAAAATAAAAAAAAAAGCAGACAAGAAAAAAAAGCTCTCAATAGCTCATCTTCCAGCAAAAAATGTATAGCCAGTATGCTAGAAATGAAACTTTTGTACTCAGTCACAACACTTTAAAATCTACCAGAAAAGTTTAGGAACATAAAAAACACTGGAAGTAAATCCAAGTAAGTTGAGAGAGGGATCTGTTCTTTAGGGGAACATAGTTAAAGGAATTACGCATAGAGCCACACCTTTGCTGAAGGGCTGAAAGAGTCAGGCCCACATAGGCCATTTTTAGGCTCTAGGCAAGACAGGCCAAAGGCAGAGTGATTTTTGTCTTGAAATGCTCCTCTAAACATTTTGCTAATGCTGCTAAAAGTAAACTTTTCATCTTAATAACATAAACAGGGTTTTTTTTAGTTGTACTGCTACAGTTATTCTGGTGCAACGGTAATTTTGTGACAGATGCTACACTAGAATTAAAAGGGATATTTTTTCAAATAAATAATGTTGAGTAAAATCCCTGTGTTTTTGGAGAGGTAATTATGCCTGCACAATTAATAGCACAATTATTTTACTTGAGCCATGCAGCCACTTACTCAAGCATCAAAAGTATAGGAGCACTTACCCTGTCTTACAAAGTAGTTAGAAGTAAAGCACGTAGGATAACAAAAAATGAACTGCGTTCACTCGAAGTCATCCAAACTTTTGAGTGTTCAGGGAGTTTAATTGACTGTTGTCTTAAGAATTAAGGTTTTTCACAGTAATTGTCTGTGACATCACATTCCTGTCCATCTTGCGATACAGGTGACTCATGTATTATAAACTTTAAAAAATACTTCCTCTTCTAAAGCTGAATATATGCAGTATTGTTACGTAAAGACTGTGAAGAGAGATTATCACAAGCCAAATATTCTAAATGCTTTGGATCTAGTTTGCAAGGCACAAATGCTCCAAGATTACAGTTACTATGAAGGAAAGAACATGCCAAGGACTATTCTTAAAGTGTCCTTAGACATTTTTAAATGCCTAGAAACACAGTAAAAAGACGGTATATCTATTCAATAGAAAGCAGATTTAAAGTGATACATACTTTGCCTATCAGATTACCACTGCAGTATTCAGGAGGTACTTGAACCCGAAGAAAAGTTTTGTGGTTGGCAACCTACTCCAAATTGAAATACAAGAACAAAGAGGAAAACACCACCACAAAACAGCAAAACAATCAAAAAGACAGACATGACACATGAATAGAGAAATTATTAAAGAAAGCAACAACAGAAAATGAATGTAGATATTTCTAGCAAGTCCATATTTACAAGACCAAGAACAGCCCAGTACTTTGCCACCCAGACTGTAAGATTTCTCTGTCTAGATGATTTATTTGTCTACGCATCTCCTTGTGTCATCGTTAAGATGCTTTCAAGCCTTACTTTTATGAACCTATCAGATTCATTGTCTGATTAGTTAGCTGTAATCCATCCACGACAATTATGCATCCCTTGAGATAGTAGTATTTCCATAAAAACTCATTTTCATAAATAAATTTTTAAAGCCTTAGTTTTCACTGTATCAGTAGTAACAGTGGCATATTTCATAATTAAAAGCATCAAAAGTAATATTTACTGGGTTGTTCATTGCCTTTGTACTATTCTCCCCTCAAAAGGAAAAATGATTTTTTGTATTTAAGATGTTTCTACTCCTCTTGCATTCTGTGCCTTTGTGCAAACTCTTTTAATACTTCTGCTGCCTCAGGCCTTTTTAGAAATATATCGTTAAATGACCATTTCACACAAACTTTTATATATTGTAAAAAATAATCAAAATAAAAAATAGAAAGCTACTCTGCAATACTACTTCTTCAGATTATTAAATTAATATAATGTAATCATACTTTAGAATCTTGGCTCTCATTTCAATCCATTTGGGATACTAAATTGGAGAATAAGAGTCTAAGTGCCAAAATCTTTATATTTACTTTTCTTAAGTGTTCATTGCCTTGAAACAGTCTAAATTATATAGCTACTGAAACTCTGAAGATACTTTCTTCCAATTACAATAAAAAGTGATTTTTCAACATAAACATTCCTTGTGGCAAGAATAAATTGCAATCCTGTTCCCTTTAGATCAAGAACTTTTGCTAATGACTTCTCCATGGCCCAGATATTATTCTTTGCTTACTATAAGACTTGCTACAGAATTTAAAATTTAAATCTCAAAAATACTTCATCAGGCCCACAGGCCTAAGTACACTATAATAAACCTTTTGGTTTAATAGTCAATGTACTTTCCTTTAAATACCTTCTCCAAAAGCAATTAACAGGGCTATTCAAATTTCTTCAGGCATACCATGAACTGAAGAAAAATTAACTATTAATTATTTCTCCTTATTTTCTCTACTTGCCATAGTATTTTTTTGCCAGAGTGAAAAGTTCTAGTTTATATTTTCAATGCCACATTCAAGTAAACTGAATGGGTTGAGTATGTTTTTAAAACTATGTGCAAGAAATGCTAGAACTACTGCCAGAAGGACTGTACATTTAGCTTCCTGGCTACAGTAGTTTTTAAAAAGCACCTTGTGCACTATTTTCTTCACTCAATCTTGGACTTTTTAAATTCCTTAAAATTCTGTAGAGTAAGAGGAAATGTCCCTATTGAAAACAAACAAACAAGGATAGCAACAAAATGTTGCATCAAAATAGAACACCTTTCCTGTGAATTTTGTCTATTACATTGGTTTGGGGCAAGATTATTTTTTAAGCATTTTTTGCTTTCAAAAATCCTTGAAATTTCATTTCTTCAGTAAAATAAGGTTCATCTGACATCTAAAGAAACTCTAAAGCACAAACCCATTTTCCCTGGATTTATTTTCCTGCACTCTACGGTTCAGTAGCATGCACTGTGCTCTCAAACCTTGATTTTTCCACAATGACACAGGAAATAAACTGTTCTGAAAGACTGCATATTTGTAATTTATTTTCTCAATTATAATTTTGACAGAAACTAGGAAGCTGTGCACATACCCTCAGTAAAATTAGCAGAAAATAGTCCTCAAAGAGAAGCTTACAGAAGGAAACCTAACTGATGGGACACAGAATCTTGACCTTGAATTTCATTCCAGGGCAATTCTTTCTTGGGAACTGAACTCCCACAGCCAATAATTCTTTCCTTTTGTATCCAAGTATGCAATAAATTATCAATATAGAATTTTAATTGCTTGTCTGGGGGAGCCAAGTAGAACCAAATCACATTCCCCATCTTAACCCTCAAAATGTCATTCCTGGATGGTGGAGGGAAGGAAGTTTTCCTACTCTTACGTTCTTATTTCAGAGACCAAGCTATTAAATCTCTCCGAGTAACACCACCACAGCATGCTGCTGTATAATTTTCACTGTTAGGTCAGCTGTACTCAGGCCAAATCTCAAATGAATTGCTGACCTTTTTTTCTATTCTTTGTTTTCAGCTTTTTCCTCACTCTTGCCTCCTCCTTGATGCTGAATTAGAATAATGTTTTCTTTATAATGAAAAAAATGAAAAAAAAAATCCATTTTCTTCATCTGTGGGAGAAAGAATCTGCCAAAATAAAAGTTTCCAGGCTGCTAATCTGATCTTACAAGGCTGAACTTCCTATCGTCTTCTTTGCCTTTATTCCATCTCTGGAATTACCACCAAATAGCTCAGTCACAATTCTCCCGCTTGCTCTGGAGGGGAAGACACATGCTTGTGACATTTTGATCATACATCAGTTGACAGACAGTAACAGTTGCAAGCAAATCTGCCTTGTTCTGAGGCCCCCTTCCACAGAGCTACAGACCAGTAAATGCAGTTCACACCCTACAGGTGAAACTAGTTCAATGATCACCAAGATAGACAGGAAAATAACCGGGATTTACTCATGTGCTCAACCTGATCTGTCTTTAGCCCACATGCTAACTGCTGTGACCAATACATTATCTCTTCTAGTTGTGTTTTAAATTATTAGCAAACTCTAAGAACATTTGATTATTTTAGTCCTACTCTGTATTCTCCAGAAGAAAACAGAAGTATATGTTGAATGTGGGGAAATGGAAAGGAATAAATGGAAGTTTAAGATTTTTGCACATTCAGTAGTACCTGAAATAATAGTGTAGAGTGTTTAAGGAAAATAACCACTGGCATGATGTGAAATATAACAAAATATTGTGGCATATTGCAATAAACCTAAAATAACCACTCAATTTTATCTTGGTTCAGGCGTCCTTACTTGTTTGGTTTTCCTTGAATTAGGGTAAGAATATTTCTAATTTGGGAAATAAGATTTTGCATTTCTAAGTAAAATACGTGGACTTGTGAGGAAGAGGATGGGTATACAGCACCCAAAGCTCTTTGAGATACAAGAGTAAGCTCTATTAAGGCATCATCACACACATACATTTGCACAAGTGGGTGAATGTGGTAGAAGGAGAAAAAGACTGAATATCTGAATATACTTTTTGATCTATCAGCCTACATATATAACATATATCTACTAGCACTCTTCTAGAACTTAAAAAGGAATTTGTAAAGAAAAGTAATTTTTTAATCTAGCTTCACTTTGGAAAGGAAGTCAACAAGATTTCCACTGCTTGGAATTGTGTATAGGTTAAACAGATTTCCTTCAATCATATAGAGCATATATATGCTTGACAGTTTTGTTATTAAAGTTGCCTCATTTTGTGTTTTCAAACGAATGGGGATTTAATACTTACTGTGTTTTTCTGAGATACCATATCCTGAGGAAAAAAACAAAACAAAACAAATATATTAAAAATGCTCATTCATTTTTACTGTGAATTATTATTTCCAATAAAAATAACTCGTATACATATAAATATATTAACACATACAGATGCACTCTTCACAGCATAATCCATATTTCCTGCCATGGCAAATTCCAAGTAAAGGGACAGAACAACATTAAGAAAAGTCTTAGTAGTTCAGGATTGGAAAAAAATTAATGATTCAAAGAAGAAACCTATTTAAAGAAGTGCTCAGAAGATGAAGAAAGTTGTACTTGCCAGTAATTGGAGTTTCTCAGGCTGAACACTCCACATACACAGTCACACATCGGGCATTTGTGAGACAAAATCATTCAAAGCTGGAGACTTTTTTTCTCTGAAAGTGTACCCTTAAGATACCTAGGCCCCCTTCCTGCCTGGATGGGCACAGGCCAACACATTCCTCCTATGCTCTGATTCTTCTCACCTTAAAGTCTAAAGAGAGATATTGAAACTACGAGGCAGATGATGAACTAATAGGCATGTAAATCAGACCACAAAGACTTTCAGTTGCTGGTAAGTAACCTCATCCTCCTTCTAGTGATGACCTACATGTCCAATGAACACTGCCTGATGAAACTAAAGAGATCTCCAGGTAAGTCACACTACGAATGTTATATATAGACTTGTTTCTAAGCACGATTATGCATACAATTTAATTGTATGTGCTCTGACAACCTAAGATGATTCTGCTTAAGCAAATTCATATCTGAGAGCCTGAAATTCACTTGGACAACCACTGTATAAAAATGATCATGCCTGTTTCCTCAACAACAGCCAACATATCAGGGACCATCTAAAAGGTTTAGTTCCGCAACTATGACGCTCTTGAAATCTGGATTATACAGTCTTTTGTATGCTTGGAACTAGGTTGTTTTGGAAAGAACATTGGTGAAATGGAAGACACAGCTCTTGGGACAATTTCAGGATAGGTCCTAAGAAATAAGGTATACTAAGTCAGGGTGCCTGAACTTCACAAATCTTCCCAGTAGAAGTAACAACAGTCATGAGCATGATCTTTATAACACTTAGGCTAGCCACTCTTAAGAGGCATGCACAGCAAACTGAATCCAAGTAATAAATTCCTGAAGGGAAGGAAAAACTCCTGACCAATTTAGTCATAAACCTGAGAATAAAGAAACACCAGCAGATAGTCAAAAATACATATTAAGGTACCAAAACCTAAACAGAATTACTGATTCACTTAAACTCCTTAAGCCTAATAAAATACCTCTGAACAAAAGGAATGGAAGGCTTAGGCATCTGAAATATCATATATCTGAAAATTGATTTGTCTGTCTGGCTGAGCAAGTATCTCCAGTAGAGCTTTATCTACTGCAGATAAAGATCTTTCTCAGCAGGGAGAAATGAACTTTTCTGAGAACTATGCAGCACCTAAGCCATGAAATGCATCATGAACTGTTCTTCACTGAAAGACCCCAAGAACAATTCCTATCTACCTTCTGAAGCATTCCTAAGAAAGGTATATTAGCATATTTGAATGGTATCCAACACTTAAGTGGAGCTCAATTGCAGAAAGGCTATCAGGGACATCAGGGTAGGACTGAACCACGTCCCAGTGCCCTGCTTAAACTACTGTAGCACTTGGCCCTGAAGATCTCCTCTACTTGGTTCCAGCAACTTAAATAAAGCCTTCTGATCCCATAGTACGATATGCTGGGGCCTATATAGGCCAAGGAGGTTATGCAAACAACTGGGAGATGAGGAAGAGATCAGTGATGCTGACAGAGTTCCTAAAATACAAGAGATAAAAGCAGGTAATAACTTTTCTAGCTATACATGACCCAGTCATGCTCCAGTGTTCCCAGGTCCACAGACTTGTTCTTGAGCTTTACATTCCTGGGAAAAAAGCCCCAGAACTGGCACTGCAAAGACTTGCAATTTCTGGCACCAAGCTATCTGAAGATCCAACCCATGGATTGCCCAGAACATCTGACTGACAGCATAAAAGAAAGGTGAAAATGTGTTAATGAAAAATAAAAATGAAAGATCTCTTTGCAGTCAGGTATATTAACAATGCAGGATGACAAGCTGCATATCTGCCCACTCAGATTAGCTAGAAGAATGAAGGGCATGCAAGTATGTCTTAGCACGTATCTGCATGGATAACCTCTTCGAGCAAAGATCATAAGCTACTCGAACACTGCATTCTTGTGACTCCAGGTCACACGGAATGTGTATGTGGACCACCAGCTGAAAAAAGGACATATGGGTCAGTAAGCACATCAGGGTAAAATCAATGATATTGAGTGGAGAAAAGAGGAAAAAGCAGCTGCGGCACAACAGAGCTTTTCTGGGAAAAGAGGAGGAAACATAGCAAATTAAGATTAAACTTAATATTATTATAGGATCAAGAGGCTGGAGAATTCCAAAAAGGATTTTTGGTCATTGGTGGTGTGAAAAACAAAGTAGTTAGGGGCAATAACTTAAAATAAGGAAAAAAAACAAAACAAAACAAAACAACAAACACAAAGCACAAACAACACTGCTCTCAGTGAAGGCAGCAAGAAAATGTATGTTATTAAAAGCAGCAGTAGGTGATGACACAGATGATAAAAGTAGAATGTAAGCTAAACTAAATAGAACCTCCACTGATAAAGACAGAAACATCTGCAATATATGACTAGCACCCAGAACAGCAATTGCAAGACTTTAGTGTATAGCATGTATTATCCTACTAAAAAATGAACAGCAGGCCTATAAAAAGGATTTTTATAGGTGAGGATTTTTTTTTTTTCCAAAACAGTAATAAAAAGGAAATTCCTGTAGTCTTAGCTACTCAGCACCTAGAAGATACAAGCTTTGTTTGACAGAAGTATTTCAATAGGAGGAGAAAGTTGCAACACAGCCCTTGTTCAAGTCTTGTTGTTACACAGCTCATATTTTTTTTTTTACATGTACTCTAATTAAAAGTGGGAAAGTAAGGAAAAAAAATAAATCAGATCTGCATTCTCACTTCCAAGTCTAACCATCTGAAGTAAAATCAGTACCACACTATGGTTCTTCTCTTATAAGCAAGATTTTGTACTATTCTAATAATTACTGGTTTTGCTAGAAGCTGTTTTTTCCTTAGCATGATTTTGTTATGTAGCCATGAGGAAATCACATTCAACTGAAGTTTCAGAAAAACATAAACATTTGCAGAATCAGGTGTGTAAAGATATTTCAGAAGTAGATTTTGAGAACCTTACTTTGAGAGACTGAGCAGTGTCAGCATCAGTGTCATGGTAGAGTATAACATTGTTAGCCATGTCAAAGCTTTCACGCACACCAAGGTGGTAGAACAGTGATGGCTGCTTGGAAATATCACTCATGTCCACAACTGCAACATCTGAAATGAGAAAGGGAGGGGGAAAAGTGCTAAAAAAATAATGATCTTGAAACCAATTTTATTCTAACACAAGACTTAAAATAAATCCTGAAATTACACATACATTTGGACAGACGAAGTCAATATATTCAAACAAGGATCATTTTGCCATGGTAGAAGTAAACTTTACCAGTCATATGAAGAACCTCCTCAGGAAATTATCAGTGTTACACTAATTGGGAGACAGCGTAAGAATTCTGCTTGCTGTTTTGAAATCATTGCATCGGGAATATCTCAGGTAAAGAAGCAGTTCTATATTTGTTCTCTGAGCCATGTCTGACAGCCTGATTGCCCTATACAATGGAAGGCTCCAAACCTTCAGGTGGAACTTCCAAGAACAATAACGTACCAGAAAATTAGGGAAAACTACAAGATCAAGTTTATCTTAAGAGGCTGGGGTTTGAGGAACAGGAAATCGCTAAACAGGAGAAAAAGAAATTACTGTGAAAGCTGACTCTCAAAAGCGACAAACAAGATGTGGGGTGCAGAAATGAGGGGATTCAACCACAAGTAGCCAGAGCAAGACTTCCACTGCTTTTAGGTAGCATTCCGGTCAGAAAAGGAAGTAAAAAAGTATGTCAGTGGAAGATGACCTATACAGAATGCTAAGGAGAAAAATCCCATATTATGCAGAACAGCTGAGATACAGGTAAAAGATTCTGAGTTCATAATTCAGTTTTCATATGCACCTGAAGGCCAGTACAGAGACAAGAGGGAACTGGAAGACATTTAACTGAGGTTTTTCCTTGTTCCTTATATCCTCTATGCTACCTAAGAAAATTTTGTTTTAAAGCTTTTTAAAGGTCTGTATCTATATGTCTGTCTGCTTTCGCCACTATGGGACAGATGGATGAATTTAAACCCAAAGTATTCATAAGACTAGAGCATTGGCATTGAAACTACAGGGGAATCTGAGGTGAAAACAGATTCCAGAAACCCAGTGCAGCTGTGCAGTAAATCCTACATCTCTGAAGGGGTCTGTACCCACAGGGAATGACAGACAAGGGTGAGCTACTAGTAAACAAGAAATCTAAAAGCAGATCTGATGTGTAAGATCCAAACACAGCAGCCAGTATACCCGAGCTTCACTGAGGTTACACATTACAAGAATCAACACCTCATACTTAGTATGCAAGTTCTTGGAAAAGCCTGCAATGAATACACTCTCCTGTATAATTCCATCAGGCTATGCTAACTCACCACACTGGGGTCAGCCAGTCCCTCTGGTTACTAGCAGACTCCCTGCTAAAGCACAAGAAACGTTTTAAGTCCAAAGACAATGACCTGCCTTAAGACCAAAACATCACCATTCAATAAGAGGAAGAAAAAAAAAAAAAAAACAAAAAAAACAAAACACAAAACCCAAACACAAAAACAAAATGCCACAAAAATCTAAACACAATCCTCTCCCCATCAAAAGAAAAAAAGAAAAAAAAATAACCCTCCACCAATCATAAAATCATGGCAACATGAGAAAATCCTCATATTCCTGTGGAACCTCAAATCCCACACCATCCACTGATGATCTTGCCAGTTCAGCCAGCTCTCTGCAGCATGGACAAAATTCTTACTATACTGCACACTGCAGGATCACACAAACTGAGTGGGCTTGAAGCAGTAAATCCCAGCTCTGTACACACATCCAAATCTAGATGGCCTCAATATTACAAAATCATTTTGGAAAACATAAATAATCTATAAAACAAAAGTTACAACAAACTAACAAGCAGACATAGAATCAAATACCATCTAGGAAAAAAAAAGTCTAAGAGCTTGGACTGCTTTTAGCACTTGTATAAACTGCTTTTGTGAGATCAAAATCACCATCCTGGTAAAAGAATTTAGACAATGTATTTACATAGCACATAGATATTGCATTTTATAATACAATGTGAGCAATGATCCATAACAGAGTTTATTGAAACAAGGCTATACACAGTTCATTACCACATGTAGTAGTCTACAACTGAAATTTGTCTTCTATTGACTGCTGCCAGGTAACAATGTAAGCAGCATCAGAAACACATTAAATGGACATAAGAACAGAAGTAAGCATCTGCATTAAAAAGGGTGATTATTCATCACTTGGATATTCATTCACACTGACAAAAGGAGACTTAGGAGAGCCAGTTTTTCTTGTTTATTCACACCTCATGAACACATACATGAGTAGATAATAAAAATAAATAATCAAAATTTAAAAAATTGAAAGCTAGCAGAGGAGATGAAGATGGTATCATAAAAACATTCATGCAAGTGAAAAAAAGCCTGAGGAAGATAACTGAATGGATCCAATCAGATCTCAGGAATCAAGGGATGACACAGAAGCAAATGATGGCAGACAGAAGTAGAGCATCAGAAGTGCTGGTGGCTGTGGACTAGAGCAGTAATGAGAAGCTGCGTTCCCAGGAAGCTCCCCAAGACCCTCCAGCAGGAACAGCAGCAGGCTCGGGCCAGGGAGGAAAGAGATCTACTTACAAACCAGCTTTACTAACATGCTACTGAAATGTAGCTTGAGTCCAGTGAGCTCAAGAAATTAATACAAATTCGGGTGGAGAACAGATGACCAACAACAAGTACTTATTAAAGAAGCAGAACCCTGAGACTTATCCCATGGACAGGGTGCTGAGAGGAAAGTGTTCAGTGGCCCTGACCACTGAGTCTAAGCACGCCCCCCACTATAATACTACTGCTTTCGGGGTTACATCTCTTCTCGGTGTAGGCAGTTCTGTGAATCTCTCAATGAATAATGCTAATATGTGACACCACAAATATTTCTGTTTCAGTTTTCCTGTATTTTCTTATGATTTATACTAAAATATTTCATCTACGGGTCTTTAAACATAGGGCCCTGTACTTCAACCACACACTTAATATGGCTGATAAGAAAGAGATAAGAATTCCCTTGAACTTCCTGAGACAGATAAAAGAAATACTACAACACTAGTATCTGCTTTGCAAAGCTTGATTTATTAATAGAAACATACGTCAATCCTCAACTTCCATCCTCCATATCAGGAGAGCCTGTTCAGTCAAACATAACTTCTGGGCTTCCCCTTCCAAATTTAGGTTCAACAGACAAGTGTGAAGCAAGAGCTAATGCCTGCTTTGATCAAATCTTTTAATGTAGGAGAAATTTTATGCAATAATGAAACATGTCACATAGGTCTAAAAGACCAACGGATATGGTTTCCTCTGTTCAGAAAGGAAGAGAGCAAGGGAAGGTAGAGCCCCTCCATAAAGACAGGTTTCCAAGTGAAGTGCAAAGATCTTTATAACGCTGGGATGTGCTTAATGTCGCACATGACCAATTTTGGATGTTTCTGGAACAGAACATTTAAACTTATTGTTTCATTTCTCAGCACTCAAAAGAACATACTCATAAAAATGGGTCCTTCCTCATTTCTTCTTAAACATAAGAGGTCTTTTCAACTTTTTGTTCTCTCATAGTTGTGCATGAAGCTATTTTCATTCTGAAAATACTTCTGTTACAAACCCTAAAAGGGTCTCACTTTATTAAGTATCTGATTGCAGTTCATTTGTCTGAGCTTTTCTTCCTGTTGCAAAACAGTTATGCTCTGTGAATATTTTTTAGTGTATTAAGGTAATTTATCAGTGTTATTGTTATAGCACAATCTTGATAGGTGTCTGCATTGTTACAGCAGATAACACATAATTAATTTCTTATACTATAGTTTACATATTTTAACACTAGCTTGCCTTTAAAGACCAGACAGTATAGAGAGAAATAGCTATGACAATTGAAGATCAGAGATCATTACCTGTGGTTAAACAGGAGACTATGAAACTAATCACTAATTCAACAGAAACAACATTATTACATAGGTTAAAACCAGATGACTTATTTATCAATCTGGAATGAACCTGAAGGCATCATATAATTTCATGATCTAAGCAAATCACAAGTCTTCATGTGACTGTTGTATGATTTATGGCATAGCTAACAAAAGTAAATTTTGGCACCAGATTTTGGGATTTTTAAGTTAAAAGCAGTAAACAAGAGAAAATTAAGAAATAGACTGAAATATGCTGAAAGTTAAATGGAATCTAGAAGGCCTAACAGATGAAAGAGCCACAAAAAGTCTGTACTGGAGCAAAATGCAGAACCCTGCCCATTGTTATTCACAAGCATCCTGCTAAATTATGAACCTTTAGGTCACTGTTGTTTCAGATTACTGGCTATTTGCATCAGTGTCCTCCATAGTGAGTAAATAAACATGTGTTATCCACAAAATCCACTGGAGGAAACTGTCCAAGTTATTCTTCAGAAGACAAAATCCTCATAACTATCTTCAAGAATCTATAATTTAAGGATAATTTAAGGATACACATTGTTGTGTTGTTGTTTGTTGTTGTTTGGAGGGGTTTTGTTTTTGTTTTTTCTGCATAAATGCATGGTCCTTTATAGGAAATAACACCAAAGTTTCCATAAGGAAACATTCATGGTAAAATTTGAAGTGTATGTGAAAACTAGGAAGCCTTTGAAGCTTTCCCTTAGGCTAAAACAAAATGCACAATACTCTCGACTTTAACATACACTGTACTCCCAGAAACTGGGAGAGGGAACAGCTCAAGGCAATAAAGTATAGTAGTAACTACAAACAGAATTGTTAAGGTAGTTTTCCAGCACAGTTTGTTATACCAGCAAACTCTGAGTGCCTTCCATTAGATCCTAAACCCAAGCCCGTTTTAGTGTAAAACCACCCACTGTCGATATCCATGGCTCTCACAATGCATCGAGTTTTATTAAAATCTCACTGCTCTAAAATCATGCTATTCTGTAATAATCTGCTTAGTTTTATTTTTAAAAAATCTTCCAATCACAATCACATAGAAAAATTAAAAAAAAAAAAAAACAGAAGTTACCTTAGAATATAAAAGTCTCATGAGACAAGCATGCAACTTTTCTCTCAATTGAAGTCTTTCTGGTTGAAACCAAGAGTATTTCAATTCAACCTCATCAAGTTTGTAATATTGTAGTATGAACTTTGCTAATTTCAGTGGTTTGTTATAGGGCCAGAATTGGTCACAAAAAAAAAAAAAAAAAAACAAAAAAAAAAACTAGGCAGCAATGATTTATCCTGCAATACAGATTTGTAGATATAATCACATTAAATACCATTAAAAAAAAAAAAAACAACCAAACATTTTGTGTATTTCAGACTAGGCTTAACTTCTTGTAGATTAACAGCAAGTGCTGCACTTTTATGTAAATACTAAAACTAAAATTCACTGTAATGGTTTAGAAATTGCTCACAAAGTAACTATAAGAAGGAAGATTTTTCTTATAAGCTGCAATCAACTTGTGCACAAGAATTCAGTGGCAGCTGCAGCCTGACAAAAAGTTTCAGCCAACTTCCTACTTCAGAAAAGGAAACACAAACATGCACTGTGGAGGTCTGACACTTTTTGACATAGCAAGGGCACTTCCTTTGGAAAGAGCATATAGCTCACAGGCCAAAGGAACTGAGAACTCAAAGGACAGGAAATGTAAGATTTAAGTTAGATATGAATACTCATATTAATTTGGGAAAAAAGAAGATTTATTTCTGTTCACATATAGTAAGCACTGAAGAAAAGAGTGAGATTTGGGGGTTTTATTAATGACATCAACCACAAATTGGGGAAAGAAGACAGCTTTAATATTGGGCAAATAATTTTTAATTCATGTTTTTAAAAAACTATAATTATATTGGGAAGACCACAGAGAAAATTAGATTCAGATTCTGGTGTATTATCTATCCACAGCCACTCTGATTAAAAAATGAAGTAAAATCTAAACAGATACAGCTCACTTTTTACAGCTCTAATAGATTTCTTAAGTGTTTTAGGAATTTTGAAAACCCAGGCATCAAATGGCAAAGGTTCTGAAATGTGCTCATCCATCATTTGTCTGTCTGCTCAGGAAAAAAAAAAAGACAGTTGTAAAGTGGCAATTTCAGGCACACATTTTATCAAAAACAGTGCAACACCTCTAATTTATGTTCTCATACTGAGCTTGTTATTTGCCTTTTACTCACTTGTGGCTTTAATCTTACCTTCATCTGCCACAGGCTTTATGCTGCAAAATGATCTACTGCTGAGAAAGTTGCATCACACACCAAAATGCATCAGTTCTGCTTCTCTCACCTAGCAAAATGGAATGGCCCTTAGACTAGCCAGAATTATCAGAACGGCAAACACAACGGGGAAAGTCAGACCTTTCTTTTGCATTTCTTCCTTCCTCTGTGTGAAATCTTGCTCCGGAAAGCAGTTTTCACATCCTTCCCCATGAAGTTGTTCTACTCTGTGAATGTGAATACTGTGAGTGCTGAAGAAGTAATTTTAACTATGTATTAGCTGAGCAGAAGCAGCATTCTTGGCTAAGGAAATTCAGCTGTTAAATAACTTCCTGAAAGGACCAGGCAAATCCAGAGCCTTGCTATTGCTAGGAAACTCCAAAACTTTACTTTTCAGATGAGCCTTTCCACTATATGTCAGCATTACTAAGTGCAACAATTAGGACAATTGCTTTGCTCCACTTCACACACAAACGCACCAAAACTGGCAGCACCCCACCTCCAGAGACACATCTGGGAACAACTGTGTTAAGCAAAGTCATCCAACTGGCACTTCACAGGCTGGATTCAGCTGACCCACCGCCTTTGCTTGGAAAGCAGGCACATCCACATAGAAGGACAAGGAGGAGGAAGAAAAGCAGGCATCCAAGTTTCTTTCTAACCACAGCATTTGGGTGCATGCTGGAGAGTCCTTTCACGTAGCCTTGCAAGGCATCTCCTCCTTCCTACACATCTAAAATATTTGGGGCACTCAAACTCAAGCTGGATTACACTCTGAAAGTGGAGATAAGGAAGCTGGCACACTATTTTTTCACATATAGATCACAAAAGTGCCTCATAAGTCTTAAATTCAAACCACTGGGAGAACCCCCAGCAGCCTGCAATGGTACAGGAGCAAGCGCTTTTTGGATAGCTGTCCTGCAGGAGGTGACATGTGAAGTCCAAAGGAGCCAACAGACTAATCCAGTGCGAAAGACACAGAGGCACCAGCAGCTGAAGTCAGTAATGAATGCAACCAGCACAGCAACATGTGCACAGAGCCTGAAAGCATTTTAATGTAAGGAATACAAACACTGTATTTAGTTTAGTCATAACCAGAAAGAAATTTCTTGTTCATGAGATCCGTTCTCACCTGTAATCTTTTGTTCCTTCAATTTCAAATACTTGCTTTTGGCAACAACATTTGAAAATTTTAGTCTTAGGCTATTTTCCCAACATATGACATCACAATATTAATTGGCAATTCCCATCCAGCAAAATCAACCTTCAGGATACTGCAAAAATCAGACTAACATCCAAAACAACAGCACAGACAAGACTGAGGGGCCAATGTTGATCTCTGGCTTTCATAATTCTGTATGAGTACCCATTTCGTGTCACAGACTCCACAACAGGGTTACATTCAGATCCAAACACCACAGCCACTAATCATGTTAGCACTGTGGTGTTACTTTCCACTTGTACTCAGATACTGCATCTGTCATCTGTCCTCTGGTACACAGAATACACATTAAAAATAGAACTAGAACATATTTTTCATGCTCCAGTAGCATTTATTGCAATTCAAGAGAACCTAGTATCTAAAACTATTCCTTTTTCTAAACTATGACAAAGTATTTGTGCCATATTTATAATCGATGTATACTCCTTAATATCAAAATAACCATTTGTTCCAAAAATTAAATCACTCAAGGAATTGCACTTTAGTTGAAAGGAACAGAACAAATTACAGCAGGTGAGCAACACTGCCAGTTCTAAGGGTTGATTTGTAACCCGAGTTCTCATTTATTTTTATGTTTGGGGGTTTCCTTATTCATTAGATACATCACGTGAAGCCTTCAATTGTTTCCTCTGCGATTGCATATTAGGAAGCTTTTTCTTAAATGGAAGCAAGGATCCTTACAAAAGCCTTCGATACCAAAAACAAAAGCTTTAAGAAACATTCAGGTATTTCTTAAATAAATTCACAGTAAAACTAAGTTTCAATCAAGGCAAAGCACTGCATTAAAATAAGAATGCAGCTCTACTGATCCAGAAAAGCAAAAACTGTGTCGAGAGCATGCATGTGCTAATTATTTCCTTAATTGATCTTCTTCAAGAAAGTCTCTTGGACTCTGCCAAAACAGAATGCAACCAACACCCACAAGAAGTGGCGTGGGAAGAAAAGTAATGCAGTTAAAGCACCTACACTTAGAATGCATTTTAATGGTTTTGCACTAGTATGAAGGAGAAAAATATTGTAGGATTGAAATAGTGACATACCTAAAAATAACTTGTCATTCAGAAGACAGCAGAAAACTTTGTTTGTTTGTTTGTTTTTTACAGTTGGCAGTTTGGGGAAAGAAGGAAACACAGAACTAATCCTCAAAGAACTTTTCTTGCACCATTGAATTGCAGAAGTTAGGAAATATATAATTCACTGTAAAGAGCATATGGCTAAGCTTAGAAATTAAGAAGCCTTAATGCTTCCAAGCACCAAAAAATAAATTTGTCAGATGAGGCAGGCTGGCGGGAAGTATTCTTGTTAGTCTCATGAAATGATGCTCATACCAAAGCTAAGATTTCAGCAGTGAGTTGGTCAAAGTCACAGGGGAGATATTTGGTCTCAGATGAGCCAGTCCTCACTCACTTCATTGCCAAAGCAGAGAGAGGAAAATCACTTTTAAAGCACCATTCATCTGATCTGTCAGAAGTCCACTTTAGGATTAAATGAATTGCAGCCCAGAGGTGCCCGTTCTCTCCACTAACTACCAAGGGACTCAAACCCAAATGCAGATACCAACACTGAAGGCGTTCAGTGCTATGAAACTCCTCCACAGAGCCTCACAGCTCTGCTTTGAAGAATTTTATTAACCATTAGGGCATTTCAGTCAAGAATGAGATCATCTCAGCAAATATTTCCCTGCAGATGTTCCCACCAGCTGACCAACAAATTGGTGGCCAACAGAAGAGGATTACAGCTCTTTCTCATCAACGCTATACTCACAGTTTCTCTGCCTCTGTGAAGGCAAAGGAAGGACTGTCACAATGAAAACCCTCAGATAAGATTTCCAAAGAAGCCTCCGAAACACCCAACTCTTTCTTGAGTTTTTCATAAATTGAGACCTCATTTGTGAATCCCAGCTTACGACATTGTTTGTTTTGGCACTCAAGAAATATGATTGTACAACAGTGTGGATGACTATTCTTTAAGAGGTGTTTTTGTATGTACTACCTCAGCCTAGAGTCTTTTCTGCTACTCATATAATCTAATTGTTTAGTTACATTGAAACATTGACTACAATCTCCTGGCCAGTAGATTAAGTTTATACTCAAATTATCAGTAAAACTACCTTTAAGCCAAATGTAAGCATTACATTTCTCTGTAAGGCAATGACATTCATTGTAAAGCTAGTAACAGACTTCACCTTTTTGTTTGTTTGTTTGTTTCCATACCATAGCTTGTGAGCTTCTGACAACAACATAGACTCAAGTCTGAGGGAGCTAACTCACAGTGGTATGAGGGATCACAGTTAAAAAAAAACAAAACAAAACAAAAAAAACCCAGTGTCCGCACACACTGTCACTGGAAACTCACCCAGTTCACACCCCTTTGCACATCCACCCTTCCTTGAGGAAGGGTTGTAAAAATTTACCCACACTGGACCACAATCATAGTCACTGATCTTTAGTTACCAACCACAATCACATCAGATGAGTCTTGCCAAGGTCTGCACACAGCTAATATATGAATTCCGAAAGTTGTGATATGCACAAGAGATCAATATTTATACCATTTCTTTGTAAAATTAGAGCCTTCAAGCTCCTGGATTAGAAATTGAGACAGAGGCAGATGAATGCTTATGCCTGCCTGCAACTCCTGCTGCTTTCCCATGACCCACAGCCTCTGCTTCTCTCTTCCCATTCTACCCTCCTCTTATCCTTCAATCAATATTTAACTTGATAGTTTCTGCCTTAGTGCTAGCAAGCAGCAGCTAGAAGCTCCATCACTGCAGTTTATCAGTCCTGTGAGTGGTACCGGCTACCGGGCTTCCCGCTAGCCTCCTGGAAAAGCACTTTAAGAAACTTTACAACAACGGAAAGAAATTAAGATTAAAAACTTAATTTCAAGAAAACACACCTTTTACATATCATACAATATAACACAGTTGCATTAGATTCTGTAAGTAGTGGAAAATACTCTGGGCTGAGATAATACACACACAAACACCTCTTAAATAATAGTCATCCACACTGTTGTATAATCATATTTCTTGAGTGCCAAAACAAAGTACTTAAATTTACACTGGCTGTTATTTAAACCGTGTAAGCATGCACCAAATACAAGTTGGGGTTTTTTTGTTTTGCTTTGTTTTTTAAAGGCAAATTAAATAAATTTGCTGCTGCAGTTGGCATCCATCATTTGACTACGTATCATGAAAAAAACAACAACCATTAATCACTGCAAGTTCCAGGAAAAATAATCCTTCCTTTTAAAAGCCAACACATAGTGTGCAATACTCTATATTCACTACCTAATTATTGTTGAAATACGCTGAAGAATCTCAACATTCTGAGAAATTTTTTTAAACACCACAGCTCATAGCAGACAAGTGACTAGGGGGTGTGTGGTGAACAAAGCAGATCCCAATGGCCTCAGCGGCTGCAGAAGATGAGCAGACACACGGTGACAGAGACTGGCAAGATTGCAGGGCAGTATCAAGGCTTCGGCAGCTGAATGCCTGCAAAACTGAATTCCATTCCTGATTTTTTCTGCCCCATAGCTGCTGCATGATGCTACCCTCGTCAAATAAACTGAGATTTCAGAGATGGACTTGGTGACCATAGTTATTAGGATTCTGATTTTCGCAGGGGGGGTCGGGGGAAGGAAAAATCAAAACGCCCCACTGGAACCCAAAAAGTGGCTTTGAAAAACAGAGTCCTCATTTTAAAGGTAGTTTGTAACAAACCAAATGCCTTTAGATGGAAGAAAATTCCTAATATTTTACCTAAGCTAGTCCATTTTATCATCCAGTTGTACCTCAGCATGAGTTACAGCTCATATAGTTTCTGATTTAGCACCTGCAGTCTTCCATTGGTGAAACAGATAAGCATCTACAGAGCAATTAATATGCCTGAATCCTACCTCAAAAAGACAGATATTTGCACTTCTCATGTGTTCATTCAATCTTCATACTTAAATGAATACTAACAAAGCACCATTCAAGACTTCTCAAAGAGTATTTAAATAATCTACATTTGTTTCCCTTTTTGTTATTCACATACACTAGGCAAATGAAGATTTCAGAAGTCAGTTCCTTCTCACTTTCTACCAAATTCATTATCACCCATTGAAAAAGGCTTCCAAATCTACATATCCAGGACACTATGAAAATACTTACTCATCACAGATAATCTGAGGAAGATACCTGTTCAGTTATTTTCCCTGTTTGTGTATTGTTAGCATACTGAAAAATCTGACAGAGATGCTAGACAGTTATAATGAGTAGATGTCTCACATCATACATACTTTTCACTATGCCAGGTCATTAAGAATAACATTACTTCCTAAAATTTCTCTGCAAGCCAAAAAGCCTACTAATTCTACAGAATCTGGATTTTCTCTGCCTCATTTAAAAGCAGAGAAGCAAAGAAACAGTGGAGTAAATTAAAGCCAGGTGCTTCACACTTGTCCGCAGTACTATACGTGTGCCAAGCGTCACATGAGAGTATTTCCACTGCGATGTTTACTAGAGCTGAGCGAGCCAGTTGAGCGAGCATACAGAAAAAACACCCTAACCCTGAATCTAATTTGAATCTGGCCTGTAGTTTGGGGAGAAAAATGAGAAAGGTGAACTTTATTTAACTTTTCCTGCACCCCTGCACTGCCTTCACTGGGTCATAAAAGGCAGTAAAAGGGAATGAAGTATCAAAAAAAAAAGATTGCTTATGGGATAATCTGGCCTAAGAGACATTAAGAATTCTTGAGTATGAAATTCAACAAAAAAGGCTGTTTCCTCCTCTCTGACTGCAGGCAAATCAACTTCTAGGCCAAGGAGATTTAGATAAGCTCCAAAGCTTCAGATATTTATCCAAACTAAGCCACTTGAGAGTCACCCATCATTTAATGTTAAATATCTTGGCTGGAAAGAACAAAATACCTGCCAAATCTGCACATCTCCAAGAGGTCAAACACTGGCCAACATCCTATACCAAAAACTATCTTCTGCCCAAAGCGATGTAAGAGATAAGAAAAATAATCAAAATAAAAGACACTGAAATTGAAAGAAAAAATATTTCAGTACACTAAAGTTCATAAGTCTGGGTTAAGCTAAAACCGTTATTCTTTTCTTTAAGAATTAAAAATATAGCATATGCAGATAAATGAGAATTTCCTACTCTGAATCTTTTTTTCCTAAATATTTCTTTCAAAACAAACATCAAGAGCACTGGGAACTTGCATGTACCAAACTGAGGTATCCCATCTCATAACTAGATTATAGATTTCCCATTTATACTGGTAGATTCCCAGACTTTCATTTAGGACTCACATAAAAGCACAATAAATTATGCACAGGGAAAACGCTAACTGAGAAAAGGCAGTAATATTGAAGTGCAAATCAAAAGAAAGTTTACATAAAGCCACAGCATCCTCCATGAGCCAAGAGACTTGGCACTCACATATAGATACAGAGTTCTCGATTTAATATTCTGGATGCTGAGCAGATATGGATTCAGTCTGCTATATTTAGCTTTCCTGCGAGCAGTACAAGCTTTATGTGCCAGCCTAAGAGACTGCATGCACTAATGAAAAAATCCCTAGGCACTCCTGTACAGTGTGATTTCAAAAACAGGCAACATCCTTAAAAAAAAAAGAGGAAAATCTATTTCAAGGCATTAAGTAGTGATCAATAAAATCTAGAATTTCAGCAGAAGCTGTCCTTTCCAAATCAAGTCACAACCACTATCTTCCTAACATTTACCTATCACATAAATACAGTACACTGCTTGTAGGCAAGGAACATTAAACATGAACACAGCTGATTTGTTATCACAGCACATCCATTCTAGATTTCCCTACTTTAACTAAAATTATAACTAAAAGTAAGATACACAAAGCTAATCATCATAGGATCTCTCTAGAGTCAGAGGAACACTAGTACTTGTAAATTGTGATTCATCAGATACAATGAATCACACAAAATTGTGATTTTATAAGCAGCCTCCAAACATGGTGTCCAGCATTTATTAAATGTAGTCTAGCATGGTTTGCCCCAAAATATACATATACATAAAGTTGTCACAAGATGAATCCCAGCATGGATGCTGACAATCTAAGATTAAGTACTCAATGGTGTGGTTTTTTTAACCCTACAAATATTGTTTTGAGGTTGATTTCTTGCAACATTGTATTTATCACACAGCTGAAGTTTTTACACTGTTGTTCAAATCAGCAATCTATGAGTACTTGCATTGTCCAAAGTCCCAAACAGACCTCATGAAATCTCTGGCACTTCTTGCTGGAGCATCCTTTTCTTCTTCTTTTGGGTAAAGACTATAGTCAGATTTGGGGATGATGACCAAAGAAAACTAAAAACAAAACTAAAAAAACCCAAGGCTGCAGAAGCAGTGAGCATCTTTATTAATGTGCAAGTTTTTCTATTAAGTAAATTTTTGCTTTTGAAGATTTCTGAATTCTGTGTATCACACCTTGTGTAGAGAGGATGGGTGCCAAGCCATAAAACTAAGATTGCCCTATCCCAGATTTGTGCATATTCTCCCTAGGTCTACTTCTCCGCATTGCCCCAGTGATCACAGTGTAGTGTATAGTTCACAGACTGAACTTCAGCAGTGAAAAAAAAAAAAACAAAAAACCCTAATGCTTGTTGCATTCACCAATCTGAAAATTAGTTTACAACACTAAACTGGCAAAAAAAGGCAATTGCACATGACTGGAAGAACTTACAGGCCTGTGCCTGTACCTAACGTTCGAGCCTGGAAATAAGGTTTGAGCCATGGAGCAGGGAGAACACTGAATTTTATACCACTAGAGTATGCATGCTTGTTTTACTGGCAGTTTCAGGTGCAATGAGGAAAAAATAAATACACTGACTAGTGCAGTGAGGTTTTCAGATGGCAAGCAGTTTCTAATAAAATGTTTTGGAAATTTGTGTTATCAGGTCATCCAGGCATTTTTGATGCGCATGGACTCTGTACTTTCAGCATACGGCAGTGGAATCTTCCTACTACTTCTGATACTGCCTGATTTTACTTGACTAAAGTAGCTTTAATTCAAAGATTAAGTTACCATAATCAGAGCAACGATATTAACTGTGATAGACTATATGTAAGAAATAAGCATCACCGGGATGTTATTGCTGAATCCATACCATGATTATCTCATTACCAGCCTGAAAGATACAAGAGAAGACAGAATGTAGTTCCCTGTGTTACGCTGTCTCCAAAGAAAGGACATTACCAGTCACATTCACAGAACGTTGCCAAAGCATATGGAGTCAGTGCTCTAACAGACTGTCACATAGTTATGGACCAAAACAGAAAACCAGATCTGTGCATAGTTCTTACCTGTGTCCAGGCCAGACACAAGGCTGCCACTGCACCTTTAGAATCATCTTTTTTACTGTGTTCTGCACTGCAGTTTGACTATTGGATGATGCCAAATGCTGTTGAAAGTGGGCATTTATGGCTTTTTCCTTTGGAATTAGAGTCTGGCTGCTGTTCGCTAGCTGAAATTAAGTATTAAATTTTCAAGACAAAGCTAAATCAGCATATGTTTCAAAGGATTAGTTAAAAGTGTTCACAGAGTATCACAACAGTGAATATTTTCATAAAGAGCAGCATATGCTCCAAAAGGAGGAAGGGATCTATTTGACACATTGCATTTTTCATTAATCCTTAAAGCTTTATCAGATAAAACACAAGTCAAAGTCGGGTTGAGCAACTACCACGGTCAGATCCAAGGCCCCACAGATTCATTAAACAGACAGGATAGAATAGCAACCACCACCTCTTTCAGGTGGAAACTCAAATTTGAAGTCATATTGAATGAAAAGGATGAGCAGCGCACTGCTGATCTGTGCCTTGTGAATGTGTCATGGTGAGAATATGCAAGAAAGTTTAGATTTAAGATTCTAAATCCTGAATGTTCAACTTTAGAATTGTCCAAAATACCAAACATTAAGAAAATTAACTTGTTATTCTTCTCAGTTGTACTATAACTTCTCAGAGGCAATCATTACTGCAAAACAAGGAATCTGCAGAGGTATTAAAGGGTAAAAATTAATAAATAATTGAGCATTCTCTTCTGCCTTGATTGCAAGACAAAGTCAAAGCAGTTTCTGGTTTTCCACAAACAATAGGAAGACTTACCTGGTTTTGTTCTGTGGCTATTACAATAAGCAAAAAGAGAAGATTCCCAAGTCCAAAACTTAATTATCATTGAAACAAACAAGAAAAATCCATCTCAACCATTTTCAGACTTTCTTTCATTCTGATTTGGACACTTTCTCCACCTGACAACAACCCATAATTTGTCAGTTGTCTTAAGGACCATGAATAACACTAGTAGGAACAGGCTTTGAGATTTGGTAATCATGTCCTTTTCTCAAACTCTGTTTAAAGAGACTGAAGTATGTCAAGCATCCATTTACAAAGAAAATATCTAAAACAACTCAGTTCCACAAAAGACAGATGCTTATACTCTGTTAAACAGGACTGCAAACACAGAAGCCCTGCTAAGGAAGCTGAGTGTCAAGCAGTTACAACATTGCAAACATTTGTTTTTCTCCTGCAAATTTTTATTATCAACTCAGATCAGAGCAGCAGAGATGACTGGTCTAGCAGCATTGGAAAGTAACACACAGAATACAGGCTTGGGACTGTTTTAATTTACCAGTTCCCAGCTCCAGTTTCGTCTTGTCACTCTCAGAGCAAACACAAAACTAACAATAAATCTCTCCCCTCAACACATACACAAATCGGTAGAGTTTTTAAAACAATAATAATCTTTTTTCTTTCTCCAGCTGCTGTGAGTGAAAGACGGTAACAGGAGGGTTAGTGCAGCTAGTTGCACTTGAGTGAAATTATAACAGAAATAGATTTTTCTGCATTAGACAAAACCTACAGCCTTTCTGTGATTGGCAAGGCAAAGATGCTTGATTCAATACAATTTATCCTGGTTGAGCTAGCTACTAAATATTTGTAACAAATTTAAAGGTGGGGGAAGGAGAGAGGACAGCAATCAAGTGGCAAATAAACAATTCTCCCAAGCGTAAGCCAAGTAACTCCCCTGTTATTTTCACCACCATTTCATGAATCCACAACTCTCTTTTTGACAGGCTTGTAGGCAATGGAATACCACAACTCATGGAAAGCACTTCTGATACCACTAGGAAACTGAAGAATTTTAGGGAAATCTCATTATCATGCTGATTTACATGGGAGTTTGTTTGCTTTCCAGAACTAATTTCGTTTGCACTTAGATTTCAAAAGCTTTAGATACTATGTGAACAACATTTCTCAAATTGTTGAGAAGCCAATGACCAGTGGTTGAGTTACAATTCTCTGCATGAAGGTGTATTTTCCTTAATGGCAGAAGAAGAAACGAACAGCAGACTCCAGACATTTTCTTCTGTAACTTGATGCAAAATGAAACAGAAAAGATTGCACTGAGCAAAACAGGGTTAAAAAGCCCTTCAAGATAATTCTATTTAAAACTACCTTTTGTTTCTTACTTTAAAGAGATAATGAAGAATTTTTAAACATAATTTAAGCAAAAAGTAGTATATGCTACAGTAGAGATGACTATATGTGTACAAGTTCAGCTATGACAAACTAGAGTACTTCCCTTAATACTGGATTTAGTTGTGCCATCCCAGATCAACAGAAAGCTAGGTATGTAATCCTAACAGTGTCATTACTGGTTTGGATTTCTGCCTGTCACCAGAGCCCACTTCAGTTAATGAAAAATCATGCTTACCAAGGCGGGATCACACACTTGCAATGCAATAAAAGCTGAGGTACATTTTTTAAAGCTGTGAATCCCATTTGGCTTTAAGCTCCAAGGCATAACTGTTGTTGAACTACTGACTTAGACCAAAGTTTAAGTGCTCAGAAGCTTTACCAGAGAATATTTAAGAAGTTTCAGTTCTACCACCTTAAACACCACAGCAGAATCTTTTACCTTGCCAGGCTAAATATTACAAAGGAATAAAAAGAGCAAGCACAGTTTATCATGACACAGGGATCCAATACTTCTAAGCATCAGAGTTCACATCCCAGCTTTGGTTCCCTCCTTGCAGGCTACAGTGATGCAGCTTTTGCTCCTGGTGTGCCTCTACCCCAATCTCCCAGGAAAAGGTGAAGGTAGTAGCAGCACCTCTGAGAGAAAGAAGGTGCAGTCATATTGTGGGACATGTTTGGGCCATCAGCTGCCAGCTGGATCGCACTGACTTCTGCAGAGACTGAAGTTATGCTGTTTATAGCAAGGCTGTGCCAGGGAGCAGCGCAAAGCAACAGCTGCACTCCCTCTCTTGGCTCATCTCAGGCACCCACATCACTGCTCAAAGGTAGCCTGAGGCTAAAGCAATTCACATCCTGCTGAAGAGCAAGGCAGAGACTACCAAGCTCATCAATTTCATCTGCAAGTGGCAAACTACGTTGAAGTTCTCCTAAAACAGACCCTACATCTATCTTGACTGCCTAACTTTCAGATTTAGGACAAGAGGAAGCAGCCTCAAGTTGCTCCAAGGGAGGTTCAGATTGGATATGAGGAAAAATTTCTTCACAGAAAGGGTTGTCAGGCATTGGAACAGGCTGCCTAGGGAAGTGGTGGAGTCACCATCCCTGGAGGTGTTTAAAAGACACGTATCACAGTATGTTTGGGATTGGAAGGGACCTCAAAAGATCATCTAGTCCAATCCCCCTGCTGGAGCAGGAACACGTACATGTGGTGCTTAGGGACATGGTTTAGTGGTAGACTTGGCAGTGTTAGGTTAACTGTTGGACTTGGTGATCTTAGAATAATTTTGGTTGGAAAAGACCTCTATGATTCTATGTAACATCACTGCAGTGTGAAAAGAGGCAGCAGCTGGACCAAGCAACCACCACTGGGGCTGCTCCTCCGTGTGCATGAAAGCAGCGGTTTGTCTGGATTGTTAGTTGAACACAGGTCTGCAGCCAGATAGTCTGAACTTGAGACCATCTGATAAGCAGAATATAGAGGAAGAGAAAACGTCTGGAGTTCTTGTCCAAGTTCTGCACAAATTCCTTACACATCAGAAGAGCTTTACCTCAAGCTTCTATTCCTACAAGCCAGGAACATTAGTTACTTTTTAACTAGAGAATACATCAACTTCTGTTAACATGCAATTTAATCATTAAAAAAGCCATGTATGATTACACTGATAAAAGCAGGACATGACTGCAGAACATAAAATAAGCTACTGCATATCATAACTCATCTGTTTTATGGAAAGATAGAAATTAAAGCAATGTAATTAACTCACACATAAGTAAATATTTCTCTTTTTTAAAAAAAAAAAAACAACTTAATTTTGTGACCTCAGGCCTCACAGAAAAGATTCTTAAACCTATGAAGAATATGCTACACACAGCACAGCAAGACTGAAAAAGCATGTAATCACTGCAAAGAAGATGAGTGGCCAGGAACCAGCAGGAACCTACAAAAGCAGCCTCATGCCCACCCTGGTTGACTCAAGCCTGTCAGCCTCATGTAGAGTTTCTTTTCAGGACCTCTCTGGTATCACTCAAAGTCAACTTGAAATGCAGCAAGGGATTTGCTTGCAAGATATCTGCTTGCAAACATCTCATGGTCAAACGGCACGGCAGGTTCCTCCACAATAACTTAGGAACTATATTTTAAAATGTTTGTATACGATTTTTAAACTAAATAAAATAAAGGTAACCTTTAGAATTCACTGACTGGTAGGCAGAGTCAACACTTTGTTTTTCTCCTGTCAGTAAGCAGAACAACATTTACTTACATGAAGAATTCCAGAAGTGTTTCATTAGAAAACAAAAAACAAAACCCCACAAACAAAAAAAACCCAACAAGCAAAAAACATTTAAGTAAACAAAACAAAAACCACCCTAATTACTGTGGTTTTCAGGGCTGTGTGACAATGGGTCTTCAGATCAATTGCAGCTCAAGATAGATGCAGTAATTCAGAATAACCTGAAATGTTCAGATTTTCTACATCATTCATAATGGTTGTAATGGGCATAAAAGCTTCTGTCTAAGTCTATTTAGTGAGAATCAATAAGACTTTTAATAATAGGGTGAAAATTCTTACTTGCAGAGTAAATTAAAACAGGAACACACAATTTGTATTATATTCAGGGAGAAGATTCCTTCCCAGCTGATTCAACACCTAGAAACACCTGTAGTGCTCCCAGCTACAAAATCCAGTGACACAGGGTTCACAGTCAGCCTCGGGAAGAGGTCTCAGATTTAATATTTAAGCTCAGGAGGAGAGGAAGGCAAGCAGAGAAAACTGAAAGTTGTAGGTTGGGTTATTTTTTGGTTTTGTTGTTGCTTTTTTTCAGGCAAGTGAATTTGAAGCAGAGGAAAGGGGGAAAAAAAAAAAAATGCATGCCTAACTTTTTTCGGTTATCCAAAAGTCATGGCACAGAAATGAGTCACTTCAGAGAGACAGTGCATGCATGTGTACATACTCTCACCTTGGAACAATTAAAAAAGTCCAAATTTTGTATGGTTAGCACCAGATTTTTAGATGTCCAAAAAACTTCATTCAAAGCTTCATTAAAAGGTAGGACTCATACTGGGTTTTGGATTGTCAGTATTTCTTTCCGTATTACTCATTACAAATAAAAGAGATGTTGGTCCAAAAGCAGAAGTAATAAACCAGAATCTCTCTCCATTAGAGAATCAAATATATTTCTTCTTTTTAACATCTCCATCATTTTCCGAACACAGTTCTGATCGTGCATTTGACCCATGGCAATATACCAAAGAAGAGTTAATGAATTCCACATAAGCTATTTATGATTATTTATTTGCATAACCAATATATGATTATTTACTTACATGTTTCTAAGCTTGTTCAATTGACATTAAAGGAGCTATTTCGTAGAACACACACAAGTTGAACTAAAGTGAAGCTTTTACGGTTACACACAGAAAAAGCAACAGAGTTGATACAAAGACTTTTTCACAGGTGACAGATAGAAAATAACGTTCTCCACAGTTGAGCTAAAGCATGCAAATCTCTGAGTGCAAATAAGCATTTCTGCAAGAAGACTTCAACTGACCTCAACTAGTATCATTAAAGGAAAATACACCTCTTGAATGTACCACATGTGTTACAGCACCTGAGATGTATCGTAACATAGTAACATACAGACTTGATGGATTGCATCAGGCTTCTTACTGTTATTTAAAAGTCACCTCGCACACTTGGATATAAAAGGATTACATTACTGGCATATTACAAGGTCTTGTTATCAGCAAAATCTGGTTCAATGGCACAATGCAGAGCTTTTCTGGCAACATCTGTCGTCACTCTAGGTGTGCAGTACCATGCAGAGACAAAAGATCAGGTCCCAATAGCTCTGCTCTGTATTAAAGCAGCACAATATCCAGCCTAGTTGGCCCCAGCCTCTCAGTCACCACCTTCTCATTCTGAAAATGGATGGTTCGCTTCTCTTCATGTTTCTGTATTCTAGTGTATATACATCTCCTGAGATTTAAAGTAAATGCATTACTAGACATTGAGCCACTTGCAGGGAAAAAGAATGGAAAGAACAAACATTAAGTATTCCTCAGAAAAACAGTAAACTCTGCCTGCTGAGGTAGGCACTGTTCACTGTCACACCCAGGGACAAAGATAAATTGCAGCAGGAAGGTTTGTCAAAGTTTATCTAAGAAGTTATTGCCCTCAGCTGTCATTCTTACCTTCCTGTTAGAGATTACAATCGCTGTGGCAGAGTCAGCAAGACAAGCATATGCCTCCAGATCAGCTACACTACTTACCCTGCCATATATTAGCTTAAACTAGTGACAAATGTTTACTGTACGCTGACATACTAGCCTTTGGGCTGAAGACATTGAAGCATCCCTGTCAATTCTGAAGTGGGGATACTGGGCTGTAGAGGGCTTCAGGGCTGGCAGCTGGGTACAGGCAGCAGTAATTCCTTCAGTGGCTGCCAGAGCCTGAAAATCAGGATCCAGAACATGTATTTTCTCCTTCTCATGGTGTAACATGAAGAGCTTCATGGACAAGAAATCAGGGTTAAGGGTGGTTAAACTACGGTACAGAAGTAGAGAAGGACCCCTGTTTCAGGCTCCGTCTGGGCCCTTTCCCAAGTCTGACACTGGCTCTGAGTGAAGATGTGGCTGCAGAGACAGGTATCAAACAATGCATTTTGAGGCTGTCTTATCATTGGTCAGAGAAGTTCATACTTAGCAAAACAACAGAAGCAAACTTCAAAATATTCCACTGTTCTCACAAATGATCTGACAATAATTTCTTGGATTTTCAGAGAAACACTCATTTTTCTTGGGCAAACTTCTAGCTTTATTCCTCAGGACTCGAGACTCTCTCGCTTGTCTTCCTTTCAGTCAACTCATCCTGCTGACTTCGGTGATGGCAGCCATCTCTAAATGCTGTGGTCAAGTGGCCAAAGAAATATTCCAAGCCTCAGAACAGATTGCTGCACATCCCTCATGAGGTAAAAGGATTATTAACTACAGAAATAGGATTTCACAGAACCAAAATGGAAACATCTAAAACTCATACAACTGTAGAGGCCACTCCTTTACTCAGCACTGTAGCCAAATACTGTGGCACTTGAGGCAATAAGCCTTGATAGAGTTTCAGGTAGACAAGTAAAAGCCACTTCTCATTCTACCTAGCATCATCCTTCCACTGGTACAGATTAGACATGTAACTCTGACATCATATTTGCTTTCATAGTAAATGCAGAACAGAAAGATCCTTTGCAGCTATAGTAAGAGCACAAAGAGGCTGAATGACTGTAACATCACGAAGCCACACTCACCTTTTTACTATGTCTCTTAAGCTATTTATGAATGCACTATAGTGCCTGTAGTTTGATTTT
Source organism: Streptopelia decaocto (assembly GCF_964273445.1). Classification (NCBI taxonomy): domain Eukaryota; kingdom Metazoa; phylum Chordata; class Aves; order Columbiformes; family Columbidae; genus Streptopelia; species Streptopelia decaocto. The sequence continues at coordinate 105,657,164 of NC_138663.1, forward strand.
TTGCATGGGATAATCCTGAAGAATTTTTAAAATCTTCAGTTAGCTCCTAGAGTCACTGTTTCTGTGTAAAATTGCTTTGATGTTGTGCAAAAAAAGCTTCACACCAATGCCCAGGATCTGTGGCTTTCAATATAAAAAGATTTTGTCTCTTTCTTCCCAGAGATACAGTCAATGTATGCAAGCATCCTTATTACACAGAATCACACAGAATGGTTTGGGTTAGAAGAGACCTCTGGATATCATCTAGTCCAACCCACCTGCTAAAGGATGTTCACCTAGAGTAGATCTCTATTTCCATCACCCACTTCTGCATAACATGAATTAGTCTGTTGACAGCTTGTTTCTAGCACAGACTGAGCAAAGAGACCTCATCTTTCTGTTATCAAAAGCCCTTATTCTACAGTTTGGTTTGGTCTTGCAAGTGCTGTAGGTCCCCTTTAGCAAAGCATCTTAGAAAGTTTAGTGATTTCTTAAGGTCAGGGTCATCCTGCATTGCCTACCAGTCTGCAATAACTGTTAATAAGTTATGCCTTAAGTCACACTTCCATTCATTATAAGATTTCAAATGATGGGAAGTCAGTAATGAGTATACTCAAGGAGAAAAGAGACATAATACTTTTATTATGGAATACAGGTGTACACAGGTGCAGCATTCTTCTTAGTGGTTTACTGAAAAATCATCTACTAGAAAATCTGCCTGCAGACAGATTTGATCTGTTGATCTTTTTCTTTAGTCTGTCCTTAAAGTTTTGATGTCAAAACCAGCAAGGTACCAATTCCAAGAATCATTACATTATAGATTTATACTAAATAAGACAGATAAGCTTGCTGGGGAGGAGGCGTGTCTTATGACTCTAAGTAAATGGCTACAATTTCCAGCAGAGTGGGGAAAAGGGGACAACAACTAGCACTTTTGACAAAGACCCTGTCACTGCTATTCACGATGAGATGGATCTCACTGCTCAGTCTTTAATCATTAGTAGATACTTACTGGTTAAGGTTCCAACTATCAAACCAAGAGATGGCAATGGGCAAGTATCTTTTAGAACTCCCACTCTCATAACAGAGCAAGAGAAACTACTTATCAAGGTTCTGCCCATGGTGTACAGAATGTAAATATACGTTTTAATAGATATCTTCAGTACAGGAAACATCTGTTCGGTATCTTACACAAGCATTAATAAAGCTTCTTTAGGTTGTTATTTGTTGTTTTTTGTTTTTTAAGTAAACACGGAGTAATTTCCTAACACAGGAAGTTCATTATGAGACATAAGATTGCTCATATTAAAACTCATTCTTAATGTTGTTCTTCATTAAGCACTGAATTGCCAACAATCCCAATCCAACACATATTCTGGAAAGAGAATGCAGCAACAATGGACTGTATCTATAAAATATAAAGACTTAAAGGGCTGATTTTTCAAAGACCAAAGAAATTGCAGGGCAGCAGATTAAGACTGTTGTATGTAAATGAGCAATGTTAAGATTCAGCATTTTTGGATAACAGCTTGATATGTATTCAAAAACACGAGCTGGGGAGAACTCACCAATAAACAACACAGAGCAAGAAAACAAGAAGGACATAACAAAAGTTCTCAAGAAACAATGACAGATCTTTGTACATAAATTGAGAACTGTAGATGCAACACTTTAAAATCTATGGTAATGAAAAATCCAATAAGGAGTTTAGGCCCACTGCTAGCTGATACCAAAAAGAAAAAAAAAAGGGGGGGAGGGGAAAAAAAAAAGGAAAGCAAAACAAAAAATGAAAAGTGTAACAGACACTTTTTGGCCCTTTTGCAGAATGAAGCAACTACTCCATATGACACTCTTAAAAGAACAAAAAATTTCCCCATCCGCAGCATGTGGGAGGAGGAAATGAAACAGCAAGTACTAAGACATTATATTTCAATGTGCCAGCATAATTTTATAAGTTTAAATTTTAGAAGTGTAAAGGTTCTCACTGAGGACTTCTCTAAACACTGATTTTAGACACAGCATAGGAACTGTGAAAACTCCAAAGGATGGGGCAAATGTCAGTACAGCACAACTATTGGAAAAAAAAAAAAGACTAAAGAGAAGTATGGATATGTCACATATGTTCAGACAGTAACTGTAGCAATGCAAGAACAGAAAACCTATTAAGAATGTTAACGTTACAAGAACTACTTATTAAAATATTAAAATAACAGAAGAGCAAAAGAAATACTCCATTAAAATGATGGTTTATACGCAACAGTATTATTTTAAATTAAGGATGGTTGCAGTTAATTTGGGGCCCTTGACAATAAAGTAATGCTAAAATACAGCTAACACATTCAGAGTGGTTTTCAAAAAGAGTATATACAGACATAAATCTCTGCTTCTTCACAGCTTGCAGGTCTGGTTGACAGAAGTGACTCATGTCAATACACTTGAGTTTCTTTTAATACAGGTAACTTGACCTGAAAGGATGCTTTGACAAAATGCTTACAAAATAAAGGTATACATTGCACAGATTAAAAAGTTGTCCCTCTGGCTCATCTCAGAATTTTAGTACTGGAAAGAAACCCACACAAAGACTATTTTGAACAGTCTCCTTTGGAACAACTCCTAGTTCAGCCCTATTCAATGAGTTTTTAATGGACATTTAAAACAATATGAAGTATCTGCCAAATAAACCTGGACATCAGTGTGTTACAGTAGTATCCAGTAACAAGGTGCTTTACTATAACAAAGTAATGTTAATCACCAATAAAATTATCTTGGTTCTACAAGATTACCTGAATGCAAAAGTCTGCAAAGGTAGGCCCACACTCTCAGACAAGAGACACCCACTTCAGAATGCAGCAGCTTAAGAAAACATTTTAAATAACTGCCTCAAGCTCTCAGTACAATGCAGCATAGATGAGTGCATAACATATTAACAGGACTATTAGTAGGAACAGAGAAATCATTTTGCATTGATGAGACTATAATTACACTGTTACACTTACCTTCAAAAGTGCTACAAAAATACCGGAGATACACAAAGAAACTGGTAGTTCACGGTTGTGTACTAGGACACACAAAGAATATATTTCTTATACACTTTTCAACCTTGCAAGTAGAGATATAACAGAACCCCCTGACTGAGAAGTTAAAAAGCAACAGCAGATGGGACATTCCTCAATATTTGGGTGACTTATAAGGGTATGAAAGGAACTCATAATCATATGAGAATTTAAAATAAGACTGAAGTTTCAAGAAGTATTCTTTAACACATCTCATGAGCAAAACAAAGGTCTCCTTCTGTAATAGTCATCAACATGGACTCAACAGTACTGCCTGCTCATACAGATATAAGAAAAAGTATATCTGCACCATGTCCGCCTACTCACCTTGACTAGTTTTAATCATACCTATTGACTCAGGGGCTTCCTCTGCTGGATCACAAAGCTCATGATTCTCTTCCACGCTGCCCAACCAGACAGGTGTTTTGAGTGGAGAAGGGACAGCAGCTTACTTTTGAACCATCAGAGACCAGACACCAACTGGAGCCCAGACGGGATGGGCAACACTCACAAGTCTTCTTCCTTGGGGTAAGTTTCTACACTCTTGTTCAGAGCAATCCTGGATCGCTCTGTGCCTGGCTATGTGCAAGCCAGTTTGACTGTCCAGGTCTGGAGTTCGAGAACATGAACCATCTGCTCATGCCACCTCAGAGGCTTCTGCCTGGCCCATCTTCATACTCTGTCTTGCTCTGAGCTCCCAGCCAGGCTAGCAGCTGGAAGAGGGTTCTTAGCAAATCACACTAGCAAGAAGTTTGCTACTCCTTAAGGCTTGGTGGGTACCATAGGATACACAGCCCTGCTGGGGCAACACACTGTGGTGACTAGAAGAGCTGGTGTAAGGGCCTGAATTTTTTCTCATACCTCCTCCATATGCATGATGCTCCTGAAAAGCAGGCTTTTGTTCCCTTTAGATGAGGTTCCCCTTGCACCTTTTTTCCTGTCTCCAAACTTCTTCTCAAGACCTCCCTCACAGCCTCACATTTGCCCCCTTTTCCCTCTTCTCTGGTCTACGCAGCACCACCTTCATTGAGCCTTTCCCAGTTCGGACGGCCGTGACCCCAAACAACTCGGCAAGGTGGCACCGGGCAGGGGCAAGCCTGAGACCCCGCCCCGCCGCCCCGCCTCAGCCCAGCCAGCTCACCCGCGTCGTAGAAGGCGTCCAGCACCGTCGTCTCCCCGAAGTCCAGCTCCCCGAAGTTGACTGTGCCGAGTTGGGCCCCCTCGGCCTCGCAGGCCCGCAGCAGGCACTGCCGCGCCCCGGCCTCGGGGCTCCGCGCCCCGGCGCCCCCCTTGGGAGGGTCGTTCAGCACGTACACGGCCCGCAGGCAGCGCGGCCGCGGGGCTGCCGCGCCGGCCTCCGCCGCCTCCCCACCGCTCGCCGCCTCCGCCGGGCCAGCGGCCGGCAGCTCCGGCTCCGCGCAGGGGTGCGCCGGCTCCGCCGCCCCGCTGCCGCTCGCGAGGTTCTCCATAGCGGCGTCGAGGGCTGTGGGGAGCCGGTGCCTGCCGGCAGGTGCTCAGGCAGGACCGCGCCCCATCGCAAGGAGTTGGGCAAACTCCGGGGGCGCAGAGTGAGGCGGCTCCCGGCCGCGCTGCTCCCCTCGCCTCCGCGCCTGGGCGGCACCGCGCCCCGGCGGGCGGGCACGGAGGCGAGGTGGGGCAAGGTGAAGGCAGCCGGCGTGGAGCGGAGCTCGGCACCGCCCTCCCGGGACGGGACAGAACAACCTGGGGCAGCTGCCCCTTCAGCACACAGCGGCACGGCCTCGCCGTGCCTTCCCGGGGAACACACCCCGCTACCCTCCGCGGTACTGAGAGGGAGGAAACACCGGCGGGGCGACCGCGCCTCGTTTATTACTCCCCTTCCCCGCCCCTCGCTGTGCGGGCAGCGGCTCCGCGCACCGCCCGCCGCTCTGCTGTTAGAGCCGGGGCTGTTGTTACTTCACACGGTGGCACCGTGCGCCCCTCTCGGGTTTCTCCGAAGGTGACAAGGGCTCGGTCAAGGTCAGCGGGCTGCAGCGCCCGAGCCGCGCCTCGGGCTGTTACCCCTTGCCCTGGGCTGCCGCGAGGAGCCTTTCCCCGCGAGCGTGGCCCAACGGAACCGTTGAGCCCAACGGAACCGTTGAGCCGCTGCCAGCCCTGAGGAGCCGGCGGAGTCCCGGCGGGGCTGCCCGTCCTCCCCAGGGCGCTGCTGCCCCCGGGCCGCGGGAGCAAGGGCAGCCCTCGGGAGGCGGGGGTCTGGCCGCTGCTGGCACCCCAGAGCCGCCCCGTTTCTTTAGAAGCTAAGGCACCTGCTACTGCTTTTTTCTTCTCTCGACTCGCACTACCACGGCTTTCCCCCCACTGATTCTTAGGTCCAGAGAAATTCTCCTCCCCCTCTACTCCGCCCTGGTGAGATCACATCTGGAATATTGTGTCCAGTTCTGGGCCCCTCAGTTCCAGAAGGGCAGGGAACTGCTGGAGAGAGTCCAGCACAGGGCACCAAAGATGATTAAGGGAGTGGAGCATCTCCCTTATGAAGAAAGGCTGAAGGAGCTGGGTCTCTTTAGCTTGGAGGAGACTGAGGGGTGACCTCATTAATGTTTATAAATATGTAAAGGATGAGTGTCACGAGGATGGAGCCAGGCTCTTCTTGGTGACAACCAATGACAGGACAAGGGGTAATGGGTACAAACTGGAACACAAGAGGTTCCACTTAAATTTGAGAAGAAACTTCTACATGGTGAGGCTGATGGAGCACTGGAACAGGCTGCCCAGGGGGGTTGTGGAGTCTCCTCCTCTGGAGACATTCAAAACCCGCCTGGACACCTTCCTGTGTGCCCTCATCTAAGTGTTCCTGCTCCAGCGGGGGGATTGGACTAGGTGATCTTTTGAGGTCCCTTCCAATCCCTAACATTCTGTGGTTCTTCTTTGAGCTATTATTTAAGAGACTTTGACCACAGACAACTCTATCAGAAGTTTGGATAACAGTTCATCCTTCAATTGCTTCTCTTTTCTCGAAGAACTCCCACAACGATGGTACAATCAGCTCCTATAAACTCTGTGGCGACTCCTGGCTTCCTCACAAGAGCAAAATTAATTTTGAACATCCCATTTCCTAACACATTTTGCTAACTAGCTAAATTGGTAATGGCAGTCTCAGCTTTGGCACAAGGGTTGGGCGAGTTGCTGGTTTGTGCAGCAAGAGAACGTGAGAAGCAGGCTGTGTGTGGATAACTTTGTGTCTCAGCCTTGCACCCCAGCTGCCAAAAGGATACATACACCCCACGGAGATCACCCCAGTGATAGAAGGAGCAGTGTAAAACTGCCATCCTTTGAAGCAGGACACCTGCCTAGAAAACCTGCCTAGAAAGCTTTCTCATGTCGTTTCACTCACTGTGACAGACGAGGGTTTAAACAGCATGTTCACCTTTTGCTGCAGCGTGGCTCCTTGTGCCTATCAGAGCTTAACATATTTACCATATTCTGTAACACAACAAAAACAACAACCAAAGACTTCCAGCACAGTATTTTCCTCTTTAGGTGTCTGGCACCGTGTTTTGGTGGCTGTATATTAGAATTGCAGTATGCAGTTTTTTTGAGGAACTCTCCCCCATGAGCACAGCATAATGCTGTGCAGCATTTATGTTTGCTTAGTGCCTCATAAGGATTTTAGACAAAATGTGGGGAAATAATTTAAGAGGTAAACCTTTTTCTCATTTTGAAGTTTGGGGCAAGTAAAAGGTTTGATTTGGTCCACAGGTTGTGCGTGTTTTTTTTTTTACAAAAGCACAAGTACGTGAGATTTTGGAAGAATGATACGATGACCACCAGAGATGCTAGTCATTCCTGGCAGCTTTCCTCTTTAGGCAAGAGCGAGACTTTTCCTATAAAAACTCTATTAGCCTTGATCCAGTAATGCACCAAGTAGCTGATGTAACAGGAGAAAAATGGAAACCTGCATTTAGAAGATATTCAGGGTGCATGTTGGAGCCTTTGACCAGCAAAATGCACTAGCACGTACATTTATGATCCTCCCCAATGCAAATCCTACTTCGTATTTTTTGCATTATAAGAAAGTTTGGTTGAATGGCTGGTATTAAAACTTGAAATGAAAAAACACAGTACTGGCAAAGTTAAGGGATTATTTGCACAGGAAAGCATTTATCTTCCTCAAGAACATTCTTGGGCTTTCAGCAACTAACATGCAAAACCAATCTGCAATTTAATGGGTTCATAACAACAGATGCATGGTGTGGTGCTTTCTGTAATTGTGAAAATTGTTGAAGTGTCAATTTAGAACAAATATGCAGGCTGGAATTGCTTAGTGGGATGCCACTGAGACATAATAAATAAGCCTTTTCTGCCTTGTAGATATTACCAAAATTTAGTTTTTTGTAGATCTAAGATGCACATTTGGGTTTCATTATGCAGGTTTTTAACATTTGGTACCATTCTAAATTGCTAGCCGAGAGGTCTGTTGCTTGGTCTTGAAACAGTGATGGTGTCTCTTAGTAGCTACTCTATGTGAATACAATTAAGGGATATTTTCCCCTTTTCTTAATTATATTCACTCATCTTCCAAACAGTATCCTCACTATTCCTTGAGAATTTTTCCTAACAAGCTGTCACATTCTCGATATCTATTTCCAGCAGCTTAACCTGGTGCAATTTGTTCAGAGTTTGTGTGCTTTTTTGGAAGCTAAAAAACAAGGAGCATTTTTAAAGGAAGAAGCTTCATTTTATATACTGTAACCGAGTCTTCAGGAGCTGTGGTTCAGCACTGGTATGCCTGACATTTCCACTGAGCAACAGTCTCTTCAGTCTCTGCAAGTAACCTGAGTGAGAACAAATGGGAGATTCAGGTTTGGGGATATTTGAACTGTTTCTGCACGAACCAAAAAATGTTAAATCTAGAAGAAAAGAGGTAAGTCATACAACACACTTTCCTCTTTTGGAAATGTGGTCCAGTATCAAGGTTATAAAAAGAGCCACTCTATCCCCAGAGTTGCCTATTCAAAGGTCCAGGCCAGAAGGGAACATCCAGCTTTCATATAATTTCTGAGGCCTTTTGCCCTTGCACAGAACCCAGCCTAACAAAACCAAGCTGAAACTTGAAAAGTCAACATTTGCTCTTACATAGTAACATAAAGCTGTTGCCACAATTTTCTCAAGCACTGCTTTGCACCTCAAATCCACTTATTGCAGAATATTCATTGCCACTTAGACACCAGGAACAATATGTTCACTGCAATTCACAAAGACAGCAAGTGCTCCAAAGAAAATAGATGTCCTTGAAACCAGTTTGGTTTTTGCTTTGGTGTTGGTTGGTTGGTTGGTTTTTACCATTTTGCAAATCTCTAAGCAGCAGTTGTTTCTCTAGACATAGCTGGTCTAATGGGGAGCGAGTCCTTCCTTTTCTTTCCCTCAGGGCTACAAACTTTAAAAAATGTTCAAACAGTAAAGCTGCATACCGAATTTGACTCCACAGGCAGATGTGCCACCTTTCTCCCTGGTGCACATGCAGCTGCAGCATACCTTAGCTTCCTGATATTTTTTTTTAAGAAAGCACAGGCTGGAACTGGTGTCATAAATGTCAGGCTGCAATTTCATTGCACATTGACATTTTCAGGTATAAAGAGGGCTCCTCCCTTTTTACCCAGGGTTGGGGAAAGCCAAGATCTCTTGGTTCAGGTAGGCACCAAGTTAACCAGAACACACCCAGGTCTGCGGAGAATCTGCAGGGTTCAGCTGTTCTTCCAAAGTGCAAATCCATCCACCTGCCCGTGCCCTGGCAGCGATACCTGAAGCCGGCTCACCAGCTTGGTGTCCCAGGTATCCATCACACGCGGTGGCGAGTTGCCCAGGAGTCCATCCAGGGGCACCTGGCCCTGACCAGCCCCACACACAGGTGCATCCTCAGTCAAAACTACATCTCCCTCACTGCCAAGCAGCAGCATCCTGCACAGGCTTCCCCCCAGGAAACACTGGCAGCGTGACAGCCATCTCACATGGACATGTGTCCAGAGAGCCTGAATCCCAGGTGCAATAATTTTTTCTGTACTGTGAAGATCAGACACTTGGAAAATATTTTGATGTTCAAATTCTTTTCTGGGAAGCCACTGTACCAGCCTTCCACAAGATAATGGTGTTTGAACTACTCCATGCAAACATTTTGTTAATGGACTTACTGGTATGACTGTTTCTAGTGTGTTGCCCCACTTATTTTCATTCACAGTGAGCAGGTCTCCAGGTAACCACAGAGATACTGCTGTCATGTGGATGAGGAGGAAAACAATTAATTTTTTGATTGAATGGGAAAATAAGATTTTTTTTTTTTTTAAGTATGGATTCAACCAAAAGATCTTTTCTTTTTCATGGTCATTATGTAGAAACTTTACTAGAGTTTAAATGAAATGCTCCCTAAGAATTCTAATGAACTGCTTGGGTTTTTTTTTTCCAAAAGTTAGATTCAAAATATTAAGGCTGTACAACAGAAGCTAAACAATACAGGTCATTCTTGAAGAAACGCTTCACGGAGAGGCCTAAAAATGCTACAGGCTTTAAAAGCTGACTTGCAGCAAAGCACACCTCTGTTGCAAGGGGAAACTTGGGTGTCTCAGAGTGAAGTCAAAACACCTTGGCCACCAAATCAACATTGGAATTGGGTTCAGAGATCTCAGAGGTTCCTCTTACTTTTCTTTCACTGCAGAGCATGAGGTGTCACAAGCTCATTTGACCTACTGGCAAAGAATAAAGGCAAATAAAATGATTGCTGGGTCACAGACTATAATCCGTAGCACAGCTTTCTATTCCAATCCACTGTTTTGCACAGGGAAGCATGTTGCACACAGCATTTGCACATCATCACCCCTTGCAAATGAAGGACGGTGACATCTTGTATGAAATACAAGGGTGACCTTTCTCTTAATTTCCTCTCTGCCTTCCTTGAAGAATGATAATGCTACACATCCATATGCTCTGAACACTCACAAGTAAGCAGAGCAAAATGTAATCAGTTTCAAAATCGGCTTTTATTCCAAGTTCCTCATCTCCATTAGTTTCCAGCATATCTGTCACTCTAATCAAAAGTTCTTGCCTTTGGATTTTGAGTAGTTATTGGGCAAGTCTTTGGGAGCATGAATGATTGAAGAGTGCAGGCTGGCAGTGAAGAAATTATGCAGGTCTTCTCAATAGCTTCCACAAAGCCAGAATTTCACTTACAGATGACAGAGTGCATTAGAAAACCAAAACCCAAACCAAACCATAAACAAGCCCCTAACAAACAAACCATGCAACCAACCAACAACAACCAAAATAACCCACAACCACCCACCAGTAAATAAAGTAGCAAAGAGAAGGATTAAAAAAAATAATCCCAATGCTTGCTGAATCTCTATCAATGCAGAGAGCTCACACTTTCTCTGTGGCTGATAGTTGGCATTATTCACACTATTTCTCTCTATCAGACAGGTAAATCAGATCAACTGCACAAGACTCAGGCATGTGTGTTTGGTTAAAAACTTTGTTCTGGTGTAAGTACCTGTGGCTCTCCAGCCTTCCTCACCCAGTTCAGGGAACAACCAGCTTAAAGCCAGACATTACCTACAGTTCTCCAAAATACAATCTTTAATTGATTAGTCAAACAGAAAATCACTTCTCTCCAGTTTTCAACACATTTCAAATAACTGCTGGTTCACATTTCAGATGGGATAAAACCAAACCAGGCTCCCATCCAGTAAGACTTCCCTTAGACTGGGGAATATCTGAACCCCCACTAAGACAAGAAATGCTAGAGAAAACCTTGAGAAAACCTGGGGAAAGAGAACATTTTCAACTTTGGAAGATGGAGCTGACTGTCAACAGCATTCTGACTTTTAGTATTCAAGTACTAATTATTAATACTTTAACAGTATTGGGCCTAGATTTCTTCACACGTACAGCATCTTGATATGAAGAATATTTTCTCTTTTGCAGTCCTAAACCTAACAGTTTGCTCCTTGTGTTAGGTTTCATTAGGCAGGTCCCAGGGGTAAGAAATACACATTTCCTTGAGGGACAAGACACAGCTTCAAGAGGTCTGATTTAAAATGTTTGCATGGGCAGAAGATTAAATATTCTTACTGGGCCTGATTAATTTTCCCGTTTTCAACTTGGTCGAAGTATCTTTGACTTCTTTCCATGTCATAGTTCAGTGCTTTCATTGCCATTGTTTTTACATACTCTTTTAAGACAAGATTCTCACTTTTAGCCTTTTTGAAGTTATTTCTCACTGAAGAAATACTCATGATAAAGGTCACCTGAGTCTTCATGTTATTTCAGTTAAACAGGCTTCATCTGTCTACTGATTAACAAAAGCCCAGCAAAATTGTGACTGTGACAGGGAGCACAACATGGTTATGCACACATGCTGCACAAATGATGGAGAGGACTAGAATACGTGGTTCATTTTTATTCACATTTAGGTGATCTTTATATTGCTGTAGACGTCAGATGCGTGAGGATACATGAGGCTTAGAAGATTAGCAAAAGCAAAGGTGTCAATGCTGCTTAAAAGCATTTTAAATATTTGTAATCACAATGGTTTTGGTATTGCCAGTTGGGACTGTGAAAAGTAAAGAAATCCTGAAGAGGCAAGAATTTCTTCTAGGTGACAAATAAAAAAAAGCTCATCTGTTACGTCAATACTCGCTTTTGTAATAGGTGCTAATGAAAACTTCATATATTTAGGCAAATGTGGAAATTTAGTACTACTTCAACAAGAATCCTTAAATTGCACCCGCATTTTCTTTTTGTTGAGGCAGCCAAGAAATTGCATCATGTATTAAATACCAGCTTTATATGTGAAGAAAGAAGTCTACCAATGTCCAAAATAGGGGCTTAAAAAAAACCATTAAGTAATTCACATTTATGAACTAGCAATGTGAGAAGTAGGCAATAATTGGTAGGAGCACAGCTAAGGCACCTGGTGAGAGAGAAAGCAATATTAGCCTTTCTCAAAACCCCTGGCAACTATTTTCTCTGCTTGCATGATTCCCTTGCTTTGTCAGTGTGAGCTTATTAGCATTGGGTTTGATTTTAATATTTGGGTCTGGCAAGGTGCAGTTCTCAGTACTTGTAATGATGGGACCTGAATGTACCTAATACTGCACACCGATCTGCAACTAGTCCTGAAGCTCTCTGGGTTACAGTGAGACAAGATGCAATGACAGACACTTCATTTTCTCTGCCTCATCTACTTCGATTAGATTTATTCTTTGCTAGAGCAGTGTCACATGCTTGAGGCTATTAAAGCCACTGCCAAATAACTCGCCATTCTTGTATGGGTAGAAAATTTTATGTCCAGATATGTTGTCACTCAAATGCAGTCCGTTTTCAGGCATCTCTCTGCCAGCATGACAGGAATCATTCCAGAAAAGTTTTATAATGCTATAAGTGAGACCTTCAGCCCATCATTGTGTCAAATTGCATTTCTGTCAAAGTAATGAAGAGTTTCTTCCTGCACTTTGCAGTGAAAAACAAGTTAAATAATAACTCACTTCCTGTCCAAATCCAAGACACTTAGAAAACACAGAGCATTCTTGACCTTTTCACTGGAACCAACACATGCTTTGCTAATAGCCTTATAATAGAAACATCTACCTCTTTTTTTGATCTGTGAAATTTGAAATAACAGCTCTTTGAACAAGAGTTGAGCTGACGGTAGCAGTAAGATTTCCAGAAGCAGTAGTAAAATGTAATCCTTTGTGTTACCTGACAGCCTTGTTTTCTCTAGAAGTTTAAATCCACTTGGAGAACTGTGAATGACTTCAGTATTGCTCTAGAGTGCCCTTAACTGTTCACACAGCAACAAAGTAGTAAAATATATTTGGCACACACATGCACATAGGATAAAAGTCAGATAACCTTTCTTACATCCCTAAATGAGAAGATCAATGAGGTACAGATCTCCACATGGCATGCACACACTGCTGCACCATGAAACCAACTTGTGGAGCATCCCATTTGTTTTCTGTTTAACAGAGGCACAGCAATGTCTTGGTCCAGCTTGCAAAGAGACACCAGGCAGAGCCTGCAGAAGGCAACTACCTTACCCAAGCTGCAGCATCAGCACCTTCGCCTGGGCAGAGGTGGTGGGCTGCATCCTTAGGCAGGCAGTTCCCCTCCTGTGTGTCACAGGGATGTTAGGACAGACGTTTCTAGAGCGTGAAGGCAGCAGATTCAAGGCAAGCGGAGGTTTAGAGTCCGAGATTGCTGCCATTTATAACTATGCAGAAGAAGGCCAAGGAAGCATGAGGCCTGAGTCAGGGGACCTAGAGGGTGAGTGAAAATGTGGGTGGGAGAACTCGGGCTTGCCCCATTTCTCCCTGCCTTGTGCTTTTATTGGCTCAATGGCTACACCTGTACTTCCAGCTGGGCTGAGTAAATTCGGCTCTTTGAATTGAGAAGACAAATTATCTAGTAGAAGCAATTTCCACACAAGTGCATCTACTTTTATACTTATCCTTTCTTAGCTGCTGTTCTGCTTTTTGGTGCTTTGTGTTGAGAGAAAGTACATGGTGCACAGATGGTACGACCTGTGCTATCTCCTGCACTTCTTGTGTCCTTCACAAAGAAAACCATCCCCAGAAGGGGGTAAAACCAAGTGACAGGTCATCCTGTATCAGGGACAGCTGCCCAGCTTAATTTTCCCTCCCTCCCAAAAAGCACTCCCACAAAATCTTAAACTTTTTGTTGCTGTGCTCCAAGGAGGGGAAGGGCAGCCTGATGGGTCACTGGCTAGTATGAAGCGCTCAGGGAAGAGCTTCTTGTATTTAGGAAAATGATCTCCCACAGCACATGAAATTGTTGGGTCTGGGTGCAGTGAACAGGTTTTACCAGAGAAAGTTTTGAAAACAGATGCTTCTTCAGTGTCCTGATATTCAAAATTGCTTGTGAAGCTGCATCATTCTTATCTTATTTGCTTTGTCATTTTAATGTTCGAGTTTTCTTCTCCAAGAGAAACAGCCTATTACAACTTTTGAGATTGTCCTGATAACAGTCAGTTATGTTTTCATGTGACTATCAGCTACATTTTCCTACATAAAAAAGGAAGAGAGTATGAAACCTACTTACGTGACGGGCTAAGAGAGAGACCAGTACGGTAGGCCCTGCCTCCGTATCTTAACCTTTGCAATGTGTCAGAACAATTATTCTCATGGTTCTAGAGACTTGTCCAGAGTTACAGTTAAATCACTTGCTAAAATACAGTAAGATACCCTACAATTTGTAGGGTAACAATTGCAACAAAATTACTTTACATCCTAATTTTTTCATCCTATAGTACCAGCACATTTAAAAACACACTTGAATTTCCAATACTTTCAGTTTTGTTTTGTTTTGTTTTTTTTTTCTGTAATGCATGAGAGCATCAAGTCATTTTGTCAGTTTAGGTATTTGCACTGCAAACCCTACTCTGTCTAACAGTGGGACTGTGAGTGCTGAACAGGGAAACAGCTGCATTGCCAGTTCAAGAAAAGCCTGACTGTGGCAGCACAAAGTCTCTCAAATATCTGTTCCTGAGGCTGCCAGTGGTTTACACTAGCTACCTGTAAAAGTTTGTGTCTGCACAGGATTGGAAATCATATTAATTAAAAGAGCCAACACCAAACAGTATGTTGAGGGTGTTCAACAACCTTCTTTACCCTGAGTAGAAAGCAGAGGGGCCTGCTGCCATCCCCCAGCAGCACCCACAGCACCACAGCTTCCTGCAGACATTTAAAAAATGTCTTTTGCTTCCTCAGCTGCTCTGTCCCAGTCTGGGAAGCTCTGGCAGCCCCTCACCTTCAGGGTTGATGACCTAAGGAAGTTGGTTCTTTTCCAAAGGCAGGGAACAGCAGGAGCAGAGGGGCTGTGGCAGGAGGAGGGAAGCAGCTGCAGGAAGCAGGGGGGTGACTGGGCCTGGGTGTTCACAACCAGCTGCTAATTCCTAGGCCAGCTCAAGAGTCAGCTGAGGCCAAAGGTGCCAAGTGAAATGTAATTTCTGTCTGAAGGGTATTAATAACCATGGATACAAGTACCCGATGTTGAGTGTAGGGAGTTCAGCTCCACCTCCTCTGGCTCTTTTTAGGGTAAGGATTGCCCTGAACAGAAGCCAGTGCTTGGAGGACCCTCTCCTCGCCAAAGCTGATGGGAACCGGCAGCTGCCCAGCAGCTGCCAGCCCTGCATGGTTGAAAAACCTCCTCAGTGCAGAAGTTGTGGAGTGGTTGGTTGTTTCTACTTTAAAGCAGTATTCCCACCTGCCTTTTGAACCACAGCTCGCCTGTGTGAAAGCTATCTTCTCTCTAACCAGCTTTCCCACTTCCCCCATCAATGTGCCTCTCTCCTATTTCCAGTCCCAGGGTGCTTTCTCCAGAGCAGACACCAGAGACCTCACGCCTCTTCCCGCCTTGCCCAGCAGGTGGGACTGCTGACCGGCCGTGCCCATGCGTGGGAGCGCTGTGCATCACCCGCACCCAGCTGCCCTCTCTCGTTGCCTTCTGGCACTTAAGTATTTGTGAGACCGACAAACTGCAGCGCCCCTGACCCTAGCGTCCCTTCACTCCCCAGGCAGGTCCGCAGGAGCACAAAAGCCCCAAACCCAGGCTACGAGTGTGAGAGTTGTCACAACCAAGGAATTCACAGGAACCCCAGGTGTTTTCACGCCATGCCAACCCCGCAGCAGAGGAGCAGAGGAGCTGGTAACGCTGCAGCCCCAGGGCAGCCGCCCCTGCAGCCGGACAGCCGGTGCGGAGGGGAGCAGGGCGGGGCCGGGGCCTGTGCATGCCTCAGTCAACTCTGCAAGATGAGTGAAATGGTTCTGTAACTTCAGCAAAACGGGAATTTCTGAGGGTGTTGTTTCACAGCACTCTCTCACCTCACTTTCACAGGTGTGAATTTCAGTCCTGGCTGTCGCAGAGCACGGCACTCCTGTGGACATTTCATACACAAAGCAGCTCACAACATTTACTGGGCGGTTGGTTATCATATGCCTAGAAACAAAAATTTAATGCATGTAGTTGTGTTCAATCCTTTGACCTGTAACACAGCATTTAACACTTTTCCTCATTTATCAACGGATTGTTAATAAGAAAAATACAGAAGGTGAAATTTAGGTAACAGAACTCAATAAACACTTTGACTATTTACCATCTTATTTCCACACAGAACTTTTAAAAATGCTGACTGCTATGATCCCACGTAAAGAAATACTTGAACCTTTTAGAGCTCAAAAAAGAACATTAAATTAACATTAAAGTGTTTTCTTAATAACATTTTACCAAATCAAGAATCTGAATATTATCATCCAAAGGTATGAGCCTGGTGTTTCAGGCCTGACTTCTACTCATAAACAGAGTCTACCACAAGACTGGTGTGTGCATATTAATGAAAAGTCATTTTACACAACTCTTCAAACAAAAATATTTTATCAATTTCATATCAAAATCACTTTGTAGCTCACCAGCATTTTCTGGTTTTCTTTAAATAGAAACCCAAATATTTTTTAAACCTGTAGTTTATATCCACAGGTTTAATGCATAACTAATCCTCCTTAAAAAGGAACAATCCAGGTGCTGTGTGAAATGCTTTGTATTATTACAATGAAATTCAGCAAGAAGAGCTTGTATCTCTACAAACTCCATTCTCCCAGAATAATAAACTTCCAGAACAAAAGCATTTTCACAAAACCTTATTTAATCTTCCTTTACAAAGCATGACATGCTGGACTTCTAACTTGGATTTATAAAAATGACAAGTTATCATCTAATCAGGATGAAGAAAAAATGAATGTAATGTGATTAAAGGAAACTCGGTGCCGAATTCAGACTTCCATTTGCAAAAAATTGAACATTTATGAGATGCTTCTTATATTTCTCAGGTACATCTCAGGAATCAATACTTAACACAGACGCAATAGTTTATTGCTTTCCAGGGATGCAATTAGGAAGCCAGAAGTGTTCGTTTCTGGGTGCATGTTGCAAATGTATGACTACAAATCCAAACAGAATTCTCATTCCTTATGCCTCATTTCCCCCTGTTCTCCTAACTCTGCTACTAACTTCAGTAAAAATATGGAAGTAATCTAGAAATCCTTATTGCTGGAAAGCGATGATGGGACTATCATCCTTTGTATAAAAATATTTTAATGCAGTTATTTAGAAATGTTAAATAAGACCATTTTAGTGATAAAATATTTTATTAGTGCTTCTGTTTGAGTACATTGAGCAATGTATTGGGACTTTAAAAAAAATTCTCAAGTTTCATTACCCGATCTTTCAATCTCAAACACCACTGTTACAACAGCACATGCTATGGCAGAGGAAATCATCCCAACAGTGAGGTTCTGTATTACCAGTTGAGACCCATAAAGCAAAATGTGGGTATGGTGGAGTGTGTATTTGATATATCTATGGCATATCACAAAGATTATGGGAACTCTGCCAACCACGTGTGAACGTGAGCAGCCAACTGAATGCTACATCTCACCCAGTCGCTGGCAGGCAGGGTGGTGAGAACTGTGATACAGGATATGCTGGCTGGGGCCAGCTCTACCATTTGATGAGATGACAAGTAGTTTCTTTGCGGGGGGGGAGGGATTTGTCACTCCGAAGCATCACCAGTATCACTCACTCACTCAATCCACGCTGTGCAAAAATATCCATTATTTAAATGCTTTAACAGAGATTGCTGACAAGGTATGAGATACTCCGCAGCTATTAAAGAACACATGGAACCACAAACAGAAAAATGAGAGACCTTATTTTGAAAGGATGAAAGCAAACAGAGAAACTGGAAGAAATGAAGTAAGCATCCATTTCAGTAAAATGATGAAAAGAAAGTCCTGCTGCAAAAACAGGACTATAAAGCGTATCGGTCCATAAG
This sequence comes from Streptopelia decaocto, assembly GCF_964273445.1. Taxonomy (NCBI): domain Eukaryota; kingdom Metazoa; phylum Chordata; class Aves; order Columbiformes; family Columbidae; genus Streptopelia; species Streptopelia decaocto. The sequence continues at coordinate 105,675,071 of NC_138663.1, forward strand.
CATAAAACATAATGTAGCAAAGAGTACCACATAAAACCAGCAAATGAAACAATGTCGCACAATAGAGAACCTTGTGCATGAAATAATACAACATTTTATTCACGTTTTATAATTACTTTTATTTATTTTTGCTTTAATAATGCATATTCTGTTCACTCTGTGCAAAATTGGGGACAGAGGCGGGTGTTTAAATGGTCTAATGAAAATCAAGCGGAGATGAACATTCCAGTTGAGGGAGAGGCCTATCAAAACCAGGAAAGCTAAAAAGCCACAGCTGCTCAAGACTAAGCTGCTCTCAGCTGCGCCCTTTTGTCCTGCCACCTTGCACAAACCTGGCTCTACTGACTGAGCAGCTGGACACTGAGAAGCTGCCCTCCGCCGGGCACCGGGGACGCTAGTCCTCCTGGTGGTGGTAGCTACATTAGGGAGACCTGGCTTGCAACTGGCTCCAGTCAGTGTGTGGCAGAGAAAGGCACAAATCATTGCAAAGACCAGATTTCTGTTGGTTTGTTTCCTTCTTGTAAATACATTACTGTACACAACCTAAGTTTAAATTGTAGAGGGCCTGGGGACATAAAATTGCATATTTATCAGAACTTAAAACCATAACAAAGAGTAGGCTGTTCTATCTCAAAGCAAAAATAATCCCTCCAGTCCCAATGTTAACATTCATTCCTGGCTATATGCAGTACAAACATTTTAAAATCTGTGACAAAAGACAATTAAAAACCAAAAGTCAAAATCATAAAGCTTGTAAACAGATAATCTGAAATACATTTTATTTATGGAAAAATATCATCAAAATAGTACCACTATGGACTAAACTGCCTGAGTTTTCATTTCACCTAGGATCTTGAAGTAGAGAGCCTTTAGCACAAGAAGATCAATTTCAGTCACAACTAGTGCTGCACAGCACTGCTTCAGGTGGAAATTCTGTCTTCGCTGTTGGTATTTCTGTTGTGCTATCAAAAACTGTTGTGCTAATCCTTCAAACAAAGGGATGTTGAGGCAATTCTTAAATCATTTGGCACAAAGTTATTTTGGCTGGGGCATAAATTTGAGTCTCAGTCATGAAGAATAATGCAACATTCCACCTATCAAGTATTCACTTGGATTGAAGAGCTTTCTTTATGTCATTTACTTCCATCTGAAAGAAAAAAAAATTGTGATGAGATTAGCTGCTTTTACAAACTGAGACACAGCTGATTCTGCCTGAAAAGCACATTTTCCATCTTGTCCACAGATGTCCAGTTTTATACTACCCTTATTTCCCCAGATTTCATGAACTGGGGTGACCTTCTCAGCTGTATAAGATGACCACTCATGGCTTCCTCCCCTCAGAGCTTGACAGGTATAGTCATTGAATGCACCACAAGACCTTTCAAACTCTTTAAGTCACAACTTTTAGAAGCTATGCAGCTTACTGCCATGAATTACTTGCAGAATGAGCACTCTGTCCGTGCAGCAGCTGCTGCACAAGTAAACTGAACTGCTGACAACGAACACTGGTAGCTGAGGAGCAAAAACTACTGCCTCTCTCCTGTAGGGATGGTTTTTATTGCAGGGACGGCAGTTGCCTTCTACACACACCAGGCTACATCCAGGCACCTTAAGGGCTCTGATTGAGGTGCAGCTGTGGAATCAAAAGGAGGTGGCTGAAGCCATCATCACCCCTTGTTGTACACTTGACCACTCAGACAGACACTGGAAACCCTGAGCTAGGGGTATTAGATGTACTGAGACACACCTCAGTGCTCAGCTGCACCATATCATTGAGGCTGTTGTCTTTAATACATGGACTGAGAGCTGCACTTTGTGACTAGCAGAACACTCTAAAACTAATGCAAGTTTGTGGTTTGTTTTATTTTTTTTTTTGGACTCTCATCTTCATGTACAGCTAATTATGCCTCCTTGTCTAGCATCTGAACATTTACCAATATAAGCAACATTTGAACTGAAGTAAAAGCATAAAGTTATAGTATCATAATTTAAAAACCATCAATGCAGGTCTCTGTATAAAGAGATAAAACCATCTTAGGAGGTAGAGTCCAGACCTCTGAATAGTCTGGCCTGCTATACGAAATCAAGAGCAGCTATTAAAAATGTTCATTGATTTTATCTGAATAAATTTAAATTTTAGAGTAATATGAATTGCATGTTGCTAGAAGCCATACTCCTATGTGGCTGCATGAATGAAGTCCTTTAGGCAGCCCTGGAGAACAGACATTGAAGTCTCCAGTTCCACCAGTTCCCTTTGCCACGTTCCCAAGCGCTTTATTGAGCAGGAACAGCCCAGTGAAATTACAATTCAGTTTTCTCTCTCTAGCACAAAGAAAGAGAGCAGTTGACTTGAACCATAAAAGTATAAAATATAATCAATACTAAATCACTGATCAAGTACATCACTCTCTGAAATCCAGAAAAGCAGTTTCAGCCACATTCCATTTTGAAGCAGCCCAGCCAATGATGCCAACAAAGGCCCAGTTCCATCACTCTCACACGGGCAGGGCAGGTGCTACCTGGCAAATGACTAAGCCAGCATGACAACACCTAGAGCTCAGGTACTCTGCAAACCATGGTAGCAGCCACTGGGCTCTTATTCAGAGCACCTTCTTTTATATTGTTTGGGATGCTTTAGTAAAGACAACCTGAGTACAGTCTGTAACAAACATAAAAATCCGACTATATGAAATAATATTCCAAGCATAGCAACACTGAAACAAGCCCACTATAAAATACAAAGCTCTGGAAGACAGTGAACCATTAAAAAATACAAGGTATCACTTGCGACAAAATCAAACCATTAACACTGAGACTAAAAAATATAGTTTGAATACTATATTGTGTTTATTTTTTAAAATTTGTCCACTCATGCTGATAAATTTTTAGATAACTAACAGGCATTTCAGTAAGAACCCAGTATTGCAAGGTATATGACACAGACTGGCAACACCATGAAAGGAACAGGTATATCCCTTTCAGAAATGTTAGTAGTTTTTATTTCACTGGAATTTAAGTATCTTAGCAGAGCTGAATGTCTCATTCCTGAGGCTAAGTCAAACCTGCCAATACTTCCATAACATTATAAATAATTTAAGTACCTGCAATCGTAGACGGATCTTCTTTTCTTCATCCAACTCAGACAGCAATTGTTTAATCTCTTTTCTGTTAAAAGAATGCAAAAAAATCTTGGAATGAAATGACTGAAGTAGTAAAATAAAAAGGAGCACCTCTTGGAGACATCTTTTTCCTGTTTCACTAGTCACCTTTTTTCCTCTGAACAACTATTTAAAGTCAGTACACTCTTGTATACTATACGCTGTACTACAGAGAAGAAAGACTATAAAAAAAGTAGAGCACCCCCCACACCCCATCTGGCTAATGAATAACACATTTCCTCCCGACAGCCCCGCATCCACAGGTTTTGCTCTGCACTTGCTGTATCAACACTCTATCAGCACCCAGTGTCCTTTTCTCCATACAAAATGTAGATAGATCGGCTGTTGGTGAGTTACAGGAACTGGTAACACAAGTCCTGCCCATGCTATCATGTACTCTAAGCCACTTAAATGCTGTTTATTGCAGCAATACAATGTAACATTCCATTTCATTTATAAGACTTAATGATCCCAAATATCAATTTGCTGTCATCCTTCTTTGTCAGGAAGCAGAAAACAGCTATAGGGAGCAGACACCTTTTCATGTTCCCACTGAGTGATCTCACCTTAAGACAGAAACCAGTAGGTGGAAGCAGCCCGTGCAGGAAGGGCCAAGGAGAACAGAGGAGCAACTGGCAGCCAAAGAGGCGAAGCCATGGGGCTCACTGCTGGATCCAACAGGAACTGTGCCCTCCCCATCTTCTCCGAGACTCCCGCCACACCTCTGTTCTGCCACAGTCTCTGCACGCTGCTTCCCCTTTTCTTTTTCTTGCCTGGGCTACACACAACTGACAAGGTCGGTGAAAGTTTAGCTTCCAAAACATTAAATATTCTCAGGAATAGCAAAAGCTGCACACCAGCACCAGTTTCTTCTAGGAAATGAGCAGCACGAAGAAAATAAAGATACCCAGCACTAAAATATTAAGATTCAGGGTCACAAACACAAAGGTCTTCAAATGTCCTAATCACAATTTGATTCCTTCTTTTGTAATAAAAGCTTCCTGGGAAAATGTGCTAACAGTCAAACAACAAACTGATTTTATAATTTTAGGAACTTGTAGTAATTTTTACTACAACTGGAACAAATGCACCCCTTATTAAAACATGAGAGTTCCAAAATAGTTATTGGCAAATTAAGCAACATAAGAAACTTTTTCACTGCTTATAGCTTGTAATTCAACTTTAATACCCCATAAACATCTGCTTATGTCATAACAGAGGAAAAAGGAGCTGTTACAGATGGATACTGTCAGTCTTTTTTCCTGAGCTTCTTACCCCTGAACATGTTCTGTCAGGAAAGCAGATGAAAATCAGTCACAAAGGCAAACTGTGCAGAGTAACACAGAGGAGAGCAAGCTCAGGAAGAAACTGCTTCCCCTACACATGAACGGATGCATCCCACCTACAGTTGTGATTTACATTACTTACTTTTGCTGGTCTTTCATGGTTTCAATAATGGTTCTTAGCTCCTTAATTTGTGTTCTCAGCTCCTCCAGGGCAGTCTGACCTTGGCTCAAGTGCTCAGTCTTTGGCTTTCCTTCAGTACCGAACAGGGATGGGGAATTTGACCTGTGGCCTGTTGTTCCCATAGCAATTGAGTGAAATCCAGGTGATGGTGAGGGGGATAGTGATGGTTGCACACTACTGCCACTAGCCAAACCTCCTGGTTTTGGAGGCAAAGAAGTTTTATTATCAGACACCTGCAACAAAACCAATAACATTTAATGTCTGGAGAAAGCTTTATGAAAATCAGACCTTGTCCTGGTTTCAGCTGGGATAGAGTTAATTTTCTTCCTAGTAGCTGGTATAGTGTTGGGTTTTAGATTTAGAATGAGAATGATGCTGATAATACACTGATGATTTAGTTGCTGCTAAGTAGTCAAGGACTTTTCAGCTTGTGCAGCTGGCATGGCACAAGAAGAAGCTGGGAGGGGGGACACAGCTGGGACAGCTGACCCTGACTGACCAAAGCAATATCCCATACCATATGACCTCATGCTCAGCAAAAAAAGATAGGGGAAGAAGGAAGGGGGGGACACATTCAAAGTGATGGCATTTGTCTTCCCAAGTAAACATTACCTGTGATGGAGCCCGGCTTTCCTGGAGATGGCTGAACACCTGCCTGCCCATGGGAAGTGGTGAATGAATCCCTTGTTTTGCTTTGCTTGCATGTGTGGTTTTTGCTTTACCTATTAAACTGTCTTTATCTCAACCAACAAGTTTTCTCACATTTACGCTTCCAATTCTCTCCCCCATCACACTGGGGGAGCGAGTGAGTGAGTGGCTGCGTGGGGCTTAGTTGCCAGCTGGGGTTAAACCACAACAGACCTCTACCAAACACGGTTCATAGTAAAATACGGACAGTTTTGGCCAGTGCATGACAAATGTAAGAATTAGTCATTATCTTTGTACATGTACATCAGAGGGGGTCTACCTGGGATGCTGAAGTTCAGACAGCTTCAGTAAGACTTTCCACAGTTGCTACCACCAGTCAGCAACAAGCATTTCCAAGCTCTTAAACTTAGAAGTGAAATGAACCCAAGAAAGATGCTTAGTGTTTCTCTCACAAGTTTGTGAGAACATACCTATCTCCATTGATGTCTCCCGCAGAGTACCAAACTGTGTGGCCAAGAATCCAAGTTGGATTTTTTTTGCAGATTAAATTTACAATTTTTCAACTAACCATTGAAGGAATCTTCAACACCCAACATTTATTAAAAATTAAAAAATCAGTTACTAAAATTGTAAAATATTTCTTAAGTTTGCTTGTTGCTATGATATAAAAAGAAAAACAAAATCCCATGGCTTCAAGATTATAATATATTAACAGGAAATAAAGGTACTGTCCTATGTTAACTTAAGCTTCTGTGAATCCCCATAACTAACAATGACTCTTTATTCCTCGAGGAACTTAACAGAAAACTGCAGCATTAACCTAGTTGCCCTGGAACTATGTGGGTATTTCAGAAGGATCCCATGCTTCTGGAATTTCAATCCATTGCTTTACTTATTAGACAAGGTATAGAAAATCTTAAGTCCACCTAATGTACATGACCAGCTACTTCATTGCATGCACAGAACAGTATACAAATACAGTTATCACAATGGCAAGTAAGGTGAGTCTTAATTATTTATCATATTGTGAACTGACAATACTAATGTGTGCATTATACAACAGTAAACCAAGAGTGTGTGAAAATCTGATTTGGCCAAGAATAGGAAAAAGCACTAGGCAACTCTCCAACTCTATCTTTGAAAAAGAGCTATTGAGGTTCAATGGCAAATAGGGTAAGATATTAAGAAAAAAATTGTATGGAGATGAAAGGAAACACTGTAAGTGAGGACTTGGGGACCGGGGCAGTGGCACTGGCTGGATAAGGTAACTCAGAGAAAAGTTAATGGTCAGATGAAAATTGAGAGAAAGTCTGATGGGGAGGAGAGAATAAGATCCATCAAGTCCTGCAAAAAACCAGTCTTCTCCACTACATAAGCGTGACTGAGCACAGAACCTGTCCTGGGCAAGCACCACATCAAAAAAGTGTTCTGCAGAAAAACACTATGATAATAGAAATAAAAATGGCATTATAATCACAAGAAAGCTGAATCACTCCAGTGGCTTGAATGCTTAGCTTCATGACCTTAATAATATCCTTTTAACATTTTATACACATATATATGTGTGTGTGTGCATGTGTGACTAATGTCTACCTATAAATGGATCCTTCACGGATAATAATCCAATACAATATTGGTAGATATAAGTTTCCTTTGGACTGAAACGAGATGTCAGCTGAGTTAAAACCTGGAGCAAGTGAGCAAGGCACAACTGGAGTCATCCACACTGAATACTTAGTTCCAGAGCTCAACTCGCTATCAACACTAAAGCCTCAAGCAGATACTTTCTGATAGCAGTCATCTTGTTCTACAGGAATGTCATCCACATCCTTGACATAACCAACATAGAACTTATGAATATTGGCCCAAAGAGCATTCCTTAAAGCAAGTGCTCCCAGAAGAGGGAGCTACATAGCAAGACATTATCCTTAAACTTGGTCACAGAAGTGCATGATGACTTCATCTTTCAAATACTTTTGTTATACGATTAGACTGCAATATTTGTATCATTAAAGATATTTTTACATACTAAAAAAAAGCTTTAATCTCTAAAGCCTGATCTACACATTCCTCCTGTAATATTCAATTATTCTATAGTTTTCTACCAATATACACTAAGAATGGCACAAAGCTATAAAATGAATACAATTATACCAGTATAAAAAGTGATTATACTTGCAAATTCAAATTCATATACTATTAGAGCAGGTCAAAGAGTTGTCTTTTCCCTGCCTACAGACTCTTCTAATGTAAACTCAGTTTACAGTTGCAAAAAAAGGGCTTTTGTTTCTAAAATGTATTTCCCTAGCTTCTCTGATTCTGTGAAATGGATTTACACTAGAAGGATTTTTTTCACAGTATGGTTATGAAGACATTTTAACTGTGCAATTCACTTCAGACTTGCATTTCAAACACAGAACAATCTTTAGTAACCTTTACAATTTTCAGCTTCTTTAAAGGGCTAGTTACCAGGTGACTGTTCAATTAAATTTGAAAACCAAATATCTGAATACTGTTTTTAAAAATCAAGACACACATGATAATAGGAGTTGGACTTGATGATCCTTGCGGGTCACTTTCAACTCAGAACATTCTATGATTCCACGATATGGTTACACAGAGGTATTCTGATTAACTTACTTGTGATATTGTAACAGTCCTTGCTTTCCTTGATGCTTCCATAGCTTTGTGAGTAATGGAAGCATGTTCCTCCTTCTCATCTTCAGGACTTGGTGAGTCAAAGAAATCAGGGCTTGAAAGTGATGACTGTGTAGACAAACACACACATATCACAAGAGAGAAAAAAAAAGAGGTGCAGGTATGTTTATTGTACCAGAATTTAAAGGAGGAAAAAAAGCATTTCTGTGGTGACTTTTTTTTTAATTATCATTTTCAAAGCAAGAATACTTAAAGTCAGGGCTATTCCTTTCCTCATCTCCTTTTTTTACATCATATTTTTAAGGCCAGAATGGTTTCAAAGCATTCATGAAATAATACTGAAGAGTAGAATTCAACATTAATTTACATCTGTGCATTGCTTTAGATAAGAAAAAGCACCGTGCTATCCGCAGGAAGAGCAGTACCTGACTTGGCTGGGAGGCTGCGCCCCGTGCTGCAGGCACCAGCTCTGCCCCGCGATGCTGCCGCTGCCCCTGCAGGCACCGCTCGGCTGCCTCCTGCTCAGCCTCTTGGTAAAAGTGCAAACTGGGAAGGTTCTTTTCACCCCTTGTTCCTTTCCCCACAGATTTGACAGGGCAAGATAAACCTTTTTATTTCTCTTTTCTGTTTCTATATTTATGTACATAGTCAACTTTGAAAGCTTTCTTTTTTGTGTTCTATGAGTTTCACAATAGTCCTTATTGCTTCCCTCCAATTAGTTTTTTCTTCAGCAACACAAACACCGGTAACCATCTGTAGTTGCTCTCATTCTGATATTCCAGAATGCAAAAAAGCATGGAAACAAATAAGCCCCAAACCCCAAAGCAAAAGACACTGAAAAACTAAACAGTAGTTTCCAAAATATAGTTTACGAGACCAACTTGTCTAAAGATAGATATTAGAGAGTTAAATTTAAATCACCATTACACTACAAACAAGAAGAAACACATGATGGCTCGAAGTAGAGCTGTTGAAGGCTGAAATGGTCTGTTTGTCCTCAAAATCTGTAAAGGTCCTAGAGAAACCAAGGGAAATGCTTCTTTTGGGAAACATTATCAAAATCCTTAATACTTAGCACAAACTAGTCTATTCCAAAGTTTTTTATAAAGGATTTTTCTGGCCTCAGTCATGGCTGGCAAGGAGTACTTGGCAGCACCCAAATAAAGGGGTGCAAATCTTATAAGGGAGGGAATGTTTTAAACATCAGTATTCAAAACACTGGCAGCCTTTTGACACTAATTTTCCTGAACTGCATCTCTCTGCCTCACTGTATGTGTGAAGCAATGTCTGTGTTAACGTAGTAAAAACACCAGGAACACAAATAGAAGGGGGAGGATGGAATCAGAAAAAAAAAAAAAAAGTTTAAAAAATATATTTTTAAAAGAAAAGGAAAATTAACTTACAGATGTGAGAGACTGGGAGGGTGGTCGCCTGCCAGTAGCTTTTGGTCTGGTTGTAGTTGGATGATTAAGCTTCTCAGCAATTGGTATTACAGAGTCAAAACCTTCCAAGTCTTAAAAATAAAATAGAATTGATTTGATCTTCTGGCAATTGTCCTCAAAGGGAAAAAATTACAACTTTTTATCTCATTTCCAAGAAAACAAGTCCCATTTTCCCCATTGTATCACAGTGTTCCACACATGTTTAGCCATCACGATGGCACTAAAAAAACCTGGAAGTCAAAGGCAGCCGTAATCCAGTCATCATTGCCAAGCAGAATTGCCCTTCCATCTCAAACACAATAAAGCAGAGGGGGAATGTGTAGAGGAGCCTTTGGCTTGGTTTTCAGCATAGTGAAAGCTAAATGACAGTGTGGGTCCTCTGGCATGGAATAAACAATCTCAAAATTTCCAACATTAAATGGGGTTAGTAATCTTTTCCTGAATAATAAGACAGTACACACGTTGTCTCAAGAACTGTACTGTCAGTGCTGCATCTGCAGCAATTGCTTAAGGGAGCACAGAGTGAGAATGATGGAGCTGAAGTAATCTGCAGGTTCCCAGACACCTGCAGCTGGAGGCAGAACAGTTTCCAGTAGCTGTAGGTGAGAGGAATATCTCCCTTCAGTAATGCAGAGGTTATGGTAAGTAAAAACTCTGACAGGCTCCTGAAACTGTACAAAGCCCAGGAAAAGCAGGTCTGCTCGAACGCAGCATCGACAGTCTATGGTCTGTGAAATGCACTGGGGAAGGGTTTACTGAATTCAGCCACATGGTAGCATGTTCACATGAGAGAACGATATGAGGGCTGAAGGAATACCACAGCTCGTGATTACATGCCTGAATCAAATGGCTTAACACCATTCATCTATTTTTATGGCTTATATCAGTTTCACTCCATTTCAAAATGCCCTACTGCAAATGTTAAACAGAAATGAGTCAGAAAACATACAAGAGGTACTTAAGATAAATGCAAATTGTGTAAAATTACTTTCAGGCATGAATCAAATACTGGAATGATATTCATTATTCAAAGACTATTTTTCATTGTACACAGGTAGGAAGAAATAGCTTTTAAGTTAATAGTTATATGTACTGGATACTTAATTTTCAGACCTGTTACAGAACAATGAATCTCTGAAGATACAGCTTTGTTGCTACATTATAACCATTGCACAAAATTACACAATGGGAAAACAAATGAATTAATGCACCTGTGCAATAAATTATATGCACTGAAGGACACTTAAACTGATTCAAAGAACTCATGATTTGGCAACTAGGAAGTAAATGGAATAGGACATTCCTTATTCAGCAATATTCTTCCATCTCTGGGAGATAAAAAAAGAAGCAAGAAAGAGACCTTCAATAGCCCTAAAATAGTCTAAGGTTATTCACCTCCAAATACTACTCTATTTTTGGACCAACTCTTTCTATATATAACCGGTGACCCCACTGTCCTCTACTTGGTATTTCTCTCATTGCTTTTTTATTGACTGTTGCAACCTACGTCCAAAGGTAGGTCACGAAATGAGCACTGGCAGATAAAATCTGCCCCATGCATTTTATGAATACCATCAAAGATGAACATTTATGTGCAAAGCTTCTATTAGCACGAAATACTGGGAATTCTTCTTTTTTTTTTCTATGTTTGAATGCATTTCTGCTAGCTTGAAAAATAAACTAAAGCGGCCTATACCTGCACCTAATTTTAAAGAAAGAGCACAGTAGAAGTTGGCAGAAGTTGGAAAGGCTCCATAGGTAGAATCTGCTGCCCAACTAGTGAAATCACAGCCATTCAGCTGATACTATAAATGAAATCCTATTTAAGTGTAAGGGACAACACTCTGTACAATGCTAAAATAGTACATCCATTTCCAGTACTTTCATATGCCCTTTATTCCCCCTGCTTGTTCTCCTTATTTAGATGTGGTTCTCACTCCCAAATCCACTCTGCATCTAAGGTTATTACGACTTTCCACAGCCATCTCCTATGAGGTATTCATTCAGAAAAATTCCCATCTAGTAAACTGGTAACTAGTAAAAATGAGGCACAGAACCACTCAAGAGACCTCTGCTTTACTGTCCTTTACACTGTAGACTCAGTATTTAGTTCATTTATACTGGTTATTTGATTATTTTTTGCTGATGGAAAGCAAGGTTATATGGGTGTGACTGTATTATACTCGCCGAGGTCATTAAATGCAGAGGTTTGATTTTAGTTTGTATTTCTGTACCTATCAGAAATTAGGAGCTTAAATTTATATACTAAACAAAATGTAGAACCTTCCTGAGCTGGACCAAATGGGATGTCATTAAAAATAAAGTATGGGCTACTGTATTCACAGCCCTGTTAATTGCCAGTAAGGCAGCATCAGCACCCAACAGACCTGAACCCTGCACCAGTCTGGCTTTCTCTATGTCCAGCAACAACAAACAGCAAGGAAGGTTCTGTCGAACACATAGAACATAGAGGGCACCCATCAATTAACAGTGCCACTCCCTGGTTAAAAAAACAGTTGATACTTGTTCCACAAATAAAAAGATGCATTCATCATTACTACTGTCTCACTGATCACAGTAGTAATTCATTAAGTAATTCATGAGATGGGAAGACAGACATCAGAGTAATTCTAATATACTAGTGTAGTACACATAATAAAATGTCTGGCTTACTGAGCAAACATATTTAATGAACATGAAAAATGTTAGCTGTACAAGAATTATTCCCTGGTATTCTTCCAAGGCAATTAAGAATAGGATATTTACCCCCATTGCTATGTCCATTTGTAGACATGGTTATTTAAAGCATGATGATGATGTTTGTAAAAAAATAGCCAGCTCATTAGACTTTGAGCTTCCTGGAAAATACCCTTCAACTCCTCCCACACACAAAAAATAAACCCCAAACAACACAAAAACAGAGAAAGAAAAAGTTAAATGCTTATGCTTCCTTCCTTACCCCTTTTACCCCCTGCATTTTTTACTCTAGCATAAAATGTTCGTAGGTCTTAGCTTTAATTTTATGTTTAGGTTTTTTAGTCATTGGGCAAAGTAATTTACACATAATGAACACAGAAAGCTTTTTGAATTAGCAATGGAAAGTGGTGGATAATAGGAGAATCAAGACATTCAAAATGCTAATGGTGAGGTTTCACAGAACAGAAATACAGCAGGGCTGGAAGAAATGAAGTGAAGGTGGCATTCAATTCATTTGAAGAAGATAATGTCACAAAAGCCAGAGAGATGGATTTCATTTCATTATCATCTTCAATACATTTAAAGGTTGACAATAGATTTGTGAAATGTTATCTATTAATATATTGTGTTTAAATACAATAATCCTGAAAGCTATCAAATATGATGGAGATACTGCAGACAAAATCTTCTGCATTCGTGTCCATTCAATATACAGCATTAATTAAAAAACAACTCAAACAATAAGCTGAATATTACTGAGAATTTTCAGAAGACCACAATTATTTTAACTACTTCAAGTGTCCAGATTCCGCTACTCTCTCCATGCTGAACAGCATCGTACACTTTGAGGAACACAGCCGTGCTCCTAGCCAGGGTCAGGGCAGCAGAATCCCACCCATAGTGAATTGCAGACAGTCTTAAAAGATTTGGGTAACACACTTGTAAGCAGGAGGACTCCCTGGCTGCAGGCTTACCGTGGTAAGCAGTGTAACTGTGATGTGTTCTTTGCTTTGGAAGGAAACAGCTCAGCTCACCAGGCTTCCTAGGAGTCACCGGACAGCCACCTTTCCTCAAGTATATGACTATCTTTTCCCATTTCAACCCTGATTTTTATCGCTTTAATAGCTGAATGTAGAAAGCTGCCATAACGAGCTTTGCTAACCACTTGCCAGTGCCCTCATAAGGATTTTATTTTTAACGATTTAGAAGATGCCAAGAAAGAACTGAAAGGTCAAGAAAACTGAGCTAGAAGAAATGGATATGCTGTTTTTAGGCACCTCAATTTGTCACACTTGGAGAACGATTTAAATTTCTGGTTCACTGACTTTTTCTGGACCCTCCAGGGCAAGAGACCTAATGAATTTATGTAATGGACCATTAAAATATCCCTGATTACAATATTTACGATTTACAACTATGTCTATGGGTGGTTTTGATTCACTGACGCAAACATTACTACTTAACCCGGTTGGGTAATTCTGCTCCTTTGTTTCACTATATTAAAATGATTATGAACAGCAGCATAGAAAGAAATAACTGGCTTAGGCAGATTTCAGTCTTCATTATATGAGTCACATTTTGTTATCCAACCCTTATATTTACCAGTATTTTCTTTCTTCCAACTTTTACTCTGTGTCTTCAGGCAAAATAATTATTATGTCTCACAGTATAACAGCCTATGATTTAAAGACAAACCTGCTCCATTCTACAACCTTTTACTGGAAATACTCTCCATCTTTTTCCCTTCTGTGGGCCAAATCTTATTAGATCACTTTTTCTTCCACTCAGAGGCACAGCAATCACCTAACCTAGCAAATATGAGCACGTTGCAGCTCTAGAACTGCAAGTACAGGTCAAGGAAACACGATATACTGAGGATTATTTTTTTTTTAATGTTTGTTTATTAGGTATTTTCAAGTAGGGTATTTTTAACTACCTTTCCAGGCAAGTTAGCACCAGCCTTGGAGGGAGGGACAGAGCAAGAGTATGGCTAATAACGTGGGTTCGGCCAGTGCTCCGTGATTCACTAGCAAATGCTCTGAAGATTAAAGTCTGAAGAAATATGCTGAAAAATGGACTCAGGTTAACCAGCTTTCAGGGAATCTCTGAAGAAAATTCATACCAAAACTACAGGCTTCAGCAGGAATCAATTAAGGCATATGCGCCTTACATTAGCACTGATGAAGATTATTAACTGCTTTCATAAATACAATGCAAAATGTGTGAAGAGCCAGGAAAAATATTGGAAAGACTTATCTGCTTGGCTCCGTGTGGGAAGCGCCTGTGCAGCTCAGTCTTTTTACAAAGCAGAGAAACTGCTTCTCGTGTGAATTAACTGAGCACTTCCATAGTTGATATATTATTTTTATTTCTTTGTTGTTTATTCTTTAAATCACTTGGCTTAAATCCACAATGACTTTAAGTGTTAGATGATTCCAAAGCAAACCAATTTTAGATAGACAAGACTTGTTTCAGGATTGCAGGATTCTGAAGTGTGTATATATATAGTTAACAGACTTAGGATTAATCCTGACTTGCAGAAATAACTCAATATCAATAACTAATTGAAACAATTCAGTAGATTTCTGGAAGAATTAGGTTTTGATCTAGTAAGCTATTGTATGTGCTAGATGTTTCTGTCATTGTCCTGGCCCTCAGATATAACATTCTTTTTGGAATTAAAAAGAAAAGCATAACCTAGAAAAAAGCCAAGTTATGCAATAAGGCCTGAATTCAAGCTGCTGAAATCAATGTAATTCTACATAAGGACCACCCTTCTGTTGGTAAAACAAGGCTAACTTTCAGTGTAGTTTATATTGTTCTAGGAGTATCTTAAACTGAGCTCAGAAAGCCACTGACAATCCAGAACAGCTGATGGTACATACGACTTTACAACAGATGTAACTACTGTGATATAACCACAACAATGCTGGAGATGAAGTCCTGGGTGACATGACTGCGCACTTTCTACCAACAGTCAGTAGGTGCTCTTCAAATTTCTATGGGTTTTTTTTTGTTCTTTGTTGTTTGTTTGTTTTGTTTTCCAGACTAGAAAACAATCCTAGTAAGTAGCTGAACATTTTGTTTTGTAACAGGTAAGGACATCACAAGTAAACATATGCATTAAACTTTGCGATGACACCATCTGTCTGTAAGAACAGGTTAATGAAACCACAGCATTGACAAACAGTGCATGCAAACAGTACGTGTAATGTCACTAAAATTTCTTATAATGCAAGAAAAGAAACTATATTGATTTCTCATTTCAGTGCTACGGTGCAAGATTTTCTGCCACCGTACACTCAACTTGAACTTTTAATTTTTAAAAAAAGTGGTAATAGCCATGTATACATTAGGTGTTCTAAAAATACTTCTTTTTGTATTTCTTTGTTATGCATTGTTAAGTAAAGCAAAGACAGGACAGAAAAGAAAGGGAAAAAAAAAAGAGCCTTACCCTTATGACATGAAGAAAAGTTACCCATGGCAAAGAGATGTAAATAGGAAAAGTTGGATGAAAGATGTGTGGAAAGGAAAGTAAAGGCATCACTGAAAACAGGGAAAAAGAAAACAAAAGAAGTGAGGAGGAATGGGGAATGGTTCCTCTTAAATAATGCATTCTGAAGGCTAGTTTTCCAGTGGTTTTGTGGAAAGAAGCAAAGGCATGAACAGCAGTAGTAATAGCTGCCATTATAATCAGTGATGTTGCTGAACTGGACTTGCTCTTGTCAGTACAGATTGCAAAATTGTAATCAGTGCTGGATTATCATAAAAAAATTTAAATGTCAACTCACAACTCTGCAGAACACGCTACTGAAATCAAGTAATCCACTAACATCTACATAAAAATAACATTTTATATATGCAACTGCGAGAACATTATGCACAGTATTACACATGACCTCAGCCTTGCTCAAGCATTTGTGACTTTAGTGATCAGTGAAGTTGGGTGAGAACGTATTTAAAGGTTTTTTTAAAGTTGCGGGGATTTCTGTTCTGGTGGAATATTACTTACCAAATAAAACAGAAAAATGCCGTTTCCAAACCAAGCAATGCTTAACATACTGATCTAGAACAGGGGACCTAGACAGAATACAAGTTTGGAACCTGGATTCCCCAATATTGCTTCTCAATTGTTGATGGAATTACTGATTTTTTTGTTGCTGATCACTTGTTTGGTTTGTGGGAGATGGCATACCGAAGGACTCTATACTTTCTGCTCCCTTGTCATAAAGGTTTTGGTCTCATCATGATAAAGAAAAGGAACCAACTCAGAAATCTTTAAAAAGGTCTCGCACCCTCCATCGAGCTTTAGTATGGTTTGCTTTTATAACCAGAACTGTCCCTCCAGCACTTTTGTACATCTCTCTGCTCTGAATGAGAGAACAAGAGCTGGTTACAGGACTGAGAAAGCAACAGCTGTTATCCCGGTTAGCATCACTAGTGCAAAAAAGCCAGGAGAGTTCTGGAGTATTCATTTTCAGTCCACCATTCACCATCAGTACCTAGCATGAACATGAAAGAGGGTGAGGCAACTTGCGGCTGACGGCTGCTTTTTCCTCTGTCCTCCCTGAGAGCTCTCAGCGCCCAGGAATGGCACTGGGGCTAATGGAGGAATAAAGAGGAGCCCATTAACCAGAATAATCATAGACCTGAGCTGCTGCAAAGGCCATTTAATTTCCATTTTCTTCAAAGGCTAGATCCAAGCCCCAACTTGTCTGTCAAAGGTCCACTCTAATACGTTGTGTAAATTTGGATTACTGAAAAGACATCAAATGGTAGATTTAATCAGATCCATTTTGACTGGAAGGATGAACCTCAAAGAAGCTGAGGTTGTCCTCCCCACAGAGTACATGGCACAGGGGCAACACCGGTAGCACATATCGCAGTTAAATAATATCTGGGCTCACACTGCCCCATCCATTAGTATTTTGGAATACACTGGACAATTCCACTTGCTCATCCATCATTTTCAATAATAACTCATATAGCCACAAGATTTCTCCAAGCCATTGTTCTCTTTGTAAATAAATAAAAAATGTAACAGTTATCATAAATCTTTCCAATTACATTGCCCCATAAACTGTCCTGAACTCCAAACCTCTCCTCACAGTAAAAGACATTAATCCACTGTGAATTGTTTTGGTTTATTAAGTTTTAATTTATTACTCTACCCTCTCTTAAAAGGCTGTTTATTTAACAATATTTGACAGAAGCCATCAAAAGCCTCCTGAAAATTTATAGGAGGTATGATCTTTGGGTCCACTCTCATTCCAAAATAATTATTTATTTATTTTTTTTATTTTCTCAAGTTGCCTAACAGGCTAGAATGACATGATTTGCCCTTGTAAATGCCACTCTGGTTTGACCCTATCAATTTATACTTATCTAAGTATTCACACTATTTTATCCTTGGGTTCAATAGGTTCCCCTTGTTAGTGGTAACAAGAGGTCATCAGCTAAACCTTTTACAACATGTTGTGTGGGTGGTTTGATTTATGGACTCTGGTTGGCTCCTATTCTGCATTTAAAAAACAAAACAAAACACAAAAAATCCCCAACTAAGTTCTGGAAATGAACGAAAATTGTTATAAATTAAATTTCCTTCCTAACATTTTATAGGTTGTTTTAAAAACAAAACAATAAACGAAACCCATAAAAAAAATACAAAACACCCTAAGCTTTTAACCTGATAGTGGTTTCAAGGAAACTAGCACAAGGATTTAAAAAGTTTACTTCTGTCACACCACTATATGCTATTTGGAGTAATAGCTTTCTCTTTCAAGTAAGCAAAGGCTTGCATGCTTCGAAGTAAATTTGTAAATACGGGTTGCAAACACTAAATGGTAGAATTTGACTGCATTTCCATAACATTCCTTTCTATTAATCTCTACAATAAAAATATTCATGCAATATATCACAAGGTTCTAGCCTTCCATGTTTATGTCAAATGAGAATTGGGCAAAAACATACTTTTTGCTTCTCCAGAAGAATGTTACTATCATGAACCATAGGAACAGCAGAAGGTTAAAAAAAAAAGCAGACATGGATGCTGAAGAGTTCATAAACCTATGTGAAATCAATTTAGCATTTTATTGTTACACTGCAATCAAAATGCACCTGTAACTTAAAGCTTCCCTTTCAAGTCCGAAGAAAAGGCAGGTTTGACTGCTGAAAGTACACAATTCTACAGAAATGTTGTACTAGTAAAGCAGTCTGGGTAGAAATCACCACACCAAAATAACATTTAATACCACCAGCTAAGGGTAGCAATGCTTACACATTCAGGGTACCCTGATTCTGCCTCGTACAAAAACAGGTCTCTGGCGGCACAGCTGCGACTGCGGAGAGCGACGGCAGCAGCTGTCACCAGCTTATTTGTAAGCAGAGGTAGAAGATGGCCGTCACGGCTTGTGCCTACAGTGCTGGGACAAAGGTGGAAGCACCTTGTTTCCCAGTGCCACTTACCACAGCACCCTCCCCAGCAAACATCTGTCCTGCACTGCCAACTGGAGATGGAAAGAGGGTGAGAGAAGACAGAGAAACAACCCACCGTTACTCCTTTCCAGGTGATTTCCCAATTAAACTGTTTGTGCTGCAAGAACACCAATTATTATTTTCAAGAGAAGTTTAGACTGCTTTTAACTGCTGTTTGCGGGACAATTTATTCAAATTGGCCTGAATCGGGTCTCTGTTCCTTTGCATCAGAAATTGTAAAGATTACTAACTGCACCAAAATGCCTATCTTTTGCAGCATTAAAAATACGGCAGCATTAATATAATAATACATCTGTTAAACAAGCATGACTTATTATTTTTGGCCCTCTTACTGTTTTCAAACTTTTAAACAGAAATAACAAAAACTCTCCTATTCAAAATAGCTCACCATTTCATATTTCCTTTTTTATTTTTTTTATTTTTTTTTTTAAACAGAGAACCCCAACATAACCTTTTAAAGTAAAGTAGAAATGATCCTTTAATCCTACAGTTAAAATTTGGTATATATGCACTCACATTAATTGCCAAATCCTCAATCTGCCTTTTGGATCATAACAAAGTCACTAAAAAGCAGAAATTTACAGCATAAATTTCTTAGGCAAACAATAAGAGCACTATAACTTACCGATGTCATTGCTTCTTTCAGAGGAGTCTTTCTCTAGAGTGCCGGATACTGTACTGCCCACTAATTCCACTTTTGGACTATCACTCCTGCATTTGGATCAAGAAGAGGAGATATTTTATTGGAGTTTTTGTGTGGATTAGAGTAAACGGATAACTAACTTACGATTAATAATGAGAGAGTGGAATATTCTTCCTTTGTAGCACTAGAGTAATAGCAATGTGTCTGTCAGAGAGAGCAATCTCCAGTAAGAAGACATGCTGTATGGATTAACCTTATCTCATTTCTCCTTAACACCTGTCAAAAAAGCCTATTTTAGACACTGTAGTGTCCTGAATAATTCTTCAGATGTTCACAGCATCTCAACATGACAGAAACCTAAGGGCAAAGGGACATTCTTCAACATCTTATTCGTTATTTTTTCTAATTAATTGGCTTGTATAAATTATAGTGATGGATGATGTAAAATACTGCAGAAAGGGAGAGAACCTCAAGTTAACATCACGTATTTCAGTGGTTCCTAGTATTCACTCATAAATGCAGCTCCTCCACCACATTTTTGCATGTTGCCTATGAGATTAGACTACAAATATTGTTTCCACAGGTCCAAAGAACCACGATAACCTAGTCTGTCTGAGACATATCTGGAACAGGCAGGTGTCAAGTGTTGTGATACTTTAATCAGAGAAACTATTTTAAATCAAACAAGAGATCAAATATAAGCAACATGATTATTCTTTCATTGTAGTATTTTCGATCCCACAACTACTTAAGTTTATTAAAATAATCTGATTATTGAAACAATCAATTTTAAAAGGGCCAGTGGTAGGCCAGTAGCTTGGCATTGCACAGGTCACACAGACAAATCCCTGGGACATTTACTGTGACAACAATTGTTCAATTAATGCAAAAAATTGTATTTACCATCATTATCAGGTCACCTAACAAATACCATAGTTTTTCCATAATGACTATTCCCAGCATAGTGCTGCAACAATTACGATGCACGTAAGTTACCCAAATTATGGGTAAAACTATAGATCTGTCCCTGAAACAACCCAGACAGATGTGCATTTCTATAATTAGCCATTGACACTAAAATATATAGCAAGCTCCTGAATCTTGATTTTTTCATTTGTCTCTGCCTTTGATGCCATAAGCTGATGACAGATGGCCGGAAGCTCAACTCATGGCAGCAGTTTATGAGCAAAACACAAAGTGGCTGGAAACCCTATTTTGGACTTTGAGAAGGCTGTGACAGAGAGCCCGAAAAGATGTGTTAAAAAAGGAAGGAAATCACAGATTAAGTTAACATATATCCAGCTAAACACTGTGGTAGGATAAGTATTCTATGAACTAAAAAAGATAGAGACCAGTTTATGACCTGAAAAACAAACTAGTCCTACGCAGCTATCAATTATGGCAGGTAGTCTGCACCAGGAAGGCAACAGAATAAATTTAGCACATTCACAGAAAGATGTATTAATTGGTGAGATGATGATCACTTCTCCAAGTGATCTACGTGATCACTTAGTTTTCTTATCTTTTGGTCTCTGACTTTTTTTGTTTTAATCGCTTATATATTCGTAAATCTATAAGAAGCACCATAGTTTCTTGGCTGACAGGGAAATGAGCATCTGGCTGTGTACTCTGTTTTGCACACATATATTTCCCGGCAAACTGAGAAGATCATGTGAGTTGGAAGCACTCTAGGAAATGTGTGAGTACAGTTTTGGAGGAGATTCTTCAAGTGGTGTGATTTAGGGCCGAAAGTCACAACATCTACCATTTGACTACAAAAGATACCAAGATATATGACAACAATCCCACGAAAAAAACCCAACTCTGTTGTGAAATGCCAATCTACATCCATATTGTTGTGAAAGGAGTGGAACCATCCCTTCCTGGTTACAACATCTCCTTCCCTCTGCTCGTGTCCAAGCAGACAGGCCGTCAGTTTGATCAGACAGATGATCAGCCTGAAAGAAGCCCCCCACTAATAGAAATACCACTGCAAACTGATTAATAGCCATCTGGAGCAACTCCCTGACCCATATGGCTGAACGGCTGCACAAATGCTGGTGCTAACAGAAGGAAGGCTGCAGGAACGGGCTGCCAGGAGAGGGAACCTGTCCCTATTAGCAGGAGCATGGATGTAGATTGGTTCAGATAAGCTGTAAAAATGTGCTTTCTGTAGGTCTTGATGGCTTGCCTACTCCAGAGAACTGAGTCATCTATAAGTTGTATAATCACAGGTATGTTTAAATAAACTGTGAAGCCTTTGGAGCAAACTGACAACTATTCCCCGTACCTCATGCTTTTTGTCTTTCCTATTGCCCTTGAAGTTCTAACCTGCCTCCAATGAATAAGGATTCTATTTAAATGGAAAGACAATTATCACCATAAAAAGACAGTGAGATGCATGAGATGCAAGCCACTTAGTCAGAACAGAAAAAAAAGCCTCTTCTGCTCAGCAGCAGCCACAGAAATATCATGACACTCACTTTATACCTACAGCAATTTCCCCCTCCTAGGGTCATGTACTGGTTTTGGCTGGAATAGAGTTAATTTACTTTATAGCCGCCCACATGGTGTTATGTTTTGGATTTGTACTGAAAACTGTATTGATAATACAAGGATGTTTCCCTTATTGCTGAGTGGTTCTCACAGAGTCTTTTCTGCTTCTCACACCATGCCCCAAGAGAGGAGGCTGGGGGTGCACGAGAAACTGGAGGGAAGACAGCTGGGACAGCTGACCCCAACTGACCAAAGGGATATTGCATACCAGATAACATCGTGCCACAGCATAAAGCTGGGGGAAGAAGAAGGAAGGGGGAGATGTTCAAAGTGATGGTGTTTGTCTTCCCAAGTCACCGTGACAAGTGATGGAGCCTGGCTTTCCTGGAGATGGCTGAACACCTGTCTGCCCATGGGAAGTGGTGAATGAATCCATAGTTTTGCTTTGCTTGTGTGTGCAGCTTTTGCTTTATCTGTTTAACTGTCTTTATCTCAACCCATGAGTTTTCTCACTTTTGCCCTTCCAATTCTCACCCCCATCTCACTGCGGGGAGCGAGTGAGTGGCTGTTCGAGGCTGAGCTGCCCACTAGGGTTAAACCACAACAGGTCAGCAAAAATTCTGCCGGTTCAATTTTTATTCTAATTGTCTTAGGTTTTTCACATGTGGGAAATGGATACCAGCAGGTCCTAAAAGTATTGACTATCTTACTAAACTGAACTGATTTAAAACCAAAACAACTTTATTCAAGTGACTGCTTCAATTTCAAGTTTCACATTTCTTAATTATTCAAGTAATTAAAAGTCTATTCCATGGATTACTTCATTATATGAACTTTCTGCCCTCTTCCTATTAAACAGCCTTACAAGTTAGAACTTACCAGGAAGAAACGCTATATGAGACAAATCCATTAATTTGAATTAGCTGCTAAAGAAATTAATAGGGAAACTGCTGGCATTATGATCATCAACACACATCATCATCACCCTACAAATCACCTTTCTTTCTATGTTTCGATCTAACTACTGTTACAACTAAAATTCTTTCAAATATAATGCTATTAGATAAAAATAATGAAGCATTTTTTTTGGTGCTAGACAGCACAGTTTGGATAATTAAGGATGCGAAAGAGTTACTGTTTAGTTCTGCTTTTTCACTTTGTTAAGAAGAAAACTGAAATATCTTTAAAATGCATAGTTTATTTATACAATTTTGTACTTAGAGAAAAGGAGAACAGATGAGCAACAAAGCACTGCTCCACAACATTAATGTTTAAAATATTTATAATATGTTTAAAATATTCCAGGCAAAGGATACAACAAAAGATACCTGAACATCAGTAGTTCAATGGCAGTTCAATGGCTAATTTTTGTAACAGCAGAATAGTAAAAATATTTCTATGCCTATATTCTTGTATTTCTGCAAGATGTGCAGCTTGCCCATTTTAGGCAACTGCTTTTTTTCTGGTTCTCACCTATACACTATGCATAAAGGAAGTCTACAGTGCACAGCCCAAATGTTGATGATCAAGGTGGCCACCTAGACTCGATCAGGACTACAGCTGAGGTCTTTGATTTCTGCAATCTATGCTTTTCCAAGCTCTAGCATATATTAAATGGAGCTGTGTTGGCAAGTCAAATTTCTCAGTGCTCCTCAAAGGCTGTAACTACCTCTGACAAAGAGCATCATGTAACTACAGAGTAACGACCAACATTACAGCATAAATACTTGACATCAGTATTCTGTAGTGGCACCAGCTTAAAGAACATTCTGTGAGGACTAAAAATAGATCTAAAATGATCAAAGAAAACAGACTGAAACAAAACTGACAGTATTTGAAAGTGCATTGTCTAATGCTGCTCTTCAGTACGATCCAAGCTTTTGCACTGACTTAGTGCCCTGGCTAAATTGGAATAATCTGAAGTAAACTAAGAAAGTCAGCAACAGAACAACATGCTGATGCAGATATTTCCCACATATTCTGCAGGTGAAATGATGTTGCAGTAACAGTGTGTTCATCAGTAGAAATTAACATGTCATGAACAGTCTAAGAATGTTATTCTTGAGAAGATAGTTATGATCCACTCAGATGACTAACAGGATTTCATTTTTTTCCTTTTTTTTTTTTCTTTAAATAGAGTTTGCTGTGAAATAAATTGTGACATTAACTATAAAATCCAAATTATTTAAATGTCTGTTTTTTCCACTAATCCCAAAAGCACATCACAGAGGAAAACGATACCTTGTATGAGTCACAGGCACAACTGGTCTTTCTGGTCGTCTTGGGGGCAAGGTACCAGGTCTATTCACAAAGTTTGCTTTGGGTGGTCGAGGTTTCTTCGGAGGTATAGCAGGAACTGAAGGCTTCTGCAAGTCTAACTGTTTTTGCTCTCTCTCTGATCTTTCTTTAAATCAATTATTTCCAGAAAAAAGAAAAAAATAATAACATGGAATTTAGTAAGTGGAATTCATTTGCACTCCCAAATCTACAATTAAACAAGAAACCTTCAACTGTAGATACACTGTATACAAAGAAAAAACTTATCTCCTTTCCACTTCTGTCTTAAGTCATTCTTTATTTGAAAGAACAAGTTTAACACAAATCAGTTGTTTGCCCTGTAATTCCTCATGGCTGAAATGTGTGTGCAGTATCTGAATGGGAATGCTATTTTTTATTTTAGTAACTTACTGGTTTCTGATATGAATGGCAAAAAATTACATACCATATGGAACCATTTCCCATGAGCACAGCTTGTATCAAATTCTAATATGGAACAATATTAAGTTAGAAGGTCACAGATAATTACACTGGATTTTCTTAACATCTCTTGAACAAAGAGAGAAATACCATTTCTGGGGGGCAAAAAAAGTTTGTTTCAAGTAAACTACAATGAAATGAAAATATAAGCATTAAGCAGGATGGAAACACCTTAGGAAAATCAGATGTTTTGTTTAGGTTTTTAAACACAGACTTATACGCTGAATTTTTCATCTTGCCAATGAAAAAACAGATCATTTGCAGAACTGATTATGCATAGTTAAGAAGTGCCACCATACTAATACTGAATGCCAAACATGCAATGCCTGTGAGCATGTAAAGTACAACACACATAAATAACTCCTGTAAATAATATGCTCTAAATTCATAACACAATCCAAACATGTAAACACATTTGCCACACCATACGAAACCCAATTCTTCTTAAAGCTAGGACAAAACTCCCAAAGGGACCAAAGTTTTGCTCTCTGTATCTTACTAGGTCAACAACCCACTTCCCTTGACAACACTGTTTCTGCTATGTCATGAATATTACACCTCTGTATACACCTAAGAGGTACTGGGGATGTTACAGGGTATTGCTTAATGGGTTCTAGGTTTCAGTCTGAAAGGATCGTGGAATAAAACACCAGAAACACAATCCACATTAGATTTGGAATAGCTCAGTAAGTCACTGTTGCTCACAGGCATACACCATTTTTCAGTATGCTTTCAGTTGCTGCAATCATTGGGTCCTCTGTAACATTGAAGCTTTTCCAGCATATTATGTAATTTTACACACTCCTACGACACTTTATAGTGCGTCAGTGTCCAAGAATCTAAACTATGTATGATGGACAGGCCAGGCAGTGTAGCAACACACAGGGTAAAGAATGTTCCTGTGCCACCCTTGCTGCTGCACCACACCAAACAATTCCTGCCACTCCCCAGTACTCCAGAAATGTAGGTGTGACTCCTGCTGCCCTTTTTCAACATTGAGAAAAGTTATAGATAGATAGATATTTAAACTTCCTCCAGCATTTTGACCGCTGGCTTTGTAAGTTCAAAAATGGAAGGCAAAGGGTTTTATTGGCTAAGATAACCAAGAGAAGTAACACACATAACCAAAAGTAAACATATGTAGATCACAGTGCTAAAACACCTGTCAAATCACTAAGACATATATCCAAAAGCAGATCTTGGTGCAAAGTCTGCACTTTTTGGCACTAAATTATAACTGCATATTATACATTTAGTCATGTGCACACATGTGCCTCTTAAAAGACTGCAAGTTCAAACACTTAGAAGTTAAGAAATCCCATAAACAAACTTCTCTGTACAATCTAATAGTCCACTTAAATGTATGAAGCTTGAAATGTATGAAGCTTAGAGAATCAGTATAACTATTTTCCCCAAACTATTCAGAATGCCATCAAACCATTAAAAATTTCATTTGCTTGTCACTGCTCTGCATGGTACTGTGTCCCATTTCTTGCAATGTTCACACCTGGCTTTGAAGACAGAATTTTTTCATTTCTTCACAGGCTTGCCTATGACTTCTCTGACTACAATAATGGGGTGATTCGTAAGTATTAATGACTGTATCTTCACAAAACCCCTCTGTGATGCAGGAAAACCACCAACCCTGCTTTTAACTAGAGAACTAAGGCATATAGATGTTAAGAAAAAAGCATGCACTCATCTGGGGTATCTTCCTTGATCAAGGACCTGGGTTTTATTGAGCACAGAGCTTTTAGATGGCATTTTATGTAATGAGAGCATATCTCCCTTTGACTTCGGTTGAGGCTACAAGTACTTAACAGGTCTGGATTAGTCCAATGAATATCCTGAATTTAGCCCAAAAGTAACAATGAGATCCTTTCCAAAATACATATAATCACAGATCTGTTAGAGTGGGAAATAAGCATCCAGGCAACACACTTAATGAAACAGACTGGGAAATGAGGGTGTGCATCGGTTTCATTTCCCATGTCTCTCAGCAGAGAGCAAGAAGGAAAGCACATTTCATACCTTTGTCTTCTGTTCGATTAGGAAGACATTCTGGCCTTTCAGGAGGTACCTTTTTGATTTCATGCTTTCTATCTGTGGTACCTGGCAAAGAAAGGAAAATTTGGAATCCTGAACAAGCCAACAAGCCAGCACAAAAGGGCACACTAGACTTAATTTTGTAATTTCTTAGGTTTTTTACATTCTCCTACTTTGAAAATATCTTGCTAAAACTGAACATAAATTTAGTCTCAAGTATTTGCTTACACCATAATGACAAAAAAAGCAACTGGAGGTTTATGTTTTCACAGTCCAGTTCACACTTTCCAAACTGTGCATCTCAAAAGAATGTGCACTTTCAGACCACTCTGTGAAAAAAAAAAAAATCAGTAACTATGGATTTTAAAATGTGGACAGATATTTAAACTTTATAGTTCTTTAACATCGTAGACATACTTAACGGAAGAGCAGTTCAACAGTGTGGAAAATCATTAGGAATAAATCAACTAATTGGGCATATCTGCCAAGAAAATACTTAAAATAGATTAACATACAGGGCTTATTTTACATTAAGTTTAAAAACCCTCTTTTTCACCTGTAGTACTAGCTGTTCACTTCCACATGTTAGAAATATGATAATAGTAGTACTGACAGTATTCTGCATGACTTTTTTAATTGACAGCTTTTGGCCTGGAGGTGTAAGCCTCTGCTGACTTCTGCCTCTGTACTAGAAACCTTGACATACTGACTTCTCTTCCTATAAGGAATATGGGAACTTATGGCACCAGCAACGGGAAGATTTTGCAAAAATTTCCTGGCACATGCAAGATGCAATCTTCTGGTGCCCATACTATAAGAAATACTTTACTGGATATTGGCTGTGCTGTATTGGCTAACTACTAGGTGCTAATGCCATTTCAACTCAGTAATGTTGAAAGGCCCTTCAGGCAACACTATTAGTATTTCAATAAAAATTACAGCAGATGACATCCAAGAATAGCAGAGGAGGCAGGGCAGGGAACACAAGGCAATTTTTTGCTTCGATCTATTCTATTATATGCAGTTCTGAAGTACATTTACATTTTCTGAATGTGCTGTTGCAACTCTTCTGCAGCTGGTTCCTAGAAACGAGTGCTCATCAGAGGTTATCACCAGCCATTGTTTCTTTATGTAACTGTGCTGCTGCACAGGCGACACTTGTATCCCTTATGTCAACAAATAATACTGAATTGTCATTTTATGGTTAGACTCAATGCTGTTAAGGATCTTTTCAAAACTAAGCGATTCTGTGAGTCTATGAAAAACACTTTACTCCTGAGAGGAGAAACTGTTACTAGAAAACAATTAAAGCCTTTATTATAGAATAGTTTGGGTTGGAAGCAACCTTTAAAGGTCATCTAGTCCACACCTCATGCAACGAGCAGGGACATCTTCAACTAGATCAGGTTGCTCAGAACCCCAGTTATGCAAAGCACAAGTCAACATATTGATAATCTTGCACATACTAATGTGTTCAAGAAAAAAAAAAAGAGACACGCATCTATAGACCTAGTAACAGAAAGATTAACAGTCATCATTAACACACAGAGGGACACTCTCAGGCCACATCTAAAACAATGAGTCTACAAAAAACTGAGGAGCTCCCAGACTCAGGTGTGCTCCTTACTGGGGTTGTGACCCTCAAATTAATCAGTACCTGCAAGGAAGCTCTGGTGAACTCCATACCAGCTGCCAGAGGGACGCAACAGAGTATTCCCACCCTCCAGTCTAGATGGAGCTGTTTTGCTTATTCCAGCTACCTGCGGAAATCCCTACTGCTTTTCAATGACTATGTAAGGGACTGGTGCCCCTAACTTTTGGTTTGCTGTTTGTACTACAACAACCAATTCTCATTCTCTGCTATGATTTTATACTCTGCATCAGAAGATACTGACATTTAATTATTTAGGCTGCAACTGTCAATTCTCAATTTATTCATCACACTATGACTAGTTAAATATGGAGAAACATTATTGGAAATTGTTACCAACTATCAACAGTAAGGCCTGATATGGGGATGTGGTAAAATACAGTGTTATCTTGGTAAAGTGACAATTTGATGAAGTAGAGGATGTCAGGATGGTAACACGCATAGGATGATTTTTCACTTTTAAATACATATTAGAAGAAACTCTTGTGCATAATTAGCCAGGACTTGTCAAGGACTGAGTATGAAAACAAAGAACAGCTTTGCCTTGGCTTTGCCATAGAATTAGATGGCCTTAATCAAATTGTCTGCATCCTCTATGCGTCCATTTTTCCTTCTGAAAATGGGCACGTTATCCTGCTACGGTGACAGAGCTAATGCATTGGATGCAAACAGACACAAACATATTAAACACATTATTGCCTAATTATGGGAGTATAAACTGAAAGAAACATAACGTTTTATGGAGCTTTTCCAAAACGTGTCAGTTGTCACCAAGACGTATTCAGTATGGAACCACCACTAGATGGCAAAGCTGTACTGCTCTCTCTCGGCACTGATACTCACTTGCTCTTAAAATCAAATCTATGTTTTTAGGAGTCTCAAGACAGAGTGAAGAATAAACCATAGGTATTAATAAGCAAACCAAATATTCATAGTCATGATTCTGTAGTCAAAGAACTGCTTGACAAATTCAAACTAGTTAAATTATAGCCTATTGATTCACAGTAAATTGTACACTGGTGTAATTTGTTCCTCTGTTAATAGATCAAGACTGTAGGAGAGAGAAATTTAGTTTTTAAAGCACTGAAAGCTGTGACAGACCACAGTGACAAGAAAAATAATCTAACTAGATTGGATGGGTTTGTTGTTGTTTTTTTGTGTGTGTGTTTTAATGTGCACCAGCAGTGGGGGAAGTGGTAGTGTGGCTGCAGAATTTTAACAAACCCACTGGAGTTAAGGGATTAAAGAATTCCAGCCATAGTTATGTTTCCACCTAAACTGCAATACAAACGAAAACTCCGAGAGCATCCCATGCCTTGAGACTCGTGATTTTACATGAATGCAACGGGAATTTGGTTTCTGAGGTCAGAACTGCCACGCACATAGATCCTTTAACTGTTTTGAAGTTCCACAGAAAAAATAAATCCTGCAGGTACTTTTGAAAATTCGTATTATGAAGTCATTTTAAAACTACAAGTAAAAGTAGTTTCAGCTCTCAGTATTTATACACAATTCAGTCTAACATATTCCAAACCCAGCTTTGCTAGCACTTATCCATTTGGAAAACATAATCAGTCCCTTAAAACATTTGCAAGACCACTACCTATGTAACTAGATTCAGGATAACTCCTTTAAGTTTTATACTTATGACTATAAAGTATTGAATCTAACTATGGACTAGGACCTAGAGACAGACAAACAGCTCCAGCGTTCACACAGATCTGCAAGATTTCGATTGTAACTCAGATGGGGCCATTTTATTTCAGCCAAGTTCTCTGACACTGTCTTACAGATATGCAAAAAAGCTCTTTATCTCTAGAATAAAACAGTTCTATAGCTGTACAGTGAATGTAGTTTCCTCCTGCAGGTATTACTAGAGTCCAACATCTATGTTCATATTGCAAAGACATGTGCTCAGTCAACTTTAGTCAGGGAACTGGAAAACTTTTTAAACCTGAAGTATCATGCTTGCTCCAAATTAACATGGTTAAGGGGTGAAACACATTTTTTTTAAATGGTGAAGATGGTTGCCTGCAAGACCTTTAAAAGGCACATCACAGTCTTTCAGGGTTATTGTCTTTGTACAATTTGATTCTATTTAATTAGTTGTTGTCTAGACACCTCCTGCTTCTCAATTTTGATACAGAGAAATTCTATATAAATTTTAATACACTTAATTTAGACTGAGATGTGCTCACTAACATGTGCTGTACAAAATCAGCTGTACCTTACCTGATCCTTGTTTGATGACAGGAGCTGATGGAGGTGGTGGTTTCTTCGGTCTCTAAAATTTAGTAACAAAAGTAAATAAACTGCTTCAAAATGCCTGTAAATCTCATTCATACAAAGGTTGGAGTTAATAATACATTGCTTAACATCAGTAATCACAAGACTTTAGACCACAGATCTGTCTCATATTTCCCCTGAAATAACTTAATTAAATTGAATTTGAAGAGAGAAAATAGCATTGACAAATAAAATGACATTTTTCTTCTTTTGCAATTGAAATGTCTTGCTGACAGGAAAAGAATTCCAGTTTACGTGCCTTAAGGTTAGAGAAATACATGACCTTTGGTTTACTGAAGAAACCTATTTATTTAAAATTAAATCTGGTAAATATTCCAAGACCTTTTGGAAACAAACAAACACACAAAAAAATCTAGATATGGCAAAACCTGAAGTGTGGTTTTCTCAGGGTCATAAATGGGGCAAAAATGCAGAACACAGTAAATGCTGCAAAGGTTAAATTTTATTCACTTACTATGATACATTTACAGCTCCAGTTCTAAAAGGCAGTTATCAGAGTTTCAGGTGTCTGGTGAATTGAAACAAATTATTCTAACCAATTTGTACTATTCAGTTTCACCTTCTCTGTTATGACTATTTCCCTAACAGATCTGTAATGGTATGGCTGTGAAACATGACCACCAAATCAGTGCCAGAACCATTTCTCTTCACCTACAGGCTAGGAGAGGAGTGGCTTTGTTTTCATGTCGATGTGTGTGTACACACACCCACCATACTGGCATTCACCATATATATCTTGGAATGAACACAAAAACAAATAGAGCACCATACTGGATCAAGTGACAGACCTTGACTCTCACTCTTACTAAATAAATAAATAAATAAATAAATGAGAAAATAAGACCTAAGTAAAAATATTTGTTTTCTTCATTTTTCCATCTTTCCTTTGCTATGGATAGATCACAATCACTGCCACTACATTTCTCGCTATGCAGCACTGTATATTTTCTTGTGTAGCCACCTATAACTTGATGTTTCCAGACATGTATAACTTCAACCAATCATTTAGGGTTATATTTTCTATCAAACTCATGTTGACTTTTTTCACCCCTATTATTTTCTATATATCTGTCAAATGGCTCACCTACTTTCAAGAAAGATCAATTGTTTTGTTCACTTGCAGTAATTAGTTCAGCCTCTCCCCTAGAACTCTCAAGTCTTAGACTAAATGTTGACAGGGAGCAGGTTCTCTGTGAAGGTCGAGTGCTTGCCACTCGCTGCTCCTGGGGATCTCTTTCAAATCTAGCAAATATATTCATCTCTGGAGAAAAAAAAAATTAACAATTTTGTGCAGACTGAGTAAGCCTAACAGCTTAAATCTCTGTAGTTACCATCCCACCACCTCCTCGTAACCAGATGATCTCGTATCATCAACCTGAGAAATCTGTGGCCAAGAACTCAGGAGCTCAGAAAAATCTTCTCTAGCCTGACTGCCATGGGCCATTGTCTGTGTCCATGTCCTTACACTCTCAGAGAGACTTCTGCAAGAATTTAGGCAACACGGTTCAAGGTTCAAATGCAGAAAAGTTAAGAAAAGTGTGGAAAAGAAAGAAGACAGGGACAATTAATGTTTTGTGATAGCAATTGCGAGTTTGGGTGATAACAGCTGCAGAGTGAAATAGTTGGTGCTGAGGATCCAACAACAGAATATAAACTTTTAGGGTTTATTCTGGAGTGGTGTGAGACTGAGCCCACTGACTGTTCATACGTCAGTAGTTGGAATATATGAGGTGTGCTCCTTTAGCACATCTTTTGGGTTAGTTCTCATCTGAAAGGAGTCTAGTGCATGTCCCCTGAGACCTGTCTTCAAGGTAAACCAAAGCACAAGTGAGAGTTTCACTGCAAATCCCACTCCTGATCGAAACTACAACACTAATGCACATAAACACAAAGGAGAATGGATCCCATGGTTCATCAAAGTGGCTTCAACTGGAAGCTCATGATAGAAATATATCGTTTCAAAAAGGCAGACAAAGATCAGTAAGGAGGCAGCATGGAAGAGCCTTAGGACTGCTGAGGAAAACATGGAGAAGCAAGGAGGAATTACAAGAGTCTGTGGCTGGATGAGATAATGGAGAAGGTGATAGAGACAGACTAGAAATGAAGCCAACAGAAAGGAAACTAAGACAAGAAAAGAACAAAACTAACGAGCAGGGACAAAGTGAGTGGAGAGCGGGAAACAAGCTGGATAAAGAAATGTGGTGTAGGGATAGAAAGTAAATCCAGATGGTTATTTAGACTCAGGTAGTGAGCTCAGGGGAAAATCCTGTAATTGAGACCACCTCAGAGGTGCAGACTGGACTGGGCAGTGAATAGAAAAGGCCTGGGACAAACAGCCATGCATGGAAAAGAATCAGGATTGGAAAACTGAGGACTGAAAAGGAGATGGGAAAAGATCCCAAGCTTTTGTTCAACAAGCAGAAAACTACTGCAACAAATACTTTCAGACCATGGGATGGAATCCAAGGTTTCTGGATCACATCAGAAAATACCTGACAAAACCACTGGAAAAGTATCCTTTTCCTTCCTTTTAGCACTTTTATTCAAATAAAGACAGTCTATAGTCCTACCAGTTACGTACTCATGTGGCCAGATCTGTGCCATTTAAAAAATTAATAAAATTTTATTCTCCACGTTTACAGCAAACCTAGCTGCAATTTCTAAGTGTCTGAAAATTTAATTTATTCTGCAAGTCATACTCATCATACTCTAAAGAAAAAACCACTTGAAGTGTTATAATTTATAAGTTCAAAAAGACTGAATAAATTTCACCACCAAAAAATGTGTAAGAGTAAAGATCTTTTTCTTCTATAGTAGGCTCACTATGTCTCAAGGTTTATGATTTCTGCCTCTTTTGGAAAACACCTTCTTTTATTATTAGGCCTAAAGCCAGGATATCCACTCTGCAATGGAACTACATTTTCACGTCCTACAGGTTTTGATGCTCTTCTACCTTCATTTTCAATAATTATCATGTTAGCTTCTGCTATTTGTTTAATAGTTGCTTTATTAAGCTTTCCAGGTTATTTAATTTTTGCCTCCGGCATCCAATTTTATTGCCAAAGATTGAAGCTGAGTGTCAGTAAGTCTCGGTTTTATCATAGAAGGCTTAGACTGTGAAACACTCATCAAAAGCCTGACTGCAAGCTTGTAATATCCCACTGATGACTAAAAAGTTCCTAAAAATGGAATGGACTTTTGGGGGAAGTAGTCCACTATTTTATTCCAGGAAGCTGCAGGATTTCTAAATATTGTTTGGCAAATAACAATGTCATCTCTTTCAAATAAAAAGAAGCTGAAAAAGTTTCTGCATAGATTTTACACCTTTTTTTTAATAATTCTGAGAGAGGTAAAGAAACATGCCTCTCAGATATCAAAGGCTCACATTGCCTTTCAAACATCACAGTTAAAATTTCACCCTTTTCATCATTCTGGAAAAGTGCTTGACTGCTGTCAGTCAGCATGCAGGTGGTATGCTAACTCTTCATATTCCAGCACGAAAATAATGAAGAAGAGCTAACAATTCTGGTCATAGCTGCATCACCTGCCTCAGCAATTACCTTGGGACCCCCAATTCCACTCTCTCTCAAACCTAGAATGCAGGACAGAGGGCTTTCAGAGCAACGTAGAGGAGGCAGACTGACTGGATAGGCCAATCAAACCCTTCAAAGAAACTCCATAAGATGACTTTAAGTGCCACATGTTCTCTTCATAGATGCTTTGTAACCCAGAAATTTGTTTCTTTTAATGTTTTTTTGTTACTAAGTTAGAAGTAAAACTATTAAAATGACATACCCAAAAGATAATTTATTTCAACTCCACTTCCATTCTGTACCCTAAAGTGAAAATGAAAGAATACATTGCTTACCTCTTTTTCAAAATCAGAAGGAAGAAGCTTGACAAAGTTATCTGGAAACACACCTCTTCTGCCGTTCAGTTCTCCTTCCCACCAACCCACATCAATGCAATCCTATAAAACAGTAAAATAAAATGAAAACCATAATGTGCTTGTGTGCTGGAGTGCTCTTTCGTATGATGTCCTGTCTTTTTGCGAGAACATGAAAATTTACTGGAGTGCCAGGTTAACAGGGTAATCTACCAGGTAAAGTCTTCTGTAATTACCCCACATTACATTATAACAGAGAGCAGATAGGGAAGAACCATAAAGATGCTGTAAGAGCTCAAGAGCTTGTCTGTGTCTAAAGCAAAACAGTATTTCACCATTTGATCTATTAAACCAGTACACATTTTGAGCATGTATGATACTACTTCTCTCTGACTTCATTTTAGAGAAAGACAATACCTTAATTAAACATCATGCATCCCAGAAGGTAACAAAGCTCCTTTATTTCCCGTACTTTCAATAAAAGCTTGACACATTAGAATTATTAAATTTCACCACAGTCCAATTAAGAAGGCATTATACACCTGATAAAGCATCACCTTTTTCTGCAGCAATTTTGAGCAGCACAGTGCAGAGTGTGTAGCAATACAATGTACAGTGAATGCTTGCAATAAGTTAACTACTATATCAGTGAATCTAAATAATAAAAAAAATAGTAGAGTTGTTGTGGTAATGAATAATTATAGTAACAGAAGCTGCAACCATTTTAGAATAGGTTAAAATTATTCCTTAAGCCCTGGATAGTAAGCTTCATATGTTCACGCATTTTTGTGTTTGCTAAAGAGAACACTTCCAGTTGAGATTTTCCACACTCTTCTTCTCTGAAAGCTGTAACTGAACCAATTCAGCTATTTTGCAAAATACAATTACGGGAAAGTCACCCATTGTCTGCTCAGTCTTAAAACCATTTTCAGCCAATTTTAGCAGCTGGCTCAGCACCAGGCTGGCCAACCTTTCTATCCTCTCAAGCAGTAGCCCTAAATCTTCATGTGGCTCAGAGCAATGCAATAAATATTACACATCTGAGGCATGAGGGAAAGGGAAATCCCACACTCAGTGCACGACAAAATGAACAGTACCTGACAAAAACGCACTAGGGTTCCCTCCATCCTATGAGAGCCAAGGCTAAACCAAGTTGGGTTTACAACTTGGATCCCACATCATCTGGCAACACCAGCCTTTAGTAATCACTGTGGCATCACTGCTTCCACAGCTACAGATCTGGACTGACCAAACTGTCTGCACCTGCCAGGTATATCCAGCTGTCCTGGCAGCAGAGCCACGATGGAACTGCTCAAGAGTTCAACATGTTGGATGTTCCTACTCTAATGTGTCTAATCCAGCCCTGTGGAAACTCATCCAAATTTAATGAAGCACTTTTGCTTTTCAAAAATCACATTTCAGAAGAGATTAGTAGAAATTTAGCAACTGTGTTCTCTGAGTACTTGGTGACACTGATGCAGGTCTAACAGTTCTAGCTTGGGGCATGGTCACTGTTCCATGCCACCCTGCAGTGAGGATTCTCTATCACTCACTGCTGCAGAAATTGAGTGGTTCTTTCCCTGCAAAGCCTTTATCTGGGCTGTGGAAATAAGCACCATGTACAAAGCTGGCTCATGACAACCATCTGTCTCTTCTTGCTTTTCAGTAAAGTGAGAGCCAAAAAGCTGTGCATCTGGAACACCAGAATATAGGGCCAAGAAGGAACAGAGGGGTATGGATATAATAAAAGTAGGCAAGAGCAGGCAGGTAGTTTAGGAATAAGGGAGAGGCAACAACATGCACTACTAGGTTTTCACAGAGAACGAAGCTAGAAAAATTGCACAGAAGCAAATGAAACAGGCCAAATACTATAAGCCTCTTACATGCTATGAAGATACTTCTCTCCAGAAACAGCACTGGATCAAGGGGTCCAGAACCTTAACATTCTTGTGGTGTGAGAAAATGAACTGCATGTCTTAACACTGTTTATCTACACAATTTGGTTATGAAGGCATACCTGATGTGCAGTACACATGATCAAATGTCCCATGATCAAATTAGTCAGTGTTGTAGCCACACGTATAGGGGAACAAAATGTTAAATATTCATTAAAAGACAGATCTGGGGTTTTGGTTGATTGGTTTTTGTTTGTTTTTTGCAAGATGAGTTTCTAAAACGAGTAGATTAAAATACAACCACTCTGACCTTCATTTCACCAGCTGCCTAGGAACAATCATAGCATGCCCTCACAATTTCGAAAAGTTTTCAAGATGAATGCTTACAAAGCGTCTGCACACTAGAGAAGCATGAAGCGGAAAAAGTAAGAGGAAAAGAGTAGTTCTTTGTTTACAAGAAGTAAATGGTAAATAGGGGAGAGGATCCACTGAAAAAAATCTGAACGTGAATGGGCGATAAAAGATAGCATGATAATACATGCATGCAAAATAGCCTTATTGTTATATGAAATCATTTGTTTCAGCTGCTACAGGAGTAACAGAATAGTGCAAGTTAATGAGGTGTACTTAATACTGAAAGAAGTCTTAAAATGTTGTTCACAATGACTCTGCTTGTTGGTATTTTTTTCTGTAAGTTATAATGCATAAACACTGGATGATATTTGAGAGAAAACAGACTAGCATTAAAGAACATTATTGCTTTTGTGTTTTGGGTGGGTTTTTTTTAGCTATTTTTCTGTTCTCGGTTTTTTATTTAGCTTGTTTGGTCCACCTCATCTGAGATAGAATGCATGCTAACTATGCAAGCTAAACAGCCTGGTTTCTTCCATGATGTCTGGTTTGGGTGTTTAATTTTTTCTCCTCATATCTCAGTATTTTACTCTGATGTAATCTGTTCCTGATCTACAAATGCAGGCATTGAACAATCCTTTTGTTCTTTTTTTCTGGTTGTTTTCTGTCATGCTCAATCTGTGCTTTTCTCCTGCATTCTCCCTTTTCTTTAGAAGGGTGGCCTTCACAAAGGACACTTACCTTTTCTAGACCTTCCCGGGAGTTATTTAGGAGGTATATACTGGTTCTGTTAGACTGTCAGGTCATTATTAGTGAGCAGGGCAGATTCTTGACTAGCTGATGTTTCCAAATTACCCACTGCGTGAATACAGGGCTCCATGAAGGACTGAAATCATCAGCTAGTCAGGCATGGCATGGGCAGGCACTGTGCGGGATATTGCTCTTAATGCAGAACCAGCACCCCTCACTCCTGATGTGAAGGCGCCCTCCCACTTGGCTCTGTCTACTTGTGCAGCCTAGTAATCAGTGCACTCAACTGTTCCATCACATGGCGTGTTTTATAATGCCCCCCACCCCCTCCACCGCTAATTTGAAATTGCCAAAACATTTATGACCCAATTTAGATTTTGAAAAATATTAAGAGTTCAAGTGCCCAGAGAGGAAAAGCTTGTGCTTCGACTGAGAGCACAGCTCAGTGCTAGCTAATAATCCTAACTAAACAACACACAACATCACACATATTCTCTTAGGCTGGATTTTTTAATGCTCTCAGGAAACAAAAATCTTACTCCTACTTCTTCATTTTGTTAACACACATCAACTTTGTGTAATCTGTTTTTTTAAAAGCTCATTTGTTTTCATATAGATGTTGTTTGTGTTACACATTCATTAATCCCAAACAGCTGCAGGTTTGCATTTTTCTCCTCTCCAGCTTGTCGCTCAGGCTTATGCAGCCAATCTCCACACTGGATTTTCATACAGTAAGTAAATCCTTAGGCAGTTTCTCTTTGATTTTCTCATTTACTTTATTTGCCAGAAGAGGTTTTGGTGTCACTGAGCAAAAGGATGGAAAGAGATCTCAGAAATTAAAAGCAACAGAGGAGATCCAGTGAAGAATCTCAGCAGTTGTGCCCTCCTGCTAGCCACAACTGCAGGCTTGCTGTGCCTTGACAACCTCTGGGAGCCCATGTATGATGCTGGCAGCTGGTACATCTTCATCATGAGACAGAACATCATCCAAGGATACTCGAGTTACAGCTGCAAAAGCTGCCTCAATTACCAACAAACGACAGAGGTATGAAGCACAATCAAGGCAACATGATTAAAACAATGCGGCTGCCTGTGAACACTGAGCAAAAGCTGCTCCAGTACTTCTGCATCCCCATCATCAGCCATGTGATCCTAAACATATTGTCTTTTTTAATATAACTTCATGTGTTCAAGGTCAGCAAAATGGCTGTAATTTCAAAATACAAAATTTATAGAAAAGCTGTCAAGCTATTACAATCCAGTATCAATATTCCAAAATTTATTAACAAACCAAGCGGATCTCTGCTTTAGCTCCATGTTATCCTGCCAGACTCATAACAACGTAAACAAACAAAAATCAGACACTGAAATATCTCAATAGCTTTATTAAAAACATGTATTCCAATTACTAAAAATGCATTTTACTTTAAAGGAAAAAAAAGGAAAAAAATTACAAAACTGAAAGACACAGCAAAAAGGTAGAAATTGTGTTTGAGAGATAGTAGAGTTCATGCAAATTAGGTGGTAGCTGGGCCAACATTTAGCTGCTGTAAAAATCAGCTCCTAGCAAAGCTCCACTCAGAGACTGTACTCACGTACTCACTGCAGTGACAGTGCAATCAAATACCTTAGAGAAATCCACTGCGAGCTCACATTGCCAAGCCTGTTTTCATTGTTCAGGCAGAGGCTGATTCACGAAAGAGAAAACAAAAATCTAGAGGGAAAGTTTAGCATTTTCTCACTGAAACACAAATCCTGGCTTTATCCTCATTGCCAGTGAAATAATTTTGTTCTAAAATCTTGTCTCTGATGAATTTAATTCAAATGACTTTTTAGAGAATGAAGTAAGGGGAGGGAGGAGATGCAAAATGAAAGGAGGATTGAATAGCTCTTCTATGGCAGAATCAACATCCACTCTAATTCCAAGCTCATTAGATCCAAAAGAAGTTATAATAAACTCAATAAATTGGATTTATTAGCAACACTAATTTTTTATAAGTATTAGGGTAAAGAATTGGACAAAACATAGTGATGAGAAAAACAAAGATGTTGAGGAATTTTTACCTAAGTCAGAAAAATAACATAAGAGTAAAAGGTAAACATGGGAGAAATGGCAGCTACCAGAAAACCAGAATACAACCACCTTTTGTCAACATGTTGCCAACAATTTTAAGGGTATATGCAGATGGACTAAAAAACACCAGTCCCCTTCTTGATGTGAAGAATAAGAGAGAGAGAACTATCCTTCATGTAATTAGAAGTGAGACATTCAAGCTGTGGAAAAAATTGTAAGAGAGAATCATCTGCAGAAAACAGACTTTCGCCCCCTCCCCCCCCAGAAGGCAATATTAAAACAACAGAAAAGAAGAAAAAAAAATATAAACCCCAAGCCAATGATAAGAAA
Organism: Streptopelia decaocto; assembly: GCF_964273445.1. Taxonomy (NCBI): domain Eukaryota; kingdom Metazoa; phylum Chordata; class Aves; order Columbiformes; family Columbidae; genus Streptopelia; species Streptopelia decaocto. Next base: position 105,714,822 of record NC_138663.1, read on the forward strand.
GATAAGAACAGAGCTCCACTCTGAAACTTATTTCTGTGGTGACTAAAAGGGGGGAGAGGGGGAAGAGAGATGCCTGACTAGAGAGACCAGTCAAAAGCTGTGCAAAGATATTTTAACATACAGGCAAAGAAATTTTCCATTTGGAGCACCAGATTTTTCATATTGTTACTGAATGTAACTGAATACATAATACAAAATACGTAAGTAGAGTTGACAGCATAAGATCATGGCTTAGTCTCCTTTTAGCAGCTGCAGTGATACTGTAGTCATTCTCATACTGGCTAAGAAAAGCCATAAAAGACTGGAGTCACGCTTCCTCCTCTTCTGGGTGAAAGAATCACAACATTGCTTGATCTCTTACACACAAAGTATCCTATATTAACAGTTTTGCTTAGCAGCAACTACTGCTCTTGTATTAGAAGAAAAACCACGCTGTTCCTTCCCTCAGTGCTTTCAATGCAACCGTAAAAAAGCAGAAGCCATTAGAGATTGAACAAAAAGCCCCAGCATAAGGCACCTCATACTATGTGCTCTTACAAATACTCCACTCACTACACAGAAGCAGCTGTGCCTTGCCAGACTCTGCTGACAAGATGCTAGCCCTAGTTATCTTCCCAGATCAGGAGTACAGCTGGTTGCAAGACAAGAACACAAAACTCCCCTCCATCAAACGCCATCGCTGGTTTTCTTTGGTGGTAGAAGTGATGACAATGGAGGTTAATAAGATAGAGCTGACAGTCCCCCACTAACTTGATCTTCACTTTACTAGCTGATACCACATTCAGGACCATAAAAATAAAAGATTCAAGTTCATATCTGGCAGGTGACACATTTCTCTCATAGAATCATTTTGGTTGGAAAAGACCGTTAATTTTATCAAGTCCAACTATTAACCTAGCACTGCCGGGTCCACCTCTAAACCATGTCCCTAAGAACCTCATCTACGCATCTTTTAAACATCTCCAGGGATGGTGAGACTCAACTGCTTCTCTGAGCAGCCTGTTCCAATGCTTCACAACCCTTTCAGTGAAGAAGTTTTTCCTAATATCCAACCTGAACCTCCCGTGGTGCAACTTGAGGCCATTTCCTCTCATCCTATCACTTGCTACTTAGGAGAAGAGACCAACCCCCTCCATGTTACAACCTCTGTTCAGGTAGCTGCAGACAGCTCGGCCTCCTTTTCTCCAGGCTGAACAGCCCCAGTTTCCTCAGCCGCTCCTCATCAGACTTGTGCTCCAGGCCCCTTCTCTGAACTCTCTCCAGCACCTCAATGATTTTCCTGTAGTGAGAGGCCCAAAACTGAACACAGTATCTGATGGCCTCACCAGACAGTGACAGATCGCCCTGTCAGGCAAACATGACCGAAGTCTTACCCCCTGGAAAGGCTCAGAGCTTCACAGCCTCTCCCTCTGCTCCAAGTAGGCAGGAGTTTTGTATATCCCAAAGACAGAGGGGGTTTTATTTCATATAAAGCTCTCTCTCTTAAAAACTTGGCTTGGTTATTACAGACAGGTGTATTTCTAACCCTCCCTGTTACTTACACTTGGCCCAAGCCAGATGAAAGGATCACAAAGGATCACAAACTTTCTCTGAAAATGTTCTGGTTGTGAACATATTTATAATAAAAAACTCACAATGTGGATTTTGCTCATTATTTTGCTAGGAGTCAATAAAGCATCAATGAGATGTGCCAATCTATGTTTTATTCCAGCTACTAGGCATTATTTTACTTTTGTTTCTTTTGTTTAGTTTCCTTTTTTTTCCCTTCTTTTTTTTTTTTTTTTTTTTTTCCCCCAAGTTACCTATGGGAGAGTTATTGTGTGCTATGAAACCAGGCTTAATCACTTAAGTAACAACCAGTAGCTACTTGGCTCTCTGTTCAGTTATCGTTCTAATTTTCCTCTTGTCTGTGTTCAGAAGCCCACTGGACTTGTATCTAGCTCATCACTGAAGCTGGCTGCAAATGCCCTCAGGATTGCTCATCCAGCATCAGCAGCTGTCTGATACTCACTGGGAACCTGCCAACAGCTGAGCAACTTCTGCAGCTTTACCAAAACACATGGACACCTGAGAGCATCTGAGCGAGGCTGGTAGGGGCTGCCTAATAACCTCTTCAGCCACTTCACAAAGTACAGCGCCACCGCACCTGGCAGTGCACGGGGGGTATAATAAAGGGTTGCAAGAGTCACAGAAACAAGTTTTATGGCCAGGCAAGTATTCACTGCTTCAGCTATGTTTTCCATTTACTTTAGGGGCAAAGATGTTTCCTGTCTTTTCCTCCAAAGCAACCAGGCCTCCAAGGCAGCACCTGCTCCCTCATCCCTTGCTGCCTTTGGAAGGACTGACCATTTCAGGCACTTCCACAGCGCAGGTTCACCTCTGCCCTCCCTACCCTACCTTCCAAACTGCCCCTAGCGAAACAGAAGGCTTTTCTTGGTAAAAGTAAATGAGACATTTTTGCTGTTCCCCAAGGTCCCAAAACAAATAATGAGCTATGTATTTATTTTTTCTCTTTCCTGTCTGTGACTCTAACTGCAGCTGTGTGAATCCTTGAAGAAATACATCTGAAAAAGGCCAAACTTCTAATCTGTAAATAGGACTTCTGTTTTTCCGATGGAGCTGATCACTGTGCAAGCTAGTCCTCTGACCAGGCTGCTACTTTGTAATACTGTTAAAATATGAAGCCATGGTTTAGATATCAACCCATCACTGCTCAATTTTCAGCTTTCCTGATTAAAAGTTTTTGATACAGAAACATTTCATCATACACATTTCATCATTATAGCTAGGATAGAAAGCAATGCCAAGAACAAGAACTAGCAGGACCTCAGGAAAGGCAGCTGCAAAGCACTTACTGTGGTATGCGTACTCTTGGAGCGCTCACACAAGTAGTTTTCTGCTCATACCAGTAGATGTACTTGCATGCATAATCATCATTTATGGAGATCTAAAAAAACTTGCCTATGAGAATTATCTCTCTAATTTAAGTTATATAGATTACTAAGCTTAAAATATGAAACCGGCAAGCTAAATTTACAAAGTAAACCCCAAACTATTCAAAATATTGAGATACACCATAATGGTGCAGGGTTCGAAAAAGTGAAATTTTAATGGTAGGATATCACAGTTTCACAGCAATCTCCACTAGAATACACAGTTCCTTGCATAATTAAAAAAAAAAAAAAATCTCAGCAGTTGGCAGTCATATTCATCAAATGTCTGTTTTACTTTCGCACTTGTAAAGTTGGTTCTGATCACAAATGTTGAGCTGGTAAAATTGCATTATTCAGAAAGCCATGAATACCTCTTACACTTGCACTGACAGCTTTCATGTGTCAGCTCTGCTAGGCTGGCAGGCACGCATTATATTACTACTACCCTCGTTGTAAGCATCCCTCCAGCAGTGTTTCCCCAGCTGATAGCCCACCTCCGAATTTAAGGAAAAACAGACCAGTGTTGATGTGAACAAAAAGTGTCTATGGCACTTCCCAAGACATCACCCATACACACACAGATATATGTAACATATAAAGGCTTCTGAATTTGAGAATTTAAGGCCTCATAGGAAAACAAATCTGAAGGACAAGCACTCTGCCATCCAGCTCAGCCACGGAGGGCACCCCAGAGGCAGCACTGCCCATGTCTGGCCTTAACTGCAGTGCTGGGGCCAAGAGGTCCCAATTCTCACAAAAGCTGGAGAAGGTCACAGGACAGGCTCTGTGATTTTTAAAGTTGGTGCATGACCTCACTAGGCAAAACCAATAATGTGAAGGGAAATTTCTACTTTTTTTTGTTACCCTGTTATTGCTGTTATTGAATAACTGCTTTGATTTAAATATATGGTCAGATGTCAAAGACCAGCGTCATTTTAGTAACTCTGAAATGAACTAAATAAAACCTGAGCTCACATCGCATCAGATCTTCATCAATACAACCTTGTCATTGGGTGGAAACAACAAAATAATGTTAAAGCTGGGTAAAAAAAAAGCTGTTTAATAATATTCAAGAATGTTTCTTTAACATTTCTTACTACATTCAATATCATCATGCTGAAACCAAGACATATTGTTCTCAATATCCAATTTTATTTTAAAAGTCAGAAAATAATTAATTTTAGAGTCTTCATAAATTCTCACAAAACTTGGTAAAATACCTATGAATGAAGAAAAGCGTATCTTCAGAGGCCTACTTTATACCCACCTTGTGCTACCTACAACTGTATTCAAAATGATCAAGCTTTATTACTTATTAAGATCAGTTACTGGGATTGAGACCTTACAGTAGAGTGCCAAATTTGTTCTATACTTTTGAAGAAAATGGCTATGATTTAAAGCATCTGGTTACTAATCAAGTACTCCCCATCAGAAACATAATTTTAAAATCTGGCAATAAGGCAGAATGAATCGCTCAACAACTACCGAATCCAAGATAATTTAGATAGAAAAGACAGGCCAAATGGTAATAAATTAGTCTTCAGAGACAGTCCTGGAGGACACCTGTTTTCCCTTTACATATATTTTCTTGCTAATACTCATAGATTATGAAATACTGGAAGAAAAGTATGAGAAGGAAACCTCCCAGTCAGGCTCTGTTTGGCCCCTAACTCCGTGATTTATCCTGCTCGGGTCCTCAGCCTGTTTCCCAAAAGCCCCAAATCCTGCATGGATCTTTCCCAGTTCCTGTTAGCTCTTGTGCCCAAGACATAGGGAACCTTACATCTGATAACAACAGCTGCATCTTTTAAAGTTTAAGAAGTCAAGCAGGTAAATTTTTCTTCATCCATAAACTCCAAGGCTCTACTAAGAATTTACTGTATCAACATTGTATGGAAGGACACAGGAGAGACGGTCAAAAATTAGACATTATTTCAGCTGTGGTCACACTACTCTCCCCAGCCAGTGTCATTCACTGGACAGCACAAATAGAAGACACCTCTACAGAAGACGTAGTCTATTCAAGAACTGGCTCAGGTTATTGGACCCTGCAAAAAAGAATCTGGCTGAGAATAATGAATGACCTGTAATACCCAGGAAATTAGAGGATCTAGCAGACCAGATATATTTTGTCTGTTAAATCTGTTTCAGGCTAGATATAAACTTTTGACTTTACACTCTGTGACTAAATAGTTTAATCAGTAATGAACCTGAAATGCTTTGATGAAATATTTGTACAAACAAGAAAAATTACATTGCTCATTGAACAAAACAATCTCTTCTGGGGATTCACTTCACTTGCAATGTTCAGTCAGCAGAATATCATGGAGAAATAAATATGTTCCACATCATAAAACCCTAGCACTCCAATACTGAAATTAAAACTAAACTAGCCAACACAAACACAAAGGGTGGTACCAGCAACAGACATAATTTATGCCTCTGATGAGCCAAGATACAATATTTACATAATTACATTTTTGAATTTAGAAAGACTATAAAAAAATAGAACAAAACATTTGAAGGATTATTTAATGCTATTCCTACTTACATCACAGACATCTTAGGACCAGGGTCCTAACTACAATTACTAATTACTTGGCACTATATGTGCATTTTTACTCTCCCTTTAAATATTTCTCCCTACCCTGAAAAGGCTGGACTTCAGATAACACCATCAAACCAGCAGGTGAATCCAACGTTCAGGATAAAATAAGGATGAAGCTAAGCAGTGTGTCTAAACCCTGCATTGTGAGCAATAATCACAGTTTTCCAGATGCCTCAGCATTTCAGTGATATCTTTTGTAAGCACAAGGCAGAAAAAAATTCTTTCCTTTTTTATCTTAAAATATGTCAACTTTCTAGATTAGCTTGGCGGTATTAAATGTACTTATAAATAAACCTCACTCTTTTCAAATGATGCAAATCTTGAAGCATTGCATGCATGGGGGATACTGCCACTTCACCTACACAGCTTGGCATGAATTTTCATTTGTCAAAATTCAAATTTGGGACTTCCCAGGAACAACCGAATCCCCCCCTCTGATGGCACTACTGTAGCATTGCAATCAGTGATAGCAAGAAAAGGAAAAGAGAACTTCAGTGCATACTTTAAAAAGGAATATCATAAATATACTAACAAGAAGAACGCTCAAGTGCTGGCTGCTCCCTTTCCCCCTGTACTTATCTCTGGCTTGACAGTTTATTTAAGCACTCAGCTCAAACATCAGTGTTTCAGTAATGTTTCTAAAGATACCAGTGAAATGTAGGTTGCACCTGGTACCTTATTAAATGTATTGTCAGGCTTTATCTCTACACAGACCTTACTTAATGTCCTATTGCTAATTAGAGCAGCCAAAGAACGCTGCAAGATATGAATAAATGTTAAAAATTATTTATAAACATTTAAAAGTCTTAGCCAAGGACAAGGTTCAGACAAGCAGAAAAATGAGACGACAATTACTCACAGTCTATTTTCCCTGTAACTTACTGAGTGTACCAAAGTATTTTAGAGAATGAACATATTTATTTATTTGATCAGCAGTGTCCCCACAAGTTTTATATAGCTGCTCTATACCACTCATCTGAGGAAACACTCACGCTTCTATGCAATGACACAGGTTTTACCTCACGCACCTGCCACACACATTAGTAGAATGCCAAAAGGGTCTCATTCTCAGGACCTACTCTGGTTACCATCCTGCACAGCACTGTTGCTTGAAACCCAGCAAAAGTCCAAACTTTCTTATTCCCATTAGGTCAAAACCTTCAAAGATTCAGATCAGGGAAAAGTGACCCCACCACTAAGCCAGTCTCTCAGCAGGTTGCTGACTGCAGGGGCAACCCTGCTCCTCGTGTCACCCTTTCCAACTCACATGCCCTGTTGTGTCCTGTGGTCAAAGGTGCCAGATGCCAGGCAAGAGGGCAGATACAGAATCATCCTTTTCAGCAGCCACCTGCCATCAATCATGTAAAACTGCACTCTCGGCATGCACACTTCACAAAATAATTTATTGTAAGAAATTGGCAAATTTGGTATGAGCAGGTTTCTCAATCAGCTAAATAGGTGGGATGTCCTGGGGGAAAAACCGGTGCTGAGCGCAACGCAGGAGGCAAGGACCACAGAAAGCAGATTAGGTGCAGCTATTAGGTCTGGCAAAAGCTATGTTGAATAATTCATGGTTATCTCAGGAGAGAAAAGGGCACGCACCAAGACCTTCTCTCTGAGGGAAATACCTATTTATTTCCAAAGGCAATCAGTAAGTGCCTTTATTACTTACATGCTATTCTTTAAACACAAAACATCATAAAAGCTTTCTTAAAGCTGGACATTATTTGATGTTTACTTACTGTACTCCTTTCAGTTTCTTTATGCAAGATTGCTGCAGAGGTTACAAATACTCAAAATATCTTGTATTAAAACCCCAAATAGGGACATCTGTGTGACTAAATATTTAGTGTCAACAAAAATCCACTGTGTTGTTCTGACAGAAAGACATTTTTATGTTTTATTAAACCAGACTGTTTAAACCTGCATAACCTAATTTTTTGTACTGTTATAGTAGTAAGCTCATTTCTAAAAATGATAAAAGCTTTTAGCTGTCAATCAAGCAAAACCAAAATTACCTGAATGACTATCATGAAATACGACTTCTTCCCTTCTTTTGAAAGAGACAACCTTAAATGACCACACTTCTGCTTTGAAATTTTCTGTTTTCTTGGCCAATTAGCTTTATTTTTAACAATGCCAAATATTATCACACCTTTTTTTTAATCATAGAGTGAAAAATACTGAAGATTTCATCTTAATATGGAAGAATGAGTGATACTATTTACATATTTGCTCATACTGAAAGAAAACCTGGAAGTCTTCTTCTAATTCCTCTACATATTTCTGTAACCAAGGGCTGCAAAATATGCACGTGCTGTTTGTAATTAAAAGCGTACGGAAAAATTTAGCAATGAAGAAAAACCCCACAGAAATAAATGCAGGTAACAGACAGGTTTCTACCCTAATGACACCACAACCTACAGAAATGTTCAATTAAGTATCAGTTAGTGTGTTCCTCTAGCACATCATCCAGTTCCCGCTCCTTCCCCTGCTCATGGCCTCAACTCACTGGCAAGATTTCTGTATGTTGCACTTACTATTGTAATTTCATCCCTTTAGGAGCCTCCTGCATCCGTTAGAGCAGCTGTTTTCCTTCACAGCCCTACCCAGCTGAGTTCACCTTGGCAATCGCTCAGCTAAAGAAAGTGTTCTGGACAATTACCTCCTGCACCAGGATGAGCATTTAAAGATGTCATAAGAGAGAAAAAGAGGAGAATTGTTCTGGTGAAAGGCCCATACTTGGGTAACTGTCTATAAATAGAGTGAGGGTGAAATTAAGTGCCTAACAACTGCTTTAAGAATTGGAAAATACTAAGCACTTCACATAAGGACAGATTCCACACTCTACCATGGACAAACACACAGAGCAGTTACTGCATAAGTGTAAGGTGACATTATGAAAGAGACTATCAGGACTGAATCTCTCTTCATTGTTTCATTTTGCCCTTCTACTTGCCTGTACTTAACTTGTCTTTCTTATCAGTTGATTGCATGTGCTTTGGGGCAGGGAGTCACTAAATGCACAGCATTTTGAACCACAAAACTTGCAAATCTCATAGTAAACTAAATTATTAACAATAATAGCAAAAGTAACTACTATCTCCGCAAAACCTGATTGGCATTATGTTTATTTTTAGAAGCTATGTTTATGGTTCTTTTTTTCCCCAACACAGAATTAAACACTACAGAACAGATTGCCATTAAATATCTGGATTATCATTAAATATCTAGACCAGATAATTTGTCATGTAAGTTCTTCGCTAGTGACAGGCATGAGTCTGTTGTGTCTTTCATGATACCAATGCATCAGCTTTCCCAGCACTATTTGTAAAGCATCAGCAAGATTTTGGGAGGCTGTACACCACTGTCACCTTCTTTTCCACCTCATTAATCCTTCAGACAGTTTTGATGAATTCACAAGGAGGTTGGACACCCTCTGTGACACTTGCATCCTCATGAAAGCTCTTTTGCAAAATCAGAAAGGACCCCCTGTTATGTTCATCCATCACTTCAGTGCAACATGCTCTTATCCTAATGCCAGTACTTCTCTGTTAGCCTGCAGCAGGAGAAGAAAGGCTTTGCAGTCCAGTCAGGTGGAGCCTGAGGGACAGCCAGGTTGGATATGCAGAGCAAGGCACAAGACTATCGTTCCAGCTAATATATTGACACCTATTAATTCCAAATTCTTATAAATTCAAATTTAGCAGAACTGCCACTGACATTGCTCTCCACTATTCCTACTCCAATAATAAGGGTTGAGGTGAGGATACTCCTCTATTACTGTCAGCTTTTCAAATTTGCAATGATTTTTGAAGTAGTTAATTTTATTTATCCAGACCATTTTCATTCCTGGAAACGAAGTGGTCTTTATGGCCTAAAGCTCAGGTAGACTGATGCATTGCAATGAGATCTTTCACACTCTTGCAGTAAAACTGCTTTCAAATGAGTGCACAGCTGCCAGTATGTGCTTGATGTATTTGCTTTGAAATTATTACACTATTACCATTGATTCCTCACGCAAGTCATTTTCTGTATGCCAGTGAAATCCCGCAGGATCCTATGCATTTTGTCAGAATTTATTAGAGCTACTAAGAAATTTGTAGTGTTTGCATAAAGAGTCTTTATTAACTCCAGAAAGTAGCCTACAGTAGCCACGTCTAAAAGTGCTGGAACGAAAAATTCTAAAAGATTCTCTAGATGACAGTCAAAAATATTATGTGAATCTTCTGTTGCTTGAAAGTGACTCTATGTTACTACAAATAAAATCTCCAAAATCAATATATGAGCACGATGAAACACCTGTTTGCCACTCTCTTTCAGCCGCATAGCGCAGTCACTACCAGTGTTCTTATCCTTACCCCAAAGCTGTCAGAAAGATTTTCAAGACACTAAAAATTACCTAAGGAACACAAATGTTTGACATTACAAAGAATAACCAACATGGTCAGTATCATGGCCTCTTGTCATTTATATATTTTCTGTTTATGAATGTATCTTATCATCAAATTGCACAACAATCACCTTAACTGTACAAGTAAAATTACTGTATTTTGCTTTTTGTTCTCTTTCTTCCAGACGTGTATTTTTCTTAGACCGCTTTTGCAAAGCAAAGGTACCACATCTACTGTTTTATTGCCTTGAAGATCGAGTTTTTACCTTCCTTTACAATTCTGAGCAGTATTTTCTGGTCATTTATCTTTAAGTAGCTTGCATGAAGGAATTAAAGGACTATCCTTTGTCCACTTTAATTTCCAGCGATTAATAAATAAAACCTTTTCAATGTATCTAACAAGGATATTTGCATCACTGGAGAAAAGGAGGAGAGAAAAACCTTTTCCAGAAATTTTTGGAATATATTTATGGGAAGTTAGTTTCTGCTTTTCTTCTAGTCTTTTCAGTAAATTTTAACGTATGAGAAAAGAACTGTTACTACCGTATGTTTGGACTCTATCTCATCGTGTATCGTTATGATTTAGAGTTATGCAGTTCATCAAAAAATGACTCAATATGCTCTTTCATCTGCAATTATTTTCAGCTATCATTGTTTTATAATGCCATCCTTCGCCTTGTATCTCTCAAAATACATATCATTCTGACCAGTAAATGATTAGCCTCCACTGACTCACTCAGTGTTTAACTAAAATTTATCAGCACATTCTCCAAGTGACTAGGGAGGTCACTTATGATTCAGCAAATATTTTCAAAGTATTCTTTGACTATTTCATAAAAAAACTCAGATATTCAAATTCCCTTATCACAGAGACCTAGAGGAGAGGTCTAATCAATTTTTGTTTCAAGATCTCAACATCCAACAAAACAGAGTGAGAACTTGAAACAGATTCTCCAAAGGCCATGACCAAAACAACAAAAAAAATTGCTTTCTTCTTTATATTAGATAGATATCTGATGAACTTGACAAAGGGACTTCTATATCTAATTTAGATGAAAAAAAAGAGAGAGAAATCTAATATAATCTTATCTCTTTTATCTTCACGGGCACTGTTAAAATGGTGATTTTGAATTCTGCTTTTACTGATACCACTCCTTTGTAATTCTTTCCACAAAATAAAGTTTTAGCATTTTAAGATTATTACAGACTAACAGCTTTCTCACACACATATTCTCAGGTGTGCATGCACAAATACACAGGCTGTCCTAGTAACTTACCATTTAGCTCATTTAAGTCATTCCCATTCCTCTGAGCACCTATCAAGTGATATCTCATCTTCATGCTTTTAAGATTCTTGTAATGCATTTTGCGTTATTTTTCTTTCCCATTCTTGTGTCACTCACTCATTACTTCAGTCACTTTCACACATTCTCACTAATGCTGTTGTTTTCAATTAAATGCAAATTCAGTACAAGCTAAAATTGTGAGTCTTCAATATTCCTACAGATCTGGCTGTGAAAACAGATTAGCCTAGTGAGGGGCTTTTCATACTGAGAATTCATATCACTTTTTAGTGATTTCGACAAAACATATTATTTTATGTTAATACATCTGTGGTTGTAGGAAGTAGTCCAACACCCATCTCTTTCTTTAAAAGTAACAATCTTCCCTCCTTGGGTCTAGATAATTGGGAAGAATACATTTTGATTAATGCTCTCTAGCACCGAAAGTAAACCCTGCAAAACAATTTCTTGCAAAGAGATTAAAAGAAATTCTATAATCTGATAGCAAAGCAAAATTATGGTAATAGTTTCTGAAGTACTCCATATGTTTCTATTTAATTCCTCTTAGTCAGTATGGACCACCAGCTGGTTTTGGAAAGGACACTAAGCACAGTGATTTGAATTCCAGGTAAAAGGCAAATCTCTAGGAGAAGCCATCAGTGGGCAGAAAGGTAAGGTTGACTTCATTATTGCTGATTGAAAGAAAAATTACAATACACAGCTGCTTAAGAAGATTCAGACGAAAATGAAATTACTAAATTCCACGGTAGAGCATGGAGGAGTCCCCACTCTTAGGACCCTGACTCCACATCATTTGAATTTTATTTCTCGAACTATGTGGTAAAAACAGATGAAAAAACACCACAAGTGTGACTGCAATCAAGTCTGCAAACCACAAAAGGATCTGCAAAGTGACTGCATGTTAAGCACTGGTTCTTCAGTAACTCAGATTAGTTCAGACACAGCACAAAAAAGCAAATGCCAAGCCTTTCTGCATTGAGATTCCTCACTTTCTAGAGGCACGGTTTTATGTAATTGTTCATAGACATGTGACATACCACAGGAAAAAAAGAAGAAAACTGAATAAAATGTCTGCAGTGCTTTGATACCATAAGGCTGGAGAGTAGAAGGACAGGCAGAAATACTAGAGAATAGAGTGACAAACTTCTCACTGCATCGTTGGGAAAACTGATCAATTCAATCAAATCACTAGTTCAGTAACTATAAAAGACAAATAACCTTCCACTGTGGGAGCAGAGGCAGCAGGAAGAAGAAAATGGGAAAAAGCAAGAAGAACAGAGCTCCACCTGGAGACGTGCACAATTTATTTTTACATTTGTGGCTTCTCTTCCTACTAAATGTCTGATTATTTTTCCTTGGTTACATGTATATTCTTCAGGACAAAGAAGATGCCCTCTCCAGGACTGCAAAATGGCTTAGCACACAGCAAACACTGCCACAGAAGTACTTCCCAAGGTTTTGGGTTTTTTCTGCCCCGGTGCCAAATTGCTCAAGTAACAATTTCTTATGAAACTTATCAATTACAGAATTCTTTTTTTTACTTTCATATAAACACAAACAACAAAAGCACTATTGTGCACATCATTACAATTTACCCCCATCATGCCAAATCCACAGCCTTTTCTACTTTGTAGCTTTTTTTTCCCCAAATACTTATGTCCGGTAGTCAAAAACATTTAAACAAACTGTAAAGTCTTTAAATAAGAGGAGGAAATTAAGTGCACCTAAACTATAATCCATTCTTTGTAGCGCATAGCTCTTCTAAAATAAAACCAACTGTTTACTCACCATCTTACTGTATCATTTTTTTGAGATTTAGTATAAATCTTGGCACTGGCTTTTCATTTCTGATCTTGAATCATTTCAAGTAATTTTAAATAAAAGAGCACAGATCTAAAATTATTTAATTTATTTTCTGTATTATCATCTTGTTCTGCTTTACCATAGTGTTAAGCATGGCTACATTTTAAATAAGTGTTTAGTTCATTAAGCTAATTTAGGCACTGTAATTCCATCTAACCCAAAAAATCTAATTCACAGTTCCTATAAGAAAGATAACTCACACACCTAACAGAGATGTTTGAACCTGCTGCTGCCTTGAGTCTTCCAGTTCATGCTCTAGGTTTTTACGTTTTAACAGGGATCAGTTTGCAATTTATGTAGATCTGTCAGCAGATTCAAATTAAAATTAATTGTCTAAACTTGTAGACTCAAGTTTGCTGTTCTTCACTTAACATTATTGAGATAAGGCTTGAAAGCACAAGAGGAAGGGAGATGTAGGGTTTTCTGAAGCCTATGTACTGTTTCATTGTCAAACTATCATTGTGTTAGGAAGGACATCATCAAAGGCACAAATAGGGATTTTACAGCAATTGAATTATGTGTATTTTTAAAAATGGATCCCTGCTTATAGGAGAAAAATATTGCTTTTACCTTACTGATAAGTGTGACGACATCACCTTCTCGGATTGTGAGTTCATCATCATTCTGTGCTTCATATGGAAATATCACCTTGCAATACTCCTTGGCTGAAAGGAAGAACATCCAATGTGATAAATTATCACTTTATAACAACTGCTTATCCAAGGGTGAAAATCTTCCTAAAACGTTCCACAAGTGTCTCTTTCATTTTCTTGCCATCTTTCTCTTTCCATTTTAGACCTTCATAAACAGCATGAAATATTTAAAAAACTGCACACTGACGAGCATTCCCACACACGTCATCCAGGGACTTGGCTCTGTAGCCCCAGAACCATTATCTCAAATGAAATTGCTCCAGACGGCAACCTGCCACAAACCATTTCTCTTAGAGTTAGTCTGTATCTGACACTTGCTTCAATAGTTCCACTGGTATGGCCTTCCACCAGATGACATAAATTGGAAGCACAAAGGACCCAGTAGGTTGACATAGCTTATCTATCTCCTGGTGTGCAAGAAAGCAGATATTTCTGCATCTGCGAAGATGATAAAATAATAAATAATTCATTAATAGGTGTAAAGATTTATGGTTGGACTCAATCTTAAAGGTCTTTTAAACCTAAGTAATTCTATGATTCTATACCTAAACTTTCTGTACACTTAACATAGAAGTTTTGAGTATCAGCGTAAAGTTTCCTCTTCCCTTTTCCCTTTACTGCCTATAAATAAGGGCATCATCTCAACTTTCATCTGGAAAATACAGGAGCCAGCACTCCTACTCAGAAATCGTAAAAAGCAGTTGTCATGAAAAGAAGTTACTTGCAAGATGTTGCTGTGCAACAGACAAGTATGTCAATGTGCCTTACAAATAAAAAGGGAATATGTATTCCAGCTGTTAAATAATGTATAAAAGTATGTGATATTCTAAGACAGCAGATGTAAAAAGACCAAAGAAACACACACAGAAACTACTGAACCCTTTGTAGAAGGGCATGTGACTTTTAAGAACTGTTCACCTCATTTAAATGTCTCTATTTCAATAACCTCTACCTCTAGTCAACTGTCATATTCGATGCAGAGAAACAGGTAGTTGCAGGCCACAGAAATCAATATTCATTTGAACCAACAGGACCAATTTCTTTATACTTACTGTAAAGAGAACCTGCACGATCACACTTCTGGGTATGTGAGGCTTCACTGGAGGGCTGCTGGCTGTAAATACAGTCAGCCTGAGAACTGAAACAGGACTAATGGGGAAGAGGAAAGCTCTTCTCCAGTTCACACACTGCTACTCAGAAATAGCATGAATTTTATGTGGCACTGGTTCAAGTAAACAAGAATTTCTTAGGCTTCACAGATTTATTTTCCTGAATACAAAACTTTAAATTTGCCCATGATTGTTAGCACTAGGTTTTCTGGCCCTGTCCTGTACTGGGTCTGGATGGGATGGATTTAATTTCCTTCACGGCAGCAAGCAGGGTGATATATTTTGGATTTGTGACAAAACCAGCACTGATAACACACCAGTGGTTTAGCTACTGCTAAGTAGCACCTGCGCAGCATATCAAGGCCTTCTCGTCTTCACCACACTGCCCCTCTGCAAGTAAGCCGGGGTGGGCAAGAACTTGGGAGGAGACACAGCTGGAATGGCTGACCAAAGCTGAGCAAAGGGATATTCCAGTCATGTAACCTCCTGCTCAACAATCAAAAAGGGTGAACTTGGAGGGTGTTGGTCAGGGAGGCAGCCACTGCTTGGAGACTGGCTAGGCACTGGTCTGCTTGTGGTAGGTGATGAATGATTGCCTTTGGGTCGCCTATTTTTTTCCTCTTTCATTCACTTATTAAACTGTCTTTATCCATGAGTTTTCTTGCTTTTGCTCCCCCCTGTTCTCTCCCCTACAGGGGAGCAAGTGGCTGGGTGAAGGTTAGCGGCTGGCTGGAGTCAACCCACCATAGCCCCTCTGATGTCTCTGAATAAACAAGAGGCAGATGAAGACAACAAACATGATATTTGAAAAATAAATATGAGCAAGGAAAAAAATAAGCTTCTGTCACAGTTTCTGAGAGCAGGGAACACTGTCAAATAAACATTTGGTAACACTGTCTAACGACTGGGCATGTGAGAACCACCATGTCACAACTAAGATTTCATGCAACAAAAGGGGTTTCTAACTGCTAGTTTCTGGAGAAAGGATTTGGATTTGTCTTCATGGATCCAGCTAGGATGTTTCACCTCCTCACTATCTTGTCGTCAAGAAAGTATAATAACATTTAATGTAAAAGCTGGTGGAAAGTTGACATATACTGACTTAGATCAGGTGCAGAGCAGCATATAAGAGAAAAATGAGATTCATCACACTTTTACACTTCAGTGTGTATGCTTCTTTAAATAGTTTCTTTTTTCCTATTCTGAGAGTATCTGCATCCTGAAAAACAGCTTTGCTAAATAATAGATTCAATGCAATGTACAGAGGTAATGTAGATAGAATACCATACTAAGGAAGCTGACTGCTGCATATTCAGGGAAGTCTCTGGTTACTGGAAACAGACTTAACAACTCTTTTTTGGGATACAGAACAGAAGCCAGGCTAGGTTGTCAGAGGCAAACACCACCTAGGCCCAAGGAGGATCATTCCTGAGTATCCATTCTCAAGTACATAAATTGTTCCTCCATTCACTGTGTTATCTATACACTGTATAATCCAAAGATTAGATAGAAAGCCAAGCATAACACACAGCTAATCAACAGAGAAGAACAGCCACTATACCACAGTAACAGTACTATTCTGAAAGGATGCCAGTGGCGCAACTCTCAGGATGAATCCCACATGTTTCAGGTTAAAGAATGATTTGAACAGCAAGTGTCACCATGGTGTTTGTGTCTCTCGAGTCCTATAACATGCAATCCTCCCTCAGCTCCCCTTTGCTATATGAAGACTGTAAATCTGAATAATCCTTCAAGATGAAGACCTTTACAAACTAGAGTGGAAAGAAGGTTGTGGTTTCAGTATCTGAAAAAGTCAGTAGATAACCAGAAAAATGCTCTCTTTCACTTTTTTTTTTAATCTTTTCCTCTGAAAGTATATGTCAACGTGGATCTCACAGGAAGTGGCTGTCAAAAGCAGCAAGACTTTAACCAAAGAATTCATAGTCTTTCACACACAGCAAATGGCTACGCATCTTTGCCTTCTAGTTTTGATGTCAAGAATTCTGTTCTCCCCTGAGCTGTTCACCGTCCCTAGTATGCTCTTAATTTTATTTTTTTTTTTTAAATATCCAGATAGCAGAGAAACATGGAATTTAACTACAGAAAAATGCCAAAAAAGCAGATCCTAAGCTCAGCCAAATACTGTTGAAGTTGATAAAAGGCAAGGAGACAGTCTTGTGAGAGGCACCAGAGGAAGCTGGGGGAGGCTCACGGCTGCCCCATGCACTGAAGGTTGGCACAAGAACACAGAGTGAAGGCACTACTGTGGAAAAAATACATGGTGTATGTACAGTAGAAGTCTGGACTCCTTGAGTGTGATTTGCACTGACATACACTAAGTCAATATATTCCCCTTCCTAACAAGGGTCCTGTGGATCACGCTGCAACAGAGCTAGGTCTCGACAACACGAATGGGTTTGGAACAATGTAAGTGACTGGACAAAGTCAGCTTTCAAACTTCTCCTAAAGGAACGGTAGATGAACGTGATATAAGTAAGTAAAAGCAAAGCCAATAGGACTCAAAATAATACAAACCTTTAAAATCAGATGAATAAAAGCAGAGAAGAATCTAATACATTATGTCACCTTGGTACTAAAATTGTCATTTCTCAGCAGAGCGTGATACTGCAAGAGGATATGGAAGAATTTAATTTCAACAGATACGTTTAAGTAGCAAGGAAGAAAAGATAAAAGAAAATACTACTTTCAGACACAGCACTGAGAGACCAACTGGAACTTGCTGAATGTGGGGTTTTTCCAAGTGCGAAAAAAAACAAACCAAACCAACAAAAAAAAAAACAGACACCAAAAAAAACTAAAGGTCAAAATAATATATTCTATTACAAGTGTGGTAAATAGACTTAAGCCAAATTAAAGCTTCAAACTAAGATGACAATACTAAGTATCTCTCAGCTGCAGGTGATAAATCTTATTTTTATATTTGACATCTAAGGCTGGGTTTAAAGATGGTTTTTCAGTAAGATGGTTCTTCTATAAGCCTCTCTTTTTTCCTCTGACCTATAGACATTTAAAAAAAAATACCTGCAAATAAACCCCCAACAGCAGACATCTTGGAACCAGTAAGGGAGGAGCAAAGATGATACTGATGAGCTTTTTAGTCCTCATGTATTAATTCAAAAATAATTTACCCTGTCAGACCACTGAGTCTCTCCCTGAAAACTCAGAGCTCCTCTCAAGCAAAGGAGAACAACCTGCCATGGGCAATGGGCATTGCTCAGTGAACTGAGCGAGCAGACAAACCTTACTACACATTTTACAACTCAACAGCCGGGATCTAACACAGGGTGTTCAGCTTCTGGCCCAACATATTCTGAACTGAGAGAGCTTGGGCTAGGTATAATCCCATTTGAAAATATGTACCACCCTGTCTACATCCAAGGGCAACCACCTCAAGGGTATGTGTGGCTATGATGGATCTTATTGCAACCCTCACAAAAAACCCATATGCTCTGAAGTGCCGGCACACCAACACACGCAGCATAGGGAATAAACAAGAAGAATTAGAGATCTGTGTGCAGTTGCAGGGCCATAACCTCATTGCAATTATAGAGACACGGTGGGACAGCTCACATGACTAGAATATTGTCATGGAAGACTATGTACTTTTTAGGAAAGACAGACCAGCAAGACGAAGTGGAGGAGTTGCACGTTATATGAAAGAGCAGCTCGAATGTCCTGAACTCTGTCGGGGGCGGGGGGGTGGGAGCGAGGATGAAGAATGAGTTGAGTCCTTATGGGTAAAAATTAAGGGACAGGTTAACAAGGGGGACACTGTTGTGGGTGTTTACTACAGGACACCGGAGCAGGAAGAGGAGGTTGATGAGGCTTTATGCAAAGAGTTGGAAGTAGCCTCATGATCACATGACCTCGTTCTCATGGGAGACTTCAATCACCCTGACATCTGCTGGGAAGACAACACAGCTAAGCACGCACAGTCCTGGAGGTTCCTATAGATCACTTATGGTAACTTCTTGACATAGGTGGTGGAAGAGCCTACAAGGAGAGATGTGCTGCTTGACCTTGTTCTAATAAACCAAGATGAACTGGTTGGAGATGTGAGGGTTGGGTGCAGTCTTGGCTGCAACTGCCATGAGACGGTGGAGTTGAGGATCTTGTGTGAAGGAATTTTCCAAGGTATTTCCAAGCTGTGAAGCAGGGCAATAAGTGGGACTACGCCCATGGACTTCATCAGAGCGAACTTTGGCCTCTTCAAGGTCCTGCTTGGAAGAATCCCATGGGATAGGGCTCTAGAAGGTGGGGTGGGGGTCCAAGAGAGCTAGCTTATATTCAAACATCACTTCCTCCAAGCTCAAGACTGATGCATCCTTATCAGCAAGAAATCAAGTAAAGGGAGTAGGAGGCCAGCATGGATGAGTAAGAAGCTTCTGCCAAAATGCAGGTGGAAGGATGTTTATGTAATGGGGTAAAAGAGACAGGCCACCTGGGAGGAATACAAGACGGCTGTTAGAGTATGCAGGGATGCAGTGGGGAAGGCCAAGCTCCACTTGGAATTAAATCTGGACAGGGATGTCAAGGACAACAAGAAGGGCTTCTTCAAGTACATCAGCAGCAAAAGGAAGATTAGGGAAAATTAAGATCTGCTCCTGAATGAGGTGGGTGCCCTCGTGACAGATGATACAGAGAAGGCAGTTACTGAATGCCTTTCTTGCTTCCATCTTTACTGCTAAGACTGGCCATCAGGAATCCCAGACCCTGGAGGTAAAAGAGAAAGTCTGGAGAAAGGAAGACTTTCCCTTGTTTGAGGAGGATCAGGTTAGAGATCGTTTAGGCAAACTGGAATTACTGAAGGGAGTCTAGTGGTGGGCTACAAAGATGATCATGGTTCTGAAGCATCTTTCTTATGGGGAAAGACAGAGGAAGCTGAGTCTGTTCAGTCTGGAGAAGAGAAGGCTGAGAGGGGATCTCATCAATGTTTATAAATATCTCAGGGTTGGGTGGCAAGAGGATGGGGCCAGACTGTTTTCAGTGGTGTCCAACAACAGGATGAGGGGCAATGGGCACAGACTGAAGCACAGGAGGTTCCATCTGAATATGAGGAGAAACTTCTTTACTCTGAGGGTGCCAGAGCACTGGAACAGGCTGCCCAGAGAGGTGGTGAAGTCTCCTTCTCTGGAGACATTCAAAATCCTCCTGGTCACATTGCTGTGCAATCTGCTCTGGTGAACCTCCTTTAGCAGGTCAGCTAGACTAGATGATCTCCAGAGGTTCCTTCCAACCTCAACCATTCTGTGATCCTGTGATTTTTGAACCGTACTGTCCCAACTAGGCTAGGTACAATGATAATACAATAATAAGCATCTTCTCTGCCCATGTCCCTTCTAGTTCTGTCCTTTGGAAACAAAGCCATTGCTGCCTTCCCTGACAGAATCCAAGGCCCCAGGGTGACATGCAATTCCCCTTCTCAGCATCATCCTTGTAGGTCAGAAGCTGGAAGAAGAAGCAGCAGCTAAGAACTAGATATTCATCTCAAGTGGGCTGTCACTGCCCACATTTAATTGAGGAAAAAAAATCTCAGGACCATCCTAAACACTATAAATGGGCAATCCTCTAAAAAGAACAGGATTTTTTACGGGGACAGTTAACATGCATCTCCATTCAGCACCTTATGTCCCACAGTCTGTCCCGAGTTCAAAACGTGGTTTATATAATACAATCTCAAGCCCGCCCAAAAAATCATTGCCTCTAAGAGGAAGAACAATAGCAAGAGATAACATTCCTACACAATACAGCTGCTGCGTTACCTAGGCCATTGCAAGCGCTATATTTCACCCACAGAATTCAGTGGCTCAATGAGTATTTACAATTGCAGTATAAAGCACTGACGTCAACATACAGACCTTCCATATGACTTGGGGTCCTGCAGTACTGTAGCAGGTAAATTCATTTGTTTGTATTTTGAGAGACCGGTTAAATATTATACTGCTCAAACTAGAACTGAGTAAATTCCATTTACTGTATCAGTGGACCCTGTTCACTTCAAAAGCATGCCTCGTCTATTTGTTCTCCTGCCAGGCCCTTAGGATGAGCTGTGACATTCAAGACAGCAGTCCACAGACAAACATACCTTCAAGTTTAAATTTCACAGGAGACAGCGACTCTGGAATTTGCTTTTCCTCTTAGGCCATAATGACACAGTTTCCTCCTCTTATCTCTGCTGCTGCTTCCTTGTTGTGAAGCAAGAACTGTTCCACCCCATGGCAAGATTTCCTCCATCTCAGGTAAGCTAACCACTGGGCTGGATTCACCCTTACAACTTTTCAGAAATTGATTATTTTTTTTTTCTTTTAGTAAAACAACAAAAAAAACCCTGTACAGTTGATTTTTGAGGCTTAAATATTTCCCCCTGATTAAGCCTAACTCATACTCCAATCAATAGGAACACTAACAGTAATACTAAGTAAGAAAACAAGCAGCACTGAAGTAGTATTCCTTCAGTTTAAGCTTCCTCTCTTTAAATATCGCTCATAACATGTGTCTGAAATAGAATAAAATGTACAAAATCTAGTGAAAAATTACATCGTTACCAAAAATACAAATCAGATGAAAAAAATCCAAACACTGCATTCAGCAGAATTTGGTGTTACTATTAATTGCTACACTCAAGACTCATAAATGGATCGCACTAGTAAATATTTTCACAGAACTTCAAGAGATGCAAACTGTTGAAACACCACCTCACCAAACAAAAAATAGAAACAGAACTAATTAGAGCCCCATTCATCCGGATTCAGCTACTCCTTAGACCTTCTACCATCATGCAAAAAGATAAGTTGCTTGCTAGGATTTTGGTATTCCTATGCAATAGGTTAACACAAATTGTAAACAGTCAGTGAGTGGAGTAATCAAATGAAGTGCTGGAGTTAATGCATTCTGTTACTTTGCTGGTTTGTTGTCTGCTTACACTCATTTTTGCAATCTCAGTAATCTGCAATACTTGTCTCAGTCATTGTGGATGTTTTTGCTTTGCTGAATTTTAGAATCCAACAGAGCTACTTAAAAATGTATATATATTTGCTACAATATTGCCTTTCCACCACAAGCCACTTAAACTAAAAGCAGTCTACTTCACAGAAAAAACAATGTCTCACCCCAGAGATAGAATTATAAACACACACGCATGCACATGCCATCCCAGCTATGTAAAAGAGATGGACATTCAACAGCAGAATAATTCCCCTTGAAGTCTAGGCATCCACAAACCTAAATTAAACAGCTCTCCCCTCTTCTCTTCAAAGATGCATTCTTTCATTCCTAAAAGGTTATTGATGTTTTCCAAGGGACCACTCTTACTCTGTAAGGATTTGTGCTTTCACTGTGCTCCCTCTTTGAGCAAAAGTCCTCATTGGCCCTGAAGAGTCACCTGTTTGTCTCCCAAATTCTTAAGCCAATTTTTAATGGAGATGTTGAGAGATGCACCTATAGAACGTACTGCTCTGTCACTTGCTCCGACCAACTCATCTCATTGCAGAACTTAGGTCATTTTGCATACACTAACAGCAAATGGTGAGCACATCAAATGTCTTGCTGCAAATCACTGCCCTATCATATAAGAAAAGCAATAAGAAAAAAGCAGACTCAAATCAAGATACGGGAAGAGTCAGTAACCATCACTTCATGCTGAAGCCCCTGTGGCCAGAGAGAAAAGATGCTACTGCTCCCTGTTTCCTCTCTCAGCAGGTTCTTTTACAGTGCAACTGAACTTTTTTTATCCATTTGAGACTAAGGAATAACAGCATCAGTCACAGAAAGGAATGGGTGAAACATGAAAAATTGTAATATTCTTCTACGACCATAATTTCTCTCATGCTTGCAGCATACATCTCCACCAGTAATCTCAAGGGAATGTAAAACACATATCCAAAAGCTTCCCCTCCATACTGAGTTGAATTTATGGATCTTCTGTTTCTTGCTGCTTCTTTGGAGAATAGCACACTATCTGTTTTATTCAGCAATTTAAGACTCCAAGGAAGACCGGGATTCTACCATCCCCGGCAAAAGTGAAAGCAGCTGAGGTCCAAGGTGGAATGATACTTCTATGCTGAACACTACAATAAGAACATTCATCAGTTCTCTGAGTCTGCAAACTTCCTTGGATTCAATGCATTTTCAAGCTTGGTCATGGCAGGTTTTTAGAAGGAAAAAAAAAGGAGAAACGACAAACAGTGATAGACCATAGTCCTATGCCAGAGTCAGATTATATTCGTCTTGTCTGATTATCAGACATTAGCTGCTAGTACTGCAGGGAGGAAAGTCCAGGGGGCCACCCTTTCTGATGGCACCTGCACTCAGACCAGCTTAACCTGCTCAAGCTGCAGGCTGGGAAAGGTAATTACAAACCACAATGGTTCAGGAGCCCTGCTCTACACTACCAATTTGCACATTTTTCAGTATTTCAAGTTCTCTCTTCCTCAGGGCAAGATCTCTCGCAGTACTTCCCGTTAACAGCCTGGTGACACAAGGGGAACAAGGTAAGAGGATGCAGCAAGTCAATTAGTGTGAGGCACCTAATGGACAATAACCCACTAAAAGCTGTTTTAAACTGCTTTTGCAACTCTGGTAAAGAGGCAAAACAGGTCATAACCATATACTCTCCTCAGACAGACCCTGCTCTGCTGCTCCAGATGTTTGCCTTCCTATGTCTATATGTGTTCCAGTTCTGAGACAAAATGTTATCTGCTGACTACCTAAAAGGATAAACACATCAGAGAAGAACTGTACCAGACTTAAAAACCTCAACACTTTATATTATACTCAGTTTCTTTTCTAAGGCATGGTTGTGTTCTCTGCCTTGTTATTATTTTCTTCCAGAATCCATAACATTTACTTGTAACTTTATATAAATAAAATAAAAATATGGGGAATATATATCTGTAAGTTATTTTTATTGTATATATCTGTAAGCTATTAATAGTTACATATGCCTTTCTAGAACAGCACTGAGATCTGCCTAAAAGATTTAATTATTGCTTTTTGTTTACTAAGCATTGAAATGACAAAACCAGAACTGAAGTTCTTGGACACTTCATTTCCCATACAAACTATACCACCCACACAGATTATTGCTACCATATAAAAAGAGGAAAAAAGCAAGGGCACTTTTTCTATGGTCTACCTACAAGTTACAGCCTGAAGTTAAATCTTATTCAACTCTGATTAATTCCGAAGGACCCTCAAGGCTGAAAGATGATCACATAATTAAATTTGATTTTTGGTGGCAGAATACTCAAGGTAGGATTACCGGAGCAAAAACAATTCAGGGGATTCTGTGAAACAAAGCATTCTGTCTACATACTGCCTACTCAAAGTTTATCCTAAATATACATATCTGCATTGTCTCTTTTCATATATAGAGGACACTCTTTCAACCAAAACTGGAGAAAAGTGTTCAGCTTGGTTTTAAAAGGTTTAATAGCACAAAGTGCAAAGAAGAAAAAACTATGAAACCTACTTTTTGTTCTGCTGTCCACTTCTATTTTTGTTGGCTCCTGAGTTGCTGTGGCTGGAGGTAATTTCTTCCCAACACTCTGAAAAAAAAGTAATTATTCTCCTTTAAAATTTGCAGGTTCAGTTAAAAGTTGGATAACATAAAAATTGTAGCAGAAATACAAAATACAGGAGTAGAAAAAGTACACTAAAGAAACAGAGGCAAGTTAAACTACACTTAGGTTTGTCTGTGGGGTTTTTGTTACCTTTTTTTTTAAATTATAAAGAATTCATAAAATTTTGATCTTCAAATTTTCCCTTCAGAAAAATGTTTACTAATGTTTTTAAACATTAACTGCTTAACACAGTTTCAGGGAAGACTCACAGAAGCTTCACTGGTGCACTGCATATGTGATGAAATTACTTAAGGAAAGGTGCCATTCAGTATGAAAAGTAAAACTGAAACAAGAGTGAGGGAGAAAAACCTTTGACTTCTCTCCATACAAAGAGCATCCATTTCAGTTATTTTAGACAGAGAGTGTGATTTTAAAGTTGACAACACCTCTTTCAATGGTTTCCATTTTTGTTTATTTTTAGCAAAAATAACTTACTGAGAAGTACTGCAATAAGCAATAATCAGCTTCAGACAGGTAAGCTGAAAGAACAGTAAACAAACACTATCTGCCCCCAACAAAATAAAATAAAATTGGTGACATTCGTCTTTTTGTATCTTCACCAACAACTATATTCATGCTATCCCGTCTCTCACTCAGCTTTTCTCCCTATCAAGAAAGCTGTCTAGTTGAGGACATAAGTGTAATTATTACTTGTTTATATAGATACATAGAGTATTCAAAAGTCCTAGCTGTAGTTGCAACATCCTTTGCTGGTAAGGTATGCATAAACATCACAAAAACTCCTCCATACTCCAGTGACCTTCTGAGTAAAAGCTAAGAGACAAGAGACCCAAAATTTACTCTTGAAGGCACTGAGGACCTCTTGGGAACCACAAGGAAGACACTGGTCAATATGAGAAGCAATAGGAGTACAGCACATCAAGTAGTTAAAAAATTTCAAGGTGTATAAAGAACATGAAGAATCATTTTGTACACTATCTGTGTCAAGATTTTTCTAGGAAAAGGAGTAAAATAGACACACAGGGATTTTAGGCTGGCACAGGAGCTTCTCTGGAAGAGAAGTAAGTTTTGAGAGATGTGCACAAGACAGTCATCCAATTTGTGTTGACATGTAGGACAAACTATGAATTGCAATACCCAAAGTGTCCCGTTGCAACTTAACTTGCAGGTGGCAGCAGAAACAACTGACCTTCTGATCTTGCAACTCTACCTACAATCCAGAGTTTGTGAACTGCTTAGGAAGCAACAAAACTCTACAAAACCTCTCAACTTCTTTGTCAAGATGGGGATGAGAGACAAGAAGTGTCTGAAGCAGTGATTAGGGACGTAACAGAAAAAGAGGAGATGGCAGACTCCTGCAAATCAGGAGGGGACAAAACTAAGAAAAGAGCATGACCTGGCTGTGCTGAAGAAGCTTAAAGTCAAAAAGGATGACAATGCAGAGCTGACTCTGAGATGTAGCTGGAAAGCAGTGAAAATTGTACTGGAATAGATGTAATGGAGAATGTGATGCTACTGGGCATTCACAGACATAAAAGCACCGAATGCCTTCAAGATGAAAGTAAGACTGGGAAGACAGCCTTTGGTTCAGGGGCAAACAGAGCACTTCAAGATAACTGCACATTTTGGTACATGCTTGTTCATGATCAAACCTTTATTTGCAGTTCAGCTTCATAAAATAGTCTGGAAAATGATCAGAGCACATAGTCTAAACTGCACTGCCATTTAACTCAGAAAGGAATGTTTACTAAAGGAATAACAAAAATTTAATTTAGGGGAGTTTTTCTTTTTTAAAAAATGCAATTATTATTCAAGAACAATTAATTAAAGAAAAGCATTTGGTAATTGCTTTATCATACATGAATCATTGATCTTATGCCATGAAACCAAAACTCAGATAAACTCGCAACAAGCTAAAATTTAACAAGGTAAATATCACAGCAAAAGGAAAGGAGGAAGAAACCAGTGCATCCCAGTGGTAGGGGATGCTGCAATGTAATTTCTTCATTTCTAGAAGGAGATGTAAAGCAATGCTTGAAAACATTCCTTCATTTGCTCATTCAGAAAGAATGCCTGTGCAGGTGATAAATCAGCATGGGGAGCCAACTGATTCCTTGAGAACAGAAAAGAGAACACCATCCAAACAAGGCTGTTCTCTTGTTGGATGCCAGGAGACAGGTCAGAAAGGAGTCTTTGCGTGAGTTGCAATTTGTTCAGGAAAGAAGGTGAAAAGCTCAGGGTGCAAGGTGGCTGATGACATGATTCTCTTTGCACATAGAAAAATAGCCTGAGAAAAGAAATGAGAAACTGGCCTCCCGACAAGTCTACTGATACATGACGAGCAGCACAAAACTCAGTGCAGCACATGGAAAGTGCTGAAAGATCAGTGATCTAGAAGATCCAAGAATCATTTCTTGCAGGATGAGCAAAGTTGTACGAAAATTCTGCAATGAAGAGAGGAAGGTATGTTTATATCTACTAGAAGGACACAGAAAGTCACAATTCAAAGAATTTAAACAGGTGTTGCACTGAACCCACCCTATCGAGGAGGGACACCTGAATTTTTTGTGGGACAGGGTCAGAAAACAAGTGGAACTGGTATTCTTTAATTCTAAGGTGACTGCACCCAAGGATTTATAAAGGTAATACAAGCACCACTGACAGAAAAAAGGCAACAAAATGGATAAGCCACACAAATCTGTTTTCAGGTGAGCCTGTGCTGCCAAGATATTTTACTCTTCTTGTTAAATGGTACTAAAGGAGATTTTTTATTTATTATGATTTATTTATGTTTACATTTGGTCTACATAGATCCATGCATTTGCATGGAAAACATTTGTAACCACTTTCTGAAAACATCTCCATGAAATTTAATACAGTACTCATTTGTTCACTAGGAAACATGGAAGAAAAGCTTTCCTCACCCTAAGAGACACTGAATACTCTATGATCTGTTGAGTCTGGTGGTTCTGCTTTAACAGGACAAAAGCTCAAGCATAACTAAAATCTGTGTGCTGGGAGTCCCAGATTAAGTAATTTTATCACAGCTACCAATTTTTCTGACAAGAAAAGAGAAATGGGAGATAGACACATCTCCTCCCATGCGAGGCAGAAACTTTCCTTCTGACTCTCCAACTGTTTACATCACACGTACTCCCATACTGGTCAAATATTTACCAAATTTACTACTGGCTAGGAGAAGCAGGCAAACCAAACTTAAGTCCTTGCTGATCCAACACACATCTCCATGACACAGACTTTTCTTCTCAGGGACTAGTTACTATAGGGTATTTTGGTCTCTCCTCCAGTTGAACGCCGAGCATAATTTATCAAAATCTTTTTCGCTTCTAAAAAACGAAACATGGCAGCAAAGAACACTTTAATTGGGTTGAAATGAATTTTCCAGTATAATTCTTCCTCCTCTTCTGTTCTTCCTTCATGTAAGAAGGTCATTGTATTTCAGAAAAAAATGTACTCCAAGCCCTTCTAAACACATTGGTCTACACTGCAAAATACTGATATACAACTCCAGTTTTCGCATTATTTAGTCTTCCTTATTGCTATCTATGAGGCTCAACATTCCCAAGAAGCAAGCAGATCTTACCCCTTCAGGGCACAGGCACAAAACAAGATTTAGAATTTGAAGGACTTTTTGGGCATCTAGACACTCCAAATCCAAGAGCAGGATCCTCAACTCTGCCAGGCATCCCATGGTATCTCCCAGGATGAAGCCTCTATCTCCATTTACCTAACTCCATGATTTTGTCAATAATGTTTGTAATAAAAACTCACACGCAGCATGAACCAGAAGGCCCATAATGACCCCGTCTCAGCAGTGCCCTAATCACCAGGCTGCAAAGACAAGTGAAGTTCTCAATTTTCTCTCTAGTTCCGTGTATCTTCAGTTCTCGGCTGTAGAATGGTTTCAGCACCAGCAAAAATGGCAGCGTATTTCCCTCGCCTCTGTTATCTCTATCCTGGTGGTTCAGAGACACTCCTGAAGAGTACCATTTCAGATTCCTTCTGTCCTACTCCAGTATGCTGATTACCAGAAATCTCACCTCCAAATGTTGGCAGTCAGCCTTGTTTCACTTACGTTACTCCATAGATCTCACTCTAACTTGCTTAGTCTTGTCACACAAGAAATGTGGTGGAAACAGGGTTCAGATTTCCTGACTCCAAGCCTAGGTTGACTCCGAACACACAACAGAACATATCAACAGAGCAGGCAGAATCTTGATCCCACTATTTCTGCAAGGCATGTATAATTGGATTATTTAGCTGTCAGACACAAATCCCCCTAATCGCTTCACAAGTGAATCCAAAAGATGAAAGGGGATGAAGTGCCCTCTTGCTGCAGAAATAGCTGATAAAAGCATGAATAATGACCATGATTTGGTGTATAGATATTCAGAGAGATAAGACAGATTTAAGAGCAACCTGCCAGTCTTAATGCTTGGTTTTATGAAGCCAACGGAAGGACAGCCTAGCACTAAATAACAGGTTCCGTTAGCAGAAGAGGCCTTGATGGCCTCCAGTTTCATAAACTGGAAATCCCAGTCTCTGCAGACCAGTTTCCTCTGATACTGAATTAACAATGATTACAAAAGTGGTTGAGGTGGCACACAAAGTCGTGTGAATGAGGTCACAGTACAATCTAAACAGTCTCATTTCCTTTCATTTATGTATTTTGGCTCAACAGCAATCTCTGTAACAGCAGAGAGCAACACAAGAGAATCAGAGCATGTAATGAGCAGCATACAAGTGAGATTTTCTCACTTGAGGGCACTTGGGCCTTTCCCCACAATTATTCAACCCCGACCAGAGGAAGAAAAGTAGACCTGTGATCAAGTTTCCTCCTTCAGGATGTTTTAAAAATATATTTCAGGGTTTTCTGTTGTTATTGAAAACTGACTTGTCTATTTACTTTTGTTATTCAGATTGTGTGTCTCTAGAACATTTCATCTCAAAATTCAAATGGAATTGTCACTTGTGCACCAGCTAGGTCTATATAGAAGATTTTGCTATGCTTCTTTGCAACAAAGGAACATACTTCTCCTTTGACTCTCCATTAACAAATATAGGCTTCTCCAAGCAACAGCTTATTTACTCAGGAATAAGTAGGAAAAAAAAAATTAGCCAGCATGAGTATTTATTCTGGAAAAAGTATTGAAGTCTACCCTAGATAAAATATTTTGGAACTGCTACTTGAAATGTAACTCCTTGAAGATATTCTTAAGGAATACATCAGACATTGAAGAATTCATAAAAATGGGCTGTATGAGCTGGAAGCACTCATGTGTTTAAGCTTAACATAGTTTATCAGTTTGAATAGTGAAAATATAACAATATGCACTGATGTTTTATACAGGAGAGGAAAAGAGAGTTATGTATGCTGAGAACTTTTAGAATTACAGAAAATCTCAGTGATTAGGTCAGGGGAAAAATGTGCCCTGTTTCTTTGACCACAATACTTCCTTTTAATATTCAACTGCTATTTTAGAATGTTGTTTATATGCATGAGAAATTTTGTCTATAGGTTCTGTGCAAATCTGAGGCCCCTATTACTGACAATATAAAAGTTGTATCCTTCAATGTATTTTTAACAGTCCATTTTGTAACTGAGAATATTTTTTCACAAAGAAGCGGAAATGGTCACTATATTGTTCCAGTTCTGGATGAACAGCAACATAAACAAGCTTCTCACTGACTATGTATAATGCTGGTGTTGTGAAGGGGGAGCCAAATTAACTTCTATTTTGCTAATATGCTTTAAGTGCTTAAGGAACTTCATCAAGTCCTTTATTCATCCTACCTGATCTAACTTAAATTTTTAAAAAATTGGAAGATCCTCAATATAAAAACCCCAAAGGTTTTCAGATGTCAAAATGCCCTTACTCTGTCAGAGATAAAATAAAAGAACTGTCCAGAATTTCAATTTTTCCCATGATACCAACATCCAGCTCCACATAAAGTACTTTCTGTGACAGCGTGATCAAGTATTGCTGTCCTGGGGTTTCCCAAAAGGCAGAGTTAACAGTTTTCTTAAAGGGTTACTGCATGGCACTTCAAAGAGGGTAACGGCAATTTTAAGAAACCTTTTCAGAGAAAAAAAATTCTTTATGGAAAGTGTGATTAAGCACCTACCTCACATTTGAATGCCTCAGTAATGTAAAATAGCTTATAGCTT
Organism: Streptopelia decaocto; assembly: GCF_964273445.1. Lineage (NCBI taxonomy): Eukaryota > Metazoa > Chordata > Aves > Columbiformes > Columbidae > Streptopelia > Streptopelia decaocto. Next base: position 105,745,477 of record NC_138663.1, read on the forward strand.
CTTCATCTGTACCTACCTTCCACGCCCCTGTGCTTTGGTGGAAATACCATCCATATGCTTCTGAACCGCAATTATTATTATTTTTTAATACCAACTAGATATTATATCTGCCCAGTGCACACCCAGCTAATATAGAGAGCCTCAGCTGCCCAAGCTGCACGCATTTCTAACACTGCCTAAGAGAACGTTCCAGCCACAACACAGTGTAATTTCCTTAAAACTAGGTTAGGTGAATGAATGGGCCAGGAAACAAGTGTTCATCAAATCCTCGAATACAACCAGACTGTTGCAAGCACAGGCAAGCAAAATCCTTTTTTATTCTCCTGCCCCTAGTTTACTCTAAGTATGAGCAGAGAGAGAGGATATCTCATAACTGGTGTCTCAAAGGTGTCTCATAATTCACTTGCTATGAGCAAGAGACAGGAAACAGCCTGGTCACCACCCAAGCCCACCCAAAGATGGCCATGTCCCCAGGGAGCCACCCTTGGCCATGGATTCCTGCCACCACTCCTCCTCTCGGCCATGGCATTAGCATGTCTCTGTGGGGAGAGGAAGGAATTAATCCATGTAAAACAGTATTGCAGAGGATAAGGAAGACCAACATAGAGTTTTAATGTTATCTGCTTCACTAAACAGCTGCACAAACATTCGGGTAGAACTGTGGCAGGAAAATTTATGGTCATAGGGATAAGGTGCAACTCTAAGGTGCAGTGCTTCTTTATACCAGCTTAAGCTCACCAGGAAAGCATGGTGAGCATGGCACAGTGTGCTATAACAGATCCTGGAGCCAGCATGTCACATTTTGACTATGCTCAGGGCAACCCAAGGAAAGGTTGCAGTACTGCTGACCTTTACATCATTCGCAAGACAAAATATGAATAACACTCAAGTACTCAGCTCTACATACCAGATGATACTCCCATGAAGAATGGGTGCCCTGACCACAGGATCAGCTATGGCACACACCCACAGAAACTTTTTAGCCGGATGTTTGGCAAATATTTCACAGAATTCAGACAACAAAGCAATTAACGTATTTTTAAATTTCATACTATAGTTTATTTTCCCATAGTCAAGCTATATAACATTCTACAGGACAATCTGAAAATAAGGCATTTTCACATAGTCCATATTCCAGCACACTTAAGTGCAGTTTTTCCAGCTGATGTCTATACTAGATGACTTTTGGACTTGGATGAACATAGGCCTTCTGAATTACAGCATATCTTTGTAAAGAAATATATAATTTTTTTCTTTTGAGAAAGATTTTACCCATGAAAGGTTTTAGCCTTCTAGAGCAAGGTTGCAAAACACTGTATTTAGGTGCTGCAAAGGGCATATGAACTGCTGGCACCTTAATCCTCTCTGTCTAGACAAAATCAGCAAATCTCTAAATAACAGATGTCCCTTCAAATAAAATCCTGGTCTTACAAAGCAGAAGAGCAAAGCTTTCATCCCATCGGAACTCCTTGAAAATGAACATCATTTCAGCCATCAGCATGACTCTTACCACAATTAACAAGTTTGGACAAAGCAGACAAGTTGTCTGAAGTCAACAGTGAAAAGGTGAAGGCCCTGTAACTGTTCACGAACATCAGTACTCTGGGAAAAAGCCACTACGCCAGCACTGCTTTAGAGGAAAGCAATGTTCAAGTAGTCAGCAAGGAAATCCTGCTTGAATGTTAAAGGATTTGGGAATCAGGGTGATGCACAGAAAAACTAAAGGTATCTTGGGGAAAAATGTTTCTTGGTGTGCACACAGAAACATAGATTTTTACCAAATACAAAGGTTATTTCTTGAATGCAAAAGAAAAAGTGGGGTAAGGGGATAATGACACAAAAATAGTATGCCAGTCTAAAGCCTACTACAATGCTCTAATTCGCATTCCAGAGAATGGTAAACAGGTTGTGATTACTTTACACCATAGTCGGTTCACTTGGTGCCCTAGAAATAGTGTGCTGAATGTCAGAGCATCTTACAACTGCTGTATCTGTCATCCACTGTGATGGCACTGGAATCCAAGCAGACAAGCAAGTAAACAAAGCAAAGGAAACAGCACAGAGGTCTCCAAACTAGAGAAATTTTAGAACAAAATATGACTTTGCGGATGCTTTGTTTTCCAATTCATCACAGATGCTTATTCTTCTTATGTAATTCATTTTTACAGTTGAAAAAAAAAGAAGCAACACTACCTGTTATAATCGTTTAATGTCCTTAAACTACATCAAGCCTATAAACAAATGCACTGATTATTTAAGGACCAGTCACATTTGATTTTATTAAAAACTATTTTATTTTTCAAAATAACTGTAACTTCTAAAATTTTTGATGCAGGAAGTTACTGGTGCTTTACTTAATTAGATCAAAAAGTATTTAGAAATCACATACAAAGACAACCTATAAAATCACTTACTGGGACAGAAAATAAATTATTTATGTGGTTCTGAATGTTCAAGACAAAATAAGACCATGGTGAAGGTATGACATATAGCAGCAAGGGAAGGGATAACGGAAGACTGGGACAATTTAATCAATTTATGTCTACATTCCTTGATGGCTCAGAGTTTGTTACTCCTTCACATTTTATTTGATAACAACAATTAAATGTCTATAAAAAATCCACTATCTTTATACAGAAACAATGGACTTTGAAACACGTAGCTGTTAATATTTTGGAAAGAAATAAGGAGCAATGGAAAGACCTATCAAAATATATCCAACACCTAGATCATTGTGTGCAGTTCTCACCCCATTTCCCCCTCCTTACACATAACCCACCTCAGTCCCTAAAGAAACTGGAAAAGACAGAAAGTCAGCAAGAATGATCAAACTTATGGAACACATTTCTCATCCTGAAAAAAACACGTCTATGAAAATCAGGAGTGGTACTGAGAAGGCAGTTGGGGAGGACTCCCTCATTATCTCTTCCAATAATAAGAATTAAGGACTATTAGACTAAATTAGCAGGTACCACATTCAAAACAAACAAAGGGAGGGAACTCCTTTCCACAGCGTGTGATCCAGCTGAGTGGAATGCCTTCACAGGAGTTACAGATGCCAAAATGTTACATGCAATGAAAAGGTGACTACCTGATTTGATGAGGAAAAAAAATCCACTAGGGTTATTAAACGCAAAGTTCAAAATGACTAGAGGCTGTGAAGACACTGCAGGAATTTCTCTGTATGTTTACCCTGTTCTTACACTCTTCCCTAGGCTTCCAGTATTGACCTCTGTTTGGAGGCATGATAACAGCTCCGGCACAATTCTGATCTCAACTACAGATGTCTCGTGACCTTCAGATTCCCTGGAAATCTCATTGTTGAATATACGGAAATGGAATATTGAATACGGTTCACTTTGGATAGTAAATTTAAGTAAAGCAAGGTGACAAAAAAACAAAGTGATAACACAGGGGAAACTTCAAAAGATTACTCCAACTTTTCTCTCCCACCAAACATTATCAAACAAACTTTATGTTTTTCAGCTAAAAAGAAAACAGGACTGTAGGGAGAACAAAGATATATGGAGAAAATAATTAGAAAAGTCTTCAAAATTATAAAGCAATAACTCTTACAGGTTAATTTAAGTCCTCTGGTTTATAAGCCACTACAGAAGTTTTCAATGGAGAAAATGCTTTCTAGCATGTAAGTCTGTTTTCCTGGGTCCTCTTTTGTAGTTCACAAAGAAGCAGAGAAAACCACTGTGAGTTTAAAAGATTATAAAAAGGAAACACAGGACTGACAGTCAGCTACTGTAATGAAAAAGACAAAGCTGCTGTACAGAAATACACATTGACATTTCCTGTTTAGCCACCTCAAACTTCTGACCTGCAAGATGGACTACATCTACCACAACACTATCAGTGAAGCGCTGGGAACAACTTACTGACCTCCTGAATAGATTTGACTCTGTCAAGCAGCCGGAAAAGGCTTTAACAGTCTCTGACTTTCTCTGAGAAAGTGCTATAGACTTAAGATGTCTTCAGATGCACAGTGTTTCAATATTTCAGTGTATGAATCCACACTGCGCCCTCAGTAATGGTACTGATGTTTATGCTGACCTGTAACTGTTTATATCCTCCATGTTCATGTAATTTATATTTTTGCATTAAAAGGAGAGTTTCAAACCTTCATAATGGGAAAGACATTTAATCAGAGGGACTGTTTCACTGACTCCTAACTTCCCACTTACAACTACAAAACATCTCTTCAGTGATTTCAGAACTGCTTAAATGGAAAATTACTTTAATTCTTGTTTGCAGCTGCTGAGCTCCATTATGAAATGACCTGAGCCAGCACCAAATGTCCAATCCAGCTATCCATGTGCTAAAACTACCAGGTGTTTCGCAGATCACCAGAAGTCTACAAACCACAGATGAAGAGTATCTTCATTAGCGTTATGCAAGTCACCAGAGAAATATGTGCTATTTCAAATAACGGTCAAAGAAATAAGTAGGTAAAATATACAATGCAAATTTTTTATTTTAACTTCCTAGATGGAAAAGGAGGTAGGAAAAAATCATGAATGAATATGAATATGAATATGAGCAGTGAAACGTCATTTTCATTAAAACTCTAGGTAGCTTGGAGAGCAGAAGAGTGCACATTTTGCTTTTTACATAAATATTCTCCACAGTTAAACCTGTTCAACCAGCAGTTGAGTTCAGACTCTAAAGCTTTGTAACTTGGTATTTTGGCAAGTTCTTAAAATTTCAAATTACGGGCAGGGAGCGCAGTGGAGTGGCTTTTTTTCTACCGATATGGCTTGATGCAGTTTGGAGGAGACTGAGGGGTGACCTTATTAATGTTTATAAATATATAAAGGGTGAGTGCCACGAGGATGGAGCCAGGCTCTTCTCGGTGGCAAACAATGATAGGACAAGGGGTAATGGGATCAAGCTGAACACAAAAGGTTCCACTTAAATTTGAGAAAAAACTTCTTCTCAGTAAGGGTGACAGAACACTAGAACAGGCTGCCCAGGGAGGTTGTGGAGTCTCCTTCTCTGGAGACATTCAAAACCCGCCTGGACATGTTCCTGTGTGACCTCACATAGGCGTTCCTGCTCCAGCAGGGGGATTGGACTAGATGATCTTTTGAGGTCCCTTCCAATCCCAAACATACTGTGATACTGTGATGTGCTAGAGATAGACCTATGTGTCTTAATTCACAAGCTTTATAACACATTTCTGTAAAATTTGGAATCCTGATGTTACAGTTAGCTGCACTTTGCTTCGCAAACTGTATCCAAGATTCTTACCTTATCTTAAAAACTATGCAGGTTGTATATGAGTTTCATATTTTAGAGAACTAAAAGTTAGTACTTATCTTATCTCGCGAAGATAGGATGTGCTGAGAAGGTACATTTACTATCATCCAAGAATTTATATAATTTTGTGAAGAGTGCGCATGTGCTGTGATGAAAGGTGAAAAGTACACTAGTGATGAAGACTACTTACTTCATCCTGAAGACCCCCAAAACGACCACCAGAGGACACTGCGCATGCTTAGGGTAGTTCCAAGGTGTTGCAACTGATATTGTGAAATAATTGTGTAACCTTATGAATATGCAGTATACACGTTGTAACTCTAATGAATATGGATGTAACCAAACTGTATAAATGTAGTAAAGTTCAAATCAGTGGTCGAAGCCAGCTTTGGGTGCGAACCCCTGGTTTCCCAGCGCTGAAATAAAGCACCGCATATAACTACGCCCGTGGTTATGTGTCCTGATTTCTAACACTGACATTTGATGATGTCAGGCTGTCAGTTTCAAATCATTAATGAACTAAAAATCTGGCTTCCCAAAAGGTTAATGGTGAGAAAGTGAATGTAAGAGTTTAGATTAGGTAGATGCTGCTGAAACAAATGGAGCAAGACATATTAGAATCACTGATGAGGAAAAACACTTTAGTAAATGAAATTATTTTTTTTTTTTAAAAAAGGCAAATGCAGAATGAAAGCCACACAGCAGTTTCTCCCAACTACCTCATCTCAAAGCACTGAAAGGATGCACTTCTAAATGAGTTATATGAACGCACTCATGTTCTTTCTTCCTAAAACTACAGATTTGCAATGCTAGAAGGTGCTTTTGTAAAGATAGTAAGTATTTTTTGGAGCAGATAAGTCTTCTTTCTTCCCTGCTTTATTTTTTGTTTTCCCGTTTCACTGACTGTGGCTCACACAAATGTAAAAGATCATGTCCCCTCGCACACTTCACCATGAATTTTACCATTTTCAGGCTGCAGTTCACAATTAATTCCTATCTCTTCTAGGAAAAATCCCTTAGCCAGTCTGCAGTGAGTCAATGAAATTCCTTCCTACTCTCCCAGGAGAACTGTGCCTGTCCAGATTGCTGTTGGTAACTGGCACGATCCAGATTGTACCATCCAGCTTAGAAACTGCTGTTATGAAACCTCCCTCTTTTGGGAAATTAGTGAACCTTACAACCGCTACATGGATCGCCAATTCCTTTTGCAGCAGTAAAGAGCGCTGTGCAGCTACTTTAATCTCTTGAAAAAAAATAGTCTAGGAAAACAATAAGCAGGGAATGGCTCTTCTCTAATATCTTTGTTTTTAAAGTGGCAATGATACTTCTTTGCTCTTTTGTGAAATTTATGATGCTGACAACAAACTGCCAAGTAGGTGTTCAACTATATTTTTCAAATTCAGTGATTAAAAAAAAAGACTAAACCCATACTGTCATGGAGATAGTCCCAGACTTAGTGCTGACAGCAAATATTTCTTCCATTCTTGGATTATATTTTCTCTTTTCTCCTCATGTTATCTTTAATTTGCATTTTTTAGTGTTCTTTTTTTTTTCCCCTCACCTTGCATCACTGAAATCAGGACAGAAGTTACTGAAGCAAAACAGTGAGATAATTTTATTTTAAATTCTTACAGGCAAAACTGCAGAACAAGTGCCAAAGCAAAATGCGTTAGCATCTCCATCCAGTACTCTTTCAACTGACTGGATTTTCATCTCTTTTCCTTTGAATGAAGCTGAGAGACTCAAAACACAAATGGAAAATGACTAATATGTATTTCGGCTTTTCAGCCATTGCTTCAGGTACAGAGACTGCTGCAGAAGAAATAGTAAGCTGTATATGCGGATGTCTACTGCTCTTTGGGTGGCCAGCGAGTGGCAAATAGCCCAGGCCCAGCAGAAAGCAGGAACCAGCAGCCACTATTTGGCCACCAGTCACAGTTGCATAAGAACGTCCTCTCCAGGAGCTGGGGCCTCTCTCCCCCTCCTTGGCTTTCATCAGAAAGTTTTTACAAAGCATTCAGTCAACCAACTGTAATAATATAAGCTCATGTCCACTGTATTTAAGAACTGTTTTAGAAACACAGAATGCCACTGATCTCCTATAAAAACACATGCAACAAGGAGTTAAAAAGGTATCTTGGCCTACAGACTTTTTATCCCACTGAGTGCCTGGCTGGCCTGTAATCCCTTTGCACTCTTCCTTTCCTCCTTCCTCTTTTTTTTTCTTTTTTTTTTTTTTTTTTTTTTTTAAGGCAGTAAAAAAAGAAAAACACATGGCACATTTTAAGAGAAAAGGCAACTCAGAAAACTTGTAGCTTCACCTCTGCACATAGGTTACTGACTTCAGCCGTGAGAAGCCAAAGTTGAGAGAAATTTACTTTTTTCTACTAAGAGTCCCCAAAGTATCTGCAAATCATTAAGCAGTTTACTTGGTGTCTCTCCATTCAGCTTCCTATAAAATTTTACAAGCATCAGTTGACTCCAGTTTTCCTTGCTGTTTCTTGAAGGAAAGGATAATTGCTATTTAGATTTTATTATCTCAATATAATTTTCTCAAAAAAACCCATTCGTATCAGTTTTCCTCATTTGTACAGAAGACTCCAAATGTCATCTCACACAGAAGAGGAATTAGTAAAGCTCCTTCTCTTTTTTCTGCCAAAAAGAAGAAGTGCAACCTTATTATTGCATTTGGGAAGGAAAAAAAGGGGGGGGGTGAATTTTTGTTTACTATGTAAACATTTGAAAGAGCAACACATCCTAAAGACTGTGCAACTAGTCTTGCTTAACTGTAAACCTACATTATTCTTTAGAGTAAGAAAACTGAAACCAAATCATATAGAAATACAAAACATCTGTGCAAGTTTAATAGCCAAACAGTCCAAAAGGAAAAAAAACTTAAGCTAAACAGAGCCAGGACAGAATATGTTTTCACACAAAAGTAACCCCCTATTCTGATACGGTTCTCTATAGCAGAAATGGACTTCTGGATCCCCAGTACTCTTTCTCTTCACTTTTTACCTACCCAGCATCTGCAAAGCGTACAGAAGAACTAAAACCCCTGTAGTCGAATCCTGTGCTCTGCAGAAGATATGTTATGACACAGTTTTAAACAGTCACAGAAAAAACCCCAAATAACTAATTGTAAAAGAAATACCTCCTCTCCCATTGTGAAGCCAAGCTGCCTTTCAGCAGCTCCAAGTGTCCAAGAAGAGCCCTGGAGTCCTGCCCCTTCCTTGCATGACCTCAGCTCAGCGAGAGCGGGAGCCCAGCCCTGACACTGACTCACACTCCAGGCCATCCCGGGGAAACAAAGGTTCCACTTGTTTATATCACAGGAAATCTGGAGCTTTTCCTACCTCTGCTCACTCCCAGAGAGAAGTTTCCTCTCCTTTCCCAAGGCAGCCTAGTCTCTCCTGGCTTCTTCAGACCAACAGCTAGGAAAGGCAATGTGAATGAGGATGTATAGACTTTTTGTGAATGACCCAGGCAGAAAATTTTCCAAATAACTCTACAGAAAAAAATGAGCTTACGAAGCTTATGACAAATTCTGAGTTTATTGGTCTCTTTGTTTAAAAAAAATATAAATAATAATAAAAAAAAGATGAAATTTCATGTCATTTATGCCTTTGTTCTGGCTTTTGTTTTTTAAAGAAAGATGATCAAGAAACTGTTCCATGATTTTCTGTTCCATGAAAATCTTATAAATTCTTAATACAGCCTCCTCACAGACATTTCAACTTTAAAATTACTGAGAAAGGGCAAGGGAGGGAAACACATCATGGGCTTCTTAGAGAATCTGGAAGAAATTAAAGATTTATATTGAAGCAAACCACAAGATACACTCTCACTCCCATTTGACCTGATATACTATTCGGTAAGCATTTACACACAAATACATCTACTATGGACGTACTAAGGCATACTCAACACATTCCCTACAGAGGCATTCTCATGGGAGTGCCAGTAGAATTATGGGACAAGAAAAAAAGCCTCCAAGCTGACAGAATAAGAAGATAAAAGCAAAAAAATTGGTTGTCTCTAGTTTTAAGAACCAGTGTAAGAAAGAACATGACAAATTTAGACAGTATAGAGATTTTAAAGGGGAGGACAATAAATTGTTAATCATACTTCCAACAACAACAAAAAAAGAACAAGAAAATAATTATTTTGCAGAGCCAGGATATTACAATATATTTTCTGCTACAAGAATGAAATATGAGAACATGGGGAGGATACACAATTTTCTTCTCTGGATGCTTTTTTAAAAATGGCTATCCCCTGAGGTTTACTTTTATATATCTATTTGGTCCCAATCCACTTGAGAGGCTTTGAGTAGATGATCTCTGAGATCCCCTTTAGCCTTATACCAAAAGTAAATCACAGCTGATCTGAGCAGGACTATCACTGCAAGTAAAGATCTCCAGAAAAAAAATCAAGATGTTTCAAAGAATGGAAATGAGCAAGAGACGATGGCTCACAGAAAAGGCAAGATCTCTTGCAGCAACACTCCCTGTGCCTCCACCACGTTGCAGAACAGGTTCAGGAGTGACTCAGAGCGAAGTCAGGCAGCTTCCTGAGCCTGCAACCCCCTTCCTCAAGATTTCTGTTTTCCAATCACTAATTATTTTAAAATTATATTAAAATACAACATTACTTTCACTTCCAGAAAACAGAAAATAAAAATGGTATTTGTTTTAAGAGAAAAATAATCTGTAACACATTTATAGTTTATACAATTTATGAGTATTATAAAAGTAGAAGTACCACAATCAAGTATGACTTTTAAAAATAATTCCTGACTAGGGAAAATTAAAAAAAGGAAACCCACTCAGAAAAATTCCACAAACTAATGAAGCTGAATAGACTGCAAAAGATGAGTGTACGAATTGTACTCTTGGCAAATTAGAGGTTATATTCGGTTTGGTTTACATCCATCAGCCTTTTTAACACCGCATCAAACATGAAAGTTGTTTACGTAATTTCCAAAGTCAGACAGGTTATTTTATTTTTTTGCATAACCGTACTTGTTCTTTCAATTTTCAAAGTTCCTGTGTACAAATAATATCAAATATCACTTCATTAGAATTTTTATAAACTTTTTAAAGATTAAAAAAATTAACAACTCAGATGTAGTAATTAAAAAATAAAGTTAAATTATTGGACACAATACAAGTTGAGCAAGAAAAAAATTCATTTTACTTAGAAACACTAAGACACAGTTTATAAAACTGTTTATTCCTAATGCCTTCATTATATTAATTTAAATCATTTTATATCAATTTGTATCAATTAGATTTTACTTAGGTAGATTTTACTGCTATTCTAGATATACTATATTGCATTGATTCTTGAACCAGTTCTCTTGAAGCTTATCCGCAAAAAAAGCCAGCTTGCATGTCAGTACTGTTACTTTCTGAGGCATTTTCTCCATTCTGAATTAGAAACATGAGACAAATATTTCCTAGAAATTCAGTTTATGTCTCCATCAAGTATCTCTGAAACTCAGCAAATCAGCTATATATTAAACTACTTTAAACTTGATTTTAAAGCACTGCATTTGGGGTTTTTTAACCATTCTTTTAAAATGTTTGGGGGGGTATAAGACTTGGTAATGGTACAGACTCAACTGAAATTCAGAGATTTACTGTGATTAGCAAGCTACCAATCATCAGCTGATCCACAGCAACTTACAACATATATACTTTTATTCTCTCCCTATTATGAAATCAAATTGCATTAGCTTAAACCTACACATCCTGTTTTTCAGACAGAAGCATCGTAAGATTTCCTAATCAAAACCACGACTGAAAAATCAGGAGTATTCCCTCCTGGAGAGCACTCCTCTAGGAGAATTCAGAAGGCCAGTGAGCTCCCTTAGGAGAACAGACCAGATTTTCCTTGTTAGTTTTAAGAGTAACTTCTGGTACTATCAATACTTCTTACATTACTCTGCTGCTGTTTTTAGAGGCTCTTCAAGTAGTTCAAGTCAGGAACATAATGTGAAAATGGTTTTCATTCATATGCTTGATGTGTTTCTTTCATACGGACAAATATTTTCTGAATAAAGACTAATAACACATATATGAAGTCTCCTGGCACAGACAATGACTATCTTGCATTTATTTAGAGTCCAAAAGGTACTTTCCTAAAAACAAAAGCCTAAAAAAAAAAATCACAAGCAGCACAAACCATGGTGTGGGAAACCTCCTCCGCCAAAAACGGCCAGTGCAGACTGATGTCGAAGCTGAACCACGTCACCAATACCTGGACAACTTTGTTCAGGCAGCTTGAATTCTTACAAACCAAAGTGAGAAAACATGAAAGCACAGATATCTGGTGGGCTAGCAGGGAAGGGCAGGAAGTACAGAGGAGATCAGGAGTCACTCTTCAATCACGTAGCACAGTTCAGTGACTCAGCAGAGACTCACTGCCAGCCAAGGTATCAAATTGTTTCTTCTCTTTAAATTTAATTTCCCATTTCCCGTTCTGTTCCCTTGGTACCAAGTCCTGCTTTGAGTCAGCCTCCCCAAAGGGGTCACGCTGCTTTTTGACTGTCCCTCATTTCATGAGCCAACAATACTTCCCCTACCGTTCCTTCTTATTGCTGTGAATTAGTTGCTCCAGAAAGAGTAATGCTGTTATAAATAACTTATTTATAACATCCACAGTGCTCCATGAACATCAGCCACCATTTGCAAACATGTACTATTTTTTTGCATAATAAAGAAACACATAAATCCTGTTTCCCAAGGAATGGCAAGTTAGACCAGCGGAGGAGCAAGCCCCCGCTGTAGACAGCCTGGCTCTCATGACAGCGACAGAAAGAAGTCAGCATCCTTTTTCCCCTGTATCTTCCCTCACAAGACAGCACTAGAATAAATGGTGAGGGCAGGGATGCCAGACTACAGCAGACAGCAACTTGAAGGCAAAACACAAATGCTGCTTAAACAGCTGAGTGCTTCCCTCTGCTCCTACACAGAGTTTGACATGCGGCTGATGCTTGCCACGACCGCTGCTGCCATCACTGATGACTGTCTCTGAATAAATGAACACCAGGAGCCTGTGCTTTCAAGTGCAAAGTGCTACACGTGCACAGCAGAGGGCTGAGAAACGCTCTCTGCCTCAGCAGGCATTCTTAATAGCGTTTCTATTCAGTACCGGGGGTTTTGCTCGCATCTATATTTTCCATTGTCTCAGTATTTTGAACACTGGCTTCAACATTTCTGTTAGGGGAGCAAGCACCTCCAAAGGCGTTGGAGAGGAACAGCAAGCAGCAGCGAGTTGTGCCGTAGGAAGCGCAGACCAACATGTACGGCACCCGCAGCCAGTGCCAGCTGTGCACCATGGGTGCTGCTGGGCAGCGCTGACACAATATTGGCTGGTTTAGAAACGCCAGGAGGAGCCTCCAACTTGCATCTCTCCAAGATTTCTTTTTAAATGACAACTGAAAAATTAAGGGGGAAAATGTTTTCTACAAGCAAGCAGACAGGAGCTGACAGAACAGGTGTGGGAAAGACATGACTGTCAGTGCAAAGCATTCACCACGGCTTCTGGGTCCCCAGCTCACCAACTCAAAATAGAAATTCAGAGCTTGCAGGCACTCAGGCTCAGGGTTTATAAACTTCTATCTTATTACAGAGGACAGGTAGAGTCAATAATTGACATGAGCTTCTAGCCCTTATAGCTCTTGTGTCTACTTCCATTATTTCTTCTCAATTTCTTCTGTCCCAAACATACTAAATAAACACAGAAATGAACATTTCTGTATACATTCAGTGCTTTGCAGTGAGAAGGACCCCAAATATCAGCTAACTAGATCTTGCAAGTTGTTGGATCTACATCCATGACAGCCTACTCCTTTACACTAAATCATTACGGTCTCTATAACATTCCCCACTTTGATGGTTGAGTATAATTTACATTAAGTTCTGGCAAACACTCATGTGACCTCATCAAAGGCTGTTAATGAAATCTAGGTCTGCTCAAATTCACCACTGCTAGCCAACTATGAATGTCTTGCCTGAAGAAAACTACAAATATATCTCAAATGGAAAATTTTGAATTAATTTTCCTACACTTTTTGTGGTTTATTTTTAGATACAGGAGAGGAAAAAGTGATAGCTTGTAAGAACGGAAGCACATATAGATCGTAATGGAAGGAAGCCCAACCTAGAAACAGAAGTTTTAGATAAGCTACTACAAAATGAAAAAGGAAAAAAAAAGGCATAAACACCTGTATAAATGTCTTGAGGCTGCATGAGTAAAAGTAGGACATTGAAACAGGCATGTCTATTTGACCATAAAACTTGTGCTACTTTAACCGTGTTACACTGAATTTTCTCAGAAGACACAACTTACCTAGATACATATTGTATTTCTTTTAAAAAATTAATCTGTCAGCAAGCTACGTCTTCAGTCACATGAAGCATTATAAATAAGTTCACTTACAGCAATTATTAATTGAAATTTGACAGAGCCAAGGAATTTGATTCCAGTTATACATGGCCAGTGGTCAATCCATCAATGCAAACAGGCAAAGAAAAGAACTACAAAGCGCAAGTATTTGATTATTTTATTTTTTTAAAAAAGCACAGCTCAGATGGCACTGCTCCAATTAAATTCCCACAACTGCATCAATAATTTGCCTAGGATAATGTGATTTTTAGAACAAAGAACAGCAAAGCAATGAATTCTGCACACCTATAAAACCAATGGGGTTTCACTACAATTCCTCAGTTTTGTCTTTAGAGAGTTTATTGATCACCTTAAAAGACAAGGGCCATGATATCCTACATTGTTACCACTGGGCTAACACTTGGAGCACATCAAACTGCCCAGTAATTTATAGAAGAGCGTCATGGCATCTGCTTCTGCTCAGCTGGCAGCAATCCTTTCTGTCCTCATAAGCCTGCCAATATTTGTGTAAAAGCATTCTTAACACCTCAGTAATACATATCACCTCTGCGTGAAAGATGATTTAAACTTATGATTCATAAAACTGAAAACACATTAGAATACCAAGTGATAACGCCAACAAAATGAGATTCTGCTGATTCTTCTGTAAATGGGGCTGACATTTTCCGTGGGAATTATCTTGTTCTAAGTAATCCAACATTATAAAATCCTCACAGTAATTTATTGATGTTTAAAAAAATCAGTAGTGGTTAAATATTTTAAATCAAAAGGTAGCAGTATCATTACAGTAATACATAAGATGCTTCATCAATAACCGCATCAAGAAGAAGCAAGTTTTAGGGTCTCCAAACTCGGAGGGAAAAAAAAAAAAAAAAGAAAAAAGGCATTGTTTCTGCTTCTTCAAAAGATTACAAATTATTGAAAAACTGAGGATACTTGTAAATGAGCAAGGCACGTACCAGGGCAAAGATCCCATTAAAAACAACATTGCTAGAGAAAACATTGTACTGATTTGGCACTCTGCATCATACATTGCAAGACTTTTGATCCAGTATGCAGAGCCCTCAAGCTAAATATGACCTTGCTTGGAATGACAAACTTAATGCAGGATTCTCTCTCTCAGCCAGCATTAAATGGCAAAGAACATAGTAATGATGAGGGAGGAATTTCTTGCAGCCAGGAGAGAAGTACTTGGGAGGTTAATGTTTTGCAACCGTAACCAAACGTGTCAGTGCATCATGTTTTGGTACCACAAGCAGGCAAAGATGATGGTGCTGAAGCCTCTGAAGGGCACTGCTCAAAGGTTAACCAGCCTGACTCTAGACAGGAAAAAAGCAACAACGGCAAAGATGTGTTGCTTTTAGTTAGCTACACACCTGAAACACAAATAATGGATTTTGTTTACAAAAATGAAGCCATTATTTTCCATAAACCATGACAACTTCAGGTGAAATCTGATGATATAGGAAGAAAGGTCTGTGGGTAGGATGGAGAATTTTAAAAATATTCTGAAAATTCTGGGTAACAAACCAATTTACTTATGCTACACAAATATTTGTTCTTTGTGAAAAACAAAGGTAAGACTTTTCATTATTATAGAGTAAGAATTCCCTTCAGGGAATGAATGCCACTTCATAAACACTTTGCGAACACTTCACATTAAAACAAGGTACTCCAGAGTCCAAAGGATATGTAATTTACTTTAACCAGTTCCCATTTACAATCACTACTCTAGCAATAGCTGTAATTATAGTAAACTGCAGACACAAGAAATCCTCATGTGGCATTAACAAGGCCTTATCATTTGTAAATTCTAATTTGCCTATATCAGACTCAAGAGAACTGAATTTTGTGCAACACTTGAATTCTGGTCCGTGCCTACATATACATCACCTACATTCACATCACATCACATGTGAATGTTTACGTTACACACCAATTATAAATACTATTATAATGTAAATTATAATAGTGTGTTTATCTTACATGATTTTCTTCCTCTACTGTGTATTTCCTTTACATACTTAGATGTGGGAAAGTGTATAATTTAAAACTCATCTCTTGTAGAACTGTATTATTAAAACAGACATTTCCTGATGCTTCAGAATGTTTTATGTCCTGAGTCAAAAAAAATCCTCAGGTTTAAGTACACCCATGCATGAGTTTAAGTCTGCCTGCTATCAGGTGCTTCCTATACAAAAAAGCAATTTTCCTTAAACAGGACTTGTATGAACAAGATCACAGGCAGCCATCAAATGGTAAAAACAAAAATGCTCTAAAATAGAGTAAAAAAAAACAAAACACCTTTTATTAACCAAGTTCACGTGCTGGGAAGATTCTTTTTCAGCATACTTTCAAATCTTTCACAAAGCATAATTGCACCTTAAACACTGGCAGGTTGTCAGGGTCACAAATAAACCACGCTGAGGATAGAGACCTTGATGGCTCCACGCAAAGCTGACTTCACTGCTCTCTACCCCACTCCATCACTCTGGCAGGAAGAAGGTTCAGTGGTCAGTGAGCAGTGAGCACTGCCAGGCCTGGCCTGGCCCTATCTTGTATCCCGGGGGGCTTCTTTGATGAGGTGCCATTGGAATACAGCTCAGCATCTCTTGGTCTTGCACGTTAAGCATGCCCTGCACGAGAGTCAATAAGCGCACCCAGAAACAGAAGGCAAGCAGGGTACCCTGCAGACTGTAAAGAAGTCAGCAATGGTTAAGGAGTAATTCAATCTAGGTTTTTCCTTTGCTTAGATTATCCTAGCTCTCCACTACCCTCCTTACAGACAATGTAAATTGCAGTCTGTCATAAAATATGAACTAAAACTCCCTCAATATAACTAACTTAAGTTTCTGCCATGCCTCTGCAGGGTCTCCCCTTCTGCTGTACCACTATAACTCAGGGTGGATGTGGGGGTGGGTGCTGTGCTATAAACCAGGCCATGCAAATGATCTAGGTAAAAAAATAAAAGCTTTTTGGGCCAAAAGATGTAATTCCTAAAGCATCTGGTTTTACAGACAAGCACAACTCAAAAGGTGAGAAGTTGCCACACCAGGGAACAAGAGCAGCTGCCCAGGAGCTTCTTAATATCACCATGGAGCCAAAGAAAACGCACCACATAACTACAGCTACAGCAGAAATAGAGGCTGTGGAAGCCTTCTAACGCTACTTAGTGTATCAGTAACACTTTGCAAATCTAATTGTTCACTTAAAGGAAGGATTTCACAGATTTTTCTTTAGTTGTTACTTCATTAGGAACAAATGCACTTATTTGTTTGTTTCCCTAATGAATATATCTCAGAGTTATCAATCCTTTAAAAAAAAAACAGATAAAAAAAACACCAAAAAACACAAACAAACCAAAACAACAAACAAAACCACAAACAAACAAACAAACAAACAACAATGAACCAACAAAAAGTTTGCCTCCTCCAGTTTATTCAAAACACCTCATTTCGCTTTCTAGTCTCTCTATTTCTAATTTACTTAGTGATAGTTTTGGAGGCTTTGGAAAAAAGAGTGCTCTCTAAAAAGATGGCCTGCTTCAATTTGTCGGAAAGTAAATTTTTTCCCCAAGTGTTGGCCTCAGGACTTTCTTTTTATGTC
This sequence comes from Streptopelia decaocto, assembly GCF_964273445.1. Lineage (NCBI taxonomy): Eukaryota > Metazoa > Chordata > Aves > Columbiformes > Columbidae > Streptopelia > Streptopelia decaocto. Next base: position 105,762,766 of record NC_138663.1, read on the forward strand.
ACATAGAACAAATCCATAAATAATATGCTTTCTGTTTTACTAATCCTTTAATAAACTAGGTATTTATGTATTTGCCAAAGCTTCTTTTTTTTTAAAGCAAACTGACGGCATGGTGACAGTTTACATAAGAATTAGAAATTTCTTTTTACCTTAATCTGAGTAAGTAAAAACATGAAAAGCCTCTCCAGTTTTGTTCTTTACCAGAAAGAGTTCTCTAACAGAGGAGTAAACCTTTAAGCAACATAACAGTTCTCACAGGCAGCAAATCTCACTGGAATCCACTTTTGGGTTTGTGGCAAAAGAAAAAAAGCAGAATCTTGTCCACAGAAAGATTAGGAAATAATGACCATAAAGCTTCATGTTTTGACCAGTGACAGAATTTAGAACTTTGGGATGAAAACTTCTTCAAACACCAAGAGAGAATTAAGAACTGACACGTACCTTATCTGCTGGGAGAAAATCATTTTCAACTTCTATTGACCTTGGTCGTAGCTTTATAGGTTTGTCTTTGAAGATATCTCCGAAGCCAACACCCTTCACCTTTTTGGGTTGGATTGTCGTGCCTCCATTGGCTCCTTCTGATTTTGTGCTGCAAGAGTCACCACCATCACTCTCAGAGCCTGTAGCATCTTTTAGGCCTGTGAAATGAAGGGACAAAGAAGGAATCTTAGCTGTGATGCTCATTATTTTGAAAACAGATTGTAACTAGAAAATGATCCCCCCCACTATCCTCTAACAGAAAATGAAACTACAAGAAATAGGTAGAGAAGATGCTCTCTGTGTCATGCGCTCATTTTTGAGTTTTAAGAATCACGTTATTTCATTGCATTGGTGTACCAGTTAGGACTTACACCAATCCACAAAACATGCATACTCCAATAACAAAACTTCATGAAGACACCAATTCCATGAGTACCAAGAAAATCCTTTTTCCTCAGACAAAAATTATTTGGAAGAGAACTCAATAAATGAAAGAGTTAAACTCAGTTGTAGGGCACCTATCGTGTAAAGCCACTTAAAGCTAACAAGCAGTCAAACCAGGCGTGCTGTACCTTAAATCTGTGTGACTCATATCAAGCCAATTATGCAATTAGTATCTAAAGTTACATTACCTAACTGAAAAAATATAAAGCTAAAAGCTGTTTAAACAAATTTGCAATAAAATAAGCTGCATAATACATTCCCCGCTGAAAATTAAATCTCTCTGCAGCATAGACAGCCTCATAAGAAAAGCACCCATGCACGCTGTCCTCTAGGAATATAATAGATAAAAAATGACATTCTGATTTGCATTACTTCTCTCAGAGAATAGGAAAATTTATCTGTGCTTGTCTGAAATATCTGCTGTTTGAATAGCACAGGCCACAGATGCAATATGGTGATGCTTCAGCCACTTTGCAGAATGGTGCAGAATCAGGCCAAAAAGTCACTGACAGCAAGTGACCCACTGAAGATTCCTCCATTTGAAACTGTTCCCTGGATCATTTAAATCTTCCTTCACAGAATCGCAGAATGTCCTGAGTTGGAAGGGACCCACAAGGATCATGGAGTCCAACTCCTGTCCCTGCATATGACAACCCCACAGTTCACACCATGTGTCTGAGGGTGTTGTCCAGTCTCTTCTTGAACACTGTCAGGCTTGGGGCCGTGACACCTCCCTGGGGAGCCTCTTCCAGTGCTCCACCACCCTCTGGGGGAAGAACCTTTTCCTAATGTTCAACCTAAACCTGTCCTGGCACATCTTCCTGCCATTCTCTTGGGTTCTGTCACTGGTCACCAGAGAGAAGAGAGCAGCACCTGGCCCTCCTCCTCCCCTTGTGAGGAAGCTGTAGCTGCCATGAGGTCTCCCCTCAGTCTCTTCTTCTCCAGTCTGAACAAACCAAGTGACATTATCCACTCCTCTCATGGCTTCCTCTCCAAACCCTTCACCAACTTTGTGGCCCTTCCTACACTACAGTCTGACTTAACTATGTTTCCTGGAAAACCAGAGCAAATGCTGCTACTACAGCAGCCATTCCCCTCACAACGATTCATGGTGCCACAGATGTGGATCTTAGAAGTCAAAGAAAGAAAAAATTCAAGTAAACTTATGTTTTTAATTAGTTTTGTATCAAGGTCCACAAAGTGATTGCAATGGATTTTCGTCATAAGAGGTTGCCAATACAGAAGATTCTCCTTTAAAACATAGACACCTAAAATCAAGTAGAGATTATATACAAACCTCTTTCCCTCCTCCCTTTGGTAATTCTCTGTATTTCTGCCAAAAGGAAAGAAATGGTGCTAAGATAGGGCAAAGTCTACTGGATACCTATAAAAGGGCTACAAGTTGCAGAGCACATGGGAAGTTTTATAAAACCTTCATAATGCCTCAGTTTCTACAACTCTCTGATAGGTATAAGCAACAGAAACAGAATGAAACAGCATTCCTCAGCTGAAAGCATCTGAATATTATTTCCAGCCTACACTAGAATAATCCTTCAAAACCAAACAGAGGAATTACCTAAAGAAAAAATATATTTGTGAAGCAAATAAAAATATTGATGAATAACATTTTTAATATTGTCAACTGGACGCTTTGCTTTTGCCTCCCTGATTCAAGTGATGTCTTCAGTTTGAACAATCAGCAGTCTCCATCCAACAACTTTCTGCCATGCTGGTGAGCAGCAACTTGCTTTGGGGGAGACTTCTTTTCTTCCTGGTAATTCACTGTTTAGGAACACAACTGCCCAGTAAAACACAGAGTCTTCTTCAAAGGCTACTTTGAGCTTCTCTGACAAAGGACAGACACAACTGCAAATCCTGTGGCCTACAGGCAGAACTTCATGACTAAGGACACAAGGGGCTCAGCTGTTAAACTGTTTTCAACACCAGGGTGTTGCTAGGAAATGAAACCAGGAATTATGTCAGGCCAGGAATTTTAGCAAAACTGTTAAGTAGGAAATTCATCATATGCTGCTTCTGTATCCAAAACATGAAAGGAGTATGAATGCAGAATTAGAGAAAGTTTCCAATTAGAAACAAACAAAAGGACTAAACACTAAGCAAAATGCTTAGGCTCTCTGCCCTCCTGAGTGGCTGCTACATCTACCTGTTGAATATAGGTAACTAATTCTGTTCAAGCATGCAATTTAGATAGCACAGAACAAGTTATTTGTTCCATAAACTGTTCAGAACTGGAATTCTAAAGCATTCTAAATAATAATATTACAGTTCTTTTCTTAAATATGCTGGGTCTTGGTCTCTTTACTTGGACCTTTTTATTTTCCCAAGATGCCCTAGGGGAAAACTTCAAATTTGGTTTCACTGGTTTATTATGGTAGTTAGAACGACAGTATTCCTGCCATCAGTAAATTCTGTGTGCTCCTTCTCTTCCAGAGCTCATGAAAGCAATAACCAGGGAATTCAAGCATTCACTACTCTGTTCTGTAGTTGGAGGGGAATGGTTTTCCATAGCAGAGCTATTCCACAGTGCAGAAGCACTCAGAGATGCAAGGGTAAATTAATTAAGCCAGAGAAGTATAAATCTCTTCAGGTAACACAGCAAAATCACTGCCTCTCTCTTCTTAATATGGGATGGGAAAATTACCCTCTGGCAAAGGTTCTTTCTTTCATCCTTTCATCCTTGTCAAAACTCCTCAGATTACTCTGTGATGGAGGGAAAGAGCAGTCCAGAGACCTTCCTCCACAGGAAACTGAATTTTAACTGCTAAAATCCATGAATGCTCTTAACCACTCCCTAAAATGAATAGAAAAGCTATCTTTAAAATAAATAATTAAAATAGGTTTTCTGCATCGCTAATTGTGGGAGAAGAGGATCTGGACCTTGGCCAGTGGATAGAAGTAAAATATGGTAGTAATTAGGGGAATTACTTAACAGGTCTCACACAGGCTTCCAGATCTTTGAAGCCTGCGTGAAGGAGAGATCAGAAACCTCAAGGGGCTCCAATAAGAATTAGGCTTTTGTTTCTGGGTTTTTCATTATGGCATCTTCATCTGTTATGACCATTCTTTTATGACGAGACATCACACCTTGTATCAGAAACCTCACCTCAGGCTTACAACAGATTTCCCTAGCATCGCCCATCTGTGTTTAATGATAATCCAAGTGTCATTTTATTCTCTATGCTGCCACACAGCTTTGTCTCAGTATACAGTCCTGATAATGCAAGCAACATAGGAAGTAGCAGCAGCATTTTTTTTTTTAATTATGACAGAACGGACTGAAGTGATGACTGTCCAAGCTAAACTGCATTTGAGTGGCCAGATACAGAGGCTACCCTTACAAAGCTCCTTCAAAGTTAAAAGAGTTCTTCCATTCTTCCTGATCAACTGGAAAAATGACATCATTTATTATTTTTTGACTGACACAAAATGAGGAGCCCTGGACTTAAATAAATAAGAACAAAAGACCTGGCTTTTCCAAGAACTAGTCTGGTCTTGCTAATATTACTTCATGCCTGAGAGCAAGAGGCAAAGGTGACAGAAGAGGAGAACTACGTGCAGTGGAAACTGAGAACTAATTTGATAAAATGAAGATCTGTAGCAACATTAAGAAACGATAACACAGTGTTCAAGTACAAAACTGTCCTGCAGAAAATAATCTAACATGCCCTTACCCATAACAACATGCTAAGGAGAATCTCTCTTACCTTCCTCTCAAGCTGAGATATATGCCTACACCTCTGATTTATACAGATAAAGAACTTGAAATCAAGGATTTGCAACACTATGCCCACCCTTGCCTGAAAAATTCTTTCATTTATTTTTTCATTGGGTTGTTTCCATATCTATCTATCTATCTATCTATCTATCTATCTATCTATCTATCTATCTATGCCAACATATATATATATATGCCAGCAATTCTCTCAGAGCAATCCTGCCACATGCATCTGCACTGGCCTCCCTGGCCCTGCCTACACAAGGAAAGGACAGCTGGTAGCTGAGGTGATCCTCTTATTCAAACTGGCAAAATGTCCCTCTTCCAACCATCCTCTTTTTTTCTTTTTTCTTCAGCTTTTTATGGCCTTTTTTGCCACTACAGCAAACAGCTTGGTGGGATAACAGGTATGGGGGGATGGACAGTTACCCCAAAAGACAGATTTAGCCCTCAGATAGAGCTCAGAACTAAGCAGGAACCTGAGTGACCTAGACTGTCAGATGACAATTTTTAAACAAGAAATTTTCAGCAGGAAGAGCTACAGTTAGCAGGGAGGTCAGGTCACTAAATGGGCATTAAAAACTGGAGAACATTTTAGCTGGCGCAGTCATCTCCTGCTGCTGTGGACCAAGACACCCACGCAGTCTCACACAGCTGTGGTGGGGCTGTGAACTTGAGCACTGAGGTAAGGCCAGCAGCTCAGCAAATGGCTATCCTCAGAAACACCCAGCACAGCTTTTGCTTTTAAGTCTAGTTATTAAATGCTTCAAGTATAGCCAGGATGGGATAAAAGATACAGTAGTCAGGCCTCTCACTTTTTTTTGTTTGTTTTAAATTTTTAATTTTTAACAGTAACTCTTCTAGAATCTGCCAGCTCTCTGTCAGCATTTGGAAAACTGGCAAGCTAAGTACCTAACACCAACAGGGTGCTCACTAACGCGCCTACTATCACACCAGTCCTAAGAGCAGGAAAATTTTTCAGATCTTGAAAATTTCTCAGGAAGGACACAAGTCTGTTGGGGGTGTCACTTCCCATTTCTGGCTCTACAAGCAAAACCACTATTGTTTTCCCTGGATTTATTGTTGCTGAATTATCTGTGACACCACAAGGCACAGCTCAAATCTGAGTGTTGGATGCACTTTTATAGTAAGCTCCTTGAAGTCTGAACAAGGGCAGCATCAGCAGCAAGAAGTTAAAATTCCCAGGAGCCAACTGTTCCCCGCTTTTGGCTGGGACAAAATATGGAACTACTGACACAGGGCGATATTAAAACACACAGAGCTCTAAAATTCTCTGTTGCTTCATGCTCCTTAAAAATGCAACATAATTTTGTATTCATGAAGATTAACTTCTGACAACACTGTCTGGAGAGAGTTCACACTTCACACACATTTTTTCCTCTATTGGTATATAAGAGACATTAGTTTTCTCAAGACATTTCAAAAACACCACACTCCTGCTATGCCAGTTACAGGTTTTTAGAGAGCAACATTCTAAAATGTACCAAAACAGATCAGCTCAAACAGGGATTAAAAAGAGACCACAACATCAGACTTAATTCAGCAGTGGCCCTAGAGCTGTGCTGGCCTCAAATCAAGATTCTAAATCAGAAAGATACTTAGAAATGATAAAGGGCTGTGTAAACTAAAGCTGTTAAAAACAAAAATAAACAGCTGCGATAAAATTAACTCCATTCAAAACAGGAAATGAATTGTTTCTAAATAGCATAAAATGGCAGGAAAAAAGGGGGAATATTGTGAGTTTTACAGAGCTTTCTATTTCGAACTGTTATTTAGCAATTTAATTTTTGTTCTTTATTCTGGGTTGTTCTCTCCACAGACAATTTATGGCACTGGGCAAAAGATGGATCACTCTCACGACGTATAAGCCAATGACACTCTGTTCCTCTAAGCGCTTCTCAGGCTAGCTCTGTTAAGCGATGCAAAGGTCAGCTGTTCAGAGGCACGCACCTGAGACGATGCAAAGGATCTCCTGATTTGGTGTGGCAGCCAGAAAGAAATGTTGTCAAACACATTTAGTAGAACAAAGAACTGTGTAAATAGAGCTTATTGGGATTTTACCTTTTATGGAAGGGAAGAAGGCAAGGGGAAGTATGTCCTTTCCTTCTATTTAGAGAATGACAGTGAGGAATGCCCAAATGATTGATCTGAATGACCAAGAAGGTAAAGTTATACACAGCAACTGCAGTAGGTGAGACAGGAACTGTCCTTCCTTTTCCTCACATACTGGCAAAGATAGAACAAATACCCACGGTCTATGAGGTATTTCTCTTGACCTTGCTTTCTACCAAAGTCCTGTATTTTGCTGAAGTAATCTCCAACAACATCCCATAGCATAATAAAAAAAAATCAAAACCAGAACAGGAAGTTGGATTTTAAATATTACTGTAGAACAATGCCATGTAGATCCTTCATAGTCTAACGGTTAATAAATTCATGCTTTAAAAAAAAATATGCTGCCTTACCAAGAGGGGTTATACATGTACAAATGGCTGACACAGACTATCTCAATATTAGTCATTATTTGTTATTCTCAGTTATATTCCTTGAAGAAATGTAACCATGTAATCTAAACATTTTGTCATTTTCTTTCAGTATGTTCATTTTCCTTAACACAACAGTTCTTGCCATGTAAGAAACAGCCCTCAAACTTCTATGCTTGCACAAGAAATCATGCAGGCAAAGGGGAGCAGTGTCCAGCACTACACAGCAACATGCATTAAGGGCAACACAGCGCAAGCATCTTCTGCAGGATGAACACAGAGCCAGCAATACGGAAGTTGGTGGCTTCACCTCATCCCCAGCCATTTCCCCAAATACTGTAAGAGTGAATAGAAACAGTCATTCATTCAGGAGCTCTACAACTGTAGCATCGTCCTCTTCATTTTGGAACTATTTTTTCACCACCTTTGTTTTCACCAAGTAGAGGAACTTACTACACGTGAAAGGACAGATAAGCACCCACAGCCAAAAGGATTCTTTACCTGCTACTCAGCAAAAGCTGGTCTTTTGTGAGGCTCATGGAAAAGCACTTGTGGGAGTCTAAACCAATGGAAGGATTTAATGTGTTTCACCCCAGTCAACATAATTCTTCCATCCACCACCCACAATCCATTGCCATCCATACATTAATTCTCCAGAAAATAGGATGCTTATTTTTAATCATAAAAATTTCCCTCACCCAATTTTAGCATTGTTCTTTATCAGATGTTATATTTCATTGTAGCAGCTGTGTATTAAATATGTTCTTCTTTGTAAGCAAGTTATAAGAAGTTGAGGTGAAATAAAAAACTGTGTTTTCTTCAGAACTGTTAAAATCCACATTGCAGTTTCTTATTTATGCTCACATTCAGACACTCTTAAATGTGGTTAATAACATCCCAAATACATCAACCATATTGGTTTCTTTGAACTCTGACAAGTCATTGTTTGCCAAGGATTAGGGGGAGGGTAAAAAAAAAAAAAGAAAAAAGAAGAAAAAGTGGTGGAACAATAGAAATCACAAGTAAAGTTACTCACGAATATTTCTGTTTCAACGATCCTGTCTCATCTTCTTCCATTATATCTAATATCTATTACTGACAGCATTGTGGATCCACATATAAGGAAAGAGAGGTAAATATTTGTCAAATCAAGCATTTTATCTGCCCTATTCCTCATTTATAGCATCTCTGAAGAAAAGGAAAGTGAAGGAAGAAAGAGACATAAAACCAGTAAAAATTTAAAAATCCAAGAAGCATTTTTCGTGGAGGTGCAGCAAAGTTGCAGGATGAGAGAAAAGAGGGCTGTGACCAACAAAACAACCAGTAAATAATTTTTGTTGCCATGTGTCCCTCTTCACCCAGCATATGCAGTAGCAAAAATTTTCTGACAGCAGGTTAATGAGCAGAATGCCAAAGGGGTTGGAATTATTGCTGAGCAGAGCCTGGCATACCTACTGACCAAAAAAGCCATGTCAGTATATGAAGGCAAGGCTGAGTGTTTATGCAGGAGACAATCTTGCGTGTTTCCGTGGAAGGTATCTCTAGAAGCAGCTACACACTAATTCAACAGCATTTGGCTACTGCAGGCCTTGGTGAAGTAAGAAAACTTCTTTTAAACACAGCAGTTGCGAAATAGCTTTCCAAATGAAAGTACTTTAGCGCAAAGCATATATTTGTAAAGTAAATGCTCTAAGCTTGCTTCAAAAGTTGAGCAACGCTTCATGCAATGAGATACAGGTGAATCCAAGCACCCTTTAGGCATAACTAATCTTAAGCTATGAATTCACGAGCTTAATTTAGGGAGAAATGAGAAAGCTGAAATTAGAGCAGCTGTGGGTTGTTTTAAACAGACATCCCCAAATGAAAACAATTCTGTGGAATGCCTCCAAATGATTTTCACTGGAGAAATAAGCACATGGCTATTTCCCTAAAAGTAAGGACCACAGATCAGATATGAAATGGAAGGAGCGGGCGACACCTTCAGGAGGCCTGCTTGGGAACAACTCAAGTATGCAGGTAGTGAGTGACCTACAGATGTAGCAGGAAGAATAATCAACCCTCCTTTTTTGTGTGTTAGTTTAGGAGATAGTTCTGATAGTATAAATGGTGTCGAACCTCATTTTGTTTAAAATTTTCCCAGATGACCTGCTTTTGTGTACCACCCATTTCAGTCCCAATTTCAAATCAGTAAGCAACAAAGAGGTCACAAATGTAGCTGGACATCCAGCCTTTTCAGATGCAGTTGTACAGAGAAAGCAAAATACCTCTGCAGCATTAAGAAAAAACATGCAAGTCTCAACCAAATGCCAAGGGAAGTAATATTAAACAAGACATATTTGGTCAGCTTTAAAAACAAAGTTTACATGGGTGTTTGCCCAGAGCAACATGAGACAATCTACTGTGGGTTAAGCTGCCTTCTTGCAGCTGGTTATCAAGCATACCTGTAGATACCCATCCAATCCTGTACTCTGTGAGATCAGCCTAATGAAATTTATTTTCTGTGGCAGGGCATGGCCGTGGACCAGTCTTATTAAGAACTAATTGCAGAGCTCTAGCACAAACAGAAAAGTGACTGCATTCTTCCTGACTTCATTTAGGCTCACTCTAAAGGACTCAAAAAGAGAGGAAGGGCCATTTGACACTTAACGAAAAACAGGCTGGGCATGGAGAGCAGGTTTCCGGAAAACTCTGAAAGGTAATGTTAGGACAACACTGCCCAGAAAGACTGAAGTTGTGGAATCAAAGGCTCCAAAGGCAGACCTTGCATCTATTTTGAAGCTAGATCTTAGAAGTCAAGCATAGTGGAGCTCTAATTTGTAAATCCTTATTATGCTCATCAGATAGGTGGATTCGAGGACATGATGGCTGAAGAACTCTGCAAGAAGCATGCAATTTGAATGATGCAGAAGCAGTCATGAAGACCATAAGGTGAGAAACAGCAGAAAAATATGAAGACCACCAGCCACATGGTCTGCTCCAGCGAGAGCAAGAGCTTGGTTGGAAGCTTGAGAAGAGCTGCAGAAAATAGATTAATTCTGGTAGACAAGAAAATAATTCTCCACAAGCAAATACTCAGAGCTGCACACATCCACAAAGATTTTTGTTTTGTTTTGTTTTGTGTTGTTTAAAAAAACCATTTTGTTTAAAAAAAATAAAAGGAAGTATAAGTGCAAGTTATCAGAATAGAAGACTCCACTTCAATGGCTTCATCCTTTGCTGTGAACACGCATAAGACAGAAGTCCTCAGAGGTACGAGAGCAAACACACCCACCCAGAGAGGAGGAAGAAGGGCAGCACAGCTTGGATCTTCAGAAGAGAAAGCTGTCTGGGACGAAAGCAGATGCCAAAGTTAGCACAACATCCTGTTCACCGGAGGACAGGACTGAACACTTTGTACTCAGTCACTCTTAATGTGACTCAGTAGGATGCCTTTCTGCTAGATTTCTCAATAAGAAAGCAGGTGGAAGGACAGATTTCTGTCTTCCTTGCTTCCTCTGTCTTGCATCTGATGTCAACATCCTCTCTTCTTCTCTATTAACCGGGTAGTAAAAGCATATGAAAAGCAGCATGTTCCCTGCTTCCAAAATGCAGAAGGTAAAAACCTGAACATGAGATGAAAGTAGCTTTTTATCTTTTACCTTCCTTGGCAGAACAAATGTATCAACCAAAATGCTGTGAGTAATAGCCGTCAGAGACAGAATGCCAAATGAAGAGCATGCATTAAATTGAAAAAAAAACCAAACCAAAACCAAACCAAAAACCCCAAAACAACAAAATACACGAACAACACACCAAACACCAAAAACCCATAATATTCCTTAAAAAAAAGCAAAGCATATTTTATGAATTCAGCAATCATAATGGGAATTTTATTTTAGAGCAGAAGGAATTTTAATTCAAACATTTGTGGTTATTATCAATCCTTTTCATTTTCAGGTGCTAAAAACGATGGGACTAAATGGTCTTAACTTCAATCCATACCTGAAACCCAAACATCCCATGTAATTCACAATTTATTGTAGGCTTACACACATACGTTATATGGACACATAACATATACATGCACAGAAGGAACGAGTGCATTCTTGCTGCTTTAAGGCTAGGCAGTTCATCAGCAGCAAACTGACTTCAGCTTACAGACAAATATATGCACGTAGAGTAGCCGTAAGTGAGTAGCAGTGGCACATTTTACAAGTGTAGATAAATCAAACACGCATTGAGGACTAAAGCTATTGCTTGTTGATTTTGAATCACACTCACTGTTATAGCGTCTGTAGCTGTCAATCTTTGCCGGTGCCACTCTGTACAGAATTGTCCCTTCAAAGGCAGATTTTCCTGACAGCAGGAAAGAGAAGGAAAGAGGGAAAAAAAGAGAAGGGGCAGGGTAGGGGTGAAGAGATCGAATGATGGTAAAAAGAAGGGAGAGGAAGAAGTTTTAATCTGTATTTTCAGTCACTAACGTTTTTAAAGCTTCATTAGCAAAACAACGAGAACATTAACAAATGTATCTGATTGTACATGAAGTTAAAATATTCTTACTGCATGTATGTCAGATAAAAGAATCTCATGATTTTGCTAAAGCTGTTATTTACTATGTCCAACAGAATGCATTTTTTCATAGTTTTTGTCTGTTGTCCATCAAGGTGCGAGACTTGCAAATGAAATTATTTGTCTGCCTTATTCAGCCTCCTCATGGAGCCCAGGGGAAGCCTGAAAAAAATTATTACTGCAATGATGTACTCACAGTGGTTCAACACTCCTGATGCAGATGTAGTGCACTCGAACAAGCACAGCTGACATCCAAACAGGGCACTGAAATACTCACGTCTTTAACATACCAGGATCCTGTGAGCATCAGAAATACTGCATCTTTCCAAGATGACTTATTAGAACTGTTTTAGACATGAGAACTGCTCTTAAACAATGCCTAGTTGAAGGGATAGCACACTAAAACCTGAATAAATCCGTTTTTCAGCCAGTAGCTTAATCAGGCGTTTTGACTCGGCACACACCAACAAAAACAAAATACCAAAATTAAAAAAAGAAAACAACAAAAACCCCCAAACAAATCCCACTTCTCGCCTTAGATATTTAAGGTAACATCTTTATTATAAAAACCATTAATTTATTGGGTTTTTTTTCTTTGACAGCAAGATAACTCATGCTCTGACATTTATAGTATGAAATTCAAGTGAAGGTAAAGGTATTAGCATCTGAGGTGTTTTGTGTGTTCATTTTCTTTCAAATGTGAGGTAACCAGGCAAGCTCAATAATATACCAGTATCAGCTTGTTCTCAATCTCACCTAGGTATACCATCATAAAAAATAACATCTTCAGTAAAATTTTATAGCAAACCAGCCAGTACATCTGAATTGTCCCAACATAGCATCACACCCAAGATCATGTATTTTTTTCCTCTGCATAATATTCTGTTGGACTTTCAGAAAATAAAAAGCTATACTCATTCAACTATTGTAAAAAGACATTTTTTTGTTTTGTTCTTGCAGTTTAATTAACAACAAAAGTTCTTCCTTGCCTTATTTTTACATAATGAGGAACGAAAAAAGCCACAAATCTATCCTTCCACCTTGTTTTTACAAAATACCATTAAAAGAATGCTATTAAAACAGTCAAACAACAACTAAGAAATTGCTAAGAGAAAGGTATGTTAAGCTTCATGACACTGGGGAGGGCCAGAGAGACACTAATGGATATCTACAGTTTAAAGAAGCCAAAATACAGGAGGCTGCCTGACAGAGCCATCAGCTGATGAGTCTGTCATCAGCTCTAACTCCAGCAGTCATGAATTCTCAGTGGCCATCACTAACAGGTTCTAAAAATAGTTGATGAATACTATGAGGCTTAGCAATTCCTGAACAGACAAACACAAGACACATTGCCATGGACATACTAAAATGCTTTTGAAATCATCTCCTTAAGTTGTTATTCTTCCAGATACAGTTTATTTGACTCCTTTACAACTTTTTGTTTCTTGACAGGCTGTAATGACAAGATGTGATATTGAAAATATTCTTAAAATTAAGACTAGATATCTGAGAAACCTAGAAAATAATCTTACAGTTCATGTATCCATTTAATATAATAATACAGTTATAATCTATATTTTCTGTTCATGCTGTAACAGTCGGTCAAAGGAAGGCAATGTTTTAATTTAGGAGAATGCTTTAAAGAACAAGGAACTGTTGTTTACTGCAAGGGTACCTGAACCTGTCTGTAGTTACATTCTGAAATATGCCTTTTCATACAAAAGATTTGGCAGTCACCTTAATGCTGGGACAAGTACTTTAAAAACAAAAAAAAACAACTCCCAAACCCACAACCTTTTCATCTTGTAACAGTCTGACTTTCCAATCTGCTGAGCACCCACTATCTGAAGAAAAGCACAGGTTCCCAGCCCTTTCAAGTTAAGGGGCAAATCCCACTGTCAGTAATCAGAAATATTTACGCATTTCCAAAACTAGCCCCAGACGTTTTCAAAAAAGAGGCTTTTTGTTCCGAAGAAACTTCTGAGTTATTCTATGGTAGAGCCTGAAAAGAAACCAAGATAATTCCTTCTGGCCATTTACTTTGATCTGCCATGTAATTTACATGGACACAACAAAAGCAATAAAATCAGGCAACACCTTTCTCCCTACTGGGCCTGCATAGGCCATAACAGAAGGACAGAGCAATATGCATTTTTATTAACCTTCCTAAAAGCCAAGTCATATATTTTTTCTCTGCTGCATTTCTTACACTTTGAGTTCACCAAAAATTACATTTGCTCTTCCAAACCAGCTCTCTTTAGAGAGGGTCAGTAAAATGTGATTCAAAGATCAAGCATTACATTCAACTAATAACTAAAAAATACTCTTGTGTTTGCACAGTGTCCCTTCTCCGAAGATCCCATGCTACTTTCCCAAGTCTCACAGGAAACCTGCCAAGTGTTACCTTCTCCATTTTACAAGCTGGGCTAAAGAGTTCCAGGTTGCTACTCAAGATTGCAGAACCAGACCCCAACCCTTCCTAGGTCCCTCTAAAAGCTGTGTAGAACCTGAGTGACTGCCCAATGTTCTAGTTTGAATGCAGGTACAGCTCCTCGTACCTGACTGCTAACTGGAATTCATTTTCACGTTTCTGCCTTACAAAGTCCTGTGATACAGACATATTCAAACAATGTATCCAGAATATCAAAAAGGAGTTGTTGCAGATTTGAAGTGCTGTCATGTCTTGCCCTCCACACAGGAAGGAGCTGATCTAGAGGCATGAATGTACACCCTTTTGAGATGTTATCCATAGCATTTCAACAGCAATGCCAGCCTGATGGCCAAATCTTGCAGGGTTTACTTGTTTGGTTTTTACTTTACTGTGTTTTAAGACTAAGCACAGATACTTGGAATGAGATTATAATTCCTAGTCAGTAGTAGAAACTTGTTGAAATTTTTGCAATCTCATTATGGGGATTTTCAGATCCATATAGTACCTAAATAGAGCTGCAAAAAGCACCACGTGTTAGAGCGCAACACCTGTAACAATTATATAAACTATATAGAAAGAACTGAGTTAATGGATATTTCCCATAATTCTGCTAGGGAATGCAGTTCTTAAATTGATGTTTTTACTTTAAGAAAAATAAATTTAAAAAATCCAGCAAAACCCCCATAGAAATCTTTGTGTCTCTCTGAGGAGTTTTACAGTGCTCTTCTGTGTTGTAAGTATTTTGCTATTTATAAAATAGCTCCTAATAATACATCATCTTAGTTAGCCACAAAGCACCTTCAAAGAGTTAAATTACATATAAGAAAGAAGAAAACTCATCTTTCATATCTCAGCTATAGTCATCTTCAATTTAGTTAAAGAGGCAAAAATTATATCGGTGTTACCGTTATCTTTGCAATACAAGTATCACAGGTTTTGCATTCCACTGACAGTCAGAACCAGCACAGAAAACTGAATTTGAACTAAGCACACGACATTATGGATGTCAACAAAACAAGCCAATGCTTTGTGGCTGCTTTTACACACTCCAATGTACATTTTTGTTAAAAGATCCTTTTAGGATGCTTATTATCAATTAAATATTACCAAATTACCTGAAGAAGGAATATTAATTCATGCATACAGATAAAATTGGGGTATTCTATCCTGAACAGTATCACTTACCACGTTCATTTATAGAGTACCAAACACTACAGAATCCAGAGTTGAAAGTACATCTACACAATTAGTTCTTCTAAGACTTCAGTTTATAATGAAAACGATTAATGATAGCATATACAGGTTATTGAAAGCAGTTTGCTCTCTCACTGAAATGTGCAACTTCACTTAATGCTCTTTGTCCCTCTCCATCATACTAAAACTGTTAACTTCCTTAAAAAACATTTCATTCTGGCCTGAAGTTAACAGTAAATATCTTTAGCAGCACTGATCACAAGACTAGGTCACCAGTGCCACTACACAGGAACATGTACTTCATCATGAAAGAATATGAAAACTTTTCATCATTGCAAAGGTCAGGTTTTTTAGGATATTACTTCCATATTATTTCATTTTTGCTTGTTAAACCACAACACTTATTCAAAGATCTCAGAAGAACACTACATCGCAAGGAATATCTGCAGTGCTGAAAACAGGAAGACCTTGGCAGGTATTGTGGAATTAGCCTGAAATATGTAAATACAATTTACTTCTTTCTTTTTCACTAAAGACTTAGAATTAGCCACTGAATTAGGAAATAACAAGAATATCTGTTTGAAGAACAGAAAAAAACATGAAGATCAACAAGTGTCCACTTCATATAACAACATAGTTTTGGTTCAGGTTATTCTCCAAGGGAAGTTATAAATTGGACAACCCACTCTCATGCTCATACTATTGCAAACTTAGTTACCAAACATGCGCTTCACCTGCAGTAGTACTGGCCCACTGTAAGTGAGAGAACAAAATCCATGTCCCAGTTCTGGCCTTTTTCCCTTTGGCTGCTGGGGCAGTGGGTGACGGAGGTGATAGTAACATGCTCAGCACCTGGAGGGAAAAAGTGCCGCATGTCCCACACCGATAATTACGAACCCTTAAATCTACTGGAGTCATTACAGAAGGCATGGCACTTTAATCCCTTGTTTAAATAAGCACAGCCACTTTGTAGATGTTTAGTTACTTTGCTCAGTGTCCACATCTAAAGACAAAAAAAAAAAATTCTAATTCATGTTGCAATCCAAATCAAATAATCATTGCCTTCTCTGTTCTTGGTCTGTTGCAGCTTGGCAAGTCTTAACACAGCTCACAGAGTGATGCCAATA
This sequence comes from Streptopelia decaocto, assembly GCF_964273445.1. Classification (NCBI taxonomy): domain Eukaryota; kingdom Metazoa; phylum Chordata; class Aves; order Columbiformes; family Columbidae; genus Streptopelia; species Streptopelia decaocto. The sequence continues at coordinate 105,779,230 of NC_138663.1, forward strand.
TCAAAACTCAGGTTGCATTGCAAGTACACACTTCTCATCATCATTTGACCCTTTCACAGCATAAATTAAGAGCATGGCATTCAAAACCACTTCCAAGCAAGAGGTATGAATGCACTACCCTATCAATGTGTTGCAGGTAAAGACACAGACAGAAATATAGAACATCAATAAGATTTTTTTTTCCTTACTTGGCTTTACTAGCTCTTCCTGAGCTATTCCAACATCATCAGAATCAGACAATTCCTTTATGAAGTTGGAAGGAAACATGCCAGTCTTTCCATTGAGTATACCTTCCCACCAGCCCTCTTCCACCTGCACCAAGACAAAAACAAAAAGAAAAAAACAGTTTTAACATAAGCAACACTCTACAGAGTTACATTATACGTGATTCTCAGTAACAATGACAGTAATGATTCTGAGCAGTTTGCATTAATTTCGGGTATAAGAAGCATATGGCATGGGCTCCAAGCCAGAACATGTTGTGTTGTGTTTTTTTTTTTTTCAAGTAAAAACAAGAAAGATGCCTGTACCCATATGTAAATGTCAGCAGTGCTGACAGCAGTCAGAAGCATGGATGTGCATTAAATAAAAGGAAAAGAGAACAACTAGAGAGCACACAGTGTCTCCACATTTCATTTTTATGGATATCAGGGCAATCAGTAATTTTCAGTGCACACCATACTTCTATTCATGACCACGTTCTTAATGTATGGGCTTTACAGATTGTAAGAGTTCAAATTCCCTAAGCAGTCAAAGGTGAAAGATAAATGCCTGCAAAGGGCTATTCAGAGAATCTAAACTAGGTATCTTAATATTAATCATGGAAATATTCCTGCCTCCCTCATAAAAATCAGAAATTCTCTGCTTTAAAAATTAATAAAGTTACTACATCATTTATATGTTAACGTAAGAAATCTAAGGAGAACAAAGAACAGTACTAATGTATATTTGACTCTAGATTTACAAAGACCTACTGAAATACATGTTAATGATACGGTCAGAAGGAGGAGAGACACTTCCTAGCCCAACCCCAAGAGAAAATATCACTTAAAAATGACAAACTCCTTCCCGTATAACCCATTCTGGGTTGAACAGTAGTGTCAGGCAGTGAAACGACAGCCCTTAGAAACCAGATGCCTTTAGGTTATAACAGGATAGCAAGAAATGACTTATATGCATCAGCTAAACGTACCCTTGACAGATAAATATTTTACATCTGTCAAACACTGTTCATGCACCAAAAAAGTAACAGGGGAAGACAGTGTCCGTCTGTGGTACATCAGTCTCCAATAATCTCTTTCCTGCCCCCACAAATAAAATCATGAAAATAGAAAGTTAACTTTACAAGTTGAGGATGTTCACATTTACTGTTAAAAAACCAACCCCACATCTTAAATGGTACTTAAATAATTATTATTGGAAACATTATTGGAAATTTTCCAATAATTATTATTGGGAAATTATTATTGGAAACAAAAGTCTAGTTTGTATCATTTACCCACTAAAATCTCAGGTTCTTAGAAAACAAATCTGTTATCTAACATGTTTAGTTATATAACACAGGCAAATATTTCCTCAAACTACAGAGGAATGGTTGAATTTATTTCAAATTAGCTACACATACAATTTGACTACAAAGCAAATTCTTGTTACTCCAGCAGTATTTCCTGTGCTTTCTCTCCATCTCATCCATACATACAAGTCTTAAAGTCTCTCAAAGGTAATATTTTATTTTGTTCTCTCCACACAAACTAATAACTATATGGAAAACTGAAACTGCATGACCCACAACACTTAGAAGACCCTACAAATTATATCTCTTAATATCTATTTATTATATACCATTACACAGAAAATACACAACATGGCCAAGACACTTTGAGTTATAAAATATTTCAATTTTTCTAATGCATTATTCCCAGATGGCTCGATTGATTACAGCTAAACATTAAACCATAACTGCATTAGCTGATTGACCAGAAGATTAAACACAGGGGAATTACACAGTTCCTAAGACCCCTGCTTTACAACATGCTGAGAATTACTTGACAGAAAAAAGGTGGCCAATATCTCTCAGTTCCATCTTTACCTCAAATAATTTTCTCCTGCTCCATTCTTCCAGGGTAACATGTCACAGTTTTCTTACAGGTTAACATTACCACTCTTTATGTTTATGTATGGATCTCTATGTATGTGTATAGAAAGACACACATACAAAGATCTTTAGACAAGTAAATCTAAATCAGGTGTGAATATATTCACAGCATTCATTAGCTTTTTGCAAGTCTTCCAGCTGATACAAGAATGATTTATCTGAAAATAACATGTCATATTAAATAATTTTACAAATGCAGAAAAATCTAAAGCAGAACACAGATTGATTTTTTTTTTCCACAAGAAAATGCAGAATGATCTTAGCAAGACATGAGAGGTTCCAGTCAAATCGGTCTTCCAAAGATTAATTACGAAATTTGCATCAAAAGTTTTAAGTCTTTTTAAACACTACAGCTACATGCTACACACTTTCAAGCCTCAAAACACACCAGCTAGAGATTAAACCATACAATGAAGAAGACACTAAAATACCCCCAGGATTTAGTTATCCCAAATTGGGGCAATTCATTGTCATAGGGTTTGAAATGTCACAATAATTCCCAGCCAATAAAACCTTACAAATGAAAATCCATTATTCATGTGGGTAATCCATCTGGAGGTAGAAGCACTCAATAAAATTTGTTCCTATACTACTATAACAAAGTGCTTTCAGGATTTATACATCTAGGTCTTGATTTATGCCCAGCATTCATGTGCTGTATCGAACCAACTAAAAAGAGGAGGATTTCATTCAGTGTCCCTATGCCAGAAAATAAGTTCTACTATTCATAATAACCTACATACAAATTCTAAGTTCAGCCTGAAAACAAAGGTTTTGGTTTAAAGTTAGAAGAAGAATCTTTCCAATCTGCCAAATATAACTGGCTACAACTAGAGGTATTTTCAAGACACTTTTTCAATGTGTTATATCTGTTCACTGCCTTTCTGTTCACTGCATGGCATGTCCTCATCTTGCCAGGCTGCCAGTACTGTTGTCACACCACATTTGAAAGCAACAACATACAGAGAAGTGATTGAAGATACTTCATTACTTCACTTCATATATTTAGGGAGGTAAAAACATGGGCACCCAACTGCAACTCAGTCAATGTTGCGTGTGGGGCAGGGACAGATGCAACAGCAGACAACTATCTGCAGTCCAACTCCTGGATGTCATTGAATGAGATACGAACCACAGTATCACCAGAGAATGGTGCATCATCTCTAGAGAAAGTCATCCCATTAAGAAGCCTTACCTTTGGGATTTAAAGGGAAATTTAATCTACATAATTATTATGCAACATTCAAATGTTCTTCCAATATCACTGGGCTTTGGTTTTGTATACATTTCCGATGAAGAAAGAATACTTGTATTTTGTTTTCAATTGAATTGCTCAATCAGTAGAGCCTTTTTTGCTGTAGATGAGGTTTTTGGAAACTATAAACCAAATACAGATTAAAATATTTCAGAATATACTGGTTTACTTTGTTAGAAAGTGTTTTATCAAATTGTTACGACTCAGCACACAATAACAACTAGACTAGAAAGACGGTAAGAGGTTGTAATAGTTAATTTTACTTACAAATAATACTATAAATAAGAATAACGAAGTGCTCAAAATAGATACCATGGAAGTGGACAGACAAGAAAATAACACAGAGAATTATATGGGTGAGACATCCATTCAGATAAACAAGATGTTCTCAAAAGGGTATACAGATGCTAGAATATTAAGCTGTTCAGAAATCAACAAAAAATATTGAAAACAATCTATTTCAATCTTTAAAGTTTTTTTTTTTTAAAAAAAGAATAATATGACAGAAGTTCAAGCCTTCAGGTAAACATAATAGTTCTACTTCAGAATGGGAATGCAGTTTTATTTCGTAACTGTGAAGCTACCAAAGAGACAAAATCACTTCAGTAGGTTGCTAGGACTACAAGATTACGATATTCCAAAAGTGAGGAAATGTTACTTTTTATTTTCTGTCCATTTTCTCTTCATGGCAAATACAATCTGCAACAACCCCCTTTAAAGAAAGAAGTTTCAAAGCCTGTCACCAGCCTGACCTGCAGTGCAATAAATCTTGTTCTAAGCTACAAGCTTAGAAGCACCTTCCCCTGAGGGAACCAGGTGGCCATCCCTGGAACGCCAGGATCAGATACTCAAAAAGAGCAGGAAGTGCTGAGGCCAACTACCAGCATTTGCTTGCCAAAATATCTAAGAACACCACACCTGCTTGCCTACACCTTGCTATATAATTAATAGGCTAAAGTTGTTAAATTATTAAAATATTCAGCTCTTTGGAATCACCAACCTAAAGTGTGTTTCCAATAAGCTCCTGTATCTGCCTGTTTCACAAGCTTTTCTACAAGCTGCGGCTTTGCCTATGAGGCTGACAGACATCTTACAGCTCAGTTAGGGCAAGCAAGGAGGGCTCTGAGTCAAGAAAGGTTTCAGGTGGAAGAATGGCTCCCTGGATCACAACAGAGTCTTTCTGGGCTGTTAAAACTGAAACACAGTCCCAGGAATAAAAGCAATGCCAGAGGCAGGCAAGAGGAAGGAGAGAAGCCCAAGGTCAACTTTCTTTTGCTTAGAGAGAATTAGAGCACAAAAAGCAAAGGAAAAAATACCTCTTCTTTTATAAATTCTGAATGAAGATATTGAGCTTGAAGGACAAAAGCAATCACATGTTGAAAGGGAATTAAAAATACAGATTCCCAAAAAACTAAATAAACAAATCATATTCACTGCCAATGGGAAAAGAAATTTTGGAAACAAAACCTCAACAGAAGATGGTGCTCACAGTGCCACTTAATGGCTTATTCTGGGAGTGCATTTGGAGAGGGTCATACCCACAAAATGTCAACGAGCCCTTGGGCTTCTGCTGCAGCACATCTGGAAGCTGTCTGATAATTCTGGTGCAGAAGGGAAGAATTAAAACCTGCACAAGTACCTTGCATTAGGGGATCTTTTCAGCTTCAGAGTTCTTTATTTTACAATGTCAAAATGTGCTTTTGGAATTTTTTTCCCTTTTTTTTTTTTTTTAATTGTTTTGGTTTGGTTTTTTTTGGTGGTGGTTTAGCTTTTTGTTGGTTTTTAGCATCACCTTCTTAGAAACTGAGGGGCAGAGAAAGCAATCACATGGAACTTGAGTGACCCTATAAAGAGTCAGAGGTATTTGCACCCCTATTTCCAAAAAAAACCCACAAACCTTCCTAGTATATAAACTAACCAAACATGCAATAGTCACAGAAGTTGTTGGAATAGAATCAGGAAAAACACCACACCACAGCATTTCACAGAAAAGCAGCTGAGGGACGTGGAAGCCCAGCATTTGTTCCCAGGTGTTTTATTGCAGTATTACACAGTTCTGCCCTTGTGGCACAGACCATACCCTTGCCACTATTAAATATTTCCCTTTCAACTCTAAAGCTGCCAAAATAAGCCAATGTGAGGAAAGTCCAGCTCTGTCCCTGGTGTTTATCCTGTTCTTGGAAATGTGTTGAACTACTTTATCTTGTAATGAGAAGAAGAAGAACAACAACAACAAAACACCACCACACCAACCTTACCCAAATGGAGCAACAGATTTGTAGAAATCCAGTCTGCTTTTTTATTATTTCAGATGAGTTACTTATAGGATTCCATCACATTATATATGGCAATGTTAACTAAAAGTCAAAGAATAAGCTCAGTGGTATTACAGCATGTCTGTGTCAAAGACTTAGTTATGAGCTTAACTCCATGCACTACACATTGCCAAAAAGGTGACTTCTCAGCAGGATGAGGCCACATGGAACACAGCAGCACGGCAACAGACTAATCCCAAATGAAAGCAAGTTCTGAACTGTTGAATGACACGCCAAATTCCTTATTCTGATTCTACAGGTTAATTGTCTGGCATCCCATGAAAGTCTAAGGGTGAAACATAATTGGAATTCAGGTATCTGCATTTAATAAGACAATTAGCTACAGTTGTATTTTGGGACAACTGTAATTAGAGTTAGAGCTAATGAGCTAGGAAAAAGACAAGCAAAAAGCTATCAATCACATATTAAACATGAATGTAAACAATGATGAAAATGCTTCTCTTGTTAGTTTCAAATGCACTTTTAATTTAAGTCTGTTAATTAATATCTCATGGGTATCAGTGTTTGTGTAGTTATGGAAACCTCTAGTTAAAGAACAAGTATTTTTATCTATTGTGATGAATGTTTGATCTTATTAGAATTAATTTCTAACTATTTAAAGCAAATAGGAAGGAACTGTGAGTTCTGAACATATACAGCCTCCAAGGATATCTATATGGCGACAAGTCTGGTATTTCAAAACTTACATTTGCAATTGCCATTGTTTCAATCCATTGTCAAACCCCAAACCACTTCTGCCACAACAGGAATTTCCAAGAGTAGCTACCACTACCACAGACATAAAAACCCTTTCAAAAAGGGTTTTTATCTTATCAAACTCACTGGTGTCAGGAAGAAGGATTTGGGACAGGTTTAGATGCTACTACACCTCAGGTGTTGGTTCGCACCCTGAAACAGAGGTGGGAGAACGGAACACATCCTCATCCTCAGCAAGTGATATCGGTGCAACCCATTTTCACTGGGGTTCTGAAGAAAGACATCTGGGTGCTGATGGAGGCAGCTGAGGAGAAGACCTGAATTCTCTTCTGCCAATGCTTTGCTGAAGGCAGTGACTTTCGAGGGCTTTGAGGAGGAACGGAACTAATTTCTTGAAGTATGAAGCCAAATTAGCACAGTACAACAGGAACCAGATTTTCTTTGTGAGTTGTCAGCCGTGACATTTTAAACAGTTTTTGCTAAATAGCCACATAAAGATATATAGACAGTATTTTTGCTCTAAACAATATCCGTTTTAGTTTTCTGTCAGTTAAGAATTTATTTCCTTCCAAATAAACAGAAATCCACAGAGATTCGAAAATATTCATCTAAGTCAATTTAAAATCAATTAATTCCACTGATGCAACTTAGGAGGACACAATAAAGTATTACCTGTGGGAATCTGAGACCTTCTACTCATGAATAAAAAGACAGGGTAAGAGAAATGGACAACTGGAAACAGAAAGTGAATGACCGTTAACATTCCAATTACCTGCTGAACTGTGGTAAATTATGCTGAAGATGCTGTCATCCAGTTTTTCATCTTGAGTAATGATAAACAAAACTGATCTTTTGCAAGAATTGCCTCCTGTGGGAGGTTTTTTTGCTGTTGTTCTGGGTTTTTTTGTACAATAACACAGAGAGATTTTGGCCCTTGCAAAAAAATCTCCATTTTCACAACTGAGGAATAATAAGTCACTCACATCAAGCATTTATCATTTGAAATAAGGAGCAGCGTATAATGACATAAACACTGCAAATGTTATTTCAATGCAACGGCACATTATGCAACACTGCCTACAAGCAGAAGGGTAAACAATGAAATTAGTGCATTGGTTTGTGCTTTCTACATCGAATAACAGTTCCTGTTTCAAAAGAAAAATTCTGCCCTACTTTTTTGAGGAATTAATACTACTCTGATAAGGGCAGAAGAGGAAGTAATATCAGCAAGTAGTCAACATCAACTGCTTGGTATCAACCATGATGGAAAGTAAAGGTCACACAACAACACTTCCTGGGGTGCTGAGAACTTTTTCTCTTAATTCCTTTATTTTATCTCTTCCACCCAGAGAAGTCAGACAATGTCCTGGATCACATGAATGCACCAGATGCTGCCCGAGGCAGAGCTTCTGCTTCAGTAGCCAACAGAACAGAGTATTTTGTAAGGTCAAAGTGGGCACAGCCTCACCTGTGTCAGCTGTTCTTCTTTGGCACTTATGGCCAACAGTTCAGGCCAGCCATGAGCAACCCTCTTCCACACTACAGTAAATCCAACTCGAGTATGATATTCTTTAGGAGTGCCAATCAAAAAAGCAGCCCTAGACAATATAATGTTTTAAACCTTAGAATCAGTAAGTTGTCAATGCTTTCTTCAACGGCAGTAATTGAAGGTACAATTATGAGTTTAAGACTACCAAGTCTGTAACTGGTGATACAAGTGGGTTTCAAAAAGCATGCCCTTAACTGTAAGCATGTGCATGCAAGCACGGGAAGGTTTCACTTTCATAGATCTACATCTTTCAATTTTAATGCAAACTTTTTCAGACTCACTTGGATTTAAATAAATCTGTTATTTATAATTAAGTTGTTCAAATTTATACAAAGACAAGAGATGCATTTCATAAGAGAAGTCTAGTGTCTCATGTAAATTATTTAACCACACAATTCATTTGGCAGAGTTAATTTGTTGGCTGCATACTAGGAAGGGGTTTTATTCCATCCCTGTACTCTTGAAAGAGAGACTTAAAAGTTTTTAAGTAGGGTAACTGACGGAAGATATTTGTGTGGCCATGTGAGGTCAAATATGCCTCAAATTGTGCAATGAAAAGAGGTCATGTGCTGTTGTGAATCTAATACTGGGTTCACATTGTCTTCAAAATATGGTCTTAAATATCTTACAGCCTTGACACCCCCCATTACAATTCTGCTCACTGACAGAATAAGGTTAGTTACATGACACATCACATCTGATTCCAGGCAGAACTACATGCAGAGCTGGTGTGTGTAGCTAGCTTAAAGGAAAACCAGTGATCACTAAGCTTCTTACATTCAGATGTGAGAATTTAAACTCTCATAGGAAAATGCTGGATGTCACGTAGATTGCAGTAGAATTTACATTATTTTAGAACTGATTTCTTAAGTGACAGATGCAGGAAAAAGAAAATGAATCATATATCTCTGATAAGAAAAAAAAATGTTGACTTAGTAGCTGCTGAATCACAAGGAAAAAATCCTACAAATAAATGATACAAGCTGAAATACACCTTTTATCGGCTGCTTGAGCAGACTAAGCTCCTAGATCTTTTTAAAGATAAGTAAATAAAGACTAGATGAGTTTTACTGCTTTCTACTTAAAGGCTTAACATTAGCATTTTGACTTTCGGTTCTCATGCTATTAAGCTCAAGAAGATATTTTTAAAATCCCTAATGGAACAAAACTGAAGATATTGGGAGTAAACAGTATTCCTTGATCCTGCAAGCAGATTCACCCATACAAAGAAAATTTCTGTATCTCTGTCCAAGTTTTCATCATTTGTTCCCAGTCCTTCTAAGAGATGTGCATTCATTTTCCATATCCTTTTCCATCCAAAATAAGTGCATCTTGAGTCTGTAAAGAATTTTTGGTTTAGTTGGGTTGTTTTGTGTGTGTGTTTTTGTTTGGTGGTGGTGGTTGTTGTTGATGTTTGAAATTGATTGAAATTGATTGTTTGAAATTAAATTGTTAAAATTTGCAGGCAAAGATGACAAAAGGTGAATGTCATGGCTGAACTCCAGAGGGCTTCAAGTAAAATTTCAAAATGTGTTTAACTCTGTAAAGAGAATTCTTCCCTGTGGCTGTCTTACTAAAACTAGGAAGAGCTTTTTCTACTATAATCTTCATACTTCAGAGATATAAATTCAGCAGCCCTGTAGCACAAACTTTGAGCTTTTTTCCCTGAACAGAACTGAGAAGCATCAACTGATCAAGTAAAACCAGCCAAAGTCCTACGGGGAAAAAACCCTCACAAAATCCATAAGCGAACAACCACATCCCCTCACTCCCATCAGTAACCCAAATCAAACGTGTCAGTATACCAGAGAAGAAAAATGTCTGGTTTAAATTATGGCTTAGAACACACAGTATCTGAGATCTTAGCATGCACAAGATATGTCAGAACTACATGTATGTGTATTCCATTAAAGATCTGCTCACCTCTCCCACAACTTCAATGATGTCACCAACTTTTAATTCCAGTTCATCTTCATTTTGAGGCATATAACTGAAAGCCACCTGACATCTTCTTCTTCTGTTTCTCTCTCCTGGTGGAAAAGGAAGGAAACAGGGAAATTGTAAAATGAAAACAAAATTCCATGCCAAACACAAGCCAGAGGAAACAGTTAAAGATGGGATATTATTCTTTGAGCACTATTAAAAGAATCAGAATGTCTGCAATGCTTAGCACATCTGCCTATAACTAATTTACAAAAAGAGGGTGGAGAAAAGATTTCTGGTGCATATTATTTCCTTCAACTATCTTTATAATTCAATGCAATTAATAAATGAAAATAAGTCATGGGGATTTTTTTCCTTTCTGTAATAGAGTTCAAGAGCCAAAATTTAACTAATAGATTGTGCTTCCTAGTGACAGGATAAACAAACTTTACCCAGAGGATCTTTCCAGGTGTATTTGCTATGATTTCTTTTCTAGGCTAATGCTCCATACACATGGTGTAGGCAAATCCAGAAATCGGAGGGGGTGGTGAAGGGATTCAAAACCTTGTGGCTTTTGCTCATATGGAAATAAGCTCTCAACTGATTATTTTGTCCTGGATCTTTTTTCTCCATAGTCCTTCCACAGGTATACAGATATCTCACTAACATTTTTTGATGCGTATTTTTTCACATATATATACATAGAGATATATATGTATGCACAGATACTTGTAAGGTGCATATTTATGCACTAATATCAGAGTAAAAAAAACAGAAGAAAACCCAAAAGAGCCCCAAAGTTAGGTGTGTCATTGAATTAGAGTGGTTAAGACAGTCTAATTTGGATGATCAACCAGCTACTGGAAATGATGTTACCTTGCACATCCAGGCTGCCATTAGAAGCTGGTATGAGGGTGCATCTCTGGATGCACAACTGGAGAGGAGCTTGAATTTATAGCTCTTAATAAGAGTAAGACCCCATAAGACTCCTTACTTGACCCTTCTGCATCATGCTTTTAAGACAGACAGATAAATGAAAATATTAATTTCCAGAGCTTTGTTTGCCAGATCCATTGGCTTACATATAATTATAGTCGTATGACTCGTCGCAGCATGGAGGAGAGAACTTCTCAAAATTAAGTTGCCAAAGCCTGCTGCTCAGCCTCTATTAGCTAAAGGACAACTTACTGACATGAATCATGACCTTGTTGGAATGTGGTGGAGGAGGAGAAAGTAGGAAGAGAGAAATAATTCAAAACACAAGATTCACTGATTACTCCCTCTTCTCTAGAAAATGGGGAATGTATAAACCATACTACATCGTATTATTTATACATATATGTATCCACACATATATACACACTCTGCACAAATAAATGGACTTTCTCTATATGCTATTTCTCTTAACTATTAAACACACTTAACACACACCAAAATCACTTACGTAAATGCTGTCTAAGAATGGCCTTAAGCTGACATTAAATTACAAAAATTGATCTTATGGTCAATTATCTCCCCTGTAACATTCCTTGATGATCCTGTTCTAGGGCAAACATTAATAAAAAGTTACAGATTTTTTTTTCTCTAATCTATTAATTGCAACTAGAGAAAGAAGGGATTGAATTTGGTTTTCTGACAATATTTTTCAGAGCAACTGCAATTCTGCATGAGTGGCACCTTTTGAATGTTAAAATTAATACCTTAATGCAATGTAACCAAACTCACTCAAATTAGCTCTTTTTTCCACCTACAGATAACTATTCGTTCTTCACTATCTAAACTAAAATGGTCCTAAATTGACAACTTTACACAGCTGCATTCAAAATAACTTAAATATAATAAATACCTTCCATGTTGAGTGCTTTTTTGTGCAGAAGAGGATGGCTATTTTCCCTAAAGATAACAGTCCCACTATGACTTCAAATATCAAGTAGCAAATGATGTGCTGATGTTGCCTGATGTGACAGATGTCAGTTGCCATCCTACTTAATAATCAATATTGTGTGACTCTTGGACAATATTTTTGAGATGGCTAAGAGAGCAAGAAATAAACACAATTCTGGATGTTAATAATAAAACTGTATTAATCTTTTCCCCTCTCCCATCCCATGAAGTTTTTTTTACTACTATATAGAAAACCTAGCAAAAGTCTGCATTTATCTCCATTACTCTCATGGTTGTCTCACTGCTCTCCCTCTCCTCCTAAACCTTTCTCTAGAGAAATACCTAAGTGGAGAGCAGCAAGCCAACAAGAGGCATAGACTCTATGTACCAAATAGCTCCTCTCTGTGGTCTAATGCCAGACTATCCAGAAGATCCAGCAGTGAATCCCTTTGGTTTCAAGGTGTTGCATGCTAATGTTTGTAGTAGTTGAACAGAGCATGAGTGCTGTGAAGGGCTCTGAAGACAAGGCCTATCTGTTTTTTTCCTACACTAAAGCAAACTGCGTAATACAGCAGTATGAGTTTCCTAAGAAAACAGAACTGATAGGAAGTCAAAGCAACCAAGCCATGCATATACAAAAACTGTTAGCAAAGAAAAACTCCAGTTTTGCAAACACAATATTCTCACCCCAGCCTCACTGATTTTTTTATCTGTTTCTTAACTAGCACAAAGTCTCCAAAGGCAGCATGGTCAGGAACCAGAAAGACCAACTCGGACAATTAACAAGCAGTTTAGAAAGAAACACTGAAGTCTTGTTCTTCTGTCACCATTTTCTCTTTTGCTAATATTTCCAGCTTTTGCAGGGTATTATTGCAGTCTATGCTTTAACTGCTAGTCATATGAGATCTAAATGGCACACCGTGACTTTAAAATGTAAGTAATTTGACCGATTGATGTAAAGATAATTTTAAAACATACAGGGCAGCAATTCCGCAATGAAGACTAAAGATACTCTCTAATCTAATTCATTTTTTATTACTTCCAACTTGATGGAGAAAATAATTTGTAGGAGTTTTTTTGCATTTTTCTCCACACTTGAGCATAAACTGAGTTACTTGCAAGTGAAAAGCTACGTAGTGGTGAAAAGGCAGGTAACAACCCAATACTTCAAAATCAGAAAAAGTGTGCTGCAAAGTCCTCAATGGGTTTTGAAAGGCTTAGAACAGGCTTAGAAGAAGAAAAAAAAGGATCGGTGAGCTTTTACTGGTCCATGTATAATATTTTGTGGCAAGTAACCTGCTGCAGGCAGCACCACGCTGCGCTCTGCCTGCTGGTTGCAGTTCTAGGCTTTTTCATTTCCCATGGCTATGGTGCGATATCAGAATGCTTTAAAGGCAAAATGTCTATGAGCTGCCGGTTGGGAACTAAGCATGATACATTTTATTCAGAGCAAGCTATCATACAGAAATACTGTCACTCACCCTTGTGAAAAATACCGGCTCCCATTTATATAGCTATAATGCACCTCAAAAGAAAAAAAAAAAAAATCACATGCCTCGTTTGTGCACTCTGTTCTTAGAACAAACCAGGCAGCTGAGTGGGTACAAAGGGGATAACAAACCAGTATCTGCAAAGCATATCACATCTGAAGCAATGGCACCAGGAGCTCAACAAGTGTGGCACACAGCATGCCTGAGTTTGCTCCGCTTCCTGTAAGGGCTGTGTCGAAGGCACTGAACCCTTACAAAGTGCTTGCAGATGCAGCAGGGAGGACAGAAAATGGACCTTGCATGCATTGCGAAAGGTGTCACATGATGCACCTTCCCAGTGATACTGGCTGCCTCATTATCTGCAGCTGTTGATTGCCAACTCCTGCTCACCCGACCTGCAGCTACCGTTCCCTCTGCCCTGAGAGGTGAACCGCTTCTCCAATCATTCCCCAAACACTTTCACTCAGAGCAAAACTTGGCAGCTTAGCAGTGTAGACAACAGGCTTTGCTAAAACAGCTCCTTTCAGGCTTTATCCTAAGATTCACCTACCCCTCACTGTAGGTGTCCCTGAGTCAGATGTCTAAATCTGCACCTATCACTCAGGAGTGGAGAGAACATAATACCTCCAGAGGGTATTTAATGTCACTGTAAAACAGACAACTATAATACATCAGATGAATTACTCTCTCGAGATGCCTTATTCTACTGGTGCGTCTAGATCAGACTTCAACATCTGACTTTAAAAGGCCTAAAGTCAGGTCAAATGGAAAAAGACGTGAACATATATTTAGAAACTTAAAACAAATAAACAAAAAAATCTTCAAGGGCAGAAATCTAATTTATTTCAAAGTGGCGTTTTATTAGATTCTAAAAACGGTGTGGTTGCCTGTGACACCAGGAGACCATAAAGAGGCTTCCTCCAGCTGTACACATACAAGACAGAGCATGATTTCTAGACATTTAAACACCCCTCTGGCACTAGCAATGAAGATGGAAAAGAGGCAATGACAACGTGTTGGCATTCAATGCTTACTTTTGTAAGTGGCACCAAAAGCTGAGGCAACACAGCACAAGAATCACACTGGTCCTTACATACTGCCATCAGACCCAGGAAAGGTCACAAACTGACAACGTGGGATTAGGTGAAAAGTGCAGCAGATAGGAAGTAAACTATTTCAAAATTAACTGGGATTTTCAAAGCCAAACTTACTTTTTTAAAACTTAAAACCTCTGTCATGAAAGAGATGTTTATACAAATGTGTGCATGTATGAATAGGTTATTATACTCTTCACTGGTGCCGTTGTCTTTGCGGCCTGTCTTGTCAGTGAAAACCACATGGTTAACTTTGCTGACAGAAGGTCCATCAACTCTACATACTAATCCACTTTTTTTTCCACCACAAAAGAACAAGTACAGCATTTTTTTCATAGCACAGTATAGCTATTCTATAAAACAAACAAACCAACCAACCAACAAACCTATATTCAATTAAAACCTTCAGAGAACAGACCCATGGAGCAAATGTCTGCCCTTCTCCCTGCTGACAAAAAGTATATTGAATGGCTGACAATCTCTTCAAAACTAGGCCCCATAGTTTCGTAATAGGATTTGTCTTAAAACGAGACATAACAATTATCACTGCAGCTCAGGCAAAAAATCCAACCCAATTGCTCCTCGATTTATGATTGGTTTTTAATAAAGGAGTGTTGCTACAGAAATTGCATGGGTTAGGTTGGGGACGGAGTCAAGGTTTGCAGCATGAGGAGCCTAACGACATCTTTCCAAAATTTCAAACACATGAATGAACACAGCAGCTCCTGAAGACCCACATATTTCCCTCTCCTGCAGGCTTGCCAGGCAGGCTCAGGTGAACCATGAAAGGAAACTGAAATCGACTGGGCCACCCTTCAAGTAGATGCAAAGTGACTGAACCCAGCAAAACCATGTGGCAAAGAGGCCCCTCTCAGGCAGGTCCCTAAGTAGGAAAATGACAAGTTGGAGGATCCTGCCTTCTGTTTCAGATTTCCCTGCACATTGGCATCATCTGCTCATCAGCCGCAGCTGCACTTCCCATCCTTCCAGCTTTCAAAGCCGTATCTGTAGCCAGGGGGAACTGGCTCAGTGCACAGTGTCTCCTGGTTAGACAAGCTGGGCTGTGATATGACTCAGCTAGAAACCAGTTCTAAATTAAATGCGCAAAAAGACAAATGGCAACTATTGTACAAGTAAGAGATGACATATATGCTTTTAGGTTGTATGTTACTGATTTTACTGGTACTGATGGAGCTCTGGTACAGCTATTTTGGACTGCCAGTCTAGATGGTTACTGTATCACTTTTTTGTTATAAATCATTGAATTGTGTATATTAAAATGGAAATATTAAGAAAAAGGTTGAGCTACAAGCTTACTTCTGAAAAAATTCTTCTTAAAACCACCACCCTCAGCAGATGCTTTTGAGAAACAGAAGTTACCTAATTAAGAGCAAACTTCTTAAATTGCTTTTTCAAAGTATATTGAAGATAGTGTTAAGAGACTTCAGGTAAAGTCTTGGTCACACTCAATTTTAATGTGGATTCTGTCACTATCTTCCACAACACAAGGACTCGACCATCTTACACCCACCTGCTAGCACAAATGCAATTCTGATTTTAAAAGGCACAGGAACTGGCAAGTTGCAATTTCCTTCTTAACCTGGAGGATTCTGGCAGTTTTTTTCTGACTTAGGATGTGACATGTCAATTCCAACTCTTTCATCACCCACATGCTGTTTAGAAGGGTAAATGCTTTTGGAGAGATGACAAAAAAAACCTCCAAAACAAACACTTTACTGAGGTCTGTTTGTTCTCCATCTAGCAGAAAAGAGAAGTAAGCTCGGTGTTAGTATTTTGGGGGGTTGGGGAAGGGAGTGTTGATGGGGTTTTTTTGTTTGGTTTGCTTCTTTTCTTTTCATTTGTGACATTAATATACCAGAGAAGAGAAAGATAAAACTGCAAGGAGGGGTGAGGGGAGACAGAATATCTGAGGTACTTCCAGTACTCTACCAAACTGGTTATGTAATGCTGCTGTGTTTCTCTACAAGCAGATGAACTGGCAAAAGCCCTGCTTTGGTGTGTGCAGCTGAATCCTGGAGATTGAAGGGCTCCATTAAGCACAACTAAGCCACAATGCAATATGCCATTACTGCTAGTAATATATTACTCCGAGTATGTTAATGTTCTACTGTTACTGAGGAGTAGGTTTTCTCTTTCTTGCTAGACGCCACAGCAACACTTCCAGGTTTCTGCCATCTGGCTGCTGCTCTGAATTTTATGACCAAGATTTGTCTGTGAGGAACCTATGAGCCTGGAAAACATATTTTTGTTATGCCATCACATTTTAACATTATATGCACCATCAGAATAATGGCAATTTGAATAAAATTATCCTCATATTGTTCAATAAATTCATTATTTTGTTAAAAACATTCAGAAATATTCAGGCCTTTTATTGTATATAAGCCTTTTGTATAACATCAGTAATTACTGGAAGCAACTTAAAGCAACAATGTAGTACTAGTGGTATATGCTTTTGGGAGAAAACCATTAATTAACTAAGAAGTGGAGCATTTCCATATGCCACAGGAGGAGCCAGGCTTGCGCATTTGACAATCAGAACTGAAATACTAGTGAAGCTGAGATAATTATTTAAGCCTAAGCCAAAGCAGAAGGAAATGGTAGAAAAGCAACTGTAAACAAACTCAAAAGACACTTGCACAGGTTAACCATAGACCACCAAAATGTTTTTCTTTCTGAGACTAGAAGCTTTAAAATGCATATAAAAGGAGTAGAAACTTCTGCAGGTGCAACATCAAGAATGCAGTCAAATCATTACCAGCAGTTTAGACAAGGAAGTCCAAACTCCAACAGGAAAGTCTTAACCTTCCCATAGACATTGAATATTTTATACTCCATTATTTAGGAGGAAAATGTAAAGCACAGTATTAAACTACACATTAACTCGACCACATGGAGAACTGAAAATGTGCATGTTCATCAAAGCTACTAGTTTTAGTACCTGTATCTTTTAAACTTCATAGTGTAGATGATTATTTTGGATTAGCATTACAGGTGAAACACTCCATCACAGGACAAAAACTGGAACTTGGTGACAGGGTTTCAAACAGTTTTTTTTCAAGTGTACTTTAAAAGCAGTTACACAGTCCTGGTAAAGAATGGAAAAGCTCATTCAGCTTCTCATCTGCTTCCAGAGATGCAAAAATATTCCTCAGCAGCAAGCAGTGCTTTTACACCACCTTTTGCCAAATGACCCATTCTCTTGCCCACTCTCAATAACAACAATTTGTTGCTCTCATCTAGTGCTGTTCAGAAGCAGTGCATTTCAAGGAGCAGCAAATGTTTCTGTTCTCACTGTAATGCCAGGGCATGTGTCAACAGAAAGGCTTGCCCTGGTGACCCATAGCTTTGTGACTTCGTTCACTGCAACATGCGCTAGGTCACGCTCCCTGGCACTGGGGTTCCCCACCACCCCTTGTGCAATGAGCACCTGTTGACATAAGAGGGGCTATTACCCAACAGAAGATCTTGCACTTGCCTGCGTATTTGGTTTCTTCTCTTGTACTCAGAAGACAACTTGCAAGTATACATTACCAAAAGAGTTTGCTACACTGGCTACTAGCATATAATTCATACTAAATGACTGTATAAGGAGCTTTAAGAAATACTGCAGGCAATAGATTTCTATAGCAATAAATTAGCTTTTGTAAAGAATGAGACACACATGCTTGAAGTATTCTTTCTTGGATAGCAGCTGAAGTTTCAAAGTCCAAGAACAGAAATACAACAAGATTTGCAAATGGCCCATAAAAGGCCTTTTCTCTTTTTATTCTCATTGCGCACATCTCATGTTGTCATGAGATAATCCCAAAATATTATCCCCTCAGCCAGGTTTTGAGATAGCTGTCGACTACTTTGCTCTTTGCTGCTTTTTTGTATTGATCTCTAGAGTAAGCGTTTGAATAAACCAAACCCAAACATAAATTGCTATTGCATCTTTCCCATTTCTCTTATGTTCCATCACATAATTCACACTGCTAAAATTGCCTACGCACAGTAGCATTTCACAACATATACTGAATGAGAGCAAATAGCTCTAATTTGTGGAACCACTCTGCACATTCAGCTTACTATGTGCTCTCCTCTCTATAAATAAAGACACTTAGATCAAACCACGTGGATTCCTAAACAGTAATCTCCAAAAATATTACCTTTGTACTACCGGCTTTCTGTTTTGAAGCTGACTTCGGTCCAACTTAACAAAAAAGCCAATTCCAGAACAGCTTTAAAAAATATGCCTTTTTCTTAAAGAATGCAAACAATGGTGCTACTTCACTTTTAGCTATGAGAGTATCAGCGCTTTTTGACAGGTTCAGAATCTCTGTAATGACATTACATTGCAGGTCTTACTCTGACATCTGCTACATCAGTTTCAAGTAAGTCTCTCTTATAAGGGCAAAACCCCCCAACATTGTCAAGATTTTATTTTCACTCCAACAGGTAACAGCATACATTGAACAAATGCCTCAAGAAATGATGGAAAGATGCAAAAAAACTAAATAACCACCTCTCTTTCACACTGGGCACTTGGAACATCAGTCAGATTTTTAACCTAGAATCTTTTTTAACCTAGAATATCTATACAATTTAAATATTCATTTTTAAGCCATTAAAGGCAATAAAGTTAAACAAAAAACAGAAACACACGGGAGTGTGTCTCCCATGGCAATTAAGCCACAACATGTTCAAAACCTCGTAGAGAACAGAGCTGTGAGAGGGCTGCTCTACTGGGCTCCTGACACGTATCAGCTCAGCATGTGAGGTTATCCAACTACTCGTCCTTCAGCTCTGCTAAAACGAAAACACAGCAGGAGAAGCCCTCAATTGTACTCCTCGTGTTAAGATTTGTTGTTATTTCTCAGCTTCCATCGTGAAACTGCTATAATCCAAAATAACCTGTAGTTTTAAAGGGCACGTTATGCTGGTAAACTTTGTTGTTTGAGGGTTGCACAAATGCCCCGGAATAAATGTACAGAAGAACAATAAATAAATATGATAAATTGAAATAAATCCACTATTCTTGCTGCTGCTGGCCCTCTAAAGCCCGAGACACCATTAGTTCTATGACAACTGGTACGTTTCCCAAAAGTTATCTCAGTACTGAGAATGAAAATTAACATTCACTGTTCCACATCCTCAAAAATGAACAGTGCCACAGTATCCATACACGATAGTTTATTCCACCAGCACAGGACAAGTGTTTCTGTATCATGCAGACAAGATGTGTATCACTGTTCTCCAAAACTGAGCAACAGATGGGAAAAACGAGAAACAAACCCAAAGGCTATCTGTTTTGGCAAGTCACCAGCCTGCATATAGAGTGCAGAGGCAGAACATGTTGCCTCAGGCAATGTTGAAGGGGAGGCAAGAGTTCCGCAATAGCTGCATCTAGTCAGTTCTGCAGCATCTTGAGCTTTTGGTGGTGAGAAACTCTCGAATGCCACAGAAATCTTCCCGTATTTTCTTGGTTGTTCTCATCATTCAAACAAGCCTCTGTGGAATTTACAAGCATTCATTTGTACTAAATTAAACTGACAAATGCACTATTAAGAGCGATGGCTCATGGTAAGAAGGCTGCCAGCAATTTAGTTCTTTAATTTAGTGTCATTTTCAAAAGATGCAACACACAGATAAATGTTCTTTCGGTCTTCTTCCTTCTTTTTACTTTTTTCACAAGATTCTAACACATTCAAAGAGCTGTAATTTATCAAGGGGGTGTCTAATCAAAAGATCCGAAAGGTACAATGTTCAATTCTCCCATTACTGCTTTGTACATTTAGTTTTCATGGAAAGCAGACCTTATACCTTGAAATCCCGCACATCCGCAGGTTTATAGCTCTGAGTTTAAGGGATTTGCTTGACTGCAATCACTAATGCTAAACCAACAACACAGATCAACAGTGACAAATCAAATCGCCCACGGTGAGCAATGCATTTTCTCCAGCGCTGGAGAAAGAGGAGCATGGCACTTGGCTTGGCAAAACACAGAACAAGATTCCACTTCCTCAAGTTAGGTTTAAGCATTGAACTTTGTATTGTTGATATTATGCTGCATCCCAGTTATTTCATGTCAAACTCCCTTAAGATTTTCTTTCTTGCATCCAGGCATGCTCAGCTTAATTCCCCCACCCTGACTTTCAGAGATTATCTTGGGTACCTCACCTCTTACAAGACAAAGTTCTTCAGGACAAGTTAGCTCTTTAGTTGCACCTGCACAACTTCACTACCTTTCAGCGACTCTGACAGAGTTCTTACACAGCTCTGTAGAGAGACCCCAGGCAGAACCTAAGCAGCAAATTAGGGAAGTCCTGCCACATCTTTGACACAGTCTCCCACAGCATCCTCACAGCTAAGTTGAGGAGGTGTGGTCGAGACGATAGAGTAGTGAGGTGGGTTGCAAACTGGCTTAGGGAGAGAAGCCAGAGAATGGTAGTCAATGGTGCGGAGTCTAGTTGGAGGCCAGTATCTAGTGGAGTGCCTCAGGAGTCAGTACTGGGGCCAGTATTATTCAATATATTCATTAACGATTTAGACAAGGGAATAGAGTGTACTATCAGCAAGTTTGCTGATGACACCAAGCTGGGAGGAGTGGCTGACACGCCAGAAGGCTGTGCTGCCATCCAGCGAGACCTGGACAAGCTGGAGAGTTGGGCGGGGAATAACCTAATGAAATTTAACAAGGGAAAGTGTAGAGTCTTGCATCTGGGCAGGAACAACCCCAGGTTCCAGTATAGGTTGGAAAATTCCATATTAGAGAGCAGTGTAGGGGAAAGGGACCTGGGGGTCTTGGTGGACAACAGGATGACCATGAGCCAGCACTGTGCCCTTGTGGCCAGGAAGGCCAATGGCATCCTGGGGTGTATTAGAAGGGGGGTGGTTAGTAGATCGAGAGAGGTCCTCCTTCCCCTCTACTCCGCCCTGGTGAGACCACATCTGGAATATTGTGTCCAGTTCTGGGCCCCTCAGTTCCAGAAGGACAGGGAACTGCTGGAGAGGGTCCAGCGTAGGGCAACAAAGATGATTAAGGGAGTGGAGCACCTCCCTTATGCAGAAAGGCTGAGGGAGCTGGGTCTCTTTAGTTTGGAGAAGAGGAGGCTGAGGGGTGACCTTATTAATGTTTATAAATATATAAAGGGTGAGTGCCACGAGGATGGAGCCAGGCTCTTCTCGGTGGCAAACAATGATAGGACAAGGGGCAATGGGATCAAGCTGGAACACAAGAGGTTCTACTTAAATTTGAGAAAAAACTTCTTCTCAGTAAGGGTGACAGAGCACTGGAACAGGCTGCCCAGGGAGGTTATGGAGTCTCCTTCTCTGGAGACATTCAAAACCTGCCTGGACATGTTCCTGTGTGACCTCACCTAGGCGTTCCTGCTCCAGCAGGGGGATTGGACTAGATGATCTTTTGAGGTCCCTTCCAATCCCAAACATACTGTGATACTGTGATACTGTGATCTCAGCCTTTCAAACTACTGTCTACTCTAGTGCAAGTCCACCTGTTAACCACTGGTTTGCCTTGCTTAAGAGCATTTATCCAAACACAAATGCATTCCTCAAGGTTTGGAAAACTCTCCAGGTAAGACTAGTCACTATTTGATCTCCTTTGCTGCATTTATCACAAATGACTAACCTCTGGTTCCAGTCCCGAGAGGCCCATTTGACTACCCCAGAGGTCTAATTTTGTCATAATGACCAACATAATTACATGGTAATAACATGGGAAAGATTTGCAAGTCTACGTAGATATTTAGGCACCTGAAATGTTAAGTTCACTTTAAAAGATATCTGCTTCTGCATCTTTCAAGGACTTCGTAAAACCTCTTCCACAGTTAGATTTTTAACACAGCACTGGCTGTTATTGCAAATAAATATCCAAGGCAGACAGCAACAAACTACATGACGGAATATGTTATAAGCCTGAGCGGCACTAAAAAAAAAGAAATAAAAAATAAAAGAAGAGGACTTGCTCAACATTAAAGAGACAAAAAGAGAGGGCCTCCAAGTACTTGCCTTCTGAGAAGCAAAAAGGGAAAGTCACTCAAAGTTAAGGCAAATTCAGTCAGGAGAGCAAGGAACAGGAGCTGTTTCAGCATAAACGGAAAACTAAAAACATGGAACATCTTACAGCCTCAAGAAGAGATGCCAGGACAAAATGATACAATAATTTGCCCCTATGTGCTCGACCCAAATCCTGTTGCTTACAAGTATGCAATACTCTACTTTTCTGTTTTTTTCTCATTGTTCCCTTACAATACTGTTTTCCTACATGAACAAAAATAAAACCCCTGAAATCCTGCAGTGATGCATTTTTGTCTTTACAGTAATGAAATAAAGCAATTAAAAAACCCAAGGACACTCTGTGTTTGTGAGAGCAGAAAAATTATGGGAGTGAGTCTGTGTGATTAATGTATGAATCACACTGCTCAAAAATGTCAATACAATAAAACATTCTTCTGTTACTTCTTCCTCATAACCACTTTTAAAGCACAAAAACATAAATACACACAGCTTTTTGTAATATATTCTTGGCACTTCATTACCCACAGGATTTACAATTACTAAATGATTTTCCAGTAACATATTCCCTGTTCTCTATTCCTTTATATTATTCAAGATTAAGATGGTAGGATACCATAGTCATAGGTGTAACCTGATATTCGAGCTGTGTATATGGTCACAGGTATGCATAATGGGTCTACAGTACTATTCCATCAGTTTGGAAGAACCTGTTTAAAGATGTTTCTTGTTTAAGTACCATGCACACGTAAGCCTCTGAGAACCTTGTTGCCATCGCAGCTCACTGATCATTCGTGACTTCACCTTTTCTTTCATGTATATTACACAAAATGCAATAGTCAAACGTTTTAATTGCTTTATCAGTAAGTGGGAGCATTGCTGTGTCTAAAGATGGCGTTTGCATCTGTTTAGAGAGGCCCAAGTACATTCTCCAGTTTCACCGCACACCTCTTCAAATATTGAAGCTACGATTTTGAAAGTTGGTCTTACCCAAGGGAGCTTCTCGACATAGAGTAGAAAGGGACACAGGAAAGCACGTGACCACAAAAGCAACTGAAACGAGACATGCTCGCAGGGAAGACAGCTGTTAATGACTCCCTCTGTACTAGAGCTCAACATTTTTGAAAGCCCTTGTGTTAGGTGCTTTACCCAACTGCTTCAGGTACAAACATCCACTAAAATCTTGCTTTAAAAGCAGCTTTTTCTGGTTAATTTCTGATGCTGCTTGGAGAAAGGGAACAGGAGGGCAGCTTCCATAGGCAGCCCTTGCTTGACCAAGGAATTTCAAGCCTCTTGCCCTGGCTGCCTCTCGGTCATGTCTTGTGTTCACACATATCCCCTCAGCACAGCTGCAGCCACAGACAGCTTCCCCTTCCAGGCTCATGCTCGTATTTGTCCTCAGGGGGAAAATGATTTTGTATGTCATGAACAGCAGCAGCATGTTTGCTTACAGAGCTACTACGAGCTACACTATATCCTGATACAATCATCTGTAAATATTAAGTCACCTAACGAATATCTAAGTATCTTCACAAAAAGCAGAACCTGGGAACTAATACAAACCCTGGCTGTTCTTATAAAGTGTGTGCTGCTTGCATTATTAAAAACAGAGCATAAGGAAATTCAGTAATATAAAAAGCTTCATTTAATGTAGAAGAAATGTCCATCAATGCCTAAGATGAAAAAATAACAAAAGCAAATCTAGGACTTCATATCTTAGACAAAATTATAAATCAAGCACCACACAAAAGATACTTGATATCTCTGTGCTGCAAGGGAAGATTAATATAAATATATGTAAAGCTTTGTGTAATTCACAGTCTTTTGCCTTTGAAGACGGACGCTGAAGCATGGAAAACATCTGATAACTTATTTGCCTCTCAGGTAATTAATACTATTTTAGTTACAGAAATATCCTTGTAAGTAACTTATTACTTAAGGTTTGGGGTTTTTTTGAGTAAATTATATTTCTTTGTCTGCTCTTAGATGACTTATCTTGTTGTTTTATTTATTTTGCAGTGTTCATAGATGTTCAGTATCTTAAAACCCACTATGAGAGAAGAAGCCTGCACCGAAACTCCAATTTAAACAACCTTTTGTAAAGACAAACAGCGTACTTAGAAAAGAGTGTGGTAAGGTGGGACGATGACTCAGTAGCAAGAGGAAAAAGCAAACCCAGCACTGTTTGATCTCCTTTTTCAACAGATCAAATTTAACCTGAAGCTGGGGTGACAACAAATCTGATGACCATTTGGCCTTCACTGCGAGACTAAACATGCTCTTGCAAATCAATTTGCAATGGCTATGTATGCACATAAAAGACCTCTGAACTCCAAATAGCTGAGTGAACAAAGCCGAATTTGTATGTGGAAACAGAGGAATACAGAGTCACAGAGTCTATGCAAAGGAAGACCACCCCTCTGATACAGAATATAGCACTTCATGGCCACATGTTTGCTTGCAGACAAACCCAGAGTGACTATGGAAACATGGCCCCTTCTTTTACAACACATAGTATTGGCCACTACTGCAAAACTATCAGTCCTTAAGTTTTCACTTCAGTTAGTACACAGATCCACATGAATGATATTCACCCATGTAACCAGCCTTTTTCTAAAAGTGGGAGTATATAAATACACCCTTTCTGAGTCAGAATAATTACTTCATATCTTATTTTGTTTCCAATATTTTAAATGCAGTGTGTTCTTGATGTAGAATACCAGAAAGAATACACCGTCATGTTTGCTTCAGATTGCAAAAGTTTTATCGTCACTAGTCTCTGCTCATTCTTTGGCATCTTCAAAAGAGACCTGGGTGGTGGGAGTTAGTGATGCCTAAGAGATTAGAATGCCACCCTGGTGGAGCTGAAAATACAGGCTATTCTGAATTAACTTTGAAAAATTTCATACAGTTAAAGAAATGAAGTGTCCTTTGAAATGTGTTCTCACCAATGATCAAAGATCTGCATGAAGTGCTACATTTGATGTATAGCACAACAGACAATCAGTCTTCACGTTTCCCTCATGCCCAGCTGACTTGCCTGTAACCAAAAGCTGACTCACAATGAACAAAATAGATGATAGTCCAAATACAGAAGAACCGCTTCTCCTCATTGAAAGCCTTGTTGAACCAAAATGTTTGTGAGCAAAGTAATTCATTTATATAAGAGCTTTTCTAGATTTTGAGATCCAACAGGCAATAAAATAGAAGAAAAAAATATATATATTTAGGCTATCAGAATACTGTCTTGGCTGCCCACTGTCTTGAGTTATTTTCCTGTGAATTCATAATCTTTAAGACCTCTGTTATCTCAAGTTGGCAAAGAAAAGAATCTCAAGGAGGAGGCAAGCAAATGAATCATTTATCATCTGCCCTCTCTCCTCCTGACTGCTTCTCTGCTGATTTCAAATAATACAGGAACAGTATATTTATAAAAGGCACCACTGATATCTTCTAATTTCAAACACACATTAACTGATTATTTTTTTCTTCTACTCATGCCACCTGCTCCGATTTCTGAAGTTGTATTTACTTACCTTGCACATATTCAGATTTCTCATTGTTTTAATCTTTGCTCTACATACATATAGTCTTTGTTTTAAATGACTATTGTGAGATGAAAGCGAGAAATAAACGACTCATAGCACGATCATCCAAATACAGTTTTCAAGAGAGGCAACTGAAAATGAACTGATCCAGTGCTCTCCAGCATGGGTGCTATGTGGCGTTAAAAGAAATACAACTAAGTCCCTAAAAGCTTCTCTGTAAAGCTGCAAGTTAAAGGATTCAATGCACTACAGGGACCAGCTGACCACATGACAGTTACCAGAGCATTCTACGCTGGAGATGCGGCTCTAATAGGGGAGCACTGGCAAGCGAGGCAGACACACTTGAGCAGTCCTTGGCATGGATTTTTAAAAATACCTCTTTGACCTTCAACTTTTTCAGCATTGGCTAATGGACACTATGGCCATTATTCACTCACGTTTGCTTTTTCAGCTGAGTTCTCCCCTATCGACAACACGCTCCCCTCAGCCTTCCTGACATCCTTTTATCCTTGCCACATTTATCTTTTTCTTCCATGTACAATGACACTTTCTAGAACATTCCCTACCAGAAAGTCTTTGTAAATAATAGAGTAGTAAGTTTGTATTTTAAAAAACTAGCCTAAGACATGGTGTGGCTTCGTTCTGCAGTAACATACAACTTGTGCCTTGAGCGTTCAAGATTACAAGCT
This sequence comes from Streptopelia decaocto, assembly GCF_964273445.1. Lineage (NCBI taxonomy): Eukaryota > Metazoa > Chordata > Aves > Columbiformes > Columbidae > Streptopelia > Streptopelia decaocto. Next base: position 105,805,886 of record NC_138663.1, read on the forward strand.
CCTGATTGTACAGCAACTTGCTATTTGGCCAGCAACCAGAAAAGAAGGAAAGCAGAGATTTCACTGGACTGGAATGTCTAGTTGGTAATGGCACATAGCTAACGTTTTTCTTCTCTCTCTCTTTTTTTTTTTAAATGAGAGGGTGATCAAACACTGGAGCAGGTTGCTCAGAGAGGCTGTGCAATCTTCGTCCTTGCTGATCTTAAAAAAAACACTTGACATGGTCCTGGACAACTGGCTCTAGGTTGTCCTGCTTGAGCAGGGGGTTTTCAGAGGTGTCTTTCAACCTCAGCTATGCTACAAGTCTATTTTAAGGCTACCCTTTAAACCCCCTATGCCCCATGATTCTAGAGTATTTCTGTTATTAATCTTCCTTGCCTACAGCTTGATTGCTAAAATCCAGCCAAGCTGCTCTGATGCACTCTCCTTCCTGTAAGTCAGTCTCTGACAGGCAAAGATACTAAGAGCAAAGTATGCTGTTGCAACTAGGTGTGAGCTGTCAGCAAGCTCACAGAAACTTGATTTCATGTATTTGATGCTTTTCCTTGTTTACATACCTCATGTTAGTACAACCCATCCCCCAGCTCACCAGGCCAAACTGAACTCCCTTAGGATCTTATCTGCAGTAAATGGCACTTGGGATCAGAGGCAAATACTAGAACTGCAGACTGTGAGGATTGGCATTTCACTAGGGAGCTGCACACAGCCTCTCTTTAGCGCTTTTAATTCCTCTCTTGCTTGTTAACCGGTAAGACTTCCATTTAGGTAACTGAAAGACAAGAGGGAACGAAGCCTTCATCATTATACCAGAAATCCTCCAGAGCTACTGTTTACTTTTATTCTCAACCTCAACGTGAAATCAGGTAGATAAACTGGTCACTTCATACTTGTATTCCCAGTTTTACGGCACAGAACTTCCTACAACCTGACTGCAGAATAGATACTTCTTAGGTTTTGCATCTTTATATTAAAAGCTCGTCTGCCTTTTAATTCCATAGTTCTATATTCTACATGTCATGACAACTTCCCCTATAAATTTCAGAATAGTAAGTGACTAACAAATTAAACATTCTGTCCCCTAGTCAAGGGAACTATTGCCAACCATCTTTCTAATTATCTTAACATACCTTGCTTTTTCAGCTTTTTACAAGTTTGCAGTGGATTTTAAATTACACAGAAAAAGTATTCTATATAGAAATAACGCAGCCCTACTACACTGTACCAAATGCTAACTTCTAAGCTGTACATAGTTCCACATTGAAAACGTCTATTGCTTTACTTGCTGCAAATCTTCTTCATGTAGTAGTTAACCCAGACTTCTGCTCTCCATGATACATCTGGGCATGTCATACTTGCGTGACTCTTGACCCTAATACCCTTCGGCTCTGACTCTAAAGTCACAACCATTTCTACTTCTGACAACATGCTGTGAGCAGTAATGACTTTATGTCAGTCCTGATCTTCTTGCCCAATTAACTAATTCCTGAAACAGTTGCACAGCTCTCCTAACTCTAGCCAGGCATGCACCCAAGATCCCTTAGTGAACCTGCCACCAAATCTTTCCCTAATACTGAACTTCTTACCCCACAGCAGTATTCACACAAATTACTTCTATCCCCATGCCTTAGCACTGGGTCACCTCCACAAACTTGTACGAGGATGCTGCCTGAGACTGCTTAATGTCCTGTTAATCAACATGCTTGAGCAAATCATGTTGAACTGCACACTAGCTTACTGACACTCTGTTTTTCCAGTTCTGTTTTCTTGAAAAAGTCTGTTTTCCAGACTTCTGATCTCAGGCAAGGCAAGCAGGCTGTTTTCAGAATTTGCCTTCTTCATAGCGCTTTTGATGTCATCTGAACACTCATCACTACTCGCCTGTTCACCCTCTCTTTCTGAATCATACAGAGTCTATTACACAGCTACTGTGTCAGCTCTTACAATGATGCATTTGTGCACTAATACCACTTTTATTTGTGAAACAACTACTTTTCTTTGTGAAAATAAAATTACTTTAAAAGTGCTCAAAATGCACTTTGTGCATTTGAAAGCACTACATCAAGTTTACTATTTTTCTGGCACTATTGGTTTCCATTTTTAATGGATATTTCATACAATGTATATGAAAATATGAGTTCACATAGAATTAAAAATATGAGTGGGGGACTACTTGAACTGACAGGGCAATTGAGGCATACATTACAATAAACTCCCTCATCTTAAAACAGTTTCTTAAAAATATCTGTCTCGGTTTAAAGTTTGTAATGTCTCTATATGTTTTTTTTTTTTAGTTTTCCTGGGATAAACACTATCTTTTCCTAAAAATAGATGTCAAGTCCCTTTTGTCTTTTCCATTACACTTGCTACACGAATGAGAAGTTACTTCCTCAAAGTTAAAAGCTGTGAATAAACTGGCGCTGGCTCAAGTCAGCTGTGTTTGTAATGAAATCCATCTCCACAACGGTTCTGTGGTTGTAAGATGAAGAGCAGGGAGGAAAGAAGGGTTCTGCATGTAACTGTAGTTTTGTTTTTTTGGGACACTGACCAAGCCATATACCTCCTCAGCACAAGAGAAAAGCGAAGAGCAACAGCTGACCATTCAAACTGACAACACAGCACCTGCTTTCTTTAGGAATTGATTTAATCAAATGACCATCAACCATCTTTTCCAAAGTTTGACAAACCATCACTCTCTCACAGCACTTTTAGGACTATTTTCATCTGCAACCAAATAAAAGGCAGCACTGCTGTTCCCTCTGCTTCTCCCAGCTCCTGCGACACTCCCTGCTGTCCTGTCACATCAAGCACTTGCTCAGTGGCGTTGAGGAGAGAGACAGTGAACTGACCTGCTATTAAAAACAACCTCTGGACTTTTCTTGCTAGTTTAATGCTCATCCTGATCATTCTCCTCATCCGCCCCACCATGCAGCCAAACGTTTGTATCAGAACATAGGAAGAAGAAAACAGGAAAGATGGCGCTTTTTTTGCTGCCACTGCTAGCTTAACATGTTTCTGAAACTACAGCCTCAGGCTACTCTTTCATGATTTATTACTTTTATTTTCCGCTACTCTATTTGCTCAACAGCTGCCAGGCATGTGAGTGAATCTTCTGGTTTTCCTTAGGTCACTGGAGCTTTTTTTTCATTTAAATCATTTCCTGGACATTTCCTGACCTCTTATGAATTCCCAGAATTAACCATGACCCGTGTAATTTAGGATAACGTTATGCTGAGTCAGTAGTCTAGCAGAGAATTCCGAGGCCTTAAAAAATAAGAAGTCTTATGACTGTAGTTGCAAAATGAAGCAATAATGGCTGATGTTACATCTTGCAACTTCTGCAGAACTAGATACCAGACTATAAAGATCAAGGACATCTGGAATCTGTCAGGAGCCTAACATAAGTCTACACAAGGATACACATGGCACTAAATGAACTAAGGAAATGCAAATATACAGCATTTAAAGTTATTTAAAATGAATGGAATATGTGGTGAATGAATGAAGCTTGTGTGAGGGTGCTTTAATTGGTTATTTTACCACTGAAATATCCCCAATGAATGCATGACAGAGGATGATAGTCAACAGGAAAATACATGACCTAGTGTAATAAAGAGTTGCTTAAATGTATACAATGGTTTAAATTCAAGCTACTGGAAGGCTGGGATGCTACTGTACCCTGTCTGATCATTAAACACAGTGTTACCCCTGTCATCTACTATTGTACATGACTCAAGAGATCAGAGTAATGAACACAGTACCAGGCCGAGCACTGTACAGGTAACAAAGCTGATAAAATCTAGTCCCTAGAGAAAACAGTATCAGAAACAGATTGAGAAGCAGCCAAGTGTTTCTGGAGGGGAAGCAGATGTGTGCTGGGCTGCCACAAGTGGCCTGGGGTTCTTGCATTGCAAGTGCTCTCTGGAATATTCTATGGAGCAGAGTGGCAGATTTATGAAGATGCAGCCACAGCAGATGCTATAGTAACAGCTAAAACCACAAGGGGCTTCACTGGGGCGATGCAGCCAAGGCAGAGGACCATGCTAGTGGCACTATGCTCTCTCTGACTTCACAACTCATTCTCAGCTAATTTGGGCATCTGCAGGGAGCTACTTCTCACCATGAGGACCTCTGCCCAGCCTCCGCTTCAGTTGCTAAATAAAGTCGGCGCTGAAATTAGGAAATAATGGCTCTTGCTGTGTGACAGATAATAATAATCTTTCATATTGCAATCTTGTGCTTGGGGCCAAGAATTTGCAATCAGCCACTTGTCAGCACTTCCACATTTCACTCTCTTGTCAAGCACAACCACCTTACCATCATCAGCAACATGCTTTGAATTTTTAAAGAGAATGATATTACGAATTAACACCAAGCAAAAAAGAGGCATAAACGTGTTTACAATTGAAAAGCACATGCAGAAAGATATAGAAGAAGAACTACTGCAAACTACTGGTGCATCTTAACTGTGAAATAGCATTAGGAAGCAGTGAGATAACCATAAAAAAACAAAGATAAACAGTACAATACATCATAACACACCACTAACAACAGCAAGACTTTCCATGCTGTGAGCACCTTGATAATGGTGGAGCAGACTGTAAGGGAGGACATTCTAAAATAAGATAAAACATGCATGAAGTATTCAGTGAATAAAACTTAGGAAATGTCATGCCATTGGAAACAAGAATTACACTTTTGCAGGCATAGTATCTTGTCAGTCAAGTCACTGCACCTTCATAATATAGGAATCTGAAAACTGAAAGCAAACATAGCTAATAATGCATTCTACTCAGAATAATCCAAGCCATGCAGTATCAGCACTGCCTGATACCTCTATGTGTTTTTCAGATCTAGTTACAGCAAAGTAAACTTAACTTTAGGGGTTTTTAACCAGATGAATTGAAGTATTTCACACTGCATGTGAAAAATAATTAAAATGAATGCAATATCAAGTTCATTCCAGGCATGTCACTTTATCAGAAGAAAGTTTTTAAAGCCTGGATCAGTTCTTGGAAGTAAAATCTATAACAGAATCTATCACAGATAAGGCAATACTTATGGGCAATACTTTCACATCGTTTCTTGTCACTTGCAGCCAACAGCAAAGCTTTGCTTAAAGCACTCTAGATGTTGCATATTAGCACATGGGAAAGGGCGCAGCGTGAGAGAACAGGTGAAAAAATCCTGTGCAAAGTGCATTCAGAGTTATATCTGCTCCCACCCCTCAGACACACTCCTAACCAAACCCCAGACTGGCAGCTGTTTCACAGAGGTCCCTCCCACTGCATACTTGTACAGAACTCTCTGCTCAGCTCTCCTAAACCACCAATATGGTGATGACCCTTTCTACCAGCAGCAATGGTTCCTTTTTCCTGTGTATATTCTTGCCACTGCATGCAGAAGTTTACCCCAACTTGGGTTTATAAATATCATTCCATCAGAAGAGGAAGCTCTTGAGTAATGATTGTAGTTTCCTTCTGGTCCAAGCAGACTGAAGTAAAAAAGTTTCCTCCACTGAAGGGATTCAAAAGCAGCAAAACAAGTTGCTCTGTCCCAATGCAGAGAGCACATGTATGGAGCTGTTTTTAAAAAATACAATCACCCAAAAAAGTACAAATGCATATGTTTACATTCAGCTTTCACATATATGCAAAAATCTTCTCTACAGAGTAGTGCTTGCTTGGTTAAGAACTAATTCTCAGACAAATCACTATTTGGGTGTTCAATTCATGTCACATGACACTGCAATTTGGAGGAGACCCCAGGGAGCTGTTGACAGGCACTGCTTCTCACCTACAACCCCAGAAACCATTCAAAGATTTTTCTGCTTGTCACAGGAGCCGGAACCTCCAAGTGCCTCAGTAGGCTGATTGCTGCCGTAGCTTACCATAGCATGGCTGGCTCTTATCACTGGCCCTGCAGGCCATGGGGGAAAAGACATCAACAGCCGCACAGCCCTGATTGCAGCCCCACAGGGAAGGCTCATGCCAGTTCCCTATCCCCATAAAGGCAGCATAGCACCATCCCAGCAAGCAACGGTAAAGCAGCACTGAACTAAGAATGTGCCAGTCAGTGTGAGAGCACACTTAGATGGGCACATTTAACTTAGCAGTTACAAATTCATCAAGATTAACTCCAGGAACTACCAGAAAAGCATTCTTGACCCAGATAAAAGTACACTGGCAAAGTTCAAAGACATGTCTCAAAGACATTACCTTGCACAGTCAAAGTATACTCTCTTGACCCCAAATTTTCATTCCAGTTTTATATTCCACAACAGTATCCTTGCGTTGCTCCTTTGCTTTCATTGTCTCTACCACAAAAGAGGAAGTCTGACTTTCTCCTGTCACAGCTGCCAGATATGAGATGGAGATACCCCAACCTAGAAACTGAGAAATGTACAGTGACCCCGGTGATTTGCTTCAAGGCTCTGTTTCAGATGTGCCACCCTGCTCATCTTCTGCCATTCCTTAATCACAGAAGGCTGTGAGAGGGGACATAGGAGAAAGGTTGGTCTGCTAATTGTTAGCTGTGCTGTTTTTGAAAATCCCATACCACCTCAATAAAAGGCTAAAGGAGACAGACACAGCTACAGTCAGGAGGCAGAAGGTCAGGGACAGACCTCAAAGGCAGCTGGGCCTCACTAGGTGACAAGTGACATAACCAACAGCAATGAGAAGGGGGGAACTGTTGGCAGCACGAAGACAGTTCTCTGCAGAACCTTGTGAAAAAAGAAAGCATCTCTTTTATGATGGAGAAACTTAGTTTTACAAAAAGAGGAAGTTTCAAACTCATTGCTGTTGTTACTTTAACAAGAATAGACCCAGCATTTAGTAGTATTTAATTGGTTTGGGCTTGTGTTAAAGGAGATTTGAATATAACCACTCATAGAGGAATATCATGCACATGAGTTTTTGTTCTTGACTAGTACCTTTTGGACAATTACCATACACTGTCAAAAAAAGTGAACCAGCAAATTCTCGTACAAGTGTTAGAAGATACATCTGACTTAGTTTCATACTTTAAGCTTGTAAAACGTATTGCAAAGCTTTTAGAAAGGAAAAAAACTGCTTTAACTGATTAAACAAAAATTTGTAAATATTCATGAAAGAGAAGACACAATTCCACTGACTATTCGTTCTAGTGCAGCATTTTTTACATATTTCCATAAACTACTTGTGAAAAGATGTTCTTTTCCTTATTGTTTCAGCTGTCCCTGTAGCCCTATTCCATGACTTGACCTGTTCCCTATTACTCTCTTCCTTAAAAATTCACTTATCTCTGCTTTCTCATTGATACAAATATACTTTTGGATCTACCTTTAAAAAGACCAACCAACAAAACTAACTCACGTCCTCATTTGTATCCATAACTACCTCCCCTCTGTTTCATCTGCAAGCTGCACAGAATGCCCATCACTGACCCCTCTCCCTCATCTCTTCAGATTCTATATGAAAGAGTCAACTTCTGCCTCTTCTCTGTCCTGCATATCGGCATCCAGCAGCCTCGTAAATTTTAAACCCAATGTTGTCACAATTATCTCCATACTGCCCTCCCAATTTCCAAATGCAGATCCAGATTTAAATCTTTCTTTAAAACCAGAGTTCTCTGTTTGCAAGAAACCTGAAAAGAGACTGCTAGTAATCATCCCAATAATGTATCTTCCCTTCTATTCTTCTTTTTTTTAGTTATCTGTTTTATATATATATACACACACATATATATATTTTATATATATATTTTATATATATTATATACATAATCTGTTATATAGATACACACACACACACACAGATGCGTATATATAGTTAGCTCCCTGATGCAGTGGCTGTATTTTTGTTCAGTGTTTTTAAAGCATGGTCCATAAATGGGATTCCTTGAGCTAAACATATAACACAACACATATAACACAAACAGAAGATGCCCAGAGGATAGAATTAACTTAGAATTTCAATTCAAACCATGAGGGATTTTTACAGCCAACTTCTACAGGCTGCTCCTGCACAGAGCCTCGTGATACTCACTAGGATCCCAAAATGGAGATGGATAACTATGCAAAATTGCAGAAGCTACATAAGGGCTCAGCATTTGTGCATTTTGCAGAGTACCAGGAAGGAGTAATTCAAAAGAAAGGGCAGGCACATTGGATAAAAAGAAGATGGGGGACACTGCACAGTAAATGTCAGGAAAATAAATTATCTTACTGGCATAAGCTCTTCGAACTGGGATAATAAAACCTTAACTGTAAACCTGGGCAGCAAATTACTATAATACAGAAAAACAGTTTAGATTTTAAATTTATTAAGCCATTATTATAACAGGACTTATAAACAAGATCTGCTTGAAGAGAATGAGTAAGCACCCATTCCACTGTTACCAAGACAGCATTGAGATCTTTTACATGTCAATGGTCAACAGATTAATCTCAAATTTAGAACAATGGTAACACCTATTGCTGTATTCTTGTTCCACATAATAAGCCCATTTTAGGCAGATTTCACAGTGTAGTTACAATTACAAGAGAAACCCCAGAAGAACTAATTTTATGTCCTGTGACAGATAAAGCAATAATTTTAAATTTCACTGTTTTATGATTTCACTTACTACATCAATGCATTTCTACAAAAAGGATATTGGATCCAAAAGCATGGCCCCATGATGCAGGGAAGGATGTTCACACATTAGACAACTACCCCTCATCTGATAGCAGCTTACTAGTCAGCTCCAAGATTAGCTTTATTCCATGCACATTAAGTTTCCCCTTACTTTCACTATTGAGAATTATTTTTTCATCAGAGGAAAGGAATCATGAAACTGAAACACTAGAGAGAATTATGCTTTTTCCATGTATCCTCTACACGTTGCATGTATAACATAATATACTGCTTGGAATAATCAAATGGGAACTTTACCAAGTAGAGATTTTTCCTCTAGCATCGGACAGAGTCCTTCTCACCTGCCTCCAGAAAAAACTTGTTAAACCACTACAGATCCCACGTAACACACACCCATTCCAAGTCTCTTTTCTGGCTGCCACCCACATGCCCAGCACAGACCAGTGGCTTTTCCTGCAGTGTAGCTTACCTGAGGGTAAAAATTATCCAAGTATTTATTTTCAAGAAACAGCACTTTTAAAGGAAATTTGTATTATCTGAGGCACTACTTCTGTATATGTATGCAGATATGGTATTCAAATTCAAAGAATAAATATTTTGCTGAATTTGAGTTCCCTGTGCCATTAGTTTTTTATGTCTCATTTTGGGTTTGTGTCATATGTTGTATGCATATTTTAACCTTAATAGCCCGAGAAATATGTTCTTGTGCATATTTATGTAAACTGTATACTGATTATACACTAATTAGCTGATCTTAAAAATGAAAAGGATTTTTTTTTATGCTAGCTATGATTTCTCTGAAGTTGGCAGTACTTGCAAGGGAACACCAAAGACTGTCTGTGGACACAGCCTGAAAATATAAACAGCAGAAAGATAATCCAACCAAAAACCAGGTTAATACCTTCAAACTTCCTGTGTTTGAGAGGAAAACCAAAGCTGAGCGTACTGAGGGTCAGACACCTCATCAAACACGACTGGCACACGACAAAGGCAGTTGTTTGCGCTAGCATTTAGTAATAAAAGATTTTATTAAGGAAATTTTGAGGTTTGCCTTTCTGTAGAAAAATATGACCAGAATAATAGCTTTCCTACATTACTTAATATAAAACTCAGTTGACACACTGACATGCTGAGTCACCGTGAGCTTGTCTTTTTAGTAGATAGGGTTTCTTTTTGTATGCAAGTAATCATAAAACTAGTGAACCAAATGATCAAGCATTTTTCTTGTAAAATACTTTTACCATTTCTCCGTTTACAAAGATAGATCTAGATCTCAGTTTTGTACACAACAGACTTGTTTTTTATTAATAAAATAAACCTATTATATTATCAAATCTCCTTTCACGAAATTCTCCATTTTAGGATATGATGCAAATTCTCTTTATCCTTTAAGTGTAGGGTATAAGGTAAAATAAATAATTCTCAAGAGAGCTAGAAAAAAACATTTCCTTGCTTTCAGTGTTTGGCTCTGATTAAGAACATGAGCTGTTCCAGATTTGCTGGCTTGGATAACCTCAATGCAGACTGCATTTACAGTTTATATAAAACAAATACATCTGGCAAGGCAATATATCTTTTCCTTAAATATGTTTACTTGTGTAACAACTGTTAGTTTACTTAGAAAATACAGCCTATCAACTCCAGTTTTGCGATTTGGCCTAAGCAAGTGGGCTCATATGCCCAGATATATGAAATAGTGCAATCAATAGGATACTCAAAAATAGGATACTCCAAAATCAGAACAAAACTATCCTAAAATAAGCCATTTAACAGCTAAACTAAGTTTTCATGATGCCCCTTTATACCTGGATGAAGATCATACTGAATTTATGACAGATCTAAAATGGTTGCACAACTTTGGATCTGTTTTTAGATTTGAAAAGTTACTTAGAAAAGATGGAATACCAACATGTTGGAAAAGCATTCAATAAAGAAAAGACATATTTCCATATTTTCCTGTTTCAAGACCTGACTGTAATTTTCTTACCTTATTAAATAATAGTAACAATAGCCATAATTTTGCTTTTTTCAAACAATCTGAAAATGTTCTCAGGGAAGAAAAGGCTTTCACAACCTGTTATTAGTAGGGTGCAAAAATGCCAATACTAAATAGCACAAAGGTTTGTTTTTAAGTCAGCTTTGCAGAAGTTTTAGAACAATAGTTCTATATACCAATCAAAAATTCTGGAAAAGTGAAGAGATATACTGAAAGACCCCCACCTGGTGAGAAAAGGATTTTCTTGGCATATGAACTGTATGAAGAATAATCCCCTCCAAGGTTCTGACAAAGGACATGCAAGCCAACCACATGAAGCATGCACTCACTGGAATGCTATTATATATTAAAATGCTCTGTTTCCTAGATGTTAACTGGCATCACTACCATGCTTGGTTATAACAGATCTCAACAACTTTACGAGGCAGGTATAACCCAGCTTTTGCCAATAGGCAGCCTGAGGCAGAGACACCTGAAATACCTTGAAGTTGGGAATTATTTTGGATATGCCACTGCAATAAATCAGAAAAAGACTCTGCCTATCTGAAAAATTAATACACATTATGATACCTGACCTTGGAAATTAAAGTGTGGTAATTTGGCCAACAGATTTTAAGTAATTTAACAAAAGTTGTACAGCAACTCCATAGGAGACCTAGAAAATAAACCCATTATTTCTTTAGGTGTTGCCCTAACTCCTATATCAAACTTAGAACCCTGTAAAGAGAGGAAATACCGACAAATATTAACTCTCACAAATACATCAAGGCCAAGCACAGAGTTTCCTAAATTAAGTCCACCACAAGTAATTTCTACTGCATGTTTCCATTGGGTCCCTAGTATTTGTGGGCAGTAAGGAACATTAAAGGAGGAGAAACGTTCTGGTTTTACTGCCCCAAATGAAAAGCAGATAAAACCAAATCCTTCCATCTTCTCCTGGTCTTTCTAACAAAAACCTGAATGATTCACGGATGGTGAACTAAAACTAATAATACCACAATCATTTACAACCTTCAGTATGTAATGAAAGCACTACCACAGGTAGGCTACTACTAGTGGTGTTACACCAACTTTAAACTGTTCCTAGATTACATCTGTAATCCAAAGAAATGATGTCCCTTACTCTGTTGATGAAATAAACCCTTAGAAGAGGCGTTCCAATTTTACACTGATTTTATTATAAGAAACTTAATTTCAACACAGTGCTTAGAAATAATTAGCATGTACAAAGAAGATATAAAGTTGGATCTGAAATACCTTTTTTATTCAGAAATCCATTCTTTTCCTCTTAACTACTTAGATGTTTCTTACAAATAGTTTAGCTATTTTCCTTTAATACCACTGTTGGACACTCGTCAATATTCCTCAAGGAAAAACTCTCCACAAGCCAAAAACCCAAGAGGCCAAGATTCTTCTGCTCAAAATGTAAGTGCCTGCTAAAGTGCTGCCACTTAAATTAGGCCAACCAAGTTAAGTAGTAAAACTACGCAACATAACACCACAGAAGTAGGAAAGCACTTATCATCATCTTGGTAACAGAAACAATACAGCAGCACAGAATGCTTCACTCCCACGTCACTGGATCTGCTCTGAAGTTCCAAGCAGCAAGATTACATTGCCCAAGCAAATAAATAATACTGCCTACTATTTTCACAGCTGAAGAGTGGCTAATGACCTTTACATGCATCCTACCTCATTTCTGAACAAGGAGGAAAAAAAACCAACCTTCTTTCAGGTCAGGTCATATTCTGTGATCAGTAAACAGATGGAGGAAGGGCTTAATAACCACAGCACAAGAACAGTTGAAGAAAATAATCCCTGTAGCATTATAGGGGTCCCTCTTCAGCAAAATATTGCAAGGCTTTCCACAAGGAGATACACTACATAGATCTTAGAAGACTCTATTACTGAACACAACAGTACCTACTTGCTTAGCTGTCCTGACTTAAACAAGGCCGCTTTGGCACCATGCTCTTGGCCTTGCTCTGCTCTGTGCATCCTTAGCTGTACTGCTAGAGTACAGCAAGCTGCAACTGCTTGCTCTGCAGCAATGGCAACAGTCACAGAAAAGCAGCCAAAATGACAAGTTTACTAACCCAGCCATGAGACCTGCCATCTCCACCAATGAAATCCAATGCAATAACGTCCTAATATGAAATCTACTAACCTCTTCCTCAAGCTACAGATCTTTGTGACAGTCTTTGTTTTGCTCATTTCAATAAATAGGAAGTTTTGTGTTCTCCAGCTACAGTCAGAAAAAGAGAACTTCCTTTATCTTCTGAATGCTTTAAAGCTTCTGAGCCAGAGGGAAGAAGGAGGAGGAGAAAGCCTGTGCTCTAAGGATCATATTTGGACTGTTAATCCCCTTGTGACTGAACCGAATCTCTGCATCTGCCACAGCCTTCTCCAAATAGCTGCTGAAGCAATATGGAACAGGCTTAGTCCCTAGATAATTTCCCAACTAGTCATATGGTACTGTATAGCAGCCATGAAAAAGAATAATTCTTGGTAATTTAATCCTGCTGTTGCTTGAAAAACCTATGACCCAAAGCAGAAATGTTGGACGTGTCTCCAGATTCAAGATGACATTGCCAACTCAAAAGACAAAGCTTTCTGAGATTTATTTCCAATTTTTTTCTTTCAGAGGACATCACTCCTTGCAAAAGAGGTGGATGTTACTCCCCCTCACATTTTAAAGGAAGTCATACGTTTTGCAAACCTTAGGTTTAAGACCTCTAGTCAAACTGCCAGCTCAAATACAATATTCTCTGATAATACAGAAGAGGAAATTTCCATATGCACGGTCTTAACAGTATAGAAGACGTGCCAAAATGGAAATTACATTACAGCAATGATTAATGACAGCAGATTATTCTGTATAAGACAGTAAGCAAGAAATTGGTCAATGAATTCTCCAGGAAAAAATACAGCCCATCTCTTGCATATAGCCAACTGCCCTCCCATAAAACAAACAGGAGCAGAAACATAACATAAAGAAAAATCCAGCTTTTTAATTGCCAGTTTTTTGTTTTATTCTGATATTTCTGAGAGCAGGACTGAGAGCTAGGGAAAGAGACAGAATATCTGGAGGCTTTCATTTTAGCAGCTCAAAACCATACACAGGAATCTGCATTGGGAATCAAGCCAGCCATGAAGAGTACACATTCTAGTCTGAAACAGAAGACAGTGAGAGACTCTTCCCAGGAACCTAATGTGTTAAGCTTTATGTTTTCCACTTTTTTTTTTTCTTTCCCAAAGTTCTCTGTCAGTAATCAGCTCTGTCCCAGATAGAACATGAATACGTGAATGTGGACTGACATCATTGTGCAAAAACCTCCATATATGCAAGCTGCCAGTTCCCTACTTTAATAAGCATTAGTAATCTCTTCATACGGCTTTCCATAATTAAATATATCTAGGAAGGATTTCTTTAAGAAGAAAGGGATGTCTGTGCAAATCAGTGTGGAAATATTAGACATAATACATGCATCCGTATGCCAGTCTAAGAGGACAATAAGATTTTTTTAATTCCTGCTATGCCTTTACAGTTAAATAGACTCTAGCTTTATTTCTAGAAGCAAGGAAGGTTTACCTTTTTTTCCTTTAAAGGTCTGATTTTAATCTGCATTTAAGCTTCCATATACTATACCTTTTTTGTTGGTTCTAATAATTGTCTCAGACAACAGTAAAGGGCTTCCATTGGAAACTTCATTTATAGGCTTCTCTGGTGGTTTGTTGGCAGTATTTTCTTTCTTCATGTCCTTCTTTATTTCCTGTAGAAGAAAAGGCAGGTGGGAAGGAGAAGAAAAAGAAGAAACAGTTAAAAAAGGTGTTACAGAATATTCTAAATCTGAAGCTCCCAAGATTCCTTAAAACTTCTATGTATACACCCCTGCCTATTCTAATGCCATCTCAAAGATTATTAAGTTGAAATGCCACAAAGTTAAAGTAATTTTCAGTAACTCTTCCAATATATTTTTTTTTCTTTTTAAAAGAGGACAATTCCTTATTTATGTGAGAAAATTATACAACAGCTTTACAAATCTCTCACTAAAGATCACAAAAGCTGAAAGTTGGGGCGGGGAAGACTTCTCGGTTTATCTGTCAATTAGCTGTACATTTGATGCACAGGGTAGGTCATCAGTGCTCCTGATGTGAAGGCAGCTAAGTCTGCTTCCCCTCTGTCGAGAATCCCACAGAAACAACCACCATAGCAGGAAGAAAAATATTAACTGGGAAAATATGACAAATGTTACCATAATTGGCAGAAGCCTATAGAGAGCCTGCTGTCAGAGCCGTTGCTAACACTAACACATTTTGCAGCTGACTACCTTTTAAGGTGATCAACTTCCTCGGCAGCACAAAGAGAAAATATATATGGTGGAGTTTCATGAAAGTGAACCTACAGAAAACAGCTCCCCAAGACAACACAGTTAGTGCTTGTTAAGATGCACAGTACCTCTCTATTGGCTTCTCAGGCAGACTTTAAGGCCTACCTGCTTAGTTGCCTATACCTACTTTGCCAAAGCATCCAAAATATCACAGCCTTTCGCATATCTTATCTTGAAATACCGCTAAGGTAGACAAGTGGTGTTAACTCCACTTTATAGACAGGGAACTGAATTGCTAAGGAGGCTGAAAAATTTGCTTATAACCACGTACCAAAAAATAAGGAAAAAACAAGTTAAGGTTTGGCTCCAAGTTTTGTCCTAGCTCAGAATGAAAGAGCTATTCAGGCTGGTAGGGACCTCAGCAGGTCTCTACTCCAATCTCTGGCTCAAAGCAAGGCTAGCCCTGGGGTCAGACCAGGCTGTTCAAGGTGTGGCCAAGTTGAGTCTTGAAAAACTCCAAGGACAGAGACTGCACAACATCACAAACTACTCCACTGCTTGACTGTCCTTATGGCGACAAAAATTGTCCTTATTCCCTGCCTGAAACTTTCTTTTCAAGTCCTTTCTGTTCCCTCCTGTCTACCCCACCAGGCACCACTGTGAATGGCCTGGCTCTGTCTTCTGGATAGCCTCCTTGTGTGTATTGCAAGGTCCCCCCAAAGCTGCCTCTTCTCCAGGCTGAACAAGCTCACCTCCCTCAGCATCTCCTCACAGGGCATGTGTTCCAGCTCCCACAGTCAGAGAACTTGCGCCAGTTTATCCATGTCTTTCTTTTCCTTGGTGGACTCAAAATGTGATGCCTGTATTCTGGATGTGGGCTAATTAGTGACATATAAAGGAGGATTATCACTTCTCTCAATGGTCAGGCTGTTAGTGCGGCCCAGGACACTGTTGGCTGTGTTTAATGCCAGAGTACATGACTGGCTCATGTTCAGCTTCCTGTCCACCAGGACCCACAGCTCCTTTTCAGCAGAGCTGCCCCCAAACCCATCAGGCCCCAGCCTGTATGTCTGCCAGCAATTTCTCTTTCCCAGGCATTTCACCTTGCTGGATTTCATAAGGTCCCTGTCTGGGTTCTTCTGAACAGCAGCCCCACCTTTGAGCATGTGAGCTGCCCCCCCCGATACAGTATCATCTGCAAATTGAATAAGATCTTCTATATGATCTTCTATAAGATCTTCTGCCTGGGTTGCAGTGACCACGAGATGGTGGAGTTCAGCATCTTGTGTGGCAGGAACAGAATAGCAAGTAGAATTGCAACCCTGGACTTTAGCAGGGCTAACTTTGGCCTTTTCAAGCAATTGGTGGGGGAAATCCCATGGGCAAGGCTGCTTGAAGGTAAAGGGGCCCAAGATAGCTGGGTGGCATTCAGGGATTGCTTCTTCCACGCTCAGGATCAGAGCATCCCCACACGTAGGAAGTCAAGGAAGGGAGCCAGGAGGCCTGCATGGTTGAATAGGGATCTGTTGGGTATGCTCAAGCAGAAGAGGAGACTTTACAGGTCATGGAAGCAGGGGCTGGCCACTTGGGAAGAATATAAGGCTGCTGTTAGAGGATGTAGGAAGGCAGCTAGGATAGCCAAGGCCTCCTTAGAATTACAGCTGGCGAGAGGGGTCAAGGACAGCAAAAAGAACTTTTTCAAATACATAGCAGATAAAACTAATACCAGAGGCAATGTAGGCCCACTGATGAATGGGGTGGGTGCCCTGGTGGCAGAAGATACAGAGAAGGCAGAATTACTGAATGCCTTCTTTGTCTCTGTCTAATCTGCTGAAGGCTGTCCTGGGGAGCCCTGTACCCCTGAGACCCCGAATGAAGCCAGGTCAATGGAGGAGTTTGCTTTAGTTGATGAGGACTGGGTTAGGGAGCAATTAAATAGTCTGGACATCCATAAATCCATGGGTCCAGATGGGATGCATCCGCGGGTGCTGAGGGAGCTGGCTGAAGTCATTGCTGGGCCGCTCTCCATCATCTTTGCCAAGTCTTGGGAAACGGGAGAGGTGCCCGAGGATTGGAGGAAAGCAAATGTCACTCCAGTCTTCAAAAAGGGCAAGAAGGAGGACCTGGGTAATTATAGACCGGTCAGCCTAACCTCTGTCCCTGGGAAAGTAACGGAACAGCTTGTCCTTGGTGCCATCTCAAGGCATATCAAGGATAAGAGGGTTATTAGGGGCAGTCAGCATGGCTTTACCAAGGGTAAGTCATGCTTGACCAACCTCATAGTCTTTTATGAGAATGTAACAAGGTGGATGGATGATGGCAGAGCGGTGGATGTGGTCTACCTTGACTTCAGTAAAGCCTTTGACACAGTCTCCCACAGCATCCTCACAGCTAAGTTGAGGAGGTGTGGTCTAGACAACAGAGTAGTGAGGTGGGTTGCAAACTGGCTTAAGGAGAGAAGCCAGAGAGTGGTAGTCAATGGTGCGGAGTCTAGTTGGAGGCCAGTATCTAGTGGAGTGCCTCAGGGGTCAGTACTGGGGCCAGTATTATTCAATATATTCATTAACGATTTAGGCGAGGGAATAGAGTGTACTATCAGCAAGTTTGCTGATGACACCAAGCTGGGAGGAGTGGCTGACACGCCAAAAGGCTGTGCTGCCATCCAGCGGGACCTGGACAGGCTGGAGAGTTGGGCGGGGAATAACCTAATGAAATTTAACAAGGGAAAGTGTAGAGTCCTGCATCTGGGCAGGAACAACCCCAGGTTCCAGTATAGGTTGGAAAATTCCATATTAGAGAGCAGTGTAGGGGAAAGGGACCTGGAGGTCCTGGTGGACAACAGGATGACCATGAGCCAGCACTGTGCCCTTGTGGCCAGGAAGGCCAATGGCATCCTGGGGTGTATTACAAGGGGGGTGGTTAGTAGATCCTTCCCCTCTACTCCGCCCTGGTGAGGCCACATCTGCAATATTGTGTCCAGTTCTGGGCCCCTCAGTTCAAGAAGGACAGGAAACTGCTGGAGAGGGTCCAGCGTAGGGCAACAAAGATGATGAAGGGAGTGGAGCACCTCCCTTATGAAGAAAGGCTGAGGGAGCTGGGTCTCTTTAGTTTGGAGAAGAGGAGACTGAGGGGGGACCTTATTAATGTTTATAAATATATAAAGGGTGAGTGCCACGAGGATGGAGCCAGGCTCTTCTCGGTGGCAAACAATGATAGGACAAGGGGTAATGGGATCAAGCTGGAACACAAAAGGTTCCACTTAAATTTGAGAAAAAACTTCTTCTCAGTAAGGGTGACAGAACACTGGAACAGGCTGCCCAGGGAGGTTGTGGAGCCTCCTTCTCTGGAGACATTCAAAACCCGCCTGGACATGTTCCTGTGCGACCTCACCTAGGCATTCCTGCTCCAGCAGGGGGATTGGACTAGACGATCTTTTGAGGTCCCTTCCAATCCCAAACATACTGTGATACTGTGATATTGAACAGACATCGGGAACTAGTGATAGCTTTGGACACAATCTTCCCCTAGTAAAAAACCTCCACCTCTCTTCCTCTCTTTCAACTCTTATGCATTCACTGCCCTGTTCTATTACATAAATCCATTATAATACATCATTCCATTACAATACATCCCAGTGCAACAGCAAGCTTCACCATCCCACAGCACTGTACCATACAAACGAAATACTGTAGATCTTATTGTGGTGGATGCACTCGACCCCTCCCCGCCCTCCCACCCCAGCAGCAGTTTGGTCCAGGCTCCAGAGGAGGGAAAGGCCTGAGCCACAGCCAGGCCAAGAACTCCTTCCAGGAGACCCACAGGGAAGCAGAACAGCACATTGAATGCCGGTGGCTTGTGGGTGCATGGAGTCTCATGCAGACTTTTCCTACTATATGCAATTTGACTATGAGTCAACCCCTTCATTCTATAAATACGACAGCCTGGATGAGCCCACTTTGAGCTCTCCCTGCTAAATAAGTGAGCTGTATGGCAATGGTTTTACTACTCACAGGTCAGTGGATGAGCCCAATTTAAGTTCAATATTAATGATTTAGCTTAAGTAGATGCACACCAAATGTAATGGATTATTTAGAGATATAGGGTTGTATGTTTTTTAATATACTCTTTGATTCATGTTACTTAGTAGACTAGATTTGCTAAAATTTTAAGCTCGCATTTACCAAAAGCAACTGCAGACTACACTAAACGCCTGCAAGGTAAAGTCTAGCTTGCATTTTGCTGGGAAAAATTGAACTGACTAGGAAAACAATGATCCAAGGCTAACACAGAGACATCACAAACATCTGCGAAGTAGGGCCTATTTTTGCACTTCGCTGAGAAGAAAGGATTTATCCAGACAAAATGGCACCTTCAAGGATATGGACCAAAACCAACGTCTACAACTGAACAAAACAGAGGCCCACATGGAGTCAGGGAAAAGGGTTCCAATGGGGAGCAAAAGGATCTGGTGGTGAAATTTTGCTGTTGGACTGAATCTTAGTGTGAATGGTCTGTCAAAACATGAAAGTTTTTAGTTTCCTATGCTTGGGCGGACTTCTGTGCAGGTACCAGGTCCAGGTACCCGAGCCCTGACCCAGCCCTTCTGCTATTCTACTCCATTACATTTTTTATTTTCTGAGAATCTTGTCTCCTGAAAGTCTACTCTGCATATGTTCATAAGGCCTCGCTTGAAAGTTTGCTTCTGGAGTTCTAAAATACAGACTCCGGAGTGAACGATTATCAGGAAAAGAGGAATTCTGACAGTTTGCACCGTGATGGATATGGCCTTGTCTGGAAGTTTGTCTCCAGAGCTCCAAGACACAGCCCCTGGAGTGAACAGTTATCAGGGAGGGAAGACACCTGAAAGTTTACTTCATGAATGGGTACAGGCATCTGGAGAGAAGGTAAGGAGCATTCGGCTTGGCATATTTCCCCCATGCGGTAAATAATAGAGTGAACCTGCCATCAAACTCTTTTAAGCTGTGCTTCTCTTTAAGAAATCTAAACATTGTTCTGCATCAAGCAGAACCCTGAATTACTCCCCCCGCGACACTTATTTAGGCTTCCAGAATATCAGACATGAGCACTAAACCAGAGAAAGCAAATTTCTATTTGAAGTTTCTAAAGTTATCTGAGAACAGCATCAAACAAAAAAAGAATTTCCAAGCCACTCTCTACAGGATGCACTTTAATCCTGGATTTCATAATTTTATTTTAACCTTTTACATCTCCAGACCAATTGGTATTTTAAAGCTGAACTGTCAGCTCCACAACATTAATATGGTTTTCCGTATCTGTAACACGCATTTACTGTGTATCACTATTCCATTAGCAGAGATGAAAGTTTAATAAACTGCTGCCCATCGAGGGTACAATGAATCTTTTATCTAGTGCCATCACACAGGTAAAATAGTATCTAAAAGGCAACTCATCACAGTAACCATCATAGCTGAAATATAATAACAAATGTGAAAGACTATGTGTATGAAAGGTGAATGCATCTGTGTGATAGATTTTGCTGTGATTAGAAGAAATATTGCACACAGTTCTTGTACAAAAGTGAACTACATGATAACTTAAGAACATTGCATGCATCTAGAAGAAAATGGAAAATGTTACATCACCTTCTAAAAAAAATGAACTAGACTAATACATACATTATTCCACAAGCTTTTTTCACAGCTTTAAAAATTAAAATATATAATAAATGAGTCTGCCCCAAGCTTGCTGTATTAAAGCTTAACATTTATTTTGCAGCTAGGTGACAAATTCATGGTATATTAAAAAATTATCTACAGTTTAAACAGAATTTGTGAGTCAAACAGCACTCTCATGTGAACAGGACCACACGATAACTGCCTACAGAAGAGCCCATCTTGCCAGAAGTTGCTTCCTGTGTGTCATTAGTATGTTATTTTCCATTCTTTATGTCAGAATGTAATTAAATCCCCAACTCACAAATTTTGAAACAACAGTATGATGCATTTTATTTTTTAAATCCTATTTGCAACTTTGAAAGTAACAGAAAAAATTTTCTGCTATAAGAGAAAGCAGTGCTGCACCCTCAAGTCTCCAGATGCATGACTTTGGTGGCTTTGCTGCTGCTGACGGCTTTTTGAGGAAGCCTTGTTTTGCTCCTGAATAATTCAACAGGAATACAAGCAGACAATTCCCAAACACTGGCATTTGTTTGTAGGGTGGGAAGTCTTACATTTCCTTTCTTGTCCAGTCTTCATGGAAAAAAGACAGGCACACATCGAATGTCCACTAAGCCAAAATTCATATAGAAGGCACAGCACCTTGCAGCCACCAAAATCATCTAAGAACTGCTTTTTTCCTACCTTTCTAGTACTGGTTTGAGCTACTTTTCATCACTGTTTCCTTTTGTGCTCATAAGAAGGGGCATAATTTTTCGCAGCTACTACCAACAGTAACATGACATGATCAAACACATGCAGCATGAAATTACAGATCCAGGAGGGAATTGAAAGGAAAACCAAAGAAATCGCTAAATAGTGAAACAGAGATCAAGCAAAAGCCAATTCAGCCATATAAGCTAAAGTCATATCAGAAGCATACTCAGCAATACCCTATGGGAAGCCCCTGTCTGAGCGGCTCAGCACACATTCTTCAGTAGAGAAGTTATGCCAGCTTTAAGCCACTTGTGTACTTTTTCCATTCCTGGTCTTTATCTATGGCACAAGACTTAAAAACATACAAACAAAACCAAATCAAAGCTCCACACCTTAAGTAGCCTCACTGCTGTATCCTGCAGCACACATTAGTGCCAATATTACATCCTCTGTCCTCTACCCTCTCTCTGCCTCTGCATTGTCTTCTATACTGCTCACCCTTGGGGACCTTAGGATTTTAGTACTTTTCTTCAGCTGTGGCCCAAACAGAGCCAGGACACTGGCCCTGTCCACAGCTGTCCGTTTCATTGCTAACACACCTCCTGGTCCACATGGCCTAGTCCTCTCCCACGTGGTGCCTGCGCATGGCCCAGCAAACAACCCAGCACACAGGCTGTTCCCAATAAGCAACATGGAAGACACAAGACTGCAGAGGAAGGGCAGGACAGAGACAGAGGTTTTTGCCATGCGAGTTGAGCTGTGACTAATATCCTCTGGACAAAGAAAGGGGCCCTAGTGCTGTTAAATTCAGAAATATTGACATAGTCCTTTATAACTACCCTGACTCTCAACCTCCTGTAAAAAAAAACATAGTTGATTACTTTAAAGCACTATAAGGCACTACTGGAAACTGCATTTCTGCTTGAAAAATTGAGTGAAAACATACACAGACAACTCTGGTCACAGAGGTATACCAAGCCAGCTCACTTTATTTCACCACAAAAAATACACTGAACATGGCTATCCTGCATATTTGGAAAATGATGCAACTATAGTGGCCCTAAAAGCTTGGTGCTTGATCAGTAGTGGTTACAGATATTCCCTACATATCCCACTCATTTTAGATTTGCATGGAGCAGAAGCCTACCACATGAAGAAGGAGTAGGCAAATGAGCTTCCAAACCCACGTGTACCAAGGATGGCTTTTGGGAACTTTTGTCAGTGTATGACAAAATCCATTTCTGGTTCTGGTTTCAAACTGAAGTTTGTAAATGTTGTTTCTTTTAAAGAAAAAAACTCCATTTGCACAAAGAAGTAGAAAGCAAATTTTCACTTAGCACAGGTGGGAGTTAGGAAGTCCCCAGTCTGCAATGGGTAGTTCCGGAACAGCTGAATTTAAATGCTAACAGAGGGTGAACAGAAACTAATAATCCAGTTGTGAGCTCAGGGACTGTTGTTTCTTGAAGAAGTAACTTGTGTAAGAGAAGAGAGAGGAAACAAGAAAAGTAGGAGACCAAGCTATATTATACTGCTCTAAAATACTGGCAAAAAAAAAAAAAAAAATCAGCTGTCTGCCCAGCACAGACTTCAGTGTACATCCTGGCCATGATTCTTATATTGGCTTCTTGTGGTATTTAGACTACAGCAAATATACTCACACCCTGATTAGACGCAACCACTACTCACTGTGGGCCAGTCTGCCCTTGAGTAGGACAAGGGGGGACAGGAGAGGTACTGTGGGAGATCTGCAATATGCTGAGTCTCCTCAGAAGGACACAGTGTGAGCACCTTCACTGTGGTGACACCAGCCAGTCCAGACTCAACCACCTAGAGAGCACTTTCCAGAACCAAGTTCACAAGACAATTGTCCATGCAGAGCCCCACGCTGAGTCTCAGAAGGGGCTCAAAGGGATCCCAATTGCAGCAAGTGGCTCTTCATCCCACCAGAAGCATCTCACCCACTCCTCCGATATGCTGAGATGTTTCTGTGGAATGAGCAGCAGTCTCACTCACACAGCCTACCTGCAAAAAGCTAGGCTTTCACAGTGCTAGCAGCTTCAAAAATATCTCTAAACCTCATCTTTGGTACTATTTGATACTTGATTTTGGGGCAATGCCCAGTATAAATGTCAGAGGTCAAAATGCTGCATTTTTTTTCCAGCCCACGCAAAGATAATTGCAGGTTATTAGCAGTTCATTTTCAAGGGCCTCTAAGCCCAGCCCTTGAGTAAATGACCTCGCATTTCAACCACTAAAACTAAACCAGGCCCTCTTGATGACACAAATTTTAAGACAGCTTCCACCTCCTGTGTATGTAGGTTTCAGAGTGATTCCAATATGATAAGCAGTTCTTACTGAGAAGAGGCACCCTCAATCTGAGAAATTCTGGGAAAAAGTCACTATGAACTTTCAAAACAAGCCTTAAGCCTGACTCGATGATATTTACAATTTCAAAAACATTATGGGAATGTAAACGTATTTTAGAGTACACTTACACTTTGTACATCCTTTTAATATCAAAAAAAAGACCTAGCTTTGTTTTCAGAATTTCATCATTCATCACCTTTCAAGGAAAGTCTGTTCTAGTTGCGCGTCTACATGCTGAAGTTTCCACTCATCTGTCAAAAAGCTTCATTTAATTTATAGCAAATGTGTGAATTAGGTCAGCCACAAAAGTTACAGTTAGTATCTGTAACCAAGTCTGAAGGAAAATAGAGGAATTTCTGCCATTTTCACTATACCGAAGTTTCAAGATTTTTTTATTCTAGCAGTTCTGACCTCTGCAGGAAACTCAGCTGAAAACATTTGAGAAAATTGCCGCAAACCTTTCTAGGTCTGTAAATGCAATTAAATGCTATTCTGTGCTGCTGCAGGTATGACATGGTCCAGCCAACACTTCCTTCCTTGTAGTTGTTGGGAGACACGAAAAATTATGACAGAAATCACTATCACACTACAAGGTGATTTACCTATGGCTTCCATGTGCAAAGAGAAATATGGTTCTTGCATACTGGAAGAAAGAGGTTTAATCAAAATCAAAGCTTTTCGAAAACAAGACATATGCATACTGAAAGAGTTAAAAGCTGAGAAATAATGAGGCTTTCACAATTCAAAAATCTACAGCCTGTACATTGCTTGAAACCAAATATGGGAGCAGAAATAAGAAACCAGAATCATACACAGCCGGGGGGAAACCATGCAACACATCTGCATTATCAAAAGATGACAATGGAAATGTCAGGAGCATTTTGACCCCTCTGAGATACAGAATGCTTTTCTTTAATCTCTTTTCTCAGAAACCATACTTTACATTTCAAGAGGCAACTGCCATCATGATTTCCTGCAAACAATGTCTGCAACTTCAAACAATATATGAGCTCAATTACCCATTTATATTAAAACCTGAAAATGTAAGTAACTCTGCTGTAGAGTACATCAATGCAAGATTTAGTCCTCCTGAGTAATTTCCTGTGACATTTTCACTAAAACTAGTTAAGAGTTATTGAATAATTATAAATGTGCCTAGATATAAATGCAACTCTGATACTGTCAAGACTCTTGTAGTTCTGCTATGAAATAAACAATATACCCAGCAGTGAGCTTGGAACAAACCTTCCCAGCCAACTGAACCAGCATCCATGTGAAAATTATTTTCAACCAGAAAGATGATGGCAGCACTTCCTGTATGCCTTCATAGCACTAGCCTTAAACTCCATAAAATGCAAAATGACAATGTTTCGGAAACAAGAAATAAACCACCTAGCTTTTATTTTCCTGGCTTCGGCATCACTTGAGATACACTAGTCTTTGGTGTCTCCTTCCCAGGGCAACTACCAACTCCAAGACATTGAGGCAGAACATGGGACCTTCAACCACTACGATCAGGACTGAGATCTCTCCATTAGCTGGTCAGGACAGGAGATATGTCAGTGGCTCTGTCAGCAAGCACAGCTGGAAGGACAGCTTGGAGAGTGTGCTTCCCCAGCAGTGATCCCCAGCTTCTAATAGCTGCAGACATCCCTCACTGCTACTGCACACATCAGCTGAGCTCATGACAACAGTTATGCTCTTGTTTCACCACAGCAGAATTACATATCCTCTCCCCTCTTCCACTATCAGCTTATCCCAAGTTTATAGGAAACACGTTCCCAGCTGCCTGTCAGGCACGTGACATAATCTTTGACAAAAAATAGGGCTACAGTTCATGAGCCTCTTGGTTGGTGCTAGTACTGCCTAGTCCTGGGGTTGTTTCTAAACCACAGCCTCCTAAGCCTCTCTCAAAGAGTTCTTTGGTTTCTGTATCCAGCCTTCAAAATCAAGTCTATTTCTGTGGCTCACATGACTTCTATCTGATTTACAGCTTGATAGAGAAAAGCGTTATTTGTTCACAGAGTTCTGCATGCTGAACGGCGTATCTATACCAGCAGTTACAGGAGCAGAATGCAGTATGAAGCACGTTAAGGATGAAAGCTCTGAGATGCCCTAGCTGCCTTTTTTTTTTCTTGTTATGTTACATAAAAAGATCTAATCTTCTGTTTTGCTCTCTTTATTTTGCAAATAAACTCTTGACTGCCATCCACATGCAGTCAGAAGTGCTGCTTGCATGGCGGCTCAGCAAGGCCTGCAGTGCCACCCTCCCTTCTGAGGTGGAAGGCCTTCTTAACGCTGCAAGGCTTCCTGTCAGGATGCTGCTCAGCTATTTATCATATGCATCTAGAACTTTGCCTGCACAATCATGAATTCATTACACAGCCATAAGTAAAGGCTTCAACAGCCCATCTGTCATAAGCGTTGTTCTTGCAGCATTTCAATATTACTTTCATCATTAACTTCATATATGAACTTTACTTAATACAGAGGCAATACTTCAAACATTTGGGACATTATATTGGGTTACATGGAATCATCCACATAAAAATACTAATAATTTGGGTTACTGCGAACAAGTTGCAACAAACAAAATGACTGTGGAATGACAAAGCAAAAGCTGCTGTGAAAGGAAATTAACTTGTACATTCAGTATATTCCATCCGAACTGCAAAACTAGCTCCTACTTAAACTGCTGGCAACTTCTCTGTAGTAGCAGTGTCTGAACATTCCCAGTTTACCCCAGTCAGAGATGCCACTGCTACACCATCTTCCCTACCACAGCCTTAAGGTAGCTCTGCCACATGTGAATTTCTCTGTTCCTCTCCTCCACGTGAACGCCAAGTACACTATAGCGAACTGAAGCCCCTTTTAAAAGAATCTCCAAATTCTTCCTTTTTTGGAAGAGCTTTTTTTATATCTTTCGTACATCCCTCTGAATAAAAAGGTGTTCTGGATTGGATTTGCACTCCGGCACATGCAAAAAGCCTTGAGTTTTAGAAAGCTGAGTGCATGTTTTATAATAAAATCTGAAAAATTCTCAGATTTGTTAAGTCTTATGTGATCCTTCAGCTCTGTTTTTATATGAATATGAGTGTGTTTTCCTGCATCCATTCGGGTCAAGAAAATCTCCTTGCTCCAAGTCATTAGCCTCAGACTTTCTTCTTCAGTTGAGACAGTTCACATTCACCTATACCACTGAAGTTTTTTTTTTTAAATTACCAACAAATAAAATAATAAAAATTGAAAGGAAAAAAAAAAGAGAAACAGCAAGGAGTACAACAGTAAGAAAAGTGGGGAGCACATTTTAAAAAATGTGTACCGAATACACACCACATATTGTCTCAGAGAAAGTCAGGAAGAAAAAAAAAGAACACACCCTCTGCTCACCGCAGTTTAGGTTTTGGAGACGCACTTGGCTACAGCAGTGATTAGCTTCACTACCACCAGGACAAGCAATTCATTACATCTTAATGAACCAAAGCTGAAAATTATAATTAGAGCAATAAAAAAAAAAAAAACCAATCAGGAAAAAGATACTATGCTGGATGCCATTCCAAGCCATTCCATTAATTCTGATCCCAATGTTACCATGCTGAGGAGGGTAGAGGGGCCTGGGCCTGATGTTCTGTTCCTGATCTCCTCTCTAGCAGGTACTCTAACAGCACCTATGGATCCCACACTGTGGTGACAGAAAAATTGACAATACCTCTCTCTGAGATGTTACAATCTAGGTGTAAGAAAAAGTACAACTGAGGAACAGAAAGAGCAGATGGCAGGAAACGTGAAGAAGTAGAAGAGATCAGCATGGACCAGGTGCATAAGCATTTGTCAGCACTCAGTAAACACTGTGACAAGACACCTTTAAGGAAGTCTTTGAAAGACAGCAAGAGAGTTCTTTATGTGCAGATCTTTACATGCAGGTTGCCCAGGTATGTGAGGAATACAAAATCAGAAGCTTATTATAAATGTATTAAAGAGGTGAGGAAAACAGAACTTGTCACCAGAAGATGGGGGCACATAGTTCCACCACCCACGTTTGAGGCACTGGAGAGATGGCGACCCAAGGACTCAAAAATTCAAAATAGACAAGTTGCAGAGCTTGATATGGGCTTTGCATTTCTGAAACCTTACAGAGAAGGACATTGTACAGCTGCAGCAGGTTTCATCACCTGCAGGTAAACTCGAATTGACCTCCTTATTTCATATGGTCATCAGGTTGTCTGCTAGCACTCGCCAGTGAACCCCTGCAGCACACCCCAGTTTTCATCTGGGGCTGAGCATTTGTTCTGCTTTACAAATTTAGCAATGTATGTGAGTTTTGGCATACGGGGCAAGAGGCACTGCTGCAGCAGGGATTGCCATGGGAAGATGTTTGGCAACCAGCCTCTTTAACTGGCACCCTCCTTCTCTCTCACCTCCATCACCTTCCTGACAATGGATGACCAGCCAGGCTTTCATCAGCTGAATCTCCTGCTTTTCATCTGTGTTTGGCAACAGTGAGGCACAATCTGTATGTATTTCAGCTGCCCAATGGTCTCAACACATGTACTCATGTATCTTCCTCCCTGCATTTGTGAGTCCTGTGGCAAGGTCATGGAGGGAGGCACAGAAGGTGCTTCTCAGCCAGCTTCCCCTCAGTCCAGCTCCAGCAGCATGAAATTATTCAAGCAATTTCACTTTTTAGTAGAATTAAGTTTCTTCTCCTTAAGAGTCCATTTTCATCCAACCATTAGAAGCATTATTACTTTGCTTGAAAGTGCAACGTCATTCCTCCTTTCTTTGAGCAGAGTGGGATATGCCACAATTTAGCATGTTAATAGTTTCCCCCCACAGGCACCTGGGCACATTAAAAAAGCCTGCTGTAACAGACTACAATTTTAGAGGGTGATAAATGGATATTTTGTGTAGTAGAAATATTTCTGCTGGCAGTATAAAAAGCCATGTGTATATTACCATGTAAAGCAAAGTTGATAAGATATACAAGAAACTACTCGAATCCGTGAATATCCGCAGTTGTATTTTTGTTCCTTCTCACAACCATAAAATTTTAAGTAGATGACGAATACAGAAAAAGACCTAACATACATTCTTAGAAAAAAAAGCAGTGAGAGACATTATCACAAATTGTAATGTGTTAGATAATCAGATAACCTATCTGTATGACACAGACAGGTTCAGAGAGACTAAGCAGCACAAATCCTTTATGCAGAATCCTATCACACACCAGATGATCCTTAACAGCAGGATTTTCTAATGAGAACATTAACTGACTCATATCTTAAACAGAGAATGCAAGGCTTTGTTTAAAATCAAATGGAAGAATTTTTTTTTTATTAAAGGATTTGTCTTCTCTTAGTGATATGTTGTACAACAACAAAGAAACAAAACCAAACCAAACAACAACAACAACAAAAAACGGGAATGAAAGTCGCCGTGCTAACTAAAATGTACAAAATACAGAAAATACAGCTGCACAGAATGTCAAAATTTTCATTTCAGCAACACTTTAAAAAACCCTGGTGATGGTCAGAACAGCTATTTTTCTTTCCAATTAACAAGTCTGGAAAAATTATACAAATTCCTATAGAAGTCTTTTATCACATAATTCTACATTACAGAATGAAGAACTGTGCTGTAAAAACCTTTGGGCAAATTACATAGATTCCTATTGTTCTTTGATAGACCTGTCTTAAATATTAATGCACAGCTACTCTATTAAATCAACCCAATTATTCAACCCTCTACAGCAGGGGTGTCAAACTCATTTTCATTGGGGGCCACATTAGCCTCGTGGTGGCCCTTAAAGGGCCAAAGGTAATTTTCAAACTGTATAAACATTATACAGAGAAGTCCACTGAACCTTCACAGACAGGGTAAGCATCGTGTAATACCACTGAATGTAAAATTAAAATTAAGATTCCTGAAGATGCATTGGTATGTCAAAAGAGTCTCCTTAGACAAGCAGAGACTTATTTCAAGAATAAAAAGAGGCTCATGAAAATATTTATCTGGATAGTAACAGTGTTACAGGATTTTTAGGGTTTTGTTTGTTTGAGTAACCAGTTGTATGAAAGCTAGCAGGCATTAATGAAATAAGATCCTGGATTAAATCAGGGTTAATGAGATCAGGAGTAGACACATCATTATTCAAATCACACACCACGTGAATAGTATGTGCTGCCAGACTCGTAAATCAGAGATTAGAATTTAACAATCTTCTTTCCGCAGTCTGACAGTTTAGGGCTAGAAGTCTCTTCGTAAATATTGCTGGCATCCACCTGCCACAGCTTCACAAGGAAGTGTATTATGATTCCAGTTTTTCCTGGTACTAAGCACCAACAATTTCAAGAGGCAACTGATGGCAGAGGCTGTTCCACAGCACTTCTGACAGTCACATTGCTCCAGTCTTACAACCCTTGCAGCTGTCAAGCTAAGTTTGGTGTTTAATTTTTTTTTCTTCTTAATTTGACCTTGCTTCCTGCAAACATTCCAGCAGGAAGAGGTTAATTCATGTGGGTTTGGAATAGGGCCATACACCTTGTGGATTCCTTTTTGTCTAGTATAGCCTTCTAAGTTCCAGCATGTTGCCGATATGCTGATCTCCACCAATGGTTCTTTTTCCTGTAGGTCTGGTATGCAAAAGTTTACTGCAAAAATCAAAGAGGTCCTTTTCTTAGGGGAAGAGGAAAAAAAAAAAAAAAAGAGAGAGATGAAACTCAAAAGATTCAGAGCAAGATTTTTAATAATCCTCATTAAAAGATGCCACAGAACCATGGAAATTCTTTTATAAAAAGTAGGTCACATGTTTCTTTGGAGGTATTAGACTTAATCCTAAAGACTTGATATTTGGAAAAGATAGTCCTATTCATGAAGTCTTAAGAGCTGGAAAAACTGACCCAAACCTTAAACAGCAAGTTGCAAAAACTCCCTGGCTGACAGGGAAAAATGCAGCAGCTGTCCTTTACAATTTAGACTACTTTCTCTTAGTAGAGTGAGGTCTCTAGACAAAGCTTTCCATGGTAGAACCCCTAGGCACTTCATATGTTCCATCTGCTCTTTACACCTGTGAAAAAGGAAGAAGCAGGCAAAAGGAGATGGATGGGTTAATATATTCAAGCGGAGCAACCTTCTGTACTTCACAGTATCACAGTATCACAGTATGTTTGGGATTGAAAGGGACCTCAAAAGATCATCTAGTCCAAACCCCCTGCCAGAGCAGGAATGCCTAGGTGAGGTCGCACAGGAACATGTCCAGGCGGGTTTTGAATGTCTCCAGAGAAGGAGACTCCACAACCCCCCTGGGCAGCCTGTTCCAGTGCTCTGTCACCCTCACTGAGAAGAATTTTCTTCTCAAATTTAAGTGGAACCTCTTGTGTTCCAGCTTGATCCCATTACCCCTTGTCCTATCATTGTTTGCCACCGAGAAGAGCCTGGCTCCATCCTCATGGCACTCACCTTTTATATACTTATAGACATTAATAAGGTCCCCCCTCAGCCTCCTCTTCTCCAAACTAAAGAGACCCAGCTCCGTCAGCCTTTCTTCATAAGGGAGATGCTCCACTCCCTTAATCATCTTTGCTGCCCTTGGTCTTATCCAAGAGAAAAAGATGTATAAAGAATGCAAACAGTGGAAATAACCATGCTCAGCACTGATCCAGAACAGTGAAGAGTGTTGCTCAAGACTAAAAAAGGCATGATGAGTGCTACAGCTGCCTGAGAGAGTTTGATCTGCTATTGGTATTTGTAGGAGAGGTGCAGCCTAGCATCTCAGACGGGAGATCTGGTGATCATGATCCTCTCCTCGAATTGCTCAATCCCATAATTACTCCATGTTTGCAAAAGAGATTGGCATGTTACCTTTGAAGTAATGCATCATACTGAAACTACCTTTGCAGTTTCCCAACCTAGTGTTTATTCAGCCAGCATGAAACTTTAAACAAACTTGCACGGATATCAGAGCCACAAAGAGTCAGTAGCTCGTACTGAAAGAAGAAATAAAAAGTAGAGGACAGATTATGGTCAAGTCCACATGAGAAAAACTGATGTGTATCTGCCTAGCACGCTCAACAGGATTCCTGTTTACAGATAAGAAGAGTTGCATGAGAAAGTATGATCTTTGTTTGAGTAAGTCTCCTTCCAAGCAGAGGCAGCCATCTTACGGTGTTTCCCAATGTGCCATATGGCACCAGTATGCATAAGGCTCACTGCTGCTAAAACTCCAGCTTTATAAATAAGACAGAGGTGAAAGAAAAGCACTAATTATATAGTTCTGCTGACTGGAAAGGTAAGTTTGAAGATGAGAGTTAAAAGAAAGCAAGCAGACAGCAGATGTGTTGGAGTCATCAAGGATGAAGAAATAGTGCAGTCTGGCCGTATATAAAGATATATTTGAACTCTTAGACTGACTGCTTGCCTTGTTCAACATCACTGAATGATGATGCAAACTGACTCAGCAAGCAGAAACATGAAGATTTCAGCAGCCACAAACTCCTATGGAAATTGCCTTTTTAATTTTAGAACGTATGTATTAAGTTTTTGTTTTCACATTTAAACAATAAAAAGTTGCATATGCTATATGTGGAAGGAAGACCTATCTGTTAATCGAAACATCAGCAATTCTTTTTATTTGGGCTTTTTGCTGACCAGTTTATCAAGAATAGAATAATTCATTTTGGAACAGTTGATACACTCTTGGCTCTGGGAGTGCTGTAGGCTGAGGGAAGACACCGAGTGTTATTCCTGTGTGTTAAAAAGGGCTCACCTACATTTCAAGTGAAGACTTTAGTGTAACCTTAACTACTGTTTCAAATTATATATATGCAGAACCGTGCCTTGAAACTCTGCTAAATATCAACTTGCGCGACTCTAAGGAAGACAGGAAAAATGACAAGAAGACAGGAAAAAAATGTCAATACATGACTTAGCGTTTGTTCCCCCGCAGCTGTTTACCTTGAAAGTACCTCTCTGCTGTAAAAGATAAACATATGTGTATGCAAAACACAAACCACAGAAAATTAAGCCAACGGAAAACTCTTTGGATAAATAATATAAACACCTCTTGAAAAAATAGGAATGAATCTCATTTAGCAGAAGCCAGTAACCTTCCATTTGTGACAAACAGTACACTCAAGAAGTTGCAGGCAAAGCTGAGTATTTTTCTTCCAGGCAATTCACAAGAGGATTCTCTATCCATCCTGTCCCTGAACTGTATTTCTTATGGAAAAGGCAAAATGCAACAGTTCTTCTCCCAGACATTCTGACAGCTTCTAGAAATAACAGGATATCTCAGATGCATTTAGATTTAAATTCCTTCACCTCAAACAGCTTCAAGTTCAGGTGTAGGGGGCTTTTTAACCTTTACAATATTAACTTTGGCACATCAGAGCAGAAACCGCCTGGCTCCTTTGTGCCCTTCTTGACATGTTTACTCCAGGTCAAGAAGTATACTTTAAGCACAGGTAGTCCTACAGATTTTAACAGGCCTCGTCATGCAGTAAAATTTTAGGCATTTTAAGTGAGGGTAACTTCCTCTGCCTTTTGGAAACAACAGAAAACACAGTAACAGTCTTCTGAGTAACAATCAATGAGGAAAAAGTGGCTGGCTATTGACAAGCAATAGCAAAAATCACCCAGTTGCACTGCATAAAGATTAATAAAAATACAGAAGCACTGGAATTTGAAGATGTGGCTGTTAATGCCCTGAAACCATCTCCCTCACAGGTGCAAAGGTGACATTCACTAACCTATAAGTGGTGGTAAATGTAAAGATGTGAAAGGCAGGCAATATCTCAGCAGATCTTTAGGGATGCTGGCCTGTGTACACCTGCTAGGCATGCTGTAGCCAGTACCCATTTAAGGAGATGAAACTCATACATGCCTGTAACAGTATCTCAGTTTAGCCTACAGTGCTCTAAAGAGAATTGGCTGATCCCACATTTTGCTGCTGGCCACTTCTCACATGGCTTTTGTTCCTCACCATGTAAGTTTTGCACAGTCAGTGACTCCCTAATTAATTTTTAAGTATTTACAGGGATTTTCAGACCTAGGCATTTTCAACACATATTTTATTACCTACCATCTATGCTATCACTAAATTTAAGTTGGCACAGACTACAGGGCATGAGGAAAAGAGTTTGTTTGCTTTGGACTTTATTTTTTCTGGAGTACTGAACAGGGTGAGGACAGTGACAAGAATCACACAAGCCTATTGAGAAGCTGAAGTGCTGAGGCAGGGGCCTTCATCTGTAGAGTAGGGGAATAACTGGTATGACCAAACATGTTTGGTAATTACTAGTCAATATGCTAAGGCCTGCCACTCTACAAGAAGCTCCTAAAACAACAATTTTAAAGCACACTAAATCCTCAACAATCATGTTTTTCATGATTACTTAGTGTGCTTTAAAAAAAAAATACACACGCAGTTAAATAAGCTTTATCTCACATTCGCTGTGGCCAGACCCCCTCAAATAAACATGCAATACCTAGAAGAAGCCATAAAAAAAGTAAAAAAGAAGCCTGAATATAATAAAGGCTGTACTATTCATTCACTGGTCAACTTGTATTTCCTGAATTATTAAATATTTATTAAACACACATGCATCAAAAGGAACCCTCCCATCTCCATTTATTTACATAATTACACAAACCCTGGAACAGAGCCAAGTACCCCCTTAACATTAACACTATTGACCATTTAATGGGAAATCATTTGCCATTTGGAACACAAAGGTTGAAGATACAAGTAATCAAAACCAGTATTTCAGCTTCTCCCTTCTCCTTCCTTATTACGTGGCACAGGATTCTGCTCTTCTCTCAGGTTCTCCTATACCTCGTAACACTGCCTTCAGTATGACAGTTTCACCGATCAGAGATGAAAAATTAGGCAGTTCAGTTTTCAATAATACAAAATCCCCTCTCATACTTCCAATTTTCTTTTTATTCAAATCTATTTACAAGATATGTATATGCAATTCTCAACCCCTATGTATCTACTTTTTTTGTCTTAGTTTATCTCTGAAGTTCTTCCTATTCAGAACTTAAATTTCAAAAGTAATTTTCTATACAAAGATGCTTCTAAGGCCAGAAAATAAGACCGTCTTTCATTTAGATTCATTTCTTGGTAGGCAAAAAGCACTGCAAAATATTTACCTAGATTTGTGAAGTATGCAAGAAAAACTGGAAAAGCATACTATTCTTTTTCATAAAATCAATCCGTGTTCTTGTCTTGGGATATTTATTTTCATTCACTCAAAATTTGTGGGAGTTGGCAACAAATTACACTTTTCAAATAATTACTATAAAAACATTGCTCAACTTGGTTTCAGTAAGAATCTTTTGCCAAATACTTCCACCAGTTCTTCAAAATTTACAGGACATTCTTAAAACAAAGGAGAAAATGACATATTAAATCACAAGAATTATCACAACTATATTTGTCTTGCCTTCTTAATTGACACACAAATGTATCTTCTCAATAAGGTTAACTGAATAAAATCAGAGCAAATGAGAATCAATCTTCACAGCACTTTTCAAAACATGAGCAATTTTAAAAGTACTCTCTAAAGAGCACAGCTAAACTCTACCTCCAATCTCTTCTTACAACACATCTTTTAAACTTCTTTCCCCATCTTAACAACACAAGATGTCTAAAAGTAAACATATACTGAAGATTATTTTGATCCAAAATATTTTCCAGACTACACTATTCTACAGTGAACAATGTTTCAGGAAAAGATTTTGTATAAATGAATACCAAAACTGTTTAAAAATATAACTGTTCAGTGTATAAAATAACAATAACTTTTACAAAAATCTAAATTACCATATTATATGCAAAATCCTTTTGAGAATGTATAAGGGCAAGACAGTAGTCAACTGACACTCCTTTACACTCCATTTCATTTTGCAACCTTTATTTCATAAATCTAATCTTTCCCAATTAAGTGGATGCTTTAATTCAATTATTTAAACAAATAACTCTCTGATTCTTTCCATGCTTTTGCTCAGTCGCTGCTTGAATGAGTGTCTGTTGGATAGATTAGAAAATTATCATCATCTAAAAGTGACCAGTAGAAATCCTCTCCAAATGGATTCTAAGACAAAGCCGGGAAATCCAGCTGAGTCATGAAAGCTGTTAGAGTTGCCCAGATTTTCTCACATATTTTTCTTGAAAAATCTGTCTTGTTAAATGATATAAAATATGGAAGTGGTTCTTTAGATTTTAATATGTTGAACTCAATTCCACATTTGTGTGATCCAGTCAGAAGCAGAAGTAGCAACACTGACATCATGAGCATCACCTGTAACTCCAGCCGAGCAGTAACAACAGCCAGTGCCTGGCTGAAGGAGTTGAGAAGTCTTCTATCTGTGCGGCAAAGGCCCACGATACAACAGGGTTTAACAGTAGCAAGAAAAACTGCCTGATAGTTCTTATCCCGTGACTTTACATATGAAAAATTAGCTTTATATATTTCTAAGGACTTTCACAGCAGAAAAGCACGAGACCTGTCTTTTTGTCATTCAAAGGAAGTAAACCCGGAGTTGCGCTATCCAGGTGTCAGAGAGAACAACAAAACAAAACCCAAGAGCATATGTTTCTGATCACAGCCAGATGTCACTTATGCCTGTTGCAGTGATGTCACTTTTAACAGCATAATTTCATCAAGTCATTATCTATATAACCTTTTATGCTGAATGTGTACCCTGCTGAGACACCGAACCTCAAGAAGGCAAGCACTAAAACCACCATGAGACAGTTTTGCCATTAGCATTTTGTACAGACTGTCAACAACAAAAAAATAAGCCTCAAAAATTGAGATATAGGTTTGAAGATGAAGGTTTTATTCACAATGTATCCACATCAAGCTGACGATCATTTCTAAAGCAGATTTTTGGTTGAATAGCTTGAAATTAAGAGCTCAAAGATATTCCAGCTCCAAAGCCTGTATATAATAAAAATTTACCTTCTATCAATCTTATTTGCTTGGGGGCAGAAGAAAAGCCCATTGTGCAATTCTTCTTTTAGTGCTACATGTCCTAAAGGGACTGATATAACTTCTGCTAGGCTAATTGGACAGCCGTCAAAGCCTAGAAGGTTTTGGTTAAGATCCAAAAAAGCAAAGGAATCCTCAAAATGGGGGTTGGGTAGGGCATAGGAATGGAGAGAAATGAGGGGGAAAAAGAAAGCCTAGCAGCATGCACTGCAGGTAAAGAACCCTCAACATAAATATATTCTGTCTTCCCACCCTCTGAAACTATAGAGCCTACCTGCTAAGAAAATACAAACAATCTTTTTTTTTTTTTTTTAAAAAAAAAAGGAAATACATACACTGAATTAGATCCAAAAATCTAATGAAAATGTCTGAGATCCAAGTCTAGCAGACTGGGAAGAAAGTCTCCGAACACCATAACATTTGTACAAGGTATTATCTGGCCCCGTATCCAGTGGATCCCACTCAGTTTTTTTTTCCCTGGTGTGTTGAGGTACTTTTGTACCTCACGGCTAGAGAAACTATGCAAGAAAGCTCCCAGAAAAGGTGGCAATTGGGACAGGCTGCAAACAGCCTTTCTGAATTTCCTTAGACTACAGCACAGTCCTATAAATACCCTTACAACAGCCCTTTTCCCATCAGTAAATATGTGCATTACAACAATAAGAGGCTGTGCTGATGAAAGAAATACAAATCCTGCAATAACAGGCATGTACATCACAGTCTTGCTAATAAGCTTCCCCTGATTATATATGGCACCTGAGAAGAAAAAGTGAAAGAGTTTGTCACTGGAATTCAGTATTCCTATAATAACCAAGATTTAAGAGTAGAGAAAGTGAGGAAAAGAACTTGAGTAAAGAAAAACAAAACGGACACTTTGAAATAGGGATTAGCAACCCAGCAGGTTGGACATCAGCTACAGTCAAAGATTTGGCTGTGGAAAGGGAAATTCCTTCCATCTCTCCCTTGAAACTCAAGTCAGTGTGTAAAAAAGACTACTGAATGCGAGAAATGTCCTAACAGAGCCAGAAGTCAGGCAAACCAAGCACCGGGCCTAGAACAGCAGGAACACATAAGTCAGCAGACACTGGTAGACTAAATCCCAGTGTACTAATTACAATTGCTTGATGAACTCAGAGTTTTGAGGAAGAAGGGAGTGATTTTTCAATTTATATATATATGAAAATAAATAAGATTTGTAAGATACAAACTGCTCACTAAGGACAAATTATTAATATACTGTTCCACCTCTACCTCTGCCCAGTCACTTTCCCGAGACACTGAGTCCCTGCTCCTGAAGGACAGTAGTTACAGCACTGTGTGAGCACCAACTTAACGTTAGCATCTATATTTTCTTGTGAAAAAAAATAGCATCTGCAGCTTTGTACAGATGGATTGTGAGTGGTAAATACAGAAAAGCTCAACTCCATTACAGCACAATACTGCAAGCAGCAGGAGAGGCATATTCACAGGATTTCTCTCCTAGGATTACATTTAGATTATTCTCAGTCTGATATATAGATAACTTCTGTAAGTGATTAGCTGTGAAAATAAAGGTACAGGGAGTTAAAAACTACAGTGAGCAGGACAGATTACTTTCTAGCAGGCCAAGTAAAGATCTCATCAGCATTACCAACTCAGTAAGCTCACTCTTTTAAAACTATTTTTGCAGGCTTTCATTTTTTTATCTATACATTTCTTCTATCAGCATACCTTGCACACTTAGTCACAAAGTTTAAACTACCTTGGGAACACTAATTTTAACATATTATTACATTTCAAAATAGCACTAATGTAATTTGTTCATTTCTATCACACTTTTCCCCTTCAATAGCAGAATTGTAGCTCTTCTGACCAGACTTGTAAAATAGTACCTACAGACTGTAATATGCATCTGAAAATTTTTTTTCCCTCATTGCTCAGGAAAGCAAATGATTATCCAAATTATAGGATTTTTAGACATTTACGTTGCTAAAAGGTAGATTATGGGCAACATCAACTCAGTGATTACTACATGATGAAATCAACAAGGCAGATATAATGTTACACTGTCCTTCTCCTGCACCCTATGGACTGTAACAATCCACCATCACTATAATTTTGGTTTGACCTGCAGTTTTCTCAAGGTAATAAAACTAAATGCAATTCAGTGGTCAACAAATCCACCTCCTCTCTCACATTTAAATTATAGTGACAGTCAGATTAGCTGGAAGACCTAATTTAATAAATAAAATAGGCAATTTGAATATGGCAGACAAGCTTAGACTCTCTTTTCTTAAAAATTCATAAAGATTTTTCCTGAGCAAAAGAGATCAAGCAAGGAGTCAGCAAGATTAGATCGCAACAATGTGCATACAAATAAATGGAAGACATGGCATGTTATCTACTCAACCATCACAATTACAGCTTATAGCAAAAGCAAGATGAGCACTGGAAGTAAATATTCAAAGCATCAAACCTAGAACTGTCAGTTTATACAGTATCATATATACAAAACAAGAAAAAAAGGCTAAAAGGCAGTTTTACACACCCATTTTGAGAGATCACAAGAACCATCCCAGTGACAGGTTAATTCAGAAGATTCTACTGCCTATTCTTCTCAACCATCCATTACAGGGCAGTGGACAAGACAGACCACCACTACAAGCAGCTCCTTAATTTTAAAGGGTAATCTTTGTCTCCACATAGTGATGATGGTACTTACCACCTACATTAACTGATTTGAAGCAAGGAACGTGTGCTTTCTTACAACCTACTAAAGACCCAGTCCGTGGCACTGGCAGTCCTATTACACTACCTTGCTAATGAAAGCCTCATGCAAAACCACAGTTGTTATCCAAGTATTTTCAATCCTTTTGCCACAGCCTTTTAAAAGCCAAGGCAGTCCTCTGCTTTTCAAAATGAGCTTGAAAGAAGTAAGAACTAAGATCACTGTGCTAAATGGAAAAGATGCAATCCCTTGTATTACACATAGAAATGAACTTTGATTGGTATAAGAAAGGAAAACAAATACGTATTTTTAACCAGAGATTTTATATTTAGATTTAATAGCTGTTGGCTTCTCCAGCTGCTCAAGCAAAATGTAAACCATAAACCAGGACATATATTTTTAAGCTTCGTTTCAAAATCTGGAGAGTAATCACTTATTCCATCATGCCAAAGCTCTTCAAGTATACATGCAACAGTCTAAAGAAGAGCCTTGCCTTTCTCCCCTCCGTGAGGTACCAAGTAGGTTGCTCTGGGCCCAAACTTAGCCATGCCTGTGAAGTAGGAGTCTCCATACTTTACCAACAAGGCTGTCAAATGGAGGAAGCAATACTCCAAAGCTTCTTTGCTGGCCTTCAAGGTATCCATAAGTAGTCATGAAATATGTTCCGAGCTAGGCTTCATCCACTCAGCAATTTTTGGGGGGATGTTTTAAACCTTTATTACTAGGTATGAAAGTTCAGACTCCATATAGAAAAGAATTTCCAAATCCAGTAGGAAATGCACTCTAAGCTGTCCTACTGCACTAGGAATGGAGCTACGAGGACAATTAAACTGCTAACACAGACCCGGGAACCCAATCCTACAGCTTAAAAAAAATGTGCTGAATTGGTGAAAGGCTGCCAGACACCCGGGATCATTGTTAGATGCCACGGTTACTGAGTTTTAATTCTACAGGCTGTAAACACAACCATGTCTAGAACCAGCTATAGGGTTAATTAGTTATAGAGAAAGGAAAAACTTGTAGTATGGGCAGAAGAGGAATCTCACATGGACAATCACCCACAGTTTAACTATATGGACTTTCCAGAACCCTTCCAAAATAAGCACAGAAAGTACCAAGGTCACAGAAGGTACCTTTCAGGCTGTTCTTAAGATCTATTTCAGGATATTATCTCCAGTTTCTTCCCCTCAGTTACTACTTAGAAAAATATTTGAGGCACAACAGGGGACATCTCACTGATTCTGCTTCATAATCCTGACAGCACTTAGACATATTAAAATATACTTAAAAAAAAAAAAAAGGAGGGGAGAAGGGGAGCTAAATAAAAATGGGTGAAGGTGGAGGGGAAAAAAAGTGAAGTAAGATGCTGGCAGCATTTTTTCAATGAAGGTTCATTTAAAAATAACACTAGAAGAAATATCAAATAATTTAAAAGGTCAACCAACAGAAAACGCATTTCATCGCTGATGTTCTTCACTATTAACTCATCAAAGCTTTGACAGATCCTGCTCAGCTACATCACTTCTGAGACCTTTGCAGTTAACACTAGGCGGCTTCAGGTAGGCCTCCTCCTCCTTTTAAATTATTTTCAGAAATACCATTCAGTATGCCTAATAGGTGAATCATGGATTCCTTCTATACTGTCTCAAAGACAAGCAAATTAATTTCTTCAGAGTAATGAGTCCTAGTTAAGTAAACAGACAATTCCAAATTTTTAGAAATATATAATTTTTGTAGAAATTATGAAAATAGTTTTAAGACTGCATAAGATATCCATATGAACATTCCTTTACTACAAACTTTTATTTATTCAGGAATAGAGCAACCTTTTCTTCAAAGTTTCAAGCAAATTTTCTTTCTTTTAAAGTTCTGTGAATTTAGTATGTTGCACTAGACTACAAACAATGAGGGAGAAATTATACAGCTTAAATAGCATATCTCCCCCTCTTCATCCTCAGTACAGGAAAGACATGGGCCTTTTGGAGAGGGTTCAGAGGAGGCCACAAAAATAATCAGAGGGCTGGAACAGCTCTGCTGTGAGGACAGGCTGAGAGAGTTGGGGTTGTTCAACTTGCAGAAGAGAAGGCTCCAGGGAAACCTTATTGTAGACTTAAAAAGGGCCTATAAGAAAGATGGGGAAAGACTTTTTAGCACGGCCTGTTGTGATAGGACAAGGGGTAATGTTTTAAACTAAAAGAGAGGAGATTTAGGTCTGACATGAGGAAGAAATTTTTTACAATGAGGGTGGTGAAACAGTGGCCCAGGTTGCCCAGAGAGGTGGTAGATGCCCCAACCCTGGAGACATTCCAGGCCAGGCTGGACAGGGCTCTGAGCAACCTGATCTAGTTGAAGATGTCCCTGCTCATTGCAGGGGGTTGGACTAGATGACCTGTGAAGGTCCCTTCCAACCCAAACTATTCTATGATTCTATGATCACACACTACACATTCTGCACTGTCATAACTTCCACACCACCACGGTCACAAACGTTACCCTCATTCAAAGTCTAGCAGAACAAAAATAGCACATGCTAGCACATCTGAACCACTCTAAGATGCCTAGCCCATTAAGCTAGACGAGTGATGATGTGGTTTTCACATCTGCAATCAGCCTGAGCACAAGCCAGGATTTTGGAGAAAGTCTCCCACGCTGTCTCAGCCCTGCAGCTGCTACCTGGGCAAGCTGTAGCAGCAGAAATGGGAACGGGAGCACAGGGAAGAAATCATTTTGTGAAACCCCGACTCCACAGAGACACCAGCTTCCCAGTGAGCCTGCTAGCAAACTGCTTTCTGGCCAAACTATTTCAGTCTTTATCACAGCAACCCCTTCCCAAATAACAGTGAGAACAGAAGTGATATTTCAAGGAGGGTAACTACTGCGTGTGTAGCTAACACATTAGTCACTTCTTTTGCATATTAGCTTTGGCCTTGCCACAGGAGTCTGAAATATTCAGAAAATAAAAGCCTCATCTGCCCTTTCAGTGCCAGAGTCCATAGGATTAGAAATAACCGTTCCTTTTGGACACAGAGTATATTGTCATTATTTTTGTTACATGTATGTAACATAATAACATTTCATATTGGTATTTTGCAACTTGCATTCTATTGTACTTCTTTGGGTTTGTGGTGGGGTTGTTTTTTTTTTTTTTTGGTTGGTTGGTTTTGCTCAGTTGTGGTTGTTTTTAATACAGTTTAAATGTCCCTGTAATAGCAACATAACTCTATTCTATTAGGTCATAACAGCAGCCTATTCTACTAAAAACAAACAAACTAACTAACAAACACACACACACACAAGTAGTGCTGACACAGTTCTCTTGTTGGGGTTTTTTTGTTGTTGTTTGTTTTGCTTTGTTTTCCAGTTAAACTGTTAAGATTCCATATGGATGCAAAGGATTTCTGCCTTTAGTCTCCCTCATTTACTAAGGTGCTGAATTAGATGATATCTTAGCTCTCAGCTGGACTACACCAAAAATAACTCCTCTCCCACCCCAAACTCAGATTCTCTGTTCCCTTCCTATCTTGAACACTCAGTGGAAGATTGTACATACCCTGTATTAAATCGCAGAGATGGTGGCAGAGGCCATCTGCAGAAGGCCTAAGAGATGTGGGGGTTTTAGTACCTCTTATGCCTAAGAATTGAAACGAAGAGAAAGAAACAGTGGAGGAGATGACAAATGCATTCCCAGACTCCTGAGAAACTGTAAGAACATGGAAACAACAATAATGTCTATTTTCATATGCCATGAGAGAGCAACCAGAGATTGTGAAACAACCCTGAAGCACTTTATTATGGTGATTCAGACCCACTCACCATCTCAAGGGAAAAACAAGCCTCCCCATCACCACCACCAAACAGCCAGTCAATTCCCATCACACTACCCCAAATTGTTTGCACCATTTTGTTCTAATAAACATGCACAGGCTTTCATCAGGAGCTCCCTCCAAGTCCAGCTAAAAGATCTAGTGCTAACAATGCTGGTAGAATGAAGACACAGTTCAGAATCATGCTATTGCCAGGGCAGACAGCATGTCAGCTGGAGTGGAAAAGAAAATTAAAAATAAAAATATGCCTTTATTTCCCAAAGGGGAAGCCCCTCATAAAGAAAAGACACAGGGTGATTCCTAAGTCCCCTTTCTATAGCA
Source organism: Streptopelia decaocto (assembly GCF_964273445.1). Classification (NCBI taxonomy): domain Eukaryota; kingdom Metazoa; phylum Chordata; class Aves; order Columbiformes; family Columbidae; genus Streptopelia; species Streptopelia decaocto. The sequence goes on from NC_138663.1 coordinate 105,849,395, forward strand.
CTCCTTGTGATGCCCAAGCAAACAGCTGAATCCCCATATTAGGCTCCATGCTGATGAGAAACGAAAAAGGATTCACAACACTGCCAAAAGTGGAAAGAATTATTTAATCCCTGCAAGCATGTTTACTTTTTTATTTGTTTACCTTTAACACTAAAAAATTTATTTACTGTAAATTAAAAAGGTTCAGTCTCATAATACAGAAGACCTTTCAAAGCACATTACAAAATCCCACTTTTAGCTTTCATCATTTTTTCTGCTGTTCATAATATCTTGAAACTGTTTGTGCCAAGGAGTAAATCGAAGCAGGATATTTGTAATGCAATTACTTCCCTCACAAAAGTTATGTGCTTCTGAATCTATTTAGTGGGCTCTGGAACAGCACAGATTTTGTAAGCATTGCTCAGTACTATCTCTGCCTAGCAGTGAGCAGATATTAGATATTTCAGTTGATATCTATTTGTTGCTTCAGGAGATTTTTGTTGCTGTTGTTGTTTTTGTGGCATATAAGGAAATACAGTTTGCTGTTTCATGATTCTTTGGCCTTCCAGAAAATTTGTAAACCAGCACTAACATCATTTGCATTTAAAGGTGGACCCCTAGGACTCACAAGCTAATGGTTTAATATATACATGCTGTACAAACTGGAAAAAAAATACATCATGAACAGGTCAAGGAGTGTAATAATCTTAGGAAACAAGATTTTACTTAATTTACAGCAGCCAACAATATAAATGTAAGACAAAAAGAATCAAATGTAGAGCAAATAGTTATTAACCAAATATATAGTACACTTTGGCATGTGGACACAGATCATACCCAGTGGTATTTATGCCTGCCACTGGTTAAAAGTTTTACACTAGACAAATAAAATCTCCAGCTAAAAATCAATTTGCCTTTAATTCTGTGTTGGTATTTTGTATTTGGAACCTATTATTTTTTCTTTCTTTTATTTCATTTTATGCCTCATGGATTAGAACAAAGCTATATAATTTGGCTAATGTACCAGTGAAAATTTTATGGTTTGGGTTTTTTTAATAAGTTTGCTTGAATTAAAAATAGGGAAACGTTTATCTTATACAAATAACATGTTATTTGGTTCTTATTTGTCTAAAGTTATGTTTTAAGTTAAAAGACAAAACTGATCTGCTTTGCTTTTGTCCCTTGGAAAATCTAACTTATCCTTTTATAAATTGCATAGAATCCCAGTAGTACTCTCCGTAATTGCAAATTATTTCCTATTCTAAAATCCACATTTATTTAGTTATTATCTTGGTGAAGTTTCAAAAAATCTATGTAACAAAATGTATGAGATTTAAAAAGAGAAATGTTAAAACCTTCCTTTTTCTTTCTAACAACAACCTATTTCTAGAAAACAAACTTAGGACAAAGTTTTAACTATCATAAAATCCTAAACCTTTGTAAAACACACAGAGGCATGTTTTAATATGCCATGCCTATAAATATTACCATGGCAATATTTATACAAGGAATATGCTTTTTGGTATTCAGATAAAAATCTGACAAATATGGTAAAAAAAAAAAAGTAATTTGAAAATATAAGAAAGGGCACAACTGACAGATTTAGGACTGGTTGCTAGTATCTTCAGAGATTTCATCCTCGCTGACCAAGCTGGAGCCTCTCTTCAAACCTAAAGCAAACCACACCACACATATTGCAATGCTTGAATGCATTTACTGCAAGACTTTAAGAAGGAGGGCAGAACTTCCCCCTCACAAAAGGCACCAGTTTTGCCAGGCAGGGTCAAAGCCCAGTGCAGAAACTCACACCAAGACTAAGCTTTGTGCTTCAAGTGTTCCATGCTGTTATAGTACTGCAGCAGCAGGAAATCAACAAAGATCAACTTGGAGAAACAAAAGTACTGAGGGAGGATCTGGTTCAAAAACTTCTTGGGGAAGGACATGAGGGGCAGAGTAGAGGGTGAAGCAGAGCAAATTCAGGGTGATGAGCTTGGATGCAAGGAAAGGGAGAAGGAAAGGAAACACAGAGTCAAGGGAAAGAGGAGGAGGCCTGGCCCACATGAGGAAAAAAAAAAAAAAAAAAAAAAGATGACAAGGTTAAGAAGCCCCAGAGGCTGGATCATGGAAGAGGCAGTCATACCTGACATGGAAGAGAACATCAGAAATGGGATGAAGCTTACTTGTAGAAAGAGCCAGGAGGAGGGGAAGGAGAGCAACTGAAAGAAGTTGCTCCTCACAGGACGCCTCACCTGGAGCACTGTGTGCAATTCTGGGTGCCACAGGATAAAAAAAGATATTAAGCTGCAAGAGAGTGTCCAGAAGAGGCTGTGAAGTTGGTGAAGGGTTTGGAGAGGAAGTCATATGAGGAGCAGCTGAACTCACTTGGTTCCTTCACCCAGAGGAGACTATGGTAAGACCTCATGGTGGCTACAGCTTCCTCACAAGGGGAGGAGGAGGGGCAGGCACCGATCTCTTCTCTCTGGCAACCAATGACAGAACCCAAGGGAATGGCAGGAAGATGTGCCAGGGGAGGTTTAGGTTGGACATGAGGAAAAGGTTCTTCCCCCAGAGGGTGGTGGAGCACTGGAACAGGCTCCCCAGGGAGGTGTCACGGCCCCAAGCCTGGCAGTGTTCAAGAAGAGACTGGACAACGCCCTCACACACATGGTGTGAACTGTGGCATTGTCATATGCAGGGACAGGAGCTGGACTCCATGATCCTTTTGGGTCCCTTCCAACTCAGGACATTCTGTGAGTCTGTGAAAAATCCTGGATAAAAAATGAAAAGGTTAAAAGCCTTGCAGAAAAATAGTCTGTTACCATGTTATCAAAGACTAAAGAAATATTAGGTCCTAGGCAAGCTGGCCTTCCCTGAAGTGCTGCAGTCAGTTCAATAGTAAAGAATGGACTAATCACACGTATGGAGGTAAAGCAAAGGGCTGGAAATGTCACTGGAGAGGACATCTGGAAGGGGAAATGAAAAGAGGTTGGCCTGTTTGCTAGGTTTAAAATATATACGATTGGCTCACTAAAAATATACCAGAGGGGAAGGAATAGTAAAATGACAGGAAGGGAAGGAACTATTTAATCAAAAATATAAATCATGAGAATAAATGAGCCAAGATCTGCCAGGAATAATTTATGCTAAACAAGAGAGGAAGTTTTTGTTGTTGGGTTTTTTTGGCGGTTGTTTTTGTTTGTTTGTTTTGGTATGATTTTTTTTCTTTTTAAAATCATGAGAGCAGTATCTTGAATAGCATCTGAAAAGATGCAAAGAGAACATGTTTTTTAATGCACAAAAAACCCAAAGCCCTATCAAGCTAACAAGCCAAACTCCTTCTTCTAAAAACCCCCTCAACCATCACCTTTAACTCTTGTGGAGCAGAACTTGCTTTACTGGTGAGAAGAGCCCTCAAAGGTGTGCAGGAGCAGCAGGGCTCTCACCTGCAGGCCCCATCCCACCGGGCTTTGTGCTGGCGCTGCCCCTCTTTTCCCCCTCCTGACAGCACCCGAGCCAGTAACAGGCTCCAGACTAAAACAACACGTGGTTCTTCTCTGTGCCAGCTTTGCTTTTAGCCTCTTAATTTCCAATGACTACAGCCAAAAGCAGGGAGCCAGCAAACCACAGTTTACTATGAGACCAGCGCACAAAGACAGGGGTTTTGGGGGGTGAAGCTGTGGGGGTTTGTTGTTTGTTTGTTTGCTTGCTTTTTAAGCTCCGTGCTCTGACTTTGAAACATCTGTAATGCTCTTCTGACATCACTGTGTACAACAACTCTGCAGTCAAAGGAAAGTAGCATTAACTGAATGACTTTTGTAATATAAAAATATACTTTATTGAAAGACCTGTAAACTGAAATAACAAGAGTTCTGGATCTATTCTGGGACCCTACGTAAGTCAAAAATAACACACATGCACATTATTTATGTTGACAAGAGGCTTTGTTCTGTTTCTAACTGTTGTTTAATCACTGTCCTACTCTCATTAGAGTAGATCTACTCATATTTAAGGATGAAGTCCTGTTTCCATTGAATTAAATAGGAATTATAGTGTTATTTTGAGTGGAGACCAGGATTTTACTCTGGACAAAAAAATTACCTTGGAACCACAGAATGCAGTAGTTAAAATTGTTTAATCTTTCCATTCAGGAGAAAAACAGGTACAATATACCACAACTGAAAACATTTTTTTTTTTTTTTTTTCAAATAAAGTGGTTCCAAAACATCCAGACTTTCCTTTAAGCAAAATGATATACCACATGTAATTCATCATTTGTTTGCTATGAGGGAAAAGACACACTGGTCCCCACAACAGAGAACTCCCCCAAACAACAGGTTAATTGTGTGTGTCCTCCAGTAGTTACTGGGCACATTTCTGGTGAAAAAAGACAAAAAGCCTTTCGACTGTTAAGAACATTTTGTAAGTAGTACTGTAATGAACACTTTCAGTTTGCATAATTATTTTCAAAAGGTTTACTTCATAGGACCTCTAATAAATATTTAAATACAAATAAAAACTCCAGCTAATCCATCTTCCAACACACTCCAGCCCACTCACACATCTACCATCCTTTTTGCCTTGATTCTTGACTCCCAGACATCCAGCTTATTCTATATTATTTATGTGTAAAATAAAAATACTTTCACTTACAGTCACATTGTTTATGGATGCCCTGCAACCCTAAACAAAGGGCTTCAGCTCTTATTGCACCCATATCTCAGGTTTTGTTCAAAACTGATAATTCCTTTCTTTCTCCTGCAAAAACAATTTTGAAAGCACAACCCCATTTTAACCAGCTGTTTTGCCCACCTGCGTACACAGACACACTGACAAAGGCTACTCCAAACTCATGCATCTTTGCCATAGGTTAAGATTAACTTCCACTGATCTTGAAGCCTTTCTGATGAATCACTTCTACAAAGGCTAAGGGTGGGAGAAGAATACACAAGACCAACTGCACACAGAAATACACCCTCCTTCACAGAACAGCTTCCCCACAGTTCACACCACGTGTCTGAGGGCATTATCCAGTCTCTTCTTGAACACTGCCAGGCTTGGGGCCGTGACACCTCCCTGGGGAGCCTGTTCCAGTGCTCCACCACCCTCTGGGGGAAGAACCTTTTCCTCATGTCCAACCTAAACCTCCCCTGGCACATCTTCCTGCCATTCCTTCGGGTTCTGTCACTGGTCACCAGAGAGAAGAGATCAGTGCCTGCTCTTCCTCCTCCCTTTATGAGGAAGCTGTAGCTGCCGTGAGGTCTCCCCTCAGTCTCCTCTTCTCCAGGCTGAACAAGCCAAGTGACTTTAGCCACTCCTCATACGGCTTCCTCTCCAAACCCTTCAGCAACTTCGTAGCCCTCTTCTGAACACTCTCCAGTAGCTTTATATCCTTTTTATCCTGTGTTGCCCAGCACTGCACAAAGTGCTCCAGGTGAGGCCGCACCAGTGCAGAGCATGGCAGGACAATCACCTCCCTCGCCTGGCTGGCAATGCTGTGCTAGATGCACCCAGGACACGGTTGGCCCTCTTGGCTGCCAGGGCCGTCTGCTATGACAGACCAAAAAAAAAAAAAAAGTTTATTTTCTAAAAGCATGCTTCAGTTTAAAATGCAGCTGAAAGCTCCAAATCTAATTATAATTCGTCTGCATCACTAGTACCTCTTCACTGCTGCTTTGCTTTTCAAGAAAAATATTAAAATATATAACAAGTAAATAAATTACTAATAAGAAAATAAAAAATTACAATATATTACACTCCTGTTCTGTGGGAACCAGCTTTCTTGTACAGAAATTTGATATAACACAAAGCAGCATTCAGATGTTCCATCTCTTCTGTGATAAACGTAAGGCTGTATTTTCATTTCCTCACTACGAGTTCAATTCAAAGTATTCTGCATTTACAGCTGACTGGCAGCCCACACTGAGCACAAGCTAGCTGGAGGTAGCTACCCGGAGCAGGTTTCAAAGAGTTGCCCAATGGAGTGGTTCCTCTAGAACAGAAGAGAAGGAGGAACTGAGAAGAGGAAGAAGCAAAGACAAGGAACTCTCACAGGGCACAAGTGGAGAGAGAACACACTCAGGGAGTTTCTACAAACTTCCAAACAAACCTTTAGAAATTTTAGCATATCCAAAAGTACCATGCTGAAAGGTCAAGTAAACACAGCAATCACTGTAAAGCAGGCCCCAGAAGCCATCAGGCCTGGGTCACAACTCTTCCAAGAGCGCCCCAGGCACACCTATTCTCTGCCCACTGCCACAGTCACAGTACTGTTTCTTCAGGAACATGCCTTGGACACACAAATGCAGGCAGGCAGCGACTAATGCTGGCAGTGTCCAAGCCAGGTCCATTTAAATACTAAAGTCCAAGTTAGATTTCCTGTGGCGATACCCAGACATGGTCTCTGAGCTTCCTGGAACCCCTCAGACCCTCAAATCAGCCCATAGCAACCTGTCCTATATCCTATCAATCTAAAATTTATATTATTTCCCTGAATGCAAGAAAGAAAATGCATTCCTCTTGCAGGAACCACATTCATTAGCTGTAAATTACAGTGGTTACAAAATGCTAACCAAGGCGAGTCACTCATACCAATCATACACAGCATATGTCATCATTTTAAGATGCTTGTACAACTTAAATTGTTATGTTTACTTTTAGTATGTGAAGTGGCTAGTCTACAACAGTAACAAAACCACGCAAAGGCATTTCTTACAGTAAATTCTACCCCAAAGACCAGTTGTCACAAGTATGGATGTATAATAGTTAAAGATGTCAGATTCTTTGAGGATTTCTTGAGACATATACAGGTCACCTTCCTCTTTTCTCTTGTGTCTTGCTTCCACTGCGGCAGACGTTAGCCAGAACTGGTATTCAAAGCTGGCCAACAGGCAAGACCATGTTTATTTCTACTTTTATCTTTCATGTGTTCTTCATTTGCCGGAATCTTTAGCATCTCTTTATTCACCTACGTGTTCAAATATTTGTAATGTGTTTGATTTGCATTCATAGAAAAACAGTGACTAATAAGAAGAAAATAATCTCTTGGCTTGTTTCACACCAAAGGATGAGGTCATGGGACTGTTGAAATTATTTTAAAACAATCAACCTTTCACTGAGTGATGTGATCATGCACATTCACACAGCTTGATACAGAGGCTTGCTCCTCTGTAGAGCCTCAGGATTGCAGCCATGACATCAAATGATTTTCCAGGCCTGGAAACACTTTTCTAAGAATTTCCCAGACCAAGGAGAGATCCTATCTTCCTTAGTACTTAATCCCCAAACTTGAACCATAATTTCCTAGTCCTTCAGTGTTCTAAATATGTGGGTTTTAACAGCAGATGTATGAAAAAATATTTTTTTTCCTAAATAATTTTCCTTGATGATAAACTTAAGTACTCCAATCAGTTCTAAAAGACAGCCTCTCCAGCTGCCTCCTATTGCTCCCCCTTAGTCTCAGGAGCTCAGCCATCAGCCATAAGTAACTAGCTGCAGCACTGCAGAGAGAAGGAGAATGACTCATCTGTGCCTCTTGCTTGATCTCTGAAGAGCAGCTTCAGCTTGAACATGAGCAAGAGAACAGTCATTTTAAAAACAAGAAACGTATAACTCAGACTCCTCCAACTGCTACTTAGGACTCAAAAAAAGTATAGCAGTAGCAGCCGAATGAACAACTGTCTGAACTCCTTGAACACAGATTAATGGAGCCAGAACGGGGGAGAAATATTGCCAAGATTGTCTGAGGTCTTCAAGACCCTAAAAGGGCTATGCCTACCTAAGTGTAGTTAATAACACACCTCATATCTAGACTTTGTCATAGTCTCTGACACACCCATTGAAAGGAAGGTCTATGAGTAGCTGAGGACTTGCAGATGTTTGCCACTTCTGGGCAAACCGAAAAAAGAAGCAAACAGGTGGCTCCCAGGGTTTGTGACGTTTCTTAATTACTCAAGGGCAAATTCATAAACCATGGGAGCACAAAGTCCCCCAAACTACACATTTCAAGATGTCTTTTTCACAGCTGGCTTTAAGGAGTTTCATAACAAGGAAAGGTAAATCCGCAGCACTGCATACTAACTATTAGTAGTTTTCCACATTCAGCCAAATCAGGAGAGGATACTTTCCTTCATTGACCCCTTCCAACTAGTGTGATTCGATCCACAGTCTTCTCTGAGATTCTCTCATCTTCCCCTTTGTCTCAGGGATAGGAAACTTTATTCCTGGTTTCTCAGATGTTCACGCTGGCATCACAGGCATGAACTGAAACTACGGCTTCCTGGTTTAGGATCGTGCACAAGCACACAAAACGTTATAATTCAAATTGAATTTTGGGGCTTGGAATGTAATCTTTTGAGAAGATTAAATGACAGAGACAGCTTCCTTGTCCTAAAGTGGTACCCACTAGAAAATCCATTCCTCCAGCCTCTCTGATGGTTATTGTCCTCAGAGGACAGATGCCAAACTGCAAGCTGCAGCTCTGCACAAGAAGCCCTGTGAACAGCCAGCCAGACTCCCTTTGGCCTGTGCCTACCAGGTTGCTCAGGAACTGGCCTGCAAGTGAGGTTGCTATGCCTGCTTTTGGAGCAAATTCCCAGTCATCCTCTGAAGACTTCAACACATTCAGACCAAAGAAAGTGCAAGGGTAACTGCTGCAGTTCTCAATGGGGACAATTTCATAAAAACTAACATTTTTCGGGATAACTAAAAAACTCAAGTTCACTCCATTAACAACATCACAAAACCAGATTCCTGCTTTGTACCTGCGCTATGATCCTGCTAATACAGACATACAGACATTCAAAAACCCTTTCTAAAAAGTGCAAAAAGAAAAAAAGTATGGAGATAATGAGCCACAGTGATATGCTTAAAAATTCTAACATCATTTTAGGAATTAATGAAAAAAACTTTACCTAACACTTCCTCTCATTTCTTTAACGTTGGTAAGATAAATCCACAAAGCATAAGATGTTATAAATCTATTGAGACAAACATTCCCTGAGGTATGTACCACATAATAGCTGTAGTGGAAGCTATGCCAGTAACTAATTAAACTTATGCCTCAGGCTTTAGGGATGTCAACTCATCTATTTCAGATGTATTCTGTTTTTAAAAAGCAAGCAGATCATTTTCTTCATGAACTCTCTCATTAAAAATAGAAAAAATATTACTTAAATAAAAATATTTTGAAGTAGTAACACACTGTTGAGCAAATGTATTTGATATGACGGGCTATCATAAACACAGTAAAGTTAAGTTTCATGCTCCTGTGAGTCAGATGGTCATCCTACCTGAGTATGCAAAAACTCCTTTTTTCCTTAGAAGAAACAAGGGAGTACAGAAAAGATCTTTGCTTTTGACAAAAGGTGCCTTCTAAGAATTCCTACAGAAAATAAGACGCTCATCCAAGAAGATCACTGTCACACTGTGTGATGAATCTTACCATCTCAAGAGTTACCAGCTGTCATTGCACTATGCTGCACTCTTTGTGCTGTAGAAGTCCTCTGTGTCAGGTTACTGGTGACAGTAAACTACAGCAATAGTCACTTTTCTCATCTCAGCAGAACAGTTATAAAACTGATGTAGAAATAGTTTCTGCAATAAACTGCTGCAGCATTTGCCTCAGCCTTATTGCATTTGTCAGCATCTTCTCAAGAAAAGAGCAGTCACACTTCCTTCCACAGTTGTTGTTATAAGGTTAGCAGGAAGGTAGCAAAATGACATCAGTACCTTTTGTTTTTAATCGCAGCATAATTCAGTAGGACAATCTCTTCCTAGCTGTTGGTCACTCCAGTTTTTACAATTCCACTTTAAAATGTAAAATACTTTCGATATTAAGTAGCATTTTCTTGACCAAAAGCTCTAGCTCATTCACAAGCTCCATCAAACTAGCAGAGTAGATCCTCTGATCACACTACTCATTTACAGACACTCTTTATGGTCTGCTGAGAAGGCCACAGGGGCATGCTTATTAACAGGGGTGGTAACTGAGGAAGATGAAAGAAAAAACACCCTTCCGCCCTTCCAGCCCCTCCCCCAAATAAAAAGCACAGCAGAGGTTATGTTGCGTTTGAACATGATTCCACATTTCCTCCAGTCCACTTCAATCTTACTGTTATTTTCTTCTACAGCAGTTAATTTTTCAGCATATTACCCAGGGATATGGTTTCCTAGCCAAGCCTTTTAACCCCAAACCATGGCTTCACTCCCTTTTGATCACCCTTCTCAAATTCAGCCCTTGTTAGTAATTCAACAGAAATCTTAACACTGCATTGCTGTTCTTTTTCATCCTTTTTTTTCTTTTTTATTTCTGCTTATTTTAACAGTGGTCATCAGTTTTAACTCTTCAGAACAGCAAGCATGTCCCAGTCGTTACAATATTCTCCCTCAACTTCTCTACCATCATTCCTCTATTTTTCTGACTTGAATCTTAACACCAACCTAATACTAGTTCCTTGCAAGTGTGTCCTAGGTTTACAAATCCAAGAGACAAACATTCCATTTCCAAATGTAATCTAGATAACATTATATCTTGGCTTGACCTCTGTCAAGTGTCATTGAACGCAGGGACAAAATTCTACTGCAAGACTTTTTGCTCTCTGTAGTTCCCTCACACAGGTAGAATACGTTTTGAATATGGCTGCTGAAAATAAATTTTACTTCAAGACAGAACAGGCTGCTCAAATGCTCTAATCTGAAAAGCTTCATACAAATGCTCTATCTTAGCAGAGCCCTCCATGAATGACAAAAGAGGAGTGTGATTCCTTAGGCAGCAAAATTATTCAAATAATTCCACAAAGACATATAAAGCTCCATACACATCACAACTTTTGTCTTCCATAATTGTTTTTCTCTTCCCTTTCACTCAATCATTTTTCTCTAAATTATTAAATCCTTCTTTCCTCCTGTTACGGTTTGGGAATTCTCTGTAAGACTCATAAGAGAAGGTTATAATTAGCAATTAAAGAAAGAGGGCTGTATAGAAAACATGGGTCTATGGGAACTGTGAAGCAGAGGCTATTTCTGGTAACCAAAAAAACAGTGCATGCCTTCTTCAACAAAACTCATCCCAGCCTGCATCCTGCTTACCAGAGAGCACACAGGTAGTTCACTGCCTGACAGATAAAGTCTGCAAATTAACACATACACAGAGGCACACAAGCCAGTACAAAGCAATTTTGGAGAAAAGACCAAATTATACATCTAGTAGCTAATGAGGCAAGAGCAATCTTGACGGCATTAACAAATCCAAAATAATCATTAATGTACAGCTCAAAAAAAAAACACAAAAAAATCCCAAACAAACAAAAAACAAAAATAAAAAACAAACAAACAAAAAACCAAACAAAAACCAACAATAACAAAACAACAAAACAAAACAAACAACCAAACTTACAATGGGACAAGTTTCAGAGGAAGTTGTATAAATTCAGACTAGTTAGAAAGATATATTAAAATTACTGTTTTTCAAAACAAAATACAGATTTTACTTCTCACATTGTTTTGAGCCCATTTCACAAATACAGGACCACGAACTGATTTATAGGTTACTGAAAATGAGAGGAAACAATTAAATGGATAATGGATGAGTCAAAGTCAACCTACAATGCAATAGTAAGGCTTAATCTGGAATACTATGTATCATTCTTTATCATGTTATGTCTTTCTAGCATGTGAACATTTGCTGTAAACAAGATACAGAGAAGTGCTGCTAGCATTTCTCAAGAAAATGACAACCTACCTTACATCAGTATCTCACACAAAAAAGAAGACCTTTAATGACTGTTTAAGAATAAACAGGACTGATGAATCACCACGGGGAAAACTGAAAAGCCATCTTATAAGAAGAGCACTTGCACTGGAGCAAGTGACAAAAACTGGCCATTAATAAAGTTAGGATAAAGTGTAAATGAATGTTTCTAACCACGAGAACAAAGAGATCCTCAGGCAGTATTCGTTGGGCACAGCAACAACAAAATGAAGCTCCATAAAGGTGAAATATGGGGCCTGCAATAGTAAGGGGATTGGAACTATGATCCAAGAAATGTTTTCCAAACTCATCTCGTGCTCTTGCTCATTCATTAATAAATCCATACATATACACACACCCACTCATGTTAAGCAGACACTTTTATTTTTCTCTAACTTGAAGCTACTTAGGAGTAATATTTATTTCTTGTAATTGATTAATATTCTGATACTTTTACTTTCTTGTACGCAAGATTTTGCATCAGTTCCTTCCAAGCACTCTCCTACATTGATTCTTTTACATCAGACATGCCTTGAATTCATATTGGTGTCTTTCACAGAACACGGATACGCTTCTATCTGTAGCTGCCTACTTTCATGAAGGGCTACATATGACTCATAATAAAGTAACATCTCACCTCTTCATAGTTAAAGGTCACTTCAGAAGTTGGGGGATATAGGGAAAAAGGAGGAGCAAGGGAAAGAGATATGCACAAAAGCATGTCTGCAAAAAGCTAGGGTTAGAATACATATATATATATCTCTCTCAACAAAAGGCACTGGAGTTCACTCAGCCTATTCAAAGGCTTGAAGAGTCCCAATTTCATAATGTTGCTAAAACCTTCTTCTTTATTCTTGGCATAAGCGCATGTGTGTGTAAGCAATGGGACAGGCATCACATTTTTAACTGGAGTGTGAAAAAAGCTGCTCATTGAAAGAAAAAGTATGTAGTTATAATTAGAAGTGAAAACTAAAACCAACATTTCACTTGATTATACAGAAAAGGGATCATTTGTTCACAAGATACTGCCTCTAGGTGGGCCCAGAGTATTATCCTCTATACTTAACTGACACTCCTGTTTACTACTCCAAAGTAGAGCAATCCCTATAGAGCCAAACTACTGTGATCAAACTAATTGTTTTTACAGACTCACAGAATGGCTGAAGCAGGAAGGCACATCTGGAGACCACTCCTAGTCCAACCCATCAGGCTCAGAGCAGGGTCAATTACCACAAGATGCTCAAGTCTGTGTCTAGTTGGCTTTTAATTACACCCAAGGATGAAGGCTCCACAACATCTCTGGACAACCTGTTCCACAGTTTGACCTGGCCTCAGAACAAAATATTTTTTCTTATGCTTAAATGGATTTTCTTGTATTTCAATTCATACCCCTTGTCTCTTGTCCTTTCACTGTCTACTGCCAAGAAGACTCTGGCTCCACTTCCTTTACTCCACCACATCACGTATTCAGACACATCACCCTGAGCCTCCTCTTCTCCAAGTTAAACAGACTCTCCTCAGAAGTCAGATGCTCCAACCCCCCAACCATTTTCACAGCCGGACTAGCTCCAGTATATCCATGTCTCTCTTCTACGGGAGAACCCAGAAACAGCACTCCAGATGTGCCTCACCAGAAAGGAGAAGAGGAGGAGGATCACCTCTCCACTTTCTGGCATTCCTCTGCCTAATGCACCCCAGCAAGCTACAAGCTGCCTTTGCCACAAGCACACATTCCTGCCCTGTGGTCTGCCCGATATCCACCAGGGCCCCTCTTCCCAAAGCTGCTCTCCAGCCACTCAGCCCCGGCCTGTACTGGTGCCTGGGGTTATTCCTCTCCAGGTGCAAGACTTGGCATTTCCCTTTGCTCACAAGGATCCCATCAGCCCATTTCTCCAGACTGCTGAGGCCTTTCTAAATGGCAGCATGACCCTCTGGTGTGTCAGTCTTCCAGTTTTGCATCATCTGCCAACTTGCTGAGAGTGTCGTCTGCCCTATCATCCAGGTCACTAGCACTGGCCCCATTATCCACCCCTGCAGCACACTGCCAGTGACCGGCCTTCAGCTGGAGCTCATGTGCTCATCACAGCCCTCTGAGCCTAGTACTTCAGCCAGTTTTCAGTCCACCTAACTGTCTGTTTACCTGCTCTGCACTTCATCAGTTTGTTAATGAGGATAATACAGGAGACGGTGTCAAAAGCTTTGCTGAAGTCAATGTAAATAACATGTACTGCCCTCTCCTCCACCAAGTCAGTGATCTCATTGTACGCTGATTGGTCAGTCATGCTTTTCCTTCATAAACCCACAATGACTACTCCCAACCAGCTTGTTGTCCTTCATATGTTTGGAAATGGCTTCCAGAAGGTTGATGTGAGGCTAGGGTTCCACAGTTTCTCCTTATTTTCTTTCCTGAAGACATGAATGACTTTTGCTTTCTGATAGTCATCAGGAGCCTTCCCTGAGTTTCCTTCTGAGAACATCAATTTTCATTCCAGAAATAATCTCCCCTGAGATTTTTTTTTTTTGCTGGGTTAGGCATTATAGCAGATCCATCTACTCTACTGTTATGATGTATGAATGAAAATAGCAACTCCAGTTTTTTAGATATCATGCTAGACTGCAGCAATGATGGAGAGAGCAGAGAATGCTTTGTACCATGGCAGCAAATATGACCTGGAGTTCCTTAATGACATTTACAGAATAAAGCAGGCCCCCCAAAATCAAAACACTGCAAATACAGTTATCTTTACTTTTGCAATTGATCTTAACACAGACCAAGTATCCATGTGAGAGCAAAGAGAAGAAATGAAGCCATGTAAGACATAACTATTCAAGGAATTTCAATACTCATTCTTAGACAACCATGATTAGCTAAAATGCCATACTTTCAGATTAAAATGTATTCTTCAGAACATACATATCCTAAGACAAAAACTAGTGACCATATGTTATATACATTTAAGAGCATCCAACTTTCCTGTGGAAAATTATGCTATTACAGAGCTTTTGGAAAGAACCATAATCCACTCACGCCAACCTTCAACACAAAGCAGGGTGGTAGAATTCATAGCTGAGAAGTTACTTTTCCTAAACTCAGGTACAGACATGGTGCTGAACAACTTCTGAGAATTTCTAACAGGTTAAGGTGGAAACAGCAAAAGGAAGGAAATGGTACAGGCTGGGAGCAGGATGTGGACAAGGCTCTAGAGAAGACGCCATGGAATCCACCATGTAGTTTGGCAGACATTAGAGCACTGTTTTTCCCAATACTGTCAGAGATGCCTGAATTTAGGTGGTCTGCCCTTTGCCCATTTCTGCTATGTCTTTTCCTCTATAATTCTGTGTTTCTTTCTTGATCAAACTTCAGCTTCCTCAAACTTTGCTTAGTCACATCTTCATCCTGACTACTTGCATGAAAGCAATCTAACATGGTACAAGCTGCATAGCTTTTCTCTCTGCACATAAGTTCACCCAGCAGAGAGGAGCTGCAGGCAACACACCACTGAACACAACTTCAGTTTTGTGCTAGCATAGCTATGGCTTCTACAGTGCAAGGAAACGCTTCATTAACTTTTTAAACAATGTCATTTTGTGCCACAGCTACATTTCCTGTGACAGTCTGTACAGTTAGAGTTAGCTTACTCTGGGTTCATCTCAAAGAAGCTTTTCCAGATGCTCTGTAGGTATCCCATTCACTTCGAAAAACCTGAGAAACTGTTCAATTATTTATTTCTAGTTATCTCACCTGCTAACAGTTGAATACAAAAACAGAGTTCATGCTAGTGTTTTATGATAAAGCAATAGTTATTTGGATCTTAAATTCTGTCCTATCTCACACAACTTACACATCTACTTCTATCATAGTACTTTTGGCCCTTTCACTTGAAAATAACATCAGCATACAAATTACTCTGTGATTCCACTCACAGAATTCAAACCTTAAATTTCTCTTCTGTCTTCCAAGAGTACAGAAAATGCATCAGGTAAGGAGGCTGGTGGTTAATAACTATATCCTAGTCTAAGTACATTTAACTAAGAGGCATAGCTGTAAATTCCCTGGAGACAAGGCGGGGGGAAATACAAAAGGGAAAGGGGAAAAAAAGGAAGATACTGCATTGCAACATTTCACTATATGTGTTAGAAACAACCAAAGTGGAATTCCTAAAACAATACCTACTTGCAGACTTCTGACAGCACAGCTGGAGCAGGAAGACTGCCAGGTGTGATTTGTAACTGAACCAGCAGAAATCCTTACCACTGACTTAATTACACTAGCTGAACTGGTTTAACTGATTGAGCTTTTACTGGTACAGCCTGTTTACTTGCCATACAGGGTTTTACTAGATGGCCATGAAGCAAAGCTTGGCTCTATAGCTACTTCATAGCAGAAGCACTCTGACAATCCAGTAAACCTCCTATAACCATGAAAGACCAATGCTACAGACAGAGCAAGAGAGATGGAAACACCTATTGCAAGTGAGGCTGTGCATCCATAATGTTTACAAAGAACAATTTGGTTTTGTATTACCTTATGCTATGGAGTTTTGCAGCAGATAATATGTACACCCGTCCTGATTTTGTTGAAAACAAGACCAGTTCTCTTTTAGTGAATTTTACTTTCAGCTGAGTTCTTCTAAGTGCCTTCTGAGTAACTGCACTTTTCTGAATTTAGTTACGTGTTTTTCGGACACTGCGCTCCAAAACTGATATGATGACCAATGGAATGCAGAAAAAGCTCACGTTTAGATTTATTATTATGGTAACCGAGGTAAACTGATAACAGGAAATATTTGCAAGGAGAGGCAGACAGAACAGGTGACTAAAACTTACCAGCTGAGTATTCCATCCCATACACATCATACACCCTATAGAAGAGGGAGATCATGAGGGTCTCACTCTCTTCAACCAGCTGGCATCTGAAGAGGCCCCTGCCTGTCGTCTCTGCAAATTTGAGGCCTCAGACCCTGCATCCCTGAATCCAGTTCTGGTTGGCTGCGAAGTCCCACCCAGGACTTCCAGGTGCCTGCCCTGCAGCCGCTGGAGCCACGCCAGCTCCGCCTACCACAGGAGGGGTTAAACACTGCTACCTGGGATATTCGAGATTGGGTTTTGTATATTTTGTATCATTTTCTCTATTTATTAGTAGCATTAGTAAAGCATTTTAAAACCTTTCCAATCTGAAGTCTCTCTCACTTTTTCCTTCCTATCACCTTCCCTTAGTGAGGACTTTTTCCTATGCGGAGACGGTAGAGGGTGGGGTGGATTAACAGTGAGCATCTGCCACAGTTTATTGTCGCCTTGCAACTAAACCTTGACAACACCTCACTGAATGGTATACACATTGAGAGCAAAATAAAAAAATATTTTAGGCGGCCACTGTTAACATCACAAAAATCAAGAGGTCTGTTGGTGGCACCAAATGATCTTTACGAGAAAATTACTACTACACCAATGTCTTTTTTGTACACCTAGAAAAGTACTTGTAGTTAATCACTCTACACTTTCACTGAATCATTACTCGCAACACCTTTTCACAAGTCTTGTTTACGTGCATTTCCCTTAGAGTAGCAGGAATGCAAAAACTTACTACTTTGAGGTGAAGTTCAATAAAATGATGGTATCAGTATAATGGCAGCACATCAGTAATAATGCTGTTTCAAGTTCAGGTCTCCTCCTGCTACTATTTATCACGCTCCAATGACGCAAACTTCCCTCTTCTCTCAAGCAGTCCAACCAGCTAATATTAATTGGCCTTAACTAAAATAATTGCCTTTACCCACTATTTATCTTTTTGTTGTTGCTGTTGCTTGCTGCCAGATCTGATAAGGGGATACTGAGTCTGGGAGCCTAGTCAATTTTTCCAACAACACAATCTAGTAAGAGATAGTAATTAGCCTCTCCCTGCAAATCTTGTTTTTGCTTTATGAACGACTGAAAACATCAATAGGAAATAAATACATCTGTTAGCACTCCTTAGCAAATGCTGGTGGTGTTGGTTGTTAAAACTCAAAACCCATCTCCCCATCTGTCCCTTCACATACATTCTTCAATGGTAGGAAGAAAGTAGCTCATTTCAGTACAGAGAGGCTCAAAGGCATGACCCAGAAAGCCTCCATTAATATAACGAGTCTTCAAATAAAAACCACTCTCTAACCCAGCTATACCAGATATTTTCTCTATATTTTTTCTTTATAGTGCTCAGAGTCATGGAGCTGTAATTTGACAGCAGAAGCACATGGTGCAGAGACTGGAGAGGCAGGTTACCAACACATTTCAAGTGACTCAAGGCATGAGCAAGGAAGCCCTGAAGGAGTTCTTCAACCCTGTAACTTGTACGCCCGGTTTCAGCTTCATGAGAAAATAAAACCCACACAGAGAAGCTGCTGGGTGAGGGATTGGGAACAGAAGGGCAGCTTCTAATGGAAACACATGAACTGAAAAAAAAAAAAAAAAAAAGAAAAAAAAAAAAGAAACAACAACAACACCCCACCAAAACACCAACAAACTACCAAGGAGTAGTGTATACTCACTATCAAGAGACCAACCAAAAATAACTCTTTTCTACACATCGGAATCCTCACTAAGGAAACAAAGAAAACGTAAAAATCCCAGCACAAAGGAACAGGGACAATATTACAGAGTGCCACTGCATGTGTCACCAAGGTTCAGAGGGGTAAGCAACATACATTCTATTTCCCTGTAAAAACTCCATTTCAGATACAGAAGATCAGCATTATAAAATCACTTAGTGAGGGAAAAAGGCTGAATTAATTAATGAGACAATATATTTCCTTCTCTCCAATTTGTAAAATAAAAGTCCCTTTAAAAACAATTTCTCATACCTTAACCTGTACGTTCTAGTTTCAGACCTAGTGTCTACTTCTGTGTAGCACACACATACATTATATATGTCTACTACATGCACATACATGGATTGCTGTAAAATTCTGAAAGGTATATTTTTTTAAAGAGCTTTTATTTTACAGTTTAATGAAGCATTCCTCACCCTCCACTTACTCAAAATTTTCCTCTAATGTCCACCAGTTTGCCTACATTCTCTAAAAAAAATTTTACATTGTCTGAAAGGCTGAAGAAGTTCAAATGACCCATTGTAAACACATGGGCTGACAATACAGAAATCCGTTTCCTACACAGAACTGCAGAGTCATTAGGGACTATGAAACCCAGTGCACAATCCTGCAAGAATCAGTGCACATAAGCAGTTGCATCCTCCTAGTCATTCCATCAACTTTAGTGAACTACCCATACAGGGGAGTTCTTTCTGTACAATAATTTTAAAGGATCGGCCCTCACCTGTTCACTTAAGGAGGTTTCAAAGTACATATCATCTTTCCTTCTGCAGGGAAAAATACTGGCAATACCTCACAGCAGCTAACACAAATTCTAAGTCCTTCCAGGACTTCAGTTTAGCTTTAGCATTCTGTACATTTACAAAACATCAGTAACAAAGCAGTTTTCAGTTTTGAATTGAACATCATTATTTGTAACAATCTGTTCATGAGAACTGATCAGCCCAAGTTCCAACCATAAGCCTTCAGGAGCTTTCAGTTTGAAAGTACAAATCTCACAGAGTCAAAAAAAAGGCAAACAGATAAAAGTACACAAAGCATTACGAACTGACTGAAGGTCACAAAATGAAGAAGGGCAGATGAAAACAACTAAGCATATGCCTTTTAGTACATGTGCAACAGTATGTTTCAGGTAGTTCCACTTACAAGTACCTTTTTTCATGAAACAAACTGTATAGAGAATATTTAACTAAATTTTAGAAGTAGACTCTTCTAAAACAAAAGTGAAGCATTAAAACATTCGCTGAATGCTACATTGAAACCTGTATGCAGTTTTTTGATGGCTGAATTTTAGGTATTTTTTATTCTAGATAGTTAACATGGTAGTCCTGAATTACAGGCATTTTTCCACCTATATTTCTTTAATTCAACCCTGGAAGGAGAATAACTCAGGTCATCTTAGAAGGAATTTTAAATGAGGCATAGGTTACATTTTGCCCTTATGCTTGACAGTACAATAAAATTGAGACACAGGACATCAGGGAAGGATAAAGTAAACACTAAGATTTGCATCTTACCTTCTTCTAGCTATAATTATAAGGCATTCATTGGGCCAGTGATTTGGCAACAGCTGACATGAGTGTATGAACCATGTCTCTAAAGCACCATGGCCACGTATTGCAGACATGACAGCAACATACAGTAAGATGGGCAGTCTGCTCGCATGCTGGCAAGGTCCTGGGGACAGCAGGAAAAGGAAGCTTGGGGCGAGGGAACAAAAACCAGAACAAAAACCTCATAAACACAGGTGGCAAAAGGAAAGCTGGATGACATGATGCTCTTAGCTCCAAGCAGTAAGAGAATAATTTTCAGCCAAAAGGATAAAAAGGAGTTTCATTTGCTTTGTGCTATCAATTAATAAGTAAATACCGATAGGTAAAATCAAACTGCCTAAACTCACCTAAGCATTTCCAAAAGGGAAACCAAGGCTTAGCTAAGCTGCTTAGCATGAACCAGCCAAAGTAATGGCAACAACTTGTAACCATAAGCAATCATGGACGTTATGAAAGAAGTTTCTGTTTTAGAGACCGTTTCTGTCAGACTGGTGTTTTTAATCAAGGTTTTTGATAATACTGGTTTATAGCTTCGGGCAAGGCAAATGCAAGTTCTCTTGAAGAACAAGGGGACTGGACTAGAGGATCTTTCAAGGTCCATTTCTACCCATAACGTTCTGTGATTCTATGAGGGTGCACTGAGTCCTCATACAGTGGGAAATGGATAAATCAAGGTTTTGTGAAGCAGCAGACACACTCAACACCCTGCAGTCTTGAATGACTTGTGAGGCTTTTATTTCTCTCAATATTCCCAGTCAAAAACAACCAACCAACAACAACAACAAAACACCTATCAACAAAAGCAGAAATCATTACCACCTTCTATAAAGATGACAGGTTTGCCTTGTTCCTTCTTCCTGGGCAGGAGGTACCAATGTTGTTTTTAAAAATGTATGCTCTACTTGTTTCTTCCCTTCCATCCCTCACCACCTCCTGTCACAACCATCAGCACTAAGTATCCATCACTGAAGGAGGAGTCTGAAGTCAGAGTAAATAACTCATCCTGTTACATGATCGTAGTTTACTTGCACCTTTGT
Organism: Streptopelia decaocto; assembly: GCF_964273445.1. Taxonomy (NCBI): domain Eukaryota; kingdom Metazoa; phylum Chordata; class Aves; order Columbiformes; family Columbidae; genus Streptopelia; species Streptopelia decaocto. The sequence continues at coordinate 105,870,297 of NC_138663.1, forward strand.
CTTTTCCTAGGGTATAAGACTACAGTCTATACATAAACAACAATATATTTCATATTGCTGTAACAAAGCCAAAAAATGAGGATTAAGAGACTCACATACACTTGTCTCTTTCCAACTCTGAAGAGAACAACATGTGCTGATCGTAAATGTAAACTGCTCTAATATATTCTGTCACATTATAACTTTACTAACAGCACCAGTAAAATTCAAGTACATAATTAGGTAGGAAATAGGGGACCCTTTAAGGACTCTGTCTCTACCATCAGCTTCCCAAATATTTCCCAAAAGATTCTAGGAGGGAACTGCAGCACTTAAAACACTGAATACAAGGATACATAATTAGTCAAACACTACTTCCCATAGCAAATAATAGAATTAGTTTGTAATTCCAATTGATATGCACTTTATAAAAGCATGAAAGCTGTTAAATGGTCTACATATCATACTTCAGAAAAAACCCAGCACTTCTGTACATAAAGAAAACTAAAACAAGTAACAAAAAGAAGTCAACATCCCCCCATACGCATATATATTTACTGTTAATAAATTACGGAGTTTGATCAGGACATGAATATTCAGAAGTAAACAGAATCACAGAATGCTAGGGATTGGAAGAGACCTCAAAAGATCATCTAGTCCAATCCCCCTGCCAAAGCAGATGAGGCTACACAGGAATGTGTCCACGCAGGTTTTGAATGTCTCCAGAGTAGGAGACTCCACAACCCCCCTGGGCAGCCTGTTCCAGTGTTCTGCTACCCTCATTGAGAAGAAGTTCCTTTTCAAATTTAGGTGGAACCTTTTCTGTTCCAGTTTGTAGCCATTACTCCTTGTCCTATCATTGGTTGTCACCAAGAAGAGTCTGGCTGCAACCTCGTGACACTCACCCTTTACATATTTATAAACATTAATGAGGTCACCCCTCAGTCTCCTCTTCTCCAAGCTAAAGCGACCCAGCTCCCTCAGCCTTTCCTCATAAGGGAGATGCTCCACTCCCTTCATCATCTTTGTTGCCCTGCGCTGGACTCTCTCCAGCAGTTCCCTGTCCTTCTTGAACGGGGGGGCCCAGAACTGGACACAATATTCCAGATGGGGTCTCACTGGGGCAGAGTCGAGGGGGATGAGAACCTCTCTTGACCCACTGACCACCCCCCCTCTAATACACCCAGGATGCCATTGGCCTTCTTGGCCACAAGGGCACAGTGCTGGCTCCTGGTCATCCTGCTGTCCACCAGGACCTCCAGGTCCCTTTCCCCTACGCTGCTCTCTAATAGGTCATTCCCCAACCTATACTGGAACCTGGGGTTGTTCCTGCCCAGATGCAATACTCTACACTTTCCCTTGTTATATTTCATTAAATTTTTCCCCGCCCAACTCTCCAGCCTGTCCAGGTCTCGCTGGATGGCAGCACAGCCTTCTGGCGTGTCAGCCACTCCTCCCAGCTTAGTGTCATCAGCAAACTTGCTGATAGTACACTCTATTCCCTCATCCAAATCATTGATGAAAATACTGAATAATACCGGCCCCAGCACAGACCCTTGAGGCACTCCGCTAGATACAGGCCTCCAACTAGACTCTGCCCCATTGACCACGATTCTCTTGCTTCTTTCCTTCAGCCAGTTCGCAGTTCACCTCACTACCCGATCGTCCAGACCACACTTCCTGATGTTTCTCACATCAGCCTGCTCCAACAGTAAAAATTGCCAGAACAAGCAAAAAAATTAATCAGACCAAAATACATGGATTACTAACACACCCACCCACACATAAGCAAGCTACAGAGAAAATAAAAACATCAAAACATCCAGAGCTTGGAAAGTTGCCAGGGAAGCAGGGAAAAAAAAAAAAAAAAAAAAAAAAAAAAAGAAACTGAAAAAAGAAACTGAAAAGAAACTGACTTCTGGGAAGAGAAAGTATAATATCAGGGCACCTTCTCTTTGCCTCCCAGTCTTTTTTAGGACAAGGTTAGAGGAACACTATCAACCATCTAATCCTGCCAGTTCTATAAATCCTTATGGAAACTACTTCAAGAGGCTATTGCCAAAACCACATTCACTTCCCTATGTAACACACAGTTCCAAATAATATTATATAAATAAATTCTGAAGAAACTGACACTGCTTTAAAGAATTGCAATATTACAGCTCCAAAGAAGTTATATCTTTGAAAATATAATTTCTACATAGCACATTTGGTCCTTGTTTCAATCTCTGATTAGCTTCTCTTCCTGCTCATGGCTTGGAGCCTCAAGAACAGAAAACCAAAAAGTGTTTAGTTTCCTTTTTAGCATAAACCTATATATTTTTTTAAATTTACTAATTAAATGACAGCATATTTTAAACAGAAATACTCCACTGAGTTTTTTCTTAAGAATACAAAGGACAAACCTGAGTCTCCTTAGTATATTAATTTAAACTATCTACATTGAACTCCATCAGTGAAGCAATATGATGTGTATTTAAATAAGAATTTTTAAAACGTTTTTTAAACATGAGCAATTACACTGTATATTAAAGAATGGAAAGCAATACATTTTATTTTCAAACTTAAATTTTCAACAGTTCCACTAATATATAGTTACAATTAAGCCACTGCCTTTTCAGAAGGTTTCACTAATAACTTGTTGCAATATAAAGTACTAGTCACTAAAAGCTAATAATCTTAACATTGAAGCTTCACATTGCCATGTGTCCACTGCATGACCACTGCACATATTTAAAACCCTCTCACTTTTGCATAATTCATTAAACGTTCACATGCTGGTTCTCACAAAACATCCAACAGCTGACAGCCCCAAAGAGTAACCGTTCTTTCCTCTCTGTTCCATAACCTCACACCTCCCCAAGTAATCCCCCTCTCAAAGCCTGGCATTGAAACATATCCAACCAACTGATCACCACAGGACAGCCAGTACCACACTTGCCCCCATGAAAAACATACAGGATCCATTCTGCTGACGGCAACGAGCACGGCATCCTTCCCATTCAGACGAGAACATCAGCGGTTCCCTGTGACAGGGAATGGGAAAGAGCCTCTGTTGCTGACAGGGAGTCTCACATCACTTCAAGGCCAAACACCCAGGGCAGCTGCCTCACTGGGAGCTCCCCCACCTCCTCTGAAGCCAGATGAACAGGTTGAGGCGTGACATCATTTGTAATCATGCCCTGGGCATCCAGGACAGCCCAGAGTGCTGCTGTTGCAGACTATTGCCTGGTACAAGACCATCTTGGTGGATCTGTGTCTTCAGGGAGGGGAGATGGGCTGGGAGAGCTAGAAAGATTCATTTTATTAGTTTTGCTTTCACCATTTAAACAGCAATAACAGCAGCAATAATAAATAATAACACAGAAGTGATGCTGTGTTTTTCCTCACAAAATCTTCATTGCTGTTAACAGAAACAAAAGCTCAAAGTGACAACATTTTCACACAATGGAACCTATCTGAAAGCTTCTTTCACCAGTTATATTATCTTGTATTTCACCATAAGGATCTCTTGTATTTCATTATAAGGATAACAACTTCAAAGATCATATCCAGAACTTGGAACAAGAAACTAGATCTCCTGGCTCTCACTCCCAAGACAACAATCTTGTTGTTAGGATGCCACAATCTAAAAACATTTCCTAAGAATAAATACATAGACAGTATTCTAGTAAGATTTCCAACAAAAAAAAGCTCAAAAATTGAATTGCATATTCCTGCCAAGTATGCAAAAAAACCCAAACCAAAACATAACCCAAAAAACCTCTAATAATTCACTAACCCATAAAGCAAGCTATCTTTTCAGGTACACACAGAAATAACACCACTTTCACCACTTGCCCTAGTCTGCATATAACCTCAGTGTCTCAGCAGATGCCACTACTTTCAGAAGTGGCTACTTCAGCAAAGCTGACCCAGACCTCAATTCATAGTATTCAGGGTACTTAGGAGAGAAGTGAAGGCAACAGGAACCTACAAGCCCCAAAGCAAAGGCAGGCACTGCGGTTTCAGAGAGTGCAACGACAAAGCAGGAGGGAAGGACAACAGGAGCTGGTCATTCTCCAACCTGATGGGTACCAAGCAGCAGCCAGAGGGCTGGGGAAGCAGAAAGCACTGCAGGTACCCAAGTGTTCTTCTGGGACATGGGGAACAGTCTCTGTTTCCTCCCAGGAGCCAAACTATGGCTGTAAAGAGCCCCTGCATGTGCACAAGCCCAGTCTTATGAGAGATTTTAGGAAAGCACTATCAAGAATGGGTAGGGGTGTGAGGTATGTAGCAAGCACAAGGGTCCCAGCTTCACTCAGAATTCCCTGCAGGCTCTAACTGGCTGTGAAGATGAAAACCAACCAAACAAAACAGATAGAGAAGAAAATAAAATGAGAAAAAACAGACAAGGAACTCCACTGTGTACCTATGATTGAGCACAAACATCCCTGACATCCTACAACTAATTTGCACTATTTAAAGATTGTATTCTGCTTGTGTAACAAGAAATCCGGGTTGCTATTCTGACCTGAGGCAGCAGTAGTTACACAAAGTCCTGTTTCATTCATTCTAAAACCCAAGCTACCCACCACAATTCCAAAAATAACTACTACCACACTTCTTACTAAACTTAAAGAGAATTTGCCTCCCCAATCCAGCTAGCAATATTGGCAAGTCCTCTGGAGTACAGAAAAGGCTGAAGGCTGCCACATGAAGTACATTCAGTTTACCAGCATAATGCTACCCAGTCCCACATAGAATGGGGTTTGTAAATTAAAACCAGCAAGCATGGCTCTGCACCACAGTTTCCTGCTTTCTACATCTTCATCTGCTATCAGCAAAATCTAACTGTCTCAGATGTCGCCACACTTACAAACACAGTTTTACACTGCAGAGCATGGTTAGATGAGGAATTTGTTAAAATAAGACCACAAAAAGAAAAAAAACAACAACAAAAAAAACCCAAACACCACACCAACAAAAGCCCCCTACCAGTCTCCTAATGGCATTAAACCAAAACAAAACACACACAACCCCCCCACACTAATACCCTACACATCATCCACATTTACTTTATTTTCTCGCTATAAAAGTAAGGATTTGAGATTTCAAGTTGAAGTTTTTAAGCTAGAAAAGCACCCAAAGACCAGCTTTATACCATGCAAATGAACAACACTGCAATCACACCTGCTACCTCATTTTTTTCAACTGCGGAACAGAGGAGTAAAACAGACAACCAGAAACAGCAGGTCATTCTCCACCCATACTTCTATTTCCCTACCTGAAAAATTGAAAGAAAACAGAAAAGACGACAACCAGATATGCATTCCACACATTTCATATGATAAATTAAGCATCACTATCTCTCAAAAAAGTAGGTATCTACAAAAGCAAGCAGAGGTAAATTAGATCTTAAAGAAGATCTAATTAAAGACAATTTTCTCATATTTAGACAAACTACTCTCACAAAATCATCAGTGACCATAGCTGCAGGCTAATAGGCAGTGAAAGCAGAAAGAGAAATTTCAAATACCTTGTCTGTTACACCTTGCATATTGAATTGCAGAGCATAAGAAAAGTATGAATCTATCTCGTGTCTATATGTATAAAAATACACAAAATTCAGAGCAGTTGTTTTGCAGATTCAAGAACAGGAAGCACCTCTGATATAACTTCACAGTGAAAGTCCCCTGAAAAAAATAACTGCAGATGTACTGCATACATATCATTGCTACCTCTCCTTTCCTCTTTCTTTCTCACATCCGTCTTCAGACAACTCCTCTTCAATGATCTCCTAATTTGCATTTATTCCGTGAAATTTAAAACTACTTTTGCTACGGACAACTCCAGGTATCTTTTCCACATCATGACCTAGTACTCCCTTGAAAACTTTTTTTTTTTAAATTTTCGTAACACTTCATTATAATGTCTTTTCATAAACATTGCAATATATTGCATTTCCCTAATTTTTCTGTTTCTGATTTGTACATATTTTCTTCCAAACACTTTTCCCTTCAAACTCCACTTCCAGAATTTATTCACACACGTTGATACCATTCAGGCCTCTTTACTGTGTTAATTCAGTGGTTTCAATCCAGCCTAAACATTCAATTTTTTGCAAAACCCAACAGTTTCTTTGGCATGTCATCATGAATTTATTCAAAAGGAAATAAAATCACAGGAAGGAAAATCTATTTTCCATAAGAAATTATTCCCTCCACTTGAAGCTAGAATGCAAAGTACCTCAAGAATTTCATTAGTGATTTTTACCTCTGAATAACTTTCTTAAGTAACCACTCTTACAACCAATTATGATAAGAAATGGGAATCTGGAGTTGCATCGAGCTCCACCACTTATTTGTAGCATTCTTTTTTGCCTGCCTCTCAAGTACCTTGCTGACACAACAGAACAGCAATGGGGTATGAACTGATTACTGGGGAGCTCGACTCTGCATGCACTTGTTAAAACATTTTCCATAACCGAAAGAGAAAGTTTACAATTTCTTATAATCTCCAGCTACAAGGAGATTTACACAGGAAAAACTGAAGAAAAATGGAAGTTTTCACTCAAGATATTCACAAACTAGCTACACTTCTAGGAAGTTTGTATCTTCCACTTCACATTACTTAATTTAGTGATGGAATGCTCAACTGTGAAAAACATATTTGACTTCGCATTCAAGCGGAGAATAGGGAAGAATTTAATGTGGTTTTTAGTTCTTTAGAAAACAGCTCTCAATGAGAAGAAAAAAAAAAGCCGAGGAGAGGCAAAGAACAGATAGTGATATTTTATGAGAAGACAAAAATCCACATTTATTTTGTTTCATCATTGCCGCGTGACAGACGTGGATCTATTCTTTCTTCTTGGAAATGACAAGAACAAGGATTATGATAGTGTGCGCTTGTCCCCACAGGACACTGAGGCTCCTGTGTCCATTCCCATCCCACTACAGGCTCAGTAAGTTTGCCACCAAACCACTTCCCCAAATTACCAGGACACGTGCAGTGTTACTGCAGCAAAATCAAATTACTTCATTATGTGCACATGTCTAAACACACAACAGGCTCACACAGAAGAAGAAAAGCAGAAGAAAAATACACTCATACCCTTGGAAAGGGGAAAGTCCCAAAGATCCTCTGAAGCTGCAGTAACAGATTAACATAAAACCTATTTATGTAACTTATTTTAGTTCTTACTCTCTTTTCCATAGTGGAGAGACAAGTTTATGGAGCTTTCTAGAAACTAACAACCTAGCTCTGCAATGACAAATCAAGGAGGCCCAGAAGTACTAGTGGCTAGTCTCATTTGTGCAGACATACACATGCACACACACATGCCCAGTAAAAAAGATATTTCTAAAACTTTGAACACCTTTCCTAACACCAGTATCACTGCAAGTTATTTGATACATTACATGTGTGGGTTGGGGTTTTTTTTAAGTTTTTATAGGCAACTGTTTGGAAAAAAAAAAAAAACAAAACCAAAACACTTTACTAATCCTCTATTTGTTTAGCTAGGAATAAATACTCACAAAAAGCTACTAGAAAACCTAAGAAAGCACTCTGGAAAAGAAGTGGCAGTTACAGAGAAGAGAAAATATTGCACATGTCATGACATATGTTTTCTAGAATAATCACTTTGTTCCCAGACCGCACAGTCAAACATCATAACTGAACAGCAGAGAAATGTAAGGGTAGCTACTTTTATTTTCAGGATATCAAAACTACATTGCCTTTGCAAAGAAAGTAATCTTGTCTTTGTAACATAGCCTCAATAACATATTGTATTGCAATATATTATGGTTTTGGATAATATTATGATATAAAGGCTAGTATCTAGCCCAAACAGCACAGTACACAAAACATATACACACAACACAAGAACAGTTCCACTTTGTACTCACTCTTACAAAGTTGTCAGGGAACAAACCTCTTCTGCCTTTGAGCTGTCCTTCCCACCAGCCTCCATCATCTTTCTTGATATTGGTGATTATGTCACCTACAGTGATCGTCAGCTCATCATCATGTTGAGCTTTGTAGTCAAACTCCACTATCGCCTCAACTAAAAGAGAAACATAAATATGCATAATTATTGACTACACTTAGGTTTCCATGAGAGGAATAGGAAAACACCAATGCAATTATATATTCTCAGTGAAAGCAATATATTCAGCTTAACCAAGAGAGCACATCAAATAGGAAACATGTAATGGTAATGTTTTGTGGGTAACTGCTACATGAGAGGTCAAAGGAAAAAAAAAGACACATGCCCATCACAGTTAAGGCAACAAATGGCATACATTTTTCTTTACTGTTTAAAGGAAATCAATTTGTGATGCTTCAGCAGTATCTACTCCGGCAGCATTACAAGGTTTATTTTTATTTCTTGGACAACATTTTAGCACTTGTTCATGGGACTTCTAAAGCATCTTATTTCTGGAAAAGGTCTCAAATTCATAAGCATCCCAAGCCACTGCACATACTTTGCTAAATACACCACTGTTAACCTAAAGAGTATTTAACAATAATTTTTTGCATCATGCTGAGTTTCACCATACAAAAATGCAATGCTTTGCTGCATGAACATGCTCTTGCAAGGTTTCACCAAAGGAAGAAAAATTTACTTTCACTTGTGATTATGCATCAGAGGATCTGAAGATGAAATATTCCTACTGCTCTGTATGCCTGTTATTGGACAGAGGTGCACTATAAGCTTGCTACCATTGTATGGTGTATCTTTGCCTTTTCCTAGGAGGGCTTCCCATTCCTTGAAACCATACAGACAACAAAGTCTCTGTAGAGCATTAAGAAAGTCAGAAAGACAGAAAAATTCCTTGGGACAATAAAAAATAATAGATCTGGGGTAGGCAAATACAGAAGCCGTAGTTATATTTAGTGGTTCACCAAATACCTACTAGGAGGAGACAGATCGGCAACGTCAAGGATAGCCATATTTGTAAAGTCTTACTCCTGTTTTCTTCAGTAGAAAACCACCTCCCAGAATGTTCCACCAAACATTTAGCACTTCAACCATTAAAACAGCAAAATGAGAACTATTAATAGGCATCTGCTTTCTGCACAAATGACTGTGCTATGTAAACCCTGCAAGATGTGGCCAGCAACCAGGCAATACAGCTCACAAAGCAAAGCTAACCATTACACCACAGACAGTAAAAAGGTTCTGTCTAAATAACAGAAACCCTGAGAATTAAATTGAATTAAGCTGACAGGGAAGCAGAGTTATTCCTTTCCACCCCCAAAATGCCACACAGACACAATGCTGAACGTCTACCACCCCCAGAGCCTGCAAGTCATAGCTCAAAGAGTGTTCTGACTTTCAGATGCATCCCAGACACAAGGCTGATTATATTCATCTGACTTCTTCTGTGAAGCCCCAAAACATTAGAAAACCAGTTCATGAGAGGCCTGATAAACTGCATAATGAACGGTGTAAGAGTGGCGCCACACATTACAAGCTGACATACAAGCAGAACTTGAAAAAGTTACCACTTAACTGAAAAGTCAGTCATTCGGGCCAGGGAGGATCTCAGGTCTCTAGTTCAGCTTCCTGTTCAAAGCAACACTGATTCTGGCACCAAACCAAGCTGCTCAAGGCTTTGTTCACATGGGTCTTGAAAACCTCCAAGGACAGAGGCAGGGCACACAGGGCAACCTGCTCCACTGTTTGACTGGGAGAATCCATTGGAACCTTTCTTGTTTCAATTAACATCCATTGGTCTTCTCATCCCACCATGAACTGCTGTTAAGAGCCTGACTCGATCTTCTTGATCACCTCCTTGTAGGTATAGTAAGGCTGCTATTAGCACATCCTGCTTTCTCTAAGCAAGGCAACTGGAGTTCCTCTAACCTCAGCTCCCTCCCCACTTCAGTACATCAATTTTTCAATCAATTTCATATCAACCACATACTTGAGGAGAGTGCAGCCCACTGCATTCTCCAGTAATTGATGAAGATGTTAAATAGAACAGGTCCCAGGACATGCCTCTGGTGGTACTGCATTTATTATCACCTTGCAAGTAGATTACTACCCATTAACCACTACCCAAATCACACAACGTTTAGGGTTGGAAGGCACATCCCATTACTCAAAGCAGAGATAGCTAAAGTGCAAGTTGCTTAGGGCCTTATGCAGCCAGGTTTGGATATCTCTGACAATGGAAATTCCAGTGTTTGATCACCCTTAAGGTTAAAAAAGTTTTCTTATTTTTGAATGGATTTTCTTGTATTTCAATTCATGCCCATTGTCTCTTTTCCTTTCACTGTCCTTCACACCTGTACTGGTTTCAGCTGGGACAGAGGTAATTTTCTTCATAGCAGTTCACATAGTGGTTTCGGATTTGTGACTAAAACATTGTTGATAACACCCAGATGTTTTAGCTGTTGCTGAAGAATGCTTACACAGCCTCAAGGCCTTCTCCATTTCTCACACTGCTCAACAGCGAGTAGGCTGGGGGTACACACAGAACTGGAACACAGACAGGACAGCTGACCCCAACTGACCAAAGGCACATTCCATACTATAGGGTGTGTGCTCTGCAATAAAAGCTGGTGGAAAGAAGGGAGTACATTTGGGGTTATGGCATTTGTCTTGCCAAGTCACCATTATGCGTGATGGAGCCCTGCTTTTCTGGAGATGGCTAAACCTCTGCCTGCTGATGGAGAGCAGAGTTCCTTCTTTCGTTTTGCTTGCATAAACAGCATTTGCTCTACTCTTTCAGCTGTCTTTATCTCAACCCAGGAGTATTCTCACTTTTACCCTTTCAATATGCTTCCCCATCCCTCTGTGGGGGAGTTAGCAAGCAGCTGTGTGGGGCTGAGCTGCCTACTAGCATTAACCCGCAACAACGTCGCTCTCCACATTCAACTCCAGGTGAGCTTTGGCTTTCCTAATTCCATCCCTGCACACACAGACCTTCTCTCTATCTTTGTTCCAGGTCACTTCTCCCTGCTTTCAGCTCCTGTCCTCTTTCTTTTTATGTTTGATTTTTGTCAGGAGCTCCTTATTCATCCATGATGGCATCCTACCACCTCTGCTTGTTTTCCTGCTTATCAGGATGGACCACTATGGAGCTCAGAGGAAGTGATATCTGAAAACCAACGAGTTCACGTGGATCCCTCTGTTCTCCACAACTGTCTCCAGTGGGATTCTTCCAAGCAGAGCCCTGAACAGGCCAAAGTCTTCCCTCTTCAAGTCCAGGGTTGCAATCCTGCTTTCTGCTTTTTCCCCCTGTTCCTCTCTGGATCCTCAAACTTACCATCTCATGGTTAGTGCAGCCAAGTCTACCCCCAGCCTTCACAAACAGTTCTTCCTTGTTTGCAAGCATGAGAACCAGCAGCCACCACACACCAGAAACCTCCTGGATTGCTCAAACCCAGGGCACAAAGAAAGTACTGTATCCCTCCAGCAGATATCAGGGTGGTTGAAAATCTTCCATGAGGGCCAAGTCCTGCCAAAAAGAGCCTTATTCCAATGGTCTGAAGGCCTCATCAACTACTTCCGGGTTAGGCGGTTTGTAGAGACACCTACCACAACATTATCTACATTGGTCTGCCCACTACCCATAACCCACACACTCTCAGGTGGTTCACCATGTGTCCCACAGCAGAGCTCCATGCATTTCAGCTGCTCTGCTACATAAAGATCAACTCTCCCACCTTCCTAGCCAGTCTTACCCAAATAACCTGTATCGATCTATTGCAGCGCTCCAGTCACATGAGCTATCCCATCCTATCTTCATGATTCAAATGAAATCAGAACTCTGCAACTGCATGTAGACATGTAATTCCTCTTCTTTGCACCCATACTGTATGCATGAGAGCACAGACATTTCAGAGAGGCAACCAGTCACGCTGATTTCCCAGAAAGAGTACAAGAGTTTTCTCCATAATTATGAAGGCACCTTCTTGCTTGTACAGATATGCTTGGGAAGGGCCCCCTTGAGTCCTGTTTTGTTGATTACAGGGTCCCCACAGTCTGAGCCACTCCACACATTTTGTTTGCCAACCTGGTCCACCACTTCCTTCCAAGACTGTTGGTTATTCTCTCCTTCCCCCATCATTACTATTTTAAAGCTCTCCTCACCTGGTTGGTAAGGAAATGCTTTTGCTCCACTAAGTCAGGTGGATCCCGTCTTTTCCAAGCAATCCTCAAAGAGGATCCCATGATCATTAAATTAGAATTCTTTTGCTGACAACACCTATGCAACCACAGGATCTGCCCAGACTTCCTCACACTCCTCCCTCTCACTGAAGGAATCAAGAAGAAAACCAGCCATGATCCATCCCCCTGACCATCACCACAGAGCCATATAGTCACAACTGATACATTCCAGGTTACTCCTGGCAATATCATCAAAGTCTACACAGCAGAGCAGCAGGGGGTAGTAGTCTGAGGGCCAGACAAGTCTTGGCAGTCTTTCCACCATGTTCCAGATCCAAGTCCCTGGCAAGCAACAAGCCTCCCTAGACAACAGGGCAGATCAGCAGATGGGAGTCTCCATTCCCCGCAACAGGGAATTTCCCTACTATTATCACTTGCCACTTTCTCCTGGTGCTCCTGCATGGCTCAGATTTAGCCAGCTTTGGTGCTTCACTGGTTGGAGTATTCAAACCCTTATCGCCTACAAGAGCACTGAATCTGTTCTGTGATTGCAGACCTTGAGGCAAAGCAGAAGCCTTCCTGCTGGTGTCAGAAGTTATAAACTCCAGGTTTCCAGACTTGCCATTCTGGGAAACTCCATTCCCACTCCAACAGACACAGACTCTGCCCATCCTTCATGCAGGAAAGCTGGGGCTTTAGGCTCTTGAAGCCTCTGGAACGTGTAGAAGATCTGGAAAGCCCAACCCTCTAAGCTCAACCATCCAACCAAATTTTTAAATCCACCTAGTTGCCCTGCAGCATTCCACCACAACTACTGAGCTATTCCACACCACCTTTGGTGGAGTTGCTGGATCCATTCTATGGCAACTGCTACACAAACCACAGAATCTGTTGACTTTGAACTAACCATTCCAGTTAGAAAAAAAAATTAAAAATTGCATGTTTCTAAAATATTAACTAAAATCCATAAAAGTAGCATCAATACTATGCCACATATGCACCCTTTACCTCAGATAAACCAGTAAAGTTCGTTCAGAAGTTGTATTTACATAATATCTCTCCAAAGACTACTGGATTTAGGCAGAGGCACTAAGGTACACTACCTTTAAGTCTCACAACAATTATAATTTTTAAAAAATCAAATAAAAATCTCCACAGAACACAACAGTATTCAGGCTCAAAAAAAATGCAAAATTCAGACTATTTAGCAGGGTGTTTCCAATTTGGTTTAGCCTCAGGAAAGATCTTTTGAGAGTAAGGCCATATGTCCTTCATTTCTAAGCAGTCTACTAGGATGCACTTGCTCTCAGAACTCACAGCTTATATACAGCTTTTTGTATGTGCCAAGTCATTTCTCCTCCCTACTTAAAAAGCTTTTAAATCCTATTCTCATTTTGCTGTGGATGCAATTACATACTGCTTCGCTCTTAGTTCTCCCTAAGCAATCTGGAGGTGGCAAGAGAGCTGTAAGGGGGAGATGGACATGGAGCAAAGATTTGGACTGGCTCCAACTACTGATTTTTCAAGCACTCCTTGACATTCAGACTGCAGGAAGACATATTGAAGGAAGGGAAACAACTCTGCCACTCTCAAAGTCCCCTGTTTTAAAAGAGTTCTAGTACCCGTTGCCATGTTTGCAGTTTTCTCCTAAGAAGGCTGTAAAACTGACCTTATTCTTCATAGTTTTGTTTTCTTATTAGCTATGTGCACTCTCTTATGAAGAGAGACCAAAAAGCACAAGAGGGTTCTTGAACTGACTCTACAGCTGCTTGGGTCAGCTGGAGGTACTGGAGTTATCTTCCTGGAGTTTATCTGTTTTGCACTAGTTCATATACAGACAGCTGCAGCTGTTCAACCACTTTCTTTTACTGGAAGTTTATTAAATAAACAAAAAACCCTTTACTGTGCAGGCTCTTCTCTGTCTATACAATTTTCCACTTATTAAAAAACATATAAATATTTTTAAAAGCTGTCTCCTCTCAGAGAATTTGATTACTGTAACATAAGTGTGTGTGTAAGCTGTGAGAGACATGAGTCACCAAAAATGGACCACACAATCAAGATGTTTATAAACTCTTCAAAGAAAACCAAGAGCACAGATTGGAAAGAGGAACAAGAGCACACCTAACAAATGTGCAGATCATGACAAACTGACGGGAAGGTACTTCTGAGATCACTCAAAATTCTCATTTATCACACTGAATTCTCATTTATCATACTGAAGCTTGCAGAGCATATGACAAGCTAAAAGTGCTTCACAATTTATATGTCCATGCAGTTGCAGTTTTTAAACCATGCTCATTTTCTTTATCACAGTAAACCCCACCACTTTCTCAAAACTGTGTTTTGAAAAATTCGTTCTGCTAGTCAAACTTAAATCTTTTTTGTTTCTTTTGAGAAAAAAAATTGTCTTCATGGAAGCTAGATTGGTACTGGACACAACACCAATCCAGATACACTAAGAATAAAGCAGATCTGAATTTTGCCCTGCAGCTGCAAGTACAACATATCTAATTCCTGAAGCACTGTGCTAGATTTCTGCTCAGGAACTGGACTAAAACAGGGTCCCAGTTTGCACAATGATTTATGATGTGAGAAAACACTACATGGACACTGAGCTCAAGCTAATTTTATTTGTTAACCAACAAAGGCTGGTCTTAGGCCTAACTCTGCCAAGGTAAACAGCTTGTTACATTAACAGCCAAAACCCAAGACCCTTTTAAGCCAAAAGCAAAATAAAATGGCAAAATTGGAGCAGACAGATCTGGCTTCTCTTTTTGGTGTATTTTTCTTAAAAATATTGTGCATCATCATGCCTGAAATTCAAACCTGCCCCAGCTTGCAAACTGTAGCTATTAGATTCCTTCTGTTGGAAAAAAAAAAGGCATTTTTCACGTCAGGAATGAAATCCAGTATCAAAAGCAATTCAAGTTATTTTCATCTAAAAGGGGAATGTTCATTCCCATGCCAACACAATCAGCTATCCCTAACCTTATATTACCATCAATCCAAATTGTAACATAAAAACTCAAGAAACAGAATCAAAGCTAATTATTGCCAACGCTGGTGGAGACTGGCACAGTACAACTCATTACTGTAATGTCAGGGACAAAGTTTTTTTTTAATTTAACGCTTAGAGGTTTGGGTTTAAAATACAGATTTTTAAATGTTAATGCTGTGAATCAGGAACTAAAATGTAACCTCTCAGCTATATTTAAAATAAGCATATATAGAAAAAAAAATGATTAAAAGTTTAACTATTCCCACTTTTCATTAACCAAATTAGTCTTACATACACACATTAAATGATTTTGTAGATAATTAGAAACATTTTTCCTATTGCTTAGCTTGTTTTCATACCACATTTTAAATTACAAGAAAAATCAAATATCTTAAAACTGATGTAGTCAGAATAAGTATTACTTTAATAATGCCACCAGTATTTGAAGACAGAAGTGTCTTGGTTTACGGTATTTTCAATTATCATAGTGTCTTTCCAAGCAAGAAATGAAAGAAGAAAAGAAACAGAGATTTGCTACTGTGCAACAAAAACTACATTATTAAATCAGCTTCTGGTGACATCTAAAGTGTGTAGGCACAATGGGAATGTTATTAACGTCTTTGGCACTATTCCACCCAAGTAACAGCATCCATATGGCAACACCACCTTCTGCAGAGCACAGTTTTACACACAAATCCAGACCTTAAGGCTAGCGTATGCAGTTAGACACAGCAGTCAAAGAGTGAAGAGCTTCTCTAGTGTGAGTCTTGCATTTTTACTTTTGTTAGTCACTCAGCTTCATGCGAATGATAAACACACATGTTGCACTGGCTTACCCAAAAAAACAGAACTGAAACTAGACAAACTACCTTCAAATATTCTACACTAAAGCTTTAAATTAAAGTTCAAATTACATTTCCTCAGAAGAGAGTGCAACAGAGCTTTTCTCTTTTGCATGAAGATAACTGTTCAGAAGTAGCAAAGACTGACAGCGTGAACAAGCATCACACAACAACCCTGCTCTCAGGTCACACTGCCTAAGCCTCTATAGGAGGGTCTCAGCGATGACAGTTGGCTTCATGTTCTCTACCACCTACAGTAGATGGATCTATTATCAGAACCTAGTAATCAGAAGTTGGAATGTGTTGCCTTTCTGTTACACCATATTTCTCTTATAAAAGTTACAAAGATTCATTTTGTAGCAAATACTTAACAGTTTATCAACATTTTCAATTATAAGTACATTTTATAATGGGTTAACAATCTGGCCATCACATTCCATCTGCCTCAAAACTTGCTAGAAAAGGTCTTACTTCAAATGCGCTGTTCTGTTTGAGAGACACAGGTACAAACTGGTGAACGTACTATGCTTTGAGTGCTTATGGGCATACTAAATAATTAAAAAAAAAAAAAATCTGTATTTTTGCTATACAATAGGTTGCAAGAAAACTCTTAGTAAAATATTAGAAGGTACTAGGCGGGGAAAAATTCAGTACCCTTTATTAGACCAAATGACAAAACACAACTTACATTCTGAACTCAAATGATAACAAACAAATGTACATTACATTCAATAATGCTAGTTTCCTAACCTAGATCTGGAGGGTCAGAAGGCCTGAAAACCAAATATGACCCACAAGGCTATTGTCTTCTGGACTCTAGAAACACTGAGCAGCTGGCAGGCCAGTCACATGTGGGATGCTGTGGTACAAATGTGCTTTGAGGGAGGAGGAGGAAGATAGATTCATGTAAGATCTGGCAGAATTTATTACAAATGGCACAGATCTGATGAAAGGGGAATGCAGTGGTGTAACCACTGAATGCCCATCTGGGGTTCCAAAAGTCCTTTCTATCCAAAACCACCACAGCTATTGCAGGCATTAGCTATAACATCTCTATGATGATTATAACTAAATGGTTGTTAGCATCTGTGAAGAAGAGTTCAGATGTGGCTCTTCTACCAGAGAACAAAATAATCTGTATTTTGTAAAGAGTCACCTTTCTCAGTGTTATTACACTTTTTAACTTTAGATGAAAGAGCCACTGAATAGCCCTTTGAGACATTATTCTACCAAAATGGAAATGCCCTTTGCCACATGCTACCTCTGAAAAGCACACCAAAACCACTAACTTCACCATTCAAATGTAGATTGCAACTGGGATTTTCAAGAAAGCTTGGGCTCTCAGGTTTGTAGCACATCTGTTGCAGAAAAAAATAACTTAAACATTTTGTATCTGCTTGATTGCAAGCAATTATCAAAGAACCATAACTTCATGGAAAAATTAATTCCAATTTTGTACATTTTTAACACTTTTTCTTTTGCAACACTTGGTATCAGAAATAATACTCTCTTCTAAAAGTATCTGCAAGGATTCAGCTTCATGAAAAACAAAAGATTAAGGGGGAGGAAAAGACAATACCAGAAGTAAAACATGTACTACTCAATCTTCAAGAGGGTGAATCCATGCTACAAGATAAAAAGCAACTCCTCTGCTAAGACAACAGCTTTCAGTTTACATTATATTTTCCTGTTTCCCCTTTGAAAACAATGGGGGGGAGCTAAAGGTCATAGTCCTAGAATAGCATCTTCACTGAATCACACCATCCAAGAGCAGAACAGTCACAGAAAGGGTCACCTAAGTCATGCTGTACATAGATCTTGTTATGCTATAGTCCCAGCCTGCTCCCACAGGCCACAAATGCTCTTCACCCAGACTGCACATTCACTGGAAACGTAGTAGGTAGTCATGGAGCACTTAGGACAGACAGGAAGCATTTCAGAGGAAGCGCCTTTGTGTGCAATTCCCATGTACACACACAGACAGGCACAAAAGCAAAGGAGCTGTGCAGAGGAACCCAACCAAAACCTAACTTGGAGTAAAGAGTGAGCACTTGGCCTAAGGCTGTCTTGACGTGACTCTTCTCTAGGCAGCAGCAGAGCTGAAGCCACTCCAGCTGACGTAACACCTGAGCTGTCCTCCAGAAAAAGAGAAGACTAGTTTTCTCTTTTCCAAAGAGGGAACCATATGCTTTTTTGCAGCTCTTAAAAAAAAAAACACAAGCACCAAGTTATTTTAGTGGAATTTACCCAGCAGGACAAGCAATACTTTATATTCCAGCTAAGACATTTGGTATGATCACAATTCATCAAAAATTTCTCCCATTTACAGTTAGGTAAATAAAGAACAACAATAAGTCAGTGTTTTCATATTTCTGTATATAGATAGGGTGTTTCAATATAAAACATGAATCTCATAGCAATTTTGTGGTAAACAACTTCAGGCAGGTACTTCTAATAAATATTATTAATTCGTTCAGCTGTTCTTAGCCTACCACAGTAGTTGCCTCTCACTGAATCTATTATATCACACTCATACCTCTGATACAAACTTATTAAACAATATGCCATAGCACATCTGATCATCAGAGATGTTCATGCACACACAACTATGGAGTAAGCAAGGAAATACAAGATTGTTGTGGTTGTTCTAAATGACAGCAGTTACATCTGTATTCTCAAAGGCTCCCTTATATACCACTGTGGATCCAACAATACATGTCAGATTTTATGGGCCAGGTCTCCTTAACCTTTTTGAAAGGGCGTGATTGCACAGATGATCTTTGGCATTCATGCGGCTGGCAGTCTAGGAAGCACTTTTATTCCACTAATCAATTCATCTTTTCCTGTAGTGCAAAGTGGTCCTTCTGCCTTCGACAACAAACTGCTAGAATCAGACTGTTGCTACTGAAAATAGATTAATTTTACTGTAATTCACTGATTCTATCAACCAGAGTACCTCTCATCTACAGCAGATGATCCCAGTATATAGTGTTCACAAACAAGCTTACTTTTGATTCACGTTGTCATCAAGTTTGTAGATGATGCACATTGCATTAAGCTGTAACTGAAACAACAGAGTGCCTCATATGGGCAAAACTGTCTTGAGAGTTAGTTCACTTGTTTTAACACTGTTCTTCCTCTCAGATACTAATGCCCAGAAGAAGCCATCCAGAAGAAATAGAACACACAAGATTTGGAGGGAAATATTTAATATCATAATATTAACATGAGTTCCTGCTTCCTCCAGTATCCATAAAAATAATTCAAAGTTCTGAAAGGTATAAAGGATTATACCATAGGCATTGCTGGGATAAACAGGAAAGGAGAAGAAGATTGTAACTCAAGCTATGCAAAGACAAATAATTCCCATTTGACAAACTATCTATTCATAAAAACTTGTTAGTAATGCTACTCTTGTGGTTTCTAAATCACATTCTCAGACAACTGAGAAGCTAGGAAGGATATTAGCTACTTCTTCAGAACAAAAAGGAGAAAGATTACTTACAGCTAAAACTATATACAAAATTACTATTTGGTTAAACTCATGAGAATTGCTACCAAATGGATGTATCAACATAAAGAGGAAGCAGGATAGAAAAGCTGATGCCATGAAAATTACTGCTGTTTAAGATTACTCAGAAGTACTAGTCCAGTGTAACTGCCACATGATTCTAGTTTCAAAGTTGCTTTGATAATATTTGTAGATGCTGACAGATACTCACTGAGGTGAAAGGTCAAACAAACAAAAAATGTGGAAAGCAAGGTAACAATTACCTTTTCAGTGGCATAATGTAGTGTTATTTAACTCCCAGGAACATGAGAAGAGGTTTTGGTCAAAAATTTATTCACAGTCTTCACATTGCGTACTGCATAGCGTTTAATTGCTAAAGCTTCAGAGCTTCTAGAACAGTAACATTCACCTAGTCTCACTGAAATCAGACTAGAAGCACAAGTGTAATTACAAATATGATCTCAGACAAGCTTGGCAGATTTCACTTCAGATGCCTAAGCTGTTACTATCACCACCCATCTTTGCCAAAAGTAGCAACCCTTTCACACAGGAGGAGGATGGGGAGAACACGACATACTCCTCTTCATCTTAGCTACATTTACTTGAAGTACTGATAAAGATGGGTTTACATTAAGCAACTAGACTGCAAAATGGCACACAGATGTATTCTGTTGTGGTGTTCCTCCTGTTGGAAGTGGCAGTTTCTGCAAGAAGTGATTGCTGGCAGCAACAGCTTGGTACAGTCAAAATCCTTGGACGGTGTTACAGACCTTTGCTATTTAATGCCAGCTGCAGATAAACACGGTGTCTTAAAATAATTTCAAAGCTATGTCATTCTCTCTCAGTTTCATGGAATTCTATCATTTTTAAGACAGCAGTTGCAAAATATTTAGCCCATCTGCAGCTCTTCATGATTCGACCTGTCAAATGTTAAGATCAGAAACCAGTGCGATGTTTTTACTGATACATTATAAAATGTCACTAAGAGATGTGCTGTACAACAGTGAGAGCCTGGACTGGATATAGAAAATAAATAATCAGACTTTTTTTTTTTTTTTGTCTTCTAACCCTCTTTTACATAAATTCAAGCATTTCAACCTTCAAAGCTTCACAGTCAGAGGAAGATCAGGCCCAGTATGGAACTCCTCAGCAGTTTCATAATTTATAATCCAAATGAAAGGACACTTACTACTGTGCTTCCACATACAACAGATTGTAAGGCTTTATAGGAGCTGTAAAAGCTATGTGTGTGCTGGGACTCACAGCTCTAAGTACAACAGCTCAGACCACAGGTAATTTGCATTTCACCACTATGGTCCCATATAAGACTTACATGCCAGCATTAAACCATCTCCATTAACATCTAGATCATACTGCAAAACAGCCAAAAATCACCTAAGGTGCAAAAAAAAAACCCTTAACTTGCTCAATTATATGAGCAACAGCAGAAGGTGGGATAGGAGCATTTGAAGGAAGGACATATTTGATTAAAATAATACCTTTACCACCCCCAATATAATATTTTTTCTTGATTAATAATGAAGTCTCATAACTCTGCTCCTCACAATTCTTCGCGACTTGTCTTTTTACTTCAGGTTCTTTTATTCTCCTTCAAACTGTGCTAAGAGCAATAGTGCTGAAAAAAAAAATGCCATTTTAGAAACAGAAATTACTGCATATAAAGATTTGCAATTTCCAGAAAACCCTTGGGCAAATAAACTTAACTATCATATCAGACTCTGTGCATTAAAAAGCCTTCGAATTTCAATTCTAGAATTCAGGATGCAATTCTGGAGAAATAAGTTTTAGATAATAACTTTAATGCCTCTGTTTTCTCAGCTCAAAACAGTTTCTGCAGGTAATTTCTTCTGGATGTCACAATAAACGGAATTCACAAACTAATATACTTTTTGTTGCTCTTATGAATAAAAATGTTCCCACATCACAGACATTAGCTTTTCTGTTCTTTCATGGTGATTTTCAAAATCCCATGTGTCAGTTATAGGCCTGGGCAAGGAAGTACTTTCATTGACATATTTTATTTCAATTTTCTCTTAAAGAAATCCTCTGGATTTTGAACAAGGCAAAGCCTTTCATAAAGCAGAGGTTATGCTGCAAGAAGACACAGCTCTTCTAGAAGTTATCTCTGGTAGTAGGTTAAAGAACTCAAGAAGTCTCCTCCACCTGAACACTCACTTCCAAGAGAACATCTTTAATGCTTACAGCTGAAAGAAATCTCCAAACAAGGAGACAGTACACAGAGCTCCTCCTTAGAAGAATAATCCTGAAAGCAAAGACTGATGCAAGCCAAACAAGTACATCTGAAAGCTTGTCACAAACTTTCTTTGGGAGCAAGAACAGCTTGTGACCTGATGACCACATTACTCCAATGAGGAATCTGAGCGACTGTGTGCTGGTTGAATGACAATGCTCAGCAGAGCTGCATATGGAATGAAAGCACAAACAAAAGACAGCATTTAGAGAGCCCATTGCCACATTGAGGCTGCAGGGAGAATGGGGAGGAAGCAGCAGGATGGAGCTCTATGGAACCCAAGTAAACATAAACAGAGGCAATGATCCCTATTGTTTTATAAGCAATTATTGTTCTAAAGACCTCCTCCTCCCATCTACCCCTAGTTACCAACACTGGTACTGTCTGGAACAGAACAAGGCATGCGGACAAGGAAGAAACAATAAGGCAGATTCTACTCGAGATGAGTAGAACCACCTTGAATACTGGCACAGAATCTTTCTGTGGCATCCAGGAGGCAGTGTTCAGGCTAAAACCATGCAGCCAAGAGAACTAGAAAGGACAGAGATAGTGCTGTCACTGCATGTTATCTACCTTGACCACTTCTTCCAAGGCCAAGCAGAAAGATCTACTTCTCCCTCATCTAAGAAAAAGGTTCCTGGGCTTCATCCATTTGTAAAATCTTCTAATGACCTTCCCTAGTTTCCAATGATCCAAGCTCTTGGAGCCAAGGAAGTCAGAAGCCAAAACTAATCCTACATTCCAGAGGGTCTAGAGATGCAAAGAGCATTTCTTGCATTTAAGATCTCTGCTTTGAACAGCTACATTTACATCATCTCCTTGGTTTTGGTTCTTGAGAGAGACACCGACAGACTTCAACAGACAGGAACTGAAATACTACTTAAAATAGCAACATCCTGCTTTTAAGTTCTCCAAACTAAAAAAACACTGGAACTTCAGCATTTGGTTTTGCCGACTTCCACAACCTGTTTTTCTCCACACACAAAAGGCACCACTCTTCCATCAGAAAATATCAAAAAGGTGGCTGGGAAAACACAACGTGCAACACACACCTCAGCATTTACCTTTCAAGGTACCAATTCCAACTCTGAAAAACTCAGTGAACTAAAGCAATAGTCTCTGAAAGACAGCCAGACCCTCCCCTTCCTGACACGGTATTTACAGGAAACCAGCTGAAGGTTTGTTGTTTCCCTATTTCTGAAGCAAAATTAATAAAGAACTAGCCACAGTTTTGCTGTATTCCACACCAGATTGTCTTCAGGATTCTGTAGATGTTTGCATCTTAATATAGGGAGTTTTGAGGCTGTGTAAGTGAGGTATACAGAAAACTTTCCTAAAAAGAGAAGTAGTGCACTTGAAAGACAGATGAAAGAGAAGGAAAGATGAATCTGAAGGAAGTGTGTATGAAAAGAAGACATGATACACAAACCCCACCACTAACCCAAATTAACAACAAAACACAATTTACAAGAGGAAAGAAGCATTTCTATAAGCAACAGGAAGAGCAATTGCTTTCTGACAGAAAGCAATGAAGGAACGAGAAACACACAGGAATAAACAAGACTGTTTTCTGCATAAATATGAACCAACTATCAAATATATTGTGGAGGAATACGTATTAATAGATCTCACAACTCCAGAACCAGTGCAGACAACTTTGAATTGTCAGACCATGGTTCATAATGAACTAGATGGCATCTTATCTCAACCTGCTATGAACCATTCAGATAATTGACATGTCAGCTTGTCAAAAACACTATTTATAGGTGCATTTCACAGAAAAATTGTAGTCTCTAAAATAAGTAGCATGCTTAATGCCAATCAAAGTGAGCAATTCTGAAAGGAGGTATGAGGCGACAGCACAAAGACCATTCAAGTTGACCTCAAGGGTCAAGGTAAAACTGAGGAATGTATTTCAACTCTTTTTAAATGCAGCTAAATAAAGGTATTTGATGAAATGATACGCAGATACAAAGGACTTTAATATGAAAAGTTCCAAAGAATATAACGATCTTCCCATTTTAGAAGCGCGAATTGGACAGAAGAGGAAATAGCAGCTGTCTAGACAGAGGAACATTAAAAACAATTGTAACCAATGTTGACAGCAACAGTAGCAATAAGATTTCTCTCCCAGTTGAAAGGCTGTTTCTTGAAACAGAAAGAGTCGCTCTTGTACAAATGAGTTGGGTGTTTGAAGGTGCATTTCTTTTCACCACACATTCCCAGTTCAAGCCTTCAGCTGCACTCAGTCAAGCAAGGAAGAAGTCATAGAAGGTGCTTCTTGATGCTGCATTAAAACCTTCCATCAGTAATAGAAGTTAACTAAGCTAGATTAACTATGCGCAGAAATCCCTCTGTTAAATATGGGCTACCTCTACGAAGTTGGAGCAGTTTTATACAGTTAGCTAAACTTGGCTCACTATAACCAACAAGACTCATTGACTGCTACAAAAAGAAAGAAGCAACTGAGAAGCTGATCAAATGTATAAGCTAACCAGTTAAAATCCAACAAAATCCACCAAAAAATTTAGATCTGTGTCACCTGAAAAATTAACTGTGTTGTTAAAGTTACTAACAAAAATAGCTACAAAGAACACATTTCCAATATTAAGAATATAGCAATTAACAGTGAAATCAAGATAAAAAATAATCTAGTATCAGACTAAAATTAATGACTGAACTAGTTAAATTATCAGCTCAATGCAGCAAATGGCTTAGAATCTTAAAATTAATGTTACCCATTTCATCGAACAAAAACACAACAAAAGTAAAGAAGTGTATCAAAATCATTCAAATTCACTAGTTGGAGCTGGTTTAAACCATTTGACTTCAATATCAAGATATTTAAGTCTGAACCAACTCCAGATTTCAAGATTGCACAGTGATTTACCTTTTCTTTCCCACAAGCAATCTAAAAATACAGATATTAAAAAAAAAAAAAAAAAGTTTGAAAGCTACCAAGCCAGTAGTCTCAATGTCTATTGGCAGCTTGATGCTTCCCTGAACAAAAATTTAAACGGAAGAATAAAGAGTGGCTCATGACATTGAGGAAAAAAATCTTTAATATCACAAGGGCTCACAAATTTGCAGACATCTTTTGTACTCTTCTGGAACTGGAATTTAAATTTCCATTATATTAGGAAGTGAAGTTCTACACATCGCTTGCTACCAGGTCAGCCTTCACAAGGTGCAATTTTCCTAGTTAGCAGGACCATGCCCTGCCTGGAAGTACTGATGCTAACTCTCAGATGTTCAGAAATATCCACTGTCACAAACTGCTTGATCATACACTCAAGGCAAGGCTTCCAAGCTTAACCTTGACTAGCGGCCTTTCCTCTCTGCACCCATTTCTCCTTCCCTTCCCCTTGCCCAGTGATTGAAAAGACGATGGGAACAAAGTTATGTTCTTCTAGGGTCTGGGTTTTTTTGTATGAGTTGTTTGAGGAGTTTTGGCTGGTTTGTGTGTGTTGTTTTTGGTTTTTTTTTTCTTTTGTTTGTGGGTTTGTTTTGTTGTTTGGTTTGGTTGTTTTTTTTTTTTTTTGGGGGGGGGGATGGGGCATTGCTTGTTTGTTTTAAACAGATAGTTTAAGCAGAAAGCTTGGTATTTGTATTCAACGAACACTGCAGTTCTGCAGTCTTGCTGAAATACAGTACCCAGACTACTTCATAGGAAATTAAGATGGTCTTTTCTAGAGTGAAAGACCTTGATATGATATTTTTCCATAAAGCTGTTGATGACAATAAGGACACATTCATAAGAAATGGCTGATGGAAAAGAAAAGTATCAAGGTAAGCAATCTTTGTCCATAAAGCATTCAGATACTGTTTATAAATAAACTTCACCACTCTCCCAAAGCTAAAACACTTTTTAATAAACGCTTCAAATTTGACAGCAAAAAGTTTTTTAAACCTTTTCATAATGAGACCTGAAAATACAGGCATCTTTTTCTGGATGCACTTTAGAATTTCTGGTGTGCCCTTTTACAATGGGAAGTAGACAGAAGAGCATTAACAGCTTAATATGAGCTCGGTGAGATCTCACAGAAAGAACAGCAGGAATGAGAAAAACACCAAAAAATTAAGATGAGGTCTTGCTGCTTGCCAGCTTTATATCTGCCACAAGGACAGTGAATTTTCAATGCTGCACAAGCCTATCACAGAAAAAAAAAATCCATTCTGCCAAGTTACCAGAGTATTAAAAATGTTTCTTGCCAGTGGTAAAGACAAAGCAGCAACCACAGATAGAGGACATATTCAGTTTAAACCTGAGATGATCATTCTCAATGAATGGTTTTACATTTGGCTCAAAAATGAAAAGTTCTGTTTGTGTTCATTTATGCTCTAATGCTTCTGCTACGTTTAACTAAAATCTTTGTAAGTCTAGCTAGGCAGAAAGACAGGGCTACATACAATGAGAGTCAGGTTGACACTGGTAGTCAATAAAGCATGGGATAGCACCAGCAGTTGCACTGACCTTCAAGAACTTATTCCCACAAAACCAAACCAAAACGAACAGAAAAACACCCTGAAGTAACTTGTGTGTGTTTTTGTTTTGAGACCTCATTATCAATAACAAGCACCAACATGTTGCTTTGTAAATCAACAAGCAAGATCCTGGAAACTGCAAATACAAGACAGAACATGTCATGGGGATTTCTGTTCTGATGAGGGTTTTTGTGATAGTTTTGGATGGTTTTCTTCAAAGGTAGGTCACATAAATTCTCTTGTGGGATACAGTACACCTAATTTGTAAATATGAGCAGCATGACCATTGAAAGATGATTAAATATTGATAGATCATTGAATGGCTTGGGTCAGAAGAGACTTTTAAAGATCACCTACTCCAACCTCACTGCCGTGGGATCAAGTTGGACCTTGATTTGCAACACATGCAACAAATCTATATTAGCATTTTTTGCAAAAGCATTAGTTCCCTGGGGAGCTGTGCACCAGTGATGACTTTGGTCTTTAAATAAATGAACAGATTTACACTGTTTTTGGCATGAGCTGGTTTCAATCATCTGAAGTGTTTTAGCTGCACAGTACAAAAGAGTGAGAAGGAGAAAAGGAGAGGAACGTTCTCCTCCTCTACAATACTTTTAACGAAATTTAAAGGTAGAGCTCAAAAGGCATCTCTTTACACCTACCCTTACAGATAATTTAGAGGTTAGGGATATTTTCCTCATATAACTGCTCAGCTTTCTACACCACATTATCCTTGTCACTAAAGAGAACTATCTCAGCACAGACATCATTTCTGATCGACAACTCTTCACCCTAAAAGAGAAGCATGAATTCTCAGTGACACCCCCATTGGAATACAAACTGCTGCAAGAATGAAAACAAATACATCCTTTCCATCCTTTCCACCACTCAGCATCCAGGATGCTCCTTTCTCTAAGCTGAAGTTATGTTTGTGTTAGGAACAATGCATAGCTAAGACATTGCAACAGTCATCTCATCATACAGTTTTTAAGTGGACATTACCACTGCATTCTCAAGAGTTGGTTTCTACTGATGCTTCTCAATTACCAATAATAAAGAGGGAAAAAAGTCAACTTCATTTGCTAATACAATCCATGATAACTGAACTGCAGTACTGCATATTCTCTCACACATAGAGACTTAAAGCTTTTATTATGCTTCCTCTCTGTATGAAGTAAACTGTCAGCAATTACTTTTACATTAACTGAATTAGTGAATCTTGATACTCACCTCCTCTCTTGTTCCCCTCTCCCAAATATAATTTTTCATCATTCCATCACATGCAGAACATAGATATGCCCTACAGCTACTTCCTGTTCTTGCATCCTGGAAAAACATCCACTCCCTGGTCTAGGTTTTTGTATTCTGTGATTTTAGAAAAACACAGATAGGAACCATACAAAATCCATCACTGTTTTTTTATGAGCTTGCTCTATATCAGCAGTATCAGAGCAAAACAAGAGATACCATCTCTGTGGCTGTTTTCTCTCCTTTGATCCCATCAGGGCTAACCTGCTTTCAGCACTTCAATGACCTCTAACATTTCAGCCCTGAAATTTCAGCTGCTCATTTCACATTACCAAGCTCTCTTTTTTCTCCTCTTAACAACACATGCACCTCTTCCTCTTCAAGCAGGGAAGGAGTCAACACATTATCTACAAGGTCAATGCTGATCTGCTACATTAATTCTGATGCACTGCTGGTAGAATGATTACCAGCAGTATTCTCAAAAAAAAAAAAAAAAAAAAAAACCCACCACCACACCACAAACAAACCATCAACCTCTAACATCTAATGAATTGCAATTACGAAAGAAGTAATCTGAATAACATTACAGATACATTGTATATACTGCATTAGTAACACTTTACATAGAAATATCTATGCACTCAGCATTAAAATCAAAATAAAGCTGCTTCTCAATAAAGTGTTTTAATTATTACATATACTTCCTTAAATCACAGCAGAAAAAAACCTGTTCTAGCAGCTCAAACATAATTTTTTACATATGAATCTTTGATTAGCACAAAAAAGAGCAAGAATTCTGTTGTTTTAAGAAACTATCTATTTAAAATATTCTCTTCTTTATCACAATTTCTGATCTAAAAGCAACAGTTAATATAAAAAAAAAATAAAAACAACTATAAGGGAGACACTGAGAAAAGAAGAGCTTTAAAAAGGGGCAAGCAGAAGAGATACCAACACACAAAAAAGACTACGCGATCAGAAATTACTTCCATAATCTTTTACATATATACACATATTCATATATTTTATATTACTTGATTTCAGATTCCTACCTTGATCCATTTAGAAGGCAACTCTGACAACCTTTTATGACAGAAATGTCAATATCTCTTCATTTCTAGGAGAAAAAAGCTTTGTGCCAGCTATTTTCTAATGAAATTTTACATAGGTTACTGAAAATATTTTATCACGGTTTATGAAAACTCCACTTGAACTCAGCCCATGAAGACATTCATAGGCTGTATAAATGTGGTCTCCAAACAACTGGAAATATGATCCCGAACAGCTCCAATATAACTGCCTTGTTGTGAGAAACGAACCTACCAACGACAACAGAAGATTTAAAATGAGTAACACCCCATAGGAGGAGTATAAAGACTTTCTACAGGTTGGGGAAGATTTTTACACAACATTTCATACACAAATCCACTTTACAGCTGCTTAAACCTTATTTAAAAAAAAAAAAAAAAAGAAAATATCATGCTACTCATCTTTCTTATGATGTTTCCTATTCAGCTGAAACTGTTGAACTATTTTCAAGGATGACAAGAATGACACATCTTACAGCTATTTTGCTGAAACGCTCCAAAATCTCCACCATTTTGGAGAGAGAACTTAAAATTCATCAAAGAGCAGTCAAGAACCACAAACACACCTCCCACTTCCATGTGCAATTTACACAATTTCTGCTAAGCTCAAGGCTCATAAATGCTTTATTCTACATAGGGCTGCAGAGTTGTTAGCCTTTACCAGCTGAACCCCGCAGGCCTCCGGTTGCAGTGAACACTCTCCAACACAACCCACCCCACAGGGCCAAGTAGAAGTTTTGATGCAACGGCAGCTCTTGTTTGCTGGAGGTCAGCATGGCCCCACACGCAGGAAATGTGCTCCAAGTGCTCCCTCTGTTGATGCTGTGGTAAGAGAGAGGGAGAAAGGGGAAGTGGCAAGCCTTGAGACACATAAAGAGGAGGAAAGAGATGGAAAAAAGATAAAATGCTAAGGGCTTATGAGGGAAGCAGGGTAGAATTTGAGGGCAAGGGATAGAGGAAAATTTGGAAAGGGGAAAAACGAGAATTAAGAAAGGAGTAAAACAGGAAAAAGGGATTGTAACTGGTAACAATCAGACTCTCACGCAGAATCAAGTTTTTTGATCACATTATATCTGGGTGTAACATTCCTTTGGTGCGCACAAACTAGCAGTGATACTTCACAGCAAAGTATCTTTCTCAACCACTAATGTAAAACCATGTGGACAATAGTTGTCTGTCAGTATCTGTAATCTAACTGGTTCAAAGGGCACAAGACTCCTAACTATGGTGACAGCAGAGATCATCAATGTGATTTCATGTAAACAAAAGCAACCTATCCTCTCCTTTCCCAACAGAAAAGCTTTAACTATGCCTTGAAAATACTAAGATAAAAATACTGATGATGGAAGTGTTTGTTTATAACCTGGTATTTGCAAGCACCATGATGAAGGCTTCAACTGTTTGCAGAATGACAGAATGTTTGCGGTTGGAAGGGACCTCTGGAAATCATCTAGTTCAACTCACCTGCTAAAGCAGATTCACCTACAGCAGATCGCACAGGAAGGCATCGAGGCAGGTTTTGAATGTCTCCAGAGAAGGAGATTCCACACCCTCTCTGGGCAGCCTCTTCCAGGGCTCTGGCACCCTCAAAGTAAAGAAATTTCTCCTCATACTCAGGTGGAACCTCCTGTGCTTCAGTCTGTGCCTGTTGCCCCTCATCCTATCACTGGGCACCATGAAGAGAGTCTGGTCCCATCCTCTTGACACCCACCCTTGAGATATTTATAAGCATTGATGAGATCCCCTCTCAGCCTTCTCTGCTCCAGGCTGAACAGACCCAGCTCTCTCAGCCTCTCCTCGTAAGAAAGGTGCTTTAGGCCCCTAATCATCTTCATAGCCAACTGCTGGATCCCCTTCAGTAATTCCTTGTCCTTCTTAAACTGGGGAGCCCAGGACTGGATGCAGTACTTTCACAGCCATATTACCATGTAGGATCTCCACCCCATTTAATGCACTAGTCTGTGCTCTGAAGATGATCAGACTGCAGAGCAGAAAAAGGGATCTTCGGTCATCTGCAGAAGTTGGAAGTTGTGTCTCAACTAACAGAAGGAGTTGCACATCACCAGTTGTTTTGTGATGATGGCAGTTAAACGCTGGTTTCTAGAACCAGATTTGTACTCTGGGCATTTTCTAAATTTGGTAAGCTGTACACTTCAAACCAGTTTTCCCCCAGGGTAGCTACCATACATTGTTCTTACTTTGTTTTCTAGACCTCCAACGTCAAGAGAACAGTCTGATGTGTGGGCACACAAAGATCTTGCAAATGAGGCTGAGGAGTTCTCTAACCATATGCAATTCTAAGTGCTCATGAAACAAAACAAACCCAAAACAACAACACACAAACAATCACACACACAAATCCCCACAGAACACCACCTCTTCATTTCTCAGACATTAAGACTGAGCTTGTTCCACTGAATTCCAGTTACCTTTAAGGTTTTTGCCTTACCTGACTTTTATGTTTAAAGAACTACGATGTTGTTCCACTCAACTCTCCTGACAAGTCCATTCCAAGTGTAAATTAATTAACTTTAAGATAGTCTAGCTATAATGTCATAGAAGAGCTCATAAAACATCAATAAAGCTGTATTTGTTGTAAGGTTTGCCTTATGTGCTGTCAAAAAATCTTGGGGCCATATGTTGAACTTTACTATACATGTATGTGTAACATACACACATATATACAAGCATAGGCTTGAACTAATAACAGTATGCAGTGCCATATAGAAAATATAAATGGTTAAAATAGAAGGCATACATGTAATTTAAAAATAAAACACTGGGAATCCTAACAGTGTAGTACACATAAAGAATTGACCTATTCTTTTCTGCATCTAAAATATCTTTCAAAAGTGGTAACATTAAAATGTTTTTAATAAAACTGTTTTCATTTGATGTCTCCTAGAAAGATTTGCTTTCATGCTACTCATACCTGCACTTCCTTGAATAATTTTTCTTTTTGCTTTTAAACTACAAGGATCACTTACCATTTAAAGATATGAACAACAATGAAAGCATATCTACCCTCCCTTCACTACCATTTTGCAAAAAAAAGTCTGACTGAATTACAGTGATTTGGGAATGTCATTATCCAAACGAGCTTTAAAGATGCCAGATGTGTACAATCACGGCCAGCCAAGGGGAGGGAAGAGTGGGTAAAAGGAAAAAAATATGGCCTTCACTGCTAAGTTACAGTATTCAAAAACCTCTATTGAGCCATCACTGTTCTTTTATCACTTTACTTAATCTTTTGTATCATGAAGCTAAAAAAAAAAGGCTAATGTTTGGACTATAGGTTAAGCAGAAATCAGAAAGGCCTTGTTGTATTGCAATAAAGTTAAGAAGAAATAAATATACTGAGAGGACCAGAAAACGAAAATAATATTAAAAAAACTATTTCCTGTGACATGCCCTACTGAAGACAGACACTCAGCAGTTATAAACCCTACACCTCATTACCACACTGTTTAAAATCTTATCTGTTGCTACAGAAGACAGAAGTTGAAAGCTGCATTAACCAGCAGGCAAACTGACCCTAACAGAGTCTTCTACAACACACCCAATTAAATGTGGCGGTCTGGGATGCTGGCCTGCTGTCAGCAGCAGAGTTCACCCCAATCGATACTGCTGAATGAGCTGCATAGGGATGAACGCATTTCAGCCTGAACTGGAGGACTAACTGAAAGTCAATAGTGAAAAGCTAGTGCTTAATCTTGTAACATACAGGTAGAGCAGCTGATACCATCGGCTCTGACAGTAGCCCACAAACTAATCTCTCAAAGAACAAAGGGATGATTTTTTTTTTTTTCCGACTATATTCCCAACGTCACTGTGTTACAACAGGTAAAGTAGTGTAAAATGTCTGCCCACATAACACATTATATTTAGTCGTTTCAGTGATACTGCTCTCATGTTCCCCCACAGTCCAAGAGTGTTTCCGCTACCGTGAGCAAAACGGGCATCTGGGGACCTGAGGACACCTAAAAGCCAGTGTTTTGGAGCACCGTTCGCCACTGCCTTCAGACGCCGGCCAGTGGGTACACCCAGGGCTGCCTATCAACAGCTGGCGGCCTCTTTTGTTCCCTCTAACGCGTCATTTTCCGCCGGGCACCGTGCTGGGCAGAGGGAGCCGCGGGCCAGCGCCGCTCCAGGAGCGCAACGCTCAGCCAGCCCGCGCCTGGCACCGCCGCCTCGCCCCGCATAATGGCACGATTCATCCCCCCGTCCTCCCGCTGCCCACGCCTCCCTCACCGCACAGGTTAGCGGGCGCTGCCCACCCTGAGCCGGGCAGCCAGGTGCAGCCTCTTACCGAAGTCCGCGGGAGCCACCTGACGGGCAGCGGCTGCCGATCGCAACCGCCCTCGCGCAACGCTTCCAACGACCCTCCGCGCAACGGCCCCAACGGCCGCCCCCTCGCGGCGGGGCGGTACGGCACGGCCCCACGGGCCGCCGCGCGCCCTCCCGCAGCTGTCGCCGCCGGCAGCCCCTCGGCCGGAGGAGCGCGACCTGCGCGCCCAGGGCGGGGGTTCGCCCCTCTCTCCGCCCGGCCCGGCGCCACCACACCCCAAGCTGCCCGGGGGTGGTTGTGTCCGGCGGCAAGACGGCGAAACCGGCCAGCCGGTGCACGGGAGGGCTTGAAACCCTGTCAGCCCCGCTCGGGATCAGCCACCGCGGCAGCCCCGAGGGGCGCCCGGCCCTCGCCCCGCCGCCGTAAACCCCGACCTCCTCCCGCCTGTCACATGAAAACAATTATTGACTCGACCGGGGGAGGGGAAGAGAAGTTAAAAGCCATGAGGAGGACGGAGGAGCGGAGGCTGGTGGCGGCCAACCCCTGGCCCGGCGCCCCCAGCCCTCCGTCGCGGCAGCGGCGCGCACCCCACCCGCCGGGCGAGAGCCCCAGCCGGACCTCCAGCACCGCCAACTCGGAGCCGGCGTCCTGAACTCACCCATTTATGTCGAGCTGGGCTTTGCCTGGCGGCGAAAACACGCTGAAAGTTTGAGGCGGCTGACCACGGCGAAGGGGGCGAGAGACAGCCCGAGCCGCCGCCACGGGAAGGAGAAGAGGCTGCTGACAGAGCCGCTCCCTCCTCCGGCGGCCGCCGCTCTCAGCACCCGCTGCAGCCGAGCTGCATTCTGCGTCCTGCTAGCAGTACCTCGGCTTCGCTCAGCATACGTATTCGTATGTATTAAAAAAAAAAAAAAAAAAGAAAAAAAGAAAAAAAAATCAGGCGAGAGAAGGGGCTCAGCCTTCAGCTCCTGACAACCACCTGGGTCCCCGCTGCCGCCGGGCAGAGCAGCCCGGGAGAAAGCGCGGCCGAGCCCGGATGCCCAGAGGCGCCCGCTGCGGAGCCGCGGGGTGCGCGCCTTCCCCCGCCGGCCGGTACGTGGGGCAGGGCGAGGGTGCGAGGAGCAGCTGCGTCTCCCCGCCGGGCGCTCCCGCGGCTGCTGCTGCTGCCGGAGCGATCGGCGCGGCTCGGCGCTGCGGGAAGTGTCGCGAGACTGCGCCAGAGCCGCTGCGCCGCCTCGGGCCGCCGGGAGCGGTGGCGGGGGAAGGAGGGCGGGGAGGGAGGGGAGAAGGGAGGAAGGAAGCGGAGCGGCTGTCCCCAGCCGGGGCAGAGTCGGGGCACAGGGGTCCCGCGGCGCCCCGGGCCCACCTCGCCCGGCGGCTTTCCCAATTCAGGCCAGGAAGCGTCAGCGGGGGCGCGGGCAGGAGAGGGGAAGGGGCTCGCCTTATTCCGGTACTGGGGAAGGAAGGGGGGCGCTCTGGGCTTCGGACACCCTCTGTGGGAGCGGGCGGCCGCTCCCCCACGGCGGGATAGGCAGGTAGCTCAGGTTCCTGCCAGCCACCTTCCCCGTCCGCGCCCGACCCCCGGGAGCCGTGACCTGCTGCGGGCCCTGCCCGCTTCTGCCCCCGGGGACGCTGGGCAGTGCAGCGGCTGCTCCGCAGGTGCCCCTCGTTGCGCCGCGGCTCCCCCCGGCCTGTGCGTGAGGGAGGGGATAGGAGGCATGGCCTCCTGGGCCGCTCCCGGGGGAAGCTGACACACTCCCCCTCCCTCCTCCGCAACCCTTCACAGGCTCTGGAGGCCTGGGGAGAAGGAAAAAACGTAAGAACGATGAAAATAGTGTCTTCGACGTTAGTTGTAGTGTTTCACAAAACACACAGATAAGGAGCTGAATGTTCTTTTCAGGTATTGCTAGAAGATTGGAAACGCACACTACAATAAAACCGAGGAAAAAAAAAAGGCAGTTCAGATAGATCAGTAACATTTCTGGAGAGAAAGGCACCTAATAAGGCCAGGGAGCCTTCTTCGCAGCCACGTCTTCTCACAGGTAAATACTACTGGGAAAAAGGAAAAAAAAGCCAACACCAGCACAGTATACTAGCAGCAAATTTT
This sequence comes from Streptopelia decaocto, assembly GCF_964273445.1. Taxonomy (NCBI): domain Eukaryota; kingdom Metazoa; phylum Chordata; class Aves; order Columbiformes; family Columbidae; genus Streptopelia; species Streptopelia decaocto. Next base: position 105,905,224 of record NC_138663.1, read on the forward strand.
AAAACGGCATACTCTGCTATAAAAGGTTTAGATAACATCAAGGCCAGGTTGGATGGGGCTTTGAGGAACCTGGTCTAGTGGGATGCATCGCTGCTGCTGTCAGGGATTCTGATGATTTTACAGTACAAATACCTTGAATATCGATGACAGATTCAGCAAAAAAAGCCTGTTCTACCCTCAGGTAGTTAGTTTCTGTACAAAGACAGAAAACTGCCAATAACATAAAGGATAAGCTTTTTGTACTTCTCGCCCTGCTCTCACACAAGTACAACGGAGTCTGTTTTGAAAAAAAAAAGTTTGAGGTTAGAAATGTGTAAAAGAATAGAAGTATTTCCAGGTAGCACCTGGCATCTTGGCTATGAAAATCCACATTTCTGATATTGAGATATTGGTGAACTGAGAGAAAAGTAGGGGAGTTTAACCAATGAGAGGCCTAAGTATTTAGACAGAATTCCTAGTTTTTAATTTTTTTTAAGAAAACTTCAACCACAGCTATGAAAACCTTTAAGTTACTTATTTAGGTGCAATAGCAGCACTGGGATATTAGAAAAGACAAATGGCATTAGTCCTAATTTTTTGCAAAAAAAAAAAGTGACAAAACCTTCAGAGAAACTCATATTTAAAAACATTTTAAAAAATTAACTAAAAAAGGAAGTAAGTTCAACAGTGAAAAGGAATACAATGTGAATTGGCTGGATGTAGGTGTAGACAGCCTCCAGTTCAGCATTTCACTGAAAAATCAGACTTGAACCACCTCAGTATTGTTTTCAGGAAAATTGGGACACCAAGGCACAAACCACTGAGAGTTCCAAAACTGCAGGGAGGAGGAAAAAAAAAAAAAAAAAAAGTAACACAAACAAGCACATTTTATCTTCACACATACAGAGAGCATCTTTTAGCCAGTCATGTGCTACCAGAAAGCCAACATTCACTCACTTATACACATCTTAATTAAACAATGTGGGTTTCCATTATCCACAATTCCTTATTACAAAAAGCATTTAACCTCTATTACCTGAAAAATTTACAGGATTAATTCCTGGAAATCACCAGAATAAGAAGTAGCAACTTTTACATAGGCATTACAACAAACTTGCTGAAACCATCAAGTCAATCAGAACAAAATGTCAAACTAAGCAGAATTGATGCAACCAGGTTTGAGAAGGAAGACATCTGTCATTAGCATCGTAATTTTATATGAAGTTCGGCTTTCCAATGCTCCAGCTGTGTAGTTGGAGGTGGAAGAATTTGTGTAACTCAATAATTTAGCTTGGTACATACCAATAGCACTGCTTCTGTTAGAACTCTTCAAGGCTGGTAGTAGAAGTGGTAAGGAATAATACAAAGTAGTCATAAGTCAGTGTTACAATGCATAGGAGAAAGCCATTTAGATGGCTGGCTCAAGCAAATTTCTCATTTCAACCATCACTAACCGTTAATGTATGAGAATTTCTTGGCTTTCCCAAGTAAATCAGTAACACAGTACAGCAAGTTGTCCTCCCTATAAGGTGGAAAAAAAAGATCATGCTAAACTGGGAGGAGCACTGTCGTAGTACCTCCAAGACTTAGCTTCCCATTGTTGCTAAGCCAAATAATTTCTGTAGGACTGCTCTTATGTTCCTATAATGCCTATGTTAAAGGGCACCCCTCAGCTGGGGCTTCAAAGTAACATTACAACGTATGTGGCTTTTTCACATACCTTACCTTTGTGGTAAAAGAGCTATACATCATGGTAGCATTTAGAAAGGAAACTGCTCTTCACCTTTTAAGGAACTGCTTAGAGAAGGTAGACAGGCTTTTAAAGTGATCTTGATGAAAATTAGCAACTTTTAGATAAAGTGACATGCACTTCAGAACACAACCTACTGCACTTTACCTTAACTGACATGCACTTCTGAAGACAGTAGTCTAATAGTTGGGAAGCATCATCATCATTATTATTATTATTATTATATCCCCAAGTATTACTTAAACATTTTCCCTGAGAGGAAAAGAGAAACAATGTCTCCCCACTGTAGCTACTCTACACAGTAGATTTATCACACCTGAAGGAGTTTTCCTTTACTATCCAGTTGAATGATAATAACCAGATTAGGAGAGTTATTTTTAAGAAGCCCAAATTATTTACATTCAGTGAGGATCAAGACAGATTAGATTATAGAAAGCTGAAGTAAACAATGGAGAAGTTCCCCCTCTTCCTTTAATTAAACACTGCAAGTGTATTCTAGCTTGACCTCATTCTCACTCCACTCTGTTAAGAAATCTTAGTATTTAACATAGTTATTTTCACCTCACACTGATCATACTGTATTAAGGGAATTCTTAGAAATGCATACTATTTTATTGATTATAAACTTTGGTAAAGTTAACCAAGTGTGCACCTTCCCCCATTCTGTCCCTTTACAGGGCAAGAATCAGGAATTTGAATGCCATGGAGGAGATGAACACACCCACTTCCACAGTTTTTTGAAACAACATCTATTTTGTGCTAGTAATGAGAGGACATTCATATTTTGTCTTTGGAAAGGGAGCTTCTTTTAGCCAAAAAAGTGTGCCTAGAATGTAGATAAAGACTTTAATCCCCCAAAGAAACAATAAGCTATAGAAGCAACAGTTCTACAAAAAAAAAAATCAATGGCTACACAGATCCAAGTAAAATACTCTTGACACTTAATAACTACTGAATTATTTAAGTAAGAACTTTGTTAAAACATTTATTGTCTGTAGAAACAAAATGTACATTAATTTTATATAAACTATGTTAAACATACATATAAACATACCTACATCTTAATACATACTTACGAGGCTTTTAGATATGGGAAAACATTGTCAAAAGCACCATTGTGGACTCCAAAGACTACAGACTTCAAATGTTTTTGCATTTAATTCCATCCTCAGTAGTTTAAAAATGTCATTACTTATCCACATTTACAAGTAATTACATTAGAGGTTTCTGATATTGTGTTTGCGTGTGTACACATGTGCACATACATATTAGATGGTCCTTGTGAAGCTACAGTATAAATAAGGTCAACATTAATATATTCCTTGGAAGTGGCTGTTAATCCACATCCTCATTCAACTGGGGAAAAAAACCCCTACTATTCTTACAACAAAACAATGAGGCTTTTTTAAAATTCCATGAAGTATACTCAAATAACAGCTGTTGTACCCTGTCTCTTCCCCTCAACAATAAAGATGTAGGAGAAGCCAATCACAAAATAAAAGCCATCTACTACATTATTTACAGAAAATGAAATATTTAAAAGACAACATTAGATTTAGCCTGCTTAGACAAAATTCAGAGCAATGAACAGAAAACTCTATTAAAGTGGCAGGCAGCATAGAGCCATTAAACCACATGGCTAAATGCCTACTCAAAACCCCCTCCACCAACAAAAACCATCAGGCACAGAAGGAAGGGGCAGGTGTTATGACAACAGTTTTCTCTGATTTTAACACTGAAAAATTTATGCTCACTAAGCTTGAAACAGAACAGACTTAAATGTTCATCATTGTGTTTAAGGTCTATTAAGAAGTCAAGTGTTACAAGTAGGCTTTCAAAGATCTTGAAATGGCTTTTTTTCCCCATTCATATGGATGCTGAAGAACCTTCTATCTTCAAATCCTGCAGCAATGGAATGAAGTCTGTCAAGAACCAGAATTATGTGCAGAAACATTATTTTTTTTTTCCCTTCCAGATTCATTAGGATGCAAGTCTGAAGTCTTTCTTTTAGAGAGCTCTCCCACAGAAAACTTTGTAGATGGCTGTTCAGATGCTTAAAGAAAGGCAAGAGGCATGTTTCTACACAGCATGGGAAAAGATCCTTTCAGGAAGCAGGGAAGTTAAAGATCTACAGTCTTCTACAATGAATAGTGAGAAATCAAGTCTCTCTTTGCTATAATCTGTAATTATCTTCTCCAAGCAGCTCTCACTATCCATTTTCAAGACAGAACAATGACTTTACAATGCACAACAAGCAAATTTTGAGAACCCTGCCTTTTTTAATGCCACATAAGTGTAATATTGGGGTTTGTTTTTAAAGCAACTAAGTTCATATAAAGAAAATTCAGCATTTCACCCTGAGGCCCTGGGAGAGAAGGCAGCAGGTAAACCATTACCACAACCAGCAATCAGCTGAATTTACTCCCATCCTCTGCTGTCAGTTACCTGAGTTAGGACAGTTATGTCCAGGTCTCAAGAGCATCTAAATCTATCAGGTAAGGTGATTTTAAACATATAAGTAATTATTAGAGTTAAGGCAGGCTTGTAGAAGCCCTGCAATGTGTTGCTTCTTGCTAGCCCCAGATTTTTGTTAACCTTGTGAACTCAATATCAAAGTCTAAAATTAAGATTCTAACCAATCTATGTAGAGATTAAAGGGATCAGCAATATAAATGCTAACATCACAACAACTTATTATTTCAAACACTTATAAGGGAGACTCTAGTCATATTAAACCCATTGCATTTTGGATAGCAATTAAAACTAAAACAATTTCACAGGTGAACAACTGAGAATCGCATGAGCATTTAACAGTATTTTCAAGTTAACTGAAAGAAAAGCATTTCACATTTATATTTTCAAAGTATAAAACAAAGTTAAAAAGCTCTTACACAATCACATTTTTAACTTGCCCTTGCAATGCAAATGCAGTGACAGACTTCACTAATAAAAGAGAAACTTTTCTTTCTGAGGGTGAGGCTTACACACATATTTAAAGTGGTTATTTTAAGAAGCATTATCAGTCCATGCTCCCATTGGAAAAAATGCAATAACCAGGATATTACTTAAGTCTTTGTACAAGTGTTTTCTACAATGCAGTCACAATACAGAAAGGCACCAAGTTTTTCAAGTAAATTGACCTTTCTTCTACTTACACTTTATCTTGTGCCTTCACCACCCAGTCAGTAACTTCCAATACATTGTTCTCAACCAAACATTATATTCCAGTACAACAGAACTCTTCTGTGCTAGAATAAATAAGCTGAGTTGTGTATGAGTTTATAAAACAAGTGTCTGTAATTCACAAAGATAAATCTACACAGCAATGTCTCATACCAGATACCAGCACAGAGTAGATGCCTCCAGCACCAAAGCCAGTCACAGAATTCAATTTCAGTATCAATTTTATAAAATACAGAAAGTTTTACCATGACAGAATCCTAAATTAGTTATCAGTAAAAAATGTGATTCCAGCAAGTGTTATTACCTTAAGTAAAAGCTAAGGCAACTCAAACAGTGACTGAAGTTCATCAAATGACATTCATCTTGATGCCAAGGGTAGGCAAGTGGGTAAAGAAAAAGTCAGTAAACATGCCCAAAAAAGCCTGTTTGTAATATGTTGCTGACAGCTGTAGAAATAAAAAACAAGGCTAAACTGTTGAAGTACAAACCAAATTAGAGATACGTAGTCATGCACAGTTAAAATACAAAAGCATAGAATCAGAGGAGCTAGTCACACTTCTAAATCTGGGTAAAGCAGCATTAACTGACTGAAGTCTGACTACTTCAGCATTACTTCTGAACAGTGTTAGCAAAACTGTTGTGTCAGAAGTTTCTTCATGTATCCATTTTCCCCATTTGCTCAACAATGAGTTCTCTTCCAGGCTTTAACAAGAACACTGCAGGAAGCTTACAGAAAACAGTAGTATCCTGTTGAATAAGACAACATAGCTTCAGTAGTTTGTCCTATATCTTACATGGTTTCACTTCTTACATGTTTTACAGTGCTTTAGCACATTCAGGAGCAGTGTGAACAGCTTGTCAGCTTGATGGTAAACCTGTCCTCATCTGAAAGGGTACATGCAGCACCCCTGCCAGCAGGCCCCTCAACTGCAACTACTTTTTCTTTGGGTTGACTCAACCCGTTCTTCCAATTCCTTATTTTCATCTCCCAGTAAATCTATACGGGATGATTTTGCCAGCTTCATCACGGACAGCATAAGCATTAATAAATAGTTTCTTACCTGCACAAAGTTACCTGACTCTATTTGACCAGGGTATTTCTTTCCTTTAGCTTCCCATTTTGTGTATGCACAAAGTTACTGAAAAACTAGCTGAATCATTAATGACTTATTTAAACCGAAAATCTGAGTTTTAGAAACAAGCCATCTGGTGTCATTGTTGAATGACCATAACATCAATGAACATGGCAAACCACCTGCCTGCCTACTCCCTATGAACACTAAGCAGCACCCCTCAGAATCTGAAAATCTTAAGTAAACGCTATTTAGGTGTTCTGAGCCATACCCACACTTTCAAATAGTCTCTCTACTGAAAGCACTGTGGAAAAAAACATTACAAAAAAGCATGCAGCAATCACATCCTGACTTTCCACCCCAAAAACCAGATTTCCTTTCCTCTGAACATACCTCTACCCAGTATTAGAATTCTGATCTACAATCCACAACAGAGACTAGCCTGCATTCCATATAGCTAACACTGTCTTGGAAATGACAGAAATACATTAGCCTGCAAATGTTGTGGATATTGTGAACAACTTTTTTCTGAAATAAAAACATCTCTGAAAACTACTTGCTATGCATCTTTAATTTACCTGCAATAAAAAGTCCAAACAACTCTGTAATACATACACACAACCCTATTATATATTAAGGCAAAGGCTATAAACAGGAAATAAGCACAATATTGTTTATAGCTGCTTGGAAAATCTCTTGCTAGTAGTTTTGCATACAGCATAACAATATTGCAGTACAGTAAGCTTCAGAGAATTACTGGAGTTTTGAAGAAAATTACAAGCTATCTGCATTTAAAGCAGTTTCAATTATGAACAGCTTTGTTAGAAGACATGCTTATAAAAACTTTGTTTTCCTTGCAATTAAATATTTCAGACCCCAATTTCAGAATCCAGGAAACCACCAAGTCACTTATGACAAAAAAGATTAGAGAACATGTGGCTTGGTCAAGAGTGTCATACACCAAAATGAGACAGAATAATTTTGAATACAGACCAACTAATCCTCTAACAGCCCCAAGCATGCTTTCAGTGCAGTTATCAGCTACTGCTACAGTACATTACATACCTGCCCGTTACCATTCATATTAATCAAATACTGAAAGTTGTCCCAACATTCTAACAATTTACAAATGTATATACACATCAGAAAACCAAGTAGATTAAACTAAAGTAATACAAAATACTGTTTTATGGAAATGATTGAACAGAGGTGTAAAATCTATTGCGTAACCTAAAAGGTCATTACTTGGAAAATCCTGAGCTAATGTGCTATTACCAAACAATTCAGGCACTTTTTTTTTTTTCCTTTTTTTATTACATAAGCAATACACTTTCAACATATAAACCTCTGGGTGTAACAACTCGAGTTCCATCTGTAACATCATGCTCAGAGAACAAGTATTCAATAAATAAGACCACCTTCAATGACTTCTTTACTTGAGACTGGTACGCAAAAGGAACTAAAGGTACATACTACAACGTTTCAGTTGAATACTGTACTTTAAAAGCAATTATTAAAACCGTAAAAAGTTCTGCAGCATTCCACTACTGAAAAATAAAGTTATTTTTAATCAAGAAAGTTAGAGAGTTAGTTCCTTTATCCTATTTTAAGTCTTGACAAAGGTGTCAAAAAATGAACAGATGCTCCCTTCGCTGTGTTGTGTGTTTCAACTTCAGGATCACAGCTCAGTTCAGGTTTCCGTTGCAATATTTATATTTCCCTACAGAGCAGAAAAAAAAAAAATCATTACTCTCAAGTTGTAACAGTGGAAAAAAGCCTCCAAACTTTCAAAAGTACTGTAGTATTATAGAATGTAACATACAAGATTCTTTCAATTATGCATTGAAACAGCAAAACTTCAAAGACACCTTAAAGCATGAATATGCATAATTATTTCAAAAGGGTGAAATAAAGATGTTTAACATCTCAAAAACAAGTTCAATCATTACAGTAGGCAAAATATGGGAAATGCTAGAATCTGAGGAATAGTTTTGGTTTTTAAGAATTAGCCAACCAGCAATCAGTATGTTGTTAAGAAAATGGCTTATTCTTCAGGATTATTCATAGTTCAGGATTTATTTCACTTTAACTCAAAGATATTTAAACTCTTTATTGGACCTAAAAATCAGTATTCAGATCTTATTATGCTTCTCTAATTCAAGTCAATCTCCAGCAGCCAGATTGTCTTAAATGTGCTTTATAGGTTCCAGACAAGAACCTGAATATCCAATTACAGAAGAGCATTGGAAATTATTGGGGAAAAGCTCACTTAAAACTATGGCACCTCTATGCCCATTTTACAAGGTCATAGTTTTTGGAAAAAAAACCTTCTCCATCTATTTTCCACTAATTCCCATTCAATTTAGCCTTCGGAGATCATACTTCTTAGAGTCCTGCCAACGTAAAAGGTATTCCCCAGTATACTTCTGTAACAAATGACACATTTCCCCAAAGCACTTAGTTTTCTTTCTTGTGTGCTTTTTCCCCTCAATTTTTTGTGTTTTGGTGTGATTTTCTTTTCCTTTTTCCCCCCATCGTACTGTAAACTTGAGGTTTTTTTGAAAACAGCTCTAAGAACCTGTGCTTCTGTGTTCTAAGAACTGAACTCTAATCCAACTACAAATGCCTATGCAAGTGTATTTACTTGTAGCTAGGTGGACACAATTACAAAACAAACAAGAATTCACACAGGAACACTGAACTGCAAGGGGCTGTGTATGTTGTCTATTTCAATTCTCATATGTCACAAGTAACCTCATACTACTTTGATCATACTTGATCAATCCTAATAAAGGATTTAGAATGTTTTAACTACTGATCCTCACAAAAGCTGTAACATTTTATACAGTTCGAAAGGTCTTCTGCAGTTCCTATCAATAGGAAGAGTGATCAACTGAGCTCAAGGACAGAATAATGAAACAGAGGCCACTGTAGAATTTCAGAGGCTGCCTCTGATTTGCAATTACCCAAAGCAAGTTTCAGAGTTTCCATGGAATAAACATGGAGGAAATAGGAGTGCAGAATCAAGTTTGCCTGTAAAGTGCAAAGAGCCAATATTCCAGAAAATCCCATCCAAATTATTCCATGGGGATTTAAAAATTGGAATGGATCATATGAATATTCATATGTTTTAATGGCTTAGTAAGAAATAAATTAAGCCAACTTACCTTTTCTTTCCTCAAAAATCCATCTCTGAATTTATTAGTGGTAAATCCCCTTACACCAACAGAACGTAACCGCTGGTACTTAGCCTGAATATATAAACCCTTCTGTACTAAGCCCGACTTATAATGGGATTGCAAACGGCCATCTGCAAAGTTGCTCTGTAAAGGTGGGGGGAGGGAGGGAAAAAAAAAATGCAAAATGAGGGCACCAAAACTCAATAGTTTATATTTACAATTACACAGATGTAAAACTTGTAGTACTGAACAACAGAAGCGTGCATTCGCAAGTGCAGAGCCTCTTCCTTTATTTCTCATTTAATATTCCCCAGACCACTAGGTACCACATGGCTGAAAGAACTGCTATAGTGTATTTATTGTTTAAAACATCCAAAATTATCTTCCTCATAGAAAAAAGTAAACATTATTATACAACATTAACTTCTGGGTTTTTTTGTTTTTTTTTTTTTTTTCAAACTTTACTGACAGTAAACCAGCATCAACAAAAAGTTGAAGACATCTCACTGTTGCTAATAAATTCAGTGATGTAAGGCCTGCAGTGGGCACACATGGTGAGTCTAAAAAAAAAAATCATACTAAACAGAAGTCAGTAAATGTATTTTTCCTATAGTTTTAAGACCTTACAGTACGAACATTGCTCTGTGCCTTTGTCACCTGCAGGCAGCAATACTGTAAACTAACCTAGTGTGGGACCAGAAGCAGAGGCCACAGAGGTAACAATAGGCTTAAAGGTTAACGGCATTATAAACACACAGAAAGAATACGGCAAGATCACCACAGACCACAGCCATTAAAAGTTGTATAATGTTTTAATTCCTGAGCACTCAGACCTCCAACAAAATATGCTGTAAAAATGTTTAGAGTAAGAAAAACCCTGCTTATTATAATTTCTCTTAGTTTTCCAGTACTGCTGTTTTACGTTTTCCAACATGGTCCAGACAGAAAGCATTCCTGTATACATTCATCATTAAACGTTTTCCCTCTCCCAAATTTAAACAAACAATGGCTTTCCAGCTAAAAAAGAGGAAACATCCTGACCATGTAAAATTCTTGTTATCTTTTACAAACCCTTTTAAAGGGTAGGAGATAACAAAATGTGTTCAGCATGACCCAATTCTTTCGGCAAACTGGGTTTCCTTGTGACAGAGCAAGGATCACTTCAAGACAAATCACATGCTCTGAGGTTGCAATACATTTGGTACCAGGTTTTTCCACTGCGTGGCTGATGAACAGCTGAGAAAGGACTGTACAGAACAGAAGTTCCTTTATGCAAATGCAGAGGGTTTGTTACGTCCCAAATCACTTCACCCACCTACTATATGTGGTAACTGAGAAGTTTGCCCCATCAGTCCCCCAGCATTTACTCTTACGGTGTTTGTAGGCAGTGGACCTTGCAGAACGTTATTAAATGCTAAACCCTGCCCCGAAAAGTATCAGAATCAAGGCACGATACAACTAAATGCAAGTCAATTCTCTAAGAGGTATATGCCTACCACAGGGAAAACTGAAGGGCATTTTTAATGCTGCCTTAAGCCCCTGAACACAGCTAGAAGTTCCCATTTCCCCCACAGCTGCTATGGTTCTCCGCTCTGACATCAGTGGCCCTAGTGCTCTGCCACTGCATTTGTATGACAACAAGCAAAGGAGCAGGCCAAGTAACAGAAAGGAAGAAGGTACAAGATACTGAAAACAAGATTACACACAGCTTAAAAGTTTCAGCTCAAGTATCTACATGTTCCATCACTGGGGAGGGAGGGGAATAGTGGTATTATTAATGTAGACCAGAATCAGCTGTAGACAAAATTGACAGAGTTGGTATGTAGGCACTGCAAACACACATAGCTTAGAGCAAAATGAGGTAATCTAAGGTGTGTGGAAAACATCAATAGCAGATTTTTTTTCTTGCTTTAGACCAGAAGCTAAAGTGACATCTAGTTTTACATTCAGACTCTTTAATAAATACCACTAATGACAATGCCTATGAACCAATGGCCTCAATCTCAGAAATACTTCCTATATGAGCAAATACAGGCCATTGCACTGATTCTGGCTAGGATGGAGTTAATTTTTTCACAGCAGCCAGCAGGGTGCTGTATTTTGGATTTGGGACTAAAACAGCACTGATAACACTGAGTGTTTTGGCTGTTGCTGAGCAGCACCTGCACAGCACCAAGGCCTTCTCATCTTCCCTGCTCTGCAAGCAGGCCAAGGGTGGGCAAGAAGCTGGGAGGGGACACAGCCAGGACAGCTGAGCCAAGCTAAGCAACGGGATATTCCACCACAGAACCTCAGCAACAGAAACTGAGGGGAGGGCACTTGAAAATAGGTAACCATTGCCTGGGGACCAGCTGAGCATCAGTCAGTTTGTGGGAGGTGGTAACTGCTTTTGCATCACTGTTTTCTTCCTCTTTCCTTAAACTATCTTCATCTCAAGCCATGAGTTTCTGATTTTTGCTCTCTGTATTCTCTCCCCCATCATGCTGGGGGACAAGGGGAACTAAGAGGAGAGTGGGCAAGCAGCTGTGTGGTGCTCAGCTGTTGGCTGGGGTGAACCTACCACAGCCATTCATACACTGAGCTGTGTTAAACAGCCAATGAAGTTTAGTTCTAAAGATTACCATGCATGTACCCACTTAAAGGCTGACTTAGTGATTCACTGCAGAGTGTCATCACAAAAAAAATACCTTTTAAATTTTATAAGATTTCTCCAGATCCTTTATAAACACTGCTGTTCTAAAATATTTTTTCCAAGTTTAACATACTTCAAGACCATATTTTTTTTTAATATTCTAAATAGACTGTCTTTTGTGCTTATTAAGTTAAAATGCCCCTATTTTCTATACCAAGAAGAAACATGGTGGGGTTTGTTGTTTGGGTTTTGTTTGTTTGTTTTTCTTTTTGGCAGAGAAGGATTGGCAGGGAATGGGATTCTGTGTGGTTTTGGTGGGGTTTTTATTGTTTGTGTGTTTGGGTTTTTTTTTTTAATAATGAGCCAATAAAGTCTGCTGAATATAAAGATAGTCAAATCACCTTCCTGAGCAGGTTTCAGCAGCAGCATGGGAGGGAAAAGCCCTCTATGTTATTCCGGAGGAAATTAAATTTGAAAAAAAAAAAAGTTGATGAAATTAAGTCAAGTCAGTGCTGCTGTTTCCATAGCAATGATAAATGTGCTGTACACATATGCAAACTGCAATACAAGTGCATATGCTATTTTCCCTACAAATATTAAAGCACTATGGGACAGATCATTAGATACAGCAATATTCATATGTATGTGTGATGACAACTTAAGTTAACATTTTCATTCTTGCATAATTTCCAGAAGCACAGGCTCATGTAAATGAAGGCAACCTTCCATTTTCTTTATATTACATCAACTACCAACACTGCTCAATGATATGGCAGCCAGTGCTAAAGATCACCCCATCCCCTATAGGCTGACAATACAGAGAGGATACTGATAAAGAGGCTATGATGTCCTTACATGGTGGAACAGCTATATCAGACTGACACTTTAAACTTGTTTAACTTCAGCTTAGAAAAAGACTTTTTTTCAGAAGTTAGCATTTTTTGATTAGGTTCAGCTTAGCTATCTGACTAAGATGGACTGGCAAAGCACACCTAAATGGGAGAGCCTGAAAGCCTTTTTATCCAACAGTTCTCTTACGTTTAAACTGAAGGGGGGAAAAAACAAAACACAACACCAAAAAAAGCCCAAAACAACCCCCCCTCAAAACACAACCAAAAACAAACAACCCCCAAACAAATACACCTACACTGCCTTCCTTTCAAAATGTAATCCAAAAATGTCAGCTACTTAACTTAGCTATCAAAACTTTACTTGAACTATCTACAAAACAGGAAAGATGACTCCTATTCTGTGCATTGTTTTACTCTTGAGAACACACCTGTTAAGTAGGAGTAATTTTACAGATGAAAAGGAGTGTACATTGTTCTAGATATGATTAATACTTTTCTAATCTGAAGAGCTCTAACTGGATCCATGCATAGCATGTCACTGTCAGCAGAAAAGGAAAAAAAGTGGATTTTGGTTTTCTTCCGAAACTATGATACTACATTTTGCAATCCAAAGGCATTAGAAAGCCACTGCACTACCCCAGGAAGAAGCACAGTTGTCTCTTCCTTTACCATCTTGAGGCCCCAAAAATAAAGCTTCACAGTTTTGTTTTGTTTTGTTTTTTTAACGTATAGGTAGCAGCATACTGGGTATACACAAGACATTAGTTCCACAGAAACCCCTATATGAAAGGGCTAATCAAATAATAGTAATACAATTTTGAAAGCAATACAGTCTTAGAAAACTGCTCAGGCTTCCACACTCATCAGGTGAAGGAAAAAAGCTGAACAGCTTGTTTTTTTTGGATAGACAAGCTTTCTAGTAATTGTCTAATGTTTGCAATTCTCATTCTCAACTTTGCATTTAATTTATTTCAACTGCATGGATACAATACTGGACAATCCTGCTCAGCCCACTGCCTCCCTCTTAGCTACTAAAAGCTAAGCCTCTCATTATTTCAATGGAAACAATTAGGCTATGACAACACTATTTTTCATGGCACTTAAAATCTTCAAAGATTTGTGTCCTGTAACCACACTCAACAGGATTGAATCACAATTTCAGGTAACACACATCTGACAAAATCTGATCTGTACCTTAAAGTGTCTTCTAATGGGTCCTGCATTTTCAGGGTGTCCTCTAATATGTCTGTGAGAATAAGTATCACTTGATTTTGAAGAATAGTAAGAATTCTAGTAGGAAAATAGAGAGCGTTATTAGCTTAACATTACTAAATTATTCAAAAAAACAAATATCCAGCTTATACTAAGAAATATTGCAATGCTTTCAAACTGGTAGTACTTGAACAATAACACTGTTTGAAAGAACCAGAGTAACAGGAGCACAGAGCCTGGAGTCCAGGCTTGCTGAAGTGATGGCAGAGCCCACAGAACACATCCTACTGGAATATCAGTCTCTGAGAGATCTAAGCAGGTAACAGCCCAATTAAGGTTCTCCACCCCTGCTCCCCCAAGAACAGACACCTCAATTTTCCATACAGGAGAGTACAGCAGACAGGCTGCTACAGCAGTCATCCCTTGAGTCAAGCATAAGGGCAACAAGATTAGTACTCTGGATATCCCTGGGTGGCATATGGGCATCATACATGTTAGCATATATTAGAAGAGACACACACTGTTACTGTACACACCAACGCAACAACCAGACAACAGATGTGCAGCACGTTACACCAGTCCTTAGAAGACTCTACTTCTAATTCCATATTACAGCAGAGCATTTTGAAGATTACTTGCCTGCCACGGAAACACACGATTTCAAAAGCAAGAGGCAGAGACAAGCGGTGTTGAAGTTGTTATGTGTCACACTGAACAGCTGCAGTCAAACAACTGCAGTTGCCTAAAATAGAGCACTCCCTCCAGCCACTGTCCTACCTGTGTATTTTGGCCCTTGTCCAACATTTCCCATGACAGCTACCTTGAGAGGATGCACAGAGCTAAAATACCATTATCTTCCATCATCGCATATGATTATAAATATTCACACAAATATTACATACTGGCATTTACTACATTAAAGTAATCTAATGCAGACAGAATGGAGTTGCTAGCAAACTCCTAGCAATGAAATTAATTATTTTTTTAATAGTCTATTCTTGAATAATCACAAAAATGTTCCATTGTTGTTGAAGTTGTTTTTTCAAAGGAAATTTTAACAGCTTCAAATATAATCTAAAAAGAACCTGAGAACTCTCATGAAATATTTTGTGTGTACTAACATCTAATAATAAATGCAAATGCATGCTTTGCTGTTTACAGAATTTCTGTTCTCTAACAAAGTACCAAACCTCTTCAGTGGTAAAAATGCTTCAGGATACACTTTCTAGCACTGTCACTAATTGTGGGGAGGAAGGCTATAAATGCAACAGAACAATGTTAGAATCCATAGAATCCAATTTAACTTTTATCTGGGATTTATCTAGGGTTTTGGGGTTGTTTTTTTTCTTTTTTTTGAGAATACACCATTGCCTGCAAGTCAACTATTTAGCTTCTTAAAATGCCTTGACAAGAGGGGACTCAGGGAACAACAAGAGAGGAAGAAAGACTTTATAAAGTGAGATCAAAGTAGTCAAAATGGCTTTTCCAAGAAAAAAGGTATGGAAAATTAAATACACAGAGAAAAAAAGCATGTCAGGAACTTCCCAGCACCCTTCTTATTCTACAAATACGAAGATACTCCATGAAATCAAATTAACTTTCTCCATACAACACATAATGAAATCAGGAAGCTCCCTGAAGTACGTTCCTCCTTAAAACCGAGAATTCGGCAACACGGGAAAAAAATATTAAAAACAACAACAAGAACAAAAAAAAAAAAAAAAAAAAAAAAAAAAGCCAAAAAAACACAAACAAACAAACAAACAACAACAAAAAACACACACAAAACACACACACACACAAAAAAACCCCACAACCACCAAGAAAGTTTCCTGTTATAGTTAAAAATAAACCTTTGGGAATTAAAAGAAAGCTTTTCTCAACTAACTGTGGATACACCCTTCCCCATCCCCACCTCCCTCAATATTCAAGTACATTCACAGACACAAAAACATTAGAACAGCTTAAAGCAAACATACATCAATCTACGCTTCAGGAAGCCCCAGTTATTGATTATTAACACAAGAAACACTCCCCTTCACTGCCCTTCGGTAAAAGGTGCTCATACCTTGCACTGACAAGTTCATATTGGTTAATCATGGGATACTGAAAGTAGGACACAACCAAGGCAAAACCATCTTCATGTTTAATTTTAACCCAATTAAATGGATGACTAATATTATACATTTAACAAGAGAGCAAAAAGTGGTGTTAATATCCCATTCTCATAGTTACTGTAAGGACATTTTAATATGACCAACACATTACCTGTTTCCACATTAGGCAACATCTGAGCATCAGATAAGAGCTACTCATCAGGCTTACTTTTAAAGCATCCATCTTTTACGAATGCTGATACACACAGCTCCTCAAGCAACTGTGATAAAAACCCCGATGAAATTTTACTGACAAAAATGAAAATGTGCAAATATTTATCCAGTAATTTAAATTATAACATAGGATTTAAAAATATTAAGATGCTGCAGTGGTTTTCTTGTTAACCATCCTTTCTAAAAGTCATTCTTGCTATATTTTCTGAGCCTTGGCACTGTCGTGCTTGTCATTTGAAAGCTGGCTCCTTGATATACTTTTATATTTACCTATAAACACGAGCAAACAAACCTCAGAGAATGTTGAAGGTTAGAGCTTTTGTTCTGGATTTCCAAGGATTTGCTTTTACCATTACAAGTGGAACTCTCCTCAGCAAATGTGGTAAGAGATGTCTGTTGCTTACTTTTTCCTGTGTTTTCTCACACCTTTACTATTTTGCCAACACAATGTGCCATTGCTACATCTCTTCTGCAGCATAAAAACAGCCTCCCACAAGAACTGGAAAGCTCTACTTGGACTGTGAAACCAACTGAATCAATATCTACCCAAGAATCTGTAAGACTGAGAAAAAAAAATCTCAAAAGTTACTTTCTTTTTAACAACTATTATCTTAGCTCTTGTTGTTTTTCAAACTCTTCCTCAATTTTTCCATGTATTGGTATGCCCTAGCAACATATCCTTCATTTTTGGATGTTTCCTATTTAAAAAGGCGTAGCCAACCCAGCATCACTGACCCATCAAACCACTTCTTAAATCCACTGCATTGGTCTCCAAACACCTCCTTTTAGTTATGGCCCTTACACTTTTCAAGGTGCTCGGCAGTGTTGACACCTGAACCATACTATCCTGATACAAAACACTCTAAATGGCAAATGCTAAATGTTTGCTCTCTTGCAGAAAGAGGCTACAAACAGCCTTTACCTTCATTCATTTTTGTTCTCCTAAGGCTACTTTCAGCTCTAACATTACACTTCCAAATAAAGTAGTAGCAAATACAGTCACGCAGCTCTGAATTTATTACAGAAAACCTACTCAACACAGAAACTATACATGTGGCTGACATCACAGTTGGCTACCACTCCATTGAACTCCCACAACAAACACTAAAGCAGTGGTAGCAGCTTACAGATTTGGAGACTGAGCTTGAGCTATCGCCCACCAGGATAAGCTGTTCTGCAGTCACATCCAGACCTGAAAAACTCCTTCAAGGAAAGCCATTTTGAGCACCACATGTTCTCACACAACACACACAACCACAGAATGTTTGGGGTTGGAAGGGACCTCTGGAAATCATCTAGTTCAACTCACCTGCTAAAGCAGGTTTGCCTGGAGCAGATCACACAGGAATGTGCCCAGGCAGGTTTTGAATGTCTCCAGAGATGGAGACCCCACACCCTCTCTGGGCAGCCTCTTCCAGGGCTCTGGCACCCTCAAAGTACAGAAGTTTCTCCTGATACTCAGGTGGAACCTCCTGTGCTTCAGCCTGTGCCTGTTGCCCCTCATCCTATCACTGGGCAACATGAAAAGAGTCTGGTCCCATCCTCTTGACACCCACCCTTGAGATTTTATAAGCATTGATGAGATCCCCTCTCAGCCTTCTCTGCTCCAGGCTGAACAGACCCAGCTCTCTCAGTCTCTCCTCATAAAAAAGATGCTCCAGACCCCTCACCATCTTTGTAGCCCACCACTGGACTCCCAACATCTACATGTGATGGGAAGTGCCATACTACTGGAGTGAGCTTGTTCAGCCAAATTATTTTTACTGCCTCAAGTACAAGTTAACTATATCAGTGATCTGCTCTGCCCAGGAAAAGATTACCATCTTCTACATTACTTTACATATTGAGTATTAGACATATTAGATAAGCAGGAGCATTAAGACATATGAGAAATTAGAAAAGAGACAAGGGGAGCAGAAAAACAATCAAAAGGCAAGAGCAGAAATACAATAACAGAAGAGGAGACACAATAAAAAAGTGCCAATGTGTCTGTACTGCAGACACATTCTGTACTGCAGACACATTCACAAAGTGTCTGTAAGCCCTCCGAGCCAGTTGTTAAGCATTGATTAATCCTAATTTTACTGACAAATGTGAATAGCAAAGTGAAGTATTTCATTTTCCCACTTGTCTGCAAGTCAGCTTTTTCATGGCTGACTTCATGAAGAGTTATTCCTTCTTCAGGATGCTTTGCATCTGTAATACCCATACCTTCACAGCTACTGTTGCTCTCAACAGATAACTCCTCACTGCAGCGCAGAATTTTCTAAAAACTGCATGTTTGCAGTTTGCTATTAGATATAAAAATGCAACCTTCCTGAATTTTCAGCACATCTAACAATAGCTCAGCTTCTATTTCAAGCTAACTCCTTTAATTTGCAGTTACTATATTACTTAATGAGCAATTATTACTTATATTTGGGGACTTCAGTAATATATTTTACTTTACAAATTTATTTCTGCTGAAACTAATACACACCAGAAAAGATTCAGACTTTCCCTTCCAGCCACTGACAACTAGAATGCAGGAGAGTATTCTTTTTCTCAAACTGTTCCAGTTTACCTCAGGTTATATGCTCAATAACAAGGCTAATTTATAGTTTAGGAAGCACATCACTAAGTGGAAGAAATGCGGTATTAGGTATAAATTTCTCTTAATAACACATTGTTTGTAACTTTGTATTTCATAAAGCCCTTTAATGAATTAATTTCATTAAGTCATTTTGAACCTAAAATTTCGTTCAGAAGCTTAGTCTGACCTGTTCCTGCTGTTCAATAAGTGATCTAAAATCCACCACTTTATTTCTGGACTAGCTGAAAAATGTTTTGATTTCACCCAACATACAATCTAAACTAGCTTTCCAAAAGAACAAACCCCTGGCAAACTTGCTGTTAGGTTATAAAGAACAGTAGCAAAGTTGTTACAGAGTACTGCACAGGCATGCAAAAACACAATTATTTTTGTTGTATCAGCATTTACACATAAGAGTGGTTTTAGCTCACTTGTAGTAATCTATGCTTCAACAAATATCTGAGGAAGTACAGCACTAGAACTGTGAAATTATGAGCGGTTTTACAGTTGAGTAAAGTCTGAAGATAAGGCCTCACTTGAAAATTAAAAGGACAAAACATCACCGATTGTTAAATTTATATCAGCACAGACAATGCAGCAAAAAAATTAATTATAAATGTAAGAACAAACAAAACAGAAACTACATTTAGGCTTACCAAGTGAGGTTTCCCAATAAATTTCCTGAAAGGTGGCTTAATGAACCTCATAGGCTTTTGGAAGCCATCAAGTTGAGAGTTTTGTAATTTTGAAAGACTGCAGCTTTGGTGGTTCCTGATATGTATGTGTATGAGAGAAAGAGAAAGAGAACAATTAAAATCTAAAGCCACAGCATATCAAGACCCTGTATTTTAAATAACCTTAGACTAGTATCTGTATCACTTAGAAGTACAAAGTGAGGGGGTTTAAGTAATTTTTTTCTAGGACATTTGACAAATTACCAGTCCTCTGACTAAACTCGAGCCCAAGTTGCACAGAATTATGTAGTAAGCTGTACTACCTTATGCAATGACAAATTAACAGGGATACTCTACCACCTTGAAATCCTGACTGCACAAATGATGTTTCCCTGGCTCACCCCGTTAGGCCTGCACGGCTGGTCACTGCTGCCCTCCACTGGTTGAAATGCTTTCTGCGTTTCTGCACTTGGGTTACACTGCACTAGCTTTGAAGTTGTACAGGACTTTTCATTTAATGAAATCCCAAATCTGACACAAACTCAGATAAACGGCTAGATGCTCTAGTTTCATCCTCAGCAAGCAGGGTGCTCAAGCTTTGGGTTTTTGCTTTCTTGGGCTTTTTTTAATGAGCACATTGCTAATACAGATATGTCCCTAAACCTCTAAATAAAACATATAGCATGAAAAGTAATCACCAGAAGTCAAAATTCATAGCTCACAAAAGATACAGAAACAGTTTTCATAGCTGCAAAATAAATGACTATGGCAAAAATAGAGGCACACTGGACTAGCTCAAAGGCATTGCCAGCATCTCATATGTGAACTACGAAAAACTATGAAATTTTCAGGAAAATTCTACTCCTTGTTCATACCATTACTGCTCTCATCCCACATTACTCTGACAGTGTCACCCCATCCTTACACTGAACTCCAGGACAGCCACACTTACTGCAGAAACTTGAGCTTCCCACTTCGAGCGGCACACACAAGAGGTAAGCAAGCCAGCAACTGCACAAGTGGCAACTAAAAGCCTTCCCAGATGATCAGGCCAAACATACACTGAGGACATAGTCCCAGGTACATAAAAAGCTGTATGCAACAGGTCAATATTTTTTTTCCACTTGATAACTTCTACTCTTTTTTTGTTTAAAGAATCTCAAATACAAGAAATATTTCTTCAGCAGCTTCACAAGTTAGATTTCCCAAATACATGTGCATTGCCACTATTTGCATTATAGATTGTATTAAAAATGAACAAACAGCAGCATATTAAGAGCTATCTGCAAATCATGACTACAGTGTAGATACATTTCATTACAGTATGGCAATACTTTAATCAACATTTCTTCTAACACAAACAAGTCAGGCCATCTCTGATCAAACAACATCATAACATCAAAAGTTAACAGGATGACTGAGGTTAGCAAATACCACTGAGGCAAACACCTTTAACAAACCTATCAGAGGACAGCAATAAAAAGCTATTCCAAAAATCTATAGCTTTTCTTCATAAAATTATCCAAAAATCAGAAAAATATCCAATTCTTTGTTAATATTGCACATGACAATACAAAACAACCAGGGTAACACAACAATGTATTCAACCTAAGATGTATTTATGGAACTACAAAATAGTTACATGGCATATCAAGGAGATTAAAAACAGTTGAGCATCTTTAATTTCTTCCCCTCTTCCACTTTAGTGATACAGTTTGAGCTTTTCTTTGTTTTCCCACTGCAGCTTAACCTCTTTCAAGGTAACACTCCATTATAGAGTGGTTTGCAATGTCTGTCAGTTGAATTTCAGTCTGAGTCAAACTTAAAACCAAAGAATCACAACAGATGCAAATCCAACTGTGGAAGAGTCAGAAAACAAATGTGTAAGAGAACTACAGGCTTGGGCCAACAAGATGGTTATTTGCAAATTACCTTGGAGTTACACCATCTACATGAAACACTCTCTCATCTTCATTCTTCAACCTCTCTTTTCTCCTCCTTTCTATATCATGCCGTAAATCATTTGGATCTTCTAACACTCTCATAACGTTCTAGTTAAGAGGAAGGGTTAAAGTAAAGTTAGCTAGTAATAACTAAACACTAATGTGATTCTGTCCTTCAGGGTTTGCATCTGGTATATAACCTTGTTAATGTAGTCCAACTATCTGCACATAGGATAGATGCACATTGACCCAAGGATCCAAAGTCCAAAACAAAAACAAAAAGCAGTCCTAAACATTTCTTGCCCTTTCTTGTACCATCTGCCTTTTTACAAGTGTCCAACAACAGTGAACAGACCACTGGAATTCTGCATGGAGTTGTCAAAGCAAAAATATTCACATTTATTTCGTTAAGTCTTAGGAAGTTCTACTATTCTTAATTGAGCTGAATCTCCACATACCTGCACTACAGAAAAAAAAACAGTAACTAAATGACAGTAAGTGTAGCTTGAAAAGGAAAGACACAATCTTATGCCCCTGGATGAACACATGGGGTAAAATAGCATTCTGAAAAACTATGTGGTTGTTGGGCCATTTTAACATTAGGATAGAACAAACATTAAGGCTTTTCCTAATATCAGAGGGAAAGAGCCACATGTCAGTCACCTACTCAGTATTTACAGCATGTAGAAACAGCTAAGGGTTCAAGCAGCAGGAATAACCACACTCCAGCTTCTCTGGAGAACACATCTGCATTTTATTAATCAGTGAACACAGTGTACTTGCACCACTGTGATATCCGTAAATATGCTCATGTCCATTTCTTTGAAAACAGTTAGAATTACTGATGGTCTTCAAAGCATGTAAAAATTACTTTGCAATAGCAAGGGGAAGATGCTGTTTACATCTCTATCATTTTAGCTTGCTGTTTGCCAACACAAGTTAAGTATTCAAGATACCTGGGGAGATTCAGAGGGCACAGTTTGTTTGTTCTGAAGTTCTGCTAGAGACATGTCAAT
Organism: Streptopelia decaocto; assembly: GCF_964273445.1. NCBI lineage: Eukaryota > Metazoa > Chordata > Aves > Columbiformes > Columbidae > Streptopelia > Streptopelia decaocto. The sequence continues at coordinate 105,927,618 of NC_138663.1, forward strand.
CCTCCTGGAACACAAAAATTACATAAGTGCCATCACTATAAATAGCAAAAGCATTATTGAATGCTTTACAGAATCTTTACAGACTGCAGACAGTTTAGAGTCAGTGAAAGAACACTTTACATCACGTAAAGTCCACTGAAGAGTAACTACTACCTTAATGCAAATAAATTAAGGCAAAAAACATATCAATTACCTATGAATCTCTGGATCCAAATGTATTTTAACTTCATTCATGTTTGCAATTGGCTTTTCCTGAATTTTTGAGAACCGTTCATGTAGAGTTATGTCAGAAGATGTAAAATAATTTGCTGTGAAGATATTAAATACAAGAATGTTTATTTGTAGTATCTGAAAGGCACAGTGGGAAATTGTATCTTTTAAAAGATAAGCTCTTAAGGACACCAAGACAACTTCTGAGACTAAATTTCAAACTATTTCCACTTGCAATTTGACATTCACAAATGAAAGACTGGGACAGCCTAACTTAGGCATCCTTGTTACTTAATAAGATTAAGCTCAATAGAAAGTTAACTATTTGTCAGCCCTATCGCAGTAGTATTTAAATGACTAGAATCTATAAATAAAGTTCAACACTCAATATGATGCAGCAGTTTAAACACTAATCTGAAAAATTAAAGAACTACATATAACTGGGAGTTTGTGACTACAGCAAAGCTCCTTTTTACTTCTCTTGTTCCGAAACAGATAGGTTAGTCTAAAGTACAAGCACAAAATCCTTCTAGCTTAAAAGCCCACACCAATCCCTCTACTATGGACCGAGATCTCCTTATAAAGATTCTCCACCCAACTACTTTAAAATTCTCAACCTACATTTTCCTTAAACCTGAGATTGACAAGAACAGCATATCTAACTAAGTAGATTTGGTTTTAATAATTATAAATACATAAACACATGCATATATTCCAAATATTACAGCCACCTTTAACTTGATGGATAATTGTGATTATTTCCTGAGTAAACTCTCTTGATGGGTCGTTTTCAACGTTTTGTGTTACAGATTCCATGTGCTCAAATACCGGATGAAAATTTTCATTTTTCCTGCCAACAGCAACCAGATCATGTGACATCTGTCTCTCTGTAGTATGACTAGAAGCAGTCCTAGAATAAAATTTTGCAGATATTCACTTCAAAATAATTCACTATATCTGAAAACGTCCAATAGACAAGTAGAACAAAACAATAAATTAAGTTCACTTTAGGAATGTGACAAAACAAAAACCTCATTTTGTTCTTTTTTTTTTTTTAATTAAAAAACTCTTAAGGCCATAAAGAAAAAAGCTACAATAAAATACAAAGAGATATGACTACGGTCTCAGGAATCCTTGTTTCAGTGAAGTACATAATACAGAACTTGCAACTTTTAAACTTCATCTAGATTATCAACTAAAACAGGCAAATGAAGATCTCTATATACTTCTTTAGTATAATTCTGGAAAGAAATTATGTGTGTGTCTTTGTTTATATGGAGCTACCAGACAATTTTCAGGAACAGTTCAGAGATGTAAAAATCTCAGAGTATCTTTAGGAACTGAATCATCACTTGAGCCTAGTGAAACAGCCTTCAGTGTCAGTGTGTGAACTTAAGAACACATTTAGCATCTTTCTGTCAAATTTTACTCATTCTAAATAAGTTTACACCCCAAATGGTTGCACTGCTGCTTAAGAGTTATTTTGACAAGAAAACTAGCACTTTAAAAATCCTGCTGTTCTTGTTGCAAGGAACATGCTTGTCCTTTGGAAAGATAAATTGAAGACTCAGCCCATGCAAAAGCTTTTCAGATGAAGACCATGTTCACTGTGCATTCTGCATTCATACAAAAATTGTTATCAGAAATAGCCTCTAGCAGGTGCCAGAAGTCATCTGTTTGCCCCCACTAAACTGGAAATAAACACATGCAAGATGTATTATCTACCTGCTCCTCAGGTTTACAAAGAAAGTGTTCTTCTCCGCTGAGTCATTTCAAGTCAGGTGTTTGTTAAATGCCTAAAGTATGCATCATTAATATTCCCAGTCATCAGCTTCTGCAAAATTAGTGTTATCATCTTCAAAAAAATAAAATACTTAGCACTTTTGACTGCAGAAGCAAACCTTCCACACATGAAATTAGCTGCAAACAATGTAGTAGTTTTGTGAGTCTGCAGATAATTACCATGTCTACTGTGCATGACTTTCAAAAGTAGAAGCACAAGGCTACCAAATACAGGAACCATTCTATGGGCTTGCAACAAAACCCAACAATAACTATGTTCTTTTCCTTACATTATTATTCAGGAAGTTAAATGCTTGTCCTAGCCCAGGGGGTAGGGGGTGGAGTGGGCATCACCCCACTTCTCTTTCTTCAGTCTTAAATAGTAGTACCTTATGTGCAGACAGTAATTTGTCTTTCTAACTCTCCATTTTATTAGACCTTTCTAAAATACTGGAAAGGGAAAAAAATTATATAGAGGTTTTCTTTGGGACAAGAGGCAAAATACATTTTAAATGAACGCTGATATTTTTGGAAGGTAAGGTAATCCCTTCCAAAGGGGGTTTCTGCCATTATATGACATTCTTGTCTACAACAGAAAGGCAACAAATCAGAAAAGACTGCAAAAGTCTACACAAACCCAGCTGCTTACTCTCTACCAATGTACCCACCATTCAGGTTTTCATAATGTAACTTTTTCCGATTCAGTGGGCACTGGGAACCTTAAAGGCAACCTCAAGTACTACACAGAAGGCAGAAGCAGATTCGACTGCTTTTCAGTTCTGATGCCTCAACAGATTGCCATTTCATTCATTACCACAATAAATAACAACCCAGGGATCTCAAACTTTTCAGCAGCTTTATTGAACTTGAGATCTTGAACATCTGAATGTGTGCCTGAGATTTATGTAATTTAAATGTTATCTGTTTCTAAGAAGAAATGAGGGATGACTCAGTCAAAAAAATGCCATCATACTCCAGAAGAAAGCACAGGACTAGGCTCTTCTGTTGTGCTTTTTTTGTTGTTGTTGTTTTTTCTTTGGTTGGTGGGGTTTTTTCGTGGTTTTTGTTTGGTTGGTTTTGTGTTGTGGGTTGTTTTTTTTCCTGTCCCCGCCTCCCCGCAACAGGTAACACACTTACTCATCATAAGCAACTCTTAACTACAGGTTTGTATCAGGCATATCTGCTCTTTCCACTTCATACTACTTCTCCATGAAATGAACTAAGGTTTGGTCTTGTTTGTTCATTTTTAAATAGAGGTAGGCTGCAAGTTTCCAGGCCAGTCAAGTTAACATTTTAAACAAAATAAAATTTAAAACATACAACCTTAGTTTGTCCTGGTTACCTCTTTAAAGAAACTGTGCTTTCCTTCAATATTCATAAACTGTAAAGAGACAGGAAGACAGAAGAGGTGAGAGAAAAACCAATACCTGTACTTGGTCACCATTTTCTTCATATCCACTTTGATTGTGAGATGCTCCCTCCTACAGTTCACATCTGACATTTTCAGATCTGAAACAGTATGACTTGAGTCATGCTGACTATCGGAGGAATCTACTTTTTTCCTGAATTCCCCCTCTTCCCTTACTCTTTCCTTCGGTTTAAAAGATCTCAGATCAACATCCATTTTGGAAGAGTTAACACAAGCATTGCAGCCCTTCTTTGAACCACATTTAAGAGGTACATCAACATGCCCTTCTTCAGTCCGTCTCGTTCTTCCACCGCTGAAGTAATCTAACTCCTTGCTATTCCGAGCACCCTTAGAAGAACCGTATTTCTGGTCTTCCTGCTTCACATACTTCTGAACTCTATCGTCTGAAAAAGGCTTTTCCCCATCCAGATGCCTGCGCCGTTTGTGACTGTACTCATAGGCTATCTTTGTGACAGAACCCTCCGAGTACTCCCTTTCAGCCGTTCGATGGGACTGGGCACCCAGATTTCTTTGCTCCTCCTTTTCTTGGTAGGGTGGAAAAGAACGTTCTTGCTTCCACTTGGAATTTCTTGCTACTTCACCACCGTCATACCTCTCCATTTCTCTAGCCCTTTTAGACGCGTGCCCATATTCTCTGTAATCGTGATCTTCAGGATACCTGTGTTGACATAAAGCAATTTACACTTGCACTAGAGAAGAAAGCGAGAACTTATATGTGCAGAATGTTGGACAGCAGAATGCGTGGCAAGTTAACCCATAATCCCTCAGGCCAAGGTACAGATGTGCAGGGGCTCTTAAGAGGGAAATATTATCCTTTCATACTCTAGCCATCAATACGATTTACTTAAAAGACAAATACTTCACTACTACCAGTCGCCCATAATTAAACTACAAAGTGGCCAACGTGTTTCAAGGTGGATATCTTCAACTATAATGAAAACAGACTTTCACTTGAGGCTTTACACCACAATACCCAGGTTTTAATTATTTTATTCCTATACCTCTTCTGTAAAGAGCTCCTTGCCGTAAATTCATCAGAAACTCTTCTGGGTGACTGACCATACTTCTCTTCATGTAACCTCTGGTGCCTCAAGCCATCTTCATGCCATTTTCTTTCCAGTCTACATGAAGCCCCTAAAGGTCTATGAAAAGGTTTCATGCCTTTTTCATTTCCTGTGACTTTGTAGTGCTCAAACGTGTATCTTTCTTCCATTTTGTGTTGGTAAAATGGATGATCGTGCTCTTTATATGGTATTTCCAAGTATTTTGGTGGTAACTGGCATCTCCTATTGCTTTCAGTTCTTTCAGATGAGTGTGTTCTGTAGGGCTTATGACTGTAAGTATCTTCCATGGGAATTCTTTCCAGGTTTGGTGAAGGTGATCTACGTTCATATATTCTCTGGTGGTTATTTCTATGAGGTGCAAACCTGGAATTGCTCTGTCCGTATTTTTCATCTTCTGTTCTCCAAGGCATAGGTTTCTTTGGGTCCTTACGAAAGCTTTTATATTCACAGTCATAATTAATGTGAGCATGCCTTTGCCTATGGTGCTCTGGACTCCTAAATGCTGGAGATAAGGACCTGAGGCAAAAACAAAATCCACTTTGAGTTGTTCTATAAAACTGAATCCACCCCTTTGTGAGAGCATCTATGCCCTAAAGTAGTACAGTTCAGTACACGATTTTACACAGGTAAAAAATTAAAAACAACCCAAGATATTAGAAGTGTCATTTGCCTGGCTAGAGTATCAAGCTTATTTTTACTCTGTTGAAAGTTCCTGTAGCAAAAATACACATTCAAAATACTAGTAAGTCAATCATTTAAATGAAAAAATGCAAAGAGAAAAAACTAAAAATAATTTCATACTACGTTGAAAACAACTGTTATACACATTTTCACACTTCTCAAGTATTCCCTATCTTTTTCAGTGCCAAGAGAAAAAAGGGGAAGAAAAAAAGCATACAAGGAAAAAACAACCCACCACCTTCTCAGGTTTTCTTTGCATGCCAAAACAACCCCAAAAACTGATTGAAAACATCAGCAAATATCCTATTTAAAATGCCACACAGGTAGGCTTTTTCCTGCAGGAAAGACTGAGTTTGTTCTTTTTGTATAATTGTGTGTACATGTACATACATGTATATACATGCATAAATAGGCACTTCCACACTTATCGCAGCTTTTGCTATTCTAAGATCCACTCAATTGTATCACTCAGCTTTCTATTCTCACCTACAATTACAAAAATAAAAGTAACCTGTTAAGAGCTTTCGGCCAAAATCTTCTTGAATAAAAAAAGCAGCACAAGCAACTAACAAGAACCAGAAAGTAATACTAGACAGAACAATTATGCTTGTGTTCAAGTATTCACTGTAGGGTCTCAATACACTCTCTAATAAAAACATGTAAGTTGAAAAAAAAAAAAAATCAAGGAAGTCCCTTGCTTCACACACCTACTGCAAATGTACAGTTTGGCACAACTGCTCCATTTTTGAAATTGAGTTCAAACTCAGAACTACAGATCTTCCTAAAAATATAACGGCCAACTTCCAACAGCACCAGTACTGCTGGTGCCCCATGTTGTTCTGGTTAAGGCCTGCATTTTAACATGGGCTGGGGCATTCTTCCCAGCCCTTCACTCTAAGGAAGTATTCACAACTACCAATCTAGTACAGAAGTAGATAGAATGCAACTTCTTAAAAACAAAAAACCTAACACAAGTTTTTCTGTGTTATCCAACAAACTCCCTTGGTCTTGATCATCACAACTTAGTCTGTTTAGAAAAGCAACCCAAAATCAGCAAAAAAGTAGTTTCACATTACACATTACTAGCTCTTGAAAGCTTCAGGTTATACTTCAGCTACCTAGTTTTAACACCTTAAATTTGCAGTGCTAGTCCTAAAAATTAGGCAGGTAACTGACAGCCTGAAGTAATGCGCATGTTATTCTGGTGACAGACACCAATGACACAGGCTACTAGGCTAGTGTCCAAAAAGAGGGGCACTGACTCCCATGCTTTCAGTTCACTTTATGATGCAAGTCATATCTGACTGTGCTGAAGATCAGTTTGCAGATCAGCTCCAAAGGCTCAGAAACAGAAAGCCTGAGGTGTTTGGACTAAGTAGTATTTATTTTAACAGTCAATCTTGCCCTTCCTGGAGACCAAAAGGCAAAACAGGAGCAAGCTACAGACATTCAGTGCACCAGGTGGTGTTTGAGTAAAAATAGCCTTAACTAGTTTGGGGCTTGGATTTTGTGCTTAAGGTAGTTCCAAGTCCCAAAACACACGAGTTGAACATTCTTGGCAGACAGCAAAACCTTAACACCTCCAGCTTTAAAAAACAAAACAACAAGTTGGGGAAAAAATGCAGAAACGGTTCAGTTAGGAAAAATAATTAGAATTTATATAATACACTTTACAAATTGCAATTCTAGATGCAATTTTCTTTTATGCAAGTTTTAAGTCCTAATTATAAACCCTTATATAGAACTACAATTCAGAAGACAAGTTATAGACAAATATTTACCTTGGTTTCCACCGTGGTGATCTTGATCTAGATCTTGTCATCTTCTCTCACGTGTTTATATGAGTTTCTTGAAGCTGTAAAAATTATACAATTTACTAGTCTAGCAACAGAATCACACAACAAATTGCAACACAATTGTTTTCAAGAAGTACAGTATTAGCTGCTTCAAGGTTGGGGTGAGGTATATTTTTAGGATGTTTTACTTTAACCTCTCATTCCCATTTTAAAGCAAGTAACTACTTCTCTGATTGCTGATCTTAGAACACAGCTTATTTTCTTTATAAATATTTGACCATTGCTCTTTTCTCTCTAGTTTGTAATGTTGTCTATTCACTCTGGTTTTAAATGTTAAATAATCTCACAAGCAAGCTGCAGCAACTGAAAAAAAATGCTCTGTTTGTTAGTATGCATTAAATGCTATAGATGATAAACAGGAAGGGATAGCCGGTTTTAAAATCAAGTTTACAAAGAAAAATGTTTTTGCATCAACTTATATTCTGAACATCATACATATACTGAGCTTCAAATTTGTAATGAACACTGATTATCTTACATGGTTACAGTCCTCCTCTAAGCTTTAACTGTTCCATCAAGTATTAACTGTTGTATCATCACACACTTCACCCAAATAAAGCTACACAAAAAAGATCACTTTTCATTTTTATGCCTTAACTGTTCCTGAATCTTGGAAGTAACTCTGGGCATTCCTTCTCATAAAAGTTATGGAAGAATGAGAAAAATATCAGTAGAATCTACCCTCCTTGCTCTTCTTTGCAAAAAAAATACTTGGAAAAAGAAACTTGGAAAACAAGTGATGAAAGGATACGCAAACTCACCAGTAATGACTGGTGAACAGGAATGGAATGATTACTATTTAGCAAACACAAGGACTAAAGCAGAGCCAAATTATCACATCACTGGTTAAAAGTTGGAATTTGGACCACATGCCCATGCCTACAGCTCCTAATTTACCACAAGATGCTCTAAAGGCCAGAAATATAAATAGCTACAAACCCAGATCCATCAACAGCTCTGAAATTAACGAACAACCAGTCACTTGAAACTGGAAGAATACGCCCAGGTCAGTGTCACTCTCTACATGCTCTGGTATTTTCTGTAATTATTTTCTCACAGACACTCATGGAGACAGAAGACTAGTCTGGACTGGCCAAGCATGGCCTTTTTGACAGTCCCAGTGTTCAAATAATTTCTTTAGCTGAATCTTTTTACCTGACCAACTAAAACTGAAAGGGGAAGAACAAAAAAAAAACCACCACACCAACAAAAATACACACCACAAGCCAGCAAGCTTTAAGGGACATAAGAAACCTGGAGCTGTATGTGTGTACCCACACACCTGACCCACTGCCTCACTGCCCCCCATCACACTTATGGGTCAAATAAAATATTACCCCTTGCTCTACCCAATTTTTTTTGTATGGTTAGCTCATGGCCAAAACAGCAGTATCCTGGAGGAGAATGCATAGCCTGTTTATGATGCTTAACACCACAGGTGGACGTTAGACAAGCCACCTTCTAACCTTTCAGAGTGATTCAGGAAATATTCACTTCCTGCTCTTTACGTTGCACCATAAGGTAACCAGACAATTATACGCAAGACATAGCAATAGGCTAGTTCTGGAGAAAACCATCTTGAATTCATTTTTTAAACCTCAGAAGTCTCCTGTTTACCACAAGAGTATTTGCTCTGCAATGAATCTTTCCATGTGACAAGGCATGAACTAAGAAGTGTTACAAGGGATAGTAAAGCAAAAAAAACCCAGCCCCAAAGTGCCCCAAAGACTACATGCAACATTTGTTCCCTGAACTTTTAAACACAAGGTTAGCACTGCCTCTTAGATGCTAAAGGCATGTTTCTGAGGAGTGTATAGCATGAATTAATTTCAGGCCCTTTGCCTACTCAAAGATCATACTAGCCAGTTAAATAAATGCTCCAATGCCAGCACTTATATTAAATATTATTTTTCAAATAAAAGTAATATCATGACCAAAATACTTTCCTATTTCTCACCCACAAAAACACAAACTGAACAATATTTCAGAAACAAAAAAACCACACCCCCTGGCTAACACACTTCAAAAAGAGGTGGGTGTCCCACGAGCTTCAAAAATTCACTACTACCCTCTCTTCTGGTAAGCTCTAAAAAGTGACAGTATTTTATATGCCATTCAAATCCTTTCTATCTTCCCTTCAATTCTGAACTTTATCCTTCATTTTCAAGTATGTAAACACTAAAAAGACAAAAGCACCATTAAACCCCACTCAGCCATCGCACAGAACCTGATCTGCCAGGATCTCTCATCACAGACCAATCAAGCTGGAAACTGAACATACATAACCAGAGATTCCTTGTTCTTTTGAGACTGGCTAAACAATCGTACTAAAAGCGTGAGAAGGACTGTGACAGTATGTCCTAGATCTTGCCTTAGGATAAAGAGGAATACTGTAATTCCCAGTGAAGACACTCCTTTTGTTTAGTGGAAAGAAAGTGTTCATTTGTTTCAGTGAACCTCCTAAAAAGCAGCCCATGCAATACGATTTCCTCACAGTGAGATTCAAGATGCAATATGGAACGTATGAAGGCAGCAGATACTCGACACCCATCAACACTCCCAGTGTAACACCAGAATCACAAGTTAATCTCCACAGATTTTGTAAGCATGTTGCTAAATTCAGGTTTAAATCATCTCACCTAGACCAACAACATGGTTTCACACCAAAATAAAGCTTGTTGCAGGACAGCCCCAGCCTGTCCATAGCGGAATTACTTGAATCAAGAAAAGGCCCTATGGTTCCCAAGTCAGTCATCAGGTGCTCTGAAAGGCCAGGTCACATTGGAGCAGAGGTGCCAGGACCTGTTGTGCTCTGGGTTCTGAATTTCACCAGGTCCTCCACTGTACTTTATGGAATGCTGTCACTATGAAAACAAAGAACTGACAATAATCCTTCCTAGTTAAAAAAAAAAATAGGTTCACAGTGGTGCTTGTGTTTGTTGTGTTACAATAAGTGACTCAGAGGAGGAGTTATCAGTAACTATGCTTAGACAGTTCTTAAATATTAATGGAAGTCACACCTTTTCTTTTCCTTGACTTTTAGAATTGAAACAAGACAAGTACCCTCTCAGGAGAGATGGCCTCAAGCCTGCTGCCAGCTCTCCTTTGATTCCACACTTGAGAGATCAGTGCTTTGACAAGTACAAAATTCTTGTAGTATCTATCTACTCCAAACCTGAAAGGAGTATCTTAAGAGAAGTAACTCAAAAGTAACCAGACATTGTATGTGATGTGCCAGCCTGAACACACAGTCTTTCAGAAGGGCTATCAATGTTTAGCAACCTGCTCTCCTGAACAGAACAATCTTCTTTATTTTCTCCAGTATGAAATACAAGAAATCACACATTACTGCAGTCATCTAGCTGAACAGACGGAAACTGGAGCTCCTCCTAATGCAAAAAGCCCCATACCAGTAAGACTTTGCAGATAAAGTACAGAAGTAATTAACTCTCCTGTAAACAGACCATAAATATGTGGACTGCTTTACATGCCTTTCAGGTGCCTTCCAACATCTACAACAAAGGTGATGGAAGAAACCCTATGCAGAAAACACAAAGGGCAGACCAATAGTAGAAGTGCTTACTATCAAGGAGATGCTCTTCAATTGCCATTTCACCTGTAGTGAAGGGAGATTTCATTCCTCACCTCTTTGTAAGGGACTGCCCAACTGCCACTGCCACCATCTCCCAAATCTTTTAGAGGAGGAAGAACTAAGCAAGTCTTGTGTAGGTTGGGTCACACAGCAGACAAGAAGACAGATACTAACCCTCACTGCAAAAGCTACACAGCTCACTATTCTCTCACTCTGCCCAAAAAGATAAGGAGCAGCTGCAAGCTTTTCATCTGACTGTCTTCTTCAAGGGGGATCAATCACAGGTTCCAAGGAATATGCCAGAGCATGTATTGCTGCAGAGTCTGTCAAGAAAGAAAAAACCAAGAATTGAGAGTCTCAACACCCAGGTAGCCAAGTATTCGACAGAAATACAATCAAATTAAAAGCTCAGCTGCAATCCACACTGAAAAAAAAAAGCTTGAACCCTACAATATAGAAAGCCATTTATCATACCCTTAAATGAGAAGTATAGTACTGGCAACTTTTCTAGTAGGCAAGTTATTAAAGCTGATTCGAAGGCTGTTCCACACAGCTCCCACCACAGCGACTGTCCAAGCAGGACACAAGCCTGGCATGTTCTTGCCCATTCAGCTTCCAGGCAAATCTTATCATCTCCAACAGCAAGCATCCAGGGAAGAGCATAAGAACAGAGAAACATACCCCAGCAAACCAGCCTGACCATTTCTGAACTGCAACAGGACATCTCCTTTAGCCACGCTTTCCCAGACTGGCTCGGGTGCCATTACCACATGCAGAGGCTCCCCGTGCTGCACTAGGCCACACACACACATTTCTTCCTGATTTTTCTACTAAACACCTTCAGCCTCAAAATCACGGCTCCCAGTTGGCACCTCTAACCCTTTGGAGGCTGAAGGATGTCACAAAGAAGCATGCAGCCCAACCCTGCCCCATGTCCCAGGACCAGAGAGGTGCCTGGAGCCAAGTTACAGCTCTACCAGTGCATGGAGGTGACTCCCAACCCAAGGCACACTGCCCCAGGGCAGGACAACTGTTACAGGTTTGAGAACTATGAGCTAGAACAACTGTTTGACTTAAGGACACATACCCACCCCCAGCTGAGGCAATTCTAAATTCAGATGCCACAACAGATAACAGATCAATGCAAATCACCAAGATACAAAGTTTTCATCCTCAGTTTCCTCATCACTCTCCAACAGTCCATGAGTGCTCTTTTTGATTGCAGACCCTTTCTCCCAGGCTTCTGCCACACCTCAGGGCACCCCTCACATTTCCAAGGTCATTCTTTGAATTTTCTGAGTATTTTCTAGCAGGTCTGGCAGTACCCCCAGACCACTGCAGCTCCAGTTGCTCTGGCAACACAGCCTGGAGATGATACCACTGTGAGATGACAAGGCTTTTTTTTTTTCCCTTTCCTTTTTTTTTTTTTTAAAAAAAAAAAAAAAAATCACATTTTACCAAATCTCCTGATACAGTCCATGGTGTCTCTCACCACAGGCTCACACTCCTGCTGAATACCTCACAATCTGAGCAAGGTGAGCTCTGCCACTCCAGTTTGCATGCTGAGACATAGGGTCCTCCCTGGCACCAGGAGCACCCCTCTGGCTTCCCAAAAAACACAGCCACTGCAGCTTTAGATAACTTCTTGTCCTCCTCCTCAGCTCTTTTTTATTTGGCACAAGCTGTGAAAGGCAGGCTTTACACAGGTTCTATCCCAATACTGAGGATCATTAACAGACAACCAGGCCTCATGCTAGTGAGGTAACCATCCCACACCGCAGCAGTACACAGGCATCACTCCCCTCTGCTTGCTGTACAGAATATCTTTATACATGTATAAATAAATAAAAATAATTGTTCCCCCTTACACTCCCAGTAGGATGAAGACCTATTACAGAAAGTTCAGGCCCAGCAGAAGCATACAATAGTTCTTAATGGATCACTAAACAAATTTTAAGCAGTTCCTTGGGATACATAAAAAGCATTCCCCTTTCCCTGTGTATGCAAGCAAAAGAACAAAAATAACTCAGTAGATCTACTGAGCATGTAACTTAAGATCAGTGTGCTCTCATTTAAAACTAACCTATTTAATGACACTAATTAGCACGCAATGCCTCACCTTTGCAGAAAAACAGATCACAGTTCTAACTTGGAAAGACTGAGCAGGATAAATCTGTATTACACGATAATTCAGGTATTTCACTCTCAAACACCTTTTCCATGGCTTTTGTTTGTTTGGCTTTGTTTTTTGGGTTTTGTTTGGTTTTTGTACATTAAAAAGTCACAACCTATAAGCATACTGGCAAGCCATTTCTGTAACACATTGAATTGGAGGCCTTTAACACATGTCTGTTACAGAGCCTTAAATGTCTCAGCGCCATCCCCTGCCATTTCTGCCTTCCTGTTAAATCCACTCCTGTCACAGTCCTAAAGACAACCCACAACATCCTTGCCCACTGAAAGCCCTCCAATGTGTACAAAACATAAAGAAGGCCTTTGCTTTTTCACCTTAAGTCACAAAAACACCAGAAAAAAAAAATAACCCCTTTATTTATTCAGAATGGACAATGCCACACAGCAGCACTGCCAGGAGGCTGGAAAGTCCTGGCTGCCTTACCCAGCCACACCAGAGAAATGAGCCCTTGCTGGAAGACTCCCAGAACATTTCCTCCCTTCCCTGCAGACAGCAAGTGCCTGCTGCCACCTGAGAGGAAAAGCAAACCTAACTGTGTGCAACCACATCCATCAGGAGCTAGGAGCTCACTGTGACACCAACCCAGCCTACATTACCTCCTGACAGGTGAACACCCACAAGGCAAGACTGTGCCAAAAATCAAGCCCATCTCATCACAGCGCAGGCGGATGGAGAGTTGGGTTTGATCACTCTTACAAAAGCGGTGGCAGAAATACCAGTTATTTTGCTGAAGGCAGATGTGAAGGAGTGTATGGACAGTCATTAAGACAGACAGCTGTTTATCAGGGTAACAGGGTGTGCCTCTAAAGGAAGTTAATTAATTTCACCTCACCTCATCAGCACCGATATTAAAAAAAAAAAGAGCCAGAAAAATTCTCATAGCTTCCGATTAGTCCATCAGAATGGAAGGATGAAAACAAGGGGAAAGACTTAGTCATCTATGTTCTCTGCCCTTCTCTGCCCAACCCTGTGTCTCACAGCCTGCCACAACGTGGTTTCCATCAGCAGAGATTCTTACATGTCTTTTGCATATTTCTTCCCCTCCCTGGCATCCTCTTCCATGCTCTTCCTCCAGCTGCCCACACCCAGCAAAACTTTCACTAAAGATTCACCTTTCCTCGAGACTCACAAACACACAAGGTAAGCAGGTAATTAAAATCTCCCAGCAATTTGAGTACCCTCTGTTTTAAAACTTCATAATTCAGGAGCCTAAACTATATTTACAAACAACTTGGGGTATTTAAGAATTGCAATAAAAATTAGGTGTTCCTGTTCTGGATAAAGCGGAGCCAAGTGAGGAGACTGCTATCACTGATTCCTCCTAGAAATTACTGCCCCCTCAGACACATATGAATAATCATGCATAATCAACTAAATCAACTAAAGAATTATCAAAAAACACAGGATTTGGTTGAATCAGCATCAATTCATCTTGCTTTAGTTTGACTTAGACCTGAAAAAACATTATACTAAACCAAAGACATGCTAAAACTAAGAAGCAACCAATATACTAAACATGTACTGCTTTAAGTTATTCTAAAAGACACTAACTGGTACACATCTGCATGTGACAACATATAAATTACTAGGAACAGAGACTGCTGGTGCTTATGCTTTGCTCACCTCTGAGGAAAACGCTGTCCTTACATTAACAGCAAGCAGCAACCTCAGCTCTGCTGCTTGCCCAGAGGGTTCACAGCAACGCGGGTTTTCTGGAACCATCAAGACACAGGGACACGGCACCGGCAGCCCCACAAGCACCTCAACGCCCTTGCCCCACGCTTTGTTCCTGGCCCTCCCAAACCTCGCTGAATGCCCGAGCTACACACGTTGTACCACAGAACACACACGCATGGACGTGTGCATGCATAGATACACACGGACATACACAGGCACACACGGGGGCAGAGGTGGGTCACAGATGCCGCTGCTCCAGGCCACCCAGGCAGCCACAGATCCCAGACGAATTTAGCAGAATCCCCGCTGACCTCCCGTCCCCGCAGCAACCGGAGCCACCGCCCAACACCTCTCCGGTCAACTCCCACCCGCCTTCGCCACCTCCCCGGGGCCGGGCAAGCCCTCCGAAGGGCGCAGCGGGGGGTGGGCGAGCTCCGTGTGCCCCGGCCGGAGCTCCCGAGGCCCGGCCCGCTCCTTCCCGCCCGGCAGGGCGGAGAACGGGCCCGTCCGGCGCCAGGCGCGCAGGAGGCGCCGCCAGGGACAACGACCGCCGCCCCCAGGCCCCGAACACCCGGCTCCCACTCCGCCTCACGCTGCCCGCGGCACAGGCCCGGCCCCCGCCCCACCGTCCCCGGGCCTGCCCAAACCCCACCGCGGCCATGGGGCCGCTCGGGCCGCCGTCAGCCCCCACACTCACCACCACCGGGGACCGCTTCCGGAGCCGCCTCCCGCCGCTCCTCCGGCCGCCGCCGCCGCCGCTCCGCCCCGAGCAGGTGCCCGGCGAGGAGAGGCGGGGCGGGTCCCGGCGGGCCGCGCCGGCCGCAGCTGCTGCCCACAGGCACAGCGGAGAGAAAAGGCGGGCGCAGGGTGGACGCCCCGGAAGAGGAGGGGCGGGGCCTCCCCTCCCTCCCCTCCCTCCCCTCCCTCCCCTCCCGGCTGCTCTTAGGTCTCCCGTCCGGGTGCCACTTTCCCCGTAGCCGCTGTGTGCCTGCCCGGGCTGGGCGCTGTCGGGGGTAGGCGCTGGGCAGCTCCGTGCCGACCGCGCAGAGAGGCTGGGGTGCCCTGGCCCTTGTTGGGGGTTATTCAGTGCTCGGAGGAGCCCCTCAGTTGGAAAGCCGGGTGAAAAGACCTTGCTGTGGCCTTACAGTACTTAAAAGAGGCTTATAAGATGGGGACAGGCTTTTTAGCAGGGCCTGTTATGACAGGACAAGGGATAACGCTTTTAAAATAAAGGAGGGGAGATTCAGGCTAGACATGTAGAAGAAATTTTTTAGGATGAGGGTGGTGAAACACTGGCCCAGGTTGCCCAGAGAGGGGGTAGATGCCCCATCCCTGGAGACATTCCAGGCCAAGCTGGACGGGGCTCTGAGCAACCTGATCTAGTTGAAGATGTCCCTGCTCAGTGCAGGGGGGTTGGACTGGATGAGCTCTGACAGTCCCTTCCAACACAAACTATTCTATGGTCCTATGAAAAGGAGACCCCACCCATGACACTTCCCATTCATCCCACCCTCAGCCCTGGGGAGCAGCCACCAGCTCCTGCACAGAGACAAGGGTGGCTGGAGCAGGGCAGGCCCAAAGCATCGGGGTTTACCAGAGAGATGCTGCGGTCCCAGCCCTTTCACCGATCTCAGCTGTGATGTGATGTGTCGGGCAGGAAGGACTCAGCCAAAAGCCCTCCTGAGGCCTTAGGGGTCAGACCCTGCAGTTAGATGCCCTGTGGTGCTGTGGAGAGGCCGCAAACTGCCCCGGCAGCAACAGCCTTGTTGGTGCTGCCACTGGCCCGCAGGTGGGGCGGTCATGGCAGGCTCGTCAGGGGCTGCTGCTGTGGGGCTCGAGCAAGGCCTTGGTGGGTTTTTCCAAGGCTCTTTTCAGGTCCCCAGAGTGCCCGTTGGGGCATGTGCTGCACCTCTCCCCTTCCCCTGGGAGTCAGGATTGATCCCAGCGATTTGAACACTCTCCTCTCTCAGCAGCTGGGATGCACTCCCTTGATTGTCAATTGTGATACCCAGCAGGCCTAACAGGTTTGGCGTTTGAGTGAGTTTTTTCTTTGGGAGCTGTAAACAGCAGGAGCACATGCCAGCACGTACTGAAACCCTTTTGAAACCTAGTATCTTTTTATGGTAGAAAATAACTGAGAAATAGATTTAAAGATCATGCAAAACCACATGTAAGAGGAGACAATGACACTGTTGTCCCAAAGTTGGGGTGCCAATGTGCAATGACAAATTACGATTTTGTGCAGAAAGGGGTGCTAGGCAGTAATCCACTAAACTAGCACAACTCAGTTTCCAAAACTTCTGTTATTTATACACTGTCCTTTCTAATACATATGCATTCCTACTTATATGTTAATTGGCTGTCTTCTCACTTTCATTTTAAAATACAGTGTTAAAAATTCATTGCGCACATTCAGTGGGTAGGGGTCTTTGGGCAGAGGGTGACTTCCAGAGTAGAGTTGTGTTTTTCATATTTTGATTAGATAGCTCACTTTTCAGAACACCAGTTAGTGGAACTTTGCTGATTTACCAAGTTAGTCTAGAGAAGAATGCTGACATTCAAGGATATATGTCCACTGCTTTAAATCCTTTTGACCTTCTACTCCTTATTACAGATATCCTGTTACTCATTATCTTCAGTATATTCCTTGTTAGAGTAAATAACATCACCATAACTTCTAACAATTAGTCATCAACGCTATCTAGATTACATTAGGAATCTGAGGCTGTTGGTGAAGGATCGTAAATACTAGTTGGGTGCATCGTCAGATCAACTCATTAATATAAATTTGATGCAGATCGATCGGATGCAGGCATATGCCTTTGTTTTAACCCAAGCACAGAACTGATGCTGGTTTTGTACTTTTACAGTAGCTGCAGGAAGATGGACGATACCTGATACTGCATCACTAGAGCAGCACAGGCAGAAGATACCTGATCTGGTGTAAAGCTTGCCAAAATCAAGTTAGCCTGTCAACATTATTTTTTAAACAAATTAATTTAAGAACAAAAAAGAGCCGGAGTTAGCACTCTGTATTACATAGGTTTGACATTTCTGATACAGCTCAGAGCCGCTGTGCTGTGTTTACTCTGTCATCAAACCATGGGCTCACAGGGTCAAGTTAGATGTTTATATTCACTGGATCAAGAGGGGAGAGGAAGGGTTGGCTCATAATTAGATGTACTTCAAAGAGGTAGTCTCAGTTTCCTTATGTTCCCAACACCAGAGTGGGCTGCTGACTTTGGCTATCCTTCAAACTTAGAGCTGCTGACATCTTCTTGCCCTCCTTTTATAGGACTGATCTTTTGGCAGAGCATTTTCTTATGTTCTCCATCTTCTCAACCTTGGCAAAGTTGCTGTAGGTGGGACTGAAAGATCCCCTTCACAGCTATAAATCTGAGTGCCTGCAGGATCCTGCTCGGTTCCTTAGCCCTTTTTAGACTAGCTCAAATCTGAGCAACATTACGATTGCCATACAAAATACTTTCCTGCGTCCACACTAAAACACTTGGACATTTTCATAAGAGAAGCATATAGAAGTATAAGATTATTTTAAAATGTAGTAGTAGTCTCTTCCCAGTTAAAAAGCAAAAGACTTACTGTACTATATGGCATAGAAACACAGTGGCACGCTGCACTAAACAAGGCTTGCTTCCTCTTCACCATAGTGGTATTTTTATTAATAGGAGCTCAGGGTGAGAACTGGGCAGAGTGAGCTTTAGGTCGAGCGAGTGAGACTGAAGGTAATCTGCACTTTTCCAAAGAAACCTGGGCAAGCCTGTGGGGGGGGCTCAACCAGATAACGTGCTGTACAAGTTTGGCATAGCTCCTACAACAGGCGCGATAATCCCTGTATAGGTAGTTACGGCTTCATTCACAAGACTAGGAAATTCAGACTAACAGAAAAGTAAAATATTTGGGTTTACGCCAACTTCACCTGACATAGTGATCAGACACCTCACTTGAAGCAAGAACTGTTCAAAAAAAAACCACCTATGGACAGTCCACCCCTATGTGCATATGATAAACTTCTACATTACATAAACTAAATTATTAATCTTCAATATTAACCTCTTTATTAGAATTCTCCTCAGATGGTCTTGATCCAATATGCATTTATCCTGATGGATAGCCTTAAGAAAGTATACAAGGGTCTCAGTAGTTGGGACTATGTAGTCTAACAAAACAAGAACTTAAATACACTTTACAAATTAGAGTAATATTCAAAGAAGTGTCTATTATTAGTTCCGCAGCATCATTATTTTTCACCTCTAAATTGTGAAGGCTATTCTGTTGCACAAGTCTTGGCACTTACTGCTTATTAAGACTAATTATTTTAATTTATTTCCATGTTTTTTTCTAATGAAGTATCATTAGAATACAGCGTAGCTTTCATATTCCTTTAATGTTTAATTTAGTAAACATTCAATTTGGAAAGAGCACGGTTGCATTTTGCATGCGAAATACTTGGAAATGATGAATGGAAGTCACCTAGAATTCAAAGGCAGAAACAAACCCTCGATAGCAGACAGATTCTGCTTATCTGTTCTTTCACAAGGCATTGCGTTTTCCACATAAAACATTACTATTGGAGCTGAACTTTGCTGAACCGTATTATGTTAATATACTTTTTAAAAGTAGAAATAAAGCTTTCCTTGGTCCCTGGCAAGGTGCCTCTTCTCCACTGAGGTGGACCAGATAAATGAAATTAAAAGCTGTTTGTCGGGAGTGAGTTAGCTCGGTTGTTACACACCATTCATTGTGGTGTCTGCACAGAGCGCCCGTAAATGGTAACACAGGGGAGAAAGCACGACGGAGCAGTGAGAGAGGGTCTAGTGGAATCAACATCTCCAAAGGCAAGATCCGCCATCGAGAACTGCTGCCCAAGGGTAATCATGGTTTTACCGGCCAACTTCTAAAGGGAAATGTTTTGTTTGTACTTCACTATCTTGTTACACCTCCTGATAAGACTTGCATGGCTTCATTGCTTTCATCTCTGCTTTTGGAGGAGAGTCACATTTATGCTTTCTTCTTACACTTCTCATCCACCCCTACCCCTTAGCACAACCAGGCGATTTTTTTCTTTGAGTTTTATCAAAATAGTTTTGCCAAACCACAAAGCAGGTCTGCTGTCTTGAAATGAGAACAAGATGCCTAACTGTTTGCGAGCATGCTACTCATTTCCTTCTTCTAATAAAAAAAAAAAGATATTTCTATCATTCAGTGGAACAAAATTAGCTAAACCTCTGAGCCTCCAGCAAAGGCACATCAGCTGTTTGTTTTACTTTATAGAAACTGAGATACGGGTGCTTAGGACAACTCCTCAGGTTACTTGTCAAAACACCTTCAGATCTGTAACACCTCATCTAGGGAAGGAAAGAATTTGATCCAGAAAAAAGCAAAACGACAATAACAACAAAACCACAAACAAAAACAAGTTGTAAGAACTTTCTTAAACAGCTTTCTGTGGAACAGCGATTAATTATTTTTTCAGTCTAGGCTCAGAGTAACAGATAACGATTCCCTATTTAATTGAGGAAATAAGTCCTACATTATTTAGCTTTGATATTAAAGGAAAACTGTGAAGTAATTGTTTAATTAAAACCTGAAGGAACATGAGAGGATGACTGACTGCATGACTTGGCTCTGGCAGTATCATCAAATTATTCTTTAAAGGGAGCCTTTAGCGGGGCTGGGCTCTCATGACGTAACGATGTCCGTATGTTTTATTTATGAGGTTATAATGACTTTCCTGTAGCAACATGTGAACACTGCACTGTTGCCACTAGGTGTAGAGCCTGTGTAAACTTGGGAGGTTTTTGGCAATGTACCAGTGAAAACAATCTCAGTGTATGAATTAACACCAATGTGTGACATAAATACAGTAACATGATTTTTAAAGCAAAGGCTCTGAACCAGGCTTAGCACCCAAGTGACCCCAGCAGATGAATTTGAGGAGGAAGGCAGAGGCACAGACAGGCTGCAGTTCTTCACCTGTGCAAGTGCCACATCTTGGGAAGGGGAAATTGCAATGAAACAGCAAGATGGGGCATCGGAGGGGAGATCAAGTTTCAAAATGTCCAGCTTGACAGGACATTGTGGGCATGAGGGATGTTAATTTGTCTTAGAAATTTTAATGGTAATTACTTGGTAGTGAATATGTGCAAAGTACCTTAGCATTCTTCAGCGGCTGTTACCTTCACCCATCTGGCTTCCATCCCTCCTTCCATCAACTCATTTACTTAGCAAGCATTCACTTAGCATTTACATCCACCAGCAGTTTCACTGGCTACAGGACACCTTCTGCCCTTAACACCAGCACTGACCCAAGAACATCAGCATAAATTAACCTCGTAAAAACATGGGTTAGAAATGTAAGTATTTCTTGGCAAAAGGAAAGAAATTCTGGCCTGGTCTTCACCTAGGGAAGTTTTAGCTGTTTCTGACCAGGATTTTTTCACTGCCTGTGCCAGTGGTGTCTCATTGTTGTCTCCAACACACCACTGCAGATATTCAGTCCCCAAAAGACTCCTCAGGCTTTTTGTTTCTCTGCCAGCTGCGGTGCCAAGACTCTTTGTCCAGGAACTAAAAGAACAAACTCATTCCAGCAGGTGATGACCAGAATTTGTATTATTTGTACTTTTAAAAAAATTATTATTTGTGTATTTGAACTGATAAGAGGTTTAAGAAAAGAAAAAGAAGGAAAAGGAAAGAGGAGCGGATGAAAGTGAAAACTATTCCTGAGATTTCACACCAGGAAAATGAGTAACTCCATATAACTTATTGGTATAAACCCCCATAGTGCCTATTTAAGGCACTAATAATATTTTAGATAATGTTGTCACATATTTTAAAAGAGAGAAATTATTCTGGAAAGGGATGTGTGAACATAATGTTAATATGGTGTTACAGATATTGCCCTGATCCTGCTTATTGTGCTGCTCATGTATTGAATTTGGTGAGAGTGGCTGTTATTTCTAGCAAAAAAAAAAAAAAGAGGGAATACTGTCAGAGTAATTCTCCTTGTAGGGAGCATCTCTCACACCCATTATTTTTTTTCTCCAACTATGTAATTTTAGGTTCTTGTGTCCATTCCCGTACAACACCAATCACCTACAATTGCCATTGGCTTCCAGTTATTCCTTTTAGACATGGCAGGAAGACATGAGTGATAATGCAAAGCTTCTGGTTTGAGCTATATACCTAACTACTTTAAAAGCTTATTCTTAAAGCAAGGACTTCATAG
The DNA here is from genome assembly GCF_964273445.1 of Streptopelia decaocto. Taxonomy (NCBI): domain Eukaryota; kingdom Metazoa; phylum Chordata; class Aves; order Columbiformes; family Columbidae; genus Streptopelia; species Streptopelia decaocto. The sequence goes on from NC_138663.1 coordinate 105,949,349, forward strand.
AGCATGCAGCACATTGCTTACCATTTCTTTTTGTTCACTGAACCTCTCCTGCATCACAGTTGTTTTTTCTCTGGCAATCACTAAGGTTTGATTTCAGCAGGGATACAAACCTGGTTTTGTAAAGCTCCCAAGCAAACATCACACACTAATTTCCAGAGCGTTTATTTTGATCCTGAAAATTGCAGGTCTCAGGTAATCATCAAACCCCCTAGTTTAAAAACATTACCACCTCAGTCTTGAGTCATTAGAAATACTACAAAACCTATTATTGTACTTAGGTACTACAAGCTCGAGAACAAGGCAACTCAGAAGCAAGTGTCAAAAATTACTCTGGTGGTCAAGAAACCATTTTCTTTTACTTTATGTCATTATTTTAAAAGCTTAAACATCCTTTCTCTTAGTGTTTCTACCTGCAATTTTAAGGGCTTTTACACTTAACATATTGCTTGAACAGACAAGTTAAACTGGCTGAGTGAATAGCATCACCTGCTCTTCAGCTGCAGGAGATCATAGGAGAAGATAAATGATGGGATTAAGAAGTGGTGGAGAAACGAACATTGTGGTTTGTGGTGCTCTGAACTGGTGCTATTGCCACTAACAACAATAACAAAACCGCATCTGAATATCTTAAGGCTTCTATTATTTTTAAGTGTATGTATTCTAGAGAGATGGAATGAAGTAAAGCTTGTTTTTCTTAAGATTAAAAAGAAAATCCAGAGAAAATTGCATTCACTCATAGTCTACATTATGTTTTCCAGATTTTAGCATAGTGGCCCAGCTGTAATAATTTTTTTTCAGAATTTAATATTAATACTGAAAACTAACACCCCCCAATGTCAGGTAACTGACTTTCATATATATTTGCATACATGGAAGTAGCATAGGTGAACAACCACTCCCCGTGTTATTTCTGGAGGCAACCAAGAGCTTGAACAGTAATGTTTTAAAAAGAGAGCAAAGACAGTTTTTCAGTCTCCCCATGGTTCTTGCAGAGGGAAGAAGGGAGCAGGAGTAAGGAAGAAGTCCCACTGGCCACTAAAGGAGAAGGATCAGTGTATCCCCATGGATTCCTTTGTGTGCAGGACATGGGCCATGGCTTGGAGCAAAGCAGCTGCAGACCTCACAGAGTAAATAGCCTTCAGCTCTTGAGTATTAAATTGTGTACATGTAAATATGGGGAAGGGACCACAGTTTAAACCTGTCCTGCCAGGGTTTGCAGCCTGCCTTGCAGCGCTGAAGCCCCAGAGGTGTCCTGGGACCCTGGGACTCCCCTGACCGGCTGTGACTGATGCTGAAGGCCACCATGCTACCCTGGGCACATGGTGTTGTGCAGCAGCAGGAGCTACAGTGCCACACTGCCCATGCCTGGATTACAAGTGGGGTGGTGGCAGGGGCACCCCAGCTGTCCCTGGGACTGCGGTGGGGTGGGAAGTGAGGAGAGGCAGCAGAGGGAAGATTCCCTGTCCCGCCAGCTGGAGTAGCAGCCTGTGCTATTTCTGTTGCTTTCTCACATGCATAATTTGTACAATTATAAGAGAGAGAATGATTTCACCCCCTTCTCACCCTTAATCACTAGATGAAAATGCAGCCTGGGGGTCCAGATCCACCCCTCACTGATGCCTTTTTGTTTTGAAATGAACTTGCTGGGGAGCCTGGAGGTCTGCTCAGGGCTTTGGCTGGGGCCTCAAACAAGCTTTGGGTGTCATCTCCCAGGGCAACACCACAGAAAGTCCCAAACATAATCAGAGAGATATAGCGTGATGCCCAATTACCTCACATGTGCTATGTATTTATGTATTAGAAACTTACTAATAGTTATACCAGTTATTGAAAATAAATCTGGGAAAGGACAGTAGCAGTGCCTGATTCTTCCTGGTGTGTACAATCCTGTTTGGAGGTCACTTATAAAAGTAATCTGAAAAAAAAAATCCATTCATCCATTTATAAAAATCCATTCAAGGATCACCACTCTACTGGTTTTTTTTTTCCTCCTTACTGCTTCTCACAGCTCAATTCTCAAGTGCTTTACAGCAGAAAAGCTCTACCAAGGACTTGTGTGAGTCAGTAGTGATCCTTCACCACAGGTTCAAGACCACTGGCAAATGAAAAGTAAAGCTCGTTGCACTGACTTGAAGCACAGCAGCAAACACTAATATTGGTATGAAGAAGTTACATTATCAAAAGCAAAATGTAGAAGCGATTTAACCTTATCGTGCTTCCTTTAATCTTCATAAATAATTAAGTGGACAAATCACATGAATGACTGAATGTATTAATAAACTTCATAATAAAAGGTCCTCGCATTTTTAATTTTTGATTGAAGTTCTGATTTTTTTTTTTCTAAAGTTAAAATTGTAGAACCTTTTCCCCCAGTGTTTCACTAGAGAACTAACAGCAGCCCCAGGCTGGACGCTTTCTAAGCAGCAGTCGTGCATGTAGCTGGAGCAGAAGTTCAGCATTTATGTTACAGGTCCCCTTACAGAACAGCCTTTGCACACTCAGCAGACCAGTGTTTACCAGCCATGGCTCCCATGTTTTCTCTTCCTTGTTTTCTTTGCCAAGTGGTATCCCAGAGAGCAGCAGCTGGGGCTGCAAACTGTCTTGTTTACTGTCACTAGCACTGTGGCTGCCAGTTTGGAAGCCCCTCACCTTAAGGCTCTTCTGCCACCAGTCTTCATGTCTTCTGTATATTTGCAAGTCCTCAGAAAGCAAATTAGTATACGGCAAAGGAAACAATGGTGAAATATTTTGAGGCTCTGACAACGACTCCTTCATTCAGTTTTATACCCTGCCCTTCAGAAAACACCTCAGAAACACATTAACATACATGCATTTTTAAATTAGTCACATTTTTGCTGCGAGCAAAAGAAGGCTAAGAAGCAAGTTAGATTCATAAATGAAAATGTATTTCACCTTTATACATGCTATACATGTCATGCAAATACAGAAATCTACAGGTTGGACAATGACACCATAATAAAATATAATGTGACATTTGTCAAACACAACGTAGCACAGCAAAACAAGCTGGTTTTGTTTGTTTATTATTTAGGAAATAGATGAAGGACTACTTTGGAAGACACAGTACCATGCTACAGCTTACTGCACAGTCAAAAGAAAGTATTTTTCTGAAGTACACTAACATAAATAGAGCTGGATTGCTGTAGGTATGATTTCTTTATACATTGCGCATAGTGTCATCAGTTACTTTCCCGTTGCTGGCTTTAAAAAGCACAAGAACGGGGCTACAACTGAGCTCAAGCTACGCTGTGAACTCCCTTTAAATGTGAAAAAGAAGAAAAATTTTAAAAAAGAAAGAAGCCAACGCCCCACCCCAAGTTTTCACTTCTTTTGTGTAAGTTTCCAAAGAGAGTTGTATTTATGCTTTCTTCTGATAAGGAACTGGACAAATGTGTCCTCAAAGCAGAACATGATTTCGCATAAAGTTATCATCGTTCACCAACAGAAGTTAACACTGTATGGCACATAACGAGTCTAGACATCACACATCCTGATGTGAGGTTTTCCATACTGATGCTCACAGCCTGTTAAGGAGGGCAGCAGCGCTCCCCATGGGTGCCCCGGCCTTCGTATTTCTGCTGCAATGTTGGCACGTTGTTTTGCTGAGGACTAGGATCTTGTTGCGTTGAGCCTATAGGAAGCCCAAATACTTCTCTTTCACGTGATAGAAAGCCTGCTGGTATTATTAATCAAGTGTCTGCATCTTCCATGATTAATGTGTTATCTCACCCCCGACCGCTCACTCGGATCTACTACAGCTATACTATATATATATATATTAAGGGATTACACTAGGCATTTTGCCAACTTTGTTTACAGGTGTTACACAAGTATGGTTTCAAACACATAATTGATAGTCGCTCCTGGACTAATTAATATTAACCAGTAAGTGCCACTAGTGACTAAAAGTGTCAACGTAACCCTAACGGGATAACTCCCACACTCCACAGGCAGTAAGAAGGCTCTTCGGATTCCAGCAGCTGTGTATTTTTCAAGACTCTTCAGCTATAGTTTTGAATTATACACCTGCATAAAAGTTGCCAATAACTGCTTATTAAAGACAAAAAAAGATAGGCACAAAACTAGAGTACAGAATATTATTTCATTTCAATGCACTGTGGGCAAACCTCATCATTATTTACAAGAAAAAGATGTCTAAATAGGTGTATGATAAAGTTTAAGGAAGAAACATTTGAAAATAAAACACACAAGTAAAAATCACAGTGAAGTGTTGAGATGAATTTTAAATTAAAAGAAGAAATAAGTGCCTTATTAGCAGCTAAAGCTCAAATTCTAATGCACACTCAGTCTTCCCTAAACCCATTGAGGCTCTAGATCACTGGCTTCTGCCAAAAGCAGACAGCTGTTCAACATATTCCCCAGGAAGACAAAGTTATATTCAGCTCTGATTATTTGAAATCCAGTGTTCAACGACTGCAGAAGCTTTTTCAAGTGACAAGCTCATATTTTACTGCCAGTAGCATCACAGGGATATATATCCTCCACAAATTGCTACCTCTGTCAATCAAAAAGAGAGAGAGAAGAATATCAAGTCAGCTATGCAACTTACATGACCTCAGTTTTGTAATTTAGAATACACTCTTCCAAAAAAATCGACTGTGCTTTGAAACTGTCACTAAAGCCTACTATGCTTTCTTCATATTGTTTGCAGACATTCCAGGATAAGTGATTCTGCACTGTGCTGCAAGTATTTACAGCAGCAGCAAAGAATAAGCAGCAACAATAACTACCATTTTCTAGGCTGCCCCACTTTTAACTGTTTCCTTCATGCAAATGGGCTACAAAGACTTAAAAGAAAGGTATTGCATTGAAGAAAAATAGCAACTCTGGTCACTATATTTGGAATGGATCAAGGATATGTTTCCATTTACTAGATACTTCCAGTCTCTATTATATATGCTCAGTGCACATAGGATGCTGATTTACACAGAGCTGCAAATATGAAGGATTAGGATAAATTTAAAGTCTAGGGGACCAGCTTTCTACCTTTCTCCACATATGCTGTTTACAACTCTTATATTTTTCTGGGAAGCTCATAGGTAATCACAACAATTTATCATATCTAAGATGTTTATCACAATACTGTACCTTTATCTGTTCTGCTGAAAAGCAAGGCTGTCAACAGATAGAATTAAGTGTATTTTCCTGTCCTGGACTGTTAAATCCCTCAATCAGGTTTTTGTTACAGTCATCTAGGCTAATGGTGTCACTGGACATCTTGGAGTAGGTAGCTTGGCCTGTGAAATCCAAGAGATCTTCAAGAGCCTTGGCATTACTTGTCCCATTTTGGTCCAAAGAAACACCGGGCATGAGTTCATTCATGGGTGAATATTCGGGGATAGAGATAAGTTCTTCTTTTGAAACTGGGCTATATAAAAGACAATACAACAACAACAAAAATGCAAAATAAGAAGTGTGTAACTTTTCATTAAGCAACAACCAAATGAATCTTTTTGACTGTCCAAAAACTACTATTTATCTTAAGGCCAGCCGAAGCAAACCTTTACCTAGAATATGTCTCAATCCAAACAAAAAAAGGTTACCCTGTTCAGGATGGAAAGTCGTATCTAATCCATATTCCTTAAAGATTAAGGTCTGTAGTAGCTGTGTGATGTCAACACATCTCTTAAAAAACACATTTCTGGTAGTTCACTGCCAAGTCATTATTTCAGTCCCTGCACCATTCCCTTATTTGTTTATTGCATCATGCAAACTATTGTCCTGACCCTGCAAACATTTACCTAAACCACTCACACTTTGCAAATTAAATAAAAAGTTGTTTCTTATGACCTTATGATATACTTCAGACATAAAAGTCCTGTAATTTAATTTAAGAAGTGCTACAGCCAGCTAATGCTTTGCTGACACTAGTAAGGCTAGTGCATTCCAGTTTGGAGAGGAAGGATTTCACAAAGATTTCTAAAACCATGAAGGGGTGGTAGGTAAGTTGAGGGCAAAACTACTGTGCATCAAATCCCACAACACAAAACCTGGAGGGTGCCAAATGACACTGATAAGAGACTGGGTTTAACACAGATCAGCAGGTTGAAAAAGGAGTTGGATAAACTCATGGGCCACAAGTCCCTCAGTGGATATTTCTAAGGGCAAGGCAGAGTTGCATCCTCTAACATCCCTAACGTAACACTGCTATGTGGTCTTGGACTGCAGCAAGTGGTGGGCTCAGGTGCTCTCCCTATCTAGTTTTTCTTACTCTCTGAGACCAAATAATGGGCTAGATGGACATCTGGTCTGTCCCAGTGGGGCATTTCTTGCATATTTATGTGGATTTACTGTAAATACTGGAATGGTGTGAGAGGTTAAGTTGGCTTGCTGATTAAGGAAACGCTGTATAAACATTCCATGTTTGAGATTCAGACCTAGCTTTCTCATAGCAGCCTTAAATTACCAACTTCCTTCTGTCCTGCAGGCCCTTCCACCAAAATCCAACAGTAGTTAATATACACAGAGTTATTTACTCATTTCCATATATTTTTTTCCAGTTAAGTACTTAAAATTATAAGTTAATGATATTCTTTATTCTGCTTATAAGGAGGGAGAAAAGCTCATGTATCATAGCTAGGCAGTCTTGACACAAATTAAAAAAAAATGGTGACATCTGACAATATCTACAGTAGCTATTTTCACAGAACAATCTGAAAGGTTTGGGCAAACTTGTATGGAATCCATAAGTAAGGACTACAGAAGGATTTCAGAGCTCCCCTCCCCTTGCCAAATATGTAAGAGTGAGATGGGGTCCTGTTGTCTCATGTCTGAAATAAAGAGTTTGCATCTTGACAGGAGTGGAGTAAGGAGACATCTGACTGCCCCGTTGTGGGGTAGGTGAGAAGTAAAGCAGTAAAGTATTAACAAATAAACAGAAAATTCTTGAGTGTGTCTAACATATGACTTCTACGATTTCTATTAGCAGATACGGTCTGTACCTCACATCCATGGACTGAACCTCATCTGCTGAATCTTCCATGCTGTTAGATTTCCCATCAACAGCTTCCAGCTGAATAAGTCCTGGAACTGACTTTAGTCCATTAGCAACTACATCTTGGGAAGGGATTGCAGAGGCAGCACTTTCTAAGCTTTTATTTTTCAGGCAGGTTGCCAGTCCATTGATCTCTACAAAAGGAGGTTAGAAATTACGACAGTAGCAACTTCTTTATTTAAATAGTTTTTAAAAAAATTACAAACGTTTTTAAATTACAGATTGAATAGAAAGGAAGACTGACAATGCAGTAGGACTCAGTTTCATCTATGACTCAACATACTATACTGTCAATCTCTTTTCCACTCTAAAATTGCTTGTTATGCTACATCTTTTAAATTTGAGGAAACGGGAAGAGAATATATTATCTTTTATTTCATGTACTGAAGGCTTTAGCCTGGGAAGTAAACAAAATATAGATAAATGCCAGATATGTATATTTTCTTTAATAATTCTTTAAATACATATGCTTTGTCAAGTCAAATTAAATGTAAGACTTAGAGCAATGTTATAAAAATCTTGCAAGTTTGGTTGTGTGCAAAAAATTTTCTGTCTACAAAATTCAAAGGTAGACTGCAGCAACCAAACCTACTGGCAGATTGGAACTTCTCATTTACAGAAATGCTATGTCAGGTACTAAATGGAGGAGAAACTTTATTCTGCTTACGTGGCAAAATAAAGCTGAGTCTCCAGTTTCTAACATTTGTCACTGATGCAAATTTAGCTGTTCTTTTTGAGATGAAAGCAGAGAACTTGTGATAATACACAGGGCTCTGAGATTACAAAACTCTGAAAAGAACTACCTGTGAAAACAGGTCAGAAAAATATGGCAATTTTTACCTGTCTGGTTGAGAACAAGGGTCTTTGGTTGTTTTTCCACATTCAAAGTTGATGGTACCTCCAGTTTTGGCTCTTCTTTCTGTAAACAAGTAATGAGACAATCGTATTAGACAAAGGACTGATAACATCATGGCACTGATGGGACTCATAACTTGTGAGACTGCCCAGGGCCATGGGGTGGTCAAAGATCATCAACAGCAAGAGAGGAATTTTTTTTTCCTTTTTACTTAGGCATAAGATTTGTTTTATTTCAAAAAAGAAAACATTCTCTGAAAGTAACAGAAGAAACAGTTTCCTTAGCAGAAAACTTAGAAGTGGAAACTTGACTCTCTGTCACTTCCTAGCAGGACACAACTGCCTTGTTCTCAATCCTACATTCCTGACAGGCTTAATACGGAAAGCTCAGTAACTAATTCATTGGTATAAAGCAGGAGAAGATACATCACAGCAGCAAACATTACAGCTCCAGCATCCAGGAATGGGCTCTTGTCACCTTGCTAGATAGGGAGGAAGGTAAGTTGCATAAAGCTGCATCTCTGTAGCAGTGGCACAATAACTGTGACACAGCAACAGTCATTCTTGGTTTGAAATGCAACTAAGATTTGGGTGTAGAGAGTACTTAAGTATACCTAACAGGGAGCTACTCTAAAATTTAATTTTCCTATATGGGTAATAAAAGACCCCCTGCAACCACACACTGTTTCATACCTTTATTTCTGCTGTTTCACTCCTCCTTGTTCTCTTCATTATTTCATCTATTCTCTAGAAATCAAAATAAATTGGAGGATGAGAAGGCAGACAGAATATTTAATACAATAAACTGATAAAGGAGAAACAAGACAGAAAGAAAAACTTCTATCTACTATCATGGCCTCATCCCTGCCTGTCTTGAAAAATAGAGAATAAGAAAAAAGAAGAAAACAAAAGACAGAAACCACCCTGGAGCTGGCTTTCCTGTATCAGATCTCACAGAACATGGCTTTCTCAGTAGACGCAATTTAGAGACAACCATTTTAATACTAGGTGTTTGCAGTTATGCGTTGTGCTCAGCTCTGGAACGATGTTTATTTAAAACCAACAGCTATTATTTTCATCTAGTTGCTTTTCCAGTTATTTCCATATAGTTCCTTTAAAAATAGTTAGGCTTTCTGGAATAGAAGAGTAAATAAATGAAGTTATTCTTGCTGGAAATATGTAAGGCAATACTCTAAAATACCTTTTTTTTCCTTCTTTGTTAATTTAAAAAAAAATCTCTCAACAAACCTTTTGTCTTTGCACTAGTGTGAAAGGAAACTATTTCGGATTTAAAGACACTTTGGTTTCATATTCTAATCTGCAATACACCTCCAGCTCAGTGGTAAACAGTTAAAAATAACATACTGGAACAACATATATGGAAAGACGACCTTTTATAACCAGACAGAGGTTCTGCAGCTCTCCTGCTGTTCTCTCTTTCCTGCCACAGAGCTGCAGATAAAGCTACTAAAATATGCAGCTCCAGCCATTCCCTTGTGTGGCAGTGGCCAGACAGCCCTGCTGCCTCTGCATGACACAGCCAGAGACAAGCCAGGTGGGAGAAAACCTGTTTGTTAATCACATTCACTTTCTCAATTAAAGACATGGGGCTTCTGTTGAGTAAGTTTTAAAACAAAGTCACTCATGTTTCTGAATAGTCTGTGATGTCCTGGGTTGGGCAGCAATCGATGTTTGCCTTGGCTTGCCATTCCCTGCTTGTCTCAGGCATTTAACTCTGTGGGTAGAGGCTAATTCTGTGTTTGTTCAGTGCCTTGCAGAAGGTCACTTGCCTTCGGCAATTCCACTTTGTTATAAAACTTGATGTCCGCACTCCCCTAACATGCAAGTAGCAAATACTAAAGTTAGGCATAAATATCAATCTGTAAGCCCCCCAGATTATTATTTCTACATACTACTGGGTACTGTCTGGGTTACGTATTTAAGCAAGAAATGTAACAATTATCTTAAATGAGACGCAAATATCTACCTTCTTCCGCTCCAGTCTTTCTTGCTCTATTTGCTGCATGATTTGTTCCCTTTCAAGACGAAGTTGTTCAGCTGCCTCACGGGCTTTGATTTCAGCTTCTTCTCTCTAATTAAAATTTGTAAAATACGATAAGGACATTATTTATTTCAGGTAGATTACCAGATGCTATAAAGTATTTATTTATATGTATATATGTACATAAAGTTTCACATTTGTGTTTTGAGATGGTACCTGTTTCTCAAGTTTGGCTTGGAGCTCTTTTTCTTGCTTTTCTTTTAGCATTTGTTCTTCCTCAGCTCTTCGCCTGGCTTCCTCTTCTGCCTTTTTCCTAGCTGCTGCTTCTTCACGTTTTCTTTCCTCTTCCTTCTTACGAGCCTCCTCCTCTAGACGAAGTCTTTCTTCTTCTGCCTTTCTTTTTTGTTCTTCTCTTTCGAGCCTGCAAAAAATACAATAGCATGTTTTAAAGGTTTCACCTTTAGCATGAATGCTATGGAATGCATGGCATGCAATCCGCTCTATCTGATAATATATGCATCAACGCACAATTTTGTTAAATAAGCCAAGATATGGCAAAGAGGTTGAGCACATGCTCAGAATTCAGGTTGCTACCAAACTTTTATTCCAATCTTATTTTCATTGCCTAAAATATTTAATAGAAGTTATAATTTCTCTTGAAAAAACATATGTGATCAAAGAAAATATTTCCATTCTAGCTTCAATTACATGTTCAGTAATAAAAGTAAGTTTCAGTAATAAAACCACTCCTCTTTCCCTCTACTTCACATCCAGAATGCTGGTATCTGTTAACAACCAAGTAATTTTTTTCCTTCATTTCAGCTGAAGACAAACAGATTGGATGAGTAGCTGGAAACAAAGTTCACAAAACACAGTCATATACTAGAAAGAGTGGGTCTAAATTCCACCTATGTTGTTTCCCTGGGCCACCCAGGGACATCATGCTCCCTTGTGACCACATTCAAGAGCTGCTTTGACAACTGGTCATTCTTATCTTGCATATCAGGGATTAAGGAAATAGCTCCATTAGGTCAAACTGGCAGGTGCTGGTGATTTCCACCCCACCCTCCTGCCATGTTTTCAATAAGAACAGCCAAATCTGAATTTAGATATGCAGAGTTAGTGATTTAATATTACGGGCTTCAAGGAAGGGCATGATTTATTGACATTTGCAACCAGCATCCAATGTGGAAAACAACCTAAAAACTTGCTCTCGGAACAGAGCCATAATTTCACTGCTTAGACACAGCAACACTCGTGCCCACCCTCTTAAAGGGCTTGACCGCCTGGAACAGAGCTGTCCCAGAGATTAACTTCACTTTAATCTGCTGAATGACACAAGTCTTTCCATTTCAGGCATACAGTACTACTGCAAGACTGTTTCTTCTACATGAACTAGCTCATTTAAAACTGCCTCAAATGTTTGGGTTTTTTTTTTACAACGTAATATAGTTCAGGTATGTCCACAGTGCAGTGTCCAGTACACTGCAGTGTGGACATATCTGAAGTATCTGGATGAGTAATGGTTTATTCTGTCTTCTTAAAGAGGACAAATTATTATTTTCTAACTTCACTAGTCATAAAGAGTGCAAAAGATACTAATGAATTATAAGTTTGAGTTTAAAGAAATTAACACATGTAAGCTCCCACCTTGATACTAAAACTACTGCAGTTTCAAGCATCCTCAAAGATACTGCTTAAATTACTAGCTAATAACTTTCACAAGCCAATAGAGATACCTCTCCCGTTCTGCTCTTTCCTGCCTCTCCCTTTCTTCTTGTTCTTTTTGCAGGCGGGCCTGTCGTCTTTTTTCAGCTAGAATTTTTGAAGCTTCTTCTGCATCAGTTGTTCCTGCTGTGATCTTCCCTGGGAGAAGAGAACCAAGGGTGGAAAGTCAGGCAGGGAACAAAAAAGTGCCCAACACTTCCACACTAGCACAGAGACTGAAACGGGCCTGGTTCACGCTGCTGTAACACCTTTGTTTTTCAAAAGCATATCTCAGCGTTTTCAGCAGATAAAATATGGGATAGGTAAGGGCATTCCTGGATTTCAGCATTTTCCCATCCTCATTAACATGTTTTTCACGCATGGGTAAGCCTGCCAAAAACTCTACATTTATTAGTTCCAATATGCACCCTTACACATTCTCATAAGCCTATGACTGAGCAGCTTCATGAAAAGAACAAGTCATCACTATTTAAAAGCCTCAGGGACTCATGATATCTTGCAATATCTTCTTCCAGTAAGACTCACCTTCGTTATTTTCAGTCTTCCCTGAAGAAGGCACGTGCTTCTCAGAAGCCGCCTGGCCTGCCTCATCAGTGCGAGCTCCCGGGGACTTCTGATGACTGACGTTTTCTTTCTCCTTGTCTGCTTTCTTTTTAGGAGTTTCCTGATTGAGATTAGAAGTGGCACGATGCTTCACAGGAGAAGCTGGATATTGTTTGGCATTTTTAGGAGACTGAGGATAAGTCTTTGCAACTGTCCTGGATGAGGGAAAACAAAAAAAAAAATCAAAACAGGCCATATGTGACACATCCTGGAACCAAACTCCATCTTCACATATAATGTTCTTCTTTCTTGGCTCCGGTTACATAGGAATATCAGCTGTTTTACACAATACTGCATAGAAACCACCTGGATGCAAGCAATCAGAACCTGAAATGCAGGGAACGGGCAGGCAAGTGCAAATGATTACAGAAAATTCTAATTTCAAAAAACTAATAATATTGTCCAAGTTGTAGGCAAGAGATATGAAATCATGGACTACCTAAACCAATTATTTTAGCAATGGACATTTCATAACAATTTTGTCAACATTGTTGTATGCAAGAGTCCTTCTCAACATTTAAAGCAAAGCTATGGCTGCTTTCTGTCTGCAGAAATTATGATGAGTTGCAGTGTGCTTCTTTCATCTGACTACCTCCTTGTCAAACACGGTCTTTTTCTAATAGTATCTGATTTTCCAAAATTGCACCGAATGCTACTATAATATGAAGGTAAAGCTGGGTACTACAAAGAGACAGAACTGACCAAACATTGTACAGTCAGCTCTGCTGTTTCAGTTAGTGCTTTAAAATTAACACCAACACAACAGACTCAAGGCTTAAACCACAGCCCCTACAACCTTTTACACAGCTGCTGTGGTGGGTTGACCCTGGCTGGACACCAGGTTCCCACCAAAGCTGCTTTATCACTCCTCTTCCTCAGCTGGACAGGGGAGAGAAAAATACAAGAAAAAGCTCGTGGGTCAAGTTCAGGACAGGGAGAGATCATTCACCAACTAGAATCATAGGCACACCAGGCTTAACTGGGGAAAAAATTAATTTATTACAAATCAGAGTCAGATAATTAGAAATAAAACCAAATCTTAAACACGTCTTCTTCCCAACCTTCCCTTCTTTTCAGGCTCAATTTTACTCCTAATTTTCTCTACATCATTGCCCTGAATGGCACAGGGGGACAGGGAATGCAGGTTGTGGTCAGTTCATCACACATTGTCTCTTGCTGTTCCTTCCTCATCAGGGGCAGGACTCCAAACACTCATCCCCTGCTCTAGTGTGAGGTCCCTCCCACAGGAGATAGTCCTTCATGAACTTCTCCAATGTGAGTCCCTCCCATGGGCTGTGGTTCTTCACAGACTTCTCAAGCATGGGTCCCTTCCACGGGGTGCAGTCCTTCAAAAACAGATTGCTTCAGCTTGGGTCCCCCATAGGGTCACAAGTCCTGACAGCAAACCTGCTCCAGCCTGGGCTTCTCTCTCCCTGTGGTCACAGCTCCTTCCAGGAGCCTGCTCCAGCATGGGCTTCCCAGGAGGCCACAGACTCCTTCAGGCATCCACCTGCTGTCACGTGGGGTCCTCCACAGGCTGTAGGTGGAGATCTGCTCCACCATGGACCTCCATGGGCTGCAGGGGGACAGCTGGCCTCACCACAGTCTGCACCACGGGCTGTAGGAGAATCTCTGCTCTGGCACCTGGAGCACCTCCTGCCCTCCTTCGCTGACCTTGGTGTCTGCAGAGTTGTTTCTCTCCCACATTCTCACTCCTCTCTCCCACCTGCAGCAGCTCTTGTGCAGCAACTTTTTCAGCTTCTTACTCATCCCAGAGGTGCTACCACTGTCACTGATGGGCTCGGCCTTGGCCAGTGATGGATCTTTGAGCTGTCTGCTCTATTGGGCACGGGGGAAGCTTCTAGCGGCTTCTCACAGAAACCAACCCTGTAGCCTCCCTACCACCAAACACTGCCATGCAAACGCTACAGAGCAGCACTTGCAGTGACGGCAACACACAGCAGCAATGCAGCCGACCGCTTGCTTGGCTGTTGCATACTTTAGGTGAAATGATAACTTCGAAGTCCGTTCTGTGAAAGCTGAAGGGTAAAGATACTTGATATTCACTGAAAATAGGTGCACAATAAAGAGAACAGATTACCAGGAAACATAAAACTACACACAAACACCATTCATTATTTACGTAACACCAGTAACTAGCACTAAATACTTGTAACATTAAGAAAGGCTGGGCTGTGTGACTAAGTAGGATGGAAGAGATTACAATCCTAAAATCATGTTTTATGGGAGTACCATTAGAATAAATAATCCTACATTAAGTTGAACATTATACATGTAGTTTTAACCTTCCTTATTATGGATAAGCAATTATGATATAAATGTATTATCCATTATCACTTGTTTAATCTGCACAATGTAGAGATTCATATACTGTAACATATTTTCTGGACTATACACTCATTCTGGCAGACCACAAGCATGAAAAACATGGACAATGGCTGAAAATTAGTGGGCCAGAGTGGCAAGTTTTGTATAGATAACTATAGTATTGTGTGGCCACAGACTATTATAACCGGAACAAAATTTGCATTACAGAGCACACAATAAAAATTAAATGTCTTTCAACACCCCCCCCCAAGTAATGAATTTGAGAGAAGGAAGGGTTCTTTTTCCACCATATTATGTTGCATTTGAAAGAGACAGACACCAGCGTAGAGGGAGCTCATTCAGAGCTGCCCAGTTTGTGGGGAGGAAGAGATGGCAAGGTGTTGCACCATCTGTATTTTCTTACTCCCACTGAAGAGCCATCACAATTCCAAAAGCCCTTGGGCTGGTGGAACAGTAGCACTCAACTTAATTTGAAGTTCAGCTCAGGTACTCTCCGCCCACTGGGCCAGGAACTCTCTGTCCTAGTCCTTGGACCTGCCTCAATAAGGCCTTTACTGCCATCACCACACTCTTGGCTGACCCTGGTCACCACCACCAGGCCTGCCTGGTCACTTCTTTTGTCTGTTGTGGGGTGGGGTCCTGTGGGTGAGGCCTCTGTCCTAGTCTGCCCTGCTGCCACCCACGGCTCCTGGCTCACCCTACCCTGCAGGACAGCCTGCTCCTGCTGCTCCCCGAAAGAAACAGGCTTTGGAAGATGTGCACAGGCAAGTCTGTTTCCAGCTCTTGTGAAAAACAGCAATGGGAGAAGCCAGTGAGATTGGCTGGTGTTGACCCAATCTGCTTTCAGTATTGTCTTTAGTTTTCTCTTTGGGATATAGATGATTTCCAGGCCCTACTAAAGACATAGGCAGATATTTCAAGGCCCAACCTACACACGTACATCTCATATGTGCCTCACCATTATAGTAATTTCCAACTGTATTTGATAAAAATACAATGTATAAATAAAAAGCAAACCACCTTCTTCTTATGCTTTTCTGCAGCACAGAAGATGCTTCTTGCTAATCAGACACTTCTTCAAAGCATAGTCCCTTCTTGCTGCCTTTGGTTTACAATTCCAACCTTACCACACACTCCTTGCAATACTTTTTATTTAACTTGTTGTGACAGGAGGAGCAAAACAATCACATAACTAAGGCTGAGTCATTTTCAGTATTAGCACAGAAGTAATTGTTCTCTAATCAAACTAAAGAGGACGGTAAGGAGTCTAGTCACGAGAGCTATCTACCTTGCACTGCATAGGAATTAGAGCAGACTGGCTGTACAACTTACCTGTTGGACTAGAAACATGTGCTGAATGTATTATTTAAGTAATGCATCTTTGAACTTTTAGACCTACAGAAGAACAAGAGACAAGTATGCCTTTGCCGCTTTTAAAGCAAGTAAAAGGGAGAAGCATATAAAAGACTGACTACTGCGAGGATGACAACAATGTAGTACAAGGAGTGAAAAGCTGAAAAAACCCATCAGGATTATTTTTTTCAAAATTTTAAATCATTTACGGGATGCCAGTAGAAAGTATTAAATGAACACTGTTTTCCCTCCTGTATTTAGAACATATCATCAACTTAGCATCTTTAGAATTCCTAAAGACAGGCAGAACTGTTACTTGAAAAAACATTCCTAATAGTATTTAAATGATGCTACTTTTCACCAGAAAGGGTCAACCTTGATCATGAAGACAGAAAAATGGGATTATTAAGGGAAAAAGTATAAACACTTGCACAAGGGTCTGCTTAGGTTTAAAAAATGTTTTGTTTTTGCCTTAGGAGAAAGGGAAAGGGATGTAATGAAACCCTGGCAAGAATGTGGAAACACAGAAATGTGCCTGATGAGGATCAGAGGAATTAAAACGACAAGTCATCAAAATCCAAGAAGTGGTAGCATGTCAGTTGGCTGAAAGTTCGCTCATCTCAGTCACTAGGTTTTACAAGGGTATAAAAAAGTACAGGAAGCATCTTCCACCCACCAGGAGGTCTCAGTTTTCTCACCTAACTGCCCTGACACGGGGGAAGCAGCTTGTAAGAAGCCATTCTCATCACAACCCCTACAGGCACTACAAGAACATTCACCAAGTCTGGGGATCCACCAGTCCTTAATTTACAATGGCTTTTATTTAATTAAAAGAGGGACAGTCCATTCTGCAGAAGAATGTCTCAGGAACAGCACAAGAGGGGTTCTGAGCTTACTTTTGCTAAGCATAGATAATAAAGTACATGTAGCACACAGATCAGAGGTCACATCCAATTTTGTCCATAAATAGCAAGGGAGAGAACAGCAAGCTTTTGTGAAAAGCTAGGTACATGACAGGTTTTTGGTTACAGCAGTTCAGAAGGCTGACTGTAAATCAGAAATCTGCAATGCCACAGCTGTGTAATTTTTTTTTCTTCTATCTTCTTATTACTTCAACAAAAGCTCTGCTGAAAGGGCTTGCTTGCATGTTCTCAAGCCTGCTTTCTGAGATTGCTCTGATTGCAAACTATTCCTGGGCTCTGACATTTTTGCCCTTTTCTCTGTGATATTTTCTCAAAAGCAGTTTTCTTTCACTCTTAGTTTTGATCTTTTCTAGCCAGACAGATTCATTTCTCTTTCACCTTTCTTAAAAGAGGACAAACTTAGCATAGGTCTATAAATAGTTATTTTGATAGCTGCATTATTACAGATGTTTTCAAAAACTTGAATCGGCCCATTCTCTAGCTAGCTGCTGAAAAAAAACCCTCAAAATAGTCTTGATCCAACATTCTACTCATTGTTTTTATATTTCAAAGGCAAAACAAGAAGTAGTAAATGTAGCACATATCAAATAATACCTAAAACTAGGTCACTACAGGATATAGAAGCTACTTCTGTGAGGAATTAACCACAGGCAGGCACATTTCTAATGGGTCATTTTTAAAACTTTAAAAAGTTTGGGTTTTTTTGTACTACTCAAGGTTCATATTTCACAGGTATCCTGTAATTTGATTGAGCATGTGCATGTCTGACATCAAGGTGTGTCCCAATTGCTGCAGTGGGATGTCACCCAAAAGAATACCAAGTTACAGGTTCAGTCAGTCAAAACTGAGCAGAGCAGAGTGACAAAGGCTGGGAACTGGAAGTAAACCAAGAACCATCACCCACCAGCAACGCCGCAGTCCCTTTTCCCTTCTCATATGAAGTAATGCTTTGACAAAATAATTAACACAGGGGCTTACTGGAGCTTTCATTTTTATTCAGTGGTTTATATGATGGCTTATCGAATACACTTAAACCTAAATCCTACTTCCCTGGTTCAGTCAGGTCCCATTGATCTCAAAGGGACCATTTACCCAAAGACATGTAAAGGACACAGGCTTTATTGCTTTGCCGATCTATAAGATAGGACACTTACCTATTCTCCGAGGGATACCACAAGAATAAACTGATTAATGTATAGATCTTTGGAGATGAAACGTCAAAAGAAATTTACAAAAAAACCCCTGGTATTATTGATCTTGTGAAAGATCAGAAGAATAGAAGCACTTTGCACATTCAGTATCCAATAGCAATTGTAAAAATAAGATAATTTCTCAATTATCTTGGCTCTCTAATACATTAATTTTAATCTGTCAGCTGTTCCACACTGGATTCAAACCAATAGTTTTGGGTTTCTTTCTTGTGTGACACTTCTTGATCTATTTACTTTTTCAAATATTTTCAAGCTTTGAATTCCTTCCTTGCTTTTAATTATTGCCCAACATTTTTTTTTGCCCTTTTCTCCTTTTTAGGTCCATATTTGTTCACTATTTTTGTCCTGAACATTATATTTTGGCCTCATTATTTTGCCTTCTCAGTAAAATTTGCACCTTCAAACACTGTATTTAATTACTGAAAATCTATCCTGCCATCAATCACTGTATTTATTTAGGTTGAAATGTTATTGTCTCGTTTGAGCCTGTTTCAGTTACTTTACCATGATAAAAAGAGTTCTTAAATAAATAATGAAATAACACATAAGGAAGACAAGTGACTACCACTCACAAACCAAGATGAGAGCTGTAAAGAACTAATAACTAGAACAATACCAAGGAAAACTTGAATGTCAAGTCACTTTTAAGAAGAAAAAGGCATATAGCTAATTATTATCTAAATCACTGGCCATACTTAATTCTTTCCTCAACAGCTTTCGAAGTTAAGGTGCTATGCAGGATCACTAACTACTAATACTGTACAATACGTATTCTTATTTCTTTCCGGGTATTTTTTTGGCCATGTAGTGTGCTGGAAGGAGAAAGATTAAACTTGTAGAAGATTGTCAGGTTTGCGAGAAGAATGAATATTTGTCTACATATTCAGTCACATTAGAATTATATTTAAGTTCTAAAGTTAATTTTAAATGAAAAGATGAGTTTATACAATCTAAAGGAAGGTTTCAAATACCTGACTGCCTAAATTTAAATCCACTGACCAGCCAGATTGTTATACAACATTTGAGATGTATGAAGAAATGCATATCTTTATACAATAATACAAAGTGGTCACCAAGACGCCTTTTTAAAATTTTATTTTAAATTTCTGAGAGGAAGTTTTGAGTGTGCTGAAGCAGAACCATCTTTCTGCAATCAGTAATAAACATGGATTTAAACTCTATTTACCGTATCCTTTTATAAGGTCAAGGAGGGTATTCTAATTGGGCCACATTAAGATTAAATGCTCAGTAATACATTTCTAGAAGTGGTCGGAATCAGATTCTCTCAAGGAAGAGAGGAAGGAAAAAAGAAAAAGAAAGGATAACTACTGTGGCTCACAATCACAGAGAAACCAACCAGCAGGCTTCTTAATTCCTCCCTACAGCATCTGCTTCTTTCTCTAAAAACAGCAGTTTATATTCCTTATAGGCATGAAAACTTATTACTATAAGAAGGTTCTCTTAATTTGCACCTCTGGGAAAAAAGTCTCCATCTCTGCCTAACCTTTTATGGAAATCAGTGAATTAGTGCTACAAATTAAGACTAGGCATGTTTTTTTTCATGAAGCACTAAACATCTGTTTGTTTCACAAAGGCTTTCTCCCCTGCCCCAGATGTCTCTATGATGAGCTATAGCAAACTTTTCAATGTCTGCCTATCAAGAAGTGCTTCACTCTCAGCAACCCACTTCCCACCAATCATTTTAACTAAATATGTCTCTTGATGTATCTTTTACACTGAACTGAAAGACGCATTTGGAAGAGGATATATCAGCAACTTACAGAATAATATACATTTCTATAGCTTGAACTTTTGGAGTGCCACTAGACAATGATTTGCTCAAAACTGTAATGAAAAAAGCTGACGGCAATGATATGAAATGGTACTGACATTCTTCAGAAAATCTCCATAATTCAGAATCTGGCCATCTTACATAAGTAATATTGAAAGTCTGACAATTTGTGGCCCTATAGTGTGAACCAAGAATTGCAATTTCCCAGTTGTGTGCAAGGGGTATCCAAAATAAAAAAAATTCCCAGAATCAGACTGTTTACTAAATTTTGTCTAAGACCAAATTCGCACACAAAATCACCCTCTGTTAAAGGGCTATGCACTCAGAGCTGAAACAAAAAAGGAACACCAGCTAGTTTTTGAAGTGGAAGAAATTTCTCAGAAAGAGGATCATCAAGACTGGTTCAGAATATGTTCAGATTCAGACTAAAAAAATAAATAAAATCAGATAGAGGAAGACAACTTTAAAGATATAAGTGGGACCCACGAACAGGGTCTAGGGAAAACCAAACAAATGAACAAAAAAATAAGACAGCTATTGTAGACCATGACTACTTCAGCATACTTCTCATTTGAGCCAGACTTAGTATCCTGTTCTAAGAAAGCTGAAGACACATTTGCTTAGACTTATGACTTGCAAGCTGTGGTACGCGGACTACAGTTTTGAAGCGTCTGCAAAAGACAAGTAAGCAACTCAACTGTTAGTAAGCCCAGATATGCTATAGGTCCACAACTCTGCATGAAAAAAAAAACAAACAACAACAGAAAGCAACAAACCCACAGAGGTCTGCAAATTAGCAAAGATTAAAACCAACAGTTTAGATGACACATAGTTAAGTATATTTATGGAACGAGATGGTCATGCCAACAATAGGAAACACACGTTGTAAATGCTGCAATTTCTAGTTAGTATTCATGTTCTGTGCATTTCTTCACACTAGGCAGAGTTTTTTCAAAATCAAATAAAACAAAAGCATGTTTAAAAATAAATGTTAAATAAAATTTCACATTAATAATGAAATGTACTGTGATAATTTCAAAAGACAGAAAAAGCAGAGAAGTGTCTCTAGTCACCACTAACACAATTTTACATATATCTGTTCATCTACATCTCTCTCCATCTGTCTATGTGTAAAGCCTAACTAAAATTAACTAGATTTTATGTAACACTTCAGAGGAAGTTCCTCAAGAATCTGTCAAGAAACTCACAGTGTATTAGACCACTAATAAGAAAGACATACTTAGGCGTTGCAGGTGATGCAGATCTTCTGGACATGGCAGCAGGAGAATCAGACCTTCTTAGAGGAGATCCCATCCCAGATGATGAACCAGGTGTTGTAGGTCGCTTCTCTTTCTTCATCTTCTCAGTCTAGAAGTACAGTTCATTTTAATTTCCATAATGAGAACTAACAAATCAAAAATATATTCAATAGTTTTATTAACAAGATGGCATATAAACAGATTTCTGTAACATACATTTAAGACAGAAGTTTTTTAAACACCAGCTCACAACTGGGGTGCATAGTTTATTTTACATAGACATAAAAAAAACCCAATCATGTCTTACATGGACATAGTATACAAGTTTCAGATAGCACCACATCAGAGCCTCTCCAAGAGTTCCTGGGAGGGGTGGTGGCACTGGGTGGAGTTTTCAAAATCATCTATATGCTGCTGCAATACCTCTTAAGGCATGGTCAGTAGGGCACCCAGTCATCTCGCAGGCTCTCATCCTGCTGGGGGACTTCAACCACCCTGACATCTGCTGGGAAGTCGCATGGTGAGCCTCTGGCAATCCAAGAGACTCCTGGAGCGCTTTCAGGATAACTTCGTAAGTCAGGTAACAGACAGTCCTACCCAGGGGAGATGCAGTAAAGGACCTTGTTGGTCACCAACAAGTGAGCTAATCGGTGACATCAAGATTGGAGGCAGCCTGGGCTGCAGTGAACATGTGCTTGCGGAGTTCACAGTCCCGAGGGATGCAGGACAAGCAAAAAGTCCTGAACTTTAGGAAAGCCAACTTCCAGCTCTTCAGGGAGTCAGTCAACAGGGTGCCCTGGGAAACTACCCTCAGGGACAATGAAGCAGAACAGAGCTGGCAGATCTTTAAGGAGATTTTCCATTGAGCACAAGAGCTCTTGATCCCCAGGTGTAAGAAATTGGATAAAGGAAGGCAAGAGGCTAGCATGGCTGAGTCAAGACCTGCTGGTCACACTAAAGGGCGAGAAGGAAATGCACAGGCAGTGACAGCAGGGATGGGGATCCTGGGAAGAGTATAGGGACACTGCCTGGTTGTGGAGAGACAGGTCAGGAAGACCAAGGTGCAGCTGGAGCTGAACTTGGCAAGGGACACAAAGAATAACAAGAGGGGCTTCTACAGGTATGTCAACCAGAAAAGGAAGGTTAAAGAAAGTGTAACCCCACTGATGAGCAAGACTGGCAAACTGGTAACAAAGGACAAGGAGAAGGCCTTCTTTGCCTTACATTGTGTAGACTCAGTGAAGGTGAACGACTTGCCTTTGCTTTTCTGAAAACTACAGTGGACCAATAATGCATCTTTTAAGCAAACAGCCAGTCTTCACTGGCAAGCTCTCTTCCCACACTTCTTGCGTGGAAAATGAACTGCAAGACAGGGACTGGGAGAGTAAAGTCTCTCCCACTCTGAGGATCTGGTTCGTGACCACCTGAGGAACCTGAACATACATAAGTCTATAGGGCCTGATGAGATGCATCCCAGAGTCCTGAGGGAATATCTGAATAGTCCTCCATGATATCTGAAAAGTCATGGCAGTCAGATGAAGTCCCTGGTGACTGAATAAAAGGAAATGTTGCACTCATTTCTAGAAAGGGTAGAAAGGATGGCCCTGTGAACTACTGACCTGTCAGCCTCATGTCTGTACCTGGAAAGATCATAGAACAGATCCTCCTAGAGGCTATGTGAAGGGACAGAGAGGTGATTCAAGACAGCCAGCACGACTTCACCATGGCTAAGTTCTGCCTGACAAACCTAGTGGTCTTCTGTGACAGAGTAACTACATCAGTGAGCAAGGGAGGAACTATGCATGTCACCTGTCTGGACTTCAGTAAAGCCTTTGACACAGTCACCCACAACATACTTCTTCCTAAACTGGAGAGACATGGATTTGATGGATGGACTGTTCAGTGGATGAGCAATTGGTTGGATGGTCACATTCAGTGCATAGTCGTCAATGGCTCAATATTTGGATGGAGATCAGTGACAAGTTATGTCCCTTGTGGGTCCATAATGGGACCTGTACTGTTTAACACTAATATTTACTGCTTCATATTTAATATTTACTGTTTAATAATATTGTTTAATATCAATATCTTCAACAGTGACATAGACAGTGAGATCGAGGGCACCCTCAGCAAGTTTGTGGATGACACCACCTGAGTGGTGTGGTTGACACACCTGAGGGATGGGACGCCATCCAGAGGGACCTGGACAAGCTTGAGAAGTGGGACCAGGCAAAACTCATGAGGTTCAACAGGTCAACTGCAAGGTTCCACACCTGAGTCAGGGCAACCCCTGCTATCAATACAGGCTGGAGGATGAAGGGATTGAGAGCAGCCCTGTGGAGAAGGACTTGGGGGTGCTGGTGGATGAAAAGCTGGACATGAGCCAGCAATGTGCACTTGCAGCCCAGAAGGCAAATTGTATCTTGGGCTGCATCAAAAGAAACGTGACCAGCAGGTCGAGGGAGGTGATTCTGCCCTCCTCTACTCTGGTCTGGTGAGGCCCCACCTGGAGTACTGTGTCCAGCTCTGGGGCCCCCAATGTAAGAAGGACACGGACCTGTTGGAGTGAGTCCAGAGGAGGCCACAAAGATCATCAGAGGGCTGGAACAGCCCTGCTGTGAGGAAAGGCTGAGAGAGTTGGGGTTGTTCAGCCTGCAGAAGTGAGGGTGCCAGGGAGACCTTATTGCGGCCTTTCAGTACTTTAAAGAGCCCTTTAAGAAAGATGAGGACAGACTTTTTAGTAGGGCCTACAGTGACAGGACAAGGAGTAATTTTTTTTTTTTTTTTTTTACAAGTTTTTGCAATGAGGGTGGCGAAACATGGGCCCAGGTTGCCCAGAGAGGTGGTAGATGCCCCATCCCTGGAGACATTCCAGGCCACGCTGGATGGGGCTCTGAGCAACCTGATCTGGTTGAAGATGTCCCTGCTCATTGCAGGGGGTTGGACTAAGCGACCTCTCAAGGTCTCTTCCAACTCAATCCATTCAGTGATTCCATAATCTTGGAGCAATGCTGCTGGGTGTAACACTGTGTATCACACCTAAGAAAGACACTACACAAATCTTCAGTTTGCAGCTTGGGTCCTCTCACTTGCATCTAATTTAGACGGCATGAATGCTCCCACTATTAACTATTACAAGGCACATGAGCTTATATGAATTTTACAGCCCTAGCATAATTTTTTTAAAACATGCCGTACATTGTGTAGACTCAGTGAAGATGAACGACTTGCCTTTGCTTTTCTGAAAACTACAGTGGATCAATAATGCATTTTTTAAGCAAACAGCATTAAAAATGACCACAGAAAGAATCAAGCAATTGGTATAAAAGAGGCATTGTTAATACACTTGGCAAGTTTCCAAAATATGTAACCAGCAAGACTGGATAGTCATATTCATTAGAGAGATCCTATTTGTCATCCTCATTGCCAGAAGTTACAGGCAAGTTCAAAAACATAAACCAGTGCCAAAAATCTCAGTTCCCAGAAAATAAAGGTGTTGCTATTCCAAGCACCAGAGCTCAACACCAATACTCAGGAGGAGGAAGATATTAAAATGCTGCTAAACAGGAGCACGAAAGCAACAGATGCATGCAAGGCTTCCTTTCTTACTGTTGTTTCTTACAACAGGGACAGCAATTCATTTTTATGAATGTAAGCAGAAAGATAACAACCAGAAGCCACATTAGTTTACCCAGAAGTGAAATAAAAAACATTGCAAACCCACCTGAGTAACTTCAGCTGCAGCCGCCCCTTTCATGGCATCAGGAGCGGAGGGTGAAGTTGCCTTCTTTCTGTCAGTGCTTCGGGTGGGGGAAGGCTTGTAGGGAGATTTAAGAGGACTAGCTGGTGCTACACGAGGACAGATATGGAATACTAAAGAGTTATAGTACAATAGCAAGAGCAAAAAGGGAGCACAGACAGAGGAAGTAAAGGAGAGGAGAAAATAGCATACTTTTATGTTATAATGTTCAAAGGTAAGTTTTCAGCATTTTTTTAAAAGGTGTTTCAAAAGATCATCACTTTACATAAAATATTCAACGTGGTCCCACGTTTACTAAAAATGCCTCAACTGAAAGTAACATTTTATAGGATTCCTTTTTTTAATTATCTCTAAAATATCGCTCTCTTACTCATATACCTTTGAATCACTTGACTATAACTGTGATTCTTTTATCTTCTGAAAGGTCCAGCTTCCTTTGCATATGATAAAAAGAGTAATCAAACAATTCTAGTTGGGTAACTTCTGAACAAATACTGCAAAACAGGAAAGGTGACAGAAGCACAGGTGTTGTGTTTTGTTTTTTTTGTAAAGACTAAACATGGGAAAGGCTCCTAAATATCTTAATTGCTTTTCAAAATAATACTTAATTTAAAAACAAAACACAACAGAAAAATGAACCTAAATCAAAACTAAATGCTGCTGCAGGTATTTCAGTTATTGCTATTTGTGGTAGACATCAATTTGAGTGCAACATATACAACTCTTTCTGGGTAGTTTTTCTTTATTTGCAATATGAACAGAACATTTTTAAATGGGCTGGTTTACTCCTGCTTTTGTTCATATTGCGTTCTGAGATGAAACTTTCACATACATATAGAACAATCAACAGAGCATATGCTTTA
Organism: Streptopelia decaocto; assembly: GCF_964273445.1. Lineage (NCBI taxonomy): Eukaryota > Metazoa > Chordata > Aves > Columbiformes > Columbidae > Streptopelia > Streptopelia decaocto. The sequence continues at coordinate 105,975,083 of NC_138663.1, forward strand.
TTCATAAGACAGACACTAATTGTAACCATGTGACAGTGTGCATCCAGTCTTACTCAACTGAAGTCAAGAAGGATATTGGCTTTGGAAAAGCAGTAATTACCCTTAAATATAAAGGAATTTACATTTTCAGGTAGTCCTATAGACTTTTTTATTAAGCCTTTTTGTATGCTTTTAGATTTAACTGAACCTGTGTATTCTTTGACTGACTTGCCGGCAAGCTGGCAAAAATTCACCGATTAAGAAAAATATTCAGAAACTTAAGTGCTGCTTACATATTTTCACTTCAACTGCAAAAAAAAAAAAAGAAATTATATGTGTCCAGTAACAAGCGTTTGCCTGAATATCTTGACTTGGAGTGACATTAATAATGCATTGCCCTACAGAAAGAGTCTTAAAGTGAGGCTTCTCATTTCTAAGCTTACAGAAAATGCAGGAGCAGAGCAATTTTGACTCAAATGAAATTACATGAGGCACAGCATGAGCTCCTGAAAAGGAAGAACCCTCTTCGCTGTTCAGGAAGCTACTTCTACAGAGGGGAGGTCTCCCTCAAGCCTTTTGGTGGCAATTACTGACAAAACTGTCAACAGCCACTCTGAGCAGTGACACCATTTGCAACCTGTGCTACAGCCCAGTTGCCTCGTGAGCCGATGACAGGAGCCAGTGGCTGGTTGAGAGATCTGTTCCCTAAATCATTGCTCCTGTTTCAGCTCAGGGGAAAAAAAAGCAGTTTGCAGGCCAAATTGTATCGTCGTCAGACTTGCCAGCATGCTACTTTAAAGACACTCCAATGAACAGAGAAATAAAGCTGGGAGTTTACAAACAAAACAAGTAGGGAAGGACAAACTAAGTCTGTATTGATTTCTTCAATATCAAATACAACACGGAAAACAGCATCTGGAGGTGGTCCCAGCAATTCACCTCAAAATTCTAAGCAGATCTAATTTTGAGTTGGCTTTTTTCAGTCTTAGCAGTAGTTGATCCCTGAGCAGTAAATAAACTGAGAATTTTCTCATGGGCCAGATACCATATGACAAAATTTCTGCTTCCAACAGGTTCTGCTTTTAATGTAGAAACAAGTCAAGTAATTTCAGAGCCATTCAACGTCAATGTCCCTACACACTGCAACAAAGAAGAAACCCACAAAGAATTAATTTTTAAATAGCTTTTTATTAAAAGCACAGATGTAGGACCTAAGCCTATTTCAACGATGGTGTATGAAAATACTCATCATAGAGATGATCAGTCTTTTACCATCTAACTAGTTTTATCCTGGAAAAAATGTTTCCTCTTGCAGACAGGCACTTGCCTGTGGGGTTTGAGGTGGGGTTTTTTTTGTTGTTTTTAATAAAAGTGGCTGTTAAACTTCTGTCCTTGTTTTGGCAAACACTATGACCAGGCAAAGCTTTGAGGTAGGAACTACTGTGGAAATCAGGCACTTGCCTAAATAATAGCAGGACTGGAAACATCAGTTTTGTAGATGTTCGCAAAATAAGGGTTTTATTAGACTTCCATTTACAGATAGGAACAGTAACTAGCATCCCTAATTTTTAGTTTCTTAAAGATCAATAATTTCTGGAACTGCCACCCTCCTATCACTGTCTCTCTTTCTGTAGGTACTTATTTTATATATACATACATATACATATATATAAAATAGACAGACAGTGACAGAATTAAAGGCAAAAAGTAATTTAACAGCAAAGAACTGGAACCTTGGTAAAAATAATTAAGGCTCAAATGGTGCACTGGGATTTTTGTTCTACATACTATTTGGGTATGAAAGGGGATGACATTCATGTATCAAACAGAGCTTCTGAGAGGTGTCACACACTGGTCTAAAAAACTGTTTCTTAAATGAATATATTCAGTTTTTCATTGGCTTAGGTCTTAGTGATTTTGTTAATTCTTTTTTTAACTATGTTCTTTTTAAAAAGTCATTGAGAACAAGACGGACAGGATGATGTGTTTTTTCAAGCTTTGAAATACACAATCATGAACAACTTAGTTCATAGTTGATTTTGTGCTATCGTGCAAATTGTCATTCGGTTCATAGTACTGCATTCCTTTCAGTAGCTACTCAAATGCAACCAAAACCATACCCTGACAGTTTCTAAGTGAGTAATTCACGTTTTTTACCTGGATTATCGTACTGCTCAGAAAGCATTAATGTACTTCTGCTTCTGGCTAAAGATGACTGTGTGGGAGTCAGCAGTCGAGAAACAATAAAGTTTTCCATTGGACTAAGATGCATGCGGTGAGCTGAAGGATGGGAGCAAATAAAATAAAATTTAAAATGCAAAGAAATAAAACAATGTTACATTAAAATAACCGAAACAAAATAATGAAATGATTAAATGAAATGAAAAAAATCCTGAAGTGTTTGAGATTTAAAATATTTACAGAAAATTTTTATTCTCTCTGAAAAAAAGGTTTCTAGTTTCTCCATCTCTTCAAAGTACTTTCCCACCTGTACAATAAATATGGTAAGGTTAAGACCATATTGCATTTTGCTCTATCACGTTCCATTCCGCAAAATCGTTGCTTTCATGATTCAGCATGAAAAAGGTTTGCCTTTTTCCCCAGTAGACAAGGCGAAATGTCAGTGTAACAGTGCTGCTACTCACTAATGTGCCAAACATACTTGGACCGCATTTAAAATATGCAGTCTCACCCCATTATATAAGTCTTATTTATACAACATGCCTGCATTCCTCCCTACTCCACAAATATAAGCGTCAACTACATAAGACAGATATTTATAGATGTTCCTATTAACATGCACATATACATAGCCATCTATATCATAAAACCCTCAAAGCTACTGATGAGATTTCATTAAGCAATTCATAAATGAAAGCAGATTTACCTTCTCTTTTCATTCAAAAAATAAGCCTTCAATATCACTTATTTCAGTTGATATATTTTTCTCATTAGTTAAAAAAGAAAGAAAAAAGAGGCAGAGGAAGAAAAAAAAAGACACAAAACAAACAAAAAAATCTAAAGAGTTCACAGTGGGATAAACCCTTCAGTCCTCTCTGTAGCGTTTAGTAACCACTAATCCTGCAAGATGATCATCTTTTGCTGAGCCTCTCATGGATCAGAGTTTCAAATCAAATTAAAGGGCTCTACAACTCTAGTCACCAGATTGAAGTCTCCCAGGTGGCTCACTGGACGTACTTCTGCCCACGGTACATCCCATGTCTATTGTGGAGCCACATGTTTGGTTTGCTTGTTTTTCATTATTTGGCTAGAAGATCACAAGCTGTACAGTTGGACGAAATTGCTGCAGACACAGCATGTACTTACAGCCCTGTTTGCTGGAGGACTGAAAATTGAAAAAGAAGCAGTGAAAGACCGCAGAGCATTTGTTGCTGGCCTAGGATTTCCAGCATGGCAGCACAGTCTTTGACACAGGCTGCAGGACTATTCTATGATACCAACTTACAAACCCTCAAATGTTTGAGCTCTTTTGAATAACAGACATAAGCGAATTACATAGCTATACGGACAAGAAGTGCTTTAAGCAGAAGGAGAATTTATGCTGGTAGGAGGCCAGCATGTTCACTTGCCTCTGTCGGGGGAATGTGTTATTGCCGCTGTGGAGGAGGAGAGGCGCTTACTGATGGGCGATTCCATTTGCTTTGGCAGATTCATTGTAGAAGCTGAAAGTTTGTCACATGCTGCAGAGAGACGCATTGAATATATTTGTATTCACGTCACACTGTTGATAAACTCCCCAAATTAACCTCGCATTTGTACTCATGGCCCTTGTCACTGACCACAGAACTGAGTAAGGCACGAGACAAGCTCCTTCTGACTGCTGGAGGACCAGCATTTTATAAGATGTGCTTTGGGATGCGACTTTTCTGCTTGTGAATTTAACATTTCCATTTTACGACAGCCTATCTTTCATACTGCCACAGGCAAATAATTATACATCAGGTCTGAATTAATGAAGTCACTCTGATACAAGTTATTCAGTACCAGCACAAGCAGAAAGTTACCTAAAGAAAATGAATTGTGCACATGAGAACTCTGAGCTCCTCACCTCCACTCCCCCTCCCCTTTACTTTCAGTCTGGTAGAGCTGGAGTAGACCTCAGGTATTATTCCAATACAAAAATGAATTAACCAACATTTGCGTGTTTGTAAAATGAGAACTCACTGTTTTAATGACTGATCTGGCACCAGTGATTTGGCTTTACATTTTTGTGGTTGAGAATAGTAAAAAAAAAAAAAAAAAAGCTTTTTGTTACTACCAAGTGCTTTCATTTTTCTTCCGAAATATTGTTTGAGCACAATACCTATTAATATTTCCTACCTTGCCATTTATTCAACTGAATGACAGAAAAACGTTATTCAAGTATTACCAAAGTGTATTACTATGTGATCACTGCACGATGATCAGTAGCTAAAAGCATGGATACTTTGTCCTTTATAGTTGAATACTATTATTTTCATAGCGAAAATAGTTTCAGCTATAGACCTATATATGGCCCTAATTCTGCAGCCCCTAAGTTACTGCATTCCCTATTACATACATTTAAATGTTGCCTCAGTGGGGTCTGCAAGATTTGCCTCCATCTACTACAGTAAACAATACAATTCTCTACATTTGCTTTTTAAAAAAGTAGGAATACTGCTGGTATGCCACTAAAACATCAGTTCTGCACCCAAGTCTCTTGGTACATGAGCAACAATTAGTACAAAAATCTGAATCTGTTTGCACAAAAGTAATAGTTCTGCGAGATGGTGGGCAGAACAACATTTACTGTGAATTCTCCAGTAGTAATATCCAAGCCCAGCTTCTCCTTTGTGGGGAGAGAAGGAACCTAGTTCTTGAAAGCACAAGCTATGTTTTCAAAATGCCAAGTACCTTTGCAATCAAAATTAGAAATCTTATATGCAATCCATTTTTAATTTTGGAGTACTCATCTACTTCACTGTCCTTTTACATGAATAATAAAGAGAACTGAAGAATATTAAAAAAAAACAAAACAAAACAAAACACAGTTGTCTAAATAAAGTCAACTACTTGAGTTTGTTACAAATATCTTGGCCAAAATCCACTTCAATAGGCTGAAAATATAGCATGGCTATTTATACTAAATTTGCTTAAAATACTGCAGAAATAGGCCCTTAAGGTAAAAAAGAGGACCGTTTTGATGAAATATGGTCTCCATAATACATTTTCTCTTACTGTGCAACTAAATTATTTTCAACAGCACCTGCACATGCCCATTAGAACTGTCAAATATATGTGTAATTATATTTACACACACACAAACACAGAGCACCCACAGAATTTAACAGAGATGAGAATCTGAGCAGTAGAATCCTACAGTTAGTGAAGAACACATGAAATGCCTCTACAGTGCTATAATGTGAGGCATGCACTGCTCCACCATGGCAAAATTAAAAGGAAATTATAAAGACATTTGGTCCACATCACTAAAGTTAATGCCGTAGAGTACCAGACTGAAATAATAAGAAAACAGTGGTTAGGAAAGACAAGATCAGTGGATGGATTACAGTGATTAGAACAGTTATAAATGAGACACGATGGTGCTGTGATTCTCTGAAATACCATTGAAGGAATCAGCAGGAGCGGTAGAGGTCACAGGGTCTGGAGGAAGGGTGTTGGCAGCTAAACCTAGAACAGGGGGTGGGGTATTTTCTGATTCACCTACACAGCAGAGAAATCAGAGCAAAAAGAGGTGAAAGAAATTACTGAATATGTTGGGGGAGCTGGAATTAAGCATAAACTGCATCACAAAGACAAACTGGTTTCTTTCTCAAAGTACAGACGACTTCTTTTATTATCATATATATATTTAATTTCCTGGCTTTTCTGATGGCATACCATCAAAAGTATGATGTTAAACAGAGTTTGCCCTTTTAGAGTTAAGTATATTTATACACTGTTTAAAAGAGAGTAACTGTCATCTTTCATCATCACCCAAACATGGATATTTTTCCCTATAACATGTTTATTCAAACCTGACAAATTTAAATAAATTACATGATTTAAAACACAAAACATGCATCTTTTTGAAATATAAAAGCAGTACATGACTGATTATGTAATAAAAATAATTTTTCTGAAGCCAAATCAAAAATACCAGCAACAAAAAGTATGTGGGGGGAAAAAAACAAACTATTTTAACTGCACATGCTGCATAGTCATCTAGAAATTCCCATCAGGTTTTCAGAAGTGCCAAACAAAACCAGATCATCTTTTGCAAGGCTTAGACAGCTCTCAGTCCTTTGGTGAATATTAAATTTGCTAACTGTGTGCGTGAGAAGACAATGCGGAGGAAGAGAATAAGGGAGAGAGAGCATAAATTTTCATTTTAGCACTCAGCATCCTCCAAGCAGATTCTGGTTACTCTAGTAAAATGATCTGCAATCCTAAAGTTAGGAGTGCCCTTTCTCCCCAGAAGGTATAAGTGAGAAGAAGCCTGGCAGACAATTACAAAGCATTTATTCACGTCCCAAGGCAGTACCACCCTAACTATAAAATGCATCAGCCTTACCATCTCCACAACCTCATGCATTTTGCACTTCAAGATCTGCAATGCAGGCAGCCCGTTTCACTCACCATCTCTCCCTCCTGAGCCTGCAGCCAGTGCTCCTCCCCACGACCATCGCTTCTGCTTCTGCTCCAGCTGCTGGCTGCGTTCAAGGGACCGACGCATCATGGCTTCTAAACGTTCCTGGTTATTTTGGTACAAAAACACAAACCAAACCTGAATCAGTTGGTTGAGTGCTTTTTTTTTCCTCATTCTGAAACCCATACTAAAAATAGACAGTTCCCCTGTTGCTTCACATGAGATGATTACAGGAGCTTGTTTGCAATAAAAGAAAAAGGACTGAATAAAGAAAGTATCAGAACGCAAACCTACCTCCAGATATGTGTATCCTTTGTCTGCAAGCCACTGAGGTCACTACAGAGGCCTAAGTAAATAACACAGGTTGCATCACTGCCTAGCATCTGCTCCTGCTGGTGCGGTTGCTGCTGTGCTCTGGACTTAATTTGTATAAGAATAATGCTCGACAAGCATTAACTCCTTCTTGTCTATGCAGACCTCAGGTTTTCCTTCCATCCCCTTCTGAGCACAGCTAAAGTGCTGCAATGCCAGTTGCTCCTCCTAGCCACGCAGATAAATGATCACTTCAAATCCAAAATAGGTTACTTTGCAGGATGCCCCATTTATTTATTTATCTTTACAAGAACTCCCTCCTTTATCCCACTGTGCTCTTTACAGTCCAGGCATTGAAGAGCTTCTGTTTTTTTTTTCTCTTGTGTGTTTTTTTTTTTTTTTTAGTGTATGCCCAGACTGTGCTGTTCTGAGATTTTTTTTTTCCATTCCACCCCCACGTTCTCCTCCATGGCTTGATGAGTTAGGGTTTTCAGATGGGGAAGAACAAGGATGTTTCTTTCCCCCCTCCCCACCCCAATCGTGCTCTACCTTTCACTTACAGCTACACATGCTTGTCTTGTTCCTTCTCCACCACCTCCTAAATCTCACTCAAAGACCTCCACTCAGTTTTGTTTCCACCTCCTTCCTCTGCTACTTTATTGCTGTAGTTTATTGGTTTATTGCTGTGGCAATGACCTCTGCACCTTTTCTTTTCCATCTTTCAAGCAGACAAAACCTGGTTCTTCCCCACCCACCATTCCATCATCTACCACCTTCTTCTTTTCCTACTCCCAGTACCTCATTCCCATCTGGCAGCCTCCTCACCCTCACATTTCAGCAGGCCAAGCCCTACTGGGAAGATGAGCCTACTCTTCCTGCCCCAATGGCTTTTAGCCCTTTGAGCTTATTAGTATTTTTGGTCCTATGACTTACTACCTTTGCTGCATCCTTTTGGTCTAATATAAAACTCCTACTCCATCTACTTCTGACTCTCGATCCTGCAGTTTTCTGCAATTACATCATATCTCCTTCAATTTCTACCAATCCTCTGGTCTGTGTCTAATATCTCTTGATAGATCAACTGCATGGAAAGCCTCTCCTGCATCTCTTGGCCAGATCACTTTCTCTCACTGATTCATGACTTTGTTCAGTCTCTGTTCAAGCAGGTCTCCTTCAGTCTCTGCACTGATGTTGAGCCTATTGTCTCTCAGGTAGCTCCTTCAGCAGATCAGACCCTAACATCAGGCACCTCCAGTCACTACCATGCCTGGAACTTCTACACATGTACCAGTAAACTTTGCATTACCTTCCTGGGGCTCTGCCTATGGTGACTGGCTTTCTACAAAACCAGATGCCCTCTCATCATCTTCTGGTTATCTGCAATATACTTTTATCTCTTTCACGTCTTGGAAGAATCTCTTTTACCTCCATGACTTTGGGTAATTTACTTTGAACCTAATTTTTTCCACCTCATCTAACCCTGCTATTATCCATCATTTTCAACAGCAAGCCACTACCATTTGTCTTTAAGCGCTCCTCTCTTAATTTTATTAGAAACCACTTGTACCACAAAGAATTCCATTATATTACCCTCTAAACAAAGAGTAAAAAAAGGTAATTCTTGCATATCCTTCCTATCCCTCCCAGCTGTCCCGTCCCTGTTACCTTTTGGCCAGGTGACCCACCCTATTGCTACAATTTCTGCTGCCATGTCCATGAAGATGATCTTTTGGTCATGCATTTTGAGCTCTCACTTCACTTTTGTCTCCCTTCTACATCTTTAGCTCACAGTCTATCAGACAACATCATGCAAAGACCACTGAAAGCCGGCAGCTGCTTCCCCGCCCTTCCTCCCCCTTTTCTTCCCCCTTCCCTCTAGGCAGTGCCATCAGTGTCCAGCCAGGCATGCAAATGCTCTCTCTGCCTTTCCTCCTTTTTCTCCCTACAGAGCAAACACACGATGCATCACAAAGCTCAAGCACAACCTCTTCTGCAACAGCACAGAAAAACTCTACCACTTCTTGTCTATACTTCGGGCAAGAAAAGAAAGCTCCAGACTCTGGAACCCAAAGTCACTACCCTCTGATTTAGTTTGCTACAGTCTTTCTTCTCTTGCAACTTGATGTAATTTTCACGTTTAAAACCTGTGTGTGCTGGCTTTGCATTTCAAGTTTGCACTTTTTGCTTTTAACTTCCCACCTCCTAAAATTAATTTAATTCTGTTTGAGTATCTTTTCTGTACTTACTCTTTCCAAGCCTCGCCTCCTATTTCATCACCAGTTCTCCTCTGCAGTCTGCTTCATTTTATTATTTTCTTCTACTATGCATCCTTCCCCAATATACCTTGCTACCCACACTCTTTACAAAGGAATATCACCCTCCCATTTCTTCCTCAATGAAGCATACACTTACATAGAAGCTTGCTTTCTTTCCTTCCATATCTAATGAATATTGTTAGCCATTAATCAAAACAGATAAGATGAAAGAAGTCAATTTTCAATTATCCAGGTGATTTATGTTTGCCCCCCCCCCCCCCCCCTTTCTTTTTAAATGCTGCTTGGAGCAAGGACCAGCAATATTCTGTAGTTTGCAAACCACCTTATACTACCTACTACAAAAGCACTGTTTTAAGAAGAAAAAGCATGATAAAATAGATTAAAGAAATTAAAAGATTCTCCACGTATATTTGAAAGCCCACACTACCTACAATCTGAGGTTGAAATCTTCAATTACATGATGTGGAGAGGATGATTCCTTTTCATTTGCAAAGAGTCTTTCATTAAAGCACTATAGAACATAATTATTAAACCTCATGAAACCCTGCAGATATTGCTCAGATATGAAGGCCTCTTTCCACAAAGAAAGGATTGCTATTTAAAAAACATTAAGTTAGCACAAAACTAAAAAGCCAAAGAAAACAATAAGACACAAGGAAACATAGCGTAAACAACTCATACATTAATAATTTAGCCTGTGATGAAAACTAAACAGCAAGATGAAGCATTCCTGCATCACCAAACAACATGCAAAACCATTCAGTCTATGTTACAGATTAAGTACCTTCTCAAAAACATATCCTCATTTAGGAAGTCTTAACAGCTACAGAGAGAAGAAATAATCTCTGCACTAAAGATAGAATGAGCTTCCTCAAAAAAAAACTGTAATGTACAAGCTTTGCATGTAGGTTAAATTAAGAATGAATACAACCATAAACTGAGAGCCATCTACCACTAATATCTAAAATATGCATGTTACTTTCCAAAATCCAGTTATTCATTCAGTTTTTCCTCAGACTAAGCACTGCCTGAATTAAAAAAAACACAAACCAAAACCAAACAAACCCAAAGGCCAATGAGAATACAAGTAATTTGACTGAAGTGCTTTACTTTTCTTTATATAAAACATGACATAGATGTGAAAACAAGCAAAAAACTCATTTTACAGGTATTATGATGTAAAATAATTTGTGCAAATAATTCTGAAACAATCTACACTATACCTATAATACAAACACCTAACAGAGCCCAAAAAGCCTCTTTCTCTTCACTTTGTATGTTCATCAGCACTGTATGTAAGTAACTCACTGTTCCCTGATGTTATCAGTTGGCTTCATCTTTTGAGTGGCTCTTCCACATAGCAACAGAAGAGTTCTGTTATTTTCTATTTAAAGAATGCAAAAGCAATACAGTTTCTTAAAAATTAACTACCCTCCTGAATAGAATTCATTTCTATTCTCAACCAATTACAATTATGGGTGTGTAGAAAGGGAAGACTTATTAAGGGTGTGTGCACCAAAGAACACCGGACAAATGCAGGCTCTGCATTATGGTGCACAGGGAGCTGCTGCAGCAGCCAGTAACAGCAGGGGGAGCAGAGGATGGTCAGTGTTTGAAAAAGGACTAAATTTTGCTCGTGTCCATCACACGAAAAATTGAGAGACTGCTTGCCTAGGAGTCTCAAACAGTTTGGAGCAAAATTTTTGTATTACTTGTGCAACTGAATTCCAGTCAGAATTTGAATTTCCAAAATGTGTTTGGAAAGCAGTTACTATTTCCATATATCATGACTGAAAAAGTAATTAACTTTGAATTGTAATATAGTAATTAACACTATAGCACCCTGAGAGTTTTTCACTCTCTTGTGTTTAAGTGCATACTTTTTACAAATGTTAACAAATAGTTCATGTGCACCAAAACAATCTCTCCAGTGCTGCAGGATATTCTTTTCCATTTAGCAGTTGTTACATCCATCTTTCAAGTTTGAGTGCTGGATTAGATTTTATGCTGTCTACCAGTAGTGGTTCATTTAAACATTAATATATTGGTAGGATCAGTACTAATTTTATCAAATTTCTTTTAAAAGAAATCTGATGGTTTTATTAAAAATGGATATTTGACTAGATGGATGTTCCTGCTTTTATTCATAGTAGTATCCTTGACCTGGCTCATACAGGTGATGCTCATGTTGTCTCATGGAATACAAGCGCTTAAGAACACAGCTTCTACAGAGACTTGCCAATACCCTGTGCACAGCTAGACATTTACTTGCAATGTACTTCCACGTTGCATGGAAGCTCAAGATAGAGAAAGGGAAAAAATTATTTTAACTGAACGAGGATTGGCTTTGTTTTTATCAAGTCCTAAAGCTACTGGCTACTTACTGTAAAAGGCAAGTGTTAAATAGCTCCTGTTGAACAACAACGTGTCTTTACTCAAGTCTCAGGGACTGCTTATTATTAAAGGAAGAAGGCAGCTTTAAAGGTAATATGGAGGGCAGGGTGGTGCTATTGAAGGAAGACCTCTACAGATAAGAAAGGTGCAGTCAATGCACGCAGGATGATTTTCAGACAAATTTATTTGGTTCCTGTCTTAGGAATTCCTGTGCTCTGCAACAAGCTCCAGCTGCCCCAGAGAACTCTGCCAGAACACCTCCATTCCCATCAACACAGACTGTCACAATCACCACCTCTTACCTGGCACTGTAGAGGGGAAAAGGTAAGTAAAATAAACTGAACTTTAGCCACCTCCTCTTTGAGAAGTCCTTTGCATGCAAAACAGCCAAGCAGAGGATGCCTGGATGAACAAGCCCCACAGTTTAAGAGCGATTAATCTCTCTAAAACTCTTACAGATGCAGCATTTTCGAGAGAGAGACTTATATAACCCGTTCCTATCACAAATATGCACTGCCTTCTGCAGTGGTAAAAAGCAAAGAAAAAAAAACTTAAGGAAGATATAAAAGATAACCAATAAGGCAGAAAGCAAGGAAGAAAATCTGTCTACTTGGTACTTCAGACACCTGATGAGCAGGTAAAATGAGTGCTCCAGTCCCCATCCAGTGTAAGCCAGTGTTAAAAGGAGAAACACTGAGGACACGCTGCAATACACTGACTCACAGGCTAGGGCACCCCCTCGCCCCAAACACACATGTGGGAAATGCAGGTTCAAAGCTCTTCCAGTAAAGAAGGCCTCAAATGTCCAGAATGACTCAGGAGCAGTGAGCAACCCGCAATGCCCAGGGAGCTGCAACTTCATCACCATCCTTACTCAGACCTCCACTGCTACTACACATATGGGGTTTGAGTTCATCAGAAGAGCTGGGGAGGTGGGATGTGGCAGATCCTTTAGTAGAATTCAAGTGGAATTCAAGAAATGCAGGGATGACAATTAACCATGAAGGGAAGCCAGGAGGTGATGGTGTCTTCTTTTCCCAATTTCCTTCTTCACTCATCCTCCCCTGCTCTACAAATTATTCCCCTGTGCACCCTCTCCTCTTTCAGAGGCTCCTGTATTTTTCTTCCCACCAGGTCTAATTCATCCCCAAACAAGCATCCTCTCCTGTCCTCCTGCCTACGTACCTTCCCTCAGGTTCCTCAGCCTGGGGGGAGGGAGGAAAGGAAAGGGAAATGAGCCAGCCTTAGGCCTGCCTTGGCTGTCAAAAGGTTTTGGGCAGTTTAAACTTGAAGGACCAGCTCAGTGAGCAGAGCTAGGAGTGGTATTTGTATTATGACCAAACACTCAGAGGCAGCAAGCCATTAGAGAAGTCTTCCACCACATGTACAGGGTGTTGGGGAGCTGTAACAGGCTTGCTGATGCTTGGGAGAAACATTGCTGTGTGCTCAGCCTCTTCTCGTGTCCATCTCTGGGCAAGTGCAGGAGGCCATGAGAGGAGATTGGTCCCTACTGAACAGACTTTTGGGTCTGACCTGGCTCAGCCTCTCTTACGTCTGCCGACCCTGTTCTGATCTCTCCAGCACAGGCAAACCATGCAAGCAGGGAAAGTAGGCAGTTGCTCACCCTTCTCACACCTCCTGCCTCTGGTGCAAATTTTGAGGACAAGGTTTTGGAAGTTTTTGTACTTACTTATCACTTTTCCTTACAATCCCCCATAAAGAGGATCAGTTTTGTTTAGCTGCAAAAGGTTATTACAACAGGAAATATTCAGGAAGGAGGACGTCAGATCAATGATGTTATAACACAGAAGGAGAGGGACTGCCTACCCTTTGTTTCTGTTTTTGCCATTTTTCTTACCAATATTTGAAAAAAACTACATGACAAAATATTTTAAAATTAATTCTCAGCTATTATGCAGAAGCCTCAATCAGTACGTTACCATTTAAAGAGGAATGGCAGGATATAATCTTCAGGTTAAAGTGAAAACTCAAAAAAAATGTCAATGGACAGCAGTATGTTATTTTGATCCCATACAGAAGTGGTTTATCACTTTTACAAAGACATCATGATCAAAAGATGGGAGGCAGAAAAAAAAAAGAAGGTTAATAACTGAGCCCATCTGAGCCTTTTTATCTAAGAACTAGAGAAATATCTTCTCTTGGCTTTTTTATTTTAAACCACTGCCCCTTTTCCAAAAATCATTAATTCTTTATCAGTTGCAGTAGCAATGCTAGTGTTTTCTACAGAATGTCATGCAGAGAGACACACACACTGCATTCAGAGATCTGCATCAGAAATTGGAATCACTAGAGCAAAAAAGAAAACTAAATGATCTCAGCAGGGAGAGCAGAGAGGAAGAATATGAAGATGGTTCAAAAGATATCTGATAAATTCTTTTCTGTGCTAGAATTTTAAACCAGCCGAGATTCTTCACTGCTTTAAGTAATAAATTCTGATTTTATGTCACTGAGGAAAACCAAATCAAAACATTTTAATAAACATTATTTCAGTTTCATGGACAGTAAACAAAACAGTAAGAAAATTCTTGCCCTTTTATGGAAACACTCATCTTCAAAAGCTACCTTCTTGATAGCTAGTGCTTTATCGCCTGACAGCCAGAGTCCCAGATATGTTAGCACAGGTAGATGACTATTCTGTGAGATCAGACAAAAGTCGAGAGACAAGAAAAAAACCTTTGGAAAGTGTTTTTGATGTACCAGCAGTAGTAGAGTATTTATAGTTGTGGTGATGTGTGTTTGCAGTTTCCACAGAAATACCCACACATCTCTGGGACAAAAAAAAAAAAAAATATAAAAAATTAATGTTTAATGCATGTCAATATTCAGCTATGTTTAATGCTACCATACAGAGTTGCTCTGCCATACATCTCCCAGTGGACTTTACCTCCTCCTCTTTAAGCTTTTGTCTCCGTTTTTCTTCAACAGCTGCTCTCTTCTGCTCCTCTCTCAGCCTCTGCTCCTCCAGCCTTCTCCATCGCTCCTCGATTTGCTTTTCATATTGAAGTTTTGCTCTTCTCTCCTTCTCCAGTATCTGCTGTTCCCTAGCAGCTTAGGCAGAGAAAAAGTTGCGTTTTATTTTCTGCAAGTTTTTTTCCTGCTTTAAAATGATTAGATAACATGAAATGATAGAGTAAAACAACAAATACAAGTATATAGGTTTTTAATCCACTCAGATCAAAAATATAGCGCACGCAAGTGCTGGAATGATTAGCAAATCTAAGTGATTTACTCAGTAAATAAACAGGTAAGACCTTTGTGCACAAGGTGACAGTTTGTGCCCCTTACCTATGTAAAAACAGTATAGAGAAGAGTTAAAAGCTCTTTTGTTTATGTTTCAAATCCCTCTATAGCATAAAGCCAAATTGTTTTTTTAAGACATAACAAATGTTCCTAATAGGTTTTAAAGTGAATCAGTTATACATGCTGAAGCAAAAGCCCTTGGAATTTCTTTAAACTTGCTTCTCATTATGGGGCTGCCTCCAAAATAAATACATGAAAAAAACACAAACATATGCTAAGTTTTCTATTAAGTTTTGAAAATAACACTATTCTGTTCATAATTTGGCACTACATTGTTATCCACTTCTGCCTCTTTGCATGAAAAAAAAATTACTTTTATTATTGAGGGCTTGCCCAGTTGTTTATTCCAACTGGAGTTTCAATCTTCATGACACGTTAGCTTGTTGTTACAGAAATTCAGACTGCAACACTACACAAAGGACTGTTGCTTCAGGTTTATATACGGTAACAAGTTGCAGAAGTCACTGTGACAAATCACAAGGAAAAAATCCTCTTTTCATGCAAGTGTATGCCATAAAAAGGCAGGAAAGAGGAGTTCAATAAGCATGCCTGTACACACACAAGCCTGTAATGTCACATACCAACACACGTACAGCCAATATCAAAGAAGGAATTTTCTCACAGTTGCCAGGCTAAGAACTTGAAAGTTAGGGAGGGCCAGAATTAACATTGTTTATATAAGAGCTAGTCCTTCATCCTGCTCACCTATTCACCTTCAGTCTGCTTTTCCAGTTCCTGTTTCCTTGGACAGCAAATATTTGCTCTTCTAACTCTCTCTCAGCATCCTCCCATCAGTCCTATGCTCTTGCCCAGTCATCTCAAGTCCCTCTTCTCAGATCAGCCTTTTCCCCACAGCTCCTGCTCTCAGGTTCAACCACAGCTGTGACCTTCAGTCCCTTCCAGCCCCACTCCATCCTCAAGTCCCAGGTTTAAAGCCAGAGTGAACCCCAACACCAGATCCTTCTCCAACAGTTGCATTTCTTTTCCTCGAATACTGGATCTTCCCAAGATACTTCTTCCTCACATCCAACCTGCTTTACAGATGACCTTCTACCTTATTCTTTTTTTAAAAAATGGTTGATGTTGTCTTCCCCTTTTGCTTTATGGGAACTTGTTGTTTCTTCCTCCACCCCACAGAAAAGGGCAGTAAGAGAGGGGTGTTGGTGTTGCAGGTGAGCCTGGACTTGTAAGCATGAAGAACGAGACTTGTCAACACAAAGAATTACCTCAGAGACAGTGGAAGACAAGTGACCAGTCACTAACTGTTGAAGACTACTAGCCATGTCAGTTAGAGCAGGTGAAAACAGCATGCTGGAGTTGATAAATAATAAAAATAAAGTGAAGTGTCCAGAGATTATGCTAAGATTACCTTTTGAGTAAGTAGGTGAAACCTGCGATTGATTCTGGACAGAGAAGCAAACCATTCTGTCATCACAGACATACATACAATTTTTGCTCCTTAATTTAGATACTAAACCACTGATTACTGAGTTTGGGCTTTGATTAAAAGGTTATTCTGTATTGCTGCAAAGTACCTGCTGGCTGCATAAAGGTCAGTTCTTCTGGGGAACTTGTTGCTTTTTTCTAAACTTCAACAAAAATTTGCCAAACAGCTGCTGTAGCCAAAACCCAGAGCTTCCCATTCTAGAAATGGTCATAACCCTAAAAAAGTATGTTTCCAAAAAGCACATATGGTATCTGGAGACAAGAACTGGAGCCAACAACTTTCAAATGCCCTGGAGCAATCACTCCCAGATTCTCGAGCTTTCAGTTTTCCTCTCATCTGCTCTTCTGCTTTGTAATTCCAAGTCCTTTCCAATCTACTCATCATGTCACTTCCTTGGGAACCAGCAAAGAAAGGATAACCAAGACAAAAGAAGAGAGAGTCTGGACTGAGTAGAGCTGGAAGAGATGTAAGCTGGTGCATGCTCCACATAGACAGAACCTCTAGGGAGATTAAACACCAGCAAATTTTCACAGGAAGTACCAAAAAGAATCTTGCTCACCACACTCACAGTACTAAACAGTGTCAACTGTCTGGTCTCAAGCCTCAGGTTCTGTCAAGAAGTGGTCAACAATTTATTTATTGCAAGAAAAACAGCGTTCCCTATGATTCTTTTCCCAGGTGTCCACACTGGTTTAGTTCTAATTTCCTCAAAATATATGCCTAACTTACATTTTACAAAATCATAGGACACTAAAAATTCCTTCTGACAAGTATTGTCAGGGAACCTTAAGAAACAGTGCTGCTGGCATTTCTTGTTACTACACTGAGGAAAAATGAAATTACCTGTTCAACATTTTATATACATATATGTACATATAGAAAGTCCAACACAACATCGAAAAGTTTATTTCATTCATATATATGTATATGCATATATATAAATTAACTGAATATACGGATACTCTCTCTCTCTCTATGTATATATATAAACAAACTTGCAAAATTTCCTCAACCTTTCCCTGTAGGTATTTGGAAGTATCAGTAGATTGAAAACAACTGTTATTAAAACTCAAAAATCAATGCTTATGTCATTCAGGAAATGAATCAATTTATTTCATTCTCTTGAAAGATTAATAATTTTAAAACTTACAGGAAAGTGTCTGCTTTATGCCATACTTAACAACTGTATAATATCTTTTAATATGGCTAAAATTTAATAGACTAAAATTGAGGCTGTTTCACCAGATTATCCTTCATATCACTTTGGGTATTACTCAAGGCTTATTCGGTATTTTTACAAATTGGAATCCCAGCAGTCAATATCTTACATATAAACTTGTATTCAAAAGTACATACACCAAAGAAGAAAGTCAGCTTTTAACTACAGAATCTTAAATACTCAAATGGAAATCAAAGACGACATCAATTAATTTGTTTTTTATAATTTAATTTAGAAGTAGTAATACAAGCAAAAGACTAGGAACACACTGAACGACAAATTTAAAATTCAGAACAGAAAAAAAATGTTGTGTTAGTAACTTAAGCTTATTAACACATATACATAAATAATACATACACCTCCTGCAATCTTACCAAGGTATTTCTCCCTTTCTTCTCTTCTCTCCTTTGCCAGTCTTTGTCTTTCATCTGTTTTCAGAAATCCATCAATGGCTGAAATCAGAGAGAGAGGAAAAAAAAAAAAGGTCTCAGTAAAACTAAAGTATCTAAAAGAACTAAAAAAAGCCACCGAAAATAAGTCGTAACTACTGCATTTAACAACTCCAACAACAAAAATGATTTTGCAGTTGTATGCAGGTGGGTTAACAAGCTGGGATTCAGATCCATCTTGAGCAGAGTCTCCTACCTACTGCTGGACTCCAAGCACAGTTCTTCAATGTAAATGCCTGACTCCTCTTCTCAGCGCAAACAAGCATGCTGCCAGTGCTTGTCTTAGAACTTGAAGTTTTCTTGGGGAAAACCATAAGGATGCAATTAACACGTACTCATATTTGTTAATAACCACATCTTTGAAGTTTTTGGCTAAAAAAAAGGCAAAGGTAGTTCGGGAAAGCAGTAAAAGTCATACGCAGTGCTCTTACAGTTTAATGCTATATGGAGTCCCAGCCTTTGTTATTTATGGCTTAACACAGCCCCAGAGCTCCCCTTGCCCACAGGAAACCACCAGCACCAGCTCATCTCGGCAACCAGCAATTAGTGCTGGATGAGGCCAGGGAGGCAGCAGCCCTCCTGCCCTCTTTTCCAGGTAGGAAACACTTTGTTTCCTCCTTGAGTTGCTACCTAAATGCAGGTTACTTGTTTGGGAGGAGGTTGCCTAAGGATGTTTTGTACCTGTATCCAGACATTGCAGTTTTGTATGGCGTGAGCCAGCAAAAAGCGCAATTCAAGCAGGCAGGCAGAGCATGACATAGGAGGTGCCTTGGGGTCACCTGCCTGCGTTCCTGGGAAGGAGCAGGCAGCCAGACCTTGGCAGGTTCTTCCATGGACCCTCTGCAATAGCACAGGTAAGCCCACCAGCCTGTGCTCTCTTGGCAGGCTTCAGCCAGTGACTCGATGGACCAGCTAGAGGACAGTATCCTTTTAAAACAGCTGATGGGGCCTGCAGCACCTTTGTTTTTCTATTTGCTTTCAGGATCTCCTGGGGTCTTGGCAGTGCTGCAGTGCAAATAGGCACAGTGTCTCACAGCACAGTTTACACCCTTTGCAATCATTATTTGGGCTCCCTACTGAGTCACTGAATTACAATTAAGTCCCCCTCCCTTTTGCTCTAAGAACTGCATTTGTTAATTTCATCAGATAAATATGAGTGGAAAAGTTACTTAGATTGTAACCCCACTGTCTTCCTGAGAAGCCACATTTACAGGCTCTTCTCCAAAGGCATCCTGTGTGCGCAAGCAAGGATGTTGCATAGCAAGTGCCTTTCTGTAAAATGCACTGTTCTGTAGGAAGGCTGAAAACCAGCCTTGGTGGTCCCAGGCGAAAAATGCAGGTCTCAGCTGTCCCCCATTAGAATAACAGCTTGCTTTCTCCCCAGGCAGCACCTTCAAACACCATCTCTAATCCTCCTCTGCACACAGAGACTACCTTACAGCAGCCAGGCCTCTGGAAAATTGCAATTATATCTCCCCAGCTGGTTAATTACCACTAGAATTTGTGGGTCAAATACATATCTACTTATGACCAAAGAGTCATCCTACTTCCAACCTAGTCCACTTGTTTGCTTGGCTGCCATTTATTGTCAGAGTTGACAAGCAGGGAGAAGAGACAACGAGTAAAGCTCAGAAAAGCAACCACAGCCAAGTTTCACAACTACTTTGAAGGGGTCTGCAATAAGCAGCCAAGAAGGGGAATCCTGTTGTCACAGCATAGTTAAATTACAGCTCCAATGGAAAGTTTTTCAGTAATCTGAAAGTCAAAACAGCATAAAACCTACAATTTAGGCTAGAAGCAGCAGAGGAGGTGAAATCAAGACTGGATCAAAAACCCAAAGAGGGAAGACTGAGCTTGAGAGCAAGTGGAGGCTAAAAAAAGGGAAAGAGGTGAGTAGAGGCAGGAACTAAGGTCTTCTGCTGCAAGGGATGTAACTCAGATGGAGATGTGGAACCTGAAGTATGGAAACTAGGATGGGGATAAACTGTAGAGATGGAGAGAAGGACAGCAAGATAGTCCATGCCCATGGATTATGTTCACAAAATCCTGCACTGACTCATCACTCTCCTTTCAGCAACCACCTGTGAAACCCACTGACAAAAATACATCCCATTATGCTTGTCAATAAAATTACAGCACACTTGTCTCTACTTTGATTGCTTCATGAATGCAACTGTCAGAAGCAGATCTGAAAGCTCAGGACTTGCTCACAACTGCCACAGCTATCCAAAGTTGCTGAACAATTTTTCAGGTTGGCTTTCTCAAGGATTTGGATCTCAGCCCCACTCAGGTAATATTAAAAGAAGATCTAGGATGTAATGCCAGACACTTCAGAAATGAAGATGTATCAGAACTGAAGCAGTCTGTACAATCCTTACTTTGCTTCCTTTTACATATATATTATGCATTTTTTCCTTTTAGGTTCCTTTGCTTATTCAGTGCATAAGATGAACGTCCTCAAGTGGTGAACCAAGTGATTAGTGCTTCTTGCTCCATTTCCTTCTGAAACTGGAAAGCAGACAGAACAATAATCTGAAGTCTTGAAGAACAGCAGTCCAGACTTGGTTATATCACAGATGAAACAACAAATACATGGGATTGCTGCTCATTACATGCATAACACACCACTGTGCAAAAAACTGGGGAGGAAAATAATTCGCAATTTAGTAAGTACAGGCATCAAATGCATATGCATGCAGCAAGGGCAGCACTAAAATAGTACAGACATCCTCAATAATAGCATTTCTTAATGCAAGTACTTGGCTTCATGAGTCAGCATGCCTGCCAAAAATCAGAAATTTGCTTGCCTTCAGAAAGTAAATACAGCTTTGAAGGACTACTTGCTGGGTAATAACGTGTGCCTTTGGATTATTTTTAAGGCTAAAATTAGTGTATTTACTGCACATCTTCATGCATTAAATAGGCATAGGTTACCTGCGGCAAGAAATTTGATAACGGGAATTCAAACTCTGTTTGGTAAAGCAGACTGCAAACAGCAAGCCAGCACAAGTAACTCTACCATGAAAACAACGTAACGCCCTCCCTGTTTCCTAACACAAACTGCCTGCAGAGGGCAGAACAAGGTTTGCATAAAAAAGAAAACACCTCAGCAAAAAAGCTTTCACTGTCATTAGCAACCTCAGGTTCATATTCTGTATACTCAGCTTTATCCTGAGCTTTTCTCATATTTACAGCTAAGCCTCTGATCCCTCAAGCTAGAAAGGCATATAGCAGCAAACGACATGTTTAAGAGTCAGGACGTAAATGCAGGCTGATTGTGCCCTCTGCCAACCAGAGTAACAAATACAAAGAGACACTGGCAGAAAATTCTCTAACAACCCTTTATTCCTAGACCTGCAAAATAATAAGGAAACTGCCCAAGCAACAACATTGAAGATTTTATTGTAAGGAACGACACACACACAAATCCCTGCTACTTCTAATCCATCTCCCAGTTGTTCCCAAAAACTCCTTTTCCAAAGGGTCCCCTCTCTGAAAGGCACATGTTTAACTGCTGGGCTAATTCCTTGAGACTGTGCCTTATTTTTTTGACTGAAGAGGGCCAGTTGCTCCTCTGGGATTTTGTTACAACAAGAATTTCTAAAGAAAAATACCATAGCTTAAAACCAGTTAAAAAGACGGCAGCAGTACCGCAGCAGTGATATATACTAGCTAATATACTATCTAATGCTGCAGGATGCTTTCAATAATGTTCCTTTGAAGTAAATATTCACAGAAGTAAAAACTGACATGTGAATTGCTGCTTCAACCTTTTTTGATGAGCAAGGTAAACCTATGCAGAGTGACAAAACTGTGCCACAACACGTCCACACGCACTCTGCTCTGCTCCATGTGCCACTTGTGTAAGCCTCTTGGTGGTTGCTCAAGGCAGGGAGGAAGGCTGTCCTGTCCCAATGAGACACAAGGCAAGCTCTAGCTTTTCAAATCTGTATCCTGTTTCTAATTGAGAAAACAACCACGGGAGCAGCACAATCTGGCTACTGGCAGCAGAGAGTACATTTCAGAGGGACAAGCCAGCTGCTTATACACCTCCTCTCCTGAAATTTGCACCCAAGTAACTGCCAGCAGGTAGGGCTTCCATTTTCGGTGGTGTTGGTTTTTGGTTTTGGTCCTATTTTGTTATTGAACCCATATACAGTTCTGTCCTCTATAACATCTCATGGCATTTGGTTTCACAATGTATTTATATATAGCAGACAAAGCCCTTGATAGCAGGCACCCCAACACAGAAGGAAAGTCAGCTGGGGATCTGAGCCCAGCTCTACGTAACAGTTTTCAACATACCTAGAACTTTGGCCATCCAACATGACCACGTTCGACACATTTAGACTTTCACTGATTCAAAATGACACCATACAAGTTTTTTAGACCTTTGACACAGTACGTGTCATCTACAGTGACACTGCTGTGTTGGTGGAACTTCTGATTTGGATGCAGTTCTGCCAAAGGGTGACGTTGCCAGGGGTGTGGAGATGTGGTCTATATAGCAGCTCAGCACAAGATGTCCCTGCACTTACACCCACTGTTCTGCTGGCAAACTCTGTTGTTTCAAATCTCATCATCTCAGTCTATAAAAATCAAGGTTTTGCTCCCTAAAAACCTGCTTTCTCTCCCTTGAGACTGTTCTTTGAAACAATGAAGAACAATCTTTTCCACCTGCCACTGCTTCCCTCTGGGTACTGAATGAAAAAGTATTATGTTCTAAGTTTTCAGTTACTGACTATACTCCGACAGGGGAAAAAAAAGGTATGAAACTATGCATGTGACTGTACCGGGATGACACTTTCTATTAGTAAAGTGCACTTTTTCTACATTTTAATTATTCTACATCACTGAGGGCCTTTCAGATAAACACACAAGCAACACAAGGGCTTTGCAGTTCAGTAAGTTTTAGTGGATTGTCCTCCTTTTTGATAACTGTATTTTTTAAAGTTTTCTTTATTTAAAAAAAACAAACAAAACAAAACAAAAAAAAACAACCCACCACTGTTTATTGTATTGCACTCAAAAATCTAAATACAAAGAATCAGAATTCTTCTACTTTCAGCTACTCAGTTTTATTTTTATGTTGGCCACACCGGATTTCAAATATAACTAGAAAAAAGGGACATTTTCCATTACGTCTAGTAGGAATACCACGATGGCTATCTATTGTTATAAAGATGTTAAGTAGATGAAATCATTAAAGGCAGACTCAGCTGCCAAACACCATGACATTTCAAGCACCCCAGGGTAATTGTCTGAGAAGTGGCCTGGCTGACAGGCCAGGGAAGCTGTCAGGGACCTGCACGCTCAGGTCTAACAGCTGGGACACAAAGTGTCACCAAGTGTCTGCTTCATGTTCATGATCCCCACCCTGGATTTTCAAATTATTCCTTTGAATCAAGAAGTTCAGCTGTGTACCATAGTTACACAAAGATTAGAGTAGCAAAATATGTCTTGCTGGTATGTTTACTTAAGATGGAAATCAGCTCCAAAATGCTGGCCAAATAACTTTACAATGATTCATAAAGTACATACAGGTCACTTAGTGATCACGTATAGCAACAAAAATGCCGTAATTACTGCGTGGGGAGGAAAATCTTGCTAAAATGTAAAAAGTGGATCTTTTCAGTCCTGCATGAGCCCATGACACCTCATCAGCTCCATGGGATGGCTTTGCGTATAAACACTGTGTGCAGCCCTAACAGTGACCCACGGAGACTCCAGCATCAGGCTGACACAGCAAATGCCTCTCAAGATCACACAGAGTACTGATAAGATACATTAGCAAAATGTTTTTACTCATGAAAACACCAGATAACTAATAACACTAGATTAATAATTAACTGAACAGGTCGCTACCACATGGTAAACACGCAGAAAGCAGCAGCACTATGTCAATGTGTGTTCTACACTGCCGTTTTATTCTTGTGCTTCTATAACCTCTCAGGCAGAAAGCAGTCTGGAGGCTGAACCAGACTTTGCCAGTGTCTTCCTCCCAGTTTTAACACACACAAACGTTTCTAGCTGTGTATTTCAAACTACAGCGGACCCCGGACGCATCTGGAATCTGTAGGTAGATCTCCCTCCCCTTCTAGTCTATCCCTTCAGCTTCTTACTGCAGGTAATTACAAAAATTGCGCAAAAAGGGAGGTGAATGGTAGAGATTGAGCCATAACTTAACCATAGGTTGTTTTATTTTTACTTCATTTTTTTTCAGAATGAACCCTGCATCACTCATGTTCATGAAGACAGAAGTTTAAATATAGCATTTCTAAGTTCAGCAGTTACTTTAAAAGCCTCTCTATTCTTACCTTTGTCAATACAGATGCCAGATAATCCTTTCAAAATTATTACAGTTGAAAAATTTTGTCTTCAAAAAGAAAGGTCTCTATATAGGTGAATATGTATTTTGCACGAAGAGAACTTTTATGCAAGTAGATAAAAAAACCTCAATATTAATCTTGTGTTCTGTAACCTTTACTGTTCATGAATAGTAATTTTAATAGCAGAAGCCGGTAAACACACAAATTCCAATTCATTTTGTGTTTATTGTATGACTGCAGATAACTTCACATGAAGCTTAAGTGAAAAACTATTCTCAAAGACTTTTAGAAGAACTGAAAAGTTCATCTTTGTAGCACACACACAAACACGCACCTGTGGAGTTTACTAACTATCAAATTGTGGACACGTATGTCAGATTTGACACACTACTGAACAAAGCCTGTATAGAGACACTTAGAGATGGTAAATACGGATAAAAGACAGACCTGCCTCGCCATCTTACTCCAAGGAAGTATGTCATATTCCCTTGCTTTCTCTGCACTTATAACACTTTCCAAGACTCTTGACTCACACAGGGGAGGGAGAAAGGAAGGAAAAAAGGTGTCCTTTTGCTTATTGCACATCTTTCATCCCGCAATGGGATTATTCCTCTTCCAGAAGACAAACTGGCAACCACTGTTAATAGCCTCCTGTAAGGTGTTAATATAAAATAAAATGTTCATACTTGTAAACATGTGCAGAGCCTTAGCTAACAGTTCTTAAGTGCTCTAACACTAGCTTCAAAACAGCTGCTGCTCTGGTACCCATCCACTAGAGGGAAGCTCATGCATGCATACAAAGAAAAATAAATAATTTGAAGGACAAATGAAACAGCCTCCTGATATTTAAGCCAGAGCAAATTCTATTCAAAACATTTCTTGGTGGTAACACAGAATCCTTGAGCGTGGAAAGTTTTCAGAAGTTATTTGCCATTCTAAAGGCAAAAGACTTAAGTCTCCTGCATGAGCGGTTGGACTTGATGCTCTTAAGGGTCTCTTCCAACTAAAATGATTCCATGATTCTATGAATCGAAGCAGGCACAGCTCTACCGCTGGCTCCAAAGCAACCTGGCAGGTAGGGACCCAACCAGGTATTGGTGCCACTCCTACCCTCATGCAAGCCTCTAGAGCTTTATCTTTTGCAGAATATCAGCAGAAGCAGAATTTAGCATCAAGATATTTATATAAAAAAGTAAAAAGTTGACTAAAAATTGTGAAATTTGATCAAAGAATTAGAAAAAAGGCCTGAAGAGTCTCATTGATTTGTAATTGTCGTTACCGAAATGTCTAGTCATTTTCCTAACTACAACTAATTTAAGTTACACATTTGCTCTATGATTTAAGTTTATGGACAATTTCCAGAGGTGTTTTATTAAAAAAAGACACCGCACATTATCAGAATCACAGCTATGGATGATTTTTAAGACTTATCCTTTAAAACAGCCTAAAGAAGGGGTTCTGGGGGGGCTCAGGGTTTTTTTTGCAGGGGTTAAGAGGGTTTTGGTAGGCTTAGGGTTTGGAGATTTTACTGTCTTCCCCCCCTGCCAACTTGCTTTAAAATTTTTTTTTTTCTAGTAAATGTAGAAATTCTCAGTGTAAAAGACAGACAATCAAATTTGCAGGTGCACTTAAGATGTATGAAAATTATGGCTTTTGAAATTGATTGGGTCACAACTTCAATTATATTATCAGAAAGAGCCCTCAAGAATATTAACCCAAAATAATAACATAGCCCTTTCCCCCTTCAGATACCTAAGTACATGAGATTTATAATGAGAGTGGAACAAGAGAAGCATAACCCAAAAGGTATTCATGACACTATCTTGATCATGGATTCTTTCTACACACACACTCTGTGTCCAAGGAAAGCCATCCTTTTCAAACCTGCTCCCTGAGCAAGTAAACAATCCTAAAATTCTCTGCAGGGAGGGGAGTGCAGGAATCAAATCAGCAACTTTCTGAAAGACTACGAATTCTGGAATGAATAAAAAAAGAGAATAAACAAAACCAAACACTGCTTCTAAATCAATTAGCACTTTGAAGCTAAATGGAAATAGGCTCACTAAGGAGTAATAGCTGGCACTAGCTGGAAATTAAATACTAAACCAACACACAAACAAGAAAGATATATTTTTTTTTCCAGTACAGAAATATTTTTTTCTGTCATTTGCTCACTGCACTTATCTGCTGAATTAGCAATTGTCCCAACATGTATTTAGGATTTATGCATTTACTAACTTGCACAGACTAGTTTCACTGACTTCAGTATAACAACTTTGTTAATACAGAAAAGATGGAAATACCTTGTTAGCATCAGGAAGCCCTTGAATGCCCCACCCAAGTCTGAAAAGAGGTCCCATCTATCACTCACATGCTATCATAATAAATGGAAGACGTGTTTTTTGGAAGGAGAGTCTCTATAAATGCTGCCTGCCTAGTTCACCTTGTGACATTTGCAAGAAAAAGCCTCACTGTAGGACAGTAAGCCTCAAATCATAGTTATTTTGCCCAAATTATCTACAGGAAATGTTTTAGGATCACATACATTTGTTTGGCCATCTCAGTGAACTCAACCTAAACAACCTCATTTTAGGAATATACACATCAAAATGAAATAAATTAATTTTCTTTCCAAAATCTTTTGTCACCAAAATTAACTAGAAGCAATAGCTTTGTGTCTATACTGTTGCCTAGCACACTTCAATTCCTCCTTAAAAGTGCTTCTGGACTTGCAATATACATTTATGTATCAACATATGCTGATGTTACAAATTTATTACTAGGTTTTAGATACCCAGAGCTCAGTGAAAACCAGCATTTCACTAAGAGATTTGGATATTTTTAGCATCAGTAAATGAGATGGAAGCTCTAAGTATCCATTTCTCCCACCTCCAGCTAGCTCATAATCCCCAAACGCACATTAAAACCCACTTTCAATTCAAGTTAATTTGCTTTGCCGGTGTATGGCACTGAACAGTGATCTTTCGCTTTGGTAGTTTTACAATTTTCGCTGCCATGTTGCACTCCTAAATGGCAGCTGAAGTGCATGAAAACATCAGAAGTGGAGGGAAAGCACAAAACTGCTTTTCCAGATCCAGGTGGCAAGAGCTTTTGTGGATGCCTCCACAGCCTCTGCAGTCTTGCACAGCCCCCGTGTGGGCAAGGAGATGACCTGCAGCTGAGGTGCACCATTCCTCTCCTTTTACTGTGCCTTTTTTTTCACTGGCAACAATGACTCACTCAAACCCTTGCAGCCACACCTGATACTATAATTTAAGACAAAGGGGGGCAGGAGCCCGTATTTGTAAATATGATTGTCTGAAGAGAACAGACAGCTTACCTGACAGGAGAACTCAAAGAGCGTACTGGGCAGAGCTCCTGTCTCCATGCTCGGGCTCTTGGTTGTCACTGGCCTTGCCACCCCAGCAATGCTGCCCTCAGCAGTGGGCAGGCACGCTGCCTCCAGCCTGCAGCCCACCGTGCCACCCCTTGGTAAAATTCTGCTTCACAGCAAAGAGGAAAGTTGGGATGATTCCCCCACCGTGGCAGTAGCACGGAGCGTGTGTCAAGCAGCCCAGCTCATGGCAGTGAGGTGCGCTGCTCAAGTCCATTATAGAATAATTTTGGTTGGACCATTAAGATCATCAAGTCCAAGCATAACCTAACTCTGGCACTAAACCATGTCCCCAAGAGCCTCATCTATACACCTTTGAAACACCTCCAGGGAAGGTGATTCCACCATTCTACTGCCAGAGCTCCTTTTGTACAAAAATAAACTTTGACAGCACTGGTACTGAGCAGCTGCAAACCTCTAATTTCAGGTAACTTCAGTGGTCACAGGACAGCGTTTTGGGGGAAGTCCCCCAGACTCCATACATCATGCCTGCCTGTGAGGCCCCTTACAGATGGGCCAATTAGTAGAGACAAAAAGAAGCCCTATAATCAAACTCTTAACCTCTGTGTCAAAGTACCCATACAGAATCATGACATGGCAAAACTACAGCTTACTTCTAAACCAACTTTTGCCAGGAAGCGTTCTTCTGGAATTTTGAGTAAAAATGAAGATTTGTCAGTATATTCTTATTAATTGTCATTAAAAAAAAATAGAGGATAATCACTGAAGAAATTATAAAACAAGGTTACTATCTACAAATAAGGGGATCACACTGGTGAGACAGAGGCTTGGTGAATGAGCATTTCAGAAGTAGCAATTTGTACACTGTAGCACTGACCTTAAACAATCTACTGCACATTTATGTACAGGAATGGCTCTGCAGAGTCCTTTCACTAATTTTTTTCTTTCAAGTCTAATTTAATAGAAACTGCAATATAGATATCTGAGCTTTGGGATTTGCTCCAAGTTGTAGAAAAAGTATATTTAGAGAATCAAGAAAACATTCGTGGCTTCTAACAACGCCTACAGACACGCAAAGTGTTGCCAGCATGCTATTTATTTCAACAATATGTCTACATTGTTTTCCCAGACAGTACAAGTAACTTTTTAACGCTGCCTTCATTTTTCACTATACGCTGCTCTGCATCATGAAGTCACTGATGACTGAAGATTTCGAGAAGACTTTAGGGTGTTTCTGTTCTTTGTGGTGATCAAAGTGAACATAGAGCATTTACCAAAAGAAGAATCCATTTACAATTTTATATATATATCTTTCAAAAAAAAAAAAAAAGGCGTTGATGACTTACTGACATGGCATTCACCCAGCAATGACTAACTTAAATAACCTCCACTTCACTCTGCCCCTACCTAGTGCACCACTGAAACAGCGTATTATTCTACACAGAAGCAGCCGCCAAATACCAAATGTAGAAAGCACCTTTTCCCTGTGATTGGTCAAAAAGCTTCAAAAAAGAAGCAAAGCTGATTAATCCAGAGCAAACATGATCAAGTGAACTTCATCCTCTGTGGACTTGACTATGATTAGGAGTCAGAGTTAAAATGTTGCTTTTACTGTGCTTCACACTAATAATATTTCCCATGGATTTGTTTATGGGAAAGGAAGAGCAGCCATCAATTACAAAAACCAAAACAATTTATTCTAGGAATGTGCATAGTAAACCCTCATAGGAAAGAAAAGCTTTTACAATTAAATGCCTGTCTTTAACCTTTTTTCTTGCATTTTAGTAGGTATACTATGCCAAGTACTTCATATTAATAATGTTATGTATGGACATATAGTTTTAAGTATGTTTCTGGTCAGTTTACCAAATTGTATTCCATACAGCTTCTGCTTTGGATGCCCCGGTTGGCTCCTAGATACAATTCTTAACAAATAATACAATTTAGTAACAGCATCTGAGTATTTATCCTTTTAAATCCAGAATGTGAAGTTCTCCCTGTGTCACTTATGCAGTTATTTGATCTCGTCTGAGCATCTAATCCTTCTAGGTCTTCCATCAAAAGCCTAACATGCCCTTGTCGCAACTTCTGCCTAGTTTTCTACCTGTCCTTTATCTGTGAACTTCTGACTCTCAAGGAGCATCAAACATGAAGGTTTCGGTGCATGCGGTTCCACCTGCAAGACACTGCTGGGACCTTGCTGCACCAAAGAGAACAAAAATATTCTATTTGCATACATCCTTTTGTACATAACAAATGCATTTTTGTATGATCATTTATAATGATTTTTCCTGATCCAACTATTTAATATCAGCCACTGTGCATGGAAAAATGTTAATTGTCTCTGTTCAAAACCAAACCAACCCCAAAGGACAAGGCTCCAAAAGCAAGAACCTCATTCAACTCTTACCCCTGAACTATGTTAAAGGTTCTGAATTAGTCAGGGCTTCTAAATACCTAGGAAATAGCCCAAAGTAGAGATTGTCTTAACACTGACACAGGCAACCTAATTTATCCGTGAGGCTGGTGCAGCCTGTTGAAGGAATCCAAGGGGACACTGAGACGTCACAGCTCTGACACTGAGACCCACTGGGTATCTCACCCACCTTGCCTGAACCCTGCCTCATTCTGACAATGTTTGCATTTTGTGGAAACAGACAGGATGGAATTAGATCAATTAAGTTAGTACTCAGAAGAGGATTTTTCAAGGGCATGGGACAGTATCTAGATGGACTGATACCGAAATAAAGCAAATCATTTCTGTACCCCTTGAAAGCGTTACAGGAACCTATGTTCTTAAGTAGTATTTAATTGGATTTGCAGTACTTCAAAAAGTGTCACAAAGATTAAGTCTGCCATTTGACCACTGCAAAACATAAGTATTCGTTTAATCTGTAATTTCTTAAAAGGATTATTCACTGAGTTCCTACTATAAGTCATCTTATGTGTTTATGCAAATTGAGAACACAAATCACACTGTGCATGGAGCTCTTAACCTGTAGAATGAACAAGCTATTTTACCAAACCAAAACTTTTTTACGTAAGAGAGATGCACGGATTGTGCATTCACTGACTTTTTCAAGCTCAAAAAGAGGAAGGGGTTTTTTGTGGGTTTGGTTGGTTGTTTTTTTGTTGTTGGTGGTGGTTTTTGTTTGTTTGTTTGTTTGTGGGGTTCTTTTGGTGGTTGTTTGTGGTTTTTGCTTGGTTTGGGGGAGGTAGGGTTTTTTTTGGTGTCTGGTTTGTTGTGTTGTTTTTGTTGTTGTTTTTTTTTTTTCAGGCTAAGAAGATAACTCAGAGCTTTTACAAAGATTAACAAAAAAATCTCTAAAACTAAAGGATAAAACAGAAGTGAAAGCTGCCTATACAAAGTGACTAAGCTGTATGCTTAAATGATATACAAAGATGAACACATACACTGAATCCAGGATTCACAGCCTGCTTACACCAACAGAAAAAAGCCAATTAAAACACAGTGGGTCACTAGGCTTTGCAGTAAGTATTGCTAAACACAGAGATTGTGTCCTGTATTCAGTATTTTCTGTCAAAGTTCATCTAAACTTTGGCAGCAATGTACAGCAAAACTACACAGGATGAAGGGAGACTCCAGTTTGCACAGGTATCACCCACCCTCTTGTGGCCTTCATGGCCCAAAGAGAAAGGAATTGAGAAATGTATTTAAGTCAATAATGCGTAATTTTTGCTGCCATGACACGGCTGCCTCTGCCCCAGCTCTGGGGAACCCCAATGCAGGAGGGAACATGTGGGGCAGCACCACAGGCACCAGGAGAGGAGGATGGGGACTTAGCTGGAATTGCCCTTGGCACAATCGTTTTACAGTCTTTAAACACACACAGACACTTGCACATATATTCGGACTGTCCAAGCACAGTGTTTTCTCTTGACTGTTACCTGAATTTACTTCAGAGACCAGAGACACTGGCCCAAACCATTATCTTTTAAGAAAATACAAATAAAGAGTGATGTTTCTTGGAATATTTCTGCTGGTCTTTCAGCCATCTGGAAAAGACTGACTTGATTCAGAACAAAGTCCAACACTGGCACTTAAGTGCTAAAGTTAGTTATCAGTATCAACATCCAGACACTTTAAAAACATTATACAAAACCAGCAGAAATGAAAGTGTTTTAATGAAAAAATATGGTTTGCATTTGTCCAAAATTACAAACTCTATTAAAAGGCTTGCACAGGTCTTCCATCACAGTATAAGAAAAGCTGTTTGTTTGGTTCAAAGGCAAAATTTATTATTTTAGACCTTATGCCTCTCTATACAGCTTCCAGAATGCAACATACTAGCTCTTGCACCTGAATTTGTAGCATTGTGCACAAGAAGTTTCTGTTCTCATTGGGTTCACACTCACAATCATCTCCTGTGGGAGACGCCACACTGAGTACATCAAATCTAGTAATGCAGCCAGATGGGGGTTTTTTGGCATACAGATTCATTCGTATGTAAGAGTAGTGTTGGAAATCTGGCGGCCCACAGAATCTTTTTTTTCTGGTAACTCAGATTCTTCAAACAAGTGACTTGGGAAAAAAACTCTACGAGGCACTAAAAAGCCTCATTTCCTACAGGGCTGTGCCCAGACACCAGATTCTCTTGTGTCCATCAAGATGCAAGTTTCTCTTGAGGTGTTCTTGGAGGTCAGGACATTCATAATCAACTTCCTCCTGAGAGTGGTGAATTTGATGGCATGTAACATGGGGTGAGCTCTTACTGCATTCCATGACATCACATATTTCTACCATCTTTGCTGGAATATAGCACCTCCTAGACTGTAACTTCTGTCAAATTTGGTTGAAGTTGACTGATGGCTTCAACAGCTAATTGTTGGTGATATCTGTTGGACAGATAGGTGTGATCCTCTATGCCTTTTTTTTTTTTTCCCAAGAAATACAGACAACTGAATTCTTGAATCGTAGCCAGAAGCTTAAAACCTATATCCAAGTCCTTATTCGTTTGCATCCCTTGAGAAATGCAGCATATTCGGTGTATGATGACCTTACATCATTAAGGGTTTTCTGTCTTCAAGGCCCCAGCTACTCACAACAGGACGGCCTTGGGAAAAAAGAAAACTCAAAACTTAAAGAAAAATTTATTGTAAATTATCGAAGTTGCTAAAAAAACCCCACAGAAATCTGCATGCTATTTTTTTAATAACCTAATAGTTCAGAGAAAAAAACAATACCACTTCTACATGTTATTTCCTGAATATAAAATAAAGGCAACTAAAAAAATCAGAGGACATAGAATAGCCAAAAAAACCACATTTGAACACACAGGTTAAACATCTTAGGAAACAATGATACGATGTTACACTGCACTGATTTTCAGAGCATCTAATTAATTGCCTGACATTTAAACTGACAGGCTTAAAGAAAGGCAGAGGTAACATCTAAAATGAGCACTTTAAAAGAAGCTTAATCCCGTATCATGACATAAAACTGCCAAGATAAACTGACCGGCAATAATGGAATAATAACTTTCAGTGGTAATTGCTTCTGTGTTATTTATAAAAAGCAGAACAAGAATCTGTGAGTGCTTGCAGTTCATCAAAACATCACTGTTCTGCTAAAAAGTGGAAGACAACAGATAAGCTTGAAGAAATTATTTGCACGGAACATAACAGGATCTAAAAGGACACAAAGATAATTATTTGCATAAGTGAACAGTAGCGTGAGGCTGACGATGATGGCTAAATTCACACTCACAATCTTCTCCTGTGGGAGATGCCACACTGAATGCACCAAATCTAATCATGGAGCCAGATGTGGTTTTTGGCATACAGACTCATTTAATGCTGTGACACCATTTAGTAACACTTGGTGTCGATGTGTACATTGCGATAAAAAGAAAGCTCTTCAATAGAGATAAATGCACAGTGAATGTGAGAAATTGAAGGTCACATATTCTTGGCAGGCAATGCTTCATTCTAATTGATTCTGAAAACACCTGAATGATGATTCTGCAATTAAATGATCTACTTATACAAGGTAATTGTGTATTTTGAAAGATGAAGGCCAGTTAGCTTAATTTTTTCTAATGTGAGTTTACACTTTGTAATACTAAAATTAGTCTGTATATGGGTTAAGTGGTGTTTTCTATTTAAAATTTACTTTTTAATTTTCTCTTGTTCATTGTTCCTCCCTCTTTCCCTTTTCTGATGTGTCACAATTGTGGTTTTAATAAAATAACTTTAACCTGACTGATCCTGCAAATAAACATAGCTTATTTGGCATCAGAACGTAGGTGTTTACAGTCAAAAGCTTATAACTTAGCACTCACTTTGCACCAGAAAAGAAAGCAGAATAATGCTGTTTTAATTCTTATAACAACTTGTGTGTCATAGTCTTTCCCCATCCCAATGTCAACACTAAATCCCAAACTATGTTCTTTCCCACTTGATCATCTTTGCATGCCACAAAACCAGTAAGACAGAAAGATCTAGTTTCATATAGTACCTCAGTTATGAATTTTTTAACAATAAAACTTGCCATACAATCATTCCATAGCTGAGCGTCTGTTTACAATGCACTCCTTATCTTTGCCCTTAATTTCTCACTAGGGTCTCTACTGAGACAACCAAACTGTCTGCCTCACACAGGCTGCCAGAACTTACATTACAGCCACAGAGCACAGACAAACACTAAACTTTCCTCATTCCAAGAACACCTTCAGTTATTTAAAATAATTTCTATTTTGGATCCTACAAAACCGAAGTGGTTTTTTGTTTGTTTTTTCAATTATCAGCTATACTTCAGGCGTAAACTGACACAATTGCACAACACAATTATAGAAATACCATAAAGTTATCAATGGATTAATTTTTCGTTCTTCCAGCAATCTACCAATTTAATGAAATTAGTAGATTCAAGTTTGACTGTCTTTTCATCACCTTTCTTTTGGTTTACAATACAGTTACTTAGAACCTACCATGTGTGTAGACATGTACTATTGCTATGATCACAAGAAGCAGCTACGTTCTACCTCAAAAGTGACAGGGCTATAGCAGAAGTCAAGTTCCATACGACTGATTGAAATACTTTATGAATTATGCAATAAACTAAATTACAATCATAAAGTAATTGCTAAAGGTATTAAACATTACTTTGAAACCCCCCTTTAATTAAGAATCTATCCTGTTTAGAAACTGCACAAAGTACAACAGAAAAGTTTAAACCAAATGAATTTGCAACAAAACTAAAACACACTACTTGAAGACATCAGTCCCCACAGAAGCCAAGGTCCAAGCACCCTGACCATCCACGTAGGAACATGTCTACTGGGCAGCACAAGAGTTTGGGGTAAACACTGAAATTACCTTGCACAATCTATCCTTCATGTTTTACCAGTCAACTAATTTATTAAGAGGTTTTATGCAAAACACTGTCCCCTTGAATGCACCACTGGCACAGACAAGGGACCAAGGACACACAGATGGATCCCAACTGAAGTTGCCGGCCAGCTGTGACCCACCCCTGGGCTGTGTTTCAGGAAGCCACATCTCCAACCCATCTCCTGCTGTTCCCAGCTGGGACTCGTGGACCCAAGTGATGATCCTGCCAGCATGGGACCATCACTGGATCCAGCCACCAGCACCTGCTGTGTCCGCCCTGCCCAAGTCCTGCAGGACAGCGCTGAGGGGAGAGGGCACACAATGTACCACACTATTTCCAACACACAGAACTTTGATTTACTCCTTTGTTTCACCCTATATGGAGGTTGCAAGCCGTACACTATAGCTGAGCAGCCCTGGGGAGGCAGAGGATCAGTCAGCACAGTCATTTTCCCAGGCTCCTTTTCATTTCTCGTCCCTTTACTGCAACAAAAACCTGCACGCTCTTTTCCACTTACGACTTCCAGGAATCGCTGACATCAAACAAGATGACTTTTCAGCACATAAACCAAAAACAACACCCAGTAATAGGGTGTTACCCTACTAGTCTGTCCACTAGATGACAATTGAGTAAAGTGATAGCTATGTCAATAGCTAATAGCCTACCAGGTTTCAGACATTTTTAAACATGGTTGTTTCCTCAAGTCCAACCTCTACATAAATCACATTACAACAAAACATGTTTTGTGGTGATATGTGTTGGGTTTTTTTATTTTTTTAATAGAGGCTTATAAGGCGTGAAGTACTTTTGACAAAAATTAAAGTGTTCAAAACTGGTATTATTTTGCTCTTCTATTTCTATCTTAAGTAAGCCACACGTGGCCAGTACCCAAGCCTACAATCATGCTTGGCCAAATACTTTATACATAAAAGATGTTCATAAATAAACGATGTGGTTAAAATGGCTGCTGGTGCACAAGTAACCAGAAGCCAGCGAACCATCCACATGCTTACTCCACAGGGGCCACCAGCCACTCAGAGAAGAGAAGGAAAAGCTGTTCTGCTTTATAATGCACACCCCAAGAAATCAGCAGCCGCTCCTGCGTAATGAGTGAGAAGTGATCAGATAAAGACGGCTTCAGGGGAAAGAAAATATTAGATACCTACACAGCAATGTTTTGTGTTCCACCACCACTTCCCCCATATTAACCTCTCTTTCCTAAGTTTTAGGACATACTGCTCAGAAACATTTCCCCAGACTGAAGGCTGGAGTATCAACAAGTCACCAGGCTTTGAGTGCTGAAATAGAAGCATTTTTATTTTGCACCCTTAAAAAGAAAGTCTTAGGAGGAAGTATATCTCAAACACACACTTGCTGAAGGGCAGACTCCTACCCTATATAATCCATAAGGGCAGTTCAGGTAAAAGATCTGGGCTACTTGCATCTTAAAACCTGCAGCTCAAAAAGTCCAAGGTGATGTGTTTATCAAAGCCTAGCTAAAGAAGGTCCACACATTAAAAAAACAAAACAAAACAAACAACAACAACAACCACCCAAACCAAAACAAGAAGATCCCATCCATACACGCAACACAACTACAGCAAGTTTTGAAATTTATAAAGGCAGACCCAGGAGGAAATTTACAAAGTTTCCGTTTGAAACTAGAAGTATTTAAGATGAAGATGAAATCACCCTGCTTTGCAAACCACTCTAATTATTAATAATACCATGTAGATCTAGACAGATGGAAGACAATATCCTGCATAATGCAGCTGAGAAAAACAACAGCAGGGAAATAAAATCATTCTTCTTTTTAGCTGTAATACCATAGCTAGTGCTAAAAGTTATTTTCAGAAAACAATCTGCAGTATTTTTTTAAATAAAAAGTAAACTGCAGCTTCGTAAGAAGTCTTGCTCAGAAGAGCCACTGCAGCCAGAATGAAGCCAGGATTCCTTTCTCTGTGCTGAAGAGGAGCTATCAAGGATGTTTTTGACAACTTCTAAAGTAGACATCATGATAATCTCAAAGAAAATGCTCCTAAACACTATTTGAAGATATTTTATTTGTTTCCCCCTCTTGGAAATATTAAAAGTGTATTAATATAGGCCATTCGGTTCCACTCTCAAAATGACTTTTGAGAAAGACACCTCCAGCCAGTGACATCAGCAACTGAGCTTTCTCCCTCTCGCTGGAAGTGGACACAGGCTTTTTCTAAGCACTTTCCATCTTCAATCCTATGAAAAAAAATAGGTCAATTAAGATGATTTATACAAAGCTAACTTCTACAGAAAATGAGTGCATAGCACTCTGTAAATATTGTCTTTCCAGGCAAAAATATATACACTTTACACAGTGAGCACATTGTTATTTCCAAATTACTTTTTTTGCTGGCAAAAAGTTCAACTGGAAGTGTTGTCTATTACATAAACAGCCAAAGGCTAGATTAGCTCTTATATTTCTTTTTTGGTCTCAGACATTTGAGACTGATACACAGGACTAAGAGTAAACAGTAAGATTTACAAAAATATTTAATTTATGCATGTGTAGATAGATCTATTCCTCCAATACATTTATATGGTAGAAGGGGGGAGGGCAGAAAATGAAAAACAAAATATAGCACGTGTTCCAGTTTTCACAAGCAAAGTGATAAATAGTGGCGCAGTGTGAACATTTATCTTTTCAAACACCCCTCATGCTTGCTTATTCTCTGGAGACTGCATGGCAGGCTTATTTAACTTTCCTGCCCTTGATACTATTTCCAAGCCAGGATGCTCACCAATTTACAAGGTTACTGGAAAGATCCACAGAAAACCCATTGTCACAACTTCCACATGCAAGGCAGACCAGGAATGACCCCCCCAAACAACAATACCTCAGCAGCTCTCCCCACAGGACTAGGGTTTGCCCGAATGGGCAGCACCGAACATGTGAAGAACAGAAGAATAAAAGAGAATCAATGCAAACACATGAATTTTATATTATTAAAATATAAATATTTCAAAGCTGACATTTTATAGAACTTCATCTAGGTGTCCCCTGACAACAATCAGAAATACGTTTTGGACTCAATTCACTGGAAAAACAGGTCTATTTTTCTTTTTGAACCAAGTTAATCCAGAAATATTTCCTGAAAGAGTTATATGCCAGTTCTTCATCAGTATTAAGATGTCAATATACAGCTTTCAGTACCATTTTAATAATAAAATATTCAATAAAAATAGCATAAATTTAGATATGAGATATAAATCCTCCAGTGGCAACCTGTTCTTCTTACCGTAAGTTTAAAAATTACTCCAGTTTTCCACTTGCTTTCCTGTGAGTTTTTTCTAAACTATGCATCTCTCTTCTGCACTGTTATTTGTCTTCCCTACGTTACCACCCTATGTCTTCCCTGTCATTCAAACTTCACAAAGTGTTTACTATTCAGCTACAAAATTAAAACCCAGACTGATCTGAAATCATATACAGCTTTTAGAAACCACACGGTGAATTTTATGCCCCAAAATTCTAAGTAAAATAATTTCCTACACAAAAAGCATACAGCAATATTTCAATATCACACTTCCATAAAATCAAGTTTTATTTGATTCTAAAATACACGTATCCTTCCATTTTTAAGCTTTCAACTTCTATCTTAATCAAAATATATACAGGAGGATACTTGAAAGAACATGAAGTTGCTATAGCAAGTCGATTACTCTTCAATAATTCTCATGTATCTGCAATAGGTAAAGCTATTAAAGGAAAATATCAATACTATATGTGCAAGATCAATTGAAAATGTTTTGCAAAAGGGATTGTGGCAACCAGAAGAACAAATGGAATTTAACTTGAAGTGTTTCCTGCAAGGTTTGCCTTACACTTTATATAGGCATTGATATTTCACTGCTTAAGGTTCAAGAAATGTGCAAAAATGAAGTTTAAAAAAATTGAAAGCAATTTCAGTACAACAAAACTGTCTCAAAGCAAAGTCCAAGTTTTAGTTTTTACTAAGTACTTCTGATTAGTTCTTCAACTTACACACACACTCGCCTAACATGAAATAGAAATTATCTGAATAAGTATTTGGTATATGTGAATATCCTTGCAATGACCTGACCCAAACTATAACAATGTCAATACATTTTTATCTAAAAGGATTCAAGGAGCCAAGTGTGTGACTAAGTCCTTCCATGGTGGTATTTCAGATACATGCAGATGATGTACAGGGCATCATTTTTGTTATGACCAAAGTTGGCTTAACTTGTGGCACTACTCAGAAAACTCCATCTGTTTCTGTGTTTTTCATGAGAGGCAGAAAGGTGCAGATGACAGATTTTTTTTCTTTTTTAAGTGCAAAAACTATAACCTCATCTTCAATTGGATCCTCTCGAGTTTGCCCATCACCACCACTGAAAGAAGAATTCTCAGCTTGTTTCTACTTATACAATCAGTAATTCCAATAGGTACTTTTTTCCTGAAGTACTCAGTGTATTTATTTTAATAGAAAAATCACTGATAATAATTACTAGGATAAATGGAAAATATGACTTCATTCAGAAATATTTGAACAATAAGAAACCAGTAAGTTTATAACTAAGAAATACTGGAAAAAGTCGACTCACTTTCTTATCCTTGGCTACAGCTGCTTCGGCTTAACAGTCTCTGAACCCCCTTTAAGGAACATTTCTTCCCTTTTTCACCCCGCACATACTTGTCTGCAAAGACATTTAATCCTGTAAAGCTACCATTTCCAAGTCCTCAGACAAATCCCTGCTTTAAAGGCTCCTTTGCAACATTTTAAACAAGAACATCTTGTCATGTTACACAGACAAAACAACTGCAACTTCTATTCTCTATTATTTCTGTTGTGTATCTATGCAGACAAAACAACCACCTCCCAGAGCAAGTGTTTGGGTACCACAGCCACTTCAGTGCAACGCTCAGAAAGCGAGGGCAGCAAGCTTGCTTGAGTACCAAAGCTTTGTAAAGATGTAAAAAAACTTCCCACTGATAAACGAGAGCCAGGAGGGGAATGGCTCGGCGTCCCTGCAGGGAGGCTGCAGGCTCTTCTTACCAGCTCTGACAATCGAGCGAGCAGAACTGTTTCGGAAGCTTATTACCAGTTCAGTGAGCAAAAGGAGTTAACACACACGTAGCAGAGTCCCAAGTTACAAACCAATTAAAAGCGTCACGTTATATCACCACCTCACTGAAAGCGATAGGAAGGAACACAGTCAAATTTGCAGATCTGCTCCCTCTTTATAAATAAGAACAGACCAGAATTAAGGAGAAAAACAAAACACAAATAAAACCAAACTAAAAGCCCAAACAACAAACAAAACAAAAACCCAACCAAACAAAAAAACCACATACGCACAAACCACCAAAACCAAACCACTCCCACACGAAAGAGCCCATACAGTCACTAGTCCTTCAGCCATCATTTAGACACAAAAGGATGCCCCTGAGCATCTGTACACAAAACATATACTCTTTTTACTTAGTGAATATTGTGATTACCTTAACGTAACTCATTTGGGGTGAGCCTGCACACAGTTCTTTGTAAAGAAAATCGCCTCTGTGCTAAGGAATGTCTCCATAGCACTAAGCAGCCAATTTCTGCACAAATTCCATTTTGCAGTGAGTAGTACTAAGCTCTAATCTATTTTCTATAATTATAGCAGAGCAGATTATTTGGATGCTACTGCTTCTACACTGCAGCAGCTCCGAGTTCAGTAACAAAAATAACTGCCTAACATACTCAGGGCATTCTTTTCCTATGGTGATAAGGCAATCAAACTCATGCACATTTAAGCAGTGATAATCAGCGTAGCTACCTATCTGTTTAGAACCATAGCAGGGCCAGAAGTCACTGTATTGCTTTCATTTCATGAGGATCCAAGGCAGGGGAGAGAAACTGGGCCAGCGTACAGCAGCTGAGCAAGATGGTATATTTTTGATAACTGCCTTCTGGTGCTCAGAATCTGATTTCCAGACAAAAATACCTTTTTTTTTTTTCTTTTTTTTTTTTTCTTTTTTTTTCCAAATGGAAGGGATCTTCATAATTTTCTATACATGCCTTAGCCAACACGCTTGAGGAAGTGTGGATCACACGTATTTTTTTCACAATGTGTGGGATACTGATCTGGGCAACAGGAGCTTGCCTCAGACTTCATAATTATTAAAAACTATTAGAAGGTTGATCAAATTATGCAATTAAAAAAACCCCAAACACCATGAAGCATCCTCCAATTCTACCATTATTCATGACATCAGGAACAGGCAGCTCGACATAAGGCATTCAAGCTGTTATCGAACTAATTTATTTGTAAATGACAAATGAAGCTCCCTCTCAGTATAACAGCTTTTCCTGGGGAGTCAATTTATTTAAAAGAAATTAAGACATTATCATACGAAGACATAATGATGTGATTTTATACATAGTTGCAATCTGAAGTAACACAGCTGTGCTTTTAGACTTTGATAACGAAAAAAGACTTAATACATTTCATAAGCTGTGAGATTTGCTTCTGGGAGTGAGGGAAGCCTATATATTGCATAGCTATATGCCTTAATCCTGCAGTGGATACATACAGCTAGACTGCCCCTATCACGGTCAGAAAGGCTCTGTGCAGGTGCAGAAATCCACCTGCAAGGCTGTGTCACAAAGAGGACTGGCTTGATGCCTGTGACAGCTAGAAATACCTCCACACCACTGCCGCAATGCTCATGCCTGTGAAATGGATTTAGAAGAATGTACCTATTCAATATAGTGTATCGGCATGGCTTCTTGGCACCCCAGAAGAACAGAACAAGATATAATAGTACCTATGGACAAAGTCCATGAAACTAAAAGCCCTGTTATTTAGCATTTCAGTACCAAGATGATGAGTGTTCTACAGATATGTGATATAGATTACTTACCCAGCAAGTCTGTCACACACTCAAGCGTGGTATTCAAAAATACTAGGTTTTCACTAGTTACTTCTAAGGCTTATCAAGAAAATTTTACTCCTACTCACTGTACCAAAATAGCTTGAAGTAGAAACATTTGGCCTTGGGAAAAAGAATTACTAAATGGTGTGTTTGTGTAGG
Source organism: Streptopelia decaocto (assembly GCF_964273445.1). Classification (NCBI taxonomy): domain Eukaryota; kingdom Metazoa; phylum Chordata; class Aves; order Columbiformes; family Columbidae; genus Streptopelia; species Streptopelia decaocto. The sequence goes on from NC_138663.1 coordinate 106,017,227, forward strand.
TATACGCAACCCTGGAACTCCAGAGTATGCCTAATCAAAACAGCTCAAACCCACAAGCAGCAGATCCTATTTGGGGGTTTCTATTTTACGCCTGTGCTGGGTGCAGCAGATGGCTCACCTCCCCTGCCAATGGGCCTGTAGGCCGGCCTGGCAAGGCAGACAGGGGCGGGAGCGCAGGGAAAGCGCAGGAATGGTTTGAAGAATGCTTTGAAGGCAGGACGGGATGCCCGTAGTGGCACACCCAGCCCCACAGCCTAACCCATCGCCTCACCCACACCACCACCCGCACGTCCAACACAGGGGTTTGGCAGCTGAAACGGGCAGCTCTGTCTGACTGTGGGAGGGAGGCGACAGCACACGGCTCTTTCAAGCTAAGAGGTGGGTGTTGACCAGCCTAAATGAGGGGATTTCACGCCTAAGCCACACAACCTGACAGGCTTGATTTAGGATTTCATTCAATGCTTGAATTATAAACACAATACTATGCCTGAGCATGACAACTCGTTTCTTTCAAACTATTAACATCTGTTGTGGTATTTCAGCTTTACCAATCTAAATGTATACCCCTGCTTAAGAGCATCATTGGGTAAGTCAAAAACAAGGGCTCAGATGGCTCTACAAGGCCATGAGGAAGGACTTTTATTTGGAGCAACTGAGATCCATTTTATTTTACACATTTATCTTATTTGTAAAAACGCTAGTGATGTTTCAGGACACTGGGCGGCATGATAATAAAACATAAAGCAGCATCCTGTCATCTGCACACACACACACAAAAACCAAGACCAAACTAAATATTTTGGCATACGGAACCTAGAGAAGAAGAGCGCCACTTTGATAGTCTCCAGAGGCAAAAAAAGCTTTTAAAAATAAAAAGAAAAGGAGAAGCAAATCGTGTATGTAAGAAGACAAAGTTAAGGCATTATGAAGGTTTAACTACATGCTCTTAAAAGTTTTTATTTTCTGCAATCACTCAAGAGCTAGTTCAGAATACTTTAAGACAGTCAATCTTTTAGAGTAATACAGTGAGAATTCCCTTAATGTGCACATCCCAGACCCCTAGCAGGGTTCAGAACACTGTGCCACTTTTCTTAAGGGTCAAAACTTCAGTTGATATTGCTGTACTTTTAGGGGTGTTAATAGCAATTCTTTGGTAGATCAGACAAGAAAAGCTTGAGAAGTAGCCTATAGCATCATAAAATAAGCTGGACTGTAACAGGCAGAGCAGACTGTACAGCTCTAGACAAGGGTTATTCAAAACAGGCCTGATAGCCAAGCCCAAGAAAGCCACCTGCCTAGCCCTGCTTTCTCAGGGCTGCCTAGTGAGACAAACAGTGAGACATCCCCCATAAGGAGGGTGAAAAGTCCTCTTGTCTGGGATGTAGCAAAAGGAAGGGAAGGGATTCCCCTTTCTCCTAGTCTTGAATTCACAAAACAAGCAAGAAACACAATCAGGGATGTCAGCATTTTGGACTGTGTTTTCCCATACCATCTAACTGACAGAAAATTTAGAAGTTAACTTCTGTACATCACAGGGATATTTGAAGTAAAAGTGAGACGTCTGTCTAATAGACACATAAGAATGAGATTTCACTAAGAAACTGCGACAAACACAGTTCAAAATGTTAAGAGAGCAAACAGATTTTCAGCACTGCATGATCTTGATTTAAGCTTGAAACTAATAGGGCCAAGCATGGAAATGACACGCATGGATTGCTTTCCTTTGCAGAGACCAGTTCTGTAGAACCAGGACATACTATAACAGCACAGATGGGAGATAAAGATGTGGATGTTTTGAAGAAGATGAAAAAGACACAAATATAATACTGTGATTGCATTCCTGAAAGTGATAATTTAGAGACAGGATAGAAAAAGCATATTAGGCAAATTTACATGAAGGAAACAGAGGTGGGGGGGGGGGAAAATCAAGAATAGAAAATGAAAATATTTGGTGGTGTTAAGTCTTCAATGCACTAGCTCCACTTACCTTGGAACTTGATAACAACTGGCCCATTTACAGTAAAAATCAAATTTGAATCCCATCAGAAACACCATTTGCCTTATTTGCTTTATAAGGCAAACACAGTAAGCATAAATAGCCCTCTAGAGCAAAACCAGGTGCCAAGAACCCTGACTTGCCTTTAGGAGCAGAGTTTTGTTGAGCTCATACCACTACATGGCTACATACAAGGTTAACTGATAATCTAGAGAACAAATTACATGCTTCTCTCTTCAGAAGCATCAGACAACATATGTTTTAGAAACAGCATCATTGTAGATGTTTTGAGAGAGACTACTAAGAACACTGTCATCCTCTTCAACATCAATTTCCTAGCTTCTAGAAAAAAAGAAAGTTGTTAATATTGTCTTGATTAAACCACTCTAGGATTTTTAAGGACAACTTCAGAAGTCCTTTGAACATAAACCAATAAGAAAGAAATTATTTTGCTATGGAGGATTACATTTATATCTGATTAAAACAGAAAATACTGAATAAGGAAAAAGATAACAGTCTCTACATAATTAAATTTTCATTCTCAAAATTAATGCTAGTTTTAACATAAAACTGAAAAATCTCTTCAAGTCTACACTATATTGTTATATATTTATGAAATTGGATGACTTATCTGTATTAGAAAAAAAGCACAAGAATACGAAGTAGACCTGTAGATTTTACAAAGACAGCAGGCTTAACAAAATTTTTCTTGCTGCTTATATTCTGCAGAAAGTTATGTTTCAAACAGATTGGAGACTTCACAGTGCAAATAATGGCTAAAGGCATTTATGAACAGGTAATCTTTTCACATATGCCAAATTCGAGATAGAGCTGAAGTTCTCAAAATTAGTTGAAATTATCATCAATAATTCTAACAAAACAAATAGAGTTTCCCTCTGAAAATAAATTGTACATAATATGTAGGAAATAATTCTATCACAAACCCTTAAATATTGACTTTTAAAAAAAAGGTTTCACTCACGCACATTGCACAGAAAACCTCCACAGTGGAAACCAGCCTCTGAACGATCATTAATACCATTCAGAACAAAAGACTGTTCACATTTACAGGCAACAGCAAAACCTCTGTGAAGACACAGGGGGGAAGCATGTGCAGGGGGTCCTGGCCAATCCCACCCTGACAGACACCTTAGGGAGTTTCTGTAGGAAGCTGTCACCCCCATGTCTGACACATCATACAGGTCCAACCTCCACAAACTGTCCCTCCTCCAAGACGGTCTTCCTCCATATACTAGATAATTCAAAACATCTCATTGTCTATACTTGCCTCCCACAGACATTACTCCCCACATACACTTGCACCAATGGATGCTGAATTTTATTTGCCATTTACTGCTCAGTCACTCGGTATTAATTTTTCTGTAATAATAAACTTTAGTAACTGACTACTCCTCACATGACTATTCTTAACACCTTACCAACAGAAAACTGCATCTCGGTATTCACATATTTTTCCAGATCAATCATGAATTCACCAGACAGTAAAGAGCTTTCAAGATGTTTAAGGTCTTTGGTGAAGGTTCCTACACACACCTTTCAGAAAACCCAGGCATACTGGATCACTCCATCCCACATATTTGCTGACCTCTTGGAAGAAGTCCAACTGGTTTACAAGACGCATTTCCTTACAAAAAGCACATAGGGTCTTCCCACTCTATAATATTTTGTCTATGAAGTTTTATGCTTGAAAACTTTGTTTTGTCACTTTACAGTTATCTAGATCTTTTAAGCCTTTGTACTGAGGCTAATTTCTTCTGGCATTCAAATCTAATTTAAGCAACAGATTAAACTATATTCCATTGCAAGAAAGACTTTCACAAGAAACACCCCTTAAGCTCCCCCCCACAGAATACTGATGCAAATAGTTAAGATTCAATGACAGAGCCTTATGTTTCTTGACTGTTCCTTTCACACGTGAACTGTTTTGCAACCTGCCACAAAGTCTGGCAGGGTCTGTGTGATGGGGGGGTGTTCACTGTCCTTTTTATGCCTTTACCAGTTTGCTCCTCAATAGTATCTGTCTTATAATGTTATTATTTAACTTTCCAGAGAATATGCTCTCTTCCATGTTCTCATCTGGAGATATATTTCCCCTTTTCTGTTTCCAATATATTATTTTACTCTGCTGTGTAACCATGTTTTAAGGGTGCAAAGAAAGTACTACTTTGATAGATTTTTCTTTTACTCACCCATAAAGGAAAAAGGTACATTCTTTTCTATTGTAGAAAAAAAACTGCACAAAGGCTCTAATTTTGGGCTCAGAGTTGCACTGTGCATCAGAAGCACAAAATAAAAGTGAGTCCCTGTCCCACAATGATAGTAGTTGTAAGAATAATGAGGCATTAAAAATGACACAAACCAGCCACGGCAGGAAAACTGGTCAAAGACTAAACACTATCTGTATTTGGCAAATGTTGCAGAAAAAGATGTTTCATTTATCCAAGCAGACATTTGGAGTGTCAGTAAGGCAAACTTTATAGCCCCCCCAGGAAAGCAGAAGGCAAAAGGGGTGCAATGAGATCTAAACCCCTATCTGCACTGCTGTGCTTACACGAGGCTTCCTGAAGCTGAAATCCCTGTTTTACAAGAGGCAAGAAAGGTTATTCCTGACAGAAGCCAAAACAGAGTCCGTACGGCTGGAGAATGCTTACAGGCATAGAGCTTCCTGCACAGCACTGACAGGGTCTGGTTTTACAGATCTGATGTCAATTACAAAAAATAATTAGGTATCCAAAAGCTTTCACCAACTGCTCCTTCCTATCTGGGACTCTACCCAATGTCCCCCTTCTATCTGATTCTTTTCCAAAATGAGAAATCTGTTCTTTGCTAATTCAGTTATGGCTTCATCTCCGAAGCAGGCGACTCCACAGCCTGCTAAGTATGTGGCTCTCTAGTTATAAATGGAAAACAAACTTACATTCACTGATAAGCACATAATGAGCAATGGAAACAGGTACCAAATATCCAAGAACACTAGGTAGAATATAGCAGGTTAAGTTTTGATCTTCATTAGATATACCTGTATCATCTACTAATCCAGCAACAAATTTGTCTTCTCTTCAAACTCTTCTCATGACTACCTGCGATTTAGCAATAAAAATACCCTACGTGGCTCAACAAGTTGTATATTAAAAATAAAGCTCAAATCAAAAGCCTGAAGCTTCATGATTTTTAGATTTTTTTTTCCCAAGACTAGTCCCAAAAGCTCTGCTGAATGGCCGGCTACAAGAATCTATGTATACATGTTTACCTTACACAGACCTTTCTAAAACAGGGATGGGCAACTCTCATGCTAACAACCATTCCACATTTCCAATTGCCACACTGCCAGAAGCTAGAACACCACAAACACTATTTGCTTAAGTAGCACATGTTGTAACCACAGTGGTCAAAGGTTATAGTGACAGAGTATATATGGAGCAGTAATATTGTTTATGATTAAAATGAGTTTCTATTTCAGAACCAAAGAAACAACTGCACACTGCATTTTTTTTCAGGACATATCAACACATCTGTTAAAAGCGTTCTGTGAAATTTGCCTGCCTTCGTAAATGAAGAAGTGATTTAAATGAAGTGATTGCCAACAATCAACTCATTGGTGCCAAACCAACAGCCACCTGGCCGTATGCTGCCCACCATATAAATCATACAGACCCCTGGCAGTTCTCCCTTTCCTAGATGTGGCATCTCGCACCACACACCTTGGGGAGCCATCAGCATACTGAGGAAGATAGCAGCTCAAAACAGACCGCTGCCACTGGAAGATTCTTGTTTACCACATCTTTGTGAGTTAGCAAAAGGTTTCCAAGAAAGGCCATGGCTGAGTGGAGGCTCCATGAATTGCCCTCCTATGGAGGGGAAAATGTCAGAGCAAACTGGCACTTAACCTTTGCAACATGCATGATAAACCTGTTTTGTAAACAGCACCTGGCAGCAGGTTCAACCCAGTGTATGGGATGGGCTGGCACTGGCCCTCCTGCACCTCCCAAGCACTGAAAGCCTGACCAGGTAGGATTAAAGTGACAGCTCCAGCTGTCAGCATCTCATGAAGAGTGGATAGTAGCTCACAAATTGTCTTCTCCAGAGCATTCTTTTAGGACAGCTACAGCATCTCCAGTGAACCAGGGAGAGTGCGATTCATCCTAACTTCAGGAAAGAGACACGCATCACTGAACTAGCAGAGCTCAGCTTCCCTGACTCGCTTTCCATAGAGTGAGGGTTACTTCTAGGACCCATTACCTCCTCTTGAGAGAGGAATTTAGATGTGCCTATTAATAGAATCACTTTGGTTGGAAGAGACCCTTAAGATCATCAAGTCCAACCATAACCTAACTCTGGCACTAAATCATGTCCCTAAGAGCCTCATCTACACCTTAAAAGGTGTCTTTTAAACACCTACAGGGATGGTGACTCCCTGTTCCAGTGCCTGACAACCCTTTCCGTGAAGGAGTTTTTCCTAATATCCAATCTGAACCTTGCCTGGCATAACTTGAGATCATTTCCTCTTGTGCTACCACTTGCTACTTGGGAGAACAGACCAACCCTCTCCATGCTACAACCTCCTTTCAGGTAGTTGTAGACACCAATAAGGTCTCCCCTCAGCCTCCTTTTCTCCAGGCTCCCCTAATCTTCAACTCCACTTAAGGAGAGCCCAAGACAACCAGCACAGACAGATGTCAGAATATTTCCTGCAGAGCACCTAACCATGCACATGAATGCAATTTGCGCACTCTCCTGCCAGGGAGCCATTAGGGTGCATGCGAAGAACGGGACAATTTTCTACAGGTATTTTCAAAATATGACCTGTCTTAATTTGCCTTCTTGCTAACCACTGAAAAATGACCTTGCAGATGTAATATCAATGCAGGCAGTTTTCATTTAAACATTTGGGGGTAGGAAAAAAAAAACCCACAAACAAAAAAACAAAACACCAACAACTCAAACTCTACATTTTTATTGATGACAAAGGAAGAACATTAGGCAGTAGAACATAGGTTCCTTCAGGGAAGGGACATTTAATTATGAACTTCCAGTTAAGGATCAAAGGCTTTTAAAAGAACACTGTAAAATCAGGTTTTCTAATAGATTAGACTATCTGAAGCTCATATTTTTTGGTTCCATTACATATAACTATATTCTCCGTTATCAGCCTTTGGGTTCCTGAACAAAGGCAGCATTCCTTCACTGTCACGGGAACAGACCTTGAGGGAAAGAGGACAGAATAGCACAGCTTTGAGAAGAATGGAAAAAACACCAGCTACAGTGTTTTAGCAAAGGAACTAAAATATTAGGCACTTAATTTCATAATTATCTCCTTAGACTGCTAAAGAGATGAAACATAGCCTGAAAACCTATTTTGTCAAAACTGAAACATTTAAGAAGCAGAATGCCTAAAACAGACAGAGAACTGAGCTCTTGATATAACACTGACAAATCCACACCTGGTAACTTTCTTCCCCTGTGACACCATTCATTAGCTGGTACCATTTCCCAGGAAAAAGTCTATTTTCAGCAGATGAACACAGTAATAGTACCAGCTTTCCAATATATACTTTCAGGTTCGGCATTTGCTGAAGCTGAATGCTCAGAGCAGCATGAAATAGATGGCCCTCGCGCTCCGTTAACCTCAGAGATAAAAAGAAACCCGAGGAGCACTCGGAGTTTTCATAGTTTAATGAAAGCACAGCAAGAGCAATGCTTGCAAAAGGTCACAAGAAAACAACAGCAGTGCAGTAATGCTACCATAAAATGCTCGACCTTTATCTAATCTTAATCCCATTATCCTTTTTCCCCATCATGACAATAAATCCCACTGAACCAAAGGGATGCATGCTATTTTCTTCCTGTGACTAGGTGTAAAAGAATACTGTGGAAATTATAAATAAATACAGAATACTTCTAAAGAATTTTTATATATATATGTGCACAAAAACTGCAAAGATCAAATCTGTTACCAGAAGACCAAAAGAAAAAAATCACAAATGGTAAGAGTAAAGAAACAACCTTACTGAACCACATTTTTTCTTTCTGTTTATATGCAGCATTAAAGATTTTTAAGTCAACACATCTAGTAGATGTTCCGGTATACAACTGCATACATTGATTTTTTTCCAGGATCATCTAACCAGAGCAGGATGCCCCTTTTAAAAATTCTTTCATAAAAGCAGAGATCTGACTAAAGTTAAAAATCAATAAGCAGAACCCTTACGTTTCCACATTTATAAATAAATATGTAACAGGACCATGAGAAAAATCAATGAGTTGCTCTCTAATATAATGATGCTTCTTCACAGAATAAGAATATATATGGAGCCTGCTTCTTCTTTAATTAACGTATGTCATTCTTTATTAATTATGGTTTTGCCTAATTTTAGCCAAGTGTCTGTAATGTAAAATCCCTATCTGTAAAAGAACTATCAGCAATTATACCTTTTGATGAGTAAGTCATTAGGAATGGCAGAAACAGCTGGAGAAAAACAGTAATTTCACAGGAAGATAACTCCCATATTCTGCACTATTCAGAATTAAGTATGTCCATGCCCCGGTGCTTCTAGGATTATTTTCTCTACATAAACACCTGCACACTTTCTTCATATCAAACTAAACAGAAGGAGGCAAGATCTGTTAAAAACAAAACAACTTGTTAAAACTGTAGTTGCGAGTGGATTTTATGCCACGTCTTTTGTCACACATGGATACTAAAAACAGGGAACAGGAATGCCCTCTTCTCCCCATCTTCTCTGAGGCTTTCATTTTATGCTTGACATAAGTAAATTAAGCGGTGTCACTCAAAAATAGCTTCCTCAAGATTCTTCCCATGCAAACTATAGCTATTCATAAAGAGAAATTCTATCCTCCTGACCACAGAGGAGATAAACTTCTGAGGTAAGACAAAATTGTATTAACCTCTCCAAATCTTACTCAATACATTGTATCAGCCTTTTGAAAGCATTATAAAAATGTTAATACCAATATCAAAAGCTGTTTTTGCAAGAGTTGAGGAAAGAAGATAGGATAGATGCAGAATAGCACAGAGGTGAGATTAAAATTTGAGAAACTCAGGTTACAGTTCCATGCTTCATCCATGGTATCACAGTATCGTTAAAAAGGTAAGTACACACATATCGATGTTCTTAATCTTGTTGCAAGAAGCATGCTAGATCATGCACTACAAAATGTTAACAGATTCACTGCTTGTTTATTCCTGCATAACTTTTCAGAGCTTTGACACTAAAATGATGACCTTCATTCTTGCTTTTAAGTCAACATCTCTAAAAACAAAACACCACACCTGCTTTCTAATGTCTTCTGCCACAATGCTTTTTTTTTTTTTTTTTTTTAACATTCAAGCTATTTGAAAAGCTCTATGTCCTTCCAGGGAACCAAGTCATGGTCGCTGACCAGCAAATGTATCTTCCTTGCAAAACTCAAACCTCACTGAATAAGCTAAGTAGAAAGAGCAAATGCCATGAGTTAGTGTCTCTGATTCATAATGATTTTTTACAGTAGAGTACTCAAGCTGGGAGAAAAAATAAAAATCAATGCATCATGAGAAGGCTTAAGGAAAACAATAGCAATTGTTTATTGTTGGTAACATATACGTAACTACAGTTACATCTTGGTAGCATCAGCTACACAAAAGGACACGCTACATGTAAATAAGCATTGCATTTTTGTAGATCTCCTGCAACAAAACATCAGTATGAGCTTCCTACCATTTTCCCCTGACACTGTTCTTAAGAGAACAAGCAGCAGCACAGAAAAATCACAGAATAATTTGCCAGAATTTGCCCATGTATATCTGAAGCAGAGATTGTTTGTCTGTTTTCAGAAGAACCTAAAAGCTGCTACAGAAACATGAAGAGTGAATGGACTCCTTCCTTGCTACTGACATCAAAGCTGTCAATGCTGTGCATGTAACCTCAACAGTGGTTTGTGTTGGTCACCATTTAAGATTTCCAGTAGTGTTAACCCAGGCATAAAAAGAACACTAATACTTGGCGCTAAATATTTCAAATACAGAGGTTTTTGAAACGGAAAGCTTTCTGTGATTGCAACAAGTTAAAGTTAACCTCATGCTGCCTTGCTGCTGTTTACACTGTCTCCCCAACATAAGGCCCATCCCATCCACAAGACATGGATGCTCAGGATCCCAGCTTTGACCCCGCAGATCCATCACCTCCTTACCTTCCTGAAATCAAGCCCCAGATGTACCTTCGTGGTTAAAGTTTCTTCCCTTATCGTCTTCCCTAAGCAGTCAGGACCCTGAAGGAGGCAACCTCCTTCAGCTTTACATTCCTCCTAAAGCTTCTCAAAAAAATGGTACAATTTCATACCCATAACTTCCAACTCTTCCTACAATAAAGCAAAACATTTGCACTATCTCTGCCAACATATACCTCTCTGTAGTCTATCCCCTGCCTCCACGCACATGTATGAGGACACAGCTTAAAGTACTTTGGCAAACCTCTTCTCCACACGTGCGTGTCTACTACTCTCACCCTGTCCGCCAAACAAGACTACTCCGCACCTTTCAGCTAGTTATATTTTAAAAGAGAAGATACGAAAGTAGGAAGGGAAATCTCCACCTTTCTCAATAGCTTACTGTATACACTTAGATAAACTTTCCCTCTCCTACAGGTGTCTGTTTTGTACACACAAAACCTCGCTCCTGTCTGCAATTTGCTGTTCTGCCAACCATTTTAAAAAGCACATGCCTTCACGCTAAAAGGTGTTAAAAGAGCTTATACTTCTCTATACTTAGCAGGCAATCTGCATAGGACAACAAAATACATACCATTTCCAACAGCAAAAAACTTTAAAGGATATTTTACACAACACTCAAAACAGGACCTTGATTTTTTTCCCCCTTTACTGATGTTGTGCTGCAAACTTTTTGTCAAGAGGAACAAAACAAGACTAAATATCAAGAAGAGTTTTATAATTATTTGAAACCTCTTAAATCTGAAACTAAGCAATTTTACATGGCCTCATATAGTCCCTGGCCTTCAAATGTGCTGAAAAAAATTGCCCTTGGGCATGTCAGGCTCTGAGTTACAGCTCCTGATGAGAAACAAAACTCAGCTATGTAAAAGTGTGGGTTTTTTGGGTAACTACTGCATATCCCTGCCTAGCTTAGCAACTTACATGCGGAAACACTGAAGGACAACACACAGGTGTGCTTGGAATAGATGTGATATTTGATGATGCTGTAGGTGGCAGCAAGATATCTTCTACTCTCTCCTAATCCTAAAATCCTCCACAAAAGTCTTGCAGAAAAACAGGAAAGCTGCTACTGCTTTAGTGATACAATACACTTGACACTGTTCAATACCCTTCTACTAAATAAATGGTAGAAGCCTTCACCAGCAGGGTCCCCATGTGCAGAGCTCAGACAAAAAGAGCCACAGCAACACGCTTGCTGGCTGCAGTTTAGCTCCAGATGTGCCCACCGTCTGATGCCATAAATCCCACCACATTCAGAACAAAAAATCCAACACTTGCCAACAGCGTTATGGCTGACATTTTACTTCTTCCAGGAAGGCAGCAAGCTTGCGTCTGACATTTTTCCTTGACAAAGAAAGCTCTCAAAGCAAGGAAAGTGGAGACCATATCATGTTTTTCATGAAGCTAACTAGCAGTGTCATCCATCTCTTCATGCACTACACAGTGCAATCAAGCAAAAAATCTAAGTAATAAATCAACTGCTGTACATAAAGCAAGAGCCTTGCCTACTTAAATGTACTTACTGAATTTAGAAATGTATAAATATTTAGCAATACTGCAAGAAAGTGCATTAAAAATATGCTAGCTGCATTTACAACAAGAAATCTGAAAACTGCATATGATGCTACATGTCCGTGATTCTCTCTTGGTTTAGTTACTTTTAATTACCAGGAAAGTATGCATCCTGGATCAAAACATACTGACAAGAAAGATATGTCAAAAAGCCTTTTTTTTTTCCCCCACCAGTTTTACTTTCCTTAGCTAATTTGGAATTCCATCATTACAACTTAAACTGATTAACCTACTAATCAGGTTTGCTGCATTAGGGGAAAGCAAACAAGAATTGCAGTAGTTTTGGACACAAGCACAAAAAACTAAACCACATCAATGGCAATACTAGAACAGCAGCAGTTGCTTATTCCACACTTTGTTCTATATCCTGAGAGGTTTTTCTTAACTTCATCTAATGAATACTTCTTGGAATGTAATAGCAACACTCTGCCTGCAAATCCAGGAACCATACTGGAATACTTTTTGAAGTAAATTAGACATCTGACCTTTTATCCTCTTCCTCGATTAGCGCTTATCTAGAATCTGTACCGAGCTGAACAGAACCACCCTGAGCAGCAGCTGCCACACTGCTGTACACCTATAGCAAAATGAAGATCACAGCTGCTGTATCCCCTGCCCAATATAAAAGGTTGGGCTACACCATCCCAGGCCTCTGTAAGAGCAGGAACTTGCTGCTGCTGCCCAGGGAGCCTCAAGGCTCCTGCATCCACTTATCTTTTTCTTCTCTCCACTGCCATATGCCATGAACCATGACACAGTTGCTCCCTCTCCAGATTGATGGGCAAGAAGGTTTGCTTGTTTGGACTACAATTAGTTGGTCTAATAAAAAGAGGATATCTGTCCACAAACCTGGCCTCACTGGAAAGGTACGTTCATCAGATGTAGAGGAAAGAGCATTTGCAGCTGAAGGCAGCTGACTATGGAGCTCCTTGCCAGGACTGATTAGACACAGACCAACTGCAGTCAGGTCAAAGTCCAGGACACACCTATACAAGAAAAGGCTTTTGTTTGATAGTGGCAACAAAAAGTAGTTTTGCTGAACACAGAATGTCGTATCAGTATGCATCCAGGTTGAAAGTCAGTACTTGCACAGGAATCCTGCACTCTTCCAGAATTTTGTTTCACACACAGATAAAAATCAAAAGATATCAAGTCAGGGCTTGAGAAACCTGCCTACCCACAGCAAGTGAAAAGAAGAGAGGGATGAGTAGGTTGAGTTGGCTTAAGTAACAGAAGCCAGTAAATATTTTGGAAGGGAAGAGGAGGAGTCAGAGTCACAGCAGAAGTCCCATCTCCTCCTGTGTGTGTAGAGGAAAGCCTGGGAAAAGGACAAGCAGGTCTACATGCACATTAGAAGGATGGATGGCCTTCCTTCATGCCTGAACTGACAGCAACAAGAGGAATAGATTCATCTTGGGTAGCAGGCAATGGGACAAAGAAAATCACAGATATATTGTCACAAACAGGCAACTATACCCACCTTCTCTGCCTCACTGGTAAGGATTAATACTACCAATAAAAATAATATTCACAGAAAATTCTGCATCCAAACTTCTTACATAAGAACACAAATGGTATTTGAAATGAAGTTCTCCCAAACAAGCAAGCAAACGTTTTGGTATTGTTTCTGTCCATAGGCAAAAAGGCTAACCATAAGAGAAAAATATTTTTGAATTTGCTTTTAGTACTTCTTTTCTGATGCACTGAATATTTTTGAAGTAAAAGGAGAAAGCCAGCTACCACCAGAAGATGAAGAGATTCTTGTGCCTGATGAAACACTTGAAGACTCAGGGGCAGATCATTTCAGTATAATGTGCTTGGGTAAATCCAGAACCAGGAGTCAAATCATGCACCCTCTTATTTAAGCAGTGCTAGCTGATGCACACTGAAAGAGGTTTTCTCTCTACAAACCCGGCACCATCAGCCCTAACAAGTTTGTGTAAACTACATCAAATTCAATTACCAAAGACCCCAAACAGTATACTCAATGGTTGTTGCTCAAGATCTACCTCTAAATTTATTTATTTATTTATTCATTTTTTAATTTCATTGTTCCCTAAAAAACATACTCAGCACCTGCCAGCCAGTGCTGAAACCACCATTTTACTGAATGACACTTAAGAAGAAGAAATTCCGTTTATACTAGCAAGGCATGAAGCAATGGACTAGATTACACAGCTAGAAACAAAAATGGGGGTGATGAATGCATTCAAATCTAGTTGGAGTTAAAGCTAGCTTTTAGCTGCTGAACAGCTATTCCATATTCCTTTACTGGTTTTCTTTCTTGGGACTTCTCAGCTGTCAAATTTTATGAAGAACTGTACAATATAATCAGCTTGAAACGCTGCTTCTCAGAATCAACTCCAGAAGTTTTTGGCCATTGGGACTGAAGGTCACAATACAAAAATTACATCTTCCAAACACTACCTTATTTCATAGGAGTTGTGACCAGAGTTTCTCAAGGTGTGTGCATCACCAGGAGATACCTGGATTCACTTCAGTACAAAATAGCCATGAGAAAACCATCTGAGGACTTCTGCCCCTTTACTTCTCTGAGTCTATAACTTAAGGAAGTGTATCATACTGCAACACATGTTAACCAATAGCTGCTGTGAAGACTAGGAAAACATGTCCTCAGCCTGTTTGGTTTTTTTACCTTTGATTTTCAAAGAGTGCTTTGATATGGTGATTCTTTGTTTCTGAACAGTAACGCCTGAAGCAGAGGTTAAATAGCATGGAATGCATTTTCTTTTCCACTTTTTTCCTCTCACTGGTCTTGCGTCCCTTGCAGCTGCCACAAGAAAAATTTAAGAACTGCTTTAGCCTTCAGGGCTCCCACTGCAGTGAAAGGTCAATTCCTGCCATCTGATGGGTCCAGCCTCCTCCTTGGCCTCATGCTTTTCTCTCCCTGGGCTCCCAAGGCTGGATGGAGCAGGGTGAGCTCTGCTGGAGCACAAGAATGAATCACTGCATTGAGTGCAATTATGAAGCCGGAGCGAGGAACAGGCTAAAGCATGGGAATACATATATATATTTGATGGAAGATCTATCCAGTTCGTCTGGATGCATCTCTAACTTTTGGAACTGTAACTTGTGGAAGCATACTGTATGCTTGCTGTGATCTTACACCCTGCCTTCAATGCCTTCTTCTGAGCACCAGGGAAGACAGAGCAGCAAAGGTCACCCTTATGACCTTGTTGGCAGGGGTGAGCAAATGAGAATGAAGGAAGTAAACACCACTAGAGAGAAAAATAAAAAGCCATCTTATAAAAATGCAAGAGTTAATTTAATAGGATGCCAGTTTATCAATAGGTGCACCATTATCAGCAAGCAGGTAACAGATGATATGTGTATTGCAGGGGTTTTACATCAACAGAAAATTCAGCGGTCTTCCAAGAATGTTACTGTGCTATTTTAAAGACCTTTTGAGTTGCTACATGGCCTGTGAGCTTGTCACTATGCTTTAGGGACCACTCATCACAAGGAACCTTGGCTGCACGAAGACTTCCTTTACAGTCTTCAGTTTGTCTCCAGCATTACAAACAGACCAGCCAATGACAAAAATCGGATTTGAAAGTGGATACGCTCATACTGTGTAACATGACTTTCAGTTCCATTCACGCATCATTTGGGTGACTTCATCACAGATTAAAAATATTAAGATTCAAAAATAGGCTACCTATTCTTTTTAAGGCACCCTTTGGCAGTCTAAAGACTTAAATGAAGATTGTATACAGACAGTGACAATGGTACAAGAACAGAGATTACAAAACTGGGGGAGGGGTGGTAAACAACCACCTGAAACAGGGAAAACATACTGCAGGGGAGGAATATGCAAAATTATCCTTAGATTATAAAAAGTGTTATGAAAGACAAACTCTTCCCATTATCTGTGTCTCAAATAATCTGTGCAGTTACTTCTGTTTCAGATTTTCTTTCAGTTCTGTAACTTGATAATGCCACAAAACTCCAACCTGCCTGCAGGATACTTTCTCAAAACAATCTCTCCCCTATGCACCACTCTAACTTTTTACTCAGTGCCATAACCTGGCCTCAAGGAGCCATGAAACACATTGGGGACCACAACCCTGCAATCCAGCATCCTCATCTGGAACCTCATCAAAAACTCGTTTATGCCAAAGAAAGGTCACCCACTTATTTCATTGCACCATTAAACCACTTCCCATGACTGCTGAAAATTGCCATGTTTACTTATAACCACAGCACTTAGCACTACTAAACCCAGGAAACATAATGCAAATACTTACATCTATTCATAGACCATTAAGCGTACAGGGAAAAGATGCCCTGTGGCTGAAGCACAGTACTAAAAATCAAGAAACTTAGGATAAAATTAAAGTCCTAGTCCCTCTTCCTTTAGGAAAAGGAAAGGAGAACCAGCCCATCCATCATGTATTTTGGAAGCCATAATAGCCTTACTTTTTATCAGCATTTTAAGAGCCCCAGCAACATGTTTCCAGCCCTCTCCCTGAGGTCTCTTCCCCCTGACACAGAGTGGGTCTGTTACAAACACACACACACACACACAGATGAGGGAATGAAAATGACTGGGGAGAGCGAGTCACCAGTGACATGAGAAGGAAAGCTCTTCCCAAAACGGACCCAATGCCAGTGGCAAGAGTTTATTTTCAGCAGGCAACAAGCACACTCCATCAGGCTACCCTATCGCCAGCATCTCCTCCTGCCTCTCTGTGGTCAGTCTGTCTGTCCAGCTGAAACAGATTGTTAGTTGATACCATCCTCCTGAAGGAAGGGAAATTAGAAACCTGTACTTAAAGTACATAAAATCACAATAACAATGTGTGGATAAACACTGCATTTTGCCTTATTTTCCTTTTTAAGACAAAAGGAGAGGCCTTTCTTATGCAACTTGCCACATGGCCAGCTTAGCAGCATGAGAAAATATTTTTGTTTCATATGACTGGAGTTTTTTCAAAATGAAGTTTATTTTACTTACAGTATCATTACATATTTTAAGTTTATTCTAACTAAATAATCGAGGCTAGTTTGTTCAGACTGTAGTGTTTTTCAAACAGTCACTGATTTACTGCTTAGGTGAAAAAGCAGTGATGCTCTCTCTCCCTGTCTGGAGTAGGAGAGGACTCTCTCAGCACTCCTGCTGCAGTGAGCAAACCCAGGCATGCCCCACCGCCTTAGGAAAATTTCTACCTTTCTTTTTTTGATGAAAGCCACATTAAGAATTTCAGTATTCCATCACACCTACAACCAAAATTAATTGCAAACTAGAAGTATTTGCATGAATGTTTTGCTGAAATAAAGAAGAGCTCTGCTAGCTTCTGCTTGGCACGAGACATGTAATTTGATAATTCCTACAGATGGAAGCAAGCAAAGCATACCTCCGGATCTTTACCCAATTGAAATAAAACCACAATGCGTCCTACAGCATCTGGCACTAATACAGACAAAAATATCAGATATGCTAGCATTACTACTGTTTTCTTGTAGACTTTTTGAGATGCTTTTACAGTGGCATCCACAAGCTGATACATGGTGTCATCTATTTTTATTCAACACATCCTCTTTCATTCTATCAAAACCTCACGTAGAAGTGATAAATTCTAGAGCTTCATTTTATTAAAATCACTACCAAAAAAAAAAAAATCTAAGAGAAGTTAAGGCTCAACAAAGGGACGTAGATTTAGGAAGCTTCGTACACTCTCTTCCAAAATGTTTTTTTTTAATGTTGGATGCATTGGATACTGTTAAGGTTACATGACACAAAATCCATTTATCTTTTTGGGCAACTAGATGTATTAATGTGCATGTGGGAACAACAGGCATCCCACTCTGGCATAAAGGACCAACTCAAAATACACCCCAGCCTACAACATCCATTATATCAAACCAAGTTAATACATATTAAGTGGACTGGACCTCTTGGAAGGCAAATGCAAGCACACAGGAATGACTTTACAAATGACAGACGTAATGATCAGTGAAGGGGCTGACTTCAAAAGCTTCGAAGTACAGAAAAAGGAGAGTTACCAGATTTTTCGCACACCAGGAAGATGACTTGTACATTCAAGACTGCGCCAAACATGTATTTACTCTTGTAATGGAAAAAGAAAGTTAAAAAAAAAGCTAAATATTATGTAATGCACAGGAAACAACCTCTTCTGTTAAATCACTACAAGAAATTCAGCCCAACACTATGTTTTTCAAATTATCCCAATCAATAAAAGCACATATGCATAACACTGGAACAGAAAAAGTTGCACTTTCCATATTCTAAAGGAATTCATTTAACAAAAGTGAAATATTAATAAGAGAAGTTTGCTACTGGCACCTTTATTTATGCCAAGAAAAACAACATGAAACCACAGTGAAAGAACAAACTTCGGCACACTGAGAAACAAACAGTTTAAAGCAAAATTACTTTTAAGCAAACAGCTACCACAAAGCAACTGTGCAAACCCCATCCAACATCAGGAATACTTCTTCTAGTGATCACTGCTTTGGGCATTCTCACTGAAGAGCTGCTAAAAAAGCAAAGAAGGGTCTACCTGCTGCATAACTGATGTTAATGCAAAGATCACGGAAATGCTTTACCAATCTCAGCAGAGCAGACATCTGTCTGCAGCACCTTAGTACAAGAACAATCAGCTTCCTCTTGATCAAAGGAAAACAGATGCAAACACATGAAAGCAGCAGCAAAAACCTCCAGATATTCAAGTGCAAGAGAGAAAGTGATGCCCTAGAATTTAGGGCAAAACATTTCCACATGGTTTGATCTGGCATTCAGTAAGCAAAAATGATATATGCAAGTAATACAATAAATGAAAACAAGGACATTCTTCACAAGACTTCATATTGCAGAGGAGATAGATATTAAATAGGTAAAGTGTAAATCCTGTGGATAATTCGTTTAAGAGTTACAGGAAGAAAACGAAGTTAATATATTTAACTCATTACATCTGCAGAAAGCCTGAAATGTAGATACATTATGTATGTACATAAACAGAACACAGAAAACAATTCAAAAGCAGAAGTAATTCTATAATACATGAAACATTTTTATTACTATTTATTATAACTGGAACAAGAAGTACTTTACCAAGATCCTTACAAAATTCACACATGCAGAGTGTTAGGTGCTAAAGTTTTAGGATCTTGACAGTTTCATTATACAAATGAAGAGAAAAAAAAATATTATTTGGATGACAAAGCCTGGTAGATGTGTTATAGATTTTACATAATTTAACAATAATCTTGAGTCTATTTTTTTTCCATTTAAATAGTTAGACACATTTCCACTATCCCACTTACCTCTTATCTTTACACCCCCACACATCATCATCATTCATCGTTGTGGAGATAAAACACAGTGAAAGATATTTCTAAATATCCTATTTAAAGTCAGTCCAGGGTAACACTATACTGTAAAATACCTGTGTGATTAGCTAAAATTTCAAGTCACTTTTTTCATCAAGTTGATAGGCAGACAACAGAATCACCTGAGTAGCACTAATTCACTCCGTGAGTTTGGGAAAACTAACACATACACTAATTCCAACCACAAAAAATACACAGGTGATGTGTTCAACCATGATGGAAATACCAAACACAAGTCAACTATAACAAAATAACTCAGAAACTATCTAAATGTCATAAAACATGCAGGTTAAAAAACAAAACAAAACAAAACAAAAAGTATCTGTTGCAGTACTGACAAGAACTTTGCTTTTAATCACTGCAATAACCTTGGCTGAGTTACAGCATTACTACTCCTTCCGTTATTTAAGCACATTGTTCCCTCTCAGCCAGTAGGAAAGAGTCACAGGAAAGTTAAATCTGGGTGTGTAACACAAGTGTATTTAACATACTTACTGACCTGAGTCACTGTACACTGAGAGCTGAGTATAACCTGTCACACACACATCACTGGAAAGGTAACTATATTGAACACGACCTAGAAGATACACAGCCCTCACAAACCCTGAAGTTACAAGGCTGAGAACAACTGTGAGAAGCATTTAAAGGGGTCAGATGGCAACAGGGACAAGTCAAATTGGCTGTTACTCAAGGTAGCGTGCATTCCCATAATTTGCCTTAGTTTCTTGATCAGCTGCATTTCCCACCTCGTATGATCCAGTTTTTTAATAAAAATTCCATACAAATACTTTAAAAACAAACAACCCACACACACACCCCAAAACAAACACAACACACAAGTGGATACATAATTTAAACTGAGAATAACTGAGCCAGTTGTAAATGAAGGGCTGAGAACTGCAATGCCCTGTCAGACCTGTTGCAAAAAAACAGATTCCATGAAGGGTGGTCGAGATGCGTGGAACAGAGAAAAGCCAAACAAGCTACTCTGCAATACTGATCCTCAAACCTTCTGGCAGAGGTGAAACATGCAAGAAGGAAACAAGATTTTTGTTTGTTTGTTTTAAATCACCTGAAGGGTCCAGAATTAAAAGTCTCACTTTACACTTCTGTAGCTTTAAAATGCATTTCTGAGTGACAGATATGAATAGGATTTTAAAAGCACTTCCCCTGTCAGTTTTGCTCTGCGCACATTAAAAGACCAATAACTAAGAAAGTTATTATTGTATTTTATTTATTCATGAGACAAAAAAAAAGCATTACTACATAAATCTTCATACAATATCAACATGCAGGATATATAGTTCAATTACATTAAATATGTATATGCTCCTTCAATTAGCATGTCTAGAAAGAATTAGCTAATATTAAAAAAGCATCCCTGGTGCCTTTCCACTGCTACAGATACACCAGCCACCAAAGCAAATGCAGGTGACAGCTATACAGTGTCTTATGAATACTCAAGTTTTTTGAGGTTTCACTTTCCTAACATGTGCATTTCAAGCAATATACCTTTTTTACTTCTACAATCTTGAAATTCAAAGGTAAGATATTTTTCTTCACTGCAATTAATGAAACTTAGTTGGAAAGGGATTTGACTTTTTTTTTTGAAGGACAGAGGCAAGTCTGTCAGAAGTTACAATATTTTAAATAATAAAACAATAACCTTGAGAGTATGTAGTGTATTAAACTGCTCTGAATGAAACCAAATATTTGCAAATGGTAACACTGCATGAAAAGCAGCACATGAATTACCCTGGGGATGAACAAACTTGAATGTCCATATGTGAGAAAATAACACAGTACCAAAAAAAAGTTTGAAAGAGCACTGCTATCAAGAAGAAAAACCCACACAGTGTTTTTAAAGAAATAAACACATTAATTTCTTTCACACAAATTGTTTTTGTGATATACAGTCTAAGTTTGCACAATGCATAATTTTTCCTTAAATCCTTTTAGGGCTGACTAACTTTTCCGTAAGAAGAAGAAATACATTTTGCTCTGAAAACTTTGGTGTTCAGTATTTCAGTCTCTCAGAACATACATTAAGCAAGTTTCACCAGGCAGCAAAAGGGAAGATGAGAGATTCAATACCAAGCAACTTGTCCTTCAAATGCTACTTAGTCATCATCATTACTACAGATGGCAGCAGCAATAACGCCTACATTTTGATCACCTGAAAAAAAAAGACTCCTGCAATGTCTTCTCAGGCTGTAACATCTCTAATGTTTACCACATGCCTTTGATTTTGGGCAACGAGAAAAAACTTGAGCTTTGCAAATATTATTTGCTTGTGCTACAGAATTTTGCTCCTTTTTGCAGAATGATAAACCACTAAACAATATTCTCTTTCCTAGTAGTCAAGAGATGCAATTATCTTCCCCTACTGCAGGTTTGTTACAACTTGATCTGTGCAGAGGGTCTGAAACAATGGACATGCTAAATCTGGCATCTCACTTTCACTGCCATCCTAGCAATATCCTCAGTATTGGAGGACCCTAGAGACCAAAACTCAGATGCTGCCAGAGAACTACAAAGTTTAGGAAGGGAGACAGTGGCTGAAGCCACTACCTATTGCTGAGGCAGCACCCCTCTTCTGGGGGTAACACACTGAGAAGGAGCATTTTACTTTGGGACAGGGAGGTAAGATTCTTCCTATGGCTGTGAACAAGACAAGGACTCCAGGACCAAGATGTACATACAAACACGTGAATCAAGAGAGCATCAGTTCCACATCTGTGTGAATGACCTGCATTTCTAGCTGTTGTGCTTGCTACAAAATCGGTAAGTTTGATCCCAGAAGAAAAGCAAAGTCTCATTCTCTGCTGCAACAGATCCAAATCCCATCCACACTCCTGTCTTTAAAACATACCACAAACATACCAACAATCTTTTACACCACATTGTATATTATCTTCTAGTGGCCAATTCAAACAAAGTAACAGATTTAGCCAACACCACTCTATGCTTCTGTGCTTGGGCATTAGTGTTCAAATGCTGATATTGACCAAAAGTGATTACATCTGTCCACGCTTGTCCATGCCCTACAACACACGACCCGTTTGATACATCTTCAATTAACACAACATGGTGCCTTTTCTATGGATTCCTAGTCGTATACAGGGTGAAAAAGAGATGATGCCCTGGTCTACCTATTGATTGAAGCATTTTTGCAACATTTGCCTCAGAAGTTAGAAAGCGTAAAGCAGAAAAACACAAGAAGAAAACAGTCCAAGAAGAGTGCAAGTAAATATTGGGAAGATTTCCTTGAAAACATGAAAAAATGGAGACCCAAGACCTAGAAGTGCTTGACTGCTCAACCCTAAGAGCTTACCACGGGAGCTGTGACTGCCGAGCACAGGAGGAAGGTGAGGAACAGCAAACATGGGTGTTCCCAGCTCCTTCCTTGGCTCCCCACACAACATTACCCCAGAGAACTCAAAGACTTGGATTCATCCTCCCACTCCATAAATTTGGGATAATACTTCCTTATCTCCCAAAACAATTGTAAAGCTACTTTTAGAAACTACAGTGGCTTAGGATAAGAGGCAAATTAATTCCCTTGTTACGCCCTGGGTTTAGATAGTTTGCCATCCACAAAGCAAAAGCCGCATATCAGATAATTAAGGTAAAAGTATAATGAGCAGCTGCCTAACTCCTTAATCACCGCTCATCCCATACGTGGAACCAAGGAGAGGTCATGTGAAGAAACAGCAGCCAGACCCACCCTAACACCTACACGTGAGGCCGAGAGCTAAGGTCACGGCCACCAGCCTTGGCCTTAACATCTCCAGGTGCTGAGGGACTTGATCCCATGCCACATGCAACTCCACGCACTGCAGCAGCCACTCACCCTCTTCGCCCCTGGAAATTAAAAGTTATGTTCGCCGAGCAACCAGAAGGGACCTTAATAGGAGCCACGGCTATACAAGGGCTCAGAGTGAGGCGTTCACACTCGATACCAGCTCAACCAGTTTGCTGACCGTGTTGGCCAACCGGCACAGGCAGGCCCGGGCACCGCTGAAAATGAGGTTTATTAATCGCTCCCTTCTCGCTCTCCACTTCTGGGCAAGACCGAGCTGCCGCCCTCCCCGGCAGCGCCGCCGGCAGCCGGGGAAACCGCGGCGGCACACGCGGCTGCCGGGCCAGCCCGACCCGCCGCACAAAAGCCACCTCATGGCAAACACCTCCCACACCACAAAGGCGGCACCGGGGGAAGGGGCGCGCCGGGGGCCTCGGGCGAGACCCGCTCTGCATCCCCCCGGGAGCCACCAGCCGCCGGCTGCCCCCGGAGCCGGCACCTCCCGCCGGGGATAACCCGCCTCACCCCTCCGCGGGGTCCGGACTGCCCCCCATCTGCGCCCCACGGCGGGCCCGGCCCGAGATGGCGGCCAGACCCTCCTCCCTCAGCGCCGCGCCGGCCAACACCTGCCGGGCAGGCAGGGGGGCGACCCTCGCCTGCCGCCCCTTGCGGCTCCGGCCGCACCGGTCCGGGCGGGAAAGGACGGGACGGCGCCGGGAGCAGCTGAGGGAGGCGAGCGGGCGGGCGACCCGCCGTCCTCTAACACCTTGCGGGGCCGCAGATTCATCCCCTACCTGTCGCCCGCGGGTAGCTGCGCGCAGCCCCCGGCTCCGCCATCTTCCTCGGCCGGTGGCCACCGCCGCGTCTTGCTGCCGCTACCGGGGCTTCGCTCCGCGGCGCCCAGCAGCCGCCGCACAGGCGCACTGCCTGCCCCGCGGCACCTGACACGGCGCGGCGGGCGGGGAGGAGCGGGAACGGGGCCGGGCACGGCGGCCGACGGCGGCGGGGTGCCGCCTGCGCGGGGCGGGAGCGCCTCCCGTGCCGCCAGGTGCTGCCGCTGCCCCGCTCCGCGGAGGGCCGGGAGGAGGGGGATCCTGCTGGTAGTCGCTTGGTAGAGCCTCGCTCCACCCGGGCCCCCGCTGAACCCCCGCTGCCCGGCAGCAGCGGCGCCGGGGAGCGCGGCACTCGACCGGCGGGACGGGGTGGGTCGGGCCTGGCAGCAGGGGAGGCCGGGCCCACCGCACTCCCTCTGTCACCTTGCGCCGTGGCTCAGCGCTCCCTTAGGGGAAGCATCGCTGAGCGGGCACGTTTAATCGGCTTGTGCCGGAGAGCCAAACAACGTGCCCTCCAGCTTTCTGGAGCTGCCTGCCTGCTTTTCCCAGTTTTTTTCTATCCAGGAGGTTGCATGCACCATTTGCAAACACGTGCTGCCTCGTTGCATCGATGGCGCTGAGAAGGGCACAAGCATGTCCCCCTTGTCCAGCTGCTGCGGGTGGCCCTTCAGCCTGGGCTGGCCCTGTGGCCCTGTTTCGTACTCAGTTTTAGAAGAGGAGAAATAAAGAAACTTCCCCCCTTCTCCCCCTAAACATTCGTATACTAGCAGTTGAAATCTCCCCAGAAGTTAAACACGCAGCTTACGTATTTGTTTTGCTCCCACTGTCCCATTGTTGCTGCTTCTTGACCATGCAGGGACACTGCAGTAGCCTCTGGGCGTGTGGCCTCAGGCAGCTCCTGCTCCATTGCCTCAACACATCGCCAGAACTGGTGCGAGATACCAAACACCTTATTGCCTCATCTTCAATGCCAGTTTATAAAAATTGAAATTTAAGGCATATTTAATCCTCCCACTTTCCATTTTTAGTACTTCTATTCTTCTTGCCTAGGAATTACATTCCTGTTGTATTCTTCTTTAGCTGAAAATACAGACCATAGTCAACATAAGGGGGTAGAGGAAGAAAGTGTTTTCCATTCAGTTTTTGTTTTGAAAGCATTTGCTCAGGTATTCCTGATGTGTCTCCCTGTAAATCACTATTTCCTTTTAAGTGCAAATTATTCTGTTCGGGCGCTGGTCAACAATTTGTCTTCCATCTATACACTCAAGCGGTGTCTTTGGGTGCGGGTTCACACACCTGAATAAAAGTTTAACTAGACAGATTTAGTTTTTGTTGGTGCATATAGTAACAATTATTCCCAATGTTGCCTTATCAGTGAAAGACTTCATTTTTGTTGTTTCTAACTCTGCCAAATTTTAAAACATCAATTGATGTTTTCATGCCAGCTGTTTCTCAGGCTAAATTTCTGTCAAGGAGCTCCACTCAAAATTATTCTGCTTGTCTAAACATGAAATTGTACAGTTTTGCTCATGTTACAGAAGAAAAATCCTGCCTGTCTTACTGTGGCTGTTCCCCCTGATTTCCAGGGGCTCCTTTGGCAACAAAACAAAAGGAAGACTCTCCTGTAATTTTAGTTAATCTTTAGCCTAGTGGTGCCTGATGAACACACGAGAAAGAGCAGCTGGTCTCAGTGCAAGTTACATGGGCTTAGTGCTGAGGGAAATGAGTGTCCAGAACTGAGAATGAGGAGAGCTGGGAATGGATGTGGGGGAAACGGAGGGACAGGAAAAGATGTAGGAGTATAGCCAGCAACTGCAGGAAGGGCAGACATTTAATTGGCCTCTAATTCATGCCAGGGAGCTGATGATAAGAGGCTCTCTGGCATGAATTTCCTCCATTCGGGCTGGAGCTGGTGGTTGGGTGGAGAAAGATGGATGGGACCACCAGAGAACCTGTCCTAGGGAACATGAGGCTACTAGTGCTGGCTCTCAAGCAGCTGTGAAGCCCTGAGGCAGAGTGTCACATATAAGTAGTTTCCTATGCCTGTAATTTCCTCTGATGGCTGGCTCACAACCTCACCAATATTCAGACTGGGAGTCACGCAGTGAAAAACAAAAAAAAAAGATTTTAAAGAAAACTTAAGGAAACTACATGGAAAACATTAAAGCTCCAAAGACAAAAGCCTCCCCTATAGTACTGTATGTAGTATGTGATATGAGTCAGTTTTTAAATTGCCTTTGCAGAGTGTTTTTTCTGCAAGTCTCCTACCTCATTCAATGCAAGGGATGTGTTTAATTAATGTATAGTTCTTCAATGTTTCTCTTAATTTTCATCATGTAAAGTGGAATCTTTCATGTCATATTCACTGTACATTCCTCAAACCCTGCCTTGAAGGCAGGTTAATTAATTTCCATGATGGCTTTTCTGTGGTACTCTCGTAACTCCTTCAAGCGTTAATAAATTTAACTTCATAACAGCCTTCTAAGTTGAAGTAGCACTATTATCATATTTCACGCACAGGGAAGAACTAAAGGTAAGGTATCGGAGTTGTCCATAGTTGTTAATTATTTTATGTTCCATAGGTTAGCAGGTTGCTTTAAAGCAAGGAAGAGTGGATTTAAATGAGTATGAATCTACCAGCATCGAAAAAACAAGACCAAAACCATTCTTCCTCAGGTTTTACTTTGAATACTTTATGGATCTGTAAGCACCAGACATAGTGGGTTACTTACAACCTACAAAACTTTGGTATGCCCTTACACCCAGGAATCAGGAACGAGTTTCAGATGTATCTGTGCATCCTTCTTCATGACAGATACAGGAACTCTGGGGAATGTTTTAATCTGAAACTTTTAAAAAAAGGAAGTTACGAACTGCTTAATTTTGCCCATACTTCATGGAACAGGATGATTTTCTTGACCATAGCAGCTAAAGGGACTCTTCCAGCATCTGCATGCTCAGAGCTGGAGTTGTCACCGTGTCCCTCTCTGACTCTCCGCCCCCCCACCTTGCTCTACTGTCCCTTCACATCACACTAAAGGAAACTGTCCTAGACGCGGCACATCACCAGGAGCAATGTGAGGCTCTGCTTTTGAGTGACAGGGGAAGGAGCACGTAACCCAACAGCCCTACACCAGAGGAATGGGACTGGGAAGTTTCTCCTCACCCCGAGGACCGAATTACCGAGCATGAATTACCACAGTGCTGCCTGTGAGGACAGGGAGAGGGGCAGGGAGATGCTGTGTGTGTGCTGGGCTCTGGCCAACCTCTTATCTCCAGTTCACTGGCATGAATTATAAGGCAATGCAGGAATCCTGCCATCTCTATAAGGCACATTGCATTGAGCCCTCTGTTTGGGAAGGTGTTTTGTTGCAGACACTTTGATTATTCTGCTTTCTTCATCTGATGCCTAGTTTGTCTTCCTGTGAAGGAAACTCTGGTAATACTTGTTCCAGATTGTATGTTACAGTGGTTTTATTTCCTTTATGGTCTGTTGTGCACTGTTGAAATCCACACCACTTTATGTTTCTTCTGTGGAAAAAAATTTTTCCTCTCACACATTTTTAGCAGGTGCCATATTTAAACAGGTCTATGCAAATATGAATACATGAGCTACAGTGGGTGTTAGTCAGCCTAAGTCTGGGAAAATCTCAGAGATAAATCTACAGAGAGGTAAAGTCTTAAAGTAAGTTCAGGATGCAGGCGAAAGAAGCTGGAGGGACCGCTAATTTTGCTATCTTAACAGACATTAAAATAAAAATTGTCAAAAATGTAAATTATTTTTTAAAAACTTGGCTTCTTTTATAAGTGGTTTTTGGTTTTGTTTGTTTGTTTGTTTGTTTTGTTTTTGGTTTTTTTATATCTATATCTTGTGGTTGTATCTATGCAACCAAAGCCATTTATCCCTAAGAATACTTGTGAGGAAAAACAGAGAGTAAGCCCTGAGCAAAGTGACCAATCCCACAATGTAAGAAATCTACAATGGTCCACACATTCTGCTCTATTTTGCTTTTTTGAATCAATAGCCAACGATTTAAGAACCTGACAAAGTGAGGCAAACAGAATGGCAGCCCATGATATTTCAGTTAGAGCCACTGGCCCAGTGTCACGCAAACGCTGCGTGTCAGAGACGGGAAATCCAGGTCTCCCAAGTGGCACTTGTCTGCTTTAACTTCAAAATAATCTTTCCTTTTCTGAAACTCCTGTGAGTCCAGTGCCTCATAACTTCTGAATGAAACTGATTGCTCACACCAAGGTATTTTTACAGACAATACAAATTCATCGGAAGAGAAGCACTCCTCTACAGCAGGTGAATTCATGTCCTCCAAGAACAACAGAACACAACTCAGAAGTTGAAGAGAGTGTTCTAGCACATATTTCAGAAATTAAAGAAAGATGGTGGGTAAACTAATCATAGTTATTCCTGATTGTTGAAGTATTAACTCACCACCTTAAGCATTCCCATAAAATAGATTATAAATCATAATTGTACTCACAGAGTTATCGAGAAATTAGGTTTGCAAATGACGGAAATGCTCATGGACTAATTGATGCACAAGAAATCCTCCTCATGAGGGATCAGTCTTACACAAAAAATTCATGGGTGCTGAGTCAATAAACTGAGACACAGTGTGACAACTGAGAAAATATTTTTTTCCCCAGTCACTTGAAATCTTTCTATAAAATGTGTGGGTGGTGTCAGTCTTAAAGCTAGGTATCAACAGCAAAATGGTGCTCTGTTTCAAAACCACAATTTTGAAATCAAAAGTAATGGTTGTATTTCTAAAGGACTTCTACCTTTAGTCATGGCTGTTCTTATAAAATACAGCTGAATTTGCCCTATTGAAATTGATTTTATTTCTGTTTGTCTCTCACTAAGAAGCCATGGGCAGAATAGCTGCAGGAATTAAACTATCTTTTTAAGTTCCCTTGATGGAAGAGCAGTACCAACGTGCAGCTCAGTCTGGAAAAGCTTGAACTACATCTGTCTGCTTTATTTTTGTGTACTTACATAGCTAAGAAGTGTCATTCAGTGAATAATATCAGCCTAACATTAAAATAATTTTTAGGATGAATCATAATGGATTGTTTTGTATTTGTCATTTGGCATGCAAAAAGTATATTAGTTCTCCTCCATATGAAAAAAACATATTTAAAACCCCCTACATGGTTACGGTACACATCATCCACCCCAATATCCTATGCCATATGCCTTGACCTAGGGGCATATTCTCACTTGCCTATCACATTTATGTTATCTTTTGAAGTTCAGCCAGAGCTGTTTGACTTGGAACAGGTTGACACTAACGGGGTAAATCTTCACAAAAATAAGTGAAAAAAGAGAAAGAGAGGAACTCTCTCATCACCTTGTCCTTCGTTATTTACTGACGGCACAGGCATTCAAAGTCATGTACAAACATAGCCCTGCCTACACACCCTGTTTTACTGAGCACGGTAATGGGATAAACAGTAGTGGAATGCAGCACAAACCTATTTCACACCTGATTGAAATTGTATATTTTTTCGTTAATGTTTCATTGAAAGGATGATGTATATTATTTCTCTAGTTCTCCTGTAAATAAGGCCTTCCCTACTTACTACCAAATGCCTGCTCTTCTCCTCCAGATTCCAAACCTTGTGAGCCATGAATCTTAAGAGCCGTGTTATTAATTGCTTTGCAGATTTGTGGACAGGTATCATTGAGGGATATGAACAAGTTAGATTTTGATGAGTTTTGGATTGCTTTTGATTCTGGGATTAAATGAAAGGTTCTTTACTGCAGTATTAGGCAACAAAAAGGCAAAAGCACTGTTAGCTTTTCATGCTTTAACAGGATGTGACACAGTCGTAGCATCTGCTGGGAGAGGCAAGAGAAGATAAGTCTTGCTTAGGAAGGAAGGAATGTCTGCCCTGCAGCTATAGAAACGTTTCTACGTTTCTCTTCACCACCTGCTGAAGTGATTGATATTTGCCTGAAGGTTTTGCAGTTGTTTGTAGTATTTGTGTTTAGCCACACCAGTGTACTTTGCCAGGAAGAGGGACATTCCTTTCCCAGCAGTATATCTATTCATATAGGAGAAGATTATGTTATATTCATATATGATAGAAAGATGGACAGGAACATATCTACATCAGGTTGATAATGAACTGTTCTCAAGGTCCTGGAATATCAAATCCTAAGATATTTCTACTCTGATTGAATACCTAAAATAGCATTAAACTAATTAAGTTTAGTTATAATTGAATAATAATTATACTGCACCAAATGGCAAACAGTCAGTAGACAATTAGTTTTTTACTCTTTTTGGTTAAACTAGCATTCTATGGATAAGAAATTAAGTCACCTTGAAGGGAAGTCATGACTACCATGGGGATACAGAACCTCTGGAACATATAGACTAGATAGGTCCAAGAAGCCAGGTGGTCTTGAGACTACATGAATTTATGAGTCATACGGCATGTGCACAGAGGATTCTGCCTCATTCTTGCGTGAGACCGTTTGCACACGCTGTGCTCACCCCTTCACATAGGACTGGTAAGTCCAGTGCCTCTGCCTTTCTGAGCACTACCCATCAGATAAGGGAGAGACATAACAATTGGAGAAGTCAGCATGGTTGAGATCTGTTTTCATACCTACCTATTAGGAATCTAGAACAGACCCAGATGCAACTCAAGAATATTCTTAATACCTGTCCAGTGTAGGAAAATAGAAGTTGAATTCTGATTGCTTTTATTTAAAGAGAGAGAAAGAGCATTGTAAAAGATGAGGATTTTATTTACTTTCACAATCAATTTTCATTCTTCCTTAACTTCCACAGACCGTGATATTTATTCATGTGCGTGACTTGGCACATTCAAACATAGAATGCAATGCCAGTCACAATGATTCTGTGGTTGCTTCAATGCA
This sequence comes from Streptopelia decaocto, assembly GCF_964273445.1. Classification (NCBI taxonomy): domain Eukaryota; kingdom Metazoa; phylum Chordata; class Aves; order Columbiformes; family Columbidae; genus Streptopelia; species Streptopelia decaocto. Next base: position 106,047,958 of record NC_138663.1, read on the forward strand.
AGATAAATCAGGCTATGCCTGTAGATGCTTACAGTCTAAAGGTCTCCTGGTTATTAAAATAGGATCAATAATTTTGAAGCAGTGTTTGAAAAATAGTTGAGTTGAGCCTCAAATCAATGGGTATATAATATTATACTGAACATACTAACAACAAAAGGGGAGGGTCTATTGGCAAAACTTGTTCATCAAGAATTAAATACATCCTCAGGCTGAGCTCCACTGACTTCAACACAGCTACAAGAAATCACACAGCCTGCCTCTGAACAGAAAAATCAGTTATTTCAGTTTATAATGTATAAGCATTCAAAAAAAGAAATCTTAAATATATATGCTAAAATACAAATTAACAACTATACCAAAGTCTCACAGAAATGTACTTAGAAATGTACTTAGTTGTCATACATTTCAAAATTTGAGCAAACATCAGCTGTTAATCAAACATTAACTTACCTTAATTTCACAGGTTAAAGATTGCTCCCATGCACAATTAAGGATCAATTTTCAGTCTCTTTGCCCAGTTCATGGAACATGCTGCTTCCTCTAGATTTGAATTTCATAGGAGTTATAACTAAACAAACATAGTGAATAAAATTTGTAAGTGTCTACACACCTATGTAGCCAAGATAAGAGAGACCAAAATATAAATACAATGGCTAGTGCGTTAATAAAAATAGGCATGACAGATTCTGTGGAAATAATGTAAAGGATGGTACCAAATGCATAATGTTGGTTTTGTAGTCATTTAGTCATTTTCTGAATTCTAACGTTTTGACAACTTAATCTTCCCCACCCTGCCCATTGAAAATCAGGCCTAATTTTTTGTTGCTGTTGTTTCTTTGTGGTTTTTTGTTTGTTTGTTTGTTTGTTTGGGGTTTTTTTTGTTTAACTTTACTGAATATCAGAATGTTCAAAGTTTGATTTTAAATTAATTTGTGATAACTGGGAGTGAAGTTGTTTGCCTTCAAGCTCAATTTGAAGATACAACCTTGTGCAACTAACTTGAGTAGCTGGAAAAAAATAAGATGGCTAAAACCAGCATTTCTGTTTAATGAGAATGATGGCATTTCAGAATTTCCTTTCATTTCACATTAGTTAAAAAAAATGTAAATTGCTTACTTGTAGTTAAAAACTGTTTAAGGATTCTGCATATTGCTTGCTAGCCATATGATAGAAAGTTTTCATAGCACCCTTGCCTATCTTGTCACTGCAGCATGGTTATCTGTTAGCACCATTAGGAATAGGTGGGTTTTCCAATCTGAGGACTTAAACTTTTCCATATTTATTGAGTTACTAGGGTTACTTCTCTTCCAAATGACAGTAGAGATATACACGCCTGTCTAACTCCAGCCCCCAGATTCCCTTTGATACTGCAGGTTCTCTGATACTTTGGTATTTTTTCTACCTTTCTCTAAACAATTTTAACTCAAACATGATGCATCTTATACAAACCACCCCTTTTCTTTCTCTGAAGTCATTAACATGTAACACTATTTCACCATCTTTATTCTTCTCATCTACCTTTCCTAAATGATACTTAAACTTCCATCCTGATATTCCAGCCACAACTGCTAATCCTCCACAGGTCTCTGTACTACACATCCTGACTTAGTTGTTATGGATCCTCTGTTTTGTTGTACCAGTGTAATAATTTCATGCTGGCCACCACAAGAGGCTATTTTTTAGCCAGTGTTTTCCCAGTCTGTATGAGCCAGCAAATGCTCTTATCAGTATTGGCACGTTCATTCCTCTGACCCTCTGATATTTCTTTCTCGCTACATTATCGTCATGCTGATTAAATGAGCCTTTCCCAGCTTTGTTCCCCGCTTTTAAACTTAAGCTCTTATCAATCAAATTAGCCTTGATCTCAGTCCAGAACCTGAACTATTTGGTGTATGATCCTCCTCCAAGAATGTTTCCCAGTGGCAGACCAACCCTAAGTCTTCCTATGGGGATATCTCTTGTTCTTCACTGTCTAATTGCATCTTTCCTCTAAATCTTTAAAGACCAGGATAATTCCATTTAATTTTTATTTATATTTGTATTAGCCATATTTAACTAAGGTTATAATTTCAGACATCTTTTCCCTGTCTTCCTAGTAGCAGATAACTGTTTCTGCAGGTGAGGAATTTATCAATGTTCATTCATGAGTCTTGACCTGCTGGAGCAAAAGTGTGCAAGAGTCAGAAAGACCATCTCCTATGTGGTTTAGATTAGCCAAACTAAATAAAATTATTCTAGTTACTTAAGTAAACCACTACCACAAAGAAAAACCAACACCACAAAGAAAAGAAAAAAAAAAAAAGGGAAAAAAAAATAAAAAGCAATGTTAGGTACTTGGTGTCAAAGTCACAAGGTTGAAGCCCAGCTGGAGCTGAGATGACTGATGGGCACTGGTTGGAACAAGGCAGATTCTGTGAGAATGCTAATTGGAAAAGCAAATTCAAGGAGAATGGGCTTCTGTGGTGAAGACCACGGTGATGAGAGTTGTCAATGAAAAAGCTGTTGAACTCAGTGCCTTTTTTTCTGCCTCTGTCTTCACAGCCAAAGCCAACTCCCAGCCCCCTGCCTGTAATGGCACAGTTCAGGAAGGAATGGGGCAGCCAGCAGTGGAGGAACAAGAGGTTAGAGAAGCTGGATTTATTCAGATAGGAATCATCCCAAGCTACTGAAAGAGCTGGTGAACCTGAGCATGAGACCACTATCGATCCTCAACAAAGGCAAGAAGGAGGACTTGGGAAATTGTATGCCAGTCAGCTTCACCTCAGTCAATGGAAAGATCAGGGAGCACATAATCCATAGTAGTCACCCCAGAAGGCAAACCATGTTTGACCTGCCTGATTGCCTGCTATGATAAAATGACTGGCTCTGTGGGCTCCTGCAGAGTGGTAGGTGTAATACACTTTAATTTGAATGTGGCTTTTGACACCAAATCCCCATCCTTCCCCTCTGGAAACAGCAGAAGCATGGACGGGAAGAACAGACTGTTTGGATGAATTGAAAACTGGCTGTAAGGGTAGCAGTCAGTAACTCACTATTTGGTTGGTAATCAGCAGAGCACCCTGGGAGTCAATACTGGCACCCATAATCAAAAGCCTTCATTAACAACCTGGCTGCAACACAGAGCTCATTCTGAATAGATCTGCAGGTAACACTAAATTAGGAGAAGTGGCTGTTGGTTCAACTCAGAAAGACCCTGAAAAACTTAAGGACTGGACAGAAGAGCTCATGATCCAAGTATGAAGTTCTGCACCTGGGACAGCTGGAATAACCCATTTACAGGTATGGGCTGAGAAGTGGCTGGCCAGGTCATAGTCCTGTGGATTACAGCATGAATGTGAACCTGCAACACGTTCTTCTGAAAGAAGCCACGTAGTGGGTGACACTAGAATTGTGGCCAGCATGTGAAGGGTAATTTGTTAATAATGTCTACTCGGTACTGGTGAGGCCATACCTGAAATATTGTTTAGTTTCGAATACCACTGATCAAGAGGAACATGGTTAAATTGGAAAGAGTTCAGTGGGAGGCTACTAACAAGGCTATTGAGGAGAGGCTGAAGGAGCTGGACTTAGTTTGGTAAAAAGGAAGCTAAGACGTGACATAACATTAGCCTACAACTATTTGAAATATTATTACAAAAGTAACAGAGCCAAACTCTTCGTGCTACTGCCAACTGGTCTAACAAAGAACAACTGCCACAGTTTACAGATTGGGAGGTTCAGACTGAGCATCAGAAAATAAAATCAACAAGAAAGTATCTGGGCCTTAGAACAGGTTATCCAGAGAGGTGGAAGAATCTGTCATTGGAGCTTTTCAAGACTCAGGCAAAGCTGAGAGTGACATAGTCTGGTGCTGCACTGGTTCAAGTCAAATACAGCTTCCAGAGGTGCTTTCTAACCAACATTTTTACAGTCATACAGGACACCTCAGGTTTTCACAACAGCTTATTACTGAAGCTCTATTATTAAAATAAACTATTTATTAACGTGTTTGGTTTCATGAGTGGTGGTAGAAGATTGTCACCTAGCCTGTTTGAAGAGAGAAGATTTGACAGATGGAAAACACTTTAGTGAGTTACATAACTGAGGCAACACCTCACATCAACCCACTTTTTGAAGCTAGAACTATAGCAAGAGACTTTAGCTCAGGTATGGCATTAAAGCCATGCTTCTGCTCCACATCCCTCATTCCCTTGTCCTGGCACCTGTTCACCTTTCTGGCTTACTTGACTTTGTCCTCCCCCACATTAAAATCTAAATCTGGACTCAGTTGCTCCTTCTGCCATGTCTGAAAGAAAGAGAACCTAAATTACCAATTAGCCTTTCTCTGGCCTCCTGTTATTATATCAAAGCATTATCCAACTTCTTCACTCTGTGGGAAATGCTTTGGTATAAATAGACATATTCTGCTGTGAACTATATCAATTCCATAACATCTCAGCCCAGCAGCTTCTCAGACTGCCTGATACAGAGAAAAAGGTGCCTCTTTCTGAATTGCATTGTTTTTTTTTCCCTCCATCAGGAAATATTGAAGATCATAATGTTCCTCAGTAGACTGACATTGCCTTTATCAGCTGGGAATAAGCTACACATAGAAAGACAATTGCTTCTGAACAAAATATAAATTTTCCAGGTTTTCAACATAGCTTGACATGATGGAGCAGATGAAATTGTAATACTCCATTCAACACTTAATAGAAAGACAACTGCAAAATTATGATTCTGTCCTCAGTACAACAGATTTATAGAGCACCCTCTGAAGCAGAAGAAATTGAAGCAACTAGACCTGTGAATGAATTCTGGTCCTACCTCTTTGACCCTCTGTGCTGGATGGTACAGGGGAGAATGCTTTCAAAAGGGGTGAATTGGATAGACCTGCTTACTTGGGATCTGAAAAGTGGAGGGTTTTTTGATGCTTGCAAGAGGCAAGTGGCCATGTTAATGAGAGTCCATACGATTTCTGTCATCGTAGGCAAATGACAATAAGGTCATTTACGGTCAATATGATTTTCAGGTGTCACCACTAATCAAATGTGCTTTACCATGTTCAGAGGAACTCTAATCTCCTTGTCTCCTGTTTAGAAGTTTTAGAAGTGTGTTTTGTTGTTTGTTTTTTTCTCCTTATAAAAAAAAATCAAACCAAACAACCCTCAGAGGGGAGCATATATCCATGTATTCTACACATCTAAATTCTTACTTTTATGATGGATTTGACCTTGGATCCAGTATTCTAGGTTTCAATGGAAAAAGCATAGGACATGGTGTATCTAAAGGAGAGGAGCAGAGCAGCCATACTTCAAGAAACTAGAGGCAAAAGACACCTGATGGCATGCACCCAACACACAACTGCTGAAAAATCAGGTATTTTGGTTTACAATATATATATAGTGTATATATGTACATAATAATGTATATAATTCAGTAAATAAATCTGAAATACATATGCTAAAAAGGTAAATTAACATAACTTTAAAGAAGTTTCCCAGAGAGGTATTTATAGGTAGTTGTTATATATTTCAGAACTTAAGTAAACATCTGATGTTAATCAAACATTAACTTACCTTAATTTCAAACATTAAAGATCACTGTCACGTCCAATTAAGGATCAGTTTTCTTTCTCCCTGCAAATCCAGCCATTTGTGGAACATGCTGCTTCCTCTGGGTTTTAATTACGTAGGAGTCATAACATCACGATCGTGGAGCTGATGTCCTTGTAAGGCCACTCTTGCTATTACCCCTGAAAGGTGATGGTGATCAGGGGAGGTTCCTGGGGACAGAGGAAAGGAAAGAGTTCCTACTCTCTTCAAGAAGGGCAAAAAGGAGGATCCAAGAGTCTACGGGGCAGGCGGCCTCACCTCAGTCCCTGGGAAGGCAGTATTGCAAGTGATTTCCAAACATATTCAAGATGAGAAGGTGTTGGAGAGTAGTCAGCATTGATTTACAAAGTGGTCATCATGCCTCCCCTATGATGAGATGATGTGAGTGTCTTGGTGGAGGAAGGGAGAACAGTGGACATTGTCTTGACTTGAGCAAGGCTTTCAACAATCTCCTGTAACTTCCTACTGAAATCAATAAGTAGACAGTGGGGTGGATTGAAAACTAACTGAACTGCCAGGCTCAGAGGGTTGTGATCAGTGTAATGAGGTCGAGCTGGAGGCCAGTCACTAGTGATATGCCCCAGGAGTTAATACTCCTCAACATCTTCAGTAATGACCTTGATGATGAGACGGAGCACACCCTCAGCAAGTTTTCAGATGACTGAAACTGGGAGGAGTAGATGATACATCAGCTGGCTGTGCTGCCATTCAAGGGGACCTCAACGGGCTGGAGAAATGGGTCAACAGAATCTTTATGAAATTCAAGGAAGGTAAATGCCAAGTCCTGCATCTGGGGAGAAAAAGTTAAGTATCCGAGGATGTACTGAAACACACTATCTGACCCCCTTTTCTTTTGTGGGGGTCTAAGCAACAGAAATCTTCTTTTACCTGCCTTTTTTTTCTTGTCTCATGCAGATCCAGTACCTGATCCAGCAGTACAGTAAAAGCTGGTGCCATTTGAACCACCAGTGACTGTTGTTTCCATATGTGTGTCTGTGACAGTTGCTACTTGGCCATGGAAGAGATTTTCAACTTCTGACACTTTGAAGAGTGATCTGAAGCTAGTGGTATCTCTTAGACTCTTTTGTCTTAAATATTGCAGATGGAAAACTGTGACTTCAGGGGTTGCTGATACCAAGGCAGTGACCAATAATTATGGCCTTTGAGTAGGTACAGGTAAGGAGTTTAAAATGGGGCTTGGCTAGATGGGCTCTCAGCAGCAACAACAATGAAATTATTCCAGTGGTTGCACTTGTTTATTTCCTCAGGAGGCACCTCCCTAGAAGAAAGGCTGCAAGCTAATTAAATAGAAAGATGGAGAAATAATCCTACTGAATGAACACTCAAACTGATTATGGACTTAAGAAAAATACTTTGTTTAAACACAAACAGAAAAATACTGCCAGAACCTCACAGCCCAAACAAATGTATCTCTGAAGGTCCTTCTGGTATGACAAGTACGTCCTACCATTTAGACTAGCATTTACTTTTCTCAGCTGGGATGCCGTAGATATAAATGAGACCTTTGAGTCTCAGCTCTAAGTTAACAAACTGAAACCACTGAAATAATAGATAAAAACCTTTCCATGACCATCCTATGCAGACAATCGCTTTTAGCAACCATATAGTTCTGACAGAAAACAAAAAAAAAAATTAATAGATTTAACTTTGTCAGTTGAAAGTGGAAGAAATCTTAGGAGGATAGCCTGAAGACAAAATAACTTGAATTTAACAAAAGTTACAGTCTAAGCTTGAGACATAAGCACATATAAAATCTGTCATCTTATGAAAGATTCTTTATCCGGTTCAGAAATCTGCAGCGGCAGTCCGAATCTCACGTATTCTTCCAACTAAGTTCAATGGCTATTAACAAAACTAGCTTCAAAAAAAGCCACACAGTTGAAAAATATTTCAAAAATAATTCAAAAGGAGTCCATAAAACACAAGAATTATTTTTTTCCCTCAAAGGTTTTCTGATCTATATATCTGTGGTTATGGCAGTCACCAGTACTGTAGCCCATGGTGCAGCTTTTGCTAAAGATACAAGCACATCTGATTGCACTTATGATAAAAGCTAGTCTGAATTAAAAAAAAGGAGGGGAGGCGGGAAGGGGAACCACTTATGATAAAAGCTAGTCGGAATAAAAAAAAAGGAGGGGAGGCAGGAAGGGGAACCTCTAGATTTTTTTAATGCAATGCCTCCCAATTGTATTTTTCACTTCATGCATCTCCTCTGCTAAGACAGTGTCCTGGTTTTGTTAAAAACAAGTTTCTCTTTTAGTGAATTTGCCTGTCAGCTAAAGCTGTCATATTAGCCGCATTTTTCTGGAGAACCAGATACATGTTTTGGTAAACATAGCAATGGAATGCGAGGTTATTGATAAGCATGGATGGACATCTCACAAGAGGGGCGACGAGAAACTGGTGACCAAGAAACTGACCAGCGGAGTATAACATCCCATTCAGGTGAATACTTCATAGAAAAGTGGGAGATCATGAGGATCTCGGCCCTTTTTCTTATGGCTGACATTAGGAGAGGACCTTGCTAGTTGTCCCTGCGAACTGAGGCCTAGTGACAGCCTGAATCCAGCTCTGGTTGGCTGCAGAGTCCAATCCAGGACTTTGGGACTTCAAGATTGGTTTTGTATATTTTGTATTATTTTCTCTATTCTTATCAGTAGCATTAGTAAAACATTTTTAATTTTTCCAACTCTCTTCTCTCTGTCCTTTTTTCCCTCCCGATTGCCTGTCTTTAGTGGGAAGGCGGGAGAGGAAGGGGCTGAAAGGAGAAAGGCGGGGAGAGGGGGTTAACAATATATCTGCCACGGTTTTATTGTCACCCTACAATCAAAACCTTGACAGACAGTAAGTCAGTTACTTTCTCTAACACAAAAGTGAATCAGGAGTTCTCAGATTCTTGGAGTCAAGTTCGAGCCTTGTAATTCAGATTGAGGGCTTCAACAGTTCAGTAGTGGACAAAAAAATCATACACCAGACACTTGCTTCAAACTGCAGTGAAGAACACTGTTATGTTGAGACTGCATCTGAAATACCATTTTGGGGCTCCCCAGCATGAGAACACAAGCAAGTCCGGCAGATGTCTAACAAGCCTGCTGAAAGGACTGGAGCACATGATGCTGAGGAAAGCTCAGAGTTCCAAGTTGTTCAAAACCCACTGTCCAAAGGCGTATTCTCACCAGGCCTGCAAAGATGTGGTTATTTGAGCTGGAAACATTTTTAGATCTAGTGCACAAGCAAACTACAAAAGGGGAAGAATGTGCCCCAACTTCTGGATGCATCTCATAGCCAAGTTTTTTTTGAGGGATTCAAAGGTAAATACAAAGAATGAACGTACATTTTAAATAGCTTCCAGTTTTGGGTAAATGAGTTAACTTTTTGTTCCAAAGGATTGTTATGGGATGGATGCCTCTAAGCCATAATCCCCTACACCTTTACCTGGTCTCATGCAGCTGAACAAAGGATGGTCTTGGAAACCACTAAAAATAAAAGCTAGTGGAGCACACAACACCATCAAGTTGAACTGCTTTTGCAATGGCAGACTGAGCAAAAGTTTAAACAGAGCCCAAGACAGTATTTCTGCACATCTCATGACAGAAGCAGTTCTTGGGAACACCAAAGGGTTCAGAGACGCCCTGCGCAGCACCACCAGCACAGGACGTGGTTCTGCTCTGTGGCAAATCTCAGCAGGCTGCTAGCAAGGGAGGCAAACACCATCACACCTCTATGGAGAGAACAAAGATTTGAAGTCGTTTCAGATGGGGTGGTGAGTGTCCAACAGGAGCCTGGAGAGAGACTCGACTTGGAGATGAAGTTCTAGCACTTTCCTAGTATGTGATGAAAAGAGTTGACCTCAAGGTTTTCTCACTCCTGAGAAAGGAAAATCTTTTCCTCTTTATAATCTACTGTTGTAAAATGGCTCCAATGTTCTGCTGGCATATATAGACCTCTCAGCAATTTACAGCTGGACATTCTAAGAGAGGAACAGACTCCAAGGGGAAACTGCTTTTTGACCAAAAAGGACAAATCTTGTGCTGTTTTAAGCAATGCCACTAAAATAGGTGTTTCTGCTGGGAGCTGAGCACCCAATCCAGATTCCTGATAAAGCCCCAGAGCAGACCTGTGCAACCTGGTCACTTGCAGAATCAAAAATCCCTTTCCTGACTTTTTCTGAACGACTCTCATCCTTACTCCCTACTTCTCTAATTCAGAAGGGAGGGTTTATCCTGACACAGTGAGCTCCAGCTGGGGAATCCTCAAGCTGGTAAGCACTGGAAGTGGAAAATCATACAAGAAGAGAGATTTTGTTGTATATGACCTGTTTCCTACGCGCTGCTTCATCTGCTTTTGGCCATCTCAAAAGCAGGATGAGAGGGTCCAGATGGTCCTTTCAATTTGACAGACTGGATATTTTCACATGTTTATGAAGTGCTCAGTTGATGTACCAACCTGAAATATTGCAAGATATTGCAAGAAGGGAAGTGCACTTAGAACCCTATTACTTAAGATTAAAAAGGGACTAACTGGGGAAGTGTGAAGGAGAGTAGTGGAGACAGGAGGTGGAACAAGAAACAGAATGTACTTAGTCTGCCACCTCTAGATTTCTTAATCCAGAGGTTAGAATTTACTGGAAAAAAGATATATAGTGGCGGGAGTGGAAGATCCATGCCCAGTATATCTCAAATCTACTTACTGTACTAGCAACTCCTCTTAGACACTCCATCTCTTATCGCAAGCAACAGATTGTTACTTGAAGAAAGAATTTAGTCTAACAGAACAGTAAGTGTAGGCTTTAGTGAGTTAAGTGTCAAGATAAGATGTCTCCTTAACTGAATTATGGTTAGTGAGTTATGTATGCTCTTTGAAGTAGTTGCCATACAAACCAATCTTTAAAATATTTCTGAAAAATATTAATATATGGCTTGCTAAAGCATTTTCTAATTGTGATGCCCACGTTAAGTTATTTTGAAATATAGACACTCAGCTGTGGTATACAGTTACCAAATATTCTCTGATCCTTTGAAGTTTTAGGGATAAGCCAGAAGCTCAGCTAAACAACTTTATTTCTGTATGTCTAAGTTCTAATTACATATATATGTGCTCCCCTTGAGGAAAGAGAGAAAAAGTAAAATATGCTTAGTTAGCCATTGGAAGGAACATTGGGTGTCACTTACTGTAACCATGTCCTTAAGAAAAGCAGTAGCTGACGCTCCTACTGAGTTTATCCACTTGGTATGTTGAGGTAAAATAAAAAGAATATTATTATTAAGGCATAGAAAACTATTAGGTGCCATAGTCTCCTGCCTTCCCCCTTTTATTATTTTAATTGATTTAGAAGATGGCAATCTATTCAAGTAATCAAAGCAGACATGCTGTCTTCTCAATATAAAGTTATTGGCTACTTGGCACTCAAGCTGTTTCCTCTAAATGCTTCCCCATGCTCTAAATCAGACACACATCTTCAATGCTTTTTGATCCTCTAACATCTGCCTATGTAACTACTGCTAGGCTAACCTAAGCTGCCTGTAATACCACATTTCAGGTTCTGGCTACATTCTTTTCTCTTTCTTAGTTACCGTACATTGTTTTCTGTATTATCCTACACTAAATATTCCAGTTAATCTTGACTTTTGTAGTCCTAAACAGTAACTTCACAGCAGTTTAGTTTAAAACCTTTCACACAGCCTGAGATCACTCTTCCTCCCTTTGTAGACAAAATGTACAGCTAGCACTAGGATAGCATCAATTCAAACGGGGTAGAGGAGGGAAAGAGAAGGAGGCTGTTGAGGATAACAGCATAATTGAGTACAGAGGAACACTGGCTAACCTTGGCTTTTTCCACTTTTCAGCAACTGTTTCATTAGTTGGTGGCAGTATAACAATACATCAGTGACAGTATTTATTCCACTTACAGGGGCATACCCACATTTTTACTGAAACAATCCCTACCCTGTTGCATGTTTCCAACACCTTTGTGAAACTGGCGCCCTGTTTTGTGAAGGGGTTTCTGCTCACTGGCCAACACTCTGGTTAACAGTAGTGGTCCAAAGACACATTACTAGGGTGCAAGTGGTATAAGCTGCTATCAAGAGGGTTGGGCTGCCAACCACAGTGGGATGCAGAATGCCCAATACTTCTCAACCAGTCACTTGAGTGGAATACAGTAAGGCTGGACAACCACACCATTGGGTCTTAGGGCATCTTTTAAGATGTTTCCATCCAAAAGGGCTGGCAGAACCATCTAACATCTTTATGAATACTAAAATCAATAGATGCACCCATACTTTTTCTTTTCCAAAGTGGCTAGTGCCGTTTAGGCGAGAAGAACCAAATGTTCCATTAAAAATTTCATAAGCCACAGGTTCACTGAGAATAAGGTACTACAAGTCCTCCTTGTTAGGCTGACAGCTGCAAAAGTCTAAACACTACCTCTCCAGAGCCTGAGAAGCTGTTTCCCAAACACAGGGGGAAGCTATCCTTACACACTCTAACACACTCTAACAACTGCTCTGTGCCTCCTTCCTCTTCATTTCTATTCAGGCTCCTATGCTGCAGTCAATTAGCAGCAGAGAACTGTGAGGTTACATCGCCAGTCTGAAGATCCATCTCTATCTATTCTGTCACACCCTACACAGTTACTTAGCACTGTCTACTTCTGCCATTCTCAGCAAAACTTAAGATCTAGCTGCTGTCCGTAGTTTTAGAAGGTGGCAAGGTCTTCCACACCTTTTCAGGGCCCTGGGCTTCTCAGCAAATCTCCAGGACTACAGCCTTAACCACTGTAGCTTCTATATACACGACCAGTTTCAGCCATGAGCAGGGGAGATCCTTCCACTGGGTCAGGCAGCAAAAGAGTAAAATACTTCTCAGAAACCTCCTTAATGCATCTTTCCCTGTCCCCCGCTACTGTCTACCACAATGAGTTTTAAAGCCTTGTCAGTCAGAATCTGTTTCATCAAGCACTTTGCAGCACTTGGCTTGTCTCTCTGAGCACAGAGACTAAACACAGTAACTGCAGGGAGTCCTGCCACTGTCTTGAGGATTGTCACAAAGCTGAATCCTCCCTGACAGCAGGTACCACTGATGGTGGAAGGGATATAACCCATGCAGGTCCCACGGTGTCCCACGGGGATCCCCCACTACAGCTGCTGCTCTTGGCTCTATCTACTACAGATATGAACAGCAGTGTCCTATGTCACATGTTGCTGCCAGTGACAGGCTTGCACATCAGCTCATACTTATATGCTGGAATCAGCTTGTTCCTCAGGAAGAAGGCAACCTACTAAAAAAAAAAAAAATTAAAAAAAAAAAACCCAAAACAACTAAAGTGTTTCTATTCCTGGCAAGAATTATTGCAAACACTGGGAACTTCAGAGTCCCTGAAACGCAGCAATATGAGCTCCTTCTATGGAGAAGTTGGGAGAATCTGCTCACTCTTATCTGCCAAGGTTGTTCATTTTTTTTTTTGCTTGTCTGCTCCCTCCAGAGGCCAAACACGCAAGGGCATTTTGCTGATGATCTTCCTCAACTGGGAATAAAATTCATTACCTTAACCATAAAGAAGAGTAGGACTGATGAAGTAACACAGATGCTAGTGACCACAGAAGAGACTCCTACACCCTTACAGCCTAGAGACACAAACAGGAGGCACTGGACTGGAGCCACCCACTTGTACAGGAGGGAAGAATGAGTGTCTAGAAAATACAGTACAAGTACTTCAAAAGAGGATTTACTTGTCGTGGTTTAACCCGAGCTAGCAATACAACCATGATAGCCGCTCACTCACCCCCTCTCCTGCCCACCCAATGGGGAGAGAATCAAAAGGGAAGGGAGAAACTTGGATTGAGACAAACAGAGTCTAATAAAATAACAAAATACTAATACACTACTTCTAAATATATATATTAAATAGAAATAAAAGATACTCAAGGCAATTCCTCACGAACACACTGAGCAGCCAGTCCCAGGAAACAGCACCTGGTCACACAGCTGATCCCAGAGAGAGAGAAGGAAAGAAAAAGGCAGAAAAGCCCAGAGGCCTCTGCAAATGGCAAAAGGCCGGGCTGAACGTCCTGACCAAAACTCCCCTGGCCCCAACAAAAAAAAAATCAAAGAGAAGAGAGAGACACAGAGAGACCAGAAGAGCCAACTGCAAGTTCCCAACTCCCAGTTCTCCTTAAATAATTAGCATGACGCCAAAGGGATGGAACGCTCTCATTGATCAGTCTGGATATCAGTCAAGCTCTGCCCCATCCATGCCCCGCTTCCTTGCCTCCTCACACCTGTGGGCAGAGCACTCAGAATGTCCTTGGCTCTCAGACCAGAGCAATTAAAAACATTAGCTCTGTGCTGGGGTGTTACCTGCTTGTTCTTAAACTAAGTCAAAATAATGAGCATGCTAGCTATGAAAAAGAAAGCTTTCTAACTGCACAAAGAAAATTAACCCATTTTCAGTCAAACCAGAACATTACTGTTTGGCAAGTGATGCCATAATAGCCCCCTAACTGTCACCAAGTCTCAGCTTCTGATTAAGCTTTCCTTTCTTGAGCTGAGAGCCTGGATATAAATAAAAATGCTGTGCAAGTGTCCCCTCTGTCTACAAACACATTGGAAAAAAACATTAAGAGAACCTAACTCATAGAACAGACAACAGAGTCTCATCTATATATATTTTTGAAGTATTTTTGTCCCACTAAGCATGTAAAGGAATGTCTAGAGACATAATTGGTATAATTAAAACATTTGAAACCCAAGTGTAGTCCAGGAGTAAACAAGCACTTGAAAGGAGAAACACGTCTCTAAATGCTTCTAGTGGTACCCTGCTGCTAGTACCTACTTCCTAGGTGGAATAACTACATGAAGGTAGTCATTATTTTCAGCTTACCTCTCTATTTGGTTGAGATTGTATTTTATAATCACGAAGTTAATCTTTGGCATTACATTTGATGGGCAAGACATCTCACAAAGAACCTGAATTAATCAATTGGAACCCTGACTCATGCTTCCTGTGATTAAAAAGGCAGCCTCCCTGCTCACCTCTTCTCCCTTCTTCTCCAAAGGGAAGGGCATACACAGTCTGAAAAATACACACTGACAATTCATTGTTTTGTGTCAAAATGAGAAAGCATTGGCAACAGCTACCTTCACAAAAGCCAGCAACAGGCCTCAAGTTTACAGGGACAAGTAAAGCTGCACTCAGACTACTCCGAGATGATTTAAAATAATACTTCCTTCTTCCCACACATCTTTCAGAGGGCCGCAATGACTTTAACTTTCAAGTCCTCACTTCTGTGAAGTGGCCAAACTGCCTGTAGGATTGCACAGACAAAAATCATGGCTTGAGTCCTCTACTGAACCATATAATAGAGGTATTCAAGTCCCATGATATTAATGTTCAGTAACAGCAAATAATTATGGCTTAGACTGGATCTCACTCAACCGCGGAACAGTCAATACCCCAACATACCTGAAAACAGGACTTACCTTGTCACGAGAGGGCCTAGGGGAGCAACAACCCAGCATTGGTTGACAACCAAGACCACGAGCCCCATCCGTTCATCACGAAGAACCTGGACAGGAGTACAGCCGACTACCAAACCCAGCGACCTGTCCCACTCGGTCACTGGCTCACTTTCATTCATAGACATCACTCAGATTACAGAGCAATTATTGTGCCAGCCTCATCTCTACCAGCTTGTATACTCTATACTAATTGAAGTGTGTGTGTATTTATATGTTACCATATACATGTATGGCATCTATCACATACATGTGGCATTAGCATATAGTACCACATATATGTATACTAGCACATACAGTACAGAGTCATATGATATAATCTATCAGCAGTAACAAATAAATGGCATGGAGCTCAACAATCATGGCTTACTGGCTCTTCCTTCTCTTGCATAAGGAGAGGTGGTGTTTTTTTCTTTTTACTTCCCCATGTACTTTTTTTTTCTTCAGTTAGTGTGTCTGGACTATATCTGGAAAGGACTAGGGTGGAAAAGCCTCAGGACTGACCAACCAAATGCACAGCTGCCCCTACTATAATGTGACGAGACAAAGAAGATTTGAAACAATGAACAAAAATCATGTTTCAAAGTTTTAATTGAAGAGAAGACCTCAAAGTAAGAAACATCTTAGAGAACACAAAGTTTATACTTTAGCTGAAGAAAATTAATTTTTGAATCTTTACTTTCAATTTTACACTATAGATAAAAAGTGAGCAGCAGTTCCCAAATTCAAACAAGAGTTATTAAAAAATTATCTAGAAAATACTCTCTCAGATGAGCACCTTTCATTGCTTTAGTGTCTGCAGTCTTGCAAGCCTCTACCTGGCAGCTGCTGTTCTGCTGTTCTTTAGCTGGGGACACTGAAAAGAGAGTTACTTGTGCAAGCTGGTTTTCCCTTCCAAAGAAAAGAAAAGCAAGAAGGGACAATTTAAAACTCTCTAGATTGGGCTAATAAAGGAGTGGTCAGAGAAACAAGATGAGGAAGTGTGTTCAAGGAAGGCAATGCAGCCTAGCTCATAAGTAGGAACCACATGGTGCTGAGCCAGAGCATTAAAAATAAATTAATAATTAAATTGGAAACTTCCTTAAAAACTTTGCAGAGTTCAGGGTGAGCCAGGTGTGAGCCTGGGAGCAATTAAGATTGGAAGGAACCTCATGGCAAACCATGACCAATTCTGCCAGGAACAATTTCATTTTTGTCCCACAGGTGAAGTCTCTGTTACACTGGGCAACTCAGGTCCAGTGAAATAAGTTCCTTACAACAGCACTACAATCATTTGTATTTCTCCTTACCACCAACCATTCACTTTACATTTTTGCCACAAGATTGGTTTTGACAAGTATCATTTCTATAATAACTGTATCTTCAGTAAACATTCATTGTAATTTGATCACCAACATTTCTGTTAGCACAACTGAAAGGACACTGTCTGCACTTGCACATCAAGACCAGTTTTGAGAGCTTTTAACCATTTTCCAAGCTGCTCATAGTCTACTTAGTATGTTGAGGAAACCAACGAGCTTGGGAATGGTTTATAAACCTTAGTCTGAAACATTACAGCATTTATGTTGCTTGATATAATTGAACCTTTTAGGCACATAAAGACAGTAAATTGATATACTTGGAAGATCAGTGGAGTAAGAATGCTATGTTGGTAGTATCTTTTCCCAATATTTAGCAAGTTTGTACAACAGATATTTAAAATAGATATTTAAAATCCATGAAACATTTGGCAAAATTACTTAGTACTAAGAAATCCTTATCCCTAGAATAAGATACCAGATCCACATAAGGAAAATAGACACTATAATGAAAGGAAAAAAGTAAATGAGAAGATGTTTCTGCAAAAGCTCTGGAAGTTCAAATCTAGCCCCAAACTTCTCCTTAAAAATCATATAAAGCAATGAGGCCACTCCATATTTAAAGCCATTTTGTTTTTATCTATTGGGGTAGTCACTTTACATCATAGCAAAAAGACTGTATAACGAATACAAGTGTCAAGAATCAGATTTTTATGGCACAAAAGGAAGTTTTCCATTAACCTGCTTTCAGAGTTGTTAAATACATAATTGAAGACAAAGAAACTAAGGCTACCACAAAATAATATTTGCATGATGATGTTAGTCTTTATTCAGCTTCTTAATTGACTCCTCCAGTCTGAAGGTGGAGAAGAATCTTTCCATTAGTTTGTTTCAGTGATTTATTCTGGATGAAAAGATCCTTTTCCTACATTTAACAGAAATTTTCCCATTTATATTGTTATTCAAAGTTCACATAACCTTTAAAGTTGTACCTTACAATGTATGGAAAATTTAAGATGAAAATAAAACTCTAAACATAACCCTTTCTATAATGTAAAAATATTCTACATGTTTAACATATCAAGAATGTTAAGCATTCGCTTCGGGGAAAAACTAGTTTATGTATTTTTCAGCACAAACCCAACTATTAACGTTTTGTAGTATTGTATCCCTGTTAAGTTGGGTGCCACCCAGTGTTCATCTTCTGCAACTACAGCTTGACCACTGTACTTACAAGAGCTCTGCATACAAGACAGTTTTCAACTGCAAAGTTGAGATGCTGCTAACTTTTTAGCTTTCCTTCTCCCCTACCCCTCCGCTGTGGCAAATTTACATCTTTGAAATAATGAGTGTTTTTAATTATCAAAATCAGTATAAAAATAGCAGCATGCTACTAGACGTGAAAAGCAGATTCATCATGCATTATGAATTTAAATGCAGATCTCTGCCTTCCTTTTATATTATCAAAATCTTTTCAAAGTTAACATCAAGGCAAGGGGTATAAGGACAAACACTGCATAGTATGATTTGATACGAATCTCAACTGGGTACTTGTGTTTAATCAAAATCCATGATAATTACAGGGTAAACAACTTTTATTTCAAAATACAAGTTTAACTGGAATTGTAGTGATGAAAGCAGAAGCGGGAATGCAGTCTTTTACAGCCCATGTCACTGTATCTCACTTACATCCAGAGATAAAAGCTCTAATTGGTGAAGAGACAAAATATTTGTGGCGTTTCATTGAACCTTTGTGATAATCCAGCATTATCCATTTCTAAAGAAATATAAATACTTTAAAACAAACATTGAAAATAAATCCTTTTGATGTAACAAACTACACTCTTTACCGAGAATTTTCAGTCTTCTTAAAAGAAAGGGACTTCACCCAAAAAATAATCGAAATATCAATGTAGAACAATCCTTGGAGGAAAAACGTCGGAATGTAAACCTCTGTTCCAAATTAGATCTGAAAAGCAAAACATCACACCATGTATTTAATTCACATGCATTTTTTCATCAAACAATTCTTTCTTTAGGCTACTTTTATGGTTCAACAGGAGACTTCCTGAACTCAGTACAGTACTGATTTTGCCTCAGCTCATATCCCGTTTCCTTAACATGTGAATGACGACTCCTCTTACGTCCTGTGATTCTGTCCTCACCACCATCAAAATACCACAATTATGCAGGAAAGCAGTTTTGCCAATATTATGCATAAGTACTACAGAAATAAATTAGCCCATGCTTCTCAAAAATGAAAACAAAATCAAGTTTAAAGGTAACTTCCCTAAGTAGTGACTATGCAAGCTGATTTGGTGGCAAAAATGAACCGTTTTCTAACCATTCTTTTGACGCAGGCAACAGCGCAAAGCTTCCACCAAGTCTTTCACATTAACTATGACCCTGGAAGCTGCACTTCATTCTAGGCAGACTAGGATGATCCTCGGAAAGGTCATTCACATTCTATCTCTTTATGTCTTTTCCTTTCTTAAAGCACGACATTAATATTGCATAGCTGACAGAAGCTTAAAAACAATCATAGCTATGCACTTAAATACATTATCCCACACAAAGATCCATTGATTTGCAGATTTTATTATTTCAATATTCCTACAGCTACTTATCACTTTGACTTTTACAATAGTTTCATTATTAAAAGCACGCAGTATTAGAAAGTATTGCTAGCTTCACTAAGCTAAAACTTCAGTAAGCTCAACCACTGACAAGTCAAAAATGAAATTTTAAGAAGCCTGAATAAAAATTCACCATTATTGGTATTTTAAAAATATTTAATCTAATGCATCATACATTGAGAACCTCAAAGTAGTCAAAATAATGTGAGCATTTAAAGATAATCATCACATCACTAACTCGGAGAGAGAGGACTAAAAAGATGAAGAATTAAAACATAATAATATACTTAGAACAGTCTATCCAATTAAGTTAACTCACTGGCTCAGTAAGTTACTACTTATCCTCTCAGCCAGTTGACCCTGCACACAGTCATCTCTCAACTGAAAAATGAAGTGCATCATCTTAGGAAACATTTCACAGCAGAATCTACTTTTGCAATTTACTATATAATTTGAACTATAACAATTTTACTTCTACAATTTAAGAGTGTGGTCAGTTACTGTGGCTTAGTGATAAGTACTAACACAACTGATTGTGAAAAATCTGTAAATTCAGGATTACAGTTGACTTTGTTAACTACTAAAATGCAGCTTTTTATGATTTTCATGTAAACAAAAATGGAGACTTAAAGTCTTTGTTTTTTTAAAAACAAAAATCTCTCAATTATTTCTGTAGGTATTATTAGATAGTCAGGTTGTTAAAACTACAGAGGAATCAGAGAGGTGAAACCCGCGCCTGTTTGTGCAGATTGCCAAGACACATACATAACCTGTCACCTGCTCCAGCAGTTGGTGTCCAATGGAGTTTATGGCTCTATCTGCCTCAACCTCACATGGCACAGGAGCCGACCAAGAGGTCTTTCTGGCTCACTGAGCAGGGTACGCAAGGAAATCCCAGCAGTCTGCAAAACCTTCCTAAATCTTTTACTTCACTTTCCATCACAAGCTTGTTTTAAGAAGCTTGCACTTCAGAGAACAATACTAAGCGCTACATTCAGCTCCTTCAATACGAACACACCCAGCCACATCCACATGTGGTCATCAACTCGTGTAACTGCAACTCCTCATGTGGGCGCACACACACAATCGTTTGAACGGATGCTGCTACATAACTCCAGGTCTTTGGGGTGAACTGACTTTGATTTTCTTTTTTAGGCATCTTAAGGGTTTTGACAAGACTACTCCTCATGTGTATTTTAAGAGTATGACCCTAAGCATACATTTGCTAGAGAAGGGTTGCAGGACAGAGGAGAGAACAGGAAGCTGCCGTGCACACATCTACACCACTTTCTGAAGCAGTCCTTGAGAAGGTGAGCTATTCTGAACATCAGTGTATTATTTTACTTGCTCTAAACCAAGGAAAAGCAGCTTATTGCCAAAGATGACAGTTTCAAGCATATGACATAGAATCTATGTTTACTACTTACGTCATCAATGTCTTCATCATCATCTCCAATATCATCAAACTGGATTTCATCATCATCTCCAGGACCAAATGTGTCTGTTTCATTGATTTTAGCTAAAATGTAATTTTGAGACGTTAAGGAGTGCACTCACACCAAGTCAAGATAGATTGAATATTCTTGTCCAACATGAACTTCCAATTTGAAGTGAAAAGATTCTTACCATGTTCTGGAAGCTCCCCATATGCTTTCAGACTTCTGGCTTCATCTGCATTGTACTTTAGAATAACATCAGCCTTGTTATCCTAAATAAGAATTTATTAGTCATCTATGGAGAAAAAAACCTCCCTATTAATCTCAGCAGACTAGTAACACCTACATTATTTAAAGAACAGGACCTATACTGTTTACAGAAGAATAACACCTATGTTATTTACAGAATAATATCTTGTTCCTCCTTCCCCTTCAGCTCCTTTAAATGTGAAGTAAAAAAATGCTTATCTGTAGAATATCTCGATTTATTCTGGGCGATAACTTTATTCTCTCCTGTTATAATTAATTTCAGAAGTTCAGTTTCATGCCTTTGAAACTAATCTTTCTTCAGAGAACACACATGGTGAGGTGTTTGGTGGCTAGTCAGAATGTGTCGAAACTTCCTAGTTTGAAGTAGTTCCATATATACAGTAAATTACAATATCGTAAATGTTTTACAATTCTAATGTACATTTCAGAAGCAGAATCGGTCTTCAAACAACTGATGACACAACACTAACATTCATGAAAAAGCATTTACCTAATGATAATATGACAATTGTTTTCCATTAACCTTTACATTAGGTAAAATTGTGCTACTTCATTTTTGGAAATTTAAGTAGAAACTCGCTACTGATAACTGGCCTCTTAAGGTAAAACGCTAAAAATCAAGGCTCCAAAATTCTCATTACCAAAAATTCAAATTATCACAAAAAATGTTTGGTGCTTGACTCAGTCTCCATTATATCACAGGATCCAAGCATCAAACAGCTACACCTGGAAAAAAAAGGTCAGGTGTTATGCCAATAAGCACCTTCTCTCACAAACTCTCAGGGTGCAATTCAGAAAAACAAGTTGAACCAGGATTTGTCATCTACTTATGACAATCTTTCTGTAATACAAGGAAACTAGAAGTCATGATTTAGCATAACTAAATACATATTCAAAGTTAGATGGGAATTTCCTTATGATACGTGCTGCAATTTAACACTAAATAAAGCTGTTTGTAAAACATTCTTCATTGGCAAATTACACTGCATTTTTACCTGGTAGTCTCTTAAGCCAACCAATATAATATCAGATGTATTTATCCAAACCTGGAAGAGAAAATATGTTATATTGCAGGAATTCAATTTTTGTTGTATAACACAAGAGTCAAACAGCACAATTTGGTTTGCTGAAGGACACAAAACATTTCACTAGAGCCCCCATTTTCACTTTCTCACCAGTAAACTGGAAATATCCAGTTTCATATTTTAATAGCAAAACCAGTGTCAGAAATACTCATAGATACATTATTTCACATTACAGAGCTATTACTAAGTTAAATCAAACTTCTTTGTAGAGCTTCTAGCCAACAAGGTGGTTATGAAGTCACAGCTTCTGAGAAAACAGAAATAATGCATCAAGCCACCACTCTCTCAACAGAGCTCCACAAGGGCAAAAACAAAAGAAAGGTCTGATGAAGTAGATGATGGACAAGCACAATGAAGAGCACAAGAAAATGAATAGAGTTGTTTCTAGTAACTGACTATGTTGATCAGTCAAGCAAAAGCCAGAAGCCTGCAAAACAGCACGAGCTAATTTAAATGCACACAATAGTTCTATCCCACATCAGCTTGATTTTTTTGGAGACAAAATACATTTCAGTTGAGCTTTCCTTTCTTTGAGACATGAGGAATAGATAAGTGATGCTTTCAGTAGCAAGAAATTAATTCTGCAGCACCTAGCATTTATTAATGTACATTTTCCATCACCCTCAACAGCTCATTGCAGTGCACTCCAGGCAGCGACCAGGCTCACACTGATACCAAGACATGAGCGTTCACTGGTCTCCAAAAACAGAGAGGTGGAACAATCCCAAATGAACACAGTGAATGTCTGTTTTTATTGGGAACAGACTGAGAGGACCTCCTCCATACCATACACCAGCAGAGGACAGAAAGCTGTAACATTTGACAAGGGCAAGAGGGAACACCATGCAAAGATGGCAAACACATACACCTGACTTCCCTGGAGGTACGAACTTTTGTAGGTCAGCTTTGCACAAAAGTATTTTGGGAACTTTAGGTAGGCAATGAAATTATGGCATCTGAGGTGCCTGCAGGAAGCTATAAAGAAACCTTCTGAAACCACCCTTATTGAACCACTCAGATAAGTCACCCAGCGAGAAGTTGATAATTATTCAGTTTCTCCCCGGATCAAACTAAGTGGGGTACCAAACGCTGATTCTTTACTGTTCACGAAGTAGCATACGAAAATATGGCTTTGGAAAACCCTTACACCGTTATTTTCCAATGCTGGGAGTCAATCTTCCTGTTAGAAGTTCTCCTGCCAAGCTAAGTACTGATCTAGTCTCAGCTATAACATGCTGATTTTCCAAATAGTCATCAAGTTCCTCATGTACAATTATGGAGTTTTTAAATATTTCCTATACATATAAGTTTCTAGAATATGAAAAATTATTATGCCATAAACAGGCAAAAAAGTCCCCCCTGAAATGTGCACATACAAAGGCAGCCTTTCAATCACCAGCTTCTCTCAAAAGCCAGAGACTGCCTGGCTTTTGCTGGCATTTTGCATTGTGTTGGCAATACAAACAGAAGAACAAATTAGTTTACTATCAAAAAAGTAAGTTTAGTATATTAAATACAGCAGAAATATTAACTTTTGTAATGAGCTACACACATAAATTTTTACAATTACATATCCCGCATAATGCCATTCTTCTTTACTGTAATGCTTTGGAATTACCTTTTTTCTTAGTTTCCCTCTAATATGACATAACCTCTTCACGCCATCAAAACATAAGGCCTCCAGTCTTCCATTGCCTAACATCTTGATCACCTGGGCATATTCTGAAAGAGATGGTAACATATAGCAAAACTTTTAAACAAATACAGCCTCATGAAACAACCAATAGCTTTTGCCAGTGTAACCAAAATTTGCTGTAACATTTTATCAAACAGGAACGGCTGAAAGGAGCTGGCCACACAGGCCACTGAATGTATCGCAGTTTTCATATTATTGTTGACATTAACATTTTCAAGCACTGCTCATCCTTGGTTGTATCTATGCTTTTGTTCCCTCCAAAATGCTTACTACAGATAATTTTTAGAGCTAGAAAGTCAGAGTTTGAAAGTTTATAACAGCATGACGGTGCCTGTCCTAATGGACAAAATCTTGTGCTATCATTGCGGGAAGAGGAAAAAGCAGAACATTCTGTACACCCCATTGATACTCTGAATCCCTTCTGCAGAGGCTCTGTGGAAACAAATGCTGCTCCTGAAACAACATGTTCTGGTGTTCCCAGAAACTGTCTGAAAGGCAAGTATCAGGCTTCAGCTGAACACTATGAAGCTTCTCTTCAACACCTACCCTCAATCTCTCACCTTGTATTTTATCTCCTTTCCTCACCAGGTTCCAGAAAATACTACTGAAGTACTTCACACACACTATTAAAAGTTTGCATTTAACTAAAAAGAATAAAGTTTGTAAGAACCACAACATTACTGTTCTTACAAGCTTTATAATAACATTATCTGACCACTTACACTCACCAGGAAAAAAAATTCCCAATTAGCCAGAGTTGCATTTCAATATTCTAAAATCTTTACTTAGCACAAGCTCGGTAGTTTAACAAACCATATGAGAATTTTAACTGAGAATGTTTCATCGTTGCTGATGGCTTGCACAAGCATACTCTTCACCGATAAAAAACTGTCTGGATGGCCGGACCCAAAGAGCTGTGGTGAAGGGAGTTAAAAGCAGGTGGTGGCCAGTGACGAGTGGTGTTTCCCAGGGCTCAGTACTGGAGTCAGTTCTGTTTAATCTCTTTATCAATGATCTGGACGAGGGGATTAAGTAAGCCCTCAGTAAGTCTCCAGATAAAAACAACTGGGTGGGAGTGCTATCTGCTGGAGGGTAGGAATGCCATACAGAGGGATCTGGACAGGCTGGATTGATGGTCTGAGGCCAACTGTATGAGGTTCAACAAGACCAGGTACCGGGTCCTGCACCTGGGTCACAGCAACCCCAGGCAGCACTACAGGCTCAGGGAAGAGTGGCTGGAAAGCTGCCTGGTGGAAAAGGACCTGCGGGTGTTGATAGACGGCTGGCCGAACATGAGCCAGCAGTGTGCCCAGGTGGCCAAGGCGGCAAACAGCATCCTGGCTTGTATCAGGAATAGTGTGGCCAACAGGGCTAGAGAAGTGATCATCCCCTTGTACTCACCCTTGGTGAGGCCACACCTCAAATCCTGTGTTCTGTTTTGGGCCCCTCACTACAGGAAAGACATTGAGGTGCTAGAGAGAGGTCAGAGAAGGGCAATGAAGCTGGTGAGGGGTCTGGAGCACAAGTCTGATGAGGAGCAGCTGAGGGAACTGGGGCTGTTTAGGCTGGAGAAAAGGAGGCTGAGGGGAGACCTTATTGCTCTCTGCAACTACCTGAAAGGAGGTTGTAGCATGGAGGGTGTTGGTCTCTTCTCCCAAGTAGCAAGTGACAGGACAAAAGGAAATGGCCTCAAGTTGTGCCAGGGGAGGTTCAGATTGGATATTAGTAAACATTTATTCACGAAAAGGGTTGTCAGGCATTGGAACAGGCTGCCCAGGGAAGTGGTTGGGTTGCCATCCCTGGTGATGTCTAAAAGACATACAGATGAGGTTCTCAAGGACAAGGTGTAGAGCTGGACTTAGCAGAGTGAGGTTAATGGTTGGACTTCATGATCTTAAAGGTCCTTTCCAACCTAAATGATTCTATGATTCAGTAGATTTTGCTTGGGAGTTGAAAAGGATTTTAAGTTTCATAGGTGCATCAAAATCAACTTCTTTTTTGCTTATAGCTGTGACAGAATATCAGAAAAAGCTTAAAAAATTAGTTCAGTGGTCACTTATTTTACAGTAACTTAAGTCAGTTCCTTTCCTGTATTTCTAACAAAGCACCTGATTAACTGGTCACTAGGCAAGTACTCATATGTATGTGAGCAACCACAAGTATGTGACACACAAGACAGGGTAAGCCAAAAGGCAGGTGAGATCACTGTCGCTAACTGGCAAAGGAGAGGAGAATCCTAGTCATCACCCTCCAGCTGAACACTCCTGTGGCTTACTTTACCTGACTGCTGTCAAGTATGGACCTTACCTATTGCTCATTTCAGTAATTGTTAGACATCCCAACCCAGAAGCCAGTTCAACCAAACCATCAGGGAAAAGTAGAAGCAAGATGTACTGTTCTGCCAGGCCAGTGACTTCAGAGAGCTCATCAAAGGATCCAAGAAAAGGTATAGTTGGTATAAAACAGAAAGCAGAACTGTGCATCCAAGAGACAACGAATAACTACTGGCAACACTGAACTACATCAGCTAAGACAGCTGCTTACAGACCCTCACACAGAGCAACTCAAGGGATTTCTGGGCAGTGTTTACATACATACTGTATTACACACAACATCACAATAACATCAAGGAGAGGCAAGCTTCATTCTTAAGTAGTGAAGCTATTTAAAATTTCCCTTTGCCTAATGTCTTCCTCCTGCACTCACTGTGTCATTTAGAATTCAAATACAAACCCAATAAGAATACCTTTCACACAATAACTTTTGTATTTCTCAGACATCCAGCTGTTTTGTATAAACTTCCAACGTACATCACTTACAATATCTGACTGAAAACAATGGCATTGCTGTACTATAGTTAAAAACTCACCTTGCCCATCTTCCTTGAACACCAGTTCTCTTTTTTCTGATTCATTCTCATTCTTACCTCGTCGCCTGTTTTTACCTCCTTTGCCTAAATTACAGGACGTAAAACAAAGAGCATGTATTACTATCTGGGAATACAGTGAATCAAATAATCAGACTTATGGAGATATCTGTGCTTGTTCTCTAAATGGCTGTTTTGAATATCTTATCCAAATCTAGATTTTTTGATTGGTGATTTTTAGCTCTATTTTTAAAACTGAGTAGTAACATCATAATTAAAAGATTAGAGCCTCCACTATTTAAGATGTCCTGGTTGCTCTGGAGCGACAGTACCCTTCAACAAGGATTTGCACAAGATTGCCATTTTCAGTTTTTGTGATGGCTGCTACCAAATACCTTATAAATAACGGTGGGATAACCTTATGCACGTAACCACCAAGGAGCAGAATAATAACCGGAGCGGGTACGGTAGTGCTGAAATTCCTGAAATCCTCAGAGGGAAGCTTATGCTCCAAGCACAAATGCCCTTTTTAAAAGGCACACACGTGGAGATTAGATGCTCTTCATGAAGCCGCAGACGACCAGCTCCTACTACTTTCCGCCCCCCGCCGCCCCGTGACAAAAAACTGCTGTTCCCTTTCTCTCACTTTCTTCTTCTTTTTCATTAATCAGCGGGGTGAGCGACAAGGGGAGAAGCGGCAGCGCCCAGCGAGCGCACGGAGGAGCACGCACAACCCGCCGCTTCCTCAGCGGCCACCCCCGAGGGGCGGCGGGCAGGGCCACCCCTAACAGCCAAATCCCGCCAGGGCCTCCTCGTCCCGGTCGGCCAGGCCCCAGAGGCCTCCGGCACGTCGCTGGGCCGCGTAGTACCGGAGCCAGGCTGGGACTCACGCCTGAGAAGGGCTGGTAGCGGGGAGGGGGAACCGGCCGCAGGGACCCGTGGGCACGGCGGGGTTGCCGGAAGGGCTCCTCCGCCCCCTCCCCGCCCCGCCCGCGGGCACCAGGCCGCGGCGGCTCCCACGTGAGAAGCAGCGGCCGGCGCGGGGGCGTCCCCAGGCCTCCCCGGCGCGGCCGGGCCGGGCCTCGTCGCCACGGCGAAAGGACGGGCCGCCGCGGAAGGGAGGGCGCCTCACCTTTATTCTTGGGCATGGCGCCGGGCGCTCCGCCGCGGAGGGGCTGCGGGCAGGGGCGGCGGTTGGGGCTTCACGCGGCTCTCGCGAGGCGGAGGCGGGCAGAGGCTCCGGGCGGGATCGGCGGCGGCTCCTCGCGCGGCGGGGCCGGGGCAGCGCCTGACTCGTGCGTTCCGGCCGCTGGCGCCGATCCGACCCACGGCGCCCCCTGGCGTGTGGGCGGACTCGCCGCTTCC